>NC_067113.1:45679221-46899846 GCF_021347895.1 Acanthochromis polyacanthus | reverse complement strand
TTTCTTTAGATGATGTTAATAAATGTATCATAGTTCAACTGTAGTTCCTGGTTGTTCCACCTGGTGGAGCCTCTTACTGTTTAATACTGTAGAGACCAGAGGAGGCGTCACTCTGACTACAGTTCATATTAGCAAGCAGAGAACATTGAGCCTTTAGCTACTAAAGGAGCACCATGACAAAGACTTCTGTGGTTCTTAATGACCTCCGACTAGATCTCATGTGTTTAAGACAAGCTGGAATTGATTAGGACAGTGTCCTTGAATGCTAGTGGTATATGTAAAAGCGCTTTCTAGCAGCCTGAATCATGTGTCCATTGATGAAAATTGGACACAGAACTGCCCTGAACTTGGTATTAGTCACATGTTTCATGTCTGTGTATTTCCAGTACATATTGTCACATTTATCTTTTGTCAATGCAATAACTTGATGCTCAGCCGCTTCTTTTGCAGCATTTAACTTTTTTATGTTTTATATGCAAATTGAAAATGCAGGTAGGCAGAAACCCACTTTCTCTGGCTCATCTGGTGTCAGATATTTTAGGAGCAACATGTCTCTTTCCATAAATGTCAAAAAAAAGTTCAGAAAAACATTAAACTTGCAAATTCCACGTCTGAAAAGGAGGTTTTTCTCTCTCTTGCAGAGAACGCCCTGCTAGAGGACGACAACACTTTCCACCTGGTGAGGCCGGCAGACGAAATAGACGAGGTGAAGTCAAAAAGAGGCAGCATGAAGGACAAAGCGATGACCAAAGCCATCACTGAGATCTACCTGACCAGGCTGCTGTCTGTCAAGGTACAGATGTGAACCACGTTTCAGTGGTGGAAAATAACTATGTACACTTTATGAAGCATTTAAGTATAATTCTGAGGTGCTTCACTTGCCGTATTATGGTGCCTATAAAAATATTTAACCACAGTGGTGGCAGGATCATGGTGTGAAGCATGGTGGTGGCAGCATCATGGTGTGAAGCATGGTGGTGGCAGCATCATGGTGTGAAGCATGGTGGTGGCAGTTATTTTGAATTTGCAGTGTAAATAATGACTTGACACTTTACATTTATAGATATTTATATATATAAATATGTTTGTTTGTTTTTTCAGGGCACTTTGCAGCAGTTCGTGGACGATTTCTTCCGCAGTGTGCTGTGTTCGAACTCTGTCGTTCCTCCGGCCGTCAAATACTTCTTTGACTTCTTGGATGAACAAGCGTTAAGACATGACAACGTGGATGAGGAGACGCTGCACATCTGGAAGACCAACAGGTACACAACAACACAGTCACAGAAAACTACAACAAAAACATGACATCTGTTTTCAGCGCTGTAGTTTCACTGATAGATCTTTTTTTTTGTATAAATGTGAAGTTAGCCACGAGATACACTGTTGAGAAAGTCTGTATGAGACATCAAAGAAAAATAAAATGAGGAAAAAGAGACACAAAATGACCTGAAACAGACATAAAATGACTTCAGAGACACAAAAATAAGTAACTTTAGTATATTTAATGAAGCCGTGCAAAGTTTTTCCTTCATGCTATGAATATTTTCAGAGAACAATTGATTTAAACATTCTAAATTATAAAAAGCTGAAGTTATTGATATTCATTATAAGACAGAAAAATAATGTGTGATAGGTGGTAATTTTAGCTTTTTAGTCTTAATAATGGTCTTAAAGTCGAGCTCTGAAAGTTTTAGGTTGTGGCAAGATCTTAAGGAGACACAAAATGACGACACAGAGATGCTAAATGACTTTAAGGACACACAAAACAAATGCAAAGATAAAAAAAATCCAACTAAAGCCACAAAATGTCCTTAAAGAGAACCAAAACAACAACAAAGATGTGCAAAATGAGCTAAATACCAATGTAAAGGGACTACAGAGATACAAAATGGCAATAATAAGATGCAAACATGCCACATAGATGTTCAGAATGAACAAAATATCTATTTAAAGGCGCTATAGTGAAACAAAACAACCATGAAGAGATGCAAAATGAGCATATGAGACATAAAATGAGCAAAAACTTACACTAAATGACCAAAAAGAGACTTAAAATGACTACAAAGAGATGCTAAATAACTTTAAAGAGACACAATGCAACCATAAAGGGCACAAAATGTCTTTAAAGTGAAGCGAAACCGGGGAAAATACGCAAAATGAACAAAATATCGCTGCAAAGGGACAATAGAGACACAAAACAACCATGGAGACACCAAATAGTCATTGAAAGAGACAAAATGTCTCTAAAGAGAACCAAGACAATTACAAATATGTACAAAATGAACAAAAATACAAATGTAAAAGGACTATAGAGACACAAAACAACCACAAAGAGATGTGCAGTGACCAGAAAGACACTAAACTGTCACGGTGACACAAAACAACCAATCAGAAACATCAAATTTAGATTTTATTTTAAAGTCAACAGGTTTGCAGTCTTCACCTCAGTAGGATTCTGTAGATTTCTCCGTCTTCTTCAGTTTCTGTCTAATCTGTAGAGACTTTAGGTGTCTGATTCTGACCACAGCCAGGAAGAAAATGATCAAAATGAGAAACTAAGCACAAAGAAATGGATTTAATTTTTAGTTACAAGTGTAGTTATGAATGTCAGGTGGATCTTAAATGAGGTTTTCTTACTTCTGGAAGTTTTGGAAGTTTGACTTTAGTGCTATAGATGACTCAAAGTTATAATTAGAAGTAAGAATATCCTTTATTATACAAGGATTTCAGTATTTTAACATTTATACCCTAAAATCTGTCCACAAGATTCTGTTAAAGCAGCTATATGTTGACAATATGTCCATATTTTTCTGTTCAAATACAGGTTATAATCTAAAAAACTCACTTTCCAACAAACTCTTGCGGGTATTTTATCGAATGTCTTTTCTGTTCAGCAGGAAAACTTCACATTTTGTGGATAAAAACAGAAAGTTAAACCCACAGGCTTCATGAAATCTACGAGACTTTAGTAAATCTGGAGTAAATCCTGGTGTCTGGAGCTTTATGTGGACAGAACGATCCGTCTGCAGATGGTGAAAAGCCTCCCGTCAGATCCATTTGCTCTTAATTCACTTGCATAAATTCCACTTTTACGCAAGCATACGTCTGAGATTTCCATTTTAGATGCTGTTTCTCTCATTACAATGCAAGAAATCATTGAGTTTGAATATTAAAATAACGAACTGGTCATAAATCGCTGCAAGTAAAAATGAAAACACACATTTATGTAGAGAAAAATCATGAATTACAGCTGCTGATTGTTCTGTTCATCCTTAATTAAAAGAAAATCCATCCACATATTCAGTTTATCAGACCTAAAATGATGACATCAAATAATTTACCATCATTATCCAAAAACAGACACATAAAAGACAACAAAGACTCACAAAATGACCAAATAAGACATAAAATAAGTGAAATGTGATCCAAAGAGACACAAAATAACCATAAATAGACACAAATGACCAAAGGAGATAGAAATCCAACAGAAAGAGACACAAAGCAACCACAAAATAAACAAAAATGGACAAAATGTGATGTAAAATACCACAAAATAACACAAAGTTGCCAAAATAAGACACAAAATGGACATAAAGACACACAAAATCACCACAGGGGACCCAAAACAAACATAGCGAAGAAAATGACAACAAAGAGACACAAAGTGACCAAAATGAGGCACAAAACAACCATAAATAGACACAAATAACCACAAGGATATAAAAATCCAACAGAGAGAGACACAAAGCAAGCACAAAATGAACAAAAATGGGCCAAATGTGATGTAAAATTAACACAAAATGACACAAAATTGACAAAGATGCCACGGGTGACACAAAGCAACCATAGTGAAGCAAAATGACCAAAATGAGACACAAAATGGCCATGAAGAGATGCAAAATGACCACAAGGAGATGGAAAACCACCAGAAAATGACACAAAGCAATCACAAAAATGTGGAAAATTATAAATACACAACACAAAAGGATCAGAAAAACACACAAAGTGTCAAAAAAGTTGCAAAATTACCATAAGGAGACACAAAATATCCACAAAAACTCATGAAATTACCACAAAACAACCACAAATCAATGTGAAATGACCAAAAACAGACGCAAAACCACAACAGAGAGATAGAAAATCACAACAAAAAAGTTAAATGATCAAAATGATCAAAAGAAGATGCAAAATAAAGACAAAATATCATAAAAATCACTGAAATGAGACAAAAAATGATCACCAACAGACACAAAACAAGACAGAAGATAAGAAAAATTAGAAGATTGAAGATGTGGCAATATTTTTCTGTTAATCTGTGCTAAAGAAGTAGGTGTACAGTTTATCGTTAGATGTAAAATTTCAGAGGATTATGATTCCTTTTATCCTAATTTGTTGTCTGTTATGATCAGCTGTTTAAAAGACATCTAAAAATCTCCATTTTGCAAAGAAAATGCTCAGTTTTGTGGATGATTTTTAGCACTTTTGCTTCAGAAATAAATGTGTCGTAGCATTTTTTAGCCATTAGATCAGCTACAGAACTAATAAACCAGCTGAGCTTCCAGTTTTACTTCCAGTAAAACCTCGTAAATCAAATTTAGTGTGAGGTGAGAACGAGCCCGATGGATCCAGATCAGAAGCAGGTTTAAGTGGAACTAAAAGTCTCTTTTAAACTCTGGATCTTTAAACTTCTCTTCAAAGCTTCTCAGAGCCTCCGCTGGAGATAAGAACCTGCTCAGAGGAATAATTCTGCTGTTTCACCTCGTCAGCTGATTGCTTTGACCACATGAAGGTTTAACTGAAGGCTGATAAATGATGACGGAGCAGAAGACACAGATTTAGAGATTTACTACGTTTTTTTTTTAACCTCTCAGCTTTCAAACTGGCCTTGAGCTAAAGCTGTCAATCATGGCGAAGACAGACGCAACGAACAAGTCGGATGATGAAAAATTCATCAGCGGCGGTGAATTATTGACGAGGGCTGCGGCCTGTGGAGGTGGAGATGAAAGGTTGGAGGCAGAAGGAAGGGATTTAATGTGTCAGCAGGTTCCTGGAAAGCCTGAGAAGCTCCAAAATGACCGTCCACATTAGAAACTGAAGAGATCTCAGAGTATCATGAAGCTCAGGAGGAGAACGAAGCTTTACATAACAAAATCTGTCATTTTACAAAGTGTGAATCCTGAGTGTCGAGCAAAAGCAGCGTTTCACCAACTGTTGCTTGCAGGCTGAAAAGTTAGATATGCAGTTATTGAACGCATCCATGCATGGAAGGATCACAAAACAGGTTAAATATTCCAGTGAGAGATCCAGAGAGACGCAGCATAACTGGAATAAAATGAAGTCAATGTGTGAAGAAGAGGAAAAATGATCACAACATGTCAGTGAACTAACAAAATGAGACAAAAAATGACCACAAAAAGAGAAGTAATGACCCAAAGAGTTACAAAATGGCTACAAAGAGGAAAAAAGAACCACACCGACACTAGAAGAAACAAAATAACACAAGCAAGACCGAAGTAAAGACAGAAAATTAGATGTGAAATAATTAAAATGAGACACAAAGCACCAAAAACAATCACCACTCAACAATTAAACTGAGGCACAAAAGAGAACAATAATAACCAGAGAACACAAATGACGCCAAAATGAACAGAGACACAAAATTACCAGGATGAGACCCAAAACAACCACGAAGAGATGAAAAGGTGCCAACTCAAGACACAAAATTAATATAAAATGAGAAACAAAATGATGACAGAGACACAAAATGACCTGAAAGAGACACTAGATAACCACAGACACTCAAAATAACCACAGAAAAGAACACAAAATGGCCAAAAAGAGACTTACAGTGACAGCGCAGAGATGCTAAATGACACAAAATTACCTGAAAGAGACACAAAATGATACAAAAATATTCAAATTGAACAAAATATCGATGCAAAAGCACTGTAGACACAAAATAGCCATGAAGAGTAGCAAAATGGCAGCAAAGAGAAGAAGCAGAACCACATCAACACGAAACAACCAAGATGAGGCAAGCAAGCTAGAAAATCAAAAATTAGATGTAAAATGACTAAAATGAGACACAGAAGCATCCAGAAAGCACTCAAAACAATCACGACACAACAAACAATTAGAACGAGGCATGAAAGAGAACAATAATACACCAAAATGACCACAGGGACACATAATTACCAGGATGAGACTTAAAAAATACAAAGAGATTTTAAAAAATTACCAAATAAAGACACAAAATTCATAAAATGAGAAAAAAGATGACTAGAGTGACACAAAACGACCACAAAGATGAAAAATGACCAAAATAAGACAAAAAATGAGCACAAAACATCAAAACTGAAACACAGAATTTCTAAAATGAGACACAAAATGACCACAAAGAAACCTGAAATAACCGGAAAAAGACACACAATGAATATATAGACACAAAAGACCCACAAAAATTTGCAAAATACCCAAAAAGAACACAATTTGACCAAATGTATACACAAAATGACAACAAAGAGATGACAAACAGCCAATCTAAGACACTAAATGAGCACCAATAGACACAAGACGTTCACAAAGAAATGCAAAACGAGTTAAATAACAGACAAAATGACCACAAAGAGACAGAAATATAATAAACATAAAACAACTGAAATAAAAAAACGACGACTAAGTGATGGAAAGTTAACAGATTGCTGGATATATAGTAGCCAGTAAGCCTTAGAAATCAAATCCAAGAAAATATGTAATGGAAAAAAAAGCAACAGAGTTTTACTTTAAAGAGGAAAAGTTGCTAGGATGAACTGTAGGCAGTGTGTTGGACAAACATGTCCTCTTGGTTTGAGTTAAATCCTAAAACCCAGGAAAGAAGACAGAGCTGCTGACCGCATCCAGGTGGTGATAAAACAAAACGTGACTGTTCATATCTGACTTTAAAGATCTTTATTTTTTTTTTTTATATCTGTTGTAGTAAAGTTGTTTTTGTGTGTCCTCAGCCTGCCTCTGCGCTTCTGGGTCAACATCCTGAGAAACCCTCACTTCATCTTCGACGTCCACGTGACCGAGGTGGTGGACGCTTCACTGCACGTCATCGCTCAGACCTTCATGGACGCCTGCACCAAGACGGAGCACAAACTCAGCAGAGTCAGTCCCCGCTAACACAACACCAGCCATTTACATTCTGAAAATCACCTCAAAGATACACGAAATGATCAAAAATACACAAAATGACCTCAAATAGACACACAAAGTGACCTGAAAGAGGCACTAAACAACCTGAAAGAGACGCTAAACGGCCTAAAAGAGACGCTAAACGACCTGAAAGAGACGCTAAACGGCCTAAAAGAGACGCTAAACGGCCTGAAAGAGACGCTAAACGGCCTAAAAGAGACTCTAAACGGCCTAAAAGAGACGCTAAACGACCTGAAAGAGACGCTAAACGGCCTGAAAGAGACGCTAAACGGCCTGAAAGAGACGCTAAGCGACCTGAAAGAGACGCTAAGCGGCCTGAAAGAGACGCTAAACGGCCTGAAAGAGACGCTAAACGGCCTAAAAGAGACGCTAAACGGCCTGAAAGAGACGCTAAGCGGCCTGAAAGAGACGCTAAGCGACCTGAAAGAGACGCTAAGCGACCTGAAAGAGACGCTAAACGGCCTAAAAGAGACGCTAAGCGACCTGAAAGAGACGCTAAGCGACCTGAAAGACGCTAAGCGACCTGAAAGAGACGCTAAACGACCTGAAAGAGACGCTAAACGACCTGAAAGAGACGCTAAGCGACCTGAAAGAGGCGCTAAACGACCTGAAAGAGACGCTAAACGACCTGAAAGAGACGCTAAACGGCCTGAAAGAGACGCTAAACGGCCTGAAAGAGACTCTAAACGGCCTGAAAGAGACGCTAAACGACCTGAAAGAGACGCTAAACGGCCTGAAAGAGACGCTAAACGGCCTGAAAGAGACGCTAAACGGCCTGAAAGAGACGCTAAGCGACCTGAAAGAGACGCTAAGCGGCCTGAAAGAGACGCTAAACGGCCTAAAAGAGACTCTAAACGGCCTAAAAGAGACTCTAAACGGCCTAAAAGAGACGCTAAGCGACCTGAAAGAGACGCTAAACGGCCTGAAAGAGACGCTAAACGGCCTAAAAGAGACTCTAAACGGCCTAAAAGAGACTCTAAACGGCCTGAAAGAGACGCTAAGCGACCTGAAAGAGACGCTAAACGACCTGAAAGAGACGCTAAGCGACCTGAAAGAGGCACTAAACGACCTGAAAGAGACGCTAAACGACCTGAAAGAGACGCTAAACGACCTGAAAGAGACGCTAAACGACCTGAAAGAGACGCTAAACGACCTGAAAGAGGCACTAAGCAACCTGAAAGAGACGCAAAAGGACCTGAAAGAGACGCAAAACGACCTGAAAAAGGCACTAAACAACCTGAAAGAGATGCAAAATGACCAAAAATACACAAAATGATCTCAATTAGACATAAAATGACCTGAAAGAGACAAAAAATGATCAAAATCAGATACAAAATTCCTTGAGACACAAAATGACTTGAAAAAGATGCAAAATAACTACAGACATAAAACGACCACAAAGAGACACTAAACGGCCTAAAAGAGACATTAAATGATGACACAGAAATGCTACATGACCTTACAGAGGCACAAAACAAACACAAAGATTGAAAAATTATCAAAAAGAAAGAAAGAAGAATTCTCGAAATAGAACCAAGATAACAACAAAGATATGGAAAATGAACTAAATACCAGTGTAAAGGGACGAGAGACACAAAATGACCAAAACATTACTCCAGAGAAACTTAAAATCACAACACAGAGACGCTCAATGACTTTAAAGAGACACAAAATAACCATAAATGGTACAAAATGTCTTTAAAGAGATACAAAACAACAACAAAGATGAGCAAAATGAACCAAATATTGCTGCAAAGGGACAGTAGAGACACAGAACACCCATAAAGAGACACAAATGGACCAAAAAAAACACAAAATGGTCAAGAAAGGGCACAAAATAACTACAATGAAACACAGAATAATCATAAAAAGAGAAAAAAAATGTCTTTAAAGAGAACCAAAACGACAACAAAACTATGCAAAATCAACAATATACCAATATAAAGGGACTATAAAGACATAAAATGACCACAAAGACATGCAAAATAACCAAAAGTGACACAAAATGACACAGCATCACACAAAAGAGATGTATAATCACGACATGGAGACTCTTAATGACTTTAAAGAGACCTGAAACAACCATAGAAGACACAAAATGCCTTTAAAGAGAAGTGAAATGACAACAAAGATGTGCAAAATTAACTAAATATCGCTCCAAAAGGACTACAGACACACAAAACAACCATAAAGAGACAAAAAAGGCACAAGAAGACCAAAAAAAGACACAAAATAATCACAGAGACAAAATAACCATAAAAAGAGAGAAAGTATCTTTAAAGAGAACCAAACTGACAACAAAGATGTGCAAAATGAACAAAACACCAACGTAAAGGCACTATAGGGACACAAAACACCCACAAAGAGACAAAATAACCAAAAAATGACAAAATTACTCCAAAGAGATGTGCAGTCGTAACACGGAGATGTTAAATGACTTTAAAGAGTCTCTAAACAGTCATAAGATCAAAATATCTTTAGAGAGAACCAAACCAACGAACATCTGCAAAATGAACGAAAATACCAATGTAAAGAGACCACAGGACTATAAAGACACAAACGGACCAGAAAGAGAAGCACAATAACCAGAAAGAAGCTAAGTTGTCACAGTGACACATAACAAGCAATCAGAAACACCAAATTTAGATTTTATTTTAAAGTCTTTCCCTTTGGTGTGATTCTGTACATGTTTCATCTTTTCAGTTTCTGTCTAATCTGTGGAGACTTTAGGTGTCTGATTCTGACGGGAAACTTAATTACAAACTAAACCTCAGATGTTTGATCATCGCAGACGGACGATCACTCACAGAGCAGCGATGTCCAGGAGAGGATTTATCTCTCAAACGTCTTCGAAGGAAGTCTTGAAAATCCAATCTGATGGTGTTGATTTTTTTTTTTTCTATCTGTCTGTGTGTTTGGCTGCAGGAGTCTCCCAGCAACAAGCTTCTCTATGCAAAAGAGATTTCAACATACAAGAAGATGGTGGACGAGTGAGTTTATAACGCCGAATGTACAGAAAGAGAGCAGATGGATGAGGAGAGGTGTTTCTGTAGGACAGCTGGAGGAAAAAAACATTTAAATTACTGAAAATGTTTCTACAACAGACCAGTAAAAAATGCACATTGTTGGATTGTGTTTAGTGAATTTGCATGAATGAAGTGTAGAAAATTGAGTTTTTCTGCTGTTTTAAAGATCTAGAATGGTTCAATAATTGATTTTAAAGTGTTGATAACTTATTTCAGGGTGCTGCTCCACCTGTTGTTTCATTTATTAGTTGAATTATTAGTAATTTGGTTTTTTAAATCACATGTCAAATGAAACGCTGCAGAATCTGCTTGTTCCATTAATGACAGAAACATACAAGAGTTCATTTAAGTTGTGAAATCAGCCGTTAATTAACCATTTTAATGTGATTTACAGCCTTTAATTTGATTTAATAGAATTTCGAGATGAAAATTGAAGCATTTTTATTAACTTTTGGGTTTAAATCTATGGGTTTAGTATAGTTTGATGAAACATGTCGACTGTTTGTGTGTTTTCCACAGTTACTACAAGGGCATCAGACAGATGATTCCAGTCAGCGACCAGGACATGAACACACACCTCGCTGAGGTGTCCCGGGTATGAAACAGTACAAGTCTGCACAGTTATCTGCTGAATATCCTCATATAAATACTGATGATTCCGAATGACCTTTTGTTGAATTTCAACCCTCAAGAATGAAAGAAGGCCACAGAAGAAACCCAGTACAACCAGTTAAAGGCTCATAAATTTAACCAATAATTAAAGCTGCAAGTAGCGTTGAACGGGTCCTCGCAAACCTACACACGTCGAGGTGTGGTGTATGTCAGGGTTTTGCAGAAATGTCAAGAGAGATTTTACTGACCAATTTCATAGATTATATTGTAATAAGTTTCTAGCAACATTATGCACAAATACAGAGCAGGTTTCAGAGTTACATGTGCTTTAAATGGGGGCAAAATGACACAGAAAAGTCTTTGAAAAAGACAGAAAAAAGCTAAAAATGGTGTTTAAAAGGAAGATAAAGCATTTTGAAGTCTGTGTAAAGACACTAAAACATGCTGGGGGCAAATATAAAGAGGTTAAAACATACTGGGAGCTAGTTTAAACAGGCTGAAATATACTAGGAGCCAATATACAAAAACTAAAACATACTGGGAGTCAATATAAAGAGGTTAAAACATACTGGGAGCTAGTTTAAACAGGCTGAAATATACTAGGAGCCAATATACATAAACTAAAACATACTGGGAGTCAATGTAGAGAAACTAAAACATACTGGGAGCCAATTTAAAGAGGCTAAAACATACTGGGAACCAATACAAAGAGACTAAAACATACTGGGGGCCAATGTAAAGAGAATGAAAGAATAATGAATATGGTCAACCAGCTAACAATAGTACATCTGAGTGTAAAACATGACATTTCCTGTTGCCACCAGGTGGCGCAATGAATGTCATTGAATATTGGTATATGGATGTGATCGGGGCAGGACTCTGATCAAACATGCAAAGTTTGAGGCAGATTGGAGCATGAACTGAGTAGTTAGACAGCACTTCCTGTTTCATGGTAAAGCATCAAAGTTCAGAGGGGCTTCCATGGCCACACCCTTTGACTGTTGTGGAAGATTTAGATAAGTTTTCGACATTAAGGCCTGTTGTATGTACTGTCCAAATCTGAGGTCTCCTAGAGTTACCTCCTCAGAGAATTTAACCCCTGAAAATGAGCAAAAATAACAAAAAAAAAATTCACAGTTAAAGCAAAATGTTGAACTTCCTGTTGGGTTTAGCGTATGCGAGGAGGTAGCCCACTGTCGATGGTACAAATGTTGCAGAGGATGTGTGGAGCCATTTTCCCTCATACAAGTCCCATAAAATATTAAATGTTTGGCCCGTTCTGATCGTAGGACTTCTCTGGTGCCTAACGTCTTCAAGAACCTACCAGAGAAGTCTGGTTGATTTCTACTGAAGCTCCTACGATTAACACAACCTGGATGACTGAGAATCTAGAAAGTCTGTTCATATATATAAACTATTATACGTTTCTCTGTTGCAGGAACACACAGACAAGCTGAACACCCAGGTGGCCTTACATCAACTGTACCAGTACGCCAGCAAGTACTACGATGTGGTGAGAAATGTTTTAAACTTTACAATGCTATTGTGTACTGTAAAATTTCTACTTCTGCTTGTGGTTTGGAGTCCACAAGATACAAAAGCAAACAGGATTATTATTATAATTTCACCGTACTGATGTTAATTTGTTTATCAATTCATACAAATGCAGTTTTATTATCTCTGCCACACTGTTATTGGTGTTTGGTGCACAATAAAACCTTGCCAAGTCGACTCATTAGCTTGCAAATAATTTAAAATGTTCTGTTTTAATTGATTAACCAGCAGGTTGAACATAATGATTGTGGCCTGAGGGGAGAACTTAACTTGAACTTCTTAGATTTAACACAACTGAAAACTAATTTATGAAGAGTTGTTAAAGGATGTTCTGTTTTATGACAATGAAGTATTTTTTTTAAAATAGACATCTCTCCAACAAACTGCAACAGGGACAGAAACACAAGCAGACTGTGTGAATTTCTTGCTTAGATTACTAAAATTAGATGTATCAGTTATGCTTTAAACAGCATCTATGCGTTAAATATTCCATAGAGGAAAAGAACTGAAGGCTTTAGGTTCAAAATACACGACTAAATGACGTCAGATGTGATTTATTTTAACTTTAACCACATTATTTTGTGTTGTAGCATTGTGTTTAAGCATTCAGCAGTCACTACATGGCTGCACAAACAAAATTTTTTGCCTGAAAAGACTTTTGCCCAAAATGTTTTGAGTATTATATGTTTGTTGCTTCAGTTTTAACCACAGACTGTGTATAAAAGACGGCCAAAGCCTCCAAATTTGAATAGTGAAGCCAACATGGAAGCCTCATAAACCTGCATTCTGTCAAAGAGCCAGCAAGGGGCGACTCCTCTGGTTGCAAAAAGAATATATTGAAATCTATGAGAAAATTAGCTCAATTCTCACTTGATTTGTTACTTTAGCAAACATTTTCTATCTGAGTTTATGGTCTCACTTGCTAGTCTGAAGTCTTCTTCAGTCCTGCATGATGTTCATTTTGTAAATTGCAGTTTCCATTTAAGTTAAATAGACCATAAAGCAGCGTACATTTGCGTATTTTGTGCGAGTTCTCGGTCAGATCTCGAGCTAGCTAGTTATGTCTGATTTCAGAAGAGCATGATGATGGTGACCAAATTCCAGACTCAAAACTTGCCAAGTCACAATCCAAAACTGTTTTTGGAGATAATACATACTTTAAATATTGTAAATTATCTGTAGTACCTGGAACCTCTGACCTAATACTGTGGACACAAGATGAGACAAGCAGTTCCATTGTGGCAAACGGAGAGCATTGTGGACTTTTAGCCAGTAAAGGGGCACCATGACAAAGACTTCCGTGACACTTAATGGGATCCGGACAGTGGCAAATGTCTTTGTGGAACATATTATGCGTCTGTAGCTCACAATAGCAATATCATCACAGGATAATAGCCTTGTTCACTCAATTTGTTTTACGGATTAGTCAGTTATTGATTTATAATGCCACATTTATCAAGAATATCTACGAAATGTTTTTGTCTGCATTTATTCTCATTGTTTAACTCCACAGAAGGGGTGTCAACATTTTATGAGATTAATGCATATTTTAGTCTTGCAGCCAAATATTTTAATATTTAGTGCATGAAAAAAAAGAATATTTACAAATTTATGTAACTATCACAAACTAATGGTGACTTCACAGTAACTGTGTCAGTCTTTCATACACAGTTTATGGCTTAAATTAAGTCTTTTAGAGCTAAAAAAAATACAAATTTCAATAACAAAAACTGAAATTTTAAACTTCTTATATGGTCTTCAGATCATCCAGTCGCTGGACGAGGACCCAGCAGCCCAGAACAAACAGCTCACCCTCCGCCTCCAACAGGTCGCCGCCGCTCTGGAGAACAAGGTCACCGACCTTTGACCTCTGACCTCATGGAGGGGTCAGGGGGAGGAGCTAAAAACACAGGATGTTTTCCATTTAAGGACGAGCTCGCGGACTCTGCCGAATGTTTAATCGTGTTAGGACTAAAGGAAGAGGCGCAGGTGGATTCACAGGACGGACTGGAGGGGGATTTTGAACAAGTGTTAAAATATGCGCCGATATCTGCTGCACTTCTTCTCACTTGGCATCCCACAACCAATAACCTAGGAGGGATGCAAAATGGCGACCTGCAACATGGCTGCAGATGGAAGCTCTGTGAAATCAAAGTTATTTTTTTAAATGTAGCTAGGACGTTGCGTTTGTGTACTCCTCAGACCTTGTTGTTTCTGTGTTTGGCTTCACTGCACCGCAAAATTTTTAATTTCACCATTAAAGGACCGAAGAAAGAAAGTGCCACACGAGGAAGGACGGTTTAATTTTTGGACATATTTGAAGAATATAACTGAAATAGTGAGACGTTACCAAATATTTACTTTTGGTACTCAGCCCTTTTGGAGTGGAAGTACAGCTACTCCAGGACCCTTTGAGACCACTTTAAGTTTAAGAACTGTGGATTTGGATGAATCTGCCTCTAATTCCTGATCTGAGGTCAAGTTTTCGGTCTAAATTAGAACCAGGAAATCTGACCTCCTGTCAGATCGAGTCTCATCCCGAAGCGTGTGAATGCTGAGATGAAGCTCAAATAGAAATAATTGACCAATGAAAACCCACTACGGTACACACCACTGGCCAATCAGTTGCCTCGTCTTTCATGGCAGAACTGCAGACAGTGAATTCAGGGTACGAAGAGTTAAAGATGAACCCAAAAATCAACATAGATTTTTCTTGCGTCGCAGCCACATGTTGGTTTTCGTATCAGATCTTCTGCGGTATGCGTTTCTACCCTGATGATACTGTGCTGTTGACTCAAATCACAGCTGAGTAATTTCATTCTGTTTAGTATTATAATATTTTTGTATGCAAGCTTTAAACAGAGGCATTGCATTTCCATATCCTACATGAATCTTATCTGTTTAATGGACTGATACATTGCCACTTAGTTTTTTTAAAAGTGTTAATCAGGGTGGTCCACGTCATATCCTAAGTGTGTGAATGTGTGTTTAGTAGATTTTGCCGCTTCTCGCTGAGCTTGTTTTAACAATCACAACTGCCTAATCATGTGGTTTCAACAGCCAAACACCTTTTATTTTTTTAGTGTGATTTTTTTTTTAAATCATCTGTATCATTTTGCTTCTTTTGCAATACTCTCAACATATATTAAGCTGCGTCTGTTTTCTATTTTTCTGTTCACTTCATTGTCTTCTGAAGACAATAGATTTTTCACAAAGGCTTAAATAAATTTAAAAATAATAATAATAAATTTAAAATCAGTGATGAAATGTGTTAAATCCACTTACTATGGGCTCTATTTTTCCATTTGTTTGATCAGTTTGCTTGATTACACCAAATTAAAGCAGCACATACATTTTAAAACTCACAACCAAAAATGTCCTTACAGTCTGTTGTGCTCCTACTTATTATTTGGACGATTTAAAATGCACAATAACACAGAAAATGCAAAATATGTTCGGTACACTTTAACTGCATCACAATTGAATGAAAAAGCTGCAATTGAAATTCAGTACACTTCTTTGCTTTTAATGCGGCATGGAAAGAGCAATTAATTTGACATAAAAAAACAGTTCTTGTTTTTCATTAGCTCATAGTGCAGTAATTGCTTATCTTAAAAGGTTTTTATTTGTCATTTTGAATTTTCCTAAATATCACACTGAAAAATACCATTTTTTTCCTTCATTCAGCAGAAACGGGATGTATTTTTGCGCAAATAACAGACATACATGTGCCTCCTGACTATCGCCTCCTTGGTTTTATAGGTTTGATGAAGTTGGTTTAATCGGTTAATTTGTATAATTGTGTTCTTTGTCTGCTCAAAGTGTCGTTAATATCAATATTTCAAGATTTATTTGTGAAGAAAAAAAACCTATAAAGCAGAGTGAAGGAAATATGTCTCTATCAGCTGTTAATTTGAGAAATATAGATGAAAAATAACCACATATATATGACCAACCTCTCTGTCAATGAGTAAACTGTGGACCAAGTAAATTGAGTTTAAGTGCCGTTACACCGCTGAATATAAATGAGCTCATTTATCTTCCGCTATGCTACATATTAATCATCGTCGCCGCAAAATCGTGATATATATATCTGCATTATTCTTCACCGCCTGAGCCCAGACAACATGCTTTATGTAGTGCTTGAGGTAATATCAAAGATAAATTAATGGTTTGAAGTTATTTTATGAACTTCCTCAAACTGTTACTTTAAATTCGGGAGCAATACAACATTAAAGTTGCTGCTGTGTGTTTGCACTGGTGGCTCGATTTACCTAAAATGAGGATGGAAAGTCTGCAAAGGGTTGACAATAACTGGGCACCACATAGATCCAGATACGGAAATAAATGCATCCCTAGGCATAAATTAGTTTGTAAAGGCCACTATGGTACCAAAAATCTTCAAGAAACTGAGCCTGAAAGCTGAAAATAGCAGGCTAACTAATGTAGTGGTATGAAAACTGTTGAAATGTGAAACTTTTGCACCTCTGATGTTCAAATATTAGAAGAATTTCTGCAAAATTTCACCTGCTTTTACAAGCAAACTGCCACATTTGTGTTGTGGACATAAGAGTTCAGTCTAAACTCGCTCTATAAACATTGGTTAGTTTTAAATTATGACATATTTCATGTTGAAAAGAATATTTTGCTCGCTGTATTTCTATTGTGCTGCCAACACTTGCTTCTTTCTGCCTTGTTTTTGCCACCAGCGAGTGCCTTAAAGAGTAGAAGTGAAAGTAGAACGGGAAGGAAAAGCCAAAAAAAAAAAGTGTCTAAGAAGCACATGTACGCGTTTATAGTCAGTTTGCTGCACGTTTGTGATTTTTAATTTGAAGATATTGGTGGAAAACAGGAGCTTCTAAGTATTTCAGAGGATAAAGTTGTAAAATCAGCTTGCACAAAAAATGTACTTATGCAGTCATACCATCACTGTTATGTTGTGCTGTTCTTCATTTCTTTAAAATGATGGTAAAATCTGAAACTTTCTTCTAACATGAAAGTTTGACCAGGCAGTTTCATGTGTAATTTCATTAAAATGAGTTGCACATCACAAACTAGCTCTAATGTAGAAATTGGTCATTATTTATATTTACACCCATTGAATGCCTAGTGTAAATGTTGTCTAGCTAAGCTGATGCTAGCTTGCTAATTTTCACTTTGTTGAGCTAATGCTAGCTTGCTAGTATAGCAAACAAAGAGTAAATAATTTGGAATGCAGTCAACATTTTGGACCTGAAATTGAACAAATACTGTTTAGTAACCACATTGATTCTGAAGATTTTGAAGTACATTTTACAAAAATACAAGAAAATCCGAATTACAAAATGTTATTCCAAATAACTGTTGTGCATCAAACTTGATGCTAACTTGCTAATGTTAAGTTTGTCAAGCTGAAGTTAGCTTGAAATGCTCAGCCTAACATTTAATAAAATAAAATGACACAGCATTTTTCAAATTATGCAACGTTATTCTGATAACATTTGACTAATTGAGTTACTATGATTAGCGTAATCAGCTACTCATTTTGAACGGTGTGGATTCCCTAAAACATATTTGTGTTTGTATCCGAACATAACAGAAAAAGCGACACTAACTACAGATATAATACACTTTGTGTGCTCTAAAACTATCATTTTTGGAAGTTACTGTGATTGTGAATTAATGATGGTTGAACATTTGTTTGGCACAGTTTGTGTTTTGTGTGTAAACCTGCAGCTCCACAACATGATAGTTAATATTAGGGATGAGTTGTGTTGATGTGTAAAAGGTACAGAAACATGTTGTTTTGGATGAAGGAGCAGCAGAGGAGCTGAGCCTTCGCTGTAAGTAGATTTATCTGTGTGTTTTTATGATGTAAAACTGAAGTGTATTTGAGAAACATAGTTTTATGACGCACACATTAACAGCAGCTCGGAGAGTTTTTGAATGTTGTAGAAAATCACCCGCCGGTACCGATGCTTCTACCACCGTCACAGTTTGTGTTTCTACCGTTGTATAACAGTTTGTACATCAAATACGACTTTCCCATTGTTTATTCTTGTAACACGGTTGTAGGAAACACACGGTTTGAATGGACTGGACCAAGTGTAGACTTTGAAATGAACACAAATGGCACAACCAGTAACCAGAACTGGTCTGGACTGGACTGAAGCCCAAATCGGTGACTCTTCTGAGGAGAAGTGGGCTGAAAATCCAGATCTAGGAAGTCCAAATATCAAATAAAAGATGTTTATACAAATGGAAAGTGACCTCCTGCTGTTTGGTTTTGCATCAAGTCCAGCACATGATGATGAATAAACATGTGACCATATGTTTTTATTTTAAGTTCAAATCAGGGTTAAAAATGGTTGAAAGCTGAGATGAATACAATTATTCTGACAGCCTTGGATCTCGAAGTACTTAATTTCAAGTGTCTCTATGAGAACATTGAGGCAAAACAAGCCTCTTATGTTGTTAGATTTCAGCATAAAGACAACATTGAAGCAGCTTGTAATTTTGCACATATGACAACATATAGACCCATATACACACCAGTTCTTTCCACTAAAATCTACAAAAAAAAAGTTTTTTTTCTGGTGATCATTTTCTTAATTGCTTTGTCTCTAAAATAGTATCTTAAACTCTTTGTATCATTAAGAAATGTTCTATATAAATAAAGCTCATTACTCTGGTATTCTAAAACTGATGCACAACTCTATCCTACCCGTCTCTATCTTCTCTATCTACCTTTATATTGAATATATACTATTGCATTGCACTAACTCTGTTTCTCCCTGTGTTCTTCTCCGAGTGTCCCTGGTCCCAGAGCTGGATGCTTCAGGTTTGCGGTTGCTGTCCCACCAACTGGCCTAGTCTCCCTCATGTCCACTGTGGGATGCTGCTGCTGACCTTCCTCCAGTCCACTGCTTCCAGTTGCCCATTTCCATCAGCCGACTCTGCATCACCCTCACTTTACTTGATATGCTCTTTTTTTGAGTTTCCTAACAGCTATATATGTAGTATATTTATTGCCAGAGCTGTACGTCATAACAGTAAACTATGAATCAGTTTCAATGTTAGCTTCTACTTTGTATGTATCATCTAGCTTATGCATGCATCAAATTGTGCGTTTTATGTTCCCTGTCCCCCTCCCCCTCTCTACCCGTCTCTATCTCTACTTCTCTACCAGATGTTTCTCTTTTCAGAAAACAGTTTAGAGGCGAAGAACAGACAAGAGGACAGAGATAGATAGATAGATAGATAGATAACGCGACATCGAGAAGAAAGTAGCCCAGCATATGCCGATTATGTTCAGCTAAACATACATTTTCTTAACTATGAATATAATCCAAACTAAATATCCTACCAGACTGACCAATGAGCTCCAAATGTTTTCTCCGGGTACTCCGGCTTCCTGCTGAGGTTAACTGATCATTCGAAATTGCCCATAGGTGTGAATGTGAGTGCGATTGTCTGTGTATGTAGCCCTGCGACAGACTGGCGACCTGTCCAGGGTGTCCCCTGCCTTTGCCCGAGTCAGCTGAGATAGGCTCCAGCACCCCAATTTTTAAAAAAAAAAAACTTAGATAGACAAAGAAAGAAAAATGCCAGTGGTCCAAATGAAACCGTACAAAAATGAAACTAGCACAACCCAAACGCTAAAGCCTCCTGCAGCCTGCCAGAGAAGCTCTTTAAACAGAGAATCAGGACAGAAACTCTTACCTTCTGGACAACCAACGTTGGGTCACAAACAAGAATACAGAATGTGTCTGACCAAAAACCTCTAAAGACTCACTACAGCCAAGATAAAGACACAACTCAGCTGCATCAAATCCACTAACCGCTGCACACATTAGCACCATGTGCTAACTGTGGCTAAAGAACCACATTTACCAAGACAACTATCCAGTACGAAGCCCTAAAACACACCAAGAAACACACTAAAGACGATTATACTGCTGGAAGCTGCAAGGAAATGCCTAAAGAACAAACTAAAGCAACAGAGTCAAACCCAGATCAGTGAAGAGAAGCAGAGGAAATATTTGACTGCAGACATAAAGCAGGAAGACACTGAGCTGCTCAGGGGTTACTGATAACACCAAGCAGCCACCTGGACAGACAATAGGAACACAGCTTACTGGAAGTCCAGAGGGCTGGCTTAGTGAAGGAAATTTAGTTTAAAGTTGAAGCAGAAAGTTAACAAAGAAAGTTGAAAACCGCCTTCTGATACCTGAAATCTCTGAGTTTTCACACAAAGAACGCCTGAACTTGTCAAACGGTGCCAGACCCCCCCGGCCTGTTTGATGGCCACGTCTGTTCCATGTACCTGCAACACAAGAACATCTGCTCACTGTGAAGGTTTACTGAGAGCAGCTTTTTGTGATTTCTATGCAGAACAATATGATGTTTGCTGACCTGTGCACTATTAAATGATTTAAGAATATGGAATATTGTTGCTGTTTATTCATGTTCTCAGGTTTACTATTAAATGTATAGAGTGCTACTTACTGTATTTTATTGTATTTTAAAATTTACATTACTGCACAGAACATTTTAGATTATTTTACCACAGATCAAGTAGGGCTGGGCGATATGGCCAAAAAATAAAATCTCGATTTCTTTTTTTTTTTTTTTTTTTTTTTAGTCATCTTGGACAATTACGATTTTAATCGATTTTTGTTGTTTCTTTGTGGTCTGTTTGCTATGGCTAGTGCTAGCCATGCTGCACTCTCGTAGCTGCGAGCACTCTTCCCATTCTTTAGGATACCTCTGCCAGAGGTGCTGAAAGAGGTTAGTGGTGCTGCTACTCTTCGTTTTCACAGTACTTTTGCAAACCTTGCACATGACTGTAGTTTGCTCTGTGTCGGTCTTGTCAAAGATTTCCATATCATTGATGTAACATGAGGCCCTTTTCTCGCGACCAACTCTTTGTCTGCTGTTGTGTCCGCTGTGACGGGGGTGTGAGTATTTTGGCGGAAGGAGATGAGAGGCGGAAGCAAACGCCAGTGCACAAGTCGTGAAAGGCAGAAGAAGAATCTGTATTGTTATATATTGAAGCTCGCCTCGATTTTACAATTTGGCACATTTTCAAATTGTCAGGTTTTAAAAAGGTGAATTAATCGAATTAATTCGATTTATCGCCCAGCCCGAGATCAAGGGTACAGATTGTTGTTCACTGTGTACTGGGTAGTACTCATTTTGATTCAGACTGATTAGTATACAGAACCCTATGATGTTTATGGTTTACAGCTAAAAACTATTTGCTAAAAATACAGAATATTATTTCTTATTTTAGGTGTGATAATTGTCAGTAAACATTCTAAGAAGTGGAAATTGACAGGGTTGTATATAGTGCTGTTCTTGCACAATATTTGTCACTTAATTGCCCTCAGGATTCTGTCATTGAGCTTACCAGTTTTACATAACAGGCAGATGCTGCAGCTAATGATGGTGTAATTCATATAAACAAGGAAACAAGTCCATCATAATTTGAATGTTAACAGTCCAAAATGAAAAGGTCATATACAGCTTTCCTATTGGGTTAAAGAGCCAAAAAAAAAAAACAAGAAAAATACTTTGTGAAAGCCAGAAGTCGGTAGCAGTTTCCAATTTTTTCTTACAACTTTTCAATGGCCCCCCAAAATATCTGTTGTACGCCCCCCCCCCCCAAATTCGTCTGTCCTCTTACAGTAGTAAATCTGCCCAGGAAAAGCTGACCAAAGGCACGGGACGCTTCTTTTTTGTTCTTTAACTGTTTGGGGAAAGTGTACAGGTAAGCAAAATGTTATTATAGGCGACAAAAGTAATTTGATCATTTCCATTATTTTATGTAAAACGGAGACATTTTCAAAGGTGTTAGGTGTCTAAAGGGAGTTGGTTCGCTCACATAAAGTACCTGTTAACCTGTGAAAAATATTCTTTTCCTTTTTGTTTATTTTTGTGAGACTTCACATTTTTCTGTCAAAATATCAACTTTATATTCGTCATTTTTTTTTTACATTGAAAAAAATCATAGCTAGAAGATTAACTTTGTTTTCAGTAGTTTTGAAGAGGAATCCATCCCATATGCTGAAATGATCCTTGAAACGTTCCCTAAAATGCACTTTCAAAGTTTTAAAAAACATCAAACTTGTGCTGATTTGCTATTGAAAATATAATGTATCCCATGATATTAGGAGAAAAAAAATCCCACTGAACAAAAACGGGGGTTAGGGTTGTATTTAGGAGAGTTAAATATGAATATACGATTTAAACCCTAACCACATGTAGGAGATGTATCTCTCTACTGAGAATATTGTCCCAGTGACAGAATATCTAAGGAGGAGATTTACTGGTATTTTTCAGTCTGAATTTTAACCTATTATTACAACTCAGATCATTTGTTCTGTGTAAATTTTTACACTGTGATGAGTTATTTTGTATGTATTTATAGTTATTTTGATACTTTATTTTTTGGCAAGTTTGCAGTGCTTTTACTTAAATAGGAAATAAGTTTGATTTGCTGTGTCAGTCCACAAATATTATTTCAGTGTAATTGAAGTTGGTTCATTTAGCTGTCCTTAACATTTTTCATTTTAGCTAACAAAGTGAAATTATGTGAAACCTGTTGACAAGAAAATAATTGCAAACACATCAGTCCTAATTGGACTTGTTTTGGTATAACCCCTTCCATATTAATGAGCTGCCTCCAACAAATATGCTCTCTAAAGAACAGATGGCTGATCTGCACAGTTTGCTCCTCGTCTCTCTTTTCGTTCCGTCTCGCTGCTTTTACCAGATACAGCAGAAGATGGCAGCAAAGCTCTGACAATGTTGTGGCAGCAGCATGAACTTCACATGACTGTTGTGTTCTTTCATCAGGAGGGACACAAATAAAGGGCAAAGGCAGAATTTCCAAAGGTATTTTGTATAAAACAGAGTAAACCTTTAAATGATGTTTTTTTTAAATTATTGATAACATAGTTGAAGCTGAATTATATACAGCCTGTAGACAAATTGCACTTTAAACAAGATTTTACAGTCTGCTAACATACTATTTAATCAAAGTTTAATGCCTATACCAATTTAAATTAAAGCTGCAAGCAGCGATGGACGGGTCCTCACATCCTTGCTGGTTGGCGAATCCACGCATGTCCACTCTCAGTCGGCTGCAACCGAGAGTGTATTTGGGCCCATTGATGTCATCAAGACTAGACTCTGATCACACCTTTTTTTTTACATAAATTTGATCCGGCTTCCCCACGTTTGGCCTGGATTGTATTCGTAGATAGATAGATATATAGATCCTTTATTAATCCCACAGCAGGGAAATTTACAATACAGATACAATCCAGGCCAAAATGTGATCTGTCACACATGTGAGATGAGCAGAATTATGACTAAAACATTCTGCATTCCCCAAAGTGCTGCGTTTGATATGCATGCTGTGTAAATGTGGGTGAGTAATGCTTTTGTTTTCACCAAAGAAATATTCACTCGGGTGACAAGGTGCTATCTGCTAATGGGGTTTATACAAAAGTGTAAAACTGGTGGGTTTCCTCATTCAAAAGAACATATAAATCTTGCTCAGATTTACTCTGCAGGGATGGATTATACCGAGACTTCACCCATTCAATCAGTGTATCAGCTCAGCAGTTTTTCTTTTACATCCATTATTTTTTCAGCAGTCTTGCCAGTGAAACAAACCAGTTAAGGTTTAAGCTCCGTTGAATTTACCTCGGGATTAATAAAGTATCTGTCTATCTATCGATCATGATCCCTGCTCTTGCCCTTCCTCCTTTGCCATCTTTCCTTCTCTTTCTTTTCCTCTTCTGTTTCATCTGTTTTGACCTGTCTTTTGGCTCTCTGTCTGTCACCTCTCCCTCATGCCTCTCTCCCTCTCCCTGCCACTAGCCCTCCTGCTCTCCTTGCACTCTATCAGCTGATTACTGCAGTGAGTGTCAGCTACAGTAATCAGCTCAACTCAACTCGCCTGTTTTCGATCGTGACATTCTTCCAAATTCTTTGGAGACGGCTTATGGTAGAGAAATGAACATTCAATACACGAGCAGCAGCTCTGGTTGACATTCCTGCTGTCAGCATGCCAATTGCACGCTCCCTCAAATCTTGCGAAATCTGTGGCATTGTGCTGTGTGATAAAACTGCACCTTTCAGAGTGACCTTTTATTGTGGGCAGTCTAAGGCACACCTGTGCACTAATCATGGTGTCTAATCAGCATCTTGATATGGCACACCTGTGAGGTGGGATGGATTATCTCAGCAAAGGAGAAGTGCTCACTATCACAGATTTAGACAGATTTGTGAACAATATGTGAGAGAAATGGTGATATTGTGTATGTGGAAAAAGTTTTAGATCTTTGAGTTCATCTCATAAAAAATGGGAGCAAAAACAAAAGTGTTGCGTTTATATTTTGTTGAGTGTAAATATATATATATATATATATATATATATATATATATATATATATACATACATACGTGTGTGTGTATGTATGTGTATATGTATAATCATTATATATAATACATGCATATAATCATATGCACCACTGTCACGATAAACCTCCCTTCATCCACCCACTGATGTGTCAGTTTGTCCTGAGGCAGTGATGACAAACACGTGTTACTGATTTTCTGTGCTGCCATCGACCAGCAGAACAGCTCATAGTGATGATGTTAAAAGCAGCTCACTGAGGCTGAAAATGCACAGACCAAAATTTCCCCTTGACTGTCCTGTTTGTTTGTCATAACTGCTTTATTCAGTTCACTCCACACCTCTGAGCTCTTCACCTTTCGTCCTCAGGTTATGTCACATTCCTGGGAACATGTCGGGACAGAAAGTTCACCTGAAACCGAGAATGGAAATCAAATTATGTTCTGTGTTTTCATTCAGCCGCACCTGCACAGGAATGCCATGTTTCAGGGATGACATGATTTTATGAAACCCTGCCAACTCTTGAGCGGACAAACCTTTAAAACACGACCTGTTTTCCTGCAGAGATTTGACATAAACAAGCTGTCACAACACTGATGAACACACTGCAGTTTGCACCTGTATCCTCTTGTCCACAGTTTCATTTCTGTTGTTGTCTTTTCTGGTTTTATGGGACTCAACGCTGCCAGTTTCCTCCCACCTGTTTTGTCGCTGTATGTCGATTAACCAGTCATGGCAGTGACATGTGGAATTTTTCATTCCCTCGCCCCGGGGGCACCATACTGTTCGTGCCTGTGCATCCCGCTGCCTCTTTTTCTTTTTTTTTTCCCACTCCTGCCTCCTCTTTTTCACACTCACTCATTCTCTGTCTGTGGTTTTATTGTGAGTCAGCCGGTGTCGAGCTGAGGTTTGTTGTTTTGCGGTCAGCTGTATGGGGTCGTGGTGGCGGTAGTAGTGGCTGTCAGTGACTGAGCTCCTCTCCATGGCCTGTCCTTCCTCTGGTTCTGCCTCCTACACTGTGGTTATCATCCCGCTAAAGACCAGCCTCTACAGCCTGGACGCACTGCGCTTCTACCTATGGGTGAGGATCGAGTTCGTTTTCTGCTTGTTTTGTCCAGAATTAGAGACTCTAATCAGCTGTCATGTCACATCATGTGCTTCAAAACAAACAAGATCACATCCAGAATATCAATTCAAGCATTTACTACCTCATGTATTAATAAAAATGTCACCTGTTTGATGCATTCTACCAATTTTACAACAACATGACCTTTTCTTCTCTTCTGAAATGTGTCATTTAAATGCATAATTTGAGTCATTTTGTACACACAGATGTGCCGGATGCTAAAAAAAAAAAAAAAAAAAAGCTTTGTGTCCCTTTGGGCTTACAAAACTTACATATTTCTGTAGTTGATTTGAGGAGCCCAAGATCAAATTTGGTTGATTATACAGTGCATATGTACATTATGCAGCTCACTGTAAGTACAAGCTAGAACAAGCTACCGAGGAAGGCGCCCCAAAGTGCAATAACAACTGAAATACAGATCTTTGAATTCCTATCTGGTAATCAAAATAATCACCAGAATCTACTCATTAAATTCACTAATAATTAATACAGCAGTCATCTAATAAATTAATGTTGCCTTTTCTATGAGATGTAAGAAGACAATCCATCAAAACGTCCTTATGTCCCCGAGTGATTTTATTCAAAATATTTAAGCAACACTTTGGAGAGATTTTGTCTCCAGAAATGACCTTAATAAATATTTGATTATCAAGTGACTCCATTAGTTTAGTTGTTGTAGCTATAGGCATAATGCCACTGACTTCAGAGACATTTAAGAAATTATCCTGTCCAATATCAGACAATACATGAAACCATAAATGAAGGGAAACTAAAGTACAGAAATATAAATGGTATAGTTTCAAACTGTATCACCACTTTATACTTTGTCCAAAAGAAGTAAGAGACAGGTTCAACTGTAAAATATCCAGCTCTGTACGTTTTTTTGTGGTAACTTGAGCCTGTTCAATACGTTGGTTGGTTTATTATTGGCTTATATCAACCTGTCAGAGATAAATCTGCTGCGTACATGTTGTCTAATGTACCGATTTGAAAAAGCTGCTTGGGGTGATTTAGAAATGGTGTCGTATGGTGATGTGCCGACAAGTTTGCTGGAAAGTTAAAAAAAAAAAAAAACCAATTACTCCATAATGTTTGCTTTTCAATACAACTTCAACAAACTGTAAGTGTGAAAATGTGTGTATGAAGACTATTGGCAAAAACCCAGTAAGCTGTAGTCAGAATGTCCTGCATTTAATGGTCATATATTTGTAGTCAGCCTTCTCCAGCTAAGGATAGGTGTGATAGAGCTGCTCCACCCTCTGCTGTTGAGCTTAACGTTAGCTGGAGTTGACAGAAAAAGGCTGTCCATCCTCTAGGAGTGTCAGGTCTTGATGAAGCAACAGGCCCCAATCCTAAAGGTCAAGTTTAAGCAGCACTAGAGATAGACTTACTATGGAGTTGCCTTTTCTTCTCTTAAGTGAACAGTAGGAAGGAAACACAAACAGTTGAGGCTTCTCTCTTATATGTATCTCTTTTAGTTTTCTAAATCATTGTTCTCTAAAATTTGCTGTTAGGGACGTTCTTCTAATTAGCCACGCTGATCTGGAATGCTCTCCTTGTTTGTATCAAACCCCAAAGGGATGCATAAGAGTCTGTCGCATCTACAATTCCTCTTTTATCTCTAATCGGGATTAAATCCAGCTACCATAAATATTAGACTTCACCGTAAGCTGAAGAAGAGGACCAAGCCTGGTCTGTGGATGGTGAAAAACTATAAATTAATCATCTTCAGGAAGCCTTTGCCCTCTTTATTTCACGTAAAGTACACAAAGCTTTTCTATGAAGTGGTGGCTAATTACAGAGGAAAAACTTAAAAGGTAAAAATCAAAACAGAAATATGAAACGATATAAGAAGTATCCACAAATATGTAAAATAAATACTTAATGGGGACGTCTGTTATTCAAGTAATGGTGTCCTTGGCGAAGAACGAAGGGGAACTAGATGAGTTGACTGGCAACATAGCTATTTTTGAGACAACAGAATTATTTATATGATTGCAACGGAAACTGATGCTTCATGCTGTATCTTTAACAAAACTGCTTATACTTTCCTGCTGTTGTCAGTCTGTTTTCCATCTTTGCTCCATGTCTCAGTGCTGCAGTCATCACAGTGACACATTCTCACATGACAAGTTTGGTCCTCACAGCTTCCTGTTAAAGACTTAATATAACCACGTTTCAACTAACTGTAAAGCTACAATCATGAGCAGTAACTAGCAAACAATAAGAATGATTTTAGGCTATTGACTACAGATTAAGTAATGGATTAAGTGCATTTTCTTAACCCCTAATGTGCACTAAATAGGAATAGTGTTCAATGTTTTCAATTTTGCAATTCACAGTGTTTCAGTGTAAATCATTAGCGGCTCTAATGTCCTGAACTCATGGTCTGTTAGGTGAATCAGTGCCATTGTATATCATGATATCCTGGTGTTTGTAACACCGTTTCCTTTGTCTGAGCACATTTAAAGTGCATGTAATCCAGCTGAGTGTAGACAAAAGACCTACAGGCCTCCTGCTGCTCGATAGTTTAGCTCTGCTGGTACACAAAGCCTTGGGGCCTCTGGAAGACAACAGGCAGCGCTGTGCCGATCACACGGCTTTACATCAGACTGGTAGTTGAGCTTGTTAGTCCAACCTCCTGGTTACAGCAAAAGACCCATGGAAACGTATATACATGACTAAACTGACTATATCATAAAACTTTGCAGAGTAAAAACTGAATCTTGCTACTTCTTGTTTCAGATTAAGCGTCTGAAGGACCTAGAGAAGGAGAAGGACGCTCTGTGTTCTGGTCTGGAGGTTCTGGAGAAGGCTCGTCTCTGGTACCTCCAGCGGCTGGAGGAGAACAAGTCCCGGCAGAACAGAATCGAGGCCAAAAGTGGGCTTGGTTCCTGTCTGTGGGATGCAGCAGAGGTATGAGCAGGGCTGGAGTTAGGGCCTCGAGGTGTGTTGGTTTTTAGGTTCTAATTGTAAAACAGTTGGAATATGTCATTTACTTGTATGAATTTAGCCTTAAATTCAAACTATTTTCTCAGCATCTCAGGGTCTCGGTGAAGAACAAAGCTTTAAATTTCAAGGGTGTGGAGCAGATCTAGATGATGTACACTCTGAAATGTTTGGGCTCGCCTAAACAAATCAACATTTTTAAGTCATGAGAATTGTAAATGGATTTATTCTTTATTTACCATGATTGAATTACCACTTTCTAAACAGTAAAAGGTATTTTTATTGCTTGTCTTAGCCTTTGGAAATCGTCCAGGCATGTTAATACAGGGGAGAGAATTTGAAATAACAGGTGAACAAAATTTAAGCCGATTCCATTAAGCTGCAACAACTTCCTTTAGGTTATAAATCAACCAATGCAGAAATATGAGTTTAAGTTACACACAATATGATGTTGATGTAATTACCACTATTATTATGTCATCCCAAGCCATTCAAAATAATCTAAATCAGTAAATTTGATTTTTGAGTTTCATTAAATTGTGGGAATATGTTCCTTTTATTACTTTTTTGACTGTAGAGAAACAATCAGTCAAAAAACTGAATGTTGGAACCAATCTGTATTTTAGTGTAAGATTGAAGTTGGTCAGGTGTTTGTCAAGTAATCTTGCCGCTGAGTTTTGAATCATCTGTCATCAGGTGTTTGCTGCATCATTTAGGTGATTAGAGTTTCAGTTTCCCAGATGGCAGAAGAAAACGTGTGGATGAGGTATTTAATTATATTTTTGTGGAACACTAGTTTGACTTTGGGCAATATCTATGTTTCGTAGATGGCAGAATTGAAGCAGAGTCGTGAAGTGCTGATTGAAGCTGAGGTTGTGATCATTTGTGATCCTTTCAATGAGAGTTGTCTTGAAGAATCTGAGAACTTTACCTGGTGTAACTTCAGGTGTCTGTATTCTCCCTGACTGTCCTGGTTCTGATTCTGCACAGACTCGGTCCTGCCTCCTCAGATCTCGAATCCAGCGGGTGAACGGATCTTTGGGCTCCATGATGAGTGAACCCAATGCAATGAGCAGCAGCAGCCCTTCTCTGCCTGAAGCTGTGGCAGACAGCGACCTCCGCTGGCACAACTCAGTACTAACACAGGTAAGGAGAAACAGTCTGTGAAATAATACTTTGATGTAATGTTAACTAGTGCTAAACAATTGTTTGTATGGCTTCTGTCAGTCAGACTTTTCCAACAATTTTCTCATGATTCGTCTCTTTGCACCTGCACAATACTGTCACTTTTTGCCATTTGTGTTTTTTTAACAGACAGTGAGTGACAAAAATCGTCAGATCTCCTTGTTAGAACTGGAAAAAGACGCTCTCCTTGAGCAGCTCGATGAATTGCAGGAAACACGCAGATACACATGAGCTGCACTGCAAGCTTACATTTCACTGTCACAACATTTAGCCATTTGTAAATATGTATTTAAATGAATAAATTAGAGTAAATGATGCATGATTTGCTTCTTTGTATTCTTTCTAGTACTAGTAGTAAACCAGCTTCACTAAAAGGGTTTTGAATAATTTGACTCATATTTTCATGTTTACCGAAAATGAAAACAGAAAGTAATTTTCAGACAACTGGGCACCGAAAACACACGCACAAAAAAGGGGACAGTAACAGAAAATAACTGCCCAAACACTGCATCATGAACTGTGGTATGAAGTTTGGGCTAACAAAGACACGCTGTTGCACTGTTGAATTGTTGTTTTTACATTAGATAAAAGCGTATAAATACATCCACTCCTGTGTGCTACAATAGATAACTTATCTGGTGCAACTCATAATTTGAAATTTTCAAAGTAATTCAGTGTTAATACGAAATTGTTGCTAATATTGCCCAATCAAAGCAATTTTAAATCAATTAAATTACAAAAGTTGCATATAATATGCTAATTCTGTTACACATTTACCAGTATTATTATATCTATCAAGTGCTTTTTAAATGTAAAGCTGAACTGCATTAGTGCTTGTCTTTGACGTACAGAGAAAAACCCAGCATCCCTCCTGTTCCTCCTGTTCCTTCCGTTTCCGTCCTCCATATGAGGGTTCGTTCGTTGTCTGGACACGTCGCAGCAACCTTTCCTGGTGGTCCCTCACTGATCTCACTGCAGCTGATAAACTTTATCTTGCCTTGTCATCGTGCATGCTTGCAGGAATTTTCTTTCCTGCACAAATGTGTAGCCTTGCAGACACAAGAAAACATTATCAGGATTAATACAGAGTGCACATAGAAGATACGTGTCTGGCACACATGCAGGTGTTGCCTGATCTTGTTACTTTAGTTCTTCTTTGCCCATTTCAACAAAGGACTAAAATTAATGAATAAATATACATTCCACTTTTCTTAACAAAGTGTTTAACGTAAAGAAAAACTATTCAAAAGACCCAAAACATCAGTAAAGGTGAAAGAGAAGCAGCCAAAAATAAAACAAATACAAATGCTAACAGGCTAATTTTTAAGTTAGCAAATGTAATTTTCACAGTTAATTGCCTGATTAGCATTTGTGTTAGCTAGCATTTGTTAATTATTAGCACCACAAAGTAGACTACAGCTGACAGAAATGACCAGTATTAGTAAATTCATCCTAAGTGGAGCATAAATGTAAAATGATAATGCAACTAGCATGACTAAAAACAATAATAAAGTGTTGGCACTGTTTATGCATAAAACAAACGTGGACCTTCCTTTAGAAATGTTGATAACTGTATTTTATTTTATTAGGGGATTTACTTCTGACAAAGCAAAGTTGTGCAAGTTGTCACTGTTTCTAGTCTTTATGCTAAGCTATGCTAATCGCCTTCTGGCTCCAGCTTTTCTTTTCATCATTGTCAAGAAGGCAAAATGCAAAATGTCTGCATATGCATATGAAACAATCAAAAGTGTATACGCCTTTTTTTCTTGAAAAATGTTTGTACTGGTGTATTTATTTATTTTAACTTTTGACCAAGCCAAGTTTTCCATTTCTCCCTGCTACTAGTCTTCATGCTATGCTCTGCTAATTACTTTCAAGCTCCAGCTCCAATGACTAAAAGCAATAATTTCTTGTTTTATCAAGTGTTAAGGTGTTGAGTGTTGAGTTGCACTGTTTGAGGATATAGAAACAAAAAACAACAACAATGTATTTGTGCATTTTATCCTTACCAGTGTTGGTACTGTGTAGTTTATTATTTACAGCCAAGCAACCAGCTTCTGACACTCAGTACGCTAATGTGCTCACAATAATAATAACAGTCATAAATGTATTTGGTAAAAATGGTAAATGGTTGTATTTATATAGCGCTTTTATCCAAAGCGCTTTACATAATATGTCACATTTACCTATGTCACATTTACCCATTCACACACACATTCACACACTGATGGCGGGAGCTGCCATGCAAGGTGCTAACCACGGCCCATCAGGAGCAATTAGGGGTTTGGTGTCTTGCTCAGGGACACCTCGACGTGAGCACGACAGGCCGAGGATCGAACCGGCAACCTTCCAGTTACAAGACGGCTACTCTACCCACTGAGCACTTTTCTTAATAACAGAGTGCATAGCAATTAAAAAATGTTTTAAAGAGTATAAATATTAACAAAAATTAAACAAAAGTAAACAAATATCATAAATGCAAATGGTAGCAATGCTAGCATGCTAATGTTTTCGATTAGCCAGTGTAATTTTCTCCATGTTTTTGTCTTATTAGCAGGTAGCTAACATCGCAAACATCATTATTTAAATTTTAATTCTAAAATGCAGTATGCTTAAACCAGCTTCTCCTCCATTTTGTTTATTATTCTACATTATCTGTTCTCTGTTTTCATCCATCCATCCATTCTCTATACACCGCTTTATCCTCTCTAGGGTCGTGGGGGGGCTGGAGCCTATCTCAGCTGACTTGGGCGAAGGCAGGGGACACCTTGGACAGGTCGCCAGGCTACATATACAGATGAACAGGCACACTCACATTCACACCTACGGGCAATTTAGAGTAATCAATTAACCTTAGCATATTTTTGGACTGTGGGAGGAAGCCGGAGTGCCCGGAGAAAACCCACACATGCACAGGGAGAACATGCAAACTCCATGCAGAAAGATCCCAGCCCCACCCCACGATTTCAACCGGGGATCTTCTTGCTGCAAGGCGAAAGTGCTAACCACTACTCCACTGTGCAGCCTTCTCTGTTTTCACATTTTTTAAAATCTTGTTTGTCCCTACAAACTGAGCTGCATTGTCACTGTCTTCAAGTGTTTACTATCGGGCTCATGGTGGCCCTGTGTGTCTGGATGACATGTTGTTGTTAGTCTGAACTTCAGTGCCCAACCACACTACAGTGTCTTTGAAAATAAATCTATCAAATCCGCTATTTCCTCGCTCTTCCTGACCGACATACAGTCATTGTGTAAGAAGGTCAGTGGAACTAAGAGATGAAATCATGCAAAAGATTTTGTGCAGGTTTTTGTGTCAAATGTATCAGGTTGAAAAGTGTAGGACGTTAGCACATGCGACATAATGCCACAAGTAGAATGGAATTAAACTGTAATCCTGATAATTCCCTGCAACCTTCTCTTTCCCGTCCTCGGGATTAAATCTGTTGCATGCATAGGCAACAACTTTTACAGTAGAATAGAAAAATGCCTGTGAGGAATCCGTGCAGGAATCAGATTAGAATCAGCCCGTGCGCTACCGAAAAGAAAACATCCATTATGGCGGAGGCTTTCATTTAAGTAGCTTCATGTTTTCTATCTTCACAGCACCAGTGAACCATCAAGCCCAGGGTACCAGCACTTGACTAATTATTGGGTCTAATTCACATACTGCTCTGCCAAACACATTTTGTTGGGGGTTTGTCATGCCTTCATGGGTATCAATGCCATTCTTCCATAGTGATATGGTTCACTTCCACTGCACTCTGCTGGTTTCTCCAATCCCATTTTACTAGTATGCAATATCATGTTTCCTTTTTTTCATTTAATTTGTGATTTTGATAAGGCTGAAAATTGGTTTCCGTGCAGGTCAGCGGAGGTGGGAAGCAAAAACAGGCAAATAGAGTGAAGTCGATGTGTTGTTGCTAAGAGGCTGAGGGCTCCTTGATAAATGCATTCCTGAAGCTATTAGGAGAGAAAAACTTCCTGAGAACCCCGAGGTGATGTACAATAAGTAGGTGGTCTTTGAAGAGCACTCAGGTAACTGAGAAAATAAACTACACGGGATAGAGGCTTCAGGTTTGAGATACGACTTCTAAGTTACCAATTAAGACTATTATTGTCATATAATGTTCACTACAAGTGGCCATTTATACACCAAACAGGACAAGACTTTTAGTTTCACACCTTGTTTTTGTGCTGTGACAAGTCAAAAAGAAACTGTTTGGGAAAAAAAAGAACATCGAGTGGCACCAGTGGAAAAGAAGGCATCGCCTTAGTCTATTTACAAATGCATCAGAAGCATGCATTAGAAAAGTTCAGACAAACTATACAAATGCATATTATTCTACATGATTTAACCACTTAAATGGACAATTAGGTCCAATTTTTATGTTTGTTTTCAAGCTTTTAGGTTTATATAGGCCCTAGTTTGCACAAAATGTTTGTCAAATAAACTTTTACACAGACTTTCTGCTGTTGTTCTTCAGTTTAGAGCTCTGAAAGGCAGAAATCATTAGAGATGATTAGGCCATTAAAGTCCACAATAATGCAATAACTTTGAAATAATAGCCTAATTTGCGCACTACTTCTCCTTTAAGAAAGAGATTAAGTGTTCAACTTGTCCCTATTGGCACATAACCTCTATTTTTATGCATATTTTCATGGTTTTGGCAATATATGAGCCCCAGTTTGCACAGAAAGTTTGTCTAAGAAAGGAGAGACATGATATTTAGATTGGATAATCAAAAATGTTTCTCTTTTTTTTGCAGGTTTAGTTCCTTAATTTCCAGTTTTTGAATGAAGAAATTTAATTGAAATGAATAATGATTGTCTCCCATGCACACTTTAACATATCTAAGGACGTATCTTATTTAAAAGGACAGCTATTATTGCCTTATTATTTACATCATTTCTGAAATATATCAGTTTGCATAAAACAGTTATGTAAGATAGGAAAGTTATACGATGTAGATTCCACAATTTTGAAACAAAAATGTCTCTTTTGCAGGAATCTGTTGGTTTCTCAATTTAGAGCTCTGAAAATGGCAAGTTTTTTATTGCACAATAATATGTAAGAAATAAAATTATGGGTTGATTTGTTCACTTACTTTTTCTTTTAACAAGAGATCAAGTGTTGAGCTGGACCCTTGTGCACCTATACACGAATCTAAGGATTTATGCAGTTAAAGCAAAATTAACCCCTATTTCTTTTCTTGTTTACGTGGGTAACAGTTTGCACCACAAGTGTGTCTCAGAAAAGAAAGCCCTAACATTTATACTGCACACTAAAAAATGACTTCCTACTTTTGATTCCTTAATTTAGAGGTCTAAAAGGTGGAAATTTAATTTAAATCCCTGATTATTCAGTCATCAAAGTCCACAATAATGCAAGAGAATTTAAATTCATGTTTTTTGTGCTCTAAACTCTCTTTATCAAGGACTTTGTCCCTCAAAAAAACGGTTTATTCAAATTTTTCTTGCACGACCTGGCCAGGACTCCACTGTCATTTTGCAGTGAAGATTATTTAGTGTTTAGTGCGGGAGAATTGCTGCTAAACAGAAATGACCTTAAAAATTAACCTTAATATTTCAATACATAACACCAGAAACTAAACCATGCAGCAAAATTGGTGAGAAAAAATAAATTGTTTTGCAGCATACTGTCCTCAAAAGTGAAGAATGAAAGTCCATGCTCACATTTGTTGTTTTTTGCTTTTAATATCTGCTTTTTTCTGATGTTTGCTGTGTGTTAACAACAAAAGCAGAAACTCAAGGTCAATTTAAAGCTCATTTACAGTAGATTTTATTCTCGACTGTAAGAACAGAACGTTGTCTTACACTGTCTTTTCACTTTTGTGTCTTTTTCCTCCTTCTTCGTGTAATATTCAGCAGGTTTTTGAGAGAAACATCTAGTAAACCGCGTCCCCGCTGTCGCTCAGGCTGGTTTTGGACTCTCCATCACTGTTGCATTCTGTCCTCTGGTTGTCTCCAAGCGACATCTGCATCCCGGAGACGTTCATGTCCAGAAGTTTCTGCAGGTGTTTGATGTAGTCGATGGCCGCCCTCAGAGTCTCCACTTTGCTGAGCCGTTTGTCCTCAAACTCTTGCGGCAGATGCTCCCGGAGACGCGCGTAACCCTCGTTTACGCAGCGCACCCGGTGGCGCTCCCGTTCGTTCCTTTTGCGGATAAACGCGGGCTCGAAGGAATAATCACACACACCGAAGGGGAAGTATGACAAGCGTCTGTAGGGGGACCTCTGGCCGGGGTCCAGGTAGGCAGCGTCCAGGTGGAAGGGCAGTCCGAGCCGGAGCGCGTCTCTGTAGTGCGCACCGCTGTTATCCATGGAGATGCCGTGGAGAGCCAGAGGAGGCACGAAGGCAACATGATCCATGAATTCCTTACTGTGATAAGACATCTTCCTATAAACAAATATAAGAAGACACAAAAATATAAATCAAATTAATATTCAAATAATTCTGCATCATAATCTCATCTCACCCTGCAGAATCTCCTCACGTTCATTTCGTCTTGTGCAGGAGTTTCCTCTTGACTCTTGCCACTTTCTGATTCACTATCCAGCTGTGATCTTTCTTTTAAAAGCTCGACCTTCCTCGATCAGGACTTTGTGAGAGTCGGTGTCATTGTTGGAGTTTTGAGGCTGGGTGGGTGTGATCCGGGGCGGAGATGCAGCCATGTAGCTTTCTCATCAAGATAAAAACTGTTTACATAACGCGTTCTTCCTTCCTGTGAGGCACTTCTCTTCACAAAAAAATACTATCAGGAAAACTTCATGGGCTGATAATGGGTTCACTGACTTTACTGCTTCTAATGGATCTTTCATAGATAGATACTTTATTTTCCCTCTCTGGGACTCATAATATTACTGAAAATAAGCCACATTTGGCAGCCGAATTGGTTTTTGGACACAATCTGACCTCTGATCAGACCAACACTCCTCCACGCTGACTTGCTACTGCGCACGCGCAACCACACAGACGCTATCATGGCCCCGTTCAGGGAGGGATTGTGCTGGTATGTTGTTTTTGTGTCCTCTTTCTCTTCAATTCATGGATATTTCTACAGCAAAGCAACGCTTTCGGTTGCGTCGAGGTATATTTGTAACCTTACATACCCGAGACACCTGAGGTCGGTCTGTTTTTGACGATTTATGAAGGTGAAAGTTAGCTAGTTTTGCTAACCAGCTAGCTCGTTGCTACACCAGTCAGTTTAAAACAAACGTTAGCTGCTGTTTCGGCAGTTTTGGTGAGAGTTGTGCAAGAACTGGCATTGGTATGTGGATGTACTAAGTTGTTTTCATACCTGGTATCTTATTTCACAGGGAGAGACATGTAAAAATACCATTCGGCAGTACACGGTCACTAATGGACATCAGCTGTTGAATTCAGGTAAGCTAATGTAGCTCACAACACGTTACAAGCTATATGATGAATTTTGAATTTTCCCTTTTGAAAAAAATGTCGTCAGTATTGTCTTGGAGAAGTCCCACGACATCAGAGTCAGAGTTTATGCCTCATATTTCCAGCTATACCCTCAATCAATCTGCTATTTATAATGACTAGCTTACTGGCTCATTGCTGGCTGTGATGTTGGTTCTGCAGGATGAATGACATGAACCTGAGTCCTGTGGGCATGGACCAGCTCAGTGTGTCCTCTGTGAGTGCCAGCCACTTGGGTCTGCCCACTTCCCCCACTCACAACCCCATACCCACTCCAGGTAAGGAAGGAACTACCAGCCTGAGCTGTTTACTTAAGCTGTAATCTGAACTGGAACTAACTGTAAGAATACTCTTCGTCACATGTTTCGTGGGTAGGTTCAAGGTATATGGAGATATATTATTACAAGTTCTGATTTATGTAGTAAACACCAAGCCATCTAAGGGGTGTGCTGTGAAGTGTGTTACATCTACCTGTTCAGATGTGTGTTAATGGCACCACTGAACAAAGCCGTGCAGTTACAGTAACACAATGTGTGTCATGCTGCCACTGAAGCCGACACGCATTGTGTCGATGATTCATAAAATACATAGATATGTTCTTATGTTTCGTCTTGATTTACTGCCAGGGTTGTTTTACACTGCTGGCATTGCAGCTAATAGAACACAGATTAAAAAATGAGTCTTTTAATTAATATTCAGTTAGCAACATAAGCTAATTTTGATGTGCTAAAACCTAAAGTGAGTTCCATCTATACTACATTGAGGGACTTTTCCAGACATAAACGTACTTGTTAAATGTCATGTTTAAATATAGGAAGTTCAAAGTGGAACTTTAATGTGCAGCTGTCATGTTAGAAATAAGCTGCTGCATTGGGAGTTACTGAGTGGTGAAACAAATATACTGACACAAGTAGCAGTTTCCTCTCTCCTGTCGCTGCTCTTTTTTTACCATAATGACTTTATGTATTACTTATAGCTCTTCAGTCTGACCTCTTGTTGCTCTCAAATGAAGCAAGTGGCACACTATCAGTGCATTCTGTGTAGAAAAAGTCAAAGGATGCATCAAAAGTGGGAACCTTAGTCAACAGAGAAAGCTGATACCTATTATCTGTGATTGGGGGGGTTTGTAGAGCCAGCTAACCTGAGGAGCAACCCTCTCTATGTCAAACTTGCTTCTTCGTTCATCCTTCTGATTCTAGCTGTAAATATCAAAAAAAAGTTTGTGTGCTAAGACTGTAGATGGCTAGATAACTGTAACTCATCTGTCTTTGGTGACTTTATTATCTGTTTCCTGGACATTAAAATGTAAAAATCAGACAAGGTGCCATCCTTTTTTCTAGACCATCATTTACTTGACTCCAGCTATTGTTCATGGGTTTGTGTTTCAGGCATGCCAGTGGCCATCCCTAGTTTGGGTCCTTCCCTTGGCTCCCTCCCCTCTGCCTTATCTCTGATGCTCCCCATGGGTCCGCTGAGTGACAGAGGAGTGATGTGCGGCCTGCCGGAAAGGAATTACTCTTTGCCGCCTCCTCCGTACCCCCACCTGGAGAGCAGTTACTTCCGACACATACTGCCAGGTAAGTTTGAGATGTAGAAATCATTTCTGGTGATTATTGTAGTGTGAATGCTTGTTTATTTTTGTCAAAGAGCTCTTAAATGAATAGAGCAAGATAGCAGAATAGAATTAGTCTTACTGCAACTTAATCACTCTTCCTCCGTGTTTGCTCTACAGGCATTCTGTCCTACCTGGCAGACCGTCCACCGCCTCAGTACATTCATCCCAGCAGCCTTAACATGGATGGAACCTTGTCTGTGGCCAGCAACAACCCCTCAGGTCTGGACCCCTACAGTGGCCCTGGAGGCCCACTGGAGCAGGGCCTGGTGCCCATGGACTCCAGACAGGTCAGTGGTCAGGGAGAGCTCCACCAGACTGGTGCTCATGAACTGGACTCTACAGGGTTGGCGATGGAGTCACGTGTCAGCAGCCCCATGTCTCCGGACCGCATGGGGGAGGAGCTGGCCACCATGGATGGAGTTGGGGTAGTGGCGGTGTCTGACACCCAGCAGCAGCTTGGCGGGGGAAGGCAGCCTCAGCCTCACGAGAGCCTGACGGGGGTGGACTCTTCTGGTGGCGTGATGCCCCTACATGGACCCCCTGTGCTGGAGCTCCCGGTGGTGATGGAGCCTGACCACATGGGGGGACGAGTGGGAAGCTCTGGGGCAGGAGGAGCTGGAGGACTTGGGGAGCAGCTCCACTCAAACGGAGAGCTGAACTCGGGTGTTGTTAGCGTGGTGCTCACCGGCTCCATGGCCAGCCAGAACCAGCTGGAGCCAGTGTCCCTGCATGGACACTCTGGGATGGGGCTGGAGGCGGTGAATGTGTCCCCCATCACTGCAGAAGTGTCTCTGGGGCCTGAAAACAACCTGGTGCTTGTCAACTCCACCCTGCAGCTGGAGGATTCTACTTCCAACAAGGAGAACTTGGTGTCTGCTTACACCATGTGTGAGTTTGTAATTTAGGTCTTATAGCTGTTATTAAATAGATGTAGAATCAACTTTGGAATTAGATTTTTTCAAGTGCAAGAAAAGTAAATAAAAATATATAAAGATTGGGAAAGTTGATGTAAAAAGCAGACACAGAAATTGAAGGGCTGCATGATATCAGAAAAAAACTGATATTGCAATATTAAGTTTTTCTTAAAGAGAAAAAACAGGAATTTTCACCAGATGATTATTTGGAAAGAATTGTGCTGCATTAACATAGAAGATAAAAAATGATGTAAAAATAAGCTAAAAAATGATTTGAAACTTTCTCATACAGTGACAGTATCATCCAAACTAGTTTTTGTGCTTTTGCTGTTATTCAGATCTGGTTTTACACTTGTCATAAAGAGCTTTGCGATGCTCATTTAAATAGTGAAACAGCTGTGTTACTTTTGCAACCAAATCATCAGTCTTTCAGTGTTTCTCTCCTGTTCCTCCCGTATTTTGATGCTGCATGGTATGAACATTATAAGCTTGTAACCAATCTTGCACAGAAACAGCCTCAGTGTGTCTAAGAACCCTCAAATCGGACAGACCTCTATTGTAGATTAGGCACGGAAAATAAGATCTATGCAAGTTTCTTTTTGTGTCAAGCAGCAAGAAAGTTGCGGTTTGATATGTTTACGTTATTTTGCCTTCCTGTAAATTGTGTTTCCTGCGATGTGACTGTTGCACGTGTGAACAACACATTGTTGTTGCTGAAATGAGCCCTAATGTCGACCTTTGTCATGCAGCCTTGCTTTGAGATTTAATCTGTTAGAAGATATGTAACAAGAACACTCTTGGAATTGTTTACGTGCAGTTAATAGATGTGTGTCAAACAGCTCTAACCTGCACTAACTTTAGTTTTTCTGGTTTTGCTGTAGGGTGCACACTATGTGAACGCTCATATACCTCAGACTGTCCAGAACACGGCCCGGTTACCTTCATCCCTGATGCGCCCATCCAAAGCCGGGCTCGCCTCTCTCTGCCACGCCCGCTGTGCCTGCGCATCTCGGTGGCCGACGAACCTCTTGGTAAAAAAAAAAAGAAACCCTCATAAACAGTGTTTTTTGTGGCTATTATTCAGATAGATGTGAGTCATTACTCTGTGTCCTGATGCAAAGCCTATATTTAGGAGATAACTTGAATGACAGATTATTAGAGTATTTTCTGTCAGTCAGGATTTAACTGTTAGATGGTAATTAGAAACTCACATATTCTTGATATTTTACCTTCAAGTTTTCATTCTTGTGCTGTTAGAAATTATTTGTGCTTGCTCCCCCTTGTAGGAGTTTTTGCACGGGACGTCATTTCTCCGCGAACCTGCTTCGGACCAATGGTGGGACAGCATTGTAGCAATGTGGATCTCTCTGATTGGCTAGAAAAAGACACACCTCAAATATGGAAGGTCTGTCCTGTGACTCCTGTTAATCAATGGTCCTCCTTAGTAGATGAAAACAAGATGCTAAATGTTTTTTTTTTTTTTTTTTTACTTTCACAGATGTACCACAACAACGTGCTGGAGTTCTACATTGTGACTACAGATGAGAACGAATGCAACTGGATGATGTTTGTCCGAAAGGCGAGGTAAGACGCCAAAATAGGCATGATGAAAACTTATGAAATCAGACAGAACTGTTGCCTGTATTGCAACCTACAACCAACAAATGGAGTGAAAGAAAAGTGAAAGCGGAACAGTACACATCGTTCATAAACTGCACAACAAATGAAAAGAACATGCTGACTTAAAAAAAGTTATGTTCTCTTACAATTTTTATGTGTGTTTGTGCATATAGGACCCGTGAAGAGCAGAATCTGGTGGCGTATCCTTCCAACGGCAAACTGTTCTTCTGTACAACCACAGAGATCCACCCTGACCAGGAGCTGCTCTTCTACTACAGCAGAGACTACAGCAGGCTGATGGGTGAGAGGACAGAATGGGGATGGGTGTCGTAAACTCTTTCCAATACTACTTACAGATTAGGGACTTTAACGGTACCTGTACCAGTTGCTTTGGGTGTTTTTAAGAGAAAGAAACACTAATCGTAGAAAGATCGGTATTGCTTCATTTTCTTTTTTGTTTGTTTTTAATTCCCTTTTTGTCATTATTCACTTGAAAAAATGTTTTCGAAAAAAGTAGGACTTTCTCTTGGACAGAAACTTTATTTTGTTAATTATATGTGTTTTAACTTGCAAAAGTGTTTAGTATTTCTTCTACCACTGCCATTACCACCATTTACAGTCATTAAAGAAAGGATGAAAACAAAGCAAACCCCCAAATCAGTAACTTCTACAGATTGATTGTGTTTGTACTCTTCAACACGAAAGATTTGTTGCACTTGTGCCAAGAAGCATTGTCAGCATCAACACTAGTGAATGTAACTACACTTTTAAACATTTACCTGACAAGAGAGAGTCCAACCATGGCTAGAACTAAAAAATAGAAATATCTTTTGTGCCGTATCACAAAATTGTAATGCCACACTGCCTGCAGTTCAACTGAAGAGTCATTCAATTTTTTATGACGACTGATGGTCACAGCTGAGTTACTGGCTTCATTGCTATGCTGAGGAACAAGGAAGTTTTTGCTTTTTACAGAAGATAGTTGCAAATGATTCATTTTTAGCATTTTTTTTTATTTAGATTTGTAGCATTTAATTTGAAACTGTAGTAAAATTAAATTTAAAGCCTGACTGCTCCTTCAGTTTTAAACTCAATGGCTTGGATAAAAGGTGTAATTGTGTGTTTTTAAATCAAAGGTGTCAAAGTCATTTTATTTGATTGTCTACATTCAGCCCAAGTTGATCTTAAGTGGGCTGGACCAGTTAAATTACAGCATATTAACCCATACAACTCCATATATTTCCTTTGTTTTCATGCAAGAAAATATGCTCTTCAAATCTCCATATTTAATGAACAAAACATTATGAACAACCTGAAGTTTCTTCAGAAAATAAATTTAGTTTCAACAATAAAATGCCTCAGTTCATCATTTACACATTAAAACCTATAGCTCACAGTGTGTCTACAAAGGCACGAAACATTTATTCATGATCAAAACAACAGTCGAACAAGAAAAGACAAAAAACAAGAGAAAATATTAAAAAATGAGACACAAAATGACAACAATGAGAACAAAACAACAAAAAATGAGACAAGCGACGCAAAACAAAACAGAAAAGAGACAAAAAAATTAGGCAAAAAAGTTAGAGCGCCAAAATAATAGACAAACGAAAAAAATGAGGCAAAAAATTACACAAACGGCACAAGAGAGACAAAAATACACAAAACAATGAATAAAGCGAAATACAATATGAGAAAAATAAGACCAAAAATACAAGCGTGACAAAAAGGAAGCAAAACGACAAAAACATGAGACAAACGACAAAACTCAGACAAAACACAACAGAAACAAGACAAAATATTACAAAAATGAGACACAAAGTGACAAAAGAACAATGAGCAATAATAATATTTTACTTCATGATCAAAACAACTTGTCCAGAAATTATTTTAAATTGATAGTTTTACAAATTTACAATTTTCAGTTAGTGTCTTCTCTGTAATTTTTACTCTTTACAAAATCGTCCCACGGGCCGGATTGGACCATCTGGCGAGCCGATTGGCCCTCGGGGCGAATGTTTGACACCCCTGATTTAAACAAATAACATGCCTTTCTAACCTGCCAATGAATTTTCGGGCTCTGAGGTTTCATTGATGATGACCGTCCTACCATCCTTTATGTCCGCAGGTGTTCCTCAGGTACCAGAGGGTCAGATCTGCCAGTGTGGCAAAGAGTGCTCCTCCTTCTCTGAGCTCAAGTCTCACCTCAGCAGCCATAGCAGTAACCACAGCCATAACCAGCCTCCACACAGCCACAGCCCGTCACAGCAGGACCACTCCCAGCAACAACCGCAGCCTCCACAGCAGCAGCAGCAGCAGCAGCCACAGCAGCAGCAAGAACAACAGCCACAGCAGCACACTCACCAGGAGGAGAAACTGACCAACGGAACCTCGAGCTCTTCCTCTTCCCCATGGCCCTGCCACAACCACCCCACGGGGCAAACAAACACTGACAACAACAACGGCAGCGGGGGCAATAGTAGTAGAAACTCTAATAACCCCAGAACAAAAGGCCAGGGGCATGTGCGGGAGAAGAAATACAAGTGCAGCATGTGCTCCCGGGGTTTTATAACTTCCACTAAGCTCAATGTGCACTTCATGGGGCACGTGGGAATGAAACCCCACAAGTGTGAGTACTGCAGCAAGGCCTTCAGCGATCCCAGCAACCTCAGAATGCACCTCAAGATTCACACAGGTACTTACAGAGTGTAAACAGTGATATTTAATGGACAGGTATATATTCCTCGTCAACTTTCTACACCTTTAACTTTACTGTTTGCTCGACTTTTCGCACTTCCAGGTCAGAAGAACTACAGATGCACAGTTTGTGAGAAGTCATTCACCCAGAAATCCCACGTGGCGTCACATATGCTCATCCACACTGGCGCAGAGAAGCTCAAGTGCGACCTCTGCGACCGCGCATTCCTCAGGAAGCACGACCTGACGCAGCACATGTTCTCTCACACACAGTACGTACAGATTACTAATTATAAAAGTGAGCAGGTTGGTAGATTGTTTGTCTTCATATTCATTCATTTTTCGCTCCGTCGTTTCATCACAGCGAACGCCGGATTCAGTGCCCAAAGTGCAACAAACACTTCATCAAGGCCAACCACCTGAAGAAGCACATGAACTCTCACGAGGGCCGACGAGACTTTGTCTGCGAGAAGTGCCACAAGGCTTTTCTCACCAAATACCACCTCACACGTCACCTGAAGATCTGCAAAGGGCCCAAGGCGGACAGAGCGTCCCGGAAGGAGCAGGACGTCGACGAGGAGGAAGAGGATGAAGAGGAGGAAGACTGCAGAGGAAGAAGAAGAGGAGGAGACACACTGGTTGACTCGGCTAATAGTGAGGACTGTGGTTTGGATGTTGCAGGATATAACTCTGAAAAGTCTCTATCACCCCCTCATTGACAACACTGTGCCTCTTGAGACGTTTTATTTATTTACTTTACGACAGCACCAATGTTTACCTCTCTCTCTTTTTTTTTTTTGCCAAATACTAGTTGTTAAAATATAACTGACATCAGTCATAATCCATACAATTAACTGCCACATTTTACATTAAAATTATTTAAAAAGTCATGTTTAGCTTCTCACTGCTGCTAAAATATTCTTTGTCATATTAGAAGCCAACCAATTTAACCGTGTTTCTCTTTTTCTCATTAACTCAGGCTTGTGTGATACGATTGGTTGATGGTTTTTGTATAAGCTATCATTCATTCGTTGTTGTTCCTTAATCCTGATTCCTCAACTCACTCAATAACATGACTGAATGTCAGTTTGAAATTCTGATATTCTTGTATATTCTTGCATTTAACTCTTGATTATATGTAGTCGCCAAATGGGTTGTTATCCTTTATTTATTAATTTTGTGTATATTTTCCTTTATTTATTATTTCTGTGTGAATGGAGCCATTTGAAATCAAGAATCTGGGCATTAATGTGACATTATCCCACATTGTGTGTGTCGACTGAATGTCAAAAATAATGTTATAGCTCCATCCCATCTGTTGCCCGTTTTAATAAATGAATATTTACATCTGTATTATGTTGTTTATCGATATATTATTGTATTTTTATATATATACAAACTTGTGATCACTACAAGACTGTGAAGATTTACTATGTTAAAAATACAGGCCCCACAGGAGGAACTTAATGCAGCAAATGTCAGTACTTTTCATGACTGAGATTCTAATCTTTGATTTTTTTTTATTACTTCACATGCCCACCTTTTTTTCTGATGACAGACCTCCTTAGCATTTTACCTTCGTTAAAAACTTTTCTGTGCTTTTGGCAGTGTGTGTTTTGGATTGATAACATGCTGGAAAAATTCCTCTTCTGCCAAATTTCTCAAGACTGGCAGTCGTCTTTTGTATCTCGTATTTTATCCACAGATGTCCGTACTCTCTCTGACACTCTGACCTCTGTGCCTCACTGTCAGAACAATGCATTCACTGTGGTAGTCCTGGCCAGGTTCCCATTAAACATGCTGGACCTCATCTGACCTGAACAAATTTACCTTGGCTTATCTAACAAATAAATGTATTCCATATATTCACCAGACATATTTTCATACTATTTAGCAAAGCCGGTCTTGCAGTTTTGTCATAACAAGCAAGCAAGTTTTTTTTTTTCTTGGTAGCCTGTAGGTTGATATTGTGCTCAGTGCTTCACACTCTCTGATCCGTCACCTGTACTCAAATTTCCATTGAACGCTCAAAATTGGAACCACTTGCCCATTCAGAGCTAGACTGTGAAAATGGTGTAATTTTCAGAATACAACCACTGTGGCTCTGATTAGTGGTACTATGGCTCATTTTCTACCTCTAATGCTACAGCTGTATGTTTCTACTGACTTTTGGTTGGTCACTGAGCTTCCTGCATCCTTTTTCATCATCGTAAAGTCTGACAATCAGATTTTTCACTTATTCTGGCAGTTATTTTCCATGTGGAGCCATGATGCAGACATAGGTCCCAAACTGACAAAGTTCTGGTGTTCACTGCCCATTTTATAACCATCTTTTCATACAGTTAGGCTAATTGGAAAGTACTGGTGTTCTCAGATTTGTTTCAGTGATCACAGGTTTCATTACTTGTTTGTTAGTGATGACCTCGGACCCTGTATTTTCAAGATACTGATTGTGAAATATTTGTGTTTGACAATGACAATATAAATGCTGTTTCAGAAAGCAACGTATTCTTTAAGGTTAATATTTAAAATGTTAATACATTTTAATCACACGAACTAATACAATTGTCGGTACTGATGTGAGAATATTCGCAAAAAATGTGTATAATATTTTTTAAAAAATCTTAAATTTTACATTAAAGTTTGAGCCCGGTAGGATGACCCGGAAGCGAACGCTGCAACTGCCGGTTAAAATACAAATTATGCAGCGCCGCGGTTGTCATTCACTTCAGCGTGGTATGAATTTTCTATATTTCCTACGTATTTTATTTGCATTTCAGATCTATCGTCTTCTGAATAATCTCTTAATGTAGTTAGTGCTTCACGCTGTGAATGGAAACCTACACTGAAACTAAACTTTCGCTGCACATTCATCACTGTTTTGGGTAAAAGCTACAGCTAACTTTAGCTAGCCGTTTAGCTAGCAGAGCTAACTGAGCTACACTTCTGTTAGCCGTAAGTTGATCACAGTTGTCGTGGCGAACTTTATGTCAAGCTAAAGTTTAGTCATATATTCTGCAACTTTAAAGCTCTTTTCGATCTTGGCACATTTCATGGGTGCGTTTTTGTCTCAGAGTGTCTTATTGACTCCTTGTTTCAGCCTGATCAGTGTGATAACAACATGTTGACCCCACCGAAGGAGGGGATGCCCAGTATGATCGACCGGGCGCTGAGAATGAGGAGGGAAGAGCAGGCTCGGCAGGTCGTCCTCGCCTGGGCTGTCCTCAACATGTCCCTCGCTGGCATGATTTACACTGAAATGTAAGTAGCTCAGATTTGCTAATGTATCACTGGTGTTACACTTCAGCTGATGATCATGTTGTCTGGTGATGTTTGTTTGTTGGTAGAAGTTAATCCTGATGATTTTAGTGACGGATTTGTCATATTTATGAGGCAAAACTTACATTAAAGGTCCCATATGATGAAAATGGTTGCTGTTATAAACTTGGAGGTGTGACATAAGAGCTTTGAAGATATGGAGATGCTCATTACTGTTATTCTTCAACCCCTTTCCTCACAACTAGATAGACTCATAGCTTTAACAGCTCATAACGTAGTGAACTGTTGCTGAACCAATGGTTGTGTAGCTCGAAATTTGCATCCCATCCCCAGGCTGAATGCTGCTTGAGGTATGAGCCACTCAGAAATATAAGCTGCCTCACAGTTAATCAGGTTATCTGCTAACTCTATAATGACTCAGCCTCGAGCAAAGTCCACCAAATGTCCTGCTGTTCGATGCAAGAGTGAAAACAAATGTCTTCATGCACTCTCAACATCTGAGGAACTTTTATTACTGATGGTAAAATCACCACAACATCCTTATTGTTAGTGTGTTGTGTGGCTAAAGTTGATTATTGTATACCGACAGGTCAGGGATCTGTGGAAACTGTGAAGCTTAGGGACATTTGGAGTTAATTTGAAACCTATAAACATGGACTTGGTGCGTGACTGTTTTCATGCTATTGTTTGTACTTCGGTGCAGTTTAAACACAGTCAGTGTTTATGTCTGTTGCCTCTCTCTCTCTCTCTCTCTCTCTCTCTCTGTCTCACATATACTGCATTTAGATACAGCTGAATTCCAAATTAATTGTTTTGTCATTTACACATTTTTCTGTTTCTGTTGTCAGACAATGGCATTTAATAAAATACTGACTGAAACACTCCTTTAAGCTGTATTTTAACTGGCAGTCTCTGTGGAGCTGCTGCTCTGCTACTTTTATAATTGCAGTATCGTCAAGCAAACTCACCAAACAGAGCTAAAAACAACAACTACGCTGTGAGTTCGTTGATGATTCCAGCTGTATGTGAAACAGTGTGAACTAAGTTTTGATCATTTTTTGCCCTATATATTTACAGTGTTGGATGCTTGAATGATCCAGTTGCCGTATATTTGTCATTCAAATAAATATAGAGCAAGGCAAGCATGTTATCATGTCAGCTCTCTAAACAAATATAAAAGATGTATGTTGGATACAGTAGGTGCATTGATTTATTAGTGATACACAAGGTTTCCAGGCAGGTTTCTTGAATCAACAGATATTAAACAACCAACAAAGTAAACATGATGTATATAGGTAGAGCAGGCCACTTTTTATTATTATTATTATCAATGGAGGATATCCACACACGTCTCCATTTTGCATTAACAGAGAACATGATCACCAGTCAAACTGTAACACTTGTCTGAACCTTAAGTTTTTCAGTTTCCTGTACACAGTTTTGTTATTTCTTCTGTATCCGTTGTGCTTCTCTTTAAGGTCAGGGAAATTGCTGAGCCGATACTACAACATCACCTACTGGCCTATCTGGTACATCGGTGAGCTTCCACTACTGTTGTTTATTCTAAGAATGTTTGCAGGTGTTGCAAGTTGTAAAATACCTTCACTTTAAAGTTGTAATGTGCAAGAAGTGCAGTTATTAATTGGTTAATTGAGGTGTTATTGAGTTTTTTTTTTAAAAGGAAAAAAATTCTGTCATTTCTGCCTTAAATTTAATTATTTTCTGGTTTCATTCTTCCTGCCTGAGAGTAACCGGAATTTTTTTTTTTTTTTGCTTGATAATGTGATCTTGAACTTTGGAAAACACTGATCAACATTTTTTACTCATTTGCTGTCATTTTATAGACCAAACAGTTAGTCAGTTATTCAAGAAAATGATCAACAGATTAATAGACAATGAATATATAATTTGTCAGTTGCAGCTATAACATGCACTGTATCGCTGTCTGGGTCGTGTTTTCTGTCATTTGTTTGGCGTAAATTTAAAGTTTCTTCTTATACAGTTAGATTTTTTTTTATCAGCAGAAAATGGTGTTTAAAAGTCTGACATTTAATGTGACACTCAGTTGTTTGGTACAGAGTGTTAATGTTTTCTGTTCTCTTTAATAGAACTGGTGCTAGCCTCTCTCTTCAGCCTCAATGCTCTTTTTGACTTCTGGAAGTATTTCAAATACACAATGGCTCCTTCCACGATTGCTGTATCCCCTGAGCAGCATCATCTACTGGGTCTGAGAAACACAAGTGAGGCTCTGATACGAGAAATTGTAATTTTTTTCTGCTCATGTCTGGTGCTTTTTACATTTAAGATGCTTTGTAATAGTACAATGTGATCCACTGTATCAAAATGTCTTTGGCCTTGCAGGTATTCAAGCCTCTCCACCCCAGAAAGCAGAAAAGAAGGAGACTCCAGCTCCAGCCCAGTCGTCTCCACTACAGGGTCAGAGTGTACTGAGCTTCAGTCCTTCTCGACCGGCCACAACCAGCCCCAAGTTCTCCCCCAGCTGTGTGCCGGGGTACAGCCCTCCACTTAGCAACCCGTCCACCCCGAGCAGCGCAGGAGGCCCCTTTTCCTCCCCTTTGGAAAGGTTTGTGTTTTATTTCCAGCAGTGGGACTGAAAAAATCTTAAATGTACTTGTCGCTAACTCTATTATGTGTCCATTATGTTGTCTTTGTTTTAGGTGTTGAACTACAGCCCTTCTTCTGGCTCTTCTCCGTATCCAAACAGCATCGGGTCAGCAGAAGGCTCCAGCTTGAGGGCTCGATATCGCACATCTCCCTCAGTGTTTAACTCTCCCGGTAGCAAAGAGGACTACATGGAGGATCTGAAAAGTCTGGAGAGGTTCCTGCGCACAGAGGAGGAGAAGAGTCACCGCAGCCAGTTAGGTAGGAACAGTAGATTTGAGTAATTCTTCTGCTAATATCAGATCTGAGCAGCTTTTTTTCAAGTCCCTTCCTATGTCACAAGTGTTTGATTCTCTCTGTAGGCAGTCCAGAGTCTGTCTCTCCAAGCCACAGTCCAACATTTTGGAATTATAACCGTTCAGTGGGAGATTATGCACAAAGCCTGAGGAAATTCCTGTACCAGCCTGCATGTCGCTCTCAGGCCCCATCTGCCCACAAGGATGAGACAGACCTGGGATCCAAACAGGCTGCAGAGGAGGTCTGTACATCAGCATCGGGTAGTTTGTTGTAGCATAATGAAGGCTGTTTGAAGACTTAGGTCTGTGACAAATCCTTAAATGAGACAAGTAGGAAAAAAGTGATGCGGATGAAGTATTACAATTTCAGCTTAGATTTGAATCTTCCCTTTCAAGTTTGCTGGCAGATATTGAGGTTCATAGATGAATAAGTAGATTACAAACCATTCTAAACTAAAGTGTTTAGTGTCGTCAGTGTGAAAAGAAAACTGTCACAAAGCACTGAACAGTGGTCCAACAGCTAGCAAGAAAGATTACCCATCAGTCACTTCAACCAAGTTATATTTCAGTAACATAGATTTTGTAATGGTTCAAGTTTTTGTGTCAGTGTAAGTTCTTTAATTTTAGTCGTGTAAAATGTCAACATGGAGCAATAACAAGGAGAACTGTATTATATTATTGTTGTATTTTTTGAAAATGTCCCTTTTTCCGTTCACCTGTAGGTTTGGGCCAGAATCACGACCAGTCGCCCGGTGGTGGATCGCATCGATAGCTGGACAGCGAAGCTTAGAAATGTGAGTGGTCGTGTCGTTCTCTGTCTGTGGTCACGTTTAATGGATTTCATCAGTGCTTTTCTACTCAAGGTCTCACGTCATGCATAAAAGTCCACATGAATTTAGTAATTGTAGTACGAAAATTCTTTCCATGTGTCTGCAGTGGATCAGTGACACCATCTTGGTCCCGCTGGTCAAAGAAATGGACTCTGTGAACAGCCAGCTCAGGAGGATGGGCTGCCCAGAGCTCCAGATAGGAGGTAAAAGCAGCTCCAGAGAGCATTAATGCACTCCTCAAACTGATGTTAAATATCAATATTAACTTACTGCGAACAAAAACACAATATTTCTTACACATTTTATTTTGATATCATCAGATGAAAACATTCAAGGAGTCCAGTAGAGCAACTTCAAGCCCACTGTTCACTTTTAAATACTATGTTATGTGTTTAATATATGCTGCTGGACAAAAAAAACATTTCACCTAAATATATAATAGAACAGAGTTAATTAAAAATACTTTTTTGTTACTGCAATGGAGCATGTTTCTTTTCTTTTTTTTGGTTTTCTAATTTTCAAGACTGCTTCATTTTTTTCACAACTGGAATTTCAGTGATTTCAACTAGTTTACTTTTTGCTTTCCTTCTTTCTTCCACCAGAGGCCAGCATAAGCAGTCTAAAACAGGCAGCAGTGATGAAAGCCTCTTCGATCCCCACGATGAACTCTATCGTTCAATATCTGGACATCACACCCAATCAGGAATATCTAGTGGAGCGGATAAAGGGTAGGTTCAAAAATACAGCCTGTACTTTGAAGTATTGATCGGAGCTAAAATCCCCGCGCGTATTCAAGTATGTGTATATGACAATGAAAATAGAATTCAGTGATTATATATGCTTTCATTGAGTGTTTGATTGTAAAAGAGAAGTGAAACGATATTCTGATGTGCTGTTTGTATGTTTTATTTATTGTCTCACCAGAGCTGGCTCATAGTGGCTGCATGAGCTCCTTTCGCTGGAACGGTGGTGGTGACCTGAAGAACAGAAAGTGGGATACCGACCTCCCTACTGACTGTGCTGTGAGTACACACAAACACACACACACACACACACACACACACACACACACACACACACACACACACACACACACACACACACACACACACACACACACAGACACAGACATGAGAAGCTTATGGTTACAGCTGTTGCTTTTCATCAGCAGCATCGATGACATTTACACTGAAAATGTGTCAACGTTAACATTTTTTAACGGACACTTTTCCATTTTTTTTTTTAACTTCAGTTCATTATAACAAAGGTTTCAGTCATTATCAGTGTGTGATTGTTGTTTAATTAGTTACGTCAGTTGTTTTTGTTTCCGGTCATTGGTCAGCTGCAGTCAGTGCTACAGTTTCTGACAATAGTGGCAGCAGCTGAGTTGTTTCACTGTGAAAGTTTTCAAAGACATCGGCCTTAAAAAATATGAGAGCACTTCAAATTATCACAGAACTCAAAGACTGCTTAACTAATATTCAGTTTCTGTTGTCAGACAACAGAACAAGTATGAAACAACGTCTGTTTGGTATGATTTGTAATAGAATTCTGCATATCTCTGTATTTAATCTACAGATACAAGGTCACTTCAGAATGCTTTATGGGTTTCTTTGTTCAACAGAAAAGAATATTCAAGTACTGTTAAATGTAATTTTGTTATTTGTTGTGGGTTAGAGACTAGTGGTAGAATAATGAGCCTGTTTAAAAGTAGCTTTATATATTTCTCTTGGAAGAATGTTGAATTCTTGTCATCAAAAAGGCTCCTGTTGTTCTGGTTTTGTGCTTCAGATCACACCTTCTCTGAGTTTTTTACTGTCTTTCTAGCTTTAATCATCAATAACCCCTCTGCTTATTACAGAATATAATAATGTTAACTGTGTCTGTCCCTTCAGATCCTCATGCATGTGTTCTGCACATACTTGGACTCCAGGCTGCCACCTCACCCAAAGTATCCCGATGGGAAAACTTTCACTGCACAGCATTTCAGCCACACTCCGGACAAACCGGGTGAGTATCAAGTACAGTTTGTTTTATTTTTACAGGGACAGTCTTTGTACTTTTTGATCACCCGTCGTTTGCTTCTCATTCTTGAAATGCCATTACTTTCTTCAAGGTGTTTAGTTCTTGTATCCTTTTTTTTGTCTGACAGATGTTACCAAGGAGAACCTCTTCTGCATCCACCAAAGCAGCACGACTCCCCCTCACTACCAGCTCATATACCAAGGACACATCTACAGTCTTCCCAAGGTGACAGCAGAAACACCCAAGAAATAGCCTTTTTTTATTTTTGTGGTTCTTACAGCAAAGCTTGTGCATTTATTTCGACCCCTGATAGCTTAAAATCAAACCCCAAGAAATCTCAGTTTTCCAGTTTTCCTATTGTTTTTACCATCTAAGCTATATTATTTGTAGTTATCACACAGAACACACACGATTTGACAAATTAATCAACTTTTGGACACAGACTTTTCTGTTTGTTAGAGCTAAATTACCAGCTGCTTTTCTGCACTTTACTGAAAGGATATGTTTTTTAACCTTGTTTGTTCATAATCACACTTAATATTGATATTTTATTGTATCAAGGTGTCCTACTCATGTCAGTAGCCCCCACATACAACACTACTCTGCCAGAAGGAAAGCTAATCTCACAACAGGCATCTTGTTCATTAACGGTTAAAAAAGTCTTGCTCGTTGATAACAATTTATTTGCACTGACCTGAACCCAATATTTTGCTATTACAGGGCAGAAACAACCTGTTCCACACAGTCCTCATGTTCCTTTATGTCATTAAGACCAAGGAATCAGGGATGCTGGGGTGAGTACTTCTGCTGCTAAAAGCCTTTAAAACGGTGGCTCGCTCAAATTAATCCTTGACATTATTCTAACAGGCTATTATTATGAAATATTGATTCACTTTCAACAAAAAGGTCATACAAAAAAACCCAAATTGCTTATTGATTCAAAATGATTAGCTCGACCTTGCTCGTCCTTTCAGGGGAAATAATTAAAGTGCTTTCCGTATTTTCCTCAGGAGAGTCAATCTGGGCCTCTCTGGTGTGAACATCTTGTGGATATTCGAAGACTGATGATGGCCTTTTACAGGAAACAAGTGGATTTTTTTTTTATCCCTGTGAAGTTTTGAAGCTACACTAATGGGAATATGACCTCAACCTAAGGACTGCTCTTTCAGGTGCACACGGATGAAAGCACTTCATTTTGAAGTTTAGAATAAATGCACACATTTGGGCTTGTTCTCAATTTTACTGTACAAATTGGCAACCTGCTGCATTTTAGGAACTTGCTTTTTTTTACACCACAGAGTGCTTATGACACAACAAAGAGCTGTATTTTTTTTAATGTTTCTTGATTTTTATATTTCGGGAATGTACCAGCATGGCAGCCTTGTAAATACTATACCTCAGATTTATCTGGTGGATGGCACTTAGCCATTAGCTTGAATGTAAATACAGTGTGTATGGACTTACCGTGTCTTTCTTTGGCATCAGCAGCCTTTTGCGACTTGGTTGCTGCTATTTTTCCCTGTTTTGTTGTAGAAATGAATGTTTTCAATAGTAAGGATGCTCCTGGCATGTGCTTTAATTAAAAACAGACCTGTACAAATTGCTGCAGCACTGAAATATAGTATTTAGGTATTGGGTATTTCCTAATTGTACCTTGTTATGAGGCTGTAATGCCATGCATAACTATGTACAATAGCGATGAGATGATTGGAAAATAAATGAAAAGCCTTTGAGTCACCAATATCTTTTTTGTGTGTGTGTGAATATGCTGTGTTTATTTACTAAGGAGCACTGAATGCCATTTATCCTTATTTCCCCTGTCTACTGTTGGTTCTATTTGCCATGTTTGCTCGTTTTCAATAATGCATTTTACAGAAGTGACAAGACGTGAAAATTAAATTGAGATATTGAAAAGAAACTGTTTAAGTTTGGTAATTTCCTTCCACCTAATGTGTTTCTATTTTTCTGCTCCCTTATACATCCACCTGATGGCATCCTAGCTCATTTTTAAATATTTGACCTTACTCCTGTACCCATTTTCTCATATAATGCATATATGCACTGTAATATGATGCAGTGTCTTGTGACTGTAGAACAACATTAATTGACAAATTATTACATCATTAATTTTGTTTCAACATTTGCTGAAGACAATGACTTATTATGCGTGGAATATAACGTGAGTCCTTATTTTATTTATTTTTTATGTAGAAGATGGAAAAATCGAGGATATAACACTGAAAATCACAACATGTGGGTTTAAAAGGCAGTGTATGAATTTTAGGTATGATTATGTGTCCAACATCGCGTTTGTTTTGTAGTTTACTGTCGTCCTCTTTTAATACAAACTGCATTTCCCACAACAGTGGTACTTTGCCTGTTGGGAAATGTTGTCAAATTGTTAATTAGGATTACCAGTTGGCTAAATAAAATTAATTTTGGTAAAGGTTTAATTGCTTTTTCTCAATTTTCGTAAGGTTTAGTAAATTTCTAGTGGGGTGTTCATCTCCAAAATAAGAGGTGTCTTACGAAGATTTTTTTAAAGCTACTTAGCGGAACTACAGGGCCCAGAATGCCTTTCGTGACCGTTGCTCCTCCGCTCACATCCGCTCGACTCTCTATCTGTGCTGGAAAAAGGACTTTGAGAAACTGCAGCGATGTCAGTCCAGGTTGTGGCAGCGAAAATGGCAGAGGTCGAACTCAAAGACGTCCCCACCGGCAAAGACCTGCCGGCTGAATCCCCGGTGACACCCACGTCGGAGGGCAAGAGCCTCGCCAGAAACGACCCACACGAGGCCGGTTCCTCTGCCGCTACGTCCCCTGCCGCGGAGCCCTCTGCGAAAGCCGGTGAAGGCAGCCTGGGCTTGCTCACCCCGAACCCCGCGAAGATGCCCCAGGCGTCGGCTATGAAACGCTCGGACCCGCAGCAGAATGGCGGAGAGGCTTTCGTGAACCGTGACGGAACCGTGGCCGAGGCTCCGCGCATGAAGAAGGTGAGTAAGGCACCCGTTTTCCCTACCGCAGCAGCGTTTACTGGAGCTCTGTTGAGGAGCTCGCTGGGAGAGCTGGCATTGTGTGTGACGACGATGCTAACAGGCTAGCTGGTCCCTGAGCTGAATCAGCGGTGCCAGTTAAGGCTTTTAATCACGGTTCTTCGGTGCTAATGACACGGTGGAGGGTGTAATAAGAACCAGACACCTTTTAGAATAAGTGTACCCTTTTCATTTTGCCTGACATTTAGTTTAATCTTCAAGACGTTTACTCAGAAACTGCATAACAGTCCCCAACGGTTCTCTTAAGTTTTGCTGAGATTGTGTATTTAAGAGAGGAAGGAGTTTGCTATTCCCACTTTTTAGCACACAGGTTGTTATTGCTGGTTTGTGGATGCCTTGCTTAGAATTATCAACTAAATAGCACCCACAAAACACAGGCTATGACAGTAGAAGTGCAGCCAGTCGTTTTAATGAGAGCTTCAGTTGCTGTCTTGCTAGTTTGCTAAGCGTTTTTGTAAGAATAGCTTACAATTCTTTGACTTCCAGGTCTAAAACACGTGCTGTTGCATCGTGGCGCTAACAAATCATGTGTTAGTTCCCAGTAAGAGCTTAACTGTCTTATTATTGGTTGATTTTAACAAAGTGCAGGGGAAGAACTTTTACTTCTTTAACTCCACATGTACCACTGCTTGACCTTATGACAGTGTATTAAGTGAAAATCACAGCACACTGCTTAGAAGCCATTAGAGGTTTCATCAGACTTAAGCCAAGGTGTGTGATCTAAGTTAGACACAACAGTAGTTGCTAATCCATGACCCCGGGCTACTCCTGTCACCTACTTTTCACAGGCCTGATTTAGCCACAGAACACCTAGAATTGATACTTGGGTGAAGGGAGTTCCTGCCCTTGTGGATTAATTTAGAGGTCGGACTGATTTAACGTGCAGTTTTCTTGGCAAGTAAGAATCCCAAACCTTACTCTCACTGTTCCCTAAATGCATCTTATCTTTCTGTGTCTTATGAGGTCTTGATTAGGAACGGAAGGAGGGCAACGTTCATGGAAAGAACAGTGTTTGATCAGGGATCTATTGAAGAAGCTGCTGGCTTTACTTTCATGATAAGAGTTGATATTAATGGTTACTAGAGTGGAGTTTATCAGTGGTGCCAGATTTACCAACTCATGCTGAATTTGTGGCTTTGTGTTGAGGATTAAGTGTGTGTTGATTAGTTTGTTGCCTCAGTGCAAAAGCAACTACTTGAGTGTGTTTTCATTTCAAACCACTGGGATGGAAACCCAAAAGGCAAATTGATTCCCCGCCTTAGAAAGAGTCAGAATAAGGTGAAACCAGGGGATAAAACAAGTCAGATGGGATAGACTTTCACCATCCACACCCTCTGCTCGTCCAGTTAGACAACCCCCTAAAGGAAACCAAGCTATAAGACCATTTTGGTAGGATTTTACACTGAGGGAATGGATCGTGCACAAATTAGATGTCTTCACGTGCCTCAGACTGTCAAAGCAAGCAAGCGTGAGGAAATCGACCAGCGTTCAGGAACACTGGAACCACAGGGTGAATCACGTTTGCGGGACATCCTGAAATCAGAGTTACCGGAGAGCTACAGCCACATTTGGATTATTGAGGAGACCTCGTTCACATACAGGACCATGGTAGAGAGAGTTCCAAAATGCTATATTTTGATATTATTTTGTAAAATAATCATCAGAAGTTTAGAAGTGTTTCTGGGGACTCAGTCATAGAGAACACATAGTTGTAAAATACAGTTTCCAAGTTGATTTTTATTGTTTCTTAAAGCGGCAGCTTCTCTGTTAATCTTTATATTTATTTGAACCCCACAGCAGTCATTCTGTTGATATCTGATCAGTGATCATTATATCATGCATGTATCTTTATCTGTGCTTTTAAATTAATGATTGAAACTTTTTGCCAATGGAAGCTTGTTAAATCCATTTATAATTCCAGGAGATCATTGTAATGTAAAGAGCAGGCATCTGTGAATTTTCAGGGGTCAGTGCATTATTTTCATTCAGATAATGCTGAGAGTCCTATAAGCTGCGAGTAGTGGCTAACAGTCACTGAAAATACATTGTAGGCAGAAATCTGTCCATTATGTTAATTTAACTACACTGCCGTAACTGCATTTGCCTGATCACTTGAGTATATGCATGTACCCACTGGGACAGAAGGTTGGCTGCAGTCTATTTATAGATGAGGAGGCATAGTGGATCTTATGGCACTGTGCATTATAGATATATACGACCACGGCCTGGCCTTCAGCATCTGCTGAGTCCTGCTTGCCCAGTGCAGTAAAGGCCAAGCGAAGCAGTGGGACTGATGATGCAAGTAGGCAGGCAGCAGTGTTGACTGAGTGAGTGACTGGATGACTGGCCAGCATTTTAATCCTCGCCTTTATCATGTCGCCACACGAGGGGATTAAAAGGCCAGCTCTTGGTTGTAGGTGAACCCAGATGTAAGCTTTTTTTTTTTTTCCAGTCTGTGATGAGTTTGATTGTGGTTCAAATATCTCCAGATTCTGGGAAGTCCACAGTGATGACACCAGCTGGGAAGAGAAGGAAACTGGCAAAAACTCTTGGCCCAGTTGCATCATGGTCACTGTGTGTGACTGTTTTGGCAGGAATTGCTCTAATTGCATGAAGGAGCTGTCGGATCACCTAACTAATTGTATGTACTGACGCCTTAGTGAAGGTGGATGATTTACCTGTTATGTACTGCGAGCAAACACAAGAGCACATTATGGTGCTCATTAAAGCAATTCCCCTCTGACCATTGAGATTTGGCAATGATTGCTCTTCATAAAAGGTTTTAGGGAAGCGTGCACAGTGATACCTTTGATCGACCCCGCAGAACAGAGAGTTAACCCGACCATCCCTCTCTCCTGTAAGGTTACGTCACCCACTAAGCTGGTGTTCCTGGTAGTACTCTCTGGTTAACAGGCTTACGGTGACCTGTGGCTGCTCTGCTTAGGAAGAGAGCTGTCTAGAAGATGAGGTTATGTATTCAAACAGACCGAAATCCCCCAAGGAATCTGCACTTTTTATATAGGGGCATGCAGACTGTACTCCTGCACTATTGGGGGGGAAATTTTGTCAATGTTGAGATTACTAAAAATATTTAGGGATGAAATTTTTTTTTTTAATTGTTCTTTCATTTTCATATAAACAGAGCACTGTTTTCACTTCCATGTTGTGCTACATTCATGCTAATGTTAAAATCTTGGCATCAAAAGAAGATGCAAATTATGTTCTTTTTTGCCTGAATCAAATGCATCTGCATATCGATACACTACAATTTACAGATGTTCCATAAAGGCCTCACATGCAGGCTGTAGTAGACACTAGCTAGGTAACTGTGCACAGAGAAACCTATTCCAGAGAAACTTATTCAAAAATCTCTCTGAAAAAAGGGAAATAAGGTGTTTCAATAAAGATTTTACCCAAGTTGAAATCAAGATTTTATCTACATGCACGATATTCTTATTAGACTTTTCTGTAAGCAGAGCATGTATTTCAAACATTGATATTGCAGCTAGTCATGTTAATTTGAATGTAAAAAGAAAGTGTGTAAATTTCTGTACTGTTTAATACATTTTCCAGTGATAATTTTATGTGAGATAATACTTAATTTTTGTTTCATGTTTATTAAAGGACACGTACATGCAAAAACAACTACCTAACAGAGTGATAAAAACTGTGCTTTGAAAAATAATTAATGCTTATTGATATTGTACACGGATAAAAGCATGTTCCTTTGACGCGTGTTGTAAAAACGTCTGTATTTATACAAGATATCTCTTACTTAACATACAAATCTGTGCAAAATGACAGAACCAAGACTGTGTTTTCTGTTAAATTTATCATCAGTTGTATGAAATTATACAGATCTATTTACAGTATTGAACTTGTTTTTTATCAGTTTAATCTATTCAGAAAAAAGCTAATTTTGAAGTTGTGCTAAATTTACAAATACAATTTAGCAGTCTTTCTTTGTACAAAAAAAACGAAAAAAATTTCATAAAAGAAATTTTTGTGTTTAGTCACAGTTAAAGGTTTTCAGTGCTATTTTGTATTGGATCTGTCTGTTTTTATGATATTTATAGTATTTTATTGATAACTTTGTGTATTTCAAGCATAGAGGACTTGTCTGTAAAATAAAAGGAAATATATTGTAAAATAAATTTTTTACAGTGTGTAATTGATTAGAACTATTCTTTCTTTGTGCTGTGAAAAGTCCGTGCCTATCTTGTGACGTATTGAAAGCTTTTGTGATGACCCGTTATCGAGTGAAGTCAATGCGGTGCGATGAAGCAGCAGGGTGTTGCTGTTTGTTGAATCCAGTGGACCTAAAGGTTCCAGGTCAGAGATAAAATGAAATGATCTGATTGAATGTCTCAGCATGTGTTTAGTCGTGTAGCCGGTTTGTCTCTCTTTACATTCTCCTAACTTCTCTAAGTCGTGTTGTAAAGGATACCGAGTCCCTGCTCTGTGCTTTGTGGTTTGTCAGCATTGTCATGTTCTTGCGAGCTTGCTGAGCATCTTCGTGACGTTCCCCGGCTACAAATGTGAACGTGTCTTTTTCCTTCCCCTGCGATCTCATTTGTGAGTCACCTCGGCGTTTGAGCTGGTCTGCGTATGAGAGTGCACGCACAGTGGTGATCACATGCACTACCCCGGGGGATTCTGCCTTCTTTTATTGAAGTCAAAATCTTGTCCTGTTCCTAATCCTACTTTTGTCTTCAACAAATGGATTTTTGAGAATAGCTCGTTTTGTTCAAACCCCTTTTGGCCTGTTCATTAACTTGTTTGACTTTGTTCCTGTTGTGATTAAAAGTTTGAATAGAAGTGTTTTTTTCTTTTTATTAGAAATGTATAATTTGCTTTTTGACAGCACAACCATGAAAATGTAATTACCTAAGCCATGGTTTTTAAAAATGGTCTACAGTTTTTGCAGTTTAAAACTAGACTTGCAAGGAGAATAGATGACATTAGACACATGTGGAGGCACAGTGAGTGTACTTGCATGAGACAGATGAGCTGCATTTAGCAGTGTATCCAATTCCATTTAGACTCCAGACATTTTACAGCATTAGACACAGAGAGTGTCTTTTAGGTATACAAATTCCTGTCCTTTTGCTGTGTGCTGATTGGATTGGAATGTGACACCACAGTGTGAAGTTTAAGAAAAAAGGGCCAGAGAAAGAGAGCATGGGTTACATATTCAGTCTTCGTTAAGTATTTGAGCTCTGATTCCATGAATGTTTAGCTCAAAATAAAAATGGACTGCTTGGCTCTTGTGTGGCTGTCGGATCGTCATAATCCAGCTGTTAACTTGTGGAGATCATACTGGGTCTTGGCGTGTGCGTCACAGATGCCACTCAGTACACTGCTATCACGTTGCTCTTAGACACACTGACACATCTACAGTTTATTTATTGATTTTTTTTCAGCACAATGCACTGTGCATTATAAAGCTTTCTTCAATGGTGACAGTGGAAATAAATGAGAATATTGGGAAAAGAACCCCATGTCCCCAATTTATGAATGTATAGAGTGAAAGATTATTGGGGTTGAAACACTGAACATGAAAAAGCCTCATAAATACATGTAACATTGACCTGAACTACTTTAATGTCTCATCTGATGTAAAAGTGTCATAAACTGAATATACTTATCCTGTGAATCAGTTTATGGAAAACGCTATATTATCACTGCTAATCTTTGGTCAGTTGACTGTTAATTTACAGACTTTCCCTCTTTTGTAAAATTTCAGACATTTACGAGTAAAATAGTGGGGAAAAAAAAGTATTATTTACATGTTTGAAGAAAAAAGCAGGAAAAAATCTGCATTTTTATAAAAGGTAATTTATTGTTTTACAATATTTGACCATAAAGTACGATGTTTTACTGTATTTAAATAAGAAAAAAAATAATTTACATGATTAACATTATTTAAAATAAAAAATTAGGTATATTAATGATTGAAAATTGTAAATACCTTTCTAAACTTTGAACAATTTTTAGTGTGTTATGTTTCCCTAAAGTAACATCAAGTATTCATTTTTAAGTTGACTGAGAAAACACCGTGCATAACGTCCACATCAAAAGTCTGTATTTTTACAAATGGTACGGTTTTTACAGTTTCTTCATGTTACAATGTTTTCCCGATTTTTGCCACATTTTTCTTGCGCCCTTTTTACCAGATCATCATTTTTTAAACTCTTTTTACAGAGCATTTGAACTTTTCACAGAGCAGTTTTGTATAGTTTTCTCCTATACAATGTACCACTTTCCTACTTTCTCATTATTATTTTTCAAGCAACATATCAGCTTGAAGAGTGCCTCTCAGGAAACTGAGTGGCAGAAGTTGAAACTTGCAGAGACCTTAAAGTCCCTGTGAGCTTTAACTCTATTGTCGGTGGTCACTGGGGAGGCAGGAAGATTGAGGGATTGACTGTGGTGCAGGCAGGGAGAAAAACACAAGAGAGAGCTTGAAAACTTGCCTTAATGGGAGGGTTCCTGGCCCTGATCGGAGGCCTGTCTGTGAAAGAGAAAACCCAATTGTGAATGTTGAGGAGAGCCCCAGCTTGGCCTCCATATGATGCACTCACCAATGACTTTGCAGGCTTGGTTAGAGCTGTAATGAGCAGTGGGGGTGGTTGGAGTTTTCACATGTTTGAGCACATACCTGCAACGTAAATGATTAATCGATGAACAGATAGTGTGCTGATACTGACCTGGCAGTGTTGTTTGTAAGTGTAGAAACTGTAAATGTAAACCAAAAAGGAATACAAAGCTATAGGTTTGCTTTGCCACCAGGCAGCAGAACAAGAAATGCATCTGAAAATAAATACTTATAAAAACTGAGTGGTGCTGTTGTGCAATTTGGCATGTCTTGGCTGCCTCTGCCACTCATGGAAGAGAGTGTATATTTGGCAGGCTTTGCTCTCGGTGCACTTAGCCAAGGTTTATCACTCTTTTAAATGACCTGTGAGTGAAACCCTGCTTTATCTGATCTTTCTGTGGTTCTCTCAGTCTCCTCTTCCTCAAATTACCATGTCACAACACTTTTATTTTTATCTCCTCCCTGGTTGTGTTTGCCCTTTTTGCTTCATGTCATCCTACTCAACAATGCCTCCCAAATAGTGGATCAATAAACTGCTTAAAATAAACTCCGTCTGAGTTACAAACTACACGCACGCCAGGACGCTGCTCGCTTCCTCTGTTGTTTTTTTATTGTTTTGTTTTTGAGCCCTGTCTGGTTTTCTCACAATATCATCGTGTTCCTGTACAGAGCGCGCTCTGTCTGGCTTCTCACAGCGTAAATCTCAGCAAAGGCATGTGTGAGATCACACCTCCCTAACTATCTTTATCCATGTCACTCAGGCCAATTCAGGAAATGGACTGTTGGTACTTTACACCAGTTACAGTTTCTCTCACCCCAGGTTGCCAGATAGTGATCTCTTCATCACTGTCCAGATGGGTTGTTCTGGCGGCTGCTTTGCTGTAGAGCTGCCTGATTGGATGGATAAAGTTGGAAAATGAATTTTAACTACTAATTAGAGAATTGATTCTACAAGTCTTAGGAAATAAAAATTTATTATATGTCAAATTTATGACCTCAAAGCACCTCACTATATTTCTGTCATAGGGTAAAAAAGGAGTGTAACTATAGCAATAAAAAGATAATAAATCCTAGCTAGATATCACAGATTTTATATGAGGATTTGTAAAACCAATCTAACCGATAACTCGGTGTGTTCTGTTCCTGAAGTCCATTTGCCTAGTAATTCAAAGCGGCTACTTCTAACCCCATGCAATTTCTGTCATGCTCCTGCCACATTTTTACTTACTGTGCGCTTAATATTTGCTGCAATATGAAGCTCTATGGAAACAGCACAACCATGTCTAGTAGTAGGGAGAACTCAGAAATGTCGTCTGTGCGATACGACAAAGTTATGCCATCAGCTATAAGACAAGAAAAAATTGAATATTACAAAAATTTAAAAAACCTGGAATCAGTATTTACACCATTTTCCCAAGTGCCCACAGTTGGTAGTAATACTGAAAAAATAGTGGTTCTACATACTACAGCGCTCGACTTAGACGGTCGCCAGGTCGCCGCGAGCGCCGGGAATCACAGCAGGTTGATGACATCATACAAAGTGGCTGCCTCCATGAAGAAAACATGATAGGCGGTTCAGCTCAATTTCGACGGTCGCCAGGTCGCCATTTGCAAATGGCGACCTGACGACCGTCGAAATCGAGCGCTGTACTATAGATGTTATCTATATAAATTTTAAGTTTGTTTCCATACTAGACTCATGTGTAAACATGGCCTGCAGTTCAGTTGAAAAGTCCCTGAATTTTTGTCACATGACTATTGGTCACTGAGAGTCATGAATGGCTTCAACGTGACAAAGAGGAGTGTAGATTTTTTTTGCGTTTTACACAATCTCTTTGGTGAAAACGGTTCATTTTTGGGAAGTTTTTCAATGCGACATGTAGCAATATCACAGTGTGACCACTGGGTTAAGATTCCCAGTGGAACAGTGCTAGCTCAAGGACCATCAGAAAGTTGGAAATGCGATGACTTTCTCTGTTTTTACAGATTCTGGCTTAGATAAATAGTGCAAGTAAGGTGATTTTTTTTTTTTAAAAAAGAAAAATTTAATACACTCAACAAAAATATAAATGCAACACTTCTGTTTTTTTCTCCCATTTTTTTATGAGATGAACTCAAAGATCTAAAACTTTTTCCACATACACAATATCACCACTTCAAACAAAAGTGTTGTGTTTATATTTTTGTTGAGTGTAGATAACATTTTGTTTTGTTATTCAGAGTGTTATGTAATTCCTTAAAATAAGCTACTAGCTCTAGCCGCTATATTCATATAATGTCAGTGCCTACGTACACACATGAACAACCATGAATGTGTCTTGTACTGTCATTAACTGTGTCCTGGCTGAGATGTCAAGGTAATATCAGGCAAAGCTATGATGTTGGCTTTAAAAAATGCTGTGGACATTAACACACGTTTAAATGTTAATGCAATTTTATAAATGTCAGTGAAATTTGTCTATTGGTGAGTTGGTCTTTTAATGATCACGGCAGAGTTTTTGTGACATTTCAACACAATAGATAGTTCGGGTCACCTTGACGTTACGGATATACCTGTAGCTGATATGCAAGCTCGTGTGTATTAATTCTGTCAGCTTCTGCCATTGAATTGCATATCTGCTTTCAAATTAAGCTGACACTGATAGATATGACATTTTCTGTCTTTCTTGGCTTATCTGGCATAAGACACTGACTGTACTGGGTTTTACTCCGTAGGTTGAATGGTAGGGAGTTAGCACCTGTTCTGACGCAGACGATCAAGTAGCTTTGACCTTTTTCTTTGGCGTGTGGATCCTAGGTTTTAGTATTGCTCTGTTTATCAGTTGGTATTGGCCGTGTAGGCGTCTGTGCTTCCCTGTTCCTCAGTGTACCACCCACACATATTAGCATCTATGACTCCCCAGTTGAAACTCATTTCCTGCCTTGTCACAGAGCATGTACAGCTGATTGAGTTACACATCCTCCCATCAAAAGGCTTTTCACAAACCTCAGGTCCTTGGAGAAGAAGTGAACAGAATGAAGGGAACAGAAGAGCGCTCACCTTTCCTGGAACCTGCGCTCACTAGAAAACCAACGTAGTGTGAAATTTTAAACCCCTCGGTTTAGTTACTGTTGAAAAAGCGAGCGAGCAGCAGTTCGGTGGATGCGTGTGTGTGTGCCCTGAAGCCTACAGTGTTGAGTTTACATGAGGATCAGCAGACAGCGGTGGACATTAACACTGAACTCGCTGTGCAGCATGATGAGGAATGCAGCTACATACTCGAGCAGTGCATGTGAACAAAGGGCTAACATTGTGTTCAAAAAGTGCAGCCTCACAAAAGGGCCCTCACAAAGCCTGAAATGAACCCCCACACACCCATCTGTCTGCCCAGCTTCCTCTTAGTCAGGCCAAACCGCCAACCCTTGGCAGACTGTTATTTTCCCACCTTAGAACTGGGAAATCCAACAGAAGTGAGTACACCCATGTACAATATCGCTTATTCACAACCTGTCCAGGACTGCATTACCTTTAAGTAGAACGGAAGGCTTTTTACTCCTGTGTGAGAATAAAAGCCAGAAGTTTAGAATTACTTTATTAAAATTACAGACTGTACAAGAGGGGATCTTAATGCAACAAAAATCAGTTATTATTTAGATTCGGATCTTTAATTATTCCAATTTTCCATATGTCTGACTTTATTTTTTTAACAGTCCCAATCCTACTTGGCATAGAGGATATTACTTTTTTGGAAAACTGTTTTGCTATTCTTGAGCAGCTTTGTCTTCTTCTACCTTTCACTTTAAGATATTGCTAAGTTGTCCTATTCGAATCATGTCAGACGATGTACTTGGCCATGTCAGTTTTTACCGTTTTCTTCTTTAGAAATTCTTGTGTTATTTTGGCAGTATGCTTTGGATTGTTATCATGCTGGAATATTCCTCTTCTGCTAAGCCTTTCCACACTGGGGTCATCTTGTCAGCCAGTATTGTATCATCTAAGCTTTTATGGTCCCAACACCTTCTGCATTCATGTTGCCCCGTATTCCCACACTCCCACCTCTGTGCTTCACTGTCAGGACACTGTGGCAGTCGTGACCAGGTTCAAATGTGCCAAGCATGTCTGAGAACTTACAGTATTCATCAGTTTTTTTTTCTCATGCATTTTAGCTAAATTGAATCTTGCAGTTTATTGCTGAAGAGCCAATAAGGCTTTTTTTCTTCAGCACCATCCATAGAGGGGGATCTTATGTATTATCTTCCACTCTGTGAGCTGTCACAGAAACCCAAATTTAAAAACACTTGCATATTTGTTTTTCAGAGCTACTCTGGGAAACTAGCACACTATCTACGGCATCATTTTACAAGGAAAACCACTGTGGCTCTGATTAGTAGTACTATGGCTGAATTTATACTTCCTGATTACTACTACAACTCTGTCTCCACAGATTTACTCACTTTCCTTTTCCATATTTGCCAAGTCTAATGATGAGATATAACCTTTTGTTCTCCATGTAGAACAATGACGCTTACATGAAGACAGACGTAGCTCATAGATCCAACACTGGGAGCATGGTGGTGTTCACAGCTCGTTTTATCACCATGTTCATGCATTAAGGCTATTTGAAACCCACTGGTGTACTCACTGTTGTTTCAGTGATTACAGAGCTTCTTATTCATGTGTCAGTGCCCACAGGTGTATTCATTTTTTTGTATTTAATGGGCTGTATTTTCAACATAGTATTTGCCTTTGTTGACAAGACGAAATAATCTACTTGTTAACTTGGAATTACTGCAGCTATGGAGATGTACTCATTTCTGTGTTTGTACATCCAGTCACAGAGGTGTATCCTCAGTGAGATGAGAAAAAAATTCCATGATATGAATGCAAGACATGTGCTTTGTTTAAGCAAATACCCCGACACCTCAGGATCAGCCTCCTGCAAAAAATGCAAAGTAGGGGTTACAGTGGTGTTTGCAAAACAATTCTGGGAGTAGAGTTGCATATTTTTTTCCATTATGTTCCAGTTAAACGATGAATTCAGTGAAATGTAAAATGAACCAAAACAGTACAGCTGCATGCCGTGAAACTAAAACAGTGAGCTAAAGCACGCTAAAATGCTCTGTAGAACTGAAGGAAAATGCAGAATTGTGTGAGTTATTTGTTCATCTTTACAGTCAACAGCTTACACAATACTCCAAAATGGTGTTCAGAGCAGCTTTAACCAACAATTTTCCTGACATTGCAAATTGTTTGGTGTTTTGCCACCAGGCAGCGATCAGCAAGTTTTTTGTCAAAAGGATTTAAGGGGGAAAAAAAATACAAATCCAGCCTAATAACCAATGAAGAATTGCTTCACACTCCTAATTAAACATAGATCATTGACCCCATAATGGGTTTATTCAAAAATAGAGCTGCACCGCCCCCGTCTGTGAGCCTTTGATGTAATTATACCTTCCCCGCAGGGACACACTGCTATTTTTGGAAATTCAAAAGGAGGGAAGAAAAAAACACAAACATGCAAATTGAGAGATGGACCACTTAGTTTTATAGATTTTTGTTGTTGTTAAATATTACATTCGTTTGAAGGATTGATGGTTTCATTGAGCTTAAGGACAGACATTAACAATCCATTTGTATTTCATTCCAGTCCAAGGATTTATTGACGCTGCAGTGGTGGATGGGTAGAAAAAGTGACTAATGTGATGAAAAGCATGTACTGACGGTGGTGGATGATTGCATGAGTAAACGGATGGATATATACAGTAGATACAATTTAATGTTTAATTTACATAAAGGTCACAGAATTAGATTATATTGACTCATTGTTGGATCAGATGTCCTCATCTACTGCCAGAATTTGTTGTCTTTCAGCGTTGAGAGCAATATAGACTCGGAAACAATCGGTTTTTAAAAAATCTGATCAACAGCTGTACTGATAACTTTCCTATCTGCGTGAATTGAGGCCATTTGACCCTCGTCATTAGATGGGATCATTAAGCCTTGGGGCTCCATTTGTGCCCTAGTTTGGTCGACATGGGTAACAAGACCCTGTTACACAACTGAAGTGTTTGTCTATTTATGTGTGTGAGAGATAAACACTGTTGTTAGACTGGATGAGAAAAACATTATAACTAAAAGTAATTTCAATTTGCCTTTTAAGGGAAAATAAGTCGCAAACAAAGTTGAAGTAAACGTAAAAAAGTCAGAAATAAATTCAATACCTAAAATATTCATATCTTTCTGTGGTATTTCATGACGTCTGTACAGATTAAGCAGATCAATTGTGAAAACTTGAGTGCTGAAAGCTTAACCCGCTGAACCCAAAGCAGTTTGTGGTTGTTATTGGTCTTGTTACAGTTTCAGTCACTGTGATATAAAGACCTGCACTTCTATAGAAACAACACAACCATGGCTAGAAGTGAAGAGAACTCAGAAATATCTTTAGTACAGCATAGCAAATTTATAATGCCCTAAGTCAAAAGAGTTTTATTTTTTGCTAATTTATCTTACAGAAATTGGAAAAAACTGGATTCACATGTATAATATTTACCCACTGGTGATACTACTACTGGAGGAAAAACTTGTCTTCACGTACTATTTTACTATGGACGTTTTGATTAGTTTCCTGTTGGTCGCAGCAGAGTCACTAATGGCTTCATAGTTGTGTCAAGAAGTGCAGAATTGTTTATTTTCTTAACAGAATCTGGTTGCTGCAAATGCTTTATTTTTGGCTAGTTTAGTAATTTGGGCATTTAAAAAAACCAACCAAAGTGTGTGACTTTGATCTGCTGGGTGAAGTTTGAGGTTCAGAGGCTTAAGGAAAAATCTGTAATTATCTTAGTTGTAAACATTCCTGAAATATTCTGAAATAGCTCTAAGATTCTCAAACTGTTTTAATTTTTTTGTTGTATTTAATTTCACTTATTCAAAATTAGAAGCCCAGTGAAAGCTTTAAGTTGTCCTTGAAGGACATGTGAAGCCTGCAGTCTTGGCTCTTTTCCTCTGTTCCGGGAACGGCTTGCGAAAGGGAAGAAAAAATGTTATGGAAAGTCCTGACTGTTGTCCTCTCACCCCGTCTGTTAAGAAGCAGGTAGGGTTTAATCTGTCACTAAGCCCCATCATTCATTGCCTGTTCTCCTACAGTATCAGTGTCCCTGGCTTTTTACTGTGACTATCAGACCATATCAAAAGGACACAGATTGTTTTAGAGGGGGGCGTAGTGCTCAGTCTAGATGTCCCGGCATACTTTCCATAGTTTTATAACAGCTCTGGGATCATTCAAGGCTCTAGCTGTCAGAGCCATCCAAGGAAAGGCTGAATTAGTTGAGGATACTGGTTTTGTAGTGTTTAATTATGATTCTACCCACAGTTCTTAGACACGCACATCTGAAAACCTTATTATAGCAGTGTGGCTCTAGGCAGCAGTGCACCACTTTAGTCCATACTGAAGTATCTCCTATTATGCTGGATTGTCATGACATTTTGAAAGAGATCTGCAGCTCCGCTCAGCCAGCAACATAAATGTGTTAACATTTCTTCATCTACACACTGCATCTGTGCGTTCTTTGACGTTATATATTCAGCTGCTACATGCAAGGTTCACAGGGGACGACATCCTCTGGTCCTGCTGGTGACGTGGCTGCTCTGACTGTAGTGAAAACCCTGCGTGGCACAAAGCCTCCAGCGATGTATACAATGTTGTGGGCACGTGTTAAGCCACTGGTAATTGCGTGTGGGCTCAGTATCTGCCAAGTGTATGCATGGTAATGGGGGTGTGTGAGCGCTTTTTGACTCGTGACTGAGAGAGTGTGTATGTGTGCCATTATTTACAGTCTGAGCACTTGTCTGTGTGTATAAATCAGCGGGAGCCGTTCTTACATCACAGCCAGCCTCAGGGCGGCACTCACTGCAACAGACCCTCGCACACAGCACCTCACGCAAGCTGCTTCCTCCTTCCTCTTCGTCCTACCATTGGTCAGAGCAGTGAGAAACCCCCTGCTATTGGATGGCAGGGAGGTAAATGGACCGTAGCTGGAGCAACCGCATTCTCTTCTGCAACAGTGTTTCCTTTTCACATATATGTCAGCAGGTGGTTGTTTCTCATATGTTGCATAAAACACTTCATACATGCTCAGCAGCAGGACACAGCGCCATGTAGACTCAAGCATGGCATTAGCATATCAAGGTCATAAAAGCAGGCTGGAACAGCTGGCTCAGGGATATCTCCCATCTGCACTCATGATCACTACAGGGAGGCACATATTTACAGGCATGTATTAGTAATCTCACTTGTTAATATGGCATTGTCACATTAATGGAAGTGTTGCTTTTCTGCGTTCGTCTCAATGCTTCCCAGCCTCTTGCTTGCCGGTCTGTTCCTCCTCCTTCTGTGTTTGTTGCCAGAGCTTAACAACTACAGAGCCGTTTCACTAAAAGCCAGGCCTCTCTGCCAGACTTCTACGCCTGTTTGTGTGTCTGTGAAGCAAAGCGCCTGGTTTTTCCTGTGGCCTGAGTTGGGCACATGGTCTCTGCCACTGGCTGTTCCAGAAGCTGTTGTTGCCACTTAGATAGCTGTTTGGTTTTCTTTGTTTTCTCACAAAGGTATTCTCTTGAATACCTGTATTTATATAGAAAATGCTGTGCATTTGCAGGAAAACGTCCTCTCTGACAAAGCAATTTGAAATAAAGAAGACAAAAAAGACGTAGCTCCACTCCTTTCATGTATGTTCAGCTTGTTAGACAGTGATTTGACTTTGGACTTAAAAAGTGCCAGTGATGTGCAGAATTGCACATTATTCAGACATAGGGTGAACATGGGTGTGCTGGCAGCCTTAAAGATGTACTTTACCGCTTTGCTGACCTGTTAAAGCTTAGCACACTGTCACAAATATATGGATTCATGATGTAACACAGATAATTATAGATTAACCTTACGACCCCTAGCGGTTTCTGGGTGTTTTTTTTAACCTGTCACATTTTACTTACTGTGGGCTCATTTTTCACTGCAGTATGAAGTCCTGCACCTCTATGGAAACATCACAATCATTGCTAGAAATACAGAGCTATCAGAAATCTGTTCTGTGCTGTTTCACACAGTTATGTCATAAATCATTAAGAAGTTTAATTTCTTTAAGTATTAATTTTACAAAAATAAAAAAAGCAACATGGCGTTACCAGCATCGGCAGAAATATTGGCTCTTATTATATTATATCGAACCATCTATGTTCCTCTTTTGTTTCCGTCTTTGTTTTCTATCTGCTCTGTGTACACTGCCTTCAGTTCAGCTGAGACGGCCCTGAAACGTTGTCATGTGACTTTGGGTCACAGCTGATGCAAATAATGGCTTCATAATTGTGCCAATGAGGACAGAATTTTTAGTTTTTTACAGAAGCAAAAAGAATGCAAAGGATTTATTTTTGTCAAGTTTTTAAGTAAGACATTTAGAATCATGTGTTTGTATTTAAATATGTTGGTCTTAAACTTAGATTTGGTTGTTTTTCCTGACAAAACTGAAAATTACACATAATTAGGTCAAATCTTTCTGCTTTTAAAGTTTCTTTTAGTGATAAATGGTTTAATTTTGACAAAAAGGCTTTTTCAAACAATCTGGCATTTTTTAGAATTCAGAGTGTTGATGTGTGTGCTGTATGTGCAAGAAACTCTGGGTATTTCCAGTTATCATGATGATTTTAATACCGTTTCTTCTCAAAAGTACTGATCGATGCTCAGCCCTTTTAATACATTACAGCCTTTGAAACTACTGGTTAAACAAATAGATACATATGTAGTGAAACTGGCATACTAGCAAGAAATAAAAATCAACTGCCTGTATGACCTCCAGTGGTAGCAGGTTGTATGTGACAAACAGTCCTTTACAATAATGGCAACAGGCTCGATTGTCAGCCGATGTGTCAATCAGCAGCTGTGTGCTCATTCGCGTGCAAAAAACCTGTCAGCTCTGTCAAGCTGATAATCACGTCAGCTGGATGGGTGGACTGTGCAGGGTCAGTGTAGAAACTTAACAAGCGGAGTTGTATTTGTTCCTGCTGTAATTAAAAAGATTGAGAGAAAACCATAATCTTTATTTTTTTTCTTGTTACCACCAGTCTAAGCATAGAACAATCTGTACTTTTCCTTCATGTTGGTTCATCAGTGCAGTGTGAGTTGAATCAGAGGCCACTGTATCCCAGACTAGCCTGGACTGTTTGATCTTCCTTCAATTACGAGGGCAGCGAAGTTGTGAAAAGAGCAAGACTGCTTTAGTGTGGCGGTGATGGACGGAAGGAGAAAAAATATCGTTTTAAAAAATGTAGGCACCTCTCTGTCTGCTCCCGTCTATTCTAGTTTTTCTTCAAAACAAACACAATAGTAATCCAGGAATAGCAGTGTAAAACACTGACAAACATGTCCACAATTCTTAGATGTGGCATCCAAGTGCGTTGTAAAAACATGCACATAATAAAGTGTGGTCTACCCACTGCTCTGGATCAAGTTTTATAATGAGGGAGAGTCGTAGCAGGAGGTAAAAAAAGCGAGAAGCGACTACAAGGAAGGGAAAAGTAAGCATGAACAACAGAAAATTCTGTGCTGAGCGCTGTGTGGGAGATCTACAAAACAAGACCTCCATTGCTTTGTCTACCCGACTCCAATAGAGGCTGAAAGACTGAACAGCTAAAGGACTTCCTCTCCTTTCATAGCTAAGGCCAAACAAGGTGCCACAACAATATGCTTTTCCATCAAAGTGTCCTGATAGCTCTTTGCAGCCCGTGGATTCCTTGTACCAGTCTTTTCATAAAGCGGTGACACATTGCTGATATTTATTTGTGCCCCAGGCGTAATTTGATGGACTGAGTTGGACAGAGAGGCTTTACTGCAGCTGCCAACAGTCCTCTGGCTGTTAGTGTGTGTGAATGTTAGGAGATTGATTCCAAAGCCGTATATCGATAATTTAGGAAAAAATATACCATGCCGTTGCAAAGCAATCACTACAGCGATATTAAAACCGATCAAACACCCCCAGCAGTGCAATTATAAATGGTAAAGGAGTGTCCTGTGTGTATATGGACACTTGTGACATTAGAGACAGGGAATGCCTCCACAGTATAATGTCAATCAATAAAAAAAATACATTGCTAGCAGCAAGAATTATAAAAGAATTATATTAATATATCCAATCCAACAATGTGGATGTTTAACCTTATGAACTCCAGGCTGTCTCTGGATGGGTTTTCTAGAATTTTTGCTCACTATTGAAGTATTTTTTTCTCTGCAATATAAAGTCCTGCACCTCTGTGGTAACAGAACAACCATGACTAGAAATAGAATGAATACAGTAATGTCTTTTGTGCAGTATAACAAAGCTAAAATACCATAAAACATAAAAATATGAAATTGAATTTCTTTGATGTTACAAAAATTAAGTTAAAATACCTGAAATCAACATGTACATTTTTGCACCAGTATTACTTATACTCCAAAAAAAGGTGAGTATGCATGCTTTACTTTGCAAATTGCTTCTACATTTTCTCCTGTCTGTGCTGTGTAAACTGTGAAAGTCCCTGAATTATTTTTTTGTCACAATTGTTGGTTACCTCTGAGTCACGAATGACTTTGGGGTTGAAAAGGGCAGAGCTTTTTTTTGTTTTATTTATTTATTATAAAAGCATCTGGTTTTGGCTAATTATATAAATGAGACATGCAAAATAGAGTGATTTGATCCATTTTAATTAGCAAGTCACAGATGAGTGTCGGAAAGTTCAAGATCCAGTCATTTCCTCTGTTTTTGCCATTTCTGGCTCGAATAAATGGTGCAGTGTTGTTGGTTTTTGTAAAATCAACAAGCCTTTCAAGCCCACTGACAGTTTTTGGGCTTCAGAGGGTAAAATGGACAATTTTACTTATGATGACCACTTTAATAGTCTTAAGAGGTGGCACTAAACCTGTAAAACACTTTTCTAACATTTGTGCTTTTGATTTTTACACCATGGCCGTCTTGACTTGGTGAGGAAACAGATTTTTTTAAAATAGAAAATCTTTGTTGCAAACTGCAGGAGTTGGGATGACAAGAAGCAAGCTTTTGGGAACCAATGAGGTATAATGAAAGATGTATCATGAGAGATGTAGGATTAGAGATCAGACCCCCATTTTTATGGAAGTGAAATATCTGGGGAATATCCCTTTAAAACATAGTTATTACTTTTAGGTGATTGGCTGTTATTGACAATCACTTGCAGTCAGCCGAATCCTTTTATGCCTTTTATTATTGAGCAGTGTTGCATTTGGATTTATCTTAATATTGGATTATGTTTTGTGCGTGATCATTTTGCTTTTGCAGTTGTTGTCATGCAGGCCTGGCTCGTATTGTTAAAGGTCTGTGTTTCGTTCCTAAATTGCTCCCAGATGGAGGACAGCCCATCAGAAGCACTTTTAGGATTTGGCTTTGAGGATATTTCCAGATATGTTTGCAGAGTTAAGCCGTTAACAGGACATGCTCATGTTTTTATGCCATCACTCACTTTTCCAGGCCCTTTGGCGGACGACATCTAAACACAAAGCTATTAAAAGCTCACTGGCGCTTTGATTGAAGAGTACTCATCCTTGCACTTAGCCCATCTGATCTTCTGTGTCTGTGTGTTCTCCTTTTAACTTTGTTTAGTCATCATTCACTGTCATAACATGAAAACCTGGCTGGATGTGCAGCCAAGTACTATAGAAAAATATATGCTAAGGTTGTCTGCCAGGAATTTTGCCATTATTATGTCCAATGAAAAGCATATTAGGAGCCACACTGAGCTGCTCATCCTTCATCACCATAAAGACTTTGTCTCTGTTTGGAAATAGGAGATTTCCTGGCTTGCACTACCTTCCCAAAATGGAGCAGAAATTGAGACAGCACTTAAAATACTGTATTGGCAACTTGTGCTTTACCTTAATGTTGAAATAGATGAGACTGAAATGGGTGGCTGCTATGTAGTGGTTGGTTTTGTTCCAGTGGCTGCTTATTGTTTGAATCAGTCTTGGAGAAAGGTTGTTATATCTTTTCTGTCTCTCGATATTCTTCCAATATAATGTTCTTTGGTTTTAAAAGTGGGTGGCCAACTAACAGAAGTTAGCTGTTGAAAAAGACAGTTGTTTTTTATTAATTTGTCAAGGAACCTCAGAAACAGTCATTACTAAGAAAGAAAAATATTAATCAGCAGCCTATGGCACTGTCTACTATCTGCTGTCGTCTGTGTGTTTGTCTGACTAATAAATAGTGTGTTATTCTGTTCTTGACTTTGCTCGAGAATCATTCACCCGATGTAATTTACACTTGGTGGATCTATTGCTGGCGACCCGAAGAAGTGCAGTGCCAAGTTTGAAGTTCTTTGGATGAGTGTTTCACTAGAAACATAGAGAACCTTAAAGAACCCCTTTGGTGAAAATCAAGTCTTGTAAACATGTCCAAATTGTGATGTTTCGTACTTCTTTTTGTTTGTGTTTTTTGCTATATGACAAAATCATGAGCAAAGCAAGTAGCCGATGCCATGGCAGGCACTTTTCACCTTGAAGCTTTTGTTTTTATTCACATAACAAACCTGAGGACCCAATCCTGTAATCTTCTGAATTAGGGCTTTTCACATCATTATTCCACGTTATAATCGGTTTCCAGTTGTAACACGTATGGCTCAATCACTCACATATTACAACGTGCCATTGTGTAGCTTTGAGTGGTTTGTACATGAAGTAGAGTCGCAGGTGAACTGGTGTGCTGAGCTGCAGCCAGAGCGGAGGTAAGCATACATTACATTTTAGAAGACGCAATGCTGTACCGTGGCATTTAGTCCAATTTAAGGCAGGGAGGGATTATTTTCATGGGGAAAACATCCAAATGTGAAGATTTTAATACACAAAAATGAGTTTTTCAAAGTCAAATCAATGCCAGGAGTAGGACTTTGAATGACAGTCATGTACAAAAACATCTGGTCCAAACACAGTCATCTAAAGTGTGTGCGTAGGGTTAAGCTCACTCTGGACTGCTGTACCTAATAAAGTGTTTGCTAATGTGAACTTTAATCTGTCATAGCCCAGTGCAGTCACTGTTGAGTGTGAATAAAGTGAAATAAATTTGATGAGTGCTTGGTCAGTGGTATTGAAAAAGCTGCAAGCACCAGTACTAAAGGCCAAGCAATTGCCCCGTTCCTAGCAGGCACGTCTTGAATGGCCACTTAACTAGTAAAGTATAACTTGCTGATATGACTTCTATGCAGAATAATATCAATACAAAGATATGCAAGCCAGAAGAATGCACAGACTTTCTCTTTTTTCTTTTCAATCCTGGCACATTTCCCCGTGTGTGGGTTCCTTGGCTGGAGCTCAGGTTGTGTTGGCATCAATAGCGGCTGAGGCCCCCCAGAGAAGAGCAGCAGTGAGGAGGTATAAACAGCTCGCTTCCCACCGGCCCTTATGGAGAAAACTTCCTTCCCTCATCCCCTTTTGGGTTTAATCACAACTGACGTGCATCAAGTCTCTGCTGACCTGCTTAGTTTGGCTTGAGTACTTGTCTGCTTTTGTCCACCTGTCAATCCATCTGATGGGCTATAAACACTTAAACTGGCTCAATTAGAATAACACAAACAAGTAATTATTCTGTAGACAGATAAGTTTGACTCAGAATGACAGATTAATGTTATATTTTCACGTTTTTAAGCTAGTTTGTCCAGTGGTGACCTTGTTTGCATGCCGAGTGCATTCAAAAAATACCAAAACTTTCCTTTAGCTCTTGGCTTCCTCTCCCCTCTACCGAAACAGCACTGAAAAGAGACTACTCCTGCTTAAATGCCTATTGTCTATGGAAGCCTGCTTCTGTGTAACAAACTCATAACTCACTGTGGATACAGCTAAGCCAAGGAAAAAACAAACTTCAATCCTCAGTAGTGAAGCCACAGCCAGTCAGAAGTCTTGTAGTTTTTCCTCAGTGTTAAGCTTTTTAAATGGGTCATGATGTTTCATACTTTTGAGCTTTACAAACTCATCAAAATGTATTTGTGATTCATTGTGCTCTAATTATAGCAGCACCCAAACATCTTAACTTTACAGAACAACGTCTCAGGACCTTTCTGGAAGTTTGTAGAGTAAAAACAGAAGTGGAAAATGACAGCGTGCTAATTCTGCTGGATGGCCCGGTCAGCTTGTCTGTTCCTGTGGGGTTCAATAGAAAAGAATCAGAAATCACAGCTGTTTATTAGAGAGACACAGTCTGATGTCATTCAGATGAGGCTCCATTTCACTGCACATGGGGTCTCGGTACCTCAGACACAAACATTCAGTTTTCTCCCTGTGGACAGTGACTCTTTGGTTTTGGATGGAGGAGGAGTTGAATGACCTGAGCCATGATCATCTGTAGAAGCCCTTTAATGTCTAAAAACAGGAAGTAAAAATAGGGCTGTCCCACATACAATTTTTGACACAATAATGTTTGGAATAACTGGACAGTTAGCTACAGTTAGATACCCAACATTAAACTTTCTTAGCATGTAGGTCAGAGTTCCAACACGGCTAAGCTCTTACTTACAGTTTTTAGGTCATTTACCAAACTTGTGGGAGATTTAGGATTACTGGCAATTGACTTTTTAGGGGTTTATATCCAGATACTTCACTTTATATACACTATTTCAACATTTACTTGCTATTGTAGTTGTAAGTTGTTAGCCTGTGACACACTGTCCCAAAATAAATGATGTCTCAACTCTTTTGGAAATCTATTTATTGGTTTGAGTATTTTTTTGTGAAAAAAATCCTGCTTCTTAAATATAAATATTTACATTTTTGTCAACCTATGACAGTAAATTAAATATCATTGGGTTGTGGACAAAACAATACATTTATTGATGTTATTTTGGGCTTTTGGAAATGCTGATTTACGTGGATGCAATATTTTTTGACATTTTATAGAACAAAGAGCTAATTGATTTATAAAGACAGTCATTAAAAGATTGATAGAAAATGGAAATATCACTTCGTTGTAGCCTTGGTTGGATTGCTATTTTATATTTCATGGGTTGTTTGACAGTTTTCTGACAGTGTGGTTTTTACTGTTGTTTTTTTTTTTTACAGACAATAACTAGTAAAATCATATAAAGAAAAATTTTATTTACGTATTAACCTTAAAAAAATCAGGCCAAAACTATATAGTTCACATCAACAATCAGTATTTTTTTAATATAATTTTGTTCTTTTGTAACATTATGTCATAGAATTACACAGTCCTTAACTGTTATCTGACAGATTGTTCCTGTTTTGCTTAATTGCAGATAATGTCTAGTGAAACCACAGAAAGACAGATTAATTTACATATTCACAAAAGTATTTTTACTTATAACAATTTGCTCTTTTACAGTGTGTAACTGTAATAATCTACACTTTTTGAAAATTTTATTAAATCAGCTAAAAATAACATTATTTTACACATTTTTGCCATCATTATTATTATTATTATTATGTTACAATTTTTGGACACTGCGATATTAAAATTGCTTTAACTTTTTTTTTTTTTTCTGGCACCACCATTCTTTTGTTTTTGTTTTTTTACAATGTCAAATAAACATTCAAATGTGACTGTGCAAGTTTAGTCAGCATCCTGCTTCTTTACAGCAGTAATTATAGCTGCTCAGCAGTTGGAACAGCTGCTACAAGGTTATTAAAGATTGAGGGGTTTTGTGGGAGTGAGTAAATGTGATGCAATGATGAGAGAAAGAGCCTCTTTGTCCTAGTCTTTTATTATTGACACTTGCTCACTCAGTTCACCAGATCTCTGTTGTTCCGGTTCTGCTGAGAAACTTTATAGAACATGACTCTGCATACAGATATCTGTATATTAATGTTTTCTGAGCTGACAAAATGAGTCAGTGTGAGGCAAGAGGAATCTGTGTTCTCTCTTTACTTGTGTATTTATGCACAGACACAAAGTAAACAAGGAAACATGTGGCCCACAGGACTCATGTAACAAACAGCGAACAACCACATGGCCTTGTTGACCAGTTCAAGGTGATTGCAAAATGTTGTGGGCTTTGAACAAGGCAGAGGAGAAATATTTTTTTAGTCTGCAAGCGGGCCACTTCGCCTTTTGAGAGTATCATCAAATTTCAATTTTCTTTCTGGTACATTACCGCCTGCACAAGAGCTTGCCAGCAGCAAACTCCTCTAAGTGCGTTTCTTTCTGTCTCCCGCTGAAGATTTCTCAGTTTGGTAAACATGGCAGTCTGTGAGGAAGCCACACACTGTCTGCTGTATATTCATGTCATTTCACGATCCAGCAGCTAGTAAGGGAAATGAGCATCCACCGCTAGCCGTAGTTTTTTCTATGTTTATTAAATAGATGTGCAGTTTTCTCAGGTAATGTTTAGAATTGTGTAATGAAATTGTCTTAATTGGCTCCTAAAAGAGCGAAATCCAGGTAACCAGTGTTGCTGAAACCTTCCTGCAGCACAATGGGTTGTTCATGCTGCCGCAGTACAACATTATTCGGACTACAATTTAATGATGGTGTTGACAAACGTACACAGTGAGGCTCAGGTTTCATGTTTCCATGTGCAGGACCTCAAACCCAGCTGGCTGCATCGGTCTCTCTGCTCCATCCTGTGACCCCATTGTGTTTGATTAAGATCAGATTCCATCCTACACAGGATTGGAAACATACAGAAGATTAATCTTTTCTGGTCTGAAGCAAAAACAATTAAGCACTGAAAGCACAGGAAAAGCTTGTCTAAAGAAATATAGTCTGCTGTTTTTTAGCCAAGCTCTTCATTCTGATTAACTAAAATATTTTGTGAAAGAGGGAACTTTCAAAGCCGGGCAGATGGCACAGCTGTGAAGACACTGCTGTCTGTTTTGCACTCTTTAGAGTTACATGGCAGCTTGTGTCCTACAGTTACAGCTGAGTACACACAAAGCCTTTATATTTTTTTGGAAATATCTGGCAAAGAGAATTCCTTTTCCATGGATCAAATGTTATTTGTAGAAAAAAAAGAAAAAAAAAAGAAAATGCCTTCCAAATCCAAGGCAATGTCTTCAAATTGCATGTTCTTCCTGACCGACAGTACAAAGTGCATTTTGTATATCCAATATCAAAGAGGCTGGAAAAAAACAAAACTGTTTCAGCCAGTGAGAAAGATGTTTTGCTGGTCAGGATTTGTTTGATTAACTTTGTTGGATTTTGCTAGAAAATGAATAAGGAAGCCCCATTTTTACTGTGGTTATACACAACCCAGAGAAATGTGGGGGACATGAAGCACCTGTAAAGGAGAACAAGTTGTCAGTTTGTTCATTTGGTTCTTAGTATATCATCTGTTTCTGATTAATTCTGGTGTGGATCTGTTTTTTGTGCTCGTCACAGGGATGCAGCTCTGTGTTCTCAGACTGCACTTCTAGTTGCAAATGTGCTTTTATTAGATTTTCTTTGCTCTTTAAGTGAGTTTTCCTGTTTGCACTCGACACCGAGGACATCAGACTCTGCTGTCGTCAGGGGTTTGTTATCTTAACGTTGATTTTACTTTGCTCTGTGACTTTTTAGAGGCATACGTGTTTTAATGTCTGGCTAAACATCAAACTAGTCTTTACAGGTTTTTGACTCCCCCTGGGTTTCATCTAGAATTGCTTGCAAAGATTTGGAAATGGCTAAACATTAATTCTTAGGAGATGAAATGTTTTTCCTTTTTGGAGTTATGCCAAAGGCTTATTGAGTGCAGCTGAAATGCAGAGGGGAGGTTGGCATTTGCACGTAACGTGCATTATTCTGTGCAGAAATCTATCGCAAAAAATGAAATGCGTGATAGAAAGGTGCTGATGATTGACCTTTTGTTGCTGTTACCTGAACTTGGCAGTAGTTTTTGATTCCACACCATATGTTTGTTGTGTATTTTCATTTGTTTAGTGTTTCATCCTGCAGTTTTTTCAGGTTGATTTGAAATTTTATCTCAAATGACGATGTGACGCACCACCTCTTTGCTATGGGAGTCAAACACAAGCTTACCTGTAACCAAATCTGCCCTCCTTGCACTGTTTTTGCCACGGCGTCTGTGGTTAATATTTTGTTCTGCTCATGTCTTAGTGAGACTACAGTCCGCTCAGACAGAGAGAAATTTGTCGCTGAAGCGTTATGTCCTTGAGGATTATAAAGTGGAAGTTCTAATTAAAATAAACTGGAGAGTGGTTAACCTGGTGGGTCCAAAGACAATGGAGATTAGCCGAGAACCTGCAAATATCAAGGTAATGAGTGTCGAACTTCTGGATACTGTGGAGCTTATCACACTTTACAATACATAGGACATGACTAAATGTGCTTAAAAATAGTTTAAAGGAGCAGATCTGTCCACAGTTTGTATTGTTGTTTTGTCTCACTGCAAGCACAGAAAACATGGCTTCACTTCAGTAGACAGTAAGCAGGATCAGATTTTTATTTTTCTACCAGCAAATTAACTTAATCTTGTCAGATTTTTTTTAATACTAAAGTCCCAATAAAACTAGTGAGATTAAGTGATGCAACTAAGAAATAGAAGATTTTGGCACTAAAGAAATGGGGCTTTTGCAGATAAAGAAAATGGTGATTTCTTCTTTTTCTGTTTGATTTTGTCCCCCAAAGTGCTTCAGTAACTCTTTACCCGACTCCTACTATTTAGCATTTATGAGTAGTATATTAATACTTCATAAATGTTAACACTTCATATTGTTGTTTTAATCAGATATTAGTCTAATAATCTGTCAACAAATCCTTCAGGAGCTGGTGCAAAAGCAATATAAGATTAAAATTGCTCTCACAGGGAAATGTATACTTACATGGAACTTAAAAAGCCCCATGAAGCTCTTACAATGTGCAAAAATCATTTATTAAGTGTTTATTTGATGTTTACAAATGCAACACTGGACAAAGTGTTATCTGTGCCTCTATAAATAATATATATATATTTTTTAAAGTCTAAACAGTTGTGATCAATTTGCAGAATGATTTTCAATAAAAGCCTCATGCTCCAGTGTGACCTTTTTTGTGTCTGTGGCATCTCTGACCTTGTTGACATAAAGGATTTCTTTGGGTTTATTTGAGTAAAACCTAATTTATTTCTGATGATGTTAGTAGAGCTGGAGCGACTCGAGTGAGGAAAGTGGACAGTATTATATCTCATCACATTTGCTTCTACATCTGTGCCTGCTTGTTTTTCTTTTGCTCTCGCCCAGAGGGGTTTCTGTTTTTTTACCGGGCCATCCTCGATGTTCCCCCTGCCCTCTGCCATAGATCCCCACGGCGTTCATCTAGAGATCCACCGCCCTGTCCGCAAACAATGTCTTTGCACCAAGTTGAAAACAAATCTGTCCCTTCCAGAGCGCCGCAAACCTCATGCTGAACCAGGATTTAGACTTTACGATATTTATGGTTGTTTTTAGGATATCGCTGTATAATATCATTGAGTTAAATCAGCAGATGGGACACAAAGCCTGAGTGTGTGTGTGGTGATGTTTGTGGTCAGATTTCACTGTACTCTGCATTGGTGCTTTGAAGTGCTTTAGGGTTTCCATTTGGAGTTAAAGGGATATAGATTATTAGGAGTTGAGCTTAGGCCTCTACCTCTGCTCTACTCTGAAACGCAAGTGGAAATGACATGTTTATTTTTGTCTTCCAGCAAACATAAAAATAGCTTGAAAGCACTGATCCTTTACTGAAATGAAACAGCCCATCCATGGATCGATTGAGCAATCGAAAGGTATTTGAATAAAACCAGAGTGTATTCATTCAAAGTAACTTGTATAAGTGTTTATAGAACTTAGATTGCTAAAGTGTGATGAAGCAGAGCCATGCTTGAAACAGATTGTCAGATATATTATTTCAGAATCGACATGCGATTCTACAACTTTTATGCTTTTAGATGCAAAAAGAAAACAACAAAATGAGAAACAGGAGAGAAATGCTTGAAAGGAAGCTTATTGGAATATTAGTCACAATCACCCAAAATTTCATAAACACAATTGACTTAAGTATTGATGCTTAAACTGTTCAGTTTGCATTAGAGCAAGCTTTTTTCATCCTTCTCAAGCTAATTTGTGCTGCAGTAACTGAGCAGAGACTAGCGGCTTCTCTGTGCACAGCTGACTAGCTAGCTTCAACTATAGCTGACATGTGAGGCGTTTACAGAACATTGGTAACTTGCAGTGTTCATTGACAAGCAACTGTTCAAAAAGTCAAGCATTTTGGGTAAACATTTTATATTTACCCTGGAGGAAATTGACTTAATTTAACTAAAGAAGAATGTTATTTTTTGTTTACTTTAATGCAGATTTGTACAGTTGCAAGAATCTAGCAAAGCATGGAAATGAAAAGGGGCCTGTTTATTCAAAAATTAAAATGCAAAAAAGCATTGTCTCTGGAATCTATAAATAATTGTGATAAATTCACTAATTGTGATTTAATGAATCATGGATAGGATTTTGGCCGTAATCATACAAATGTAGTCCTTTATATGGAATTATTTTGGCTACAAAAAGGATGGCGTTACCAGTGACAGGGACTATTTTGGTATTGTCCTGCAGTTGGTGCAACTACACAAGGAAACGCTGCGAATTTGTTTTACCATTTAAATCAGTTCCACAAAGCTCTGTATGAAATGTGCAGAGCCCGATCTGAATGCCATCCAAAACACGATCTATTTCGGATACCTTTTCCAGTTTTATCTCATATGAGGAAGGTTGCGCTTAAAAATAGTCTTCACTTGTAGAATGATCTATTTTCTGTGCAGATCCCCTCCCCTGCACAATCAGTCAGTCTAGAATGATTAATCCTTTCCGCATAAGTCATCTGGTGGAAAATTAATGCATTTATTCATATCGCAATATATGTGTATCTAGCTGAAAAACACAATATTGCAATGTCTTTTTTCCCCCCAATATTGTGCACCTCTATTATGTGTATGTCTCAGACTACTAGTCTCTTTGGTGTACCATCTCTTCTGTAGCGGTATTGGTGATCAGTGCTGGACACACAGATGTGTCCCAGTATTGAGTTAACATTCATTATTCACATGTCATTAGCCTCCCAATCAGTCAGCATCCATAATGTAAAGGACGTCAAAGTTGGAGACAAGGAGAAGACAGTGAAAAAGGAGGCTGGCACAGAGGAAAAGTTTAATTTTAACCCTACAGTTGTTTTATAGTGTCCTTTGTGTCCAGAAGGAAGTTTGTTTTTACAACCGGTTCAGATTCTGCATACAGATATCCACACAGCAACATAAACTTGTACCATTTATAGCTCAGCCCACGTCCCTAAACTACACATTTATTAACTTGTACTCTGGCGAAAGGGCACAAAAACTAGCTCTTTACAACTTCATCAACTCGCATGGCTGTTGGCAGCCTTAGGCCATATTATACATTAAAATCTTATTGTAGCTCAGCTGAATACATTATTGTTGCTTAAGCATTGAAAGAATATTAAAGGGAGATGTCTTGTAAACATTTGGAGAAGACATCATGTCCACAGCTCCTTTCTGAATATTAGATTGAATGGACTCCACATAATGATTTTGCCAAAATAGCTGCCTGTCAGTGTTTTGAAAAATGACCTTTTTGTGTGTTGCTGAGTCATGTAGACCTATTCTCAAGTAGAGCTCTAATGTGCCTGTACAGGAACAGAGTGTTGCTGTGTCCATTAGTTGTTCTCTGTGCTTTTCTTTGTGAAACCCACAGCCCAGGCTCTCTGTGAGGCTGTTATAAAATCATATTAGTCATGTTAGTTCAGGTCAGACAGGTTTGATAAATGCATGTGTGCTAGTTTTCTAAAATTGTATTCAGAATAGTACAACTCATGTTACCACAAATTTTATTCATAAATATGACGCATATAATGGTAGCAGCTGAAAAGGGTTGGATTATTGTAGATAAGAGCATCAGCTCATTCACTGCATTAAGACAAGACACAAATATTCTATAGCTGGCTAATAGATACAGCCATTAAACATCACCAGTTGATAAATTACATTAATACAATTATTTTTTTGTATTAGAAATGTTGTGTTTGAATATATAAATTGTGTATTAACTCTCTAAATGTGTGCTAATTTGCATACATTTACAGAACAGAGTTAAACATCACATCGGTTCAAAATTCTTCAGTCTCTTTTAGTGACTCAAGGTATAGCAAAAATATACTTCCAACAGCTAAAAGAAATCAATTTTGTCATGTTTTTAGGAGTAAATGTTTTATAAATTCGGCTATGAATGATACATGAATGAGCCCCTTTGTAAAAACCTTTAGAATACAGATAGGAATAAAACTGTAACGCGTGATCTATGCAAGTTTTACTGAAGTTGACATTTCTGTCTCCAAGTATGAGGGGGAAAAAACTAATGCCAGTTTCCTTACAGTCTTAGTGAAAACCAGCATTTATTGCTGGAAAATGAACCAATACGGTAGATGTTATCAGGAAACTTTGACATGTCTGTAAAAAAAGCAAAATGTCCCAAAATCTCTGAAATTATGCGTACATATGTTTTTGCCTGTTGTGTCTGACCTTAAATTTAATTGTAAAGTCTCATTGCTGCAACTTAAAATATACATTTATTGAGGTCTCTTTTGGCTGTTTAATTTATCAAAGATGAAGAAAAAGTTAAGATTTATGGCCTTTCCGACAAGTGGAAAAATAGCTCCTGATTTGTTTTTGCTTCAGTTTCCTCGAGTACACAATAAAAATCTTAATAGTTTATATTTTTACAATTTACAATAAGTTTTTCTTGTAGGGAATCAGCTGCAGGATAGAAGTCAGACCAGAATGGGATAGTTTTTTTTTTTTGCCATTCTCTTCTACTTTGACTCAGCTGGTCTGGTTTTGCACAGGAATAAGCAAAACCCCCGGGTCATTCTCTCTGGCAGTACCCCCTGTTCTGAGGCCTAATCTAACCTGTGGTAATCTTGTCCTAAAAAACATCCCGTAAGCCGCCTTTTCCCTCCTCCTGAGCTCCCAAAATGACCCTCAATCCTTCAGTGCAACTCTGAGCCCGTAAAGCCCCTCATCTAACCTACATCCAATAAACCTGAAGAAACCAATGGCCCTATTATAGCCTGTTAGGGGTCGACGATATTTACACCAACAGCTGCCTTTTAAAATGATACACAGCAGCAGTTTGAACTTGCAACATTCTTTGTCAGCCTTTCTCTTCTTATTAGTGGTGTAATGATGCCATTTTGGTTTGAAGCGTAGAAATGTCAGTGAGTTCATGACTTTAACCCAGACTGAAGTACCTCCATAGCCATCACCTAGATTGTCTTTAAATTCTGTAGTCATTCATGGTCCCCTGCAGATGAATCCTTTGGACTTTGGTGGTCGTCTGACGTTACCTCCAGCAGCGCCAGTAGTTTTCACGTCAGCGAAATAACCCATATGCTGTGTGAATTAGCATCCAATTTAGGGCAGGCATGTATGGTTCCCAGAGTGTAACGTAAAGCACTGCTATGCTTAATTACAATGTCAAAGGGCTGCTAGTGTTGCTCCAGGCTCTTGTTGAGTTAATTTAATGTTCTGTGCATTCATATGCACGTTTCTCTCTTGTAAATGTGATTTCTTGAGAAAGTCTTGAGATTAACTTAGTCTGAAGCATGAACTGATTAGATTTTGGCCATTAAAAGTCACTGTGACCTTATAATGCATGTTTTGGCCATAACTCAAGAGTCCTAATGCTAATTATGATGACATTTCACACATATATCTTATTAGGAAGGTGAAGAGATGATACTTTATAATGAAATGGTAATTTTTGACAGATTTCGATATTAGATGCAACTTCAGTACAATAATTGGCAGAGGTTAGTTTTTACTGATCCCTTTTTTGTATTAGATTTTATGTTGCTGTTAGTGTTGTTATGTTTTTATAACAGGCAGAGCTTGGGAAGCTTTTGGATAGAAAATATTTTGGTAAACAGTTTGTTCTCCAGTGTGTGATACAGTTTAATAATTCCAGAGTGTCCCAATGTGGTTTTTCAAAAACATGTTTAGACATCTTCAGGACCTTCATGGATCCTCACAAGAGCCATAAGTCATCTTATTTTTCTCACTGGAGTGTTGGTCTGTCTTCATAACATTTCCTTACATAAAGAGAGTTAACAAAAGTATATACTGTCACCTTCCAATCGTTTTCAATACCCAGTCTTAATACTCTTAGTTTGTGGGCTACAGACCATAACCATCTCAGGTCAGCAGGGGTAAAGCTAAGCCTCCGTTTTGATACCAGCAATTCCGGGACCCCAATCTCTCAAACAATTGACAATTAAACAAGAATACCGAGGTAGGAGAGGGAGCGAGAGGGAGGGGAAGAAATGAAAGGAAAGGGAAACAATTCATCGCATTGTGTTTGCCGGCACATGGTCGGACCAGTTTGGGCTGGATTGCTGGAAAGCAGAGGCTGAAAAAGAGGCAGAGGGAGAAGAGGTGTTGCCTACAAAACGATCAGACCTTGACAGATGAAATCCCCTCAATAGCACAAGGCCTTGACTCAGACCATTCATCACACACACACTCTCACACACATGTGGCAATGCTGAAGAAGAAAAAGAACGGGGACAGCAGTGAGCCCTGTGTGAAGAAGGTAAGGATCAGATGTGGATTAGCAACACTTTAGATGGTTGTAGGAAGAAGATGCCCTGATGTTTGTATCTGGATGTTGAGAATATTGGTGTCTGGATGGAGCTAAAATGGCTGCAAAATACTCATCAGCAAGAAGTAGTGACGGTTTCAGGTCCCAGTAGTGATTGTTTTCATTGTTGATTAACCTGTTGGTTATTTTCTCAATTAACTAGCTAGTTTTTTCATCTATAAAATGTCAGAAAACGATTTTTCAAGAATGTCGATAAATATTTGCAGAAGTCCAAGATGACGTATGTCTTGCCCACAACTCACAAATTTTCAGTTTACTGTCATAGAGGAGTAAAGACACTGGAAAATATTCAGTTTGAAGAAGCTGCAAATAGGAGGATTTTGACATTTACTCACACTGATTCATTGATTACCAAAATAATTGGAAACTAATTAGTCAACAACTTAACATTTAATCATTGCACCTCTCCTGAGAGGTGGCTGATATTGGGAGTGAAAGTATTTTTACGGTTTGAGTATCAGGATATTGTTTCCTTGCTTATCTGTGTTGGTGTTTATGGCTGTGTTTTTCCTCGAGAGCTTTATTATTATTGCACCTCTCCAAATACATAGGCTTATTTTGAAAGGTGTCAGTTCTCCGGTCTGCATTATAGCTGCAGTGCAGGGCACTACTGAAGTAATAGAAGGTCACTGAACCAGGAGAAAAGCATGGAAAAAAGAAGTGAGGAAAGGTTTATACCGTTAGTTTCAGACCTGTGGTAGTGATGACTCAATTTTCCCTTTGATTGCACAAGGGCTTTGACATGTGCAATTTACTGAATGTCTCACACAGTGAGAGAATGAACACATGAATGACTACACTCTCACAGCCTCCTGGTATTCGACGTGTACACAGGTTGTATCTGAATCACTGTTTTTATTTTCCAGAGGCTCTCATTCAACATCTAAAAATGTTTGCTTGTTTTGTACTCAAGGGCAGGCTATTGCAAAGGAAAGTGATGAAGAGTGAGTGAGTGGTGCTCATTCATATGCTTTTTATCAAATCTGTAAAGCTTTTCACCACCATCAGGAGACTGTGGCATCTTTGTCTCCAACTCGTATCTTGACAAAATGATTAGCGTCATCCAGCCTCTCTGGCAATGTCTAGTGTCACATTTTTACTCGTCATGGGCTCATTTTCACTGCAATATAGTCCTACACTCTAAGGAAACTATACAACCATGGCTAGAAATGGAGAAAATGGCACACTTAATGGGATCATTAACCATTAAAAAGAAAAAAGTGAAGCTGAATTTCCTTGATTTATAATTTTTTTTTTTTGTTGTTTTTTTTTTACAAAAATCAGAACATTTGGAATCAACATGTACAACATGTTTCCAAGTTCCCACACTACTGGGAACAATATTTAACTCTGCATACCATAAATATTCAACCAAATCCATTTTTGATTTGTTTCCATACTTCTACACACGTTCAGCCGAAAAGGAAATTAATGTTTGTCACATACCTACAAGTGTTACTCAGACTGAAAAGTTACAGGTGGTTCCCCATGCTGTAGATATTTTTTTTAATTGCATTCTTCATTTGTTTCCACACTTGTAGACACGACCTGCAGTTCAACCAAGTTTAATTTAAAAACTCCCTGAATGTTTGTCATGTCACTGTTGGTCACAGCTGAGTCATTAATAACTTCACAGTTGTGCAAAAGAGTTCAGAATTTTTTATTTTTTATTTTTAACTGAATCTGGCTTGTGAAAACAGTTTTTTTTCACAAATTTTTCAATATGGTGTCTAGAATAAGAGAGCGATATCATGGTTTTTGAAGCTTGGATTTGGGCAAGTTTTCAGACTTAACGGCACTTCACAGACAAATACTTCAAAGACTGCTGGAAAGTTGAAAATCCAACTGTTTTCTCTGCTTTTATGGTTTCTGGCTCTTATAAACATTGTAATTTTGGCTTCTTTTTGTCACATGACATGCTGTTCAAACTCGATATTGGGTTTTTTTGTGTTTGGAGGGTCAAAAATGAAAAAAAATCCAATGCTTCAGCTGTCCCTGCCCGCACTACTGCCGGCATGTCTTGTTCTTTTTGCATAGTTTTATTGTAGGAATAGGTCAACTATTCGTACTCTGTAATATTATCACCAGACAGATTACGATGCATCAGGCTGTTGGCTCTGATGTAATAGTGGAAAGATCAACAAAGACTTAGAATCATGGTCAATTTAGTGGCGTTACTGACATTATAGCCAATAGCCAAACACCTCCTACTCGGAACTGCAGTGAACTGTTGTACCTTGTGTGTCCTTGTCACCAGTTGATAAAGGATTCATTGTGTTCTTTATCTTACAAAGTGAGTGAACTCAAAGCCGGTCTCTCCCCTCAGAGACAACGCTGGCCTTATCATCTGGCCTTTTATTATTATTTTTGCATCTTATCTCTAAAACATTATCCGGTTTATCAAAAAAGCTGTCCTTACAGAAGCCAGAATGACCTCAGTTAAAAAGCAATTAAGTCAAAAGGGAAAGCATCCCAAGTTTTCTTTTCATGGCTAGACGCTGAATGACAAGTGTCTTGCTGATCGAATATAACAGCTTTTCTGTGCGTAAGCAACCTCTGAATCTGAGCTCTGATCTCTGTCTTCTTCTGTCCTGTTCCCTCTGAACCAACAGATCCAGTTTGCCGACCAGAAACAGGAGTTCAACAAGCGTCCCTCCAAGATCGGCCGGCGCTCTCTGTCCCGCTCCATCTCCCAGTCCTCCACAGACAGCTACAGCTCAGGTAAACACACAAACTCATTGTTTTGCTGTTCTTCAATCGCTGTGTCCCGCTGCTTATCAGACATTCCAGAGGACATGACGTGTTTCCGTTAGCTTCCACCTGGATGAGTGGCTGACCGACCCTATCCGTGTCCCCACTGGCCACTTCTAGATTTCACTCAATCACTCTGACCCTGCAGTTCACTGTGGACTCTCTGTCAGAGGATTAGCTGCTCTGGTGGTGTATTGGATAGAAGGAGAAAGGAAGAGAAAGAGAGAGAGAGAGAGCTGGGAAGTTCTGGGTGTGGCTGAAACTGAATGACATTGGAGGCGCAAATCCCCAGTCTCATTTCTTACTGTAGTGGTGAGAGACTAGGAAGTTGGGGAAGAAAATGAAGAAGAAAACTTTTTGCCAAAAAAGTGCTTTTTCAGTGGCGCCTGTCAAGAGTTGGGATATATTAGACAGCAAGTGAACAGTCAGTGTTTGAGGTTGACGAGCTAGGAGCAGGAAAAATGGACAGCGTGAGGATCTGAGCGACTAGTGAATTGGAGAAATCATGGGTGATGAAGGATCTGTGATGTGTGCTATTGTGCAGTCGGATCCCATTGAGGAGATACTGCAGCAGAAATTTCTGAAAACCTCAATGCAGCTTTGATAGAAAGATGTCAGAACACACAGAGTGTCACAGCTTGTTTTGTGTGGGGTTGCGGAACGGCAGACTGGTCAGAGCGTTCATGTTGAGCCCTAGCTATCACCAAAGGGATCTACAATGGGTGAATGAGCACCAGAACTGGACTATGAAGCACTGGAAGACGGTGCACTGGTCTGATGAATCATGCTTCTTTAATAAAATGTGGATGGCCAGGTGTGTTTGTGTTTACATGAAGAAGAGATGGTAGGAGGATGCATTATGGGAAGAAGGCAATGTTCAAACCTTGAGTTCTGACATTCATGTGTGTGTTTCTTTGACATATATCACCTACCTTAACATTGTTGCATTGTTGACTACATAAACTAGAGATAGACTGATTAGTGAAATTGCTTAGCACCTCATTATCATTGCTCGCATTACTTTTCGCTTTCAGTAATGCATCGCACTTGTATCTTGTTGCTTTTCTACGAGGCACTGCATTTATTCTGATGTTGTGTCATTGTGTTTTTTTCTGAGAAATATTTGCCATGAGAAGTTCTTCAGGATCAATAAAGTTTCATCATATCTTACCAATTGTCAATGGGTTAAATTCACCACTTTGGATCTAATGCAGCCTCTCTGTCCATAATCACTTTGTGGTCTCAGCAATGTTTCCCTAGCAGAAATCCAAACTAAAAAAAAAACACAAAAAAAAAACAAACACAAGCCTTCACTACAAACCAGGAAAGTAGCTACTCTCACAGTGGCTCAGTTTGGAGACAGCCAGGTGACCATGAAACGGTGCCTGGAAAAAAATACTGCTTTAAGATCTGGGCAGTGGAAGTGATAAAACAGTGAAAATTAACCGAACACAGAAGAACAACAGATGTAGCAAACTGTTTAATCTCCATCAGTTAATCTCACAGTAAATAGAGGAGTGACCTTGCATACATATTCAGTTAAAATAATCTTGGTATGAAGGAAGGCTAGTTATGAACAACAGATTCCCAGCTATTATAAAGTATAGCATTTAATGTTTATTGTTTCCAAATATCAGCCCTGAAAACCCCATATCAGTCAATTTCTAACGTAAACCCTTTCATGACAACAGTATTTCCTGATGGCAGTGGCCTCTTTCAGCAGGGTAATGCCTCCTTCCACACTACAAAAATTGTTCCAGGATTGTTTGAGGAACATGACAAAGAGTTTAAGGTTTTGAATTGGCCTCTGGCTCTTAATTTTGATGGAACATCTGTGGGAGTCTGGACTGGGAATATACTGATGTCTGATACCACAGGACATCTTCAGAGGTCTTGTGGAGTCCATGAGGGCGACCTATGCAGTATTAGACAGACAGTTTTAATTTTGTGGCTGATTGGTGATTGTAGTTTTTTTGTGTTCACATTGAAGTTTGCTTTGTTTATCTGTGTAGGAGTCACCAATAGTGGCTGTGGAAACTTGAAAACTCGGAGGCTGTTTAATTTTGTCTAGGGCTAATATAGATTTAAACACAAGTCAGCTCAAGTGATGTTATAAAGCTGACAGATACTCAACAAGAACGGCACCTTTATTTGACTGAAGAGTCCTCTTTTTAAAAAAGAAAACCTGCTATAATGTGTTTCCATAGCAGCCATACACCCTATGTTCTACCTTTTTATCACTGAAGGGATGCTCAGTGGGTCGTCTGTCACTGCAGCAGCTCAAGGGAACAACACTGCTGTGAAGCATAGTTTGACATTTTGGGAAAAACTGTCTTTTGCACTTGGAGTCAGATGGAGGATTGAGACAACTCTTGTGCATTTCTGAGGCTGTAAAGTGTAGATCGTTAGCTTAGCTTGGCATAAACATGAGGAAACCGCTAACCTGGCTCTGCTTAAAAGTAAAAAATCCAAAGTGCACGTTCTCTTTTCCAGATTCCTGACCTTTCACCTCTTGAACTTTTGCCCTCTCTTCCTCTCATCACCACCCAAAAAGCAGAGATTAAGCCGTTTGATCTCCTGCTGTTTATCAGCGTCAATTGCACAACTTCCAATGACACCATTAACATGATGAATTAATCTGTGTGTGTAATATTGCTCAGATAGCGCTGCTTTTCATTGCAGAATGCGATGGACAAACAGATGGATGGCAGATGGACAAATGGACTCAGACAGTATTAGTGGACGGTCATAATGGGTCCTAAAGTTCAGGGGTGCTGGGTAAAAAACGTCTACGCAGTGCTTGGTACTTTTACTGAGAAAACATTTAGCATTTCTGGTGCTGTGACCTCCCGTCGGCACATTTGCAGATCGCCACGTTTTTATAGGGAAGCAACGCTGGAAAAGACATGGTTTCTTTCTCTTTAGAAAAAAAGAATTGTATGTTTTGTTAGTTATTAAAAATATCTGTCAATGCCGAAAATATAATGGTGTTTGAAATTCCTTGTCATGTTGCCTCAGTGGTCATCCATTTTTAGAAAAATATTCTAAACTTTTGCTCCACCCACTGATAATTCTATTTCTTTGAAGAACAAAGCAACAGTATTAATGAACCACTTAGAAATCTGCATTCATCTTGCATGTTTAATCTTTATTTTTTGGGGCATTTGCTCAGCAGTTCAAAATTTGTGCAATTGAAATACACATCTTTCTCATTTTGGATTTGTTCCAATTCTTCCGCCACTACATTTTAGGTTCTTTCATTTGTTCTTTCGTTTTTTTTTTTTTACCTCTTACTCTCCTTCCAACAATCAGTACAGGACTCCCAAGAACCTTCCTCTCCATCGTCAGACTTTCAGATTTTTCCTGAATAAATTATCATTTTTTTCTCCTGGACACAGAGAAGGTTTATTCCAGTCAATGGTTTGACGCGTAGTTTTTATTTATTTTTTGGCTTCTTATGTCAGCATCTTAACTATTAACAGCAGCTGTTGTAAAGCGAATAAAAACTTGAGTGCTGCCAGAATTCAGGTTATTTTCAGACACTTGTGCAGCCCTTTGGACTCTGCTTTTTGCCTTCTTTTTTTCTCTCCTCCCTCTCTGCTGATTCCCTGTCTTCTCCCATAACTCCCTCACCGGAGTGATTCTTATTTCTCTGATGGTTCCCACAGCACAGAGAGCACACTTAGTACACCAGTCATGCTATTCCCAAGTGCACTTTACTATGGGTTTTACTTGAAAAGATTATTTTTTAACACTGGATTCGCCTTGTAAGTTAAAAAAAATTGTTTCTCAAATGTAAAATACCTGTTTATGTATTAATAAATGATATAGTACACTAATCCTCGTCTTCAAAAGCTCAAAAGCTGCTGGCAGGATTAAAAAACATGCTGTCTTTAGTCACCAAAATTTCACCATTTGTCAGTGCCAGACACTGTAAAAACAGCAAGTATCATCGGCGTTTCAACTTTCTGACTTATGAAGTAATTATGCTTAACACAGTTTTGTTCCAAAGCGTAAAATTTAAATGATTTTTACCAACATGATCACTTGATTCCACATCTGTTATTTCAGACTTCGCCAAAAACACAACCCTCTGCACTAACAAGATTCTGTAAAAACAAGAAAAATTCTGCTTTTCCTGGTCCAGCAATATAGGGACCACTTAGTAAAAAGCCATAAGTGACACAGCTGCAAGCAACAGTCGCATGACAAAGGTTCTTTAACTTTTTGAATGATATCAGATGGACTGCAGGCTGTGTTTATAAGAGCAGATAGGCAAGTATGGAAACAAATTATAAATGTAAGGGTTAACTTCTTTTCCAGTATTGGTAGCACCTCTAGGCACTTAAAAATGTTTTACATTTTTGTAAAACAACAAAATAGAAATTACAATTTTTTTCCCTTTTTTTTAATGGAATAGGATTCTAACTGTTGTAATGCTCAGATGACATTTTTCAGTTCTCGACTACTTCCAGGCATGGCTGTGGTGTTTCCGTGCAGTAGCAGGAAAAACACAACATAAAATGATATTATGACAGCACATTTCTTTGGAGTTTACTATAATGGTTTTAGTATTATGTTAGAAAAACTAACGCGAACATTTTGCTATCAACACTGAGAGATTGTAGTGAAAATCCTTTTCACTACAAGGCGGCCCAAGGCCAAGTGTCAGGTTTGATTTACAGTAGTTGTGTTTTAAAGCCTCTTGGTTTTGATTTTATGCATTTTCCCAAGAGAAATTGAGAGGTGCAAAACACATTTCCTTCACTGGCACATTATCTATACCTGGCTGTGTCCCAGAATCCTCTGCAAGTATCAGAACAACCACCCTCATGATCCATGCTCACACTTTCCCCCACCCTTTCCTCCTGTCAGAACGGATGGCAGATTTCAAAAGAAGATATTTCCTAGCAGTTAACTCCTGGATTATTTCATATTTATTTCCATTCTGTCCCTTCATGGTACAGTACAGCATGTTCCTTAACTTCAGTATTGTTAGAGAGTTGGCATTCTTATCTGGTAGCTGCTCCATGGTCATTGTGAGAGGGTGGTAGGAGTGGTGCTGGCATCATGTACCTGCTCTACACATTCAGCTGTGTAGTGAGTCAGTATGAGGCACAGGAACCACTCGGTGCCAGTCACAGCCGGCAAACACTGTGGCCACTACTGTTTAGATCTCACAGAGGTGCACTGATGGTTCCTTGTGACAGACTTCCTCATTACATTCAAGTGCTAAAACACATTTGTACACTTGAATACAGTTTATTTTCCGCTTCAGTGCGATTTCATGAAGAGACTGGAGCAGCTCTGTTAGAGGATATGGTTTGGCGGACTGCTTCATAATCAATTAAACTCTGTGCTGTCCAGAATCCAACCCAAGTCAAATTGCAGGGTTGGGAAAAGTACAGGCTTTATTCACCGAGGAGAAACTACCAGCAGGGCTACATTGTCCTTATCTTTATCCCTATCCTACACTTAGGAATCCAGTTTAGGTTACATTTTCTGAACTTAGACACACTTATGTTGCAGTGAGATTTTGCTACAGCAATATTCTGACAATATCTGTGTTTTTGTGTTTGGTTATTTGCAGCGGCGTCGTACACGGACAGTTCTGATGATGAGACGTCTCCTCGGGACAAACAACAGAAAAACTCCAAAGGCAACGGAGACTTCTGCATCAAAAACATCAAACAGGCCGACTTCGGACGCAGAGAGATCGAGATCGCCGAGCAAGGTAAAGCAACACGCTATAGTGATGAGAAATTGCATGTTCTCTTCCTCTGCTGTTCTGCAAATATTAAGAGTCAGGCGCATCAGAATAAACAGCTGGTGGCACCAATGCACCGACTATTGTAGAAGAATAATTCAATTAAAAGCTTTTCGATCAAACCTTAAACAGTGAAAAACAACATAGAAATTGTGATTGAAATGTTTGGTTTTTTTTATATTAGTTTACGAAACATTACAGTCTCCTAATTGGTTTACAGAGGTGACTAATGTTTAAGTCATTGGATATTCATGCTTTAAACACATTCACTGTTGTTGCATTTTATCATGTTTTTTATCAATTGATAATCACATAAAAACAGTTATTTTCTGAAATGTTTTTGCTTGAATTTACAGCTTATTGAAGCAGATTTTCTTACACACAAATAAAGTGTACATTGTAGTCTATCCTGTAAACTCCTCTTAATTACTGCATGTTTTATTGATTGTAAATGTATAGTAAATAATCATAAAGGAGAATTAAGCCTCTCGTTTGTTTTAGCCCACTAGAGTCTCTAAAGCTATTAATATATAAAACCACACATATTTGTGATTGATCAGGACTGTTGTAATTAAGAGTAATTATAGTTATTTTCTTCTTTTTCTTTAGAATAGATCTTTATTGTCACTGTTACAGAAAACAATGAAAATCGGTTTAGTACTCTCTGAATAGCAGCATTAAAAATAAACTATATGACACACCCTAAAAAATATATACAACTTAAGAGCACATATTTATTTACACCACCATTATAAGGTGTATTAAGACATGCTGCATGACTGTTAACGTTTTGCTTCACTATAAACATAAATGTACTCTTATTTATTGAAAATTGATTAGACTTTTAATTTTGTTTTGCACTTTGTGTTGAGCCTAAATGAAATAAACATGACAAAATTTAAATCCAAAGTTAATAAAGCCTAAAGATCGGAGTGTGTCTTTCTAATGTTAATAAAAATCTCCTTGGCAGATAGAAAATTGAAATTGTACGTATAAAGGTCTTAAAGTTCTAATTTTGAAAGCTCCTCCTGTTACAGTTTGAAGTTTCTTGAAGATATCATAAATGTTGTCAATCCAATCTTCTATTGTGAGTATTTCTGGTTTTAGCCACTTTATAGTAATGACTTTCTTTCTGGCTGTTTTGAGCTGGAACAAGTTTTCTTGTTTGTTTTTGGCCATGTCTTATCCATCTACGGCTAGAAATGTACTTATTTACAACACTATGTTAATAACGAACAAAACATATGATTCTTTTCACTCAAACCATGCGAGTCTACTTAACTGGCTCAACTTTTAATCATTATCTGCTGCAAAAATTTAAGTACATTAGGTTATGTGTTCAATCGGTAAGTTTGTATGTAAAATATGCAGCATTTTCAGTAATCTTCCTAATGTTTCCTGCATAACTACAGAATTTGCTGCCACCGCTGTTCTCTGAAGTGCATCGTCTAATGAGGAGGCCTCCTGTTTGTGCAATCAGTGCAGTTCTTGATGTGTTTTGTCATCAGTTTTCTTGCTAATATTTATCAAACATTCAAGATGACTCTCAGCTTTGTACTCGGCAGCAGCAAACACACAGGAATGATGCAGACAGATGGACGTGCTTCATCCTCATGCTTGCTTTGTTTTGAAACGGAAGTTAGTGGTTGTAAAACGTAGATGCATAGCAAAGAGCCAAAAACTGCTAGAAAGTAACCTGCTGGGTTTAAATAAAAGTTGGAAATTTGGCTGCTAATCAAAGGCTCTGCTTCCTTGTCTGCACTGCTGGGTGGCCACATGTCTTCTGCCATTAAACACCATTTAAAAACCAAAACATACCATTAACATTATTTCCTAATTACCCCACAAAACATGCCGCAAGACCTCATCTGACCCCTGCAGGCTGCACACACACATGATGTCCTCAGTATGTCTTCCAGCTGGATGAATCGATGGGTTAGCGATGAACTATTAGAAGGATTAAATGATGGGAATTCCTTCACCATCCTGCTTGATTCCTTTATCCACTCATGCCTGCATGCTTGGGCTTCCTTCTTTTTCTTTCAGAGATGCCAGCGCTGATGGCTCTGAGGAAGCGAGCCCAGGGGGAGAAACCCCTCGCCGGTGCCAAGGTGGTGGGCTGCACCCACATCACTGCCCAGACTGCTGTGAGGAAACACTCAATCACAACCTCGGTGTAACATTCACCCTACAGCTGCAGCATGAATGTCATACATCAGCCTTTTTTTCTTCTGCTCAGGTGCTGATGGAGACTCTGTCAGCTTTGGGGGCTCAGTGCAGATGGGCGGCTTGTAACATCTACTCCACCCAGAACGAAGTGGCAGCTGCCCTGGCAGAAGGAGGTGAGACATCTGACCTTTTCTTCTTGAATTATTCATGCACTCTCCTTCTTTCACATCATTCATTACTTTGCTACACTTTCCGTATAAAACGCTTCCTGCCTCCTTTCGTAGGCTTCAGTGTGTTTGCGTGGAAGGGTGAGTCAGAGGACGACTTCTGGTGGTGCATCGATCGCTGTGTCAACGTGGAAGGCTGGCAGCCCAACATGGTAGCACACCTACACTCTAAATAAAGCCTATTAAATCATGAGAAGAAGTGCTTATACATTCTGCAAGTGGTGGTGCATAACATCTGCTATTTTACCCAGATATCTAGATCGTTTTCACTATGAAGGTATTTTAAAAAGTTCTCATTCTCACCAGATAACGTCACATGAGAAAGATTGTTATTGTGTTATTTTTTAACATTGTTTCCTTTAAATTCAGCACATTTGGTCCACCCTTTCACCATCACCTTGCTGATAGATGCCACATTGTTTACCTTTTTGGGAGCTGGAGTAGAGTTAGGATTCATGATCCCATGTCTCCTCCTGGGTTACAAATCGGCTAAAAATTTGGCTGAATCAAACTGAAAATGAGCCAAAAGTGTCCTTGAATTTCCCATTTTCCCATTTTTGATCTGGTGTAAATGACAACAAAGATCTGACTCTTTGGGGACTTTTATATGAGGCTTTATGAGTATACAGTTTTGCTCTCGAGTACTATTGTATATCAGCTGTATTTTAGCATCATGCTACTGTGAGAACAACACCAGAAAGAGGCATAAACACATCTACTACATACATAATTGTCTTTGTTTCAAATGTTGAAATGTATTATTTAACGATGAAACTTAAAAGTTTTCAGCTCGTTCTTTTGTCTTTTTCTGCCCTAATCTCCTTTTCTGTAACTCTCTGTGTCAGATCTTGGATGACGGTGGAGACCTGACTCACTGGATTTATAAAAAATATCCCAACATGTTCAAGAAGATCAAGGGCATTGTAGAGGAGAGTGTCACCGGTGTGCACAGGTAGGATACAGAGCCTGCACATGTCTTTAAAAAGAGGTGTTTTAGGTAAAAGTTGATGTTAAATATTGCTTTGCTTCAGATAATTTCAGTTCTCTGTGTTTTAAATGAAAGAAGTACAAGTAAATATTTACACGAACCCACACATCGACAACCCTACTTAGTGTCACACAGTTTCTGGTGCGGTAACATCGCCATCTAGTGGTGAAAGTCTAGGACACTGACAGTGTACTGTGAATGAACAATGACACGATTGTTGTTTGCAACCTAAGCTTAGATAATTAACAAATAATCACTTTCATTTGCACAGAGAAGTACATATGAGTAATATGTAATTAACAAATGTCAATATTTTTCTATCAGGATTAACTTAATATTGTGACATTGCTTCACACTACATATGTGCAATGATTTATTGATTTACAAAATAATCGCCAACTATTTTGATAATCAATACAGAGTAATATATTTTTTTAAATCCTCAAATTCCTGCTTCTTAAATGTGAATGTTTTCTGGTTTCTTTCCTAGTCTGTAGCAGTAAACGTAATATCTTTGGGTTGAGAACAAAACAAGACATTTGAGGTTTTCATTTTGGAATCTGATCAACATTTTTCACCATTTTGTGACATTTTACAGTCCAAGCAATTAATTGAGATAATAATCAAGCCTACACACAGTCATTAGTTGCAGCTCTAATTGTTGTACAATGATTTCTGTCACCAAACACGTTTCTTTACTACCAATTTTAATGATGTGCATATTTTGATGTGTGTGTAGGTTGTACCAGCTGTCCAAAGCAGGGAAACTGTGTGTTCCGGCCATGAACGTCAACGACTCCGTTACCAAGCAGAAGTTTGACAACCTTTACTGTTGCAGAGAGTCCATCTTAGACGGGTATGAAACAGACTCCTGTTTCGCCTCATTAAGAGCTACAAATCAGACTGTGTTTGTTGGTCAACATTCAGTGTTGCAGAGCAATTACACCCACCTCCTCTCAGTGTGAATAAATATTAGTCTGCCAGTGTGGTATAAACACTGTTTCTGTCCTCAGCCTGAAGAGAACCACCGACGTCATGTTTGGAGGCAAACAGGTGGTGGTGTGTGGATATGGGGAGGTAAGATTTAGGTCCTCATGCACATTGCTTTTAAACTTGGAGGTCAGAAAGCTGGAGCCTTTTGTTTCCTCTTGATATACAAGTCAGGTGAAATTCCACGATGTTAAATTCTGTGGTGAAAATGGACAGATTTAGATGTAGCTTAGAGAACAAGTGAAAGAATTGTTTCCCCTCTTTTAAAGCAATGAAATAGGCAGTAGGAATTTGGAGAAGAAAGATAGATAGATAGATAGAACCTCACTCATGTTACGTGTGAGAAAAAGAAGGTGCAAATCGGGCTGTTACAAGAACTAAGTTAAGGTGCAAAAAAATGACGGTGCCAGTAGAGTAAAAAAGTATCAAAGCGTATAAATACGGTATAGCAATAAATCTATGAAAAAATAAGCATACATTTGGAAATCAAGACAGTTTAGTAGTGATAGACTGACTTAAATTCCATTTTGAGATGATGGCTTATAATGGGATACTGGCTCTCTCGGTTTATAAACAAAAAATGTTGCTGTTTTCTCTGACAGATGTGCGTTTACTCCATATTCTATCCGTCATCTACAGGTTGGAAAAGGCTGCTGCGCTGCCCTCAAAGCGATGGGCTCCATCGTCTACGTCACAGAGATCGATCCCATCTGTGCCTTGCAGGCCTGGTAAGAGTCCTCTTTAATAGCTTTCCTCTGGTATATTGTTGGTGTCGACACTACATCAGTCATCCTTTCTGTCTTTCGATGGCAGCATGGACGGCTTCAGGCTGGTGAAACTCAACGAAGTCATCAGACAAGTGGACATCGTCATCACCTGCACAGGTTGGTTCAGCTTCTGTCTCTGCTGTTTGTCTCTCATTCACTTGTGGCCAATGGAGTTGAAATTTACAAGCAGTTCTGTATCAAAACCGTTGGATTGCTGACTAATCGCCTCACAGCAGCAGCACACGGATTTGTCCTGTCGGCTTTTGTGCTGGGACATAATCCACAATTAACAGTGCATAAATAAACAGTTGCAGCGAGAGGACCAACTCGGGAGGGTGCGAGACGTAAAACAGCCAGTGTCCTGTTGCCGCTCTTTCAGGGTGACTAGACACATATTCGGTCGTCAGTCTGCAGCACTTACTAATCAAGTTCTCAGGTCAGCAGCCAGGGAGCCGAACACTTAATTGGAGCAGAGAATTACTTGTGTCTCTGCTTCATTACCTAATGCTGCTGGGAGCCCTGCAGCAGAGAGAGGCCCGTGTTCAGGGTCAAACTGCAACTGAACGGGAAAGATAATGAAAGGATGCATGGCATTAGTGGAACATTTTGCTAATAAACTTCTAAACTGTTGTAAAATACAGAAATCAGGACGGGCATTAGCTCTAATAAGGTCGCCTACTGATAGCAGTCCACTCATTAGCATCTCTTAGCAAACTCACAGAGCTTATTAGATTCCTGTAGTGAAATGAGCAAGAAACAGACATTGCAGCTCATTTCTATGACTTTGATTGCCATTTAACTGTGATTTTTAAAAAATATTCACTCATTTTTCTGTGATAGACATTCATTTTTTGAGAACATTTTAGCTCCTTTTTATCTAAATATCAAGTGGAGAGTGTCTAACAGATACAAAGAGACTTGTTCGGGTCCTTTATAATGTGCTGTGCAGACAGGTGGAACACTCCAACTGAGTCACATTTGCAGACCTAATTAACTGTGCTCAACTTCTGAGATAAGTAATTAACTCATGTGAGGTGTTTTTTTCATGCCCCAGATTTTTTATATTGAGTTTTTGAAACTTATTCCGTCCCTTTCCAGCATGACATTAGATAAAACCACAAGTTCGCTGCTTCTTTGTGTCTTCTTTTTCCAGTGCTCCGTCACCGCTGTAATCGCTTGTACTTTGTGTTCTCAGGCAACAAGAACGTGGTGGTGAGAGAATACCTCGACCGCATGAAGAACGGCTGCATTGTCTGCAACATGGGACACTCCAACACCGAGATCGACGTGGTCAGTTGTCGCTTATCGAATCAAGTGTTGTTAAAGTTCAAGCCTAATGCTTGTCTCATGTCAGATTAGCTGTTCTTTTAGAAGATAAAACGGATGTAACAACACATATGAGGTGTCTGGTTAGACTTCGATATAGAAGCCAACACCTGCAGCTCCTGGCAGCTTGTTCAGTGTCGTCCTGTCTGTAAAGCTTGACCTCGGGCAGTGATTGTTCCGTGTTGTCATGGTAACTCACAGCTTAGTTTTTGGGAGCTGCAGTGAAAGACTGAAGCATAACCTGCAACAATGATCAAAAGTAAACCAGCCTTGAACTTCCACCTATTTTTATGGAATTAGGTAAAGCTCATAACAGATGAACTGTGAGACTAAAATGCCCGTGTGTGCTGTCATGCTTGTTTAGCATGTAGCTAAAAATGACCTACACGAGTTCAAACATAGTTCCAAAAAGTGCTTTTTCAGATTTATAATTTCTTGTTTAAAAAGGGTTGAACATTGTTTGTATTTTAACTACTTCTGATTCAGATTCTTAATTCCATGCAGTTTGTTGATACTGCAGCAAAATTCTGCTTTTACATTAATCCGTGAGTAATAAAAATCCAGTTATATAATATACTGTATTAGCAGTCACAGGCACTTTTAATTTTACTACCATAGTACATTTTCCTGAAGATACTGTCACTTTTTGCCCATCGTATCAATCAAACTAAACAATCACTGATATGATTTAATGCAGTTGTTACGTTTTATAACCACTGAGGTCACACAGCCCCAGCCTGACTACACATCCCCGTTAATGAAGGAGGTGATGTAGATTAGTGGGTTTGTTGTGGGAACTGAGTCTCACTCAGTCTGTGAGGGAAGTAGCAGCATGTTTGTGCAGTGACAGTAAAGTGTTGCTGTGAAGGTAATGAAGTTACTTTAGTCAGCCGTCCAGATAAGCAGAATAGTTAGTGAATGTCTTCATGTTGTGTTCACTGTCAAAGAAGAGAAACAAAGAGTCTGAGTTCTATAATAAATTACGGAGTGGTGTGAAATGCTACTTACCACAGATCATTTTTAGCTGCAGAAACGGCTAGATAAAGTGACAGTGGCCTCTTTTCTGCATTTTATTTTCTTGTTGACTTTAGCTACTTTGCTCCATCAGTAGCAGAGAAAAATCTAACAGTTTGTGCTGTTTTCCTGCTAATCAAGCAGCATTCAAATCTCATGACTAATGTTAAAGAGGAACAGTGGTAAATTTAGTGTTAGTGGTGTTAACTAGCACAAGTAACATTTGTTTAGGAACCGATAAGCAGAATCATAATTACACTTCCTCAGTGACTCTTTAAGACCTGTTTGTAATTTAGAACTGTTTCCTGATGCCCAACCTTACATTGAAATAGGAATAAACTGGACAGGCTTTATGCCAGAACTGTGTAAATCACCACATACCTTCCTCATCTTGTCAGCCAAATCTTTATGAAATTCCAGATCTAGAGACTTCTTGTTTGAATGTCGTTGACCCAAACTGATCTATCCATGTGTGACGTATCTATATTGACAAAAGTTGCTTTTGTTTATACATTTGTATGCAATCCTAAGCTGCTTTAAAGTGGCTTAAACAAGCTACAGGAAACATGGTGGCTGTTCAGAGGTAAACGGTCTTCTTGAACATAAAAATTGAGTAGAGCTTTGTCTATTCTCTGTGGTTGACAAATCAGTTTTAGCTATGTATATATTGCCATTACTCTTTCCAACCTGATCTTTCACTCGTGATCCTACGGCTCGATGTCACTGTGTGTGAGGAGCTTAGTGCTGATATAAAGCAATAAAAGAGATGTAGGATTATATTATAATTGTAGGCTTTTAACTCATGCAGAGTTAAGAAGACACTGAGATTATAGACATTAGATAAAATATAATGGTTGTAGTACTCTGATTTTATTCTGCTGATCATAAAACAGTGACACAGAAGTGCTAGAAATGGAAAAACAACATAAGAGGAATGAAATGATTTTTTAAAAAGATAGTCAAAATGAGTAGTGGAAGGAGAAATTACACATAGGAGAGGAACCTGTGAGTCATTCCAGTCGTGGAAAAGACTAAACATGATAATTCAGGAAGAAAGAGCAACCAAATGTGAGCATGTGTTGATGATGTTGTTCTCATCTTAAAGGCGAGCCTGCGGACTCCTGAGCTAACCTGGGAGAGAGTTCGCTCTCAGGTGGACCATGTAATCTGGCCCGACGGCAAGAGGATAGTCCTGCTGGCCGAGGTATCACAAAGACACACTAACCCACCCAGAGGACACTGATGGGTCATATCAGTACAACAGATTGTGGTCTGTGCAACAAAACGGCAGCAGAACAGCCCAAGCAGTATGACCAGATACAGTTTTTAGCTGTTTGTTTCACCCCACTAGCAAATTATAACGGTTGGAAGTAAAGCACAGCAATCTCTGGAAGCCAGAAGCCATTTTTCAGTGAATTTCACTCCACTGTCGAGCCTGTTACTCACTTTAGAGTCACTGAATCATGCTCAGTCACAGTAAATAAACATCATCGTAATCCTCTGAACCTCATAAACCTGCTGCCCGGTTTGAAAGGCAATTACAACATTTGTCCGAAACAGAAGCAGTAAGAACAGAAATAATCTTTAGAATTTTGACTTTTTGATGGTTCTTGAACTACTGATTGGTGTCATGTGCCGTCATGTAGGAAAACTTCACCAAATCTGAGCCTACAATCAGAATATTTCATCAAAATCACTTTATTCTACCTGGCTCATTTGCAAAATTGCCAGAAATGATTATTATTTCTTGCTATGGTGACTATTTGACTAATCTATTTGTTTAACCAGTGGTTTCAAAGTCTGTACTACATTCACAAAGGAAACAGTCTAATAGGCTTGAGCATTGCTTAGTAGTTTTTGAGAAGAAATACTATTAAAATCACAATGATCATAACTGGAAATGCCTTAAGTTTCATGCACACATTACCACTGTGAACCCCAAAAAGCATGTCTGGTTATTTTTTAATCACCAAAATTACACAACTGTGGTGATGAAAAAACTGTAAAAGCAGGAAGAACTGTCTGTCCTTGAACTAATCATGTGCAGCTTCAGTTTCATCTGGAAAAACAACCAAATCTAAGCTTGAAATCAGTACATTTAATCTAATTTTACCAAGCTTATTTAAAGATTTTCCAAAAATCAAATGTTAACATCAACCAAAGTCTGCAAAAAACACAGAATTCTACGCTGCTTCTTCTCACTGTGAAGCCATGAGTGAGCAACAGTCATTTTACAAAAATTCAAAGACTTTTCAGCTGAGCATGGATCAAAATGTAACTTTCTTTTATGATTTATAACGTTATAACTCTTTCTATTGAGTTGCATCACTTTATATTGCGGTAAACAATGAACCCCACAGTGAGTAAAAATGTGACAGGAAATTGCTCAGAAACTGCTTGGAGTTCAAAGCGATAAACATCATTAAAAATCTCCAAACTTACTCAACATGTTCTAGAAAACTCCACCTGAACAGCACATATGCACACTCAGCTTTGCACCCTCACACTGCAGGTTGAGGTGAAGTTTGTGAGTCAGTGTTTGTGTGTTACGAGCTGTGACAGAATGAGAGCAGTCCGACAGGGCCAGACAGACAACCTGCCAACCCGTCGAAGGCTTTTTCTGCGAGTCTGTTTGATCTGCAGCAGGTTTGAACCACATCAGTAGATCCGATCCTCCATCATCGCCTCACCTGAGCTCCAACAGTTCTGATCCTAAACCCAGCTGTGCTCCAAAAATACCACTTATTTTAAGTTGTGATACATCATTATTTAGCGCATCTGAAGCCTGTTTTTCTTTCAAGTGTCGTTTCTTAATCGTGAGGACCGATTTTTTTTATTCCTCTTTTCATTATGACACAATGTAATATTATACACTCATGTATTTCTGAATACAAATGAGCTGAATGTGGCTCCAGTTCTGATACTGAGATGAACCACAAAGACGAGTTTTGGCAGGCAAGTTGTGAAGCGTCTTTGTGTGCATTATAGAAGACACAATGGGATTCTTCCACACATGAAAACACACATTCCTTCAAAACGGTATCAAACCAATGTGCATATGTTTAAGCCCCAAATTATTCATACCCCTGCTAAATGTTCATTCATAGGCCATTTTTATATGACTAATAGGTTTCATCTGGCTGGAAATGAGGCAAACAAGTGACAAAGGATGGTTATTTTTGATACAAAACCAATCATGCCTCTTGATATTGAATAATCTCTAACACAACATCTTACTTCTTTTGTCATTTGTTTATGCAACTTCCAGCCAAAAGAAACCTATTCATCAAACAATAATTCAGTATACATCATAACTTGCTCTCAGGTATGAATATCCTGAGGCTTATAACAGTATGTGTGATGTTCAGTGTGTGAACTGGACATTAAAGCCACATAAACGGTTTCAGTTCTGCTTTGTAACAACAAACAAAGACTTCTCTCTGTTCCCGTTCTTCCTACAGGGGTTCAGTTTCAGGACAACCCAGAAGCAGCAACAGCAGCAATAATTTAACATTGTGGAGAAAAACAAATTCACATTACTGTCATCGCTTTATAAGATGATTCCCAGCAGTAACTTAGACGGAAGCTGCGGCAAGACAATCTGCTAAAGGTTGATTTTTAAAAAAGAGAAAAGCTTCAATGATTATTTTTTCTTTTGGATGATGTGACTCTGATTAACTGGTCTGATGGTAGTTTGACACAACAGCCTGTTTGAAGAAGGACACTGAGGTCTGAGCGGATTCATTCTCAGCTCTTTTGTCTTTGTCTTCACCAACCTTGTGCTACTTTTTTCTTCCTCTTCAGGGCCGACTGCTGAACCTCAGCTGTTCCACTGTGCCCACTTTCGTGCTCTCCATCACTGCCACGACTCAGGTACAACTGCACCCCTTGGTCTCATCTGCACTGTTGTGCTCTCTCTCCCTTTTTTTTGTTGGTTGAATTCTCTGAACTCCAAATCCCACATGCAGCTTGAAAAGCATGTTATTTTTTTTTTTAAATGTCAAAATGACACCATTTATCAGCCAGAAACTCCAAAACAAGCCCTTCACTAAGTATGTGTGACTCAACGCTTGAAATCTGGATATTTCATCCAAATGTGCCAAAAACAAACAGTTTGCACTAACCGGATTCTGTACAACACCAAAAATTCTGCACTTCTTAGTGCAACGAAGAGACCAAGTCTGATTGAGCTGTGACCAACAGTCACATGACAAGAATTCAGCTGAAATGCAGGCGGGTGTTCACACGGAGCAGAGAGACGATGGCAGGACTGAAATTATAACAAAACATATTTGGTGAATAAAATAAGTGCAGCCTGTTCAAAAAATGGAAGATTTTGTTGCTAGGAAGTTGTTGGAAGATACATTTAGCTTGGTGAAACATCTGTACCGAGCTGCACATTAGAATTATGAATGTCAAGTTTGTATAGGTTGTAAATGTAAATAGACCGAGGTAAATGGGATGTCTATAGCATGAGGAGTCCTCATTTTTCACAGTGTTGCCAACACTTATGGACACTTAGAAAAATGTTGTACATGTTGATTCCTTTTCCCCAAAAAAGTATTCAAATTACAGTTTCATTTTTCTTGTTTTATAATGGTGTCATACTGCACAGAGTTTTTAGGTTTTTTTGTAGGTTGTTGTGTAATATCCATAGAACTGCCGGATTTTACTTTTTTCCAGTCAAGACTTTGAGCTCAGACCTTTATGTCTCCTTAGGAAATATATTGTCATGCATTTATCACCGCTGAGCTGTAATTTTTTGTATGTGGGTGTAATGCAGTCGGCTTTGACACGTCTGCAGCTGCTCGCGGTGTTGGCCTGTGTTCTCTGGCTTCCTGTTTGTTTCAAGATTTTATTGTTTGTTTTTAAGGTTTTAAATGTGATGGCACATCCTTATTTAGCAGAACTCTTCTATTTTTGTACCCCAGTTAGAGCACTGAGGCCGACCAACCGGGCGCTCTTAAACGTCCCAAGATCTAAGTACAAAAAGAGTGGCTGCCATTAATCTGTGGAACAGTTTGGTTTTCATGTAAGAACTGCTGAGATTTTAGAAACTTTCAGCTGAAGATCCACCAAGTACCGTCTGACCCCCTCACCTCCTCTTGTAACTTTCATTTTTCTTTATTTTATTGTGTTTTGTTTGCTTTGTTTGTCTTTGAGTGGTTGTGTTTATGTCTTATTGGATGCTATTTACAGTTGTTTTTATGTGCTTCATAATAGAATTTGATTTGGCTTTACTACTGATGAAAAATGAGCTCACATAAAAAAAACAAGCAGGGATTTAGAAAGTCTTAGATGCTGCAGCCAGAATTTGCTAACAGTTGTGTATCTCTGCCCAGGCACTGGCTCTGATAGAGCTGTACAACGCCCCTGAGGGACGCTACAAGCAGGATGTTTACCTGCTGCCTAAGAAGATGGGTAAGATCTCCCTCTTTTCATCATGTATTGTTGGTGTAAAGCTTGAACAAAGAACACTTTAATGCAGGAATAAGGAATGCACTTCTTATAAAATCCTGTAAATGTAGAACTCAGTGTGATATCAGCACATAAGTAGCCACCAACCGCAGAGATGGACAGGAAGAGATTACAGCAAGTTTGTTTGGTCCTGTGGAAAAATCCTGCAGTCAGTCGGCGTTTGTCTGTGTAGACGACACACTATGTTGCATCTGCCCCGTCCAGAGTCTCCCTGGATGACAGAATCCTTCACAGCAGAATGAATGCTGTGCGTCTGTACGCATGTGAACGGCTCACAGCATGCCGGTGCCGTCGCCTGTCACATTTCTTAGCTGCACACACAGTAAAGGAAAACAGCCAAATGTAGGTCAGGCTGTCAGTGACTGCTGCCGCCGCCACAGTGACACTAAGACGAGCCGAGGGAGGAAGTGAGAAGACAGAAGAAGAAAACCAGTAAATCCCAGTTACATCCCTGCTGCTTCCTCTTTGTTCTGCTCATTTAAATCATTAATGGGCCACAGACGCCGGGTGAATATTAACACGTTGTTGCTCTCTTTCAGATGAGTATGTGGCCAGCCTACATCTCCCAACGTTTGATGCACATCTCACAGAGCTGAGTGACGAACAGGCCAAGTATCTGGGCTTGAACAAGAACGGACCCTTTAAGCCAAACTACTATAGGTACAGTATAAAATGTGCATCAGATGCTCATCAAATCCATTCAGGTTCAAATTTCCACTTCCAAAAAAGTAGAAGAAGCAATTAAAAATCATCGATTTAACTGAGATTTGATCTGCATTTATCAGTTGACGAGACAAACGCTTCCAGTGATGAGTGTCTTCTGTGGCTGCAACCTTGAAACAAGAATTTGTGAATAAACAGTAGATAAACATCCGGCTCCAAATCCTGAAGGTCTCGGGTCAAAGCTATTATGATTTTCGATGATTCAGGCTCCTGAATGTGTTTCAGTCAACATCACTGACTCACTGCTCTGCTGATCGCTTTGAACTTGAATTCATAAAGACTTTCAGCACTTGACTGGTGTTCCTTTCATAAAAAGCGATCTTTTGCTGAGTGCAGATGCTTATTTGCTCTGTATTTAGACAACATTCAACAGCATCATTTGACTTTTAATGAGTTGGTTTTGGTTGTAATCCACTCCAGTTAAATAAGTTTGCTCTTAGCCCACTAAACCCCCAAACTGAAAAACCTGCTACTTGGGCTTGCACACTGACAGCTGTGGGCTTAATGGACCCATAGTCTTTGTTGTTGCACTAATTCCTTGTGCTAATTTTTGCAGCTATTATTATAGAGATATGACTGAATACGGACTTGAATGGGAAAGGGTTTGTTATAATGAAAACACATTTGGTCATCAGCTATGCCACTGCCTTTTTATCCCCCGCCGGCCGTAGGCACGGAGGGGATATTGGCGTGGGCACGTCCGTCCGTATGTCCGTCCGTATGTCTGTCCGTCCGTACATCCACATTTCGTTTCCGGAGCATATCTCTGAAACTACTTGAGGGATTTCATTCATATTGCACCCAGGCCATCTCTATATAGTATAGATGTGCCTTTTTGGGTGCATGACCTTGACCTGATTTCAAGGTCATAGTGAGACACTCCAAATATTTTTTTGTTTCCGGATCATATCTCAGAAACTAGTTGAGGGATTTCATTCATATTGCACACACTAAGCCTGTTGGTAATGTAGATGTGCTTTTTGGGTGTATGACCTTGACCTGACTGTTTTTTTAATTGTAGTGAAGATGTATCATTTCGTAGGTCTATCGTCCAGTATATATTATTATTTCTTGCACGTAGAGGTACTATATATAAGGCGGGGGATGTTTTAAGCGGAGCGTGTTTATTATCCTTTCTTTGATGAACAATGTCCATAAAAAAACCACACGGAACTCTCAGAATCCTATAAGACTAAAGTTGTCTCGTAATAAAGTGAGTCTTATCTTTGTCGTATCTCCTACTGCTGTGAACTGATGTGTTGTCTTTCTTTTGTAGGTATTAAACCAGCGTTGGGGGTGAACTGAGGAAATAGAAATATTCCATGAATGGCACAGACTCGCAGAGGAGGAGGAAGGAGGAAGGACAGACGGACAGGATAGTCAACTCACCTGCTTTTATCTGGGGTTGAGGGGGAGGAGCTCTAGCCGAGCCGAGGGGAGGGAAAAGGGGGGGAAGGGGCCGAGGGGTCGTGGCTTTCCTTGCGCTTATGGCAGTCGTTTTATTTATTCACACTTGACAACAGTAATAATAATAATAATAATGATAATAATAACAGTAAACCACTCTGTGGAGCTGCTCTTGCATTAGCCACGAGCTAGCTCCCCTGGAAGGCGTTTTTAATTCCCTGCCACTCGTCTTTTCGTCATCGTTATCTCTTTAGATGCTCATTTGTGTGTCGAGTGTATGTAAATCCTCCCCCCTCCCTCCCCATTGCCAGATCTTTTATGTTTATCTATTCAAGATGAAATTACTGACGCTAAAAAAGATATAAACTATATAAAAAAAACTTGATTTAAAAAAAAAAATCTGCGTGAATGAAGATGACCTTTGAAGGTTTAGTGACGGACGATTTTCCTGTCATTTTTTTGTCGTCTTTTCTTTTCTACTTGTGATTTTGTTTTTCTTTGTGTAATATTTCAAAAGGGCGGGGCTATATGTAGTGGGCGGATTAGGCGGGCTTCAGGTCCAATCATATCATATGTATTTTATTTGATTGCGATTTCACCGTTGTCTGTTTTTAAGCATTTTTTTTTACAATGCGTTCTGCCCTTCGGATCAGCCTGTAGTTTTTTTGTTTTGTTTTTTTAAAGAAAACATGACTGGATGGTGACTGGTTCCTCCCGCCTGTCACTCAAACTGCAGTGAAACCATCTCATTGGCTGCCTCTTTCTCACGACGGAGGAAAGTATTTTTGTTTCGTCTTTTCCTTTAACCAAGAATGAATTTACCGTGTTAGGGAGCATGGCAGGCTGTCGGATCAACACAAGGTTATACTGTATATTTAGATATTTATATAGAAATTAAGGTTTTCTATCTTTTTTTCCTCTCCTGCGCCATCTATATAATTTACTTTTTGAAAGTAAAAAAAAATTCGACATGTCATACAGATAAGCAATTAAATGTTCTAATGATAAGTGTAAATAAATGAACTCAAACCCTCATTTTTGAATACTGTGACAAAATATTTTACAGCAAGTTGTTGCCAGGTCGGTACTACATCAGATTCCTGCTATCAGGGCCTCATTAAACAGGATGGTGCTGTTAGGGTTTACTGTGCTGACCACACAAACACACAACTCCTCTTTGGTACTCACAAATCTGATCTATTTCTTTTTTTCCATCGCTGCAATTGGTGTGCATCGGCATTTAAAGTGGATTTTCAGGTGTAATGAGCTGCCATCCTCTGCAGCTCGTCCCAGCTGACCTGACAGTCAAATTTAGAAAAGTCTGACGTGATTTTCACCAGACTGCCAAGCGTTCGCCCCTGCTGCTACACCGGCTCTGCACCTGAACTGCTCAGATTCTGTTTGTCCTGCTGGGAACGCCGCCAGCTCGACTTTCACAGAGCGAGATCAGCAACTAAACGCACGTAATATACAGCGACTTATGATCCGAGTCAGAAAATCTTTTGAGCAGGTGAAATGGCACAAAAATCCACTTTGAATAAACCCGTTTGCTCGTCATAAATTTCACATTTCAATTTTGTTTTTGGTGGCATATTATAAAACTAACCAAAGCATTTAAAGGATAGTTACATTTGGGAAATCAAGTGGAAAACAACAAAAGGATGAAATACTTGAGTTTGCAGTTGTGACATGCAGGTATTAAAACAGTATTTTAAAATGAAACGCTGATATTAAGTTAATCATACACATAATCCAGAACTTTTAACCTTCTGGTTGACACTCAACATTGTAGATTGTGTTTTTGCACCTTAGGCATTGGTTACATCCTGCCAGAAAAAGTAGATTTTCAGTATGTACCTCGACTTTATTGTGATTTATTCATCTGCCATTGTGATATCCCGATTATTTCCCGCAGTGTCAAACTCTTCCTTTTATTTACAACAAAAACAGCTCTGAAGAAACTACAAGCTTTAACGTTGGATGAACCAAATGCCGCCGTTAAAATAACAAAAAAAACCCATATAGTGTCACAGTCCGGTGTCACACTGTTCCCTGCCAATGTTTGTGCGTTTTTTCTGTCTCCTAGTGCGTCGGGAATCTCCTTTTTCTTTTTTTAAGTAGTGCTGTCTGTCGTCTGAGTGTTCTTAAACCTGTCGTCTTATTCTTTCCTCCGGTGCGTGAGTGTCTCTTGAGGCAAAGCCGAGGTATGTGAGAGTGTCTAAATGTCTCTCTGCTATTTGTACACATCCTTTTTTGTAGGCCATAGTTGCTTTTGTAACAGCTGCCTCAGGATCCTAGCCTGTGCGTTAGGGGGAAGAAGCGTCAGCCAAGCTAAGCTGACCGACACGTGGGTGGGCGGGGGACGACACCAGCATCGTATATGTATATACCTACTATATACAGATATGACAACCTTTAAAAGTATAGGAAGTTAAAGAAAAAAAAAGAAGAATCGACTCCTGTATTTATTGTTGTAAATCCTCATACAGTGCAAACTGGCGAAAATTCTCAAACATGTTTTAAGTTGTCTAATAAAGAAAAAGAACCCTATGTTTAATATTGCAAGTGATAATGGTAGATGATGAGCAATAATTAAAAATTCTGTAATCTTAATGAATAAAAATGTAAAAATTGTAACCTGTTTGTGTGCATCTTGTTGATTTTGCCGTGTGTTGCCTCGGAGGGTGCCTGGGCGTTGTGTTTCTGTGTTGGGGAAGGGGAGCTCGTCCTGTGTGCAGCTGCTGAGGCACAAGTCCACAGTTCTGGGTGGCTCATCTGAGGGCAGCAGCAGTCAGACAGGGACGTCAATCATGACATCAACCCGGAGCTGTCTGTGCAGCGTTTATTATTCTGTGGCAACATGAGTCTGCACCGGCGGTTTACATGGGGTAGTTTGACGCTTGTAGAGTAAGACCGTTATTTAGAGTACTGGAACCACGTGTCAGAGATGCACGCTATTTCTGTGACCTTTCTAGCTCAAATGCTCAACATTAAAAATGAGGTTTGATACAAGGAAAACTTCATTGTGTTTTTTAAAGTGGTACAACACAGCACCGTGAAGCATGGTGGCTAGGCTACCGATCATGCATGGTGGAGGATGTTTCTCAGGCATGCTATGCACTGTGTATGTGCCTTTAAGGTAGAGGGTAAAATGAATGCAGCTGAGTTATAGGGAGAGTCTTGTCCCAAAGACCTTGTCTGGGTGGTCAGGTCAGAGCCCAGACTTCAGTCCCAATTGAGAATTTATAGTTGAACTTGAAAGAACTGTTCAGTTATGATCCTTCTACACTGTGACAGAGCTTGAGCTGTTTTGCAAAGAAGAATGGGCTAAAACTGCAGCTGTGCAAGTCTGATAGAGACCTATTCACACAGGCTTTATGCTGTAATTATGGCAAAATGTACCGCTTTTCAATGTTTACTTGAAGGAAGTAAATACTTCTGCAATCATTTATTCTAACTTTTGTATTTTTAATGGATTATTAAATGGATTGTTCGCTTTGGGTTGGGTGTGAGTTGCTGCCCCAAGCAAAGAAGTGGAAGTATCTCAGGATCTTCTTAACGAGTGACAAGAAATTGGAGTGTTTGATGGGCAGACATTGGTGTTTTAACACAGGTGTATCGGATTGTTGTGAAAAAGGTCAAAGTCTGAAGCTCTTCATCTACCAGTCAATCTACGTTCCAACTTTTGCCTATGGTCATGAGCTCTGGGTTATGACTAAAAGAATGAGATTAGTTACTATCAACCAAAAACAGTCTCCTCTGTAAGGTGTTTGCTCAGCCTCAGAGATATCCATGAGGTGCTTGGATATGTCAAGGGAACTTGAAGTAGAGTTGCCGCTACTTTGCGTCTAAAGAAGTCAGTTGAGGTCCCAGGTACCTTCTTTTGGAGGTTTTCTAGGAAGATCCAGAATATACTGGAGGGTTTATATATCTCATCTGGCCTGAGAACACCTTTGGATCCTCTAGTAGGAATTGGAAAATGTTGGTGGGCAGAAAGACTTCTAGAATGATCTTCTTAGCCCGCTGCCTCTGTGATCTGATCCCAGATAAGCAGAAGAAGATGGTTGGATCATGTACATGGTAGCCATGGATATGCAAACGATCAGAGTAAGTGACCAAAAAAAAGGTCTATTTGGGGTGATCTACCAAAGTGAGCAGTTATCTCATCATGGCCACGCCTGTCAGAATAATCTGGCTTACATGCCGGAAACAACACCATGTTGGCTGTTTTGTTGGGTCTGCTGCTCCTTTAGGCTCGAATCCAACTTGATTTAAGCACCAGTGAAGAATTATTTAACCATGAGCTGCCTCAACCCCCCACTGCCAAGGCCTGTGGTGACGTTCCACCAGGAGCTCAGGCCTACGCTCAACTGTTCACCTCCATCATTCATCTTAAGTGGTTTTCACCGTCAGGGGTTTACGTCTGAGTGTGCCGGTCGGTAGGAGTGGAGGCGCCGACGCACCAAACCCCCACCTCCACGTATCAATAATTCACCGACTCAGTTAAGGGAGGGGTGACAGGAGGTGAAGTGGCTGCAGGAGGTCCAAACCTGCACCTCCATGTCTGTCCACATTTAAAGTGGAGGAGTCGGATAAATTAGGATCAGACCATGAGGTCATCAAGGCGACTGGCAGCAGATTGTATGAGACATTTGATTACAGAGGGGGCAAAAAATCTTGTTTAATGTAAAATCAGGTGTTGGAACATCTATCACTCGAAGCTGGTAAATGACAGCGTTTTTCTTGCTCCATCTGGAGAACTGGGCTGAGATATTAAGCTGGTGAATATGTACTAGACAAGTTTGTACACACAGCATACAAGGGTGAAGAAAAACTACACCAAAAAAAACATGGACTACTGTAATGTTCAAAACTATACATGTAATGAAGATAAAAGCAACAAACAGACAATGTAGTTTGAAATAATTTTTTCTAGAAAACAGTTTTTTGTGGACATTAGTTACAGTTTTGCCCCCCCCCGTTAACATGTAAATTAATATTTTTAAAAAGTAATTATCTGTAATTTAACTACAAAAATCTGTGAACCTTCATCATGTATACTACTAGTCAATATACACAATTTTACATATTTTCATAATTAAGGGTTCTCTCAAATAATGGCAAATATCTGTAAAATAATATGTTTATGCTGATTTAAATGCAGTTAAAAAAAAATGGTCAAACCGATAAAATGATTATTGGCTGATTCTAAATATACAGATTTCTGGCCTGTTATATGTAAATTTATCCTTTTTTTTCTGTTTTTTGTTGGTTATTTCTGTATTATTTCCCTCCAAAATTGGTTAATTTAAAAAAAATAGTGTTGCACAATACTGGAAATGATAATAGGCAGATGGAGATAGAGGTCACAGACTAGAAATCACAAGTCAGGAAGAGTCACCCATCTGTGACTTATATAGAGTTAATGAAATATAAACTGACTTGGTGAAGTTGATGGACATTTTAAGGGACTGGATCAGGTTGTTGGATACATTATTCTGTAATCTGACCCTTAAATCCCACACATTATTAATAGCTGACATGTCTGGAGTGTTTACATACAAAAGCACAAGTGTTGTCTTGTGAAAACATCACGTGATGGTGCTGAATGGATAGAATAACTATAGCTGTGAGGATTTATTGTCAATACCGTTGGACATTCGATTCCATTCAATGATATGTTTCTATCCACATGTCATCACTCCTCCAATAACACTGATGCCTCCATAGTGTCCCCCAAACACAAGCATCTGCTCTGTACAGCTGAAAACAAGATTCATGAGTGGAAAGCACCGTCCTCCATCTCACCAGTGTCCCATCAAACATGACTGAGCCCAAATATGACACCATTCTGCTGTCGAAGTTTTACTTTGATGATTGCTCACAGTTTGAGCAGTTTCATCAAAAGTCTCTGTGGTCGACTGATTTTGCAGATGGATTTGATGATTTTTGCCTCAAATGGTGGTCTGTCTTAGCTCGACGTCTTACTTCTTTGATAATATTTAGTAGAGTTGTGGACATTCAAGTCGTAGTATGTTTCTTATCAAAGCTGCATTTGAACTTTCAGAGCCAAAGAAGTGTCTGATCAACCTATCTGATCTTTGACTTTTAATGCCATTAATTAGACTAATAGTGTGAGAATTTGTCACTGTTGAACTGTTCTAAAAATTGTGTATCCAGCTGGTTAAATTTAAACCTTTTCTAACCAAAATAACAGAATTAGATCTTTTGACTTTTTCTCCAAGTCATAAAATCTGACAATTTGCATTCTGGGGCATCTTCTTCAGCATTTTTACAGATAGAAAGGTGCATTTATGGCTTCAGCAGCTGTTCTAATATTTAGTATTGAGTCTTCCACACCTTCAGACTCACTTTAGTACCCTGACATGGTTTTGCGGTCACCGCTATGCTCCTCTCTGCCTCTAACTCCGCCCTCTCGGGGCGCGCCGGGACAGAGAATCAAACAGATTGGGGGGAGTATCAGCGGCAAGCGAGCAGCAGCAGGAGGAGGAGGAGGTGGAGGAAGAGGAGGAGATCCTCAACTTGGCTCTCCGGAGTCTCCGCTCCTCCCGGCGCGGTGCAGTCTCAGCTCTGAACCGGACCCGGTATGAGGAGCCAGTGAGCGGCGCACACCGTGAACATGCAGGCGAGGACATGGAGGTACTTTGATTAATAACCTTAACGATAACGGCGACGAGAATGTAGGCCTGAAAGGGAAAGGTATGTGTTCAACGGAGTCAGCAGAGGAGGTCGGAGGTACAATGCCGAGAGGGCGTTTGTAGTGTCTGACAGGAGCGCACCGGAGGGGGTGTGTGTGTATGTGTAGTCGGGTGTTGCATGTGTATGCGTGGTGTGTGTTGTTGTTTGTCTTGGGTGAGCTTTTTCGGGATCAGCTAGAAGTGTCCTCTTGCTATTGGCACCTAGTCCATGTCCCGGTTCCAGAGCATAGCATTCATGCGAGGCAGACACGCGGGTGTTATTTGGCAGCCGGACTTCCTATATTAATACCAGCAGCAGTAAGCTTACAAGTTGGAATGAAAATGCAGGTGCCGTGAATGTGACTGCTGCTGTCAGGACCACAGATCAGGACACCACATTTATGCAGTATTTATGTCTTACTATTCTCTCTGTCCTCATAGTGTTCTTTGACATTTGCACCATGTCCTTGATTTAACCATTGCTTCACTAAAATCAATCAGTTTTGACATTTTACTAGTCTTTGAATGCAACATTTGCTCTTTTTGCAATGGATTGTTTCTGATTTTGTGTCTTTGGGCTCAGTTCATTTGATGTTTCAATGCATTTTGTAAAGATTTAAAAGGCTAAACTAATAAGTGATCTTAAAACCTGCAGCATTTACGGTAGTGCAGTGGGGTTTTCAAGGATAGCATCTCACAGCTGAATGGATTATAAGATTTGCCAATTAAAAAGACACTCAACCAGTGCAATTTTGATCATTAGCACTATTCTCCAACAAAAAATGCAAGGATTGTTTTTTTTCTTTTCTGTTTAAAGCCACAATTTGATTAAACCAAGCAGTTTGAACCCACAGCTTGACCATTTTTTCAAATAATCCAAATAATAATACTTTAACATTTGGACTGTGTCCCTGATTTATCCGTTACTCCACTAAAACCAATCAATTTCAACATTTTACTGGTCCTTAAATGCAACATTTGCTGGTTTTATATTGTGTCTAATGGGTTATTTTAGGTTTGGGGTCTTTGGGCTCTGTCTATTTGATGTTTAAACCTTTTATAGAAGCTAAAAGATGCTTTTTATCCTTGAAACCTGCAGCATTTACTGCAGTGAAATGTTTTTTTTGAGGACGTTGTCAAGCTTTCAAGCCCAGTTTTTCGATCTGCAAATTAAAAAGACACTTAACCAGTTACAATTTTGGTAATTAGCACTATTTTCAAACTAAAAATCCAAGGACATCTGTTTTTTTTAACCCATAATTCGATTAAACCAACAGTTTGAACCAACACTTGACCCATTTACTTGAATAAACCAAATAACAATCCTTTGATGTTTGCACCACATCCTTGTTTTATCCCATTACCGGTCCTTGAATGCAAACATTTACTGGTTTCATGTCTTTTGCATTGAGTTATTTTAGGTTTTAGATCTTTGGACTCATGGAATTTGATGTTTAAACCATTTTCATGCGCAAAAAGACTAAACTCATAAATGAAAGCCATGTCGTTTGTCTCTTATAACCTGCAGCATTTCCTGTATTGCAGTGGGTTTTCAAGGACAGCATCTCAGAGCTGAAAGGATGATTAGATTTGCGACGTTAATAAACACTTTATCAGGACCGGGTTTAGATATTAACACCAGTGGAAGGATTTGTTGCTTTTCTCTGTTTTATATGCGATCATTTGAATGAACCAAACCGTTTGAAGCCATCGCTTGACCAGCTTCTGAAATAATCCTAATAAGTTCATTCCAGCCTCACTATATTCCCTTTTATGTGATCAGAGAGGCTGAGACGTCTGACAAGCAGATTTTATGCGGTTTTTAAGAGTATTGGAGTGTGAAATATAGACCTGAAGCTGAGTCTCTTCTGCTTTTCTAAACATTTGTCTTGTGCCGACTCTTACCAGCGACTCCTTCGTGCCGTGCAGCATATAATTCATCCTCATGAAAAAAATACCAGAAGATGGGCTTCAGTCCTTGGGTGGTGAGATGATAGTGAGTCAGGGGGCTTTTATTGTGCTTTGAAAGACCTGCCTGAATGGTTTGAGGGAATTAGGCATATTCATCTCTGGGACGGAGGGGGTTGGCGAGGGTTGGGTGCTGAATTGACACCGATTTTAAAGGCGTCGAGCCATGCGTTGATGCCGTCTGGCGTTTGTGAAGTCAACTCAAACCTGATCCACTCGTGTGTGTGAATTGTCGGCCGTTGGTGCCGGCTGGAGTCGGTCGTCTGCTGTCCGAGCGGCATATGTTGGTGAGGATGGGGGTGGTCTGCGTTGACACTGTGCCCGGTGTTTGCACCGCTGATGTGGTGCAGAGAGCAGAAGCTGTGCCATCTGGAGCAGAGGACGGCTTTCACTATCAAGCTGGCAAATCAGATTTGGAAGGGGAGAGTCGGGGCTGGATGGGAAAACAAAGGGAAGGAGCAATCGGATGAGGAGAGGAGAGCCGGGTTTTGTGTTGATGCTCCCAGGAATGAAACAGAAAGAGACGCTTCTGTTGGGCTCATAAGAGTCACTTCAGTTTATGGGATAACGAGTTCCTGGCTTCCTTTTTAGGAACTGATCAGCCATCAAGAGAAATTATTAACCCTCCGTGTCGTCTGCACGGGTCAAAATTGACCCGCCTTTAAGTTTTAAGAATGTGGAATATATATATATATTTTCACAGTGAAACTTCTGATGTCCACATTTTCAAACATTTTTGTGGAAATCTTTCAACATTTTTTTGTGAGAAGAAAGAAATGTTACAAAAAAATGTTTCTTTAAGAACATTCAGAAGAAATCCACCAAAATCCAGCAAAATTTCACTGGATTTTGGTGGATTTTTTCTGAATGTTCTTAAAGAAAATAATTAGAGTTTGCTGATATATCTGTTTTAGGATTAGGATTAGTTTGGAAGATTTTTACTTATTTTAAAAAAAATATTTACAAGAATTTTCTTGCTAAATTTGGGGATTTTTTAAAATAGTGTTTAAAACTTCTAGGGGAAACTTTTAAGGAATTATTTAGAATTTTCGTTCCTGAAGGTTTTTCTAGCAAAGTTTTTCAGAAATTTGGGGAATTTTTTTGCTTAAATTTTTGGTTTTTTCAGAAAAGGAAACTTTTTTAGTGCTGTTAAATGAATGGAACAACAGGAGGGTTGAAGTGTAAAAGTCCCACACGGTGAAAATGTTTTTTGTTGTGTTTTTCCTAAACTAGAGTGTCAAGTTAGAAGCTGTCAGGGTGTTCTTGTCATTCTTTATTGGAAACTTTAAAGCTAAGGTACATACAGGGACACTTTGACACTATTTTGGAACCAGTAAACAAGGTCTGGGTAAGTTACTGTGTTCCTATGTTGCCCTTCAGTGGCAATGGAAACTCAACCAGTGCTAGCTCATGTGCTGCATTTTATTACAACTGTACTCTTGTTAATGCTGTGTTCACTCACATATTTTTCTGTTTCTGTTGTCAAACAACAAAATGAAGTATGAAATAATGACTAAAATGCAGCACATTAAGACAACATGTTAGCAGCTGCTACTCTGCAACGCTAAAATGCTGATTTTATAGCCGCAGCGTCATCTGACAAAACCCGTAAAACAAGACTTTCAAACAAAGCCCTGGCCTCACAGAGTCATTCATGTTTGTCAACTGTTCTGCTCTGACACTGTAATCACAGACACAGAGAGAGTCTTCTTCCTGAATAAAAGGGGGCGGCGCGGACAGCTAAACAACTTAAACCAGGAGTTACACAGTAACGAAGTAGAGTGGTGAAATTGAGCATCTTTGTAGTGTTTTGAGCTGAAAAAATAAAAAACACCTTTGAGAACATTGGAGACTTTAATTAATTTGCTGTAAAGTGGTAAAAATGGGACTTTAAAGCCCCTGAAAACAAATCTTCTCAATGAGCTTCTACTCTGAATGAAGATGAACTCTTTTTATGCCAAAGGTGAAACACTGGTTATTTTCATGAGAGATTTGGTATTTGTCCTCTGTGTGACCTCTTTTTGCTGGTCTAACTGAGCGGGCCTCAGCTGGAATAAAAAGAGGCGTCACATACTTGAGGGCACCAGTTAGAATTTAACGAGTCGAAACATACTGACACGTATGAGCTTGTTTTGTTCTGTTACTACTAATCTTTAAAAAATAAATCAACCCATGATGTTAATGATGAGGAATAATGCCTGTTTGTTTGCCACTTGGACGAATGCTGGTGTTGGAATAGTGACTAAAAAATATCCCCTAACCAGCTACTGTGTATGTGAGGTTGTAAACTTTTGTTGCCATTGATTATGTGGGGTCTAAAAAGTGAATTTAGTGGACACAGGAAGCCCAAAGATCACAGCATTGGACTGTATTTCATAGTGATTTCCAGAGTTTCTAGCAGGTTGTAAAGGTGAAGCTCCTGGTCACCAACCCGCAGGCCGTCTTCATCTCCACTCTGGTAATGAGAAGTAATTTTCCTCAATCATCGGGCGCTCCCTAGTGGTTTTCATTTCCTGGTTTACAAAGCGCAGCAACAACTTCAAATCACATTACTGGAGGCTCGCTGTCATAAACAAACTGCGGCTGACGTTCCACTTCATGCTGACTTGGTTGCAGCAGGTATTTATAGGAGACGGTTACACGGCAGGCACACAGAGTTATTTAACCAGGAAAGCTGAGTCAGAAGAGAACATCCTTATTTACAGTCCTGGGCCGGCCCCCGGGGCAGTTTTCATGGGGTTAAACACAGCTTACATCCGTCACTTGGAGCCCGGGACTGTTCTTATTTCACATTAGCATAAAATGAATATTTAATAATCCCTGTGGGGAAATTTCAGCTCACATCCCCCATCCAAAAACTAGAATCTTCCAGTCTCAAGGCTGTTGCTCTTATTTGTCCCAGGTAGTGATCAAACACAGGTGTCATTAACATGCATGAACCCATTGTACCCTGCTATATATCTGCTGTATATCGTTTAGACTGCTGCCCATACATGCGCCAGAATGTAAAAACCCTGCTGTTTGTTTGGCTGCAGGCTATTTATTATGCAGAGGTCTTTTGTCTTTACTGAAAGGTTATTATATGTACTGTTCACACTGCGTCGCTGTAAGAATAATTTATTTCACATTTCTGCAAATGCGAGCCTTTTTGTGAGCTTCTCAGACCGGTCACGTTTGTTTGCTTATTTCGCTAAAGTCCTTTTAAGTTTCGGTTGTTTAGATGAATCGGTTTAATGAAAAAAGGCAGGATTCTCTGATTCCAGCTTCCTCACTGCAAATATTAGTTTCTTTAAATTAATGCCTTTGTGTTGAGGACTGAACAGGACATGTGAGGGTTTGGGACACAATGATTGACATTTTTCAGCTTTATTTCAGATTTTATGTACTAAAAATTAATCGATTAATTGAAAGATTAATCGGTAGATAAATTGAAAATGAAATGTTGCGGGACTATTAGATACCACTTTTCATGGAGCTGACTAGACCTAAGTTAGCATATAATTTAGAGACTTTTGAAGTCCATAGGATATATCTTGCATACATTTTTATTAAAAGTAAAAAAAAAAAAAAATTGTTATATGTTTATCATGATCATGTCTTTACAATTCCATCATCATTTATTATGGGAACAGTCACTTATTAATAAAAAAATGATTGGATATCAATCAAATATCAATCAAATAACCATCTGAATTTAGTAACGACCAACTGCTAATTAGTTCAACAATTATAAAATGAGCTTCTTCAAAAATTATTTTGACTGTGTTCTTTTTATTAAGTTGAGATAATCATGATAGATGTTTCTCTTTTTGCAATATATCAAATTTTATGTGGAAAATAACAAATTGTATCTGCGTCTCAGAAATCACTTCCAACTAAGTTCCCCGTTACAAAAACACCTCTCAAGAAAGAGTGTTAATTCCAGATCACATGACCTGCTCCACATGATGTCATTTCCTCCTGAAAAAAAACTGGCAAGACTCCAAGGCTTTCTGAGTTGTTTCATATGAAGTAGTGTGTGAGTCTAGTGTGGATTTATGTCAACAGGTTTGCTACAATATCTTTAGAAATAACTTTCAATTTCAATTTTGCTCAGTTGTATATGTAATATTTAGAAGAATCTTTCTGTAAAAATGCCATGTGGTGTTTGGTTATAGGCAGCCATGTTGATTTCAGGCCTGAAACAGCAAAAATGTCGACTATGATACAAAAAGTCCCGTAATATATATTGACCCACCTAAGAATCTAGCACTGAGGCTGATTATTGGTAAATAAGAAGGTTAATACTTGATAGTTGGAACCGATACACATTCACAATAAACTTGAAAATCTTGGTGTCAAAATTTAGAATAACTCAAACTCTTAATAGAAGAAGTTGTTGAATAGCTCTGTGATAATTTGTGTTTCACATGTTTAATTGAAAGAGAACTTTCAACATTTATCTGGCAGTGTATGTAGGTTGTTACTTTTGCAAGTAGCAAAGGGGAACCATGACAAAGTCTTCTGTGCGGATTAATGGACTCAGGTCAGAACACACATTTGTAAGGCTAACATGCTACTTCTTCTGTTGGTAGAAGTAGCAATTTGGTACAAGTCCCTTGTCTCAGTTTTACATTAAATACAGAATGAATATTGAACAATGTTGAAGTTTCTGCTGATGTGTTCATCACTATATGATCACGTTTTTCAAAGCCTAGTCGATCCCGTCAAACCCATCATACACCACTTAGTAGTCAGGCTACAATCAAGGCTTTGTTGCCTTTTTGTGAATGAAGCCTTGAGATTTTTGATGCTGATAGCTTTGGTGTGATTGCATGCAGCCACTGAGTGTGTTGACAGAGCCTAGAGTGTGCAGGCTGTCTCAAGGGCATGTGCTAATCACAGGGTGAAGCTAAAGTCAGAGCCAAGACAGACCTTATACCTGGAAAGAGCAGCTAATCTGCTCCGAAATGGGGCCATGTTGACTCTGCATCGCTGCTGCTCATTGCGACCCCAGACTGCTTTGCCAGCGAGAGCCTCTCGTCACTGTTCAATTAGCCTGATTAAAGCTACAGCCGTGTGCTTCCGTAGAGAGCACCTGTAATTGTAAGTGGCTCTGCATAAGAGGATCTGAGAGGAAAAAATGTAAATGACTGATCAGAGCTGCCTGGAAATCCAGCAGCCAATAATAACCTCGAAGCACACACATGATGCAGCAAAACGAGCGTGAAGAGTGTTTGTGTGGGTGAAGTGTGTACGCGTGTGGCCGCACATGGAGTGTATAGTAGCAGTAGGTGTTTGTAATGCATCGCCTACGGTGTGTTTGTGTCTGTTTCTATGTGGGTGTCAGGACATCTGTGATTTACTGGGTTCAGGTTCATACTATAATGTTTGCTAATGTGTGTTTTGGTCTTCGCAGAGCTCCATGGAGTCTCCAAACCTGGAGTTCGAGTACGGAGACACCGACACGCTCACTGCTGAGCTTTCAGGTAAGACTGACTGCATGATAAACTCTATTTTTCCATAAAAGGTCCCTTGCACCCATTTGCTCTTCAATGCATCCCTTTTGCACACATTTTCATTTTCTCCTTTTTAACCCTCTGAGTGGAGGATTTAGGCTCCTGTCACATTTTTACTCACTTTAGGTTCATTCTTTACAAGATTATAAAGTCTTGTACCTCTATTGTGGAAACAGCACAACCATTATTATAAAGAGCAATAACTCAACAAATGTATTTTGTGCAGTAGGACAAACGTGGAAACTTGACTGGATTTTCCGACAGCTTACTTGTCTAAATGCAATATTTGAGCAATTATTTTTTTGCTCTTTGTTATGATGCTGCCTATTTTTTTTAAATTTATTTGCTCTCAGTCTCTGTACTTTGTTTCTATACTTGTCTCTTATCTGCTCTAAATAAATACAGCCTGCATTTCAGTGGAAGGGTCTCAGAATTTTTGTCATGTGATTCTTGGTTGCAGCTGAGTTACAGATGGCTTCTCAGTTGTACAAAAGAGTAGCCTAGCCATGCTACACCCATGTTTCTGACGGCACAAGGGTCTAGGGAAGCTCGACAGGGAGGGAGGCGGGCTAAAAGGTTGTCTATCAAATCCCTCTACAGCAATTGGGTAGGTATACAACCAATCAACGCAACGAATAGGCTGACGTAGTTCCGAGAGCACCGGCGGATTGTGGCTAAGTCCCATTAGCTTCCCAACCAGCGGAGCCGCGGAGCCAACTGGTGTATTAAGGATTTGCCATATCCCGTCGGCATAAGTCCCAATACGTCTTTCTTCTCAATGAAGCACTTCAGTGCCGTCCTTTGTTTATCTTTCAAGTTGAATTTTAGCTTCAAATCTTTAAGGGCTGTGGCCAAAGCCGAGTAAGATAACTGTTTATTGTGCGCCAGTTGTTTCTGTCAGAATCGTCGCGCCTCTGTCGTCACTTAGTTACGCCTGCCTTCTGACTCTACACTTCATGGTGATTGGTCCGGCCAGTTTTAGGAGAATCCAGCCTCGAGCCTTATGGAGGGTAACTAGACCCACCCTGGCAGAGAATTAAATTCGTTGCCGTGGGTTTTCTAGCGCGGCTAGGCTAACAAAAGAGTGCAGAATTTTTAGATTTTTACAGAATCTGATTTGAGCAAATGGTTTATTTTTAGTGAATTTTTAACTGAGATATGAAGAAAAAAAGCAGTTTTAGTGAAACAGTAGGAACAGAATGGCACAAAACCCGTGATGTGTTCAAAGACCGTTGGAAAAGTGACAATTTGACATTTTTTTATTGGTTCTTATGGTTTATGGCTCAGAAAAATTGTCTGATTTTGTGATCTTTTTAAAGATAATGTGCCTTTCTGTCTCATCGCCGGGTTTTGGGCTTTTGGAGGGTTGATTTCAGTCAAACTAAGTCAAATTTACAGCAAAAAACCTGATCGGTTGTCAAGTGTGACACAAGATTTCACCCACAGAATTTATTCATCAATAGCACTACTTCCACTTAGCATACAGATAACAGTGCGCTGTCGAGTAGAAACATAATTCAACATTCATCAGGATTTATTTAGCTGTTTTATGTTACATCAAAAAAAAAAAAAAAAAAGAAATAACCTGGCACATGGCTGAAGGCAGAAAACAAAATCTTTCTGTGCTGGCATGTTTTCCTCACACAGAAAGCATCGTGTGACTAATCTAATGAGTAATCGTAAACACTGTGATTATATATCACAGAATCATTCCAGCATCTGTTTATCTGCTAACAGCTTGTATCTGACTCAGAGACGGATTAATAAATGCCAACAGATACATTAAAAACTAACAGGATACAACCGTGCTGATGGATGTTTCTGATTGGATGCTGACACGGTTCAAGCGTACGATTTGTTTATCAGATGCAGTCGATGTGCGGAGAGAAATGTTAAATAGCAGCACAGATCTGAAGTCCAACTGATTGTCCTCCTGGTAGATGGCACACGTTTGATTTGCCAGAAGTGTTAGTCACACCGACGAACGCACACAAACAGTCAGACAGCCACAGCAGCTTTCCAGCGACAGCTCCTTGGGGTTGAGGAATGACGACCGCTCCAAGAACAGGAGGAGACGCACAACAGTGTGACGAATCATTGGACTGAGCAGGAAACAGATGAGATCTACACTGACGGAGACAGCAGCTCAAAGACTGTCTGGTTTTTGTAAGCTGTTGTTCTGTTCTGTTATACAGTAACTGTTGGGTTTTATTAAAGCCCTCACCGCTCTGCAGCCGTCTTGTTAGCGTCCCTGGGCAGATATTGTGAGCTAACAAGACCTGATCTCCTTTGACATGAATAGTTAGAGAGCCATTACCATAGACTGTCTATAAAAAGTATTCACCCTCCTTGGACATTTTCCCCTTTTATTGCTTTTAATATTAAATCGCAGCCAATTTAATTTGGATTCTTGGTCAAGAATTGACCATAAAAGACTCTTTAGTGTCAGAGTGAATCAGATTTCTACAAAGTAATGTCAGTTAATTAAAATATAAAACGGAAAAAGTAAAGAGTTTCAGTTCTTTCCCTTGTCAGATCAGTTCAGTCCTCTACTCTGTAGTTTATTGGCATATGTTACGACCCCGGCTCCAAAGGCCGTAAACGATGCAGTGAAACAACCAGCGAGAACGTTTTAAAGCCCAAAATCAGAGCATTTATTTATAAGTAAAACAAACAAATGGCACCGACAGCCCAGCCACATGGGCTGTGCCCCCAACAACCACAGAGTCAGTGTAAGGAGAGAGAGAGTCCCGGGGCAGCCAGACAGCCCAACTCTCTTCCAGGAGTCAGCTCCGGTGCACGCCCCAATGCGAACCGCAGCTCAACAGCGGAAGCCAGCTTTTATCCCCAAGAACCGGAAGTCAAGCAGGACGTCAAGCCATCCTCGGTCACCTCCTGCTGTCAGCTCCTTAAAGACAAAGCACATATTTGTACCACCACACTGGCAGCAGGATGGGGCTGTCACAGCATGTATAAACTACTTTGGCAGTATGTGAACAATATTAGCAAAGTGTATTTCCAAAAATATTGAGAAAATTTAAAATACTATTTTTTTGGAGTAAAAGTTCTTAAATAAGTTGGTAAAAAAATCCCGACACAAATGCTTTTTACATATATTCATTCCATATGTATTGTAGGCTATGTCAATGTACTCACAGGCAGTGACCTTTTAATTAATGTATTGTGCAGTAAATTGTGCTGTGCGTTCCTCTTCTAATAGAGTCTGTCACTTTTCACTGTCATCAACAACCCCATGAAGTTTGGGATTAATAAATCTAATCCACTGAGACATCATTATATTTACCACATTTTAAGAGGAAGGACATCTCTGTCTCCTTGACTGATACTAACTCATGTTTTATTTGAGAAAATCCAAAAAATAGTGAAGCACCAATCTAGGATTGATTTGAAATGAAAGACGACTTAACAAACTGATTGCAGGTGATCATCTTATCGATCAATCACCTGTTCTGTTCTGTCCACAGAGCTCTACAGTTACACAGAAGAGCCGGAGTTTGCCCTGAACAGAGACTACTTTGAGGAGGACTTCAGGAGCCATGGTAGCGTATTTGTTTCTTGCTGCACAACCTTTAATATGTTCAGACCACCTGCATAATACCAAGCTTTTTACTGTCTCTGAGTAAGATCGAAGAAACCCTGAGCTGTGTGTTTGATGCATAAAACAGGGTTACACACTTGGCCAAGACCCTGCTTTATTGAACCACATGAAACACGCAGCCATTCGACTGGAGCTGTTGTTGCTGCTGTTTATCACTCAGACCTTGTGGGCTGCTGTAGACTGACACAATAGTGCCGGCTGTAGCTTGTTGCTCGATAACAGTGTCCTTAAAGGGAATGTTGAAGGTTAACTGAACCAAATGTTTCCACAAGATAACATGTCCTGTAGTAACATTTGACTTTAACACAGTGGAAAACCAAAAATATTTTCTTCAGCATTACAAAGTGTAAATTTTAAAGCTACAAAAGGTCAAAAAAGAACAAGTCAGGGAATCGATACAAGAAAATTTCTAAGTCACTCAATATCCCTTGGAGTACAGTTGAATCCATTTTTAAGAAATACAAAGAGTATAGAACTTTAGTAAATCTGTCTAGAGCAGGCTGTCCTCAAAAACAGAGTGAGCGCATGAAAGAGACTAGAAAGGGAGGCCACAAAGACATCTATGTCTCTGAGGGAGGACACCAACACAACTATGACTTGTAAGTAGGCCACCAAGACATCTATGATTCTGGGGGAGGCCAGCAAGACACCTTTGACTCTTGGCAAGACCACCAAGATACCTATGACTCTGAGGAAGACCATGAAGACACCTATGTCTCTGAGGGAGGTCACCAATACATCTATGACTTGAAAAATGACTATCAAGACACCTGTGGTTCTGGGGGAGGCCACCAAGACCCTATTACTCTATGTGAAGCCACCAAGACACTTATGACTCTGAGGGAGGCCACCAATATGGCTATGGTTCTGGAAGAGGTCACTAACATGCTGTGATTCTGGGAAAGGCCACCAAGACACATATGACTCTTCAGAAGGAGTTACAAGCTTTGGTGGCTCAGATGAGAATGACCGTATGCACATTTGCATTTAGAGTTTCTCTTCAGTGTGCTGCCGTGGTTTTTAAGCTGACCGGTGTGAGGCGAAGGGGGGAGCAGGCACTTCAAAGCTCTGCTCTTTTAAGCCGTTCAAAGAATGAATATCCTGACAGACACAGATGGAAGGGCCACCCTAAACCATGTGATTAATGTTTGGGTACCAAGAACAAAGCAGCTTTTCCAATGCCAACCTGGGCATTAGTGTCAGCCTGACAGGAGATCAGGCTTTAATAAAGTGTTTCTGTACATGATGTACTGAATTTAAATATCTTGTGCAGGAGTAATCATGTTTTCATTGTGCTGGGCAGTGTTTTCTGCTAAACTCAAGCAGAATATCATCATCGTGTGTTATTTTTCTGTTTTTGGTGCAACATAGTTGACATAGAGTTGTGCAGCGTTACATCATACCTAGATTAACATGGAGTATAAGCAATAAGCCACAAAGATCTCGAGGCTCCCTTTGTAGACAAAACAAAAGAGCATCTTTTCTTTATTTGTCACCTCCTCTCCAAGCTGAGGGGTAATGAATAGCAAGATTAAAGGAGAGCTTCTCTGGAAGCAGAGATAGAACACAGGTCTTTTCATTAGCGTCGAGAGTATTTGTTTGTGTGTGTGTGTGTGTGTGTGTGTGTGTGTGTGTGTGTGTGTGTGTGTGTGTGTGTGTGTGTGTGTGTGTGTGTGTGTGTGTGTGTGTGTGTGTGTGTGTGTGTGTGTGTGTGTGTGTGTGTGTGTGTGTGTGTGTGTGTGTGTGTTCAGTCAGTTTACAGACGCTGGTTTTCCTGTTTGACTTGTTCTCTCTGTGCTGGTGTTTGTACAGTATGTGAGGGCCACTGACAGCGCGCTCATCAATGTTTTATACCATCAGTCACTCACATAAATTACAGTGATTATCAAGACGAGTCTAATTTAAGCTCCTCTCCCTACAAAAGAAACTTTTCTGAGGACGAGGCTGGAATTAGAAAGCATTTTTTGTTTTCCTGACTTGAGCAGTCAGCACAAGTTAGAGTATCTTAAGCAGAAGAAGATCAGGGCTTCATTGAGGATGATGCTGTGCTGCTTATGCCTATTGCTGTCTGCTGAATCAAAGGATGAGTCTAAGAATAGAAGACAGTGAGAAACATGGGCCTGAATCCTTGCCAGAGAAGCCCCATGTGTCTTCTAGTGCTGTACTTTTTTGAGATAGATCTACTTTATGTCAGACTTAGTTTGTGCTTGTGTTGATAATCTTATGTTTTTGTGTGCATACATCGGCTTTTTTCTGGTTTCCAGTCTTGATCTCACTGACTCATTTAATCACTGCTCTGCCTGCCTTCAGCTATTTCCAGAGCTGATGCATTGGGCCTGAATGTAATATTAAAAACTCATGACGGACGGATTAAAGCAGCAGCCAGTCCCCATACCGTAAAATGATTACGCTGAATATCCAGGATCAAGGTAACTGTGTGATTAAAGGGATTTGCAGTCACTTGATTTTTCTGCACAATGTGAGTTAAAATAATTTACATGTGGGGCATGGAGAAGGAAAGAAGGATAGATTGAAAGACATACAAAATGGGGATAATGAGGGAAAAGACAGACTGGAGCATAAAAACACTGATTAAATATGATTTTATTAATGAAATGAATGAACATAATGGGCTCCCAAATTGAAGAACTGGTAGCTACTCTTGCAGTCACGTTGCAAAGATAGTGTTATGCAATGCATTCAATAACTATACCGTATATAATACACCGAGGCTTAAATATTGTGTTAAATCCAAACAATAACAAGTTCAAGATGATTTAAAGAAAAGATATGTATAATAACTACAATAGTCAAAATCTAACTAGAGTAGTTGCAATTATTTGATATAAGGAGTGATGTCCAACTTTCTCCACTAAAAATAATAAACATGAGGTCAAATAGAAGGAAGAGTTTTAAATACTGCAGTCCCACGACTACAAGAATAAAGTTTCTCAACAAAAACTAAATCTGCTGGTGGATTCCATTAAAGTCCTAATAAATTACAATAAAGTGTGATACTAAAGGTTTGTGGTGCTAAAAATCTCAAAATAAAGATGTCAAGTTGAACATCTGGATGGAGGTTGATAAAAGTTGACCTCCCTTCATTTCTCTGGAGCCGACTCCATGGATTTTAGGGATGCTGGTTAAAGACCTGCTCTTCCAGTCGTCTTCCTTCTAGTCGCTGTAAAAAGTCACTCTATCCTCGCCTACTTCAACACCTCGTCATGACAAGTTCTTCTGCCTCCAACCTGGTTGGATTTCAAGAAACTTGGGAAACCTGTCGAGACTCGGATTTTTGAAAAACTGGTTGGAAGGTGTGGTGGGCGTTGGGTGAGTAGAGGGAGGCAGTGGGGGGGTGGGGGGGGGTGCCACCCACCTCCCCTCCCCTCCTACTCTCTGCCCTGACTCCACCCAGACTCTGCCTTGGCTCCACCCATGTGGTCACTTTATTAGGAACAGAAACTACGATGTCAAAGGGACAACGAGTTCATTTCTTTTTATTGGATCTGTAGCTCAGTGAGTTAAGGGTTTGCTTATGGAGCTGGAGGTTGCTGGTTCAAGACCAGACCTTGCTTAAATTTTTTGAAAAACTTACACAAGGACAAAGAAAGAAAAATGCCAGTGGTGGGTCTTGAACCTGATACCTTCTACTTGGTAGTCTCTCTTCTTACCCTCTGAGCTACTCACTCAGATACTAACTTTTCTTTTTTTTGCACATTTGTCATCTATTTTTTGTTGTTTTCGAGGTTTTTTTTTTTTTTTTTTTTTTAAACTTTGTGGTTAACAGAATCCTTAAAACTTGTGACCATGAGTCTTTCAAATGTTTTATCGGCTTGTTTGAAAAATTTTCTTTTCTTTCCCAATGTTTAATTTTTAAATTAAATCTTTTCTTTTTAAATGTTTTATTTTCTTTTTAAATACTTCATTGTATTTTCTGTTTAATTCCTATTTAAAGTTTTGTCTTTAAGATTTAATTTTCTAATTAAACATTTAATTTTTTTATTAAATGTTTGGTCTTTTTAAAGGTTTAATAATCTAATTAAATGTTTTGTATTTTTTTAAATGTTTAGTATTCTTGTTTAATTTTATTTTTAAGTGTTTAATTATCTAAAATATTTTGTTGAAAAACTAATTTCATAATTACATGTTTTGTATCTTCTGTTTAATTGTCTAATTAAATATTTAGTCTTTTTAATATAATTTAACTGTATTTAAGGTTTTTCTTTTTAAAAGTTTTAGTGTTAAATGCTTTTTTCCTTTGATTTAATTTTTTTATGTAGTTTATTTCTTTATTTTTTTCTGTCAAGATTTTAACCCCAACCTTAAAAACGAAACAAAAATACTTCCATTGTCACAATCATGAGTTAGTCAATTATTCAGTTTGTCAATTCAATTTTATTTGTTTAGCACCTTTCACAGATGACAAAACTAAACAAGCAAAGAGAAAAAACTATGATTAAAACTCAAAAAACATTAAAAAAAAAAAAAAAGATTTAACATCATAAAATCTGTTGTGTCCAGGGGATGGAGGGTGTTTTTTTAAGTGTTCTTGGGCTCACACAGTAAATCATTTAAAATAAAAACTTGATATTCAGTCCAAGGAAACTAAACTGCAGAGCGACAGAAGAACCAACAATATCCGTTTTATCCTTTAATGAGTCGACTCTTCTGGTGCTTTCAGACCAAAGAACTACAGACTCTTCACAACCTGCTCAAACTCTTGGTACAGGACCTCACCACACGGGTCCAGAAGGTTTCTTTCTCATTTCTACTCTGAAGCCCACCTTTTCCTGCTCAAACTGCTGACAAATGTTTCTGCAGCTTTAAAGTCTGGTCTCCAGAACTTCCTAAAAACTCTTAAAGTCTCTTCTGCTGCAGGTTTCTTTGTAGAACTGTTCCAGAAAACCTCACTAAACCATATGGAGGGGCCTCAAGATAGTTGTCCAAATGAAACCATACAAAAACCAAACTAGCACAACCCAAACGCTAAAGTCTCCTGCAGCCTACCAGAGAAGCTCTTTAAACAGAGAATCAGGACAGGAACTCTTACCTTCTGGACAACCAACGTTGGTTCATAAACAAGAATACAGAATGTGTCTGACCAAAAACCTCTAAAGACTCACTACAGCCAAGATAAAGACACAACTCAGCAGCACCAAATCCACTAATCACTGCACACATTAGCACCATGTGCTAACTGCGGCTAAAGAACCACATTTACCAAGACAACTATCCAGTACAAAGCCCTAAAACACACCAAGAAACACATTAAAGACGATTTTACTGCTGGAAGCTGCAAGACAACACCTAAAGAACAAACTAAAGCAACAGAGCCAAACCCGGTTCAATGAAGAGAAGCAGAGGAAATGTTTGACTGCAGACATAAAGCAGGAAGACACTTAACTGCTCAGGTGTTCCTGATAACACCAAGCAGCCACCTGGACAGCCAATAGGAACACAGCTTACAGGAAGTCCAGAGGGCTGGCTTAGTGAAGTAAACTTAGTTTAAAGTTGAAGCAGAAAGTTAAAGAAAGTTGAAAACCGCCTTCTGATACCTGAAATCTCTGAGTTTTCACACAAAGAACGCCTGAACATGTCAAACTGGTTCCATAGTAGAACCTTCTCTGTAAAAATGTCATAGTATGGTGTGTTGCTCAAAAAACATTATGACCGACTGTCTAGGGTCACTGAGGAGCAACGCATAAACAGAACAAACACTGGTTTGCAGGAGGTTAGGAGGCTATTTATTTGAAAGAGTAAGTTTACAACAACACAACATGTGAGCAGAAAAATCTGTCTGTCAAGTCTGAAAAGTCTGTCTTTAGTTCAGCTGAAAATAATAGTTTTTGTCTTTTTTCTTGACCAAACTTTCCAGTAAGTAGATGAATAACTAAAGCTCTCATGTAGAAATCCAACTTATTTTGGATCCTTATGGAGAGTTTAATCTTGGAGTTTGTAAAGCTGTTGAGTTTTTAGAGTCACATGGATTGATTTGACATTTAATAGAGAGTTTAGTGTCTGATTGTAATCTGTTCAGTGAATGGATAAATTAAGTTATGAAGATATGTTTTGTTTTTGCTTCAGCACTTTTTATTGTTTAGTTGGCTGATGTGGTCAACTTCAAGCTGTTGAGTGCATTAAAATCATCCAAGACAAATGTTACAAAGTGGTTGTTGGAGTTATTTCAATTATGCAAATATTTATGGAAAATACTGAAATGTTTTGTGCACATCCAGAACAGAACTTTCATCCATATTTTACATGAAGAACCATTTTCAATACTACCTGCCTTTGCTCAGTTTAAAAAATAATAAAAAAAAAAAATCAATGTTTTTTTTTAATTATCCCTTAATGTTATCTCTATAATAAGATTTGAACAGGCAAAATGCTCTTAAATTACACTAGAATGCAGGAAATAGGATCAATAATTTTCAAAATTTTCTGGAGGAGGGTCCCCAGACCCCTGTCAGCATCCAGCACAAACCAAATCTCACTCTAAGGTCTGGTCACGAGTTGGCAGCCCTGGCATTAGTCACCTCAACTTTATTATGTAAGACACAGAAGTGAATCGTATATAAAGTGAACACTGTGTTGTTGTGTCCTCGGGGCAGCTCGAGGCCGGAGGTGGATCGAGCTGACAGCGGAGGAGCAGAAGGCCTATGTGATGAGGCTGCTGGACGCCCTGGAGGTGACCGACAGGGACAAGAGGCTGAAGGTGGCCAGAGCCATCCTCTACCTGGCTCAGGGTGAGTGGGTTCAACGCATCACAACCAAATATGAGCCTTTATCACAGCAGCTCAGTGAAAACACTCTCACAGAACACCCTGAAAATACCCTATTTGTTGTCCTGTTTCCCCTAAATCTTCCTCCAGGAGTGTTCGATGAGTGCGACACAGAGGTGGACGTGCTCCACTGGTCCAGACACAACGTCTTTCTGCTCTACGACATGGGCATCTTCACGGCGCTGCTGGAGCTGCTCAGCATGGAGATAGAGTGAGTAGAAACAGACGCGACACGCTGCCAGATAGAATGAAACGCAGGGCAGGGATGGACGGATATTTAGAGAGAGACTACAGATAACACGCCATCTGTGATCCGCTTTTCAAACCCTCTGCTGAGGATGCAGCCTGGGAGTCGCCCCTTCAAGTCAGTTTTATTGCTGCTGGTGTCGGCCTCACTCTGGATCCAGAGCCTCTTTGTTGTTACATAAGCTGCTCTGAGGCATCACAGCACAGTCTGGACCGTCACCACTCAAAAACACACACAAAATTTGGCAGATTAATTTTAAAAAAAGCATGTAAAATGAATCACAAACGTGTATATTAGAGAATTATTCCATCTAAAATCATCAGAGGTCTTCTGCTTAACCATCTCTGATTTGCTTGAAACTTTTTTTTAATCCATAAAGTATTAATATTTAAAATGGTCTCTTTGGATTTTAAATTGATATTTTTGTACACAAAATGACATGACAACTGTTCTCCAAACCAAGAGAGGCTTATTCTGTCACGGTATTTGCAAAGACCCAGGCGGACAGAGAGTCGGGACAGCAGAGTGACTTTCAACAGATTTATTAACAGAAAACACACAACACTCCCAGGCCCCACTTGGGCATAAAAAAAGAATTCAAGTACTCACGAGAAGCAGGAAATTTAGTGGCTGATTACCAGGGAAATATCAGCTCCTTCTAGAAAACAGGCAAGAGAACCGACTGCCAGAAACGGGACTGAACCAGATACTCCCCAGATAGCAAACTATGGGTGAATCAATGTTGAATCTATGTTGAGACCTAACGTCGAAATTATACAGAAAGCGCAAGATTGATAAAATGTTGAGTCAACGTTTGCTTACATAGATTACATGTTTGCAAACATAGATTCAACATTAATTAAACATTGACCCGTCAAACATTTTAATTAAACCAAAATACAACGTAGATTCAATGGTATCTTTTAAACACAAACTTCAATGTTGACAAAATGTTGTTGAATCAACGTTGATCCAACCATTAGTCTTCAACCGTAACCAAAATTCGACCTTCTTAACCCTAATTCAACATTGATTTAACATCTTTTGCTATCTGGGTAAAGTGTGATTTATGGTTGAAAAGCAAACGTTGACTCAGCATTTTATCAACCTTGCGCTTTCTGTATAATTTCGACGTTAGGTCTCAACATAGATTCAACATTGATTCACCCATAGTTTGCTATCTGGGTCAGAACTACGCTGGGAACAAGAATTCAGGAGACACCAGAGTCCATACAAGAAATCGTTAACTAAACTAAAGACTGCCGAGCACAGGATAACTACTGAACCAAAATACGCCAGCTGCGCTTTAAAATAGAGTGCGTGTTTACAACACTTCATGGGGCATTCAGGCACGTCTTAAACTAATTCAATTAATAATTAAAAAGTCAAAAACAAAATGTTTTCTGCAAACTTTACCAGATTGTTGTTCTACACGTCCTCAACTACCTCTGGTGTAATTTTCAACTTGTTTCACTGTAACATTTTGGATTAATCTGTTGCTGAAGTTACAGACCGCACACAGTATAAAACCTGCTTTCATGGGCAAATTAAAATATTATTTAAAAATCCAAAACATTTTGTTTTACGTGACTTCCACCAGATTATTGTTCTACATGTCCTCAACTACCCCTGTGGTAAATTTCAACTCATTTCACTGTAGCATTTTATAGTAATCGGTGCTTGAGGTTATCCACAATATAAGACCTGCTTTCATGGACAAATTAAAATATTAATTTAAAAAAACAAAAAATTGTTTTCTGCAGCCTCCACTAGATTCTTGTTCTACCCGTCCTCAACTACCTCTGTTGTAGATTTTCAATTTGCTTCACTGGAGCATTTTAGAGTAATTTGTTGCTGAAGACCACATGCAGTAATGTTCTTAGTTATAGTTCAACTCTTGTTCTATTTGGATGAAGCTACCTAGTAATACTTTTGTTTTTGTGGTACAACTTGTCATACCTGCTCAGTCATTCATGAAATGTCTGTAAGTTTTGTTTTTCTGTGGCATGCGTCTATATATGGGTAAAAAGCATATCACTAGTTGACATCTGCATGATTGTTTTTTTGTTTATGTGCTCAAAGATTAGACTTTTTCGTGACAGCTCCAATTTTTTTTCCACATTTAACTCACCCATAGTCAGACTATTTGATGTACTTGCCAAATACTGCAGATTTAGTTGCATGATGAGAAATAACAGTGAAAATTTCAGGTTTTTGTCTTTAATATTTCCAGATACTGTCGTTCAAACATAGCCTCAAATCGTCAGTTCAGGAATCAAAATGTTCAAAGTGGATCGAAGTATTTGATATGTGAAGCTAAAATATCACAGATATCTTTATAAATGTCCTTATTTTATGTTTTGAAGATTTCAGGCAAATCAGAGATGGAAGTTGTTTGAAAAACTTGCTCACCAGTGTTGAATGTTTTGTACAAATGTGCAGACTTTGACTGCAGACTATTTTTTTCCCCCCATAAACCACTATAATACTGTCACTGCTGTGTCTGCAGTAACAATCAGGCGTGCAGCAGTGCGGTGAGGAAACCTGCCATCTCTCTCGCAGACAGCACAGAGCTCAGGTAAATAATGAAACCGCATCACTCGGAAACTTCTCCACCTTCTCCTCTGCTTCAAATGGGAAGCAGGCGAGTAAATAATGAGAAAAATCTAAATACTTTCTGTCACTTGGCTGCACACACACACACACAGTTATTCAGCAAAATGTAATTACATTCATTGTCCCTTTTCCTCACATTTATTTGCAGTCTGTACGTCTGCCTAATGGAATTGATTTTTGAGCAAAATAGGCTTAATGCCGGTCCACACACACATTCACAGGCGTTCCACACATGAACACTTACAAATAATTACAAGCTGGAGGAGTGGATTTGCACCTAATTGCTGCTGCAGAATTGAAAGAGCATTTGTTATTTTTCATGGAGCTAGACGCTTTGTTGAGGGAACAATGCACCAAAAAGCACCTGACTTCAGATAGTTGTGAATGAACGCTGCAGCATCCCACATAAAATCAGTTTCTCGCATATTTAGATGCACAAATGCTACAAACATTCACCTCTTCTCATCATTTCCTCCACTGTATCAGAGTTTCTTGTGCTTCTAGGCATATTTTTTTAAATGTGTTTGTTTTCCTTGCAGAGTGTTGCTGAGCATCATGTACCTGATGGTGGAGACTATCAGAGTTCAAACAGAAGATGACAGACCTGAGTGGAGGTCTGCCAGAGAGGCCTTTAAGAATGAGCTAGGTAGGTGTATGTGTTCGTATAGAAGTTATATTTCTTCAGTTACTTTTCCGTATCGGTTCTAAACTCTGCCTGCCACTCCTCAGGTTCACCTCTGTACAACGGAGAGCCTTTTGCTCTGCTCCTCTTCACTATGGTGACCAAGTTCTGCAGCATGAACGCTCCACATTTTCCCATGAAGAAAGTTCTGCTGCTGCTCTGGAAAACAATACTGGTTCGTTCTAATCATTCAGATAGAAGCAGTTTACCTTTATGCGTGTATTTCTGTGCAGTTGTCTGGGCTTTTTTTTGCTTCTGCTACATTTTTACTCACCTTGGACTCATTTATTATTGCCTGGTAAGGACAGAGAACTTAAAAAATGTATTTTGTGCAGTAAAACATGGATATATTGCCATAAATCACAATAAAGGACAAAATGAAAGCTGATTTTCTTTGATTATCAATTTCACTAAACGCGTGTAACAATGCTGGAAAAATGGTGGCATAATGTCCTTACTTTACTACTTCCCTTTTTAATTTTTTCTTTACTTGTCTCCCATCTGCTCTGTGTAAACACAGCCTTCAGTTCAGCTGAAATATTCCCAAATTTATATCATGAGGCTGTTGGTTACAGCAGTCACTAGTGGCTTATCAGTTTTGCAGAGAAGTGCAGAATTTTTAGTTATTTACAGGATTTGACAATATTTTTCAGTTAAAACATGTTGAATTAACTGATTTTAATGAAATATTCAGGGTTTTTTTAGCTTACATTTGGTTGTTTTTATCAGTTATTCCAAAAATAGCACGTAACGCTGCAGGTTGAAAAACCAGGGATCCTTTTTGTTATTACAGTTTCTTGCTGTGTCAAATAATAATAATAATAATAATAATAATGCATTTTATTTATATAGCGCTTTTTAAAAACTCAAAGACACTTTACAGAGATAGTTAAACATAATCAGAGACACAGAATACAGGATAAAACAGAAACAGTAGGGAAATACGATATAAAACAATATGGAAATAAGATATAAAACAATAAAAAGTTGTGATAGTACTAAAATTAAAAAGTTGAGGTAAAAGCAAGTCTGAACAGATGGGTTTTGAGGGTGGACTTGAAGCTGGTGACATGGTTTTGATGATTTTATTTTAATAGTGTGTCTTTCAAACTTGTCAATTGGTTTTGGGCTTCAGAGGTTCAAGCTGTGACTGACAGCAGCAACCATTAGTGTCCATTTATTTCAGTAATCTATGAAAATGACTTAAATCTTCCTTTTCATCGAGAATATTTATATACCTTGCACTGCATTACACTTCTCTAATCATAATATATTTTAAGCTTCCAGACTCACCTGCATTTTTATCTTCACTTTCTTCTTGCCTGAGAATCATTTTATCTTCTCCATCTGTGCTTTTATTCCAGTTTACTCTGGGGGGTTTCGAGGAGCTCCAGGAGATGAAGGTGCGAGGCCGGGAGCGTCTCAACCTGCCCCCGCTGCCGGAGGACAGCATCAAGGTGGTCCGGGCCATGAGAGCCGCCTCGCCCCCGGCCTCCGCCATGGAGCTGATCGAGCAGCAGCAGCAGCAGAAGCGAGGCCGCCGCAGCCGCAGGGTAGCGACCGAACACTGAAGACACACATATGTAGAGTGTATCAAGAGATTAGCATTGATTCTTTTAGTATTCATATTATTCTCACATTCTTCTGATGTACATATACAAATGAACCCTCTGAACCTGAAGCAGTTTCACATTTTTGCTCATTTTTCACTGTAGTATAAAGTCCTGCACCTCTATGACAATAGAACAAGCATGACTAAGAAGAAAGAGTGACCCTCCATACTATAGATAATTTGCTACTTTTAATTTGTGTCCATATTTGTTTCCTATCTGTTAAACAAGGCTTACAGTTCAGCCCAGTTCACCCAAAAAGTCTCTTAATTTTTGCTATATGACTGTTGGTCACTGCTAAGTCGGTCATGGCTACACGTTTGTGTCAAGAAACGTAGAATTTTTTGTCTTTTTACAGAATCTGGTTAGTACAAACTGGTTATTTTTGGCACATTTTTAAAATTAGACATCTAGAATAAAGCGATTTTGATAAAACAGTCTGATTTTAAGCTTGGATTTAGCTGTTTTTCCAGAAAAATGAGCCAATTCTTCCCGTTTTTACAGTTTCTTGCTCTGATAAAGGTGTGATTTTAGGGATTTTTGTTACATGCTAGCAGGTTTTCCAAGGATCTAATCTGTTCAGACAACTCTCTTGTTCAAGGTGAATAAATAAGCAATGACCATAAACCACTCCATCACACAGAACCTGAGAGTGTAACTTTACTGCTAACAAGCCATTATACATGCAAACTAATGTTGTAATTTAATTGCCTTTGTAGCGTTGAGCAGGTTCATGTGTTGTTAGTAAAGTGACCCAGTAGAGTTCCTCCTGTAACCCTTCCTCTAACTCTCTGCTGGGCCAGCGTCTCCTAAAGTGCCAACATCATCAGTTCCCTGTTGTAAGTCAGTGACCACAGATGATCTTGGTGCTCGGACAGCTTTGGGAATCCCAGCCTCGTTTTATTATTTTTCTTTGGTAGAGCTTTGTGGTAGAGCTGGTTTCTCATTGCCCCTCTTCCTTGTGTCCCCACAGAGTGCCTTTGTTGATAGCTTGGAAGGAGACAGTCCCTTTCCCAAGAAGCAGGTCTTTACCCACAAATTCCCTCTTTTCCTCCTGCATTCACCCTCTGCATTGAGCTGGACTTTTTTTTTTTTTTGCACTCCTCTCCCACACCCCTGCTTCCCCCTCAAATCTTTCTCTACTTCCTTCTTCCTCTTTGACCTTTTTCCATCTGTCATTCTTTATTTTTTGTCATTTAACCTCATCCTGTTCTGTTGCATCAGACTTGTTGGGTTTGTTAACCAGATTGCAGTTGGATCTGCAGCTAAATCTTCATATTGTTGGATATAACCTACAGCTTTATTAAACTAATGGATCAGAAATTTGTAATGAGTGGTCTTGGTGCAGCTCTACATTCTGTCTCCATTGCAATATTTCATTTAATGCCCTTCATTTGCATGCAGGCATCCCTTTTTTTTTTTTTAACACTGTCACTTTATCTTCCTTTCACACTCACCTTTTTAATTATTTTTTTCTGCATGCCTGTTTCCTCCATTTTTAATCTTATTTTCACCCTCCTTGTGCACCTAATTTCCACCTTTATTGTACCATCATGTCCCCTTATCCCTCCTCTTCATCCTTCAACTTTTCTTTCCATGCTTACTCCACTGTTTTTCATCTCCTTCTCCTTCCTGACTTTGTTTCTTACTTTCCTTCTCTTCCTCTTTGGCCTATTCGGTAGGGGGCGGCAGGGTTTGAGGGACGGGGCTGACTTGCTGGCTGTTATCATTGGCACTGGAGCCGTCGCTGTCTCATAAAGACAGTTCACTTCCACAGTAGGAGCATCTCCCTCGTAGTTTTCATCACATCGCTACCGAGTTTGGCCTCGAGAATCACCTTGCACCGTAGACTCTGGACTAGGGGTCAATGTCTTTAAAATGCATTCATTGAGGAGGTGACTTGAGATCTCTGCAGGTGGACTTCTTGGGTTTCAGTTGACCTCTCTCGTAAATGGATGTCATTGAAAGTAGTTGCCCCCTAACCCTGGTAGAACGACTCTAGCTTTACCCTCCCACATAGCAGAGAATGGCTTTTCCATAGAGAATGGCTCACGACACAGTTTCACCTTCTCCTCCCGCTGCCTCCTTCCCACCATACACTCACCGAACTCCTCACTTAGTCCAGCATTAGCGCTGCCACTGACACACCATACATCCACTGCAGCAGCTCAACTAATGGCCAGAACGCTGACTCATGCCTGATGCTTGCACTGTTGCCACGATCATTCATTGGAGAATTTGTTACAAAAAATAAAAATCCTGTGCGAGTGTGTGAGAATGTGTTTTGCACTGGAAGTAAGAATTATTCATAGATAAGAGCTCAATATAATGATTTTCCTATTGGGCCATGTTTGCCTGTTTCTTCTGAATTGCAGATGTGTGGTAAGTTGAATCAGACATGTTGCTTGTGGTTGCTGTGGAAGCTGTGTTTTTGGGAAAATTTCACATTAATTTGAGCTGTCATTTCTGAATTTTGGTAACTTCCAGTTTTCAACGGAACACGAGTTCTTTAGAGTTAAAAGATTGAGAAATATCATTCAAAATGATACCACTTTAATATCTGTATGCTAAAAATAAAGCAAGTGCAAGCAGTGAGTTAGCTTAGGTTAGGTTAGGTTAAAGACTGTGAAACGGCTAGCTTGGGTATGTCCAAACCTTTCAAAGCATCTTCTTCCAAGCACCCCTTTAAAAATAACATGTTCTGACAGCTGGTGACTTCTCAGGACTTGAGCCTCATGAGCCTGTCCGTGACTGAACAGTACAATCCCACATCCCCTGCCGTGTGACGCCGGTCTTCATAGCGCCCAGATGGAGATGCGCTACAGGTGTGAGGCTCCCGCAGCTGCGACCAATCTGCTAATCAACAGCCCCTGAGAGCCCCACAGACCGGCGACACACCGGCCGGGGAATGGGCGGCCGCAAGGGGGCGGGGCTGAGCCCAACCTGTGACACATGTTGTCTTAATATGCTGTATTTCAGCCATTATTACATACTTGTTTCATTATCTAACAACAGAAACAGGAAAATACTACCACGAAAAATGAAAGTAATCCACGTGATGGGAGTGCCTGAAAACTCTTGCAGTCAATAGCGGAACATTTGGCGTGTTTTGCTCTAAAACATTTTACAGTTATGAGAAGCAGGTCTAGAAAGTAAATAAACCTGTGAGGCTGCTGCTCTTTCTAAATGGCACACCTGGAAGCAATGAGGGGGCAGGATTATGCAATTTACATATCGACTGGATGCAATTCTTACTGGCTTCTCAAGCTGAGAAGACATCTAGTTGAGTGGGGACTTGAGGAATTAATTTCCAAGTTTTTAGGACGTACAATGCACAATAAAAATAGATTTTCACCTTATGACACCTTTAAATGTGGGAAACAGCTAGTCTGAGTCTATGTCAAGCTTAAAAAATGCTTATTACTGCTTTTTCATGTAATGTGTGTAAATTAGTGAGCTTAACAAGCTACATTACGTAAAACAATTGCTCGTTTGGCAAAAAAAGTTAGGTCGAGGCTTTCCAAAGGTTAAAAAGCACCTGTCACCACCTCTAAATATGTCTTAATTAGTGATTTTTGTTGCAACATACATACTAAACTAGTCTAAAGTCTTGTCTTTAGTTTCATATTTATGGCGTCCACATCGTCCACCCACAGAGGTGTTTTCATCTCTGTTGTTTAATTAGAGCTCTTCTCAGGCCTGTGTGGGAGCATTTAAACTGCACTAGATGGACTCCTCTGTTTGTGCTGAAAGTTTTTACTCTTTTATCACCCTCACTGGAACATAAAGTTTGGTTGACATGTAATTGTGAGGTCTAATCATCCATTGTGCTCGAACACAGCTGAGTGGGTTGGCTGGAATAGAGCAGTGTTGATCTTCTCGTCTTATTGTCTTTCAAAAAGTAAATTGGTATATTTCCAGTGAACCATTCCTTTGAAAGATAAGATCGGTGTTTCCTTTGGGATACACCTACACTCCATTTTTTAGGCTGTATGTTTTCAATGTCAATATGTGGTCTGTCAGGAAGTCCTCTGTCAGCAGCTTTGTTTAATGCTTCGTCTGCAACAAACTCAACTGAGAAGTCCCTTAAGATTGTTCACACTGAGATTGGATTGCAGGAGATTTAATGTCTTGTATATCCAGTGGAGGTAAAATGTAAATATCAATTTCAGAGTGTTGTTTTAGTGGTGCTACCCATCCCAGGTCTTTTTGCAGTCTATGTATAACCTGCTACAACTGAATTTGTGTTTATTTGACATTTTTCATGCAATATGAATGTAAGATATCAAATCTAGGGAGTCTGAAAAAGATATCTAAGCAACATTACATTTGTAACTAGAGAAGCACTCGGAGAGCGCAGACCTCCGCCATGCCATCTGTTTGTCTGTCTGTCTGTCTGTTTGTTTGTCTGCCTGGTGGCCATCTCTCAATTGTCCTTCGACCTTCAAAAAAATCCTGGATCCAGACGGTGATCCAGATCACCTCCAAAATCTAATTGATTGTTACTTTTGCTCTTCCGGACATCCTGTAAAATTTGGTGAAAATCCGTCCATGACTTTTTGAGTTATGCTGTTAACAGACAAACAAACAAACAGACAGACAAACAAACTCCGGTGATTACATAACCTCCTGGCGGAGGTAATAATAACTCAGATTACAGGATGTGATATATCAGGATTTAAGTTTTCCTCTTTGCTTCTTCCATTCTGTCTCAGCTTGAAGATGTTTTATCAGAGTGAAACACGTGTTTTTATGGTTGCACCAAACTTTCATCCCATGGAAAAATGTTATGTGCATGATTTTAGGCACATTTCCTGGGAATTCAACCCAACTTGTTCTCTCATTTTTGTAGTGTTTGAATCAGCATGACTTTGCTTGTCAATGGGTGAAAGCCTGTATATGACATACAGTATCAGTTTTGCAGTTTTACCACTGGAGTTTACTGCATCTTCAAAATGGGATGGTTTACAAGCACCACTTTTGACATGAACTTCTTCCGCCACATCTCACCTCCTGACCTCCGTCTCTCTTGCAGCCCCTCGTAAAGCAGGACAGCCTGGACACGTACAACGAGCGAGACCCCTTCAAGAACGACGACGCTCGAGACGAGGAGGAGGATCCCGAGGACACCGACAGCGGCATCGAGGGCGAGGTCGATCCTCTGGACCGTGACGTCATCATCCAGCCGCCGCCACCGCCGCCTCCTCTCAGACCCCCAACAGAAAGGGTCAACTTCCCCAAAGGCCTCCCTTGGGCGCCGAAAGTCAGGTTAAATGCTCAGTTTTCCAAGCAGTTTGTGGGTGCTCACTGCAATATAAAGTCCTGCAACTCTACAGAAACAGGACAATCATGATTAGAAGTAAAGGGAACCAAAACATATTTTATTTGCAGTACACTAAGATTATAATGTCATAATTTAAGTTTAAAAAATGACAAAAATATTTGAATTTCTTTGGAAAAAACTGGAATGAGCGTCTACAATATTTTTCCAAGTCCCCACAAGTGTTAGCAATACTGGAAAAAAACAAAAAAAAACAGTGTCTGTACAAGCTAGGGATTTGTCCCTGGTTAAATTTTAAATTTGTTCCCATACTTGTCTCCTTTGTGCTTTGTGTAAACACTGCCTGCAGTTCAACTCAGTTCAGTTAAAAAAGTCCCTGAATTTTTGACTGACTGTTGGTTGAAACTGAGCCACTCACAATGTTATGGTGGCAACAAGATGGCCAGATTTTTCTGTTGTTTTTTTTCTTCAGAACCTGCTTAGAGCAAACATTTTATTTTTTTATTATTTTTTTTACCTGAGATGTACAGAATTTTGCTATTACAATGGAACATCACGATTCTAACTTTATATTTGGATATTTTTTCTAACAGAACAGCACGTCATAGATGGGTGGTTGAACAACTATCAGGAAGTTGAAAACTCAGTGATTTTTTTCTGTTTTTACAATTTCTGGCTCTAATAAATGGTGTAATTTTGGTGTTTTTTTTTTAAAGATAAAAAAAACCTTTCAAACCCTCCAGTTTAGAGGGTTAACTGTAAAACACTGCTAACAGTATTTTAGAACATTTCATAACTTTTCCCTGTAACTTTTAAGCCTGCATTCATATTCCTGCATGCTTGAAAGTGGCTGCACACAATGTCAATAAGGTATTAATATAAATTCTGCACACAAATGACCTTCAAAACAGCACAAGTGAGACCTTTTTATGACAGCAGAAAGCTAAAACTGATCCCTGCCAGATTTTTTATTAACTTAATGGCACTTTGCTTTTATTCCACAGAATAAAACCACCAAATGATGGCTGGCTACCTGCCACATTTGACCACTCGAGCAGAGAAAACTTCAGCCAGGACTTAACACCATTTGGCTGGCAGCTGGTGTCAGTTTCCCACCCTGATTCTGTGCCACCATTTGAGACGTTAAACTTAGATTTCATTTTAAAAAAAAGAATTCTTACAGTTTTTATCACCTCGCTGTCATCCAGCAATATGGCCTCCATCTGTGTGTTGCAGACAGTGTGTCTCTGCAGGGTGCTGCTGCTGCTGCTGCTGCTGCTTTGGGAACATGAATAATGCATCTCAGAAAGGACACATGCTTATAAAACTGCATTTATAATCTGAAAACCTATATTTGATCTGTCCTTTAGTGAATCTTATCATTAAAGTGCTCATTTCTGTGTCTTTGTGCTGCAACATACTGATTAAATGCTGATCAGTAGGAGGTTCTGAACCATAAAGAGCAGTAAAACCTGGTGTGACTGATGAGATTTGAGGGAGCTAATGCAGTGCTGCTCGTGTTTGTGTGGGTGTGTGTGCAGATTTGTTGTTTAGCTGCTTGTTCAGATGCAGGATTTTTTCTTAAATGTGAAATCTGTCCGTGCATCTGCAGGGAGAAAGACATCGAGCACTTCCTTGAGACGAGTAGGAACAAGTTCATCGGTTTCACTCTGGGAAAGTAGGTGCTTCATCCAAGACTTTAAAATGTCCTTATGTCTGTTGTAAGCCATTTTGTTTAACTATTTATTGTTTTATAGTGACACAGAGACCCTGGTGGGCTTACCCAGACCTATTCATGAGAGTGTCAAGACTCTTAAACAGGTAAGAGGAGAAAAAACTCTTTACACTCACAAGCTGTACGCCACAATTGTCTAAATTCAAGACATTTAACAAGCATATCGCATGAACAATTTAGAAATTCTGCCATTTTTCAGACATATTTCCTCAAGGTAATCAGAGAAGACTAACAAAATTTTAAATACAAGGATTATTTTGACTACTTGGACACAAATCTGGATTTCAAATACTGAGTTTCCTCCCTTGAGATGCTTTACTTTGCTTTACTGCAGCCGCCTCCACTTGCTGCTTGTTTGTGGGTGTTTCTGCGTTCAGTTTCCTCCAAAGTAAAAGTGAAAAGCAGCTCGGTCGGGTTGAGGTCAGGTGACCGACTCGAGGAACTATTGGGTTGCCTTCGCAGTATATTTGAGGTCATTGGATCCCTTACAAGTTTGCAGCATTTGAGCAGAAAGTAGAGCTCTATTTACTACTCCTCACTAAGCACCAGTGACTCAGTTCCATTGGCAGCTATACATGCTATAACTCTGAATCCACCACGTTTGACAGATGATGCGGTTGTGAATCCCTCCTGTCTTCCAAGCAAAGTCTAATCTGGTCTTTTGTTTCTTGAGTGTTGGCAGTAGTTTTAGATCTGGAGATAAACTCTGTGTTTATGAAAGCGTCTCTTGATTCCTCAAGAGCGTTTTGGACTTTTTTCCTTGGTCTTCCGGGACTTTAGGTGTTGTTGAGCTCATCAGTCACTGACGTCACTTTCTCTTTTGTTTTTCATCCTACTGTTGGCCTCCTTCGCTTGTATCAACACCTCTTTGGATCACAGAGTTCCTGTGAGCAGCGACCAAACACAAGTTCAACACTTAAAATCAGCTCTAGACACTTAATTTCCTTAACTTGTCATGAAGTAGCAAGAAACAGGCTCCACATAACTATGAAACAGCTCATCAGTCAGCTGTCTAGATGATTTTCCTGTGAGAAATTAGAAACTGTGTGAAATATGGTGTTAAAATCAATAATTTATTATCTATTTGTCTACTTTATTTACGTGTATCTTTGTCATTGTGGAACAAATTTCTGTTGGTAGAGTAACTTTCGTGTACCTCAGCTTAATTATGGAAGAGAAAACTGCACCATAAGATTTAAACTTACTACTTACTGACAATGTGTTCACTATAGGAACTGTTACTGTAAAGATATCTCCATGTTATTAACAATACTGACATTACAGACGACCTAGCAGTGTGTTTGTTATCTTATTCAAGGGTAGAATGTGGATGTAAAAAATATCTTTGACAACGACTGTAGTTACTAAATGTCTGTAAAATCTCCTCTTGATTACTTCATTTCAAATCCACTGTGATGCTCTACTCAAACAAAATGCAATACGTCTTTCTATTCAACCACTTGTACACCCGTCTGTATGTTGTATGTCAACTTTCTCTAGATGTTTCTCTCGCTGAGGCAGATTCATATTTCTAAATGCCCTTTTCTTCTCGCTCTCCTGTGCTCTGCCTCATTACGGATAGAGTGTCTGCTAATCGATACTCCCACGCTGTTGAATCCCCTGATATCGGCATCCCACTTGAAAATCTATACGTCCTGTTTAAACAGACTGAGAAGTGTAGTTAAACAGAATGACGCTCCCCGGTGTCACCTAACAGTGTTAATTAGCACATATTCCAAAACCTTTACATACACAGTGTTTTGTTTGATTTTTTTTCTCTTTTTCAGCACAAATACGTGTCCATTGCTGAAGTCCAGATCAAAAGAGAAGAAGAGCTGCAACAGTGTCCACTCACTCTGGTGGGTAATTTGGGCTGCTAATTATTTGAAATGCTACCAGGCTGTTTTCCTCAGTGAATATATACTATTATTTTATGTGTGTTCAGGGTGAGGAGGAGGTGGAGGAGACCCCAGCAGAGATGCTTTACCTTGGAATGCTTCCTAACCTCTCGCAATATGTGGTGAGTAGCTCATAATTCAGTTTTCAGCGCGATTATTTATCTTTGTTTGATAAAATTGATTAAATCTTCCATAATCGGACAATTTTTTGAATCTGGAAACAAGAAATACATCACAGCCGGCAGAATTTTGATTGAAAACTAACTTTAGGTGACAGTTTTTTTGTGGTAATCTTGCACATTTATGTAGCTGTAATCCAGTGTGTGACCACAAAGTCAGTATTTGGTTATTGAGGATTTTATGCAGATAAAGTCGATGGATTTGCTTTTTTATTTTGACTGCACCAGAATATACATATGGAGGGTTATTTGACTCCATGAGGTCCTTGAATTCAGCTGTTTGGCACAAGATCACACATTTCTCTCTGTTTTGGTGTAATGTTTTCCTTTGTTTTGTGTTTTCCGTGTCAGATTGCCCTCCTAAAGCTGCTGCTGGCTGCAGCTCCGACCTCCAAAGCCAAAACCGACTCTATCAACATCCTGGCTGATGTGCTGCCTGAGGAGATGCCGTAAGTACTGTGGAAACACTGCTGCAGTCCTTGAATGTTTTTTGTTGTTGTTGTTCTTGTTTTTCCCCTGGTGCTGTTTTTATGCTGCTGAAGACATTTAGAGCCACTTTTATGTTAAGCGATTTTGGTGAGCAAGTGCCCCTTTACAGCTAATTGTTGAGCAGTAATTAGTCTTAAAAAAGATGTAATGTGATAAAAGAAATCCTCTCGGGAGCATCTTCGCATAACGCCTTCAAACTGTTATTTAGAGATAATCAGGCTTCTATTTTTATGTGTTTTTTTTTTCTTTTTTGTCCAATCACATTGCAAGAAAAGCCTTTTTTCACATCAGCTGTCTTGGCTGGTGGTGCAGTGTTGAAAATACATTCATTGTGGGTTGTTTTTAGTCTGTAGGATGGCTCCGTTTTAGACGAGCTGACACTCAGCCAGTGAAAGGAAAGACAGCTTCCTCGATGAAAAAAAGAAAGAAAGAAAAACCACCAACTCAAAAAATAAAGTCATAACCCTGTCTGACATTTTCATGGCTGAAATCCATTTTTTTACAGCTTGATTTGAAATAATAGCTTGGCAGTCGCAAGAAAAAAACAAACAGATATCTTCTTTTTTCCTCTTTTTTATGCAAAGCTGCATTAATATTATTCTAATTAAAGACCTGAAGGCCTCACAGTTTGTGTATTTTTGTGCGTCCTCCAGTATCACAGTCCTTCAGAGCATGAAGCTGGGAATCGACGTGAACCGTCACAAGGAAATCATCGTCAAGGCCATCTCCGCTCTGCTGCTGCTGCTCCTAAAGCACTTCAAGCTCAACCATATCTATCAGGTTACCGACACATTCACCCCCCACAGGCACCTCTATCTTCCTCCCCTGTTCCTCCATCTCACATATATCCACATATATATTCCTGCACCTCCCCCTTTTGCTACCTCCACTATCTTCCACCTGATTAACCAGTCAAGCATGCCATTACTTTCCTCTGTTAATCCTCTTCTCCTTCTCCCACCTTTGGACCCCCACCCTCCTCTCTTTCACATCTCACAACCTCCTGACTCAGCCTGATAGACTCACAGTTTTCATCTCAGTGGAAACAGATTGAAAGAACCAGCATCTGGTCTCAAATCTGCTCTTTTTTTGAGGTGGATTTCTGCCCATTTCGGTAATTTCACATCCTCTGTTGGTACTTTCTTGGCTCACCGGGATGGGGACGAGGATGCAGATATTTTCTGTTGCTAGGAAGAAACATTCCTTCACCTGTTTAAATCTGCTGTTGTGTAGAGTTGTAATGGTAGCGCCCTCTGCTGCCACAATGGGAGGCTAACATGCAGAAACAACAGCTGCAGCAGTGGGAAGTCAAATCGATTAGTTTTGTACTTTATGTGAGAACCACACGCTCGGATTTGAAGGATAAATTAGATGTTTGTGACATTCTAAGCAACCACAGTGAGCTAAAATGCTTTAATATCAACTCCTGATGTTTTCAGAAGCATTGCTGCCCCCGTTTTTAATGTTGGTAAAGCTTCTTGAATGAGGTGATGGATTTGTACAGGAGCCACATGACAATAACAATCCCCTGGTTCTTGATCTTTTCCCCACATGGAAAACTCGTCAGTGATACAGGATTATCGGCTACAGGATTATTTTTTTCCCCTGTATTCTTTCTAGAGATTTGAATTCTCCCTCCAGTAACATCACAGTGTGGCATTTATCTTGTCTAAAAACGTTTCTGAGAACCAAACTGGAACCGAAACTAAGGAATATGCATATAAAACATATTAATCTGGTGTTATTTGTTTATTAGACCAAATCTAACAGTTCAGTCAGGAGGAGTTACATTTCTTAGTCATTGCCAAACTCCTAACTGTTCCTCTCCGCCGCCTCCTCTCTCCCTGCAGTTCGAGATTGTCTCCCAGCACCTGGTGTTTGCCAACTGTATCCCACTCATCCTCAAGTTCTTCAACCAGAACATCATGTCTTATATCAGTGCCAAAAACAGGTAGGAGCATTTTCCCTGGTGCTACACCCTCACTAAAAGTACCGCCGGCTTTGTTTTCAAATGCAGATTTCAGTTTAAACAGCTGAGCTCAAGACTCTGTTTAAAATGTTGTGATAACTACAGATGATACATTTCTTATAAAGTTAAAAATGTGTTCAAATAAAGCAAAGCAGAGCTGAGCCTGCTTTCAAAAAATTCCCCACAGCAACAATAGTTACAGGTTTCTTAAACTTCTGTTTTTGGAGTCATTTCTATGTATTGACTATTCACATTAAACAATCCTCACAAAAAAGGTGACATGAGTTTTTTCCTGCAAATAAAATGTTTGGGCCAGTGTTTGTCTGCTAGTTTATCTGCGCACTGTAATTCTGGACTGTGTTTAACATGAAAACATGCACTTTAAATCATTAGTAAGTGATAACATAATGTTGCACCCCATTAGAGCCATTCAAAATTCCCACTTTTAATAATAATAATACAATGTATGCTTTGGCTATCCACTTTAAGAAATTTAAGCTATCTAGTAGCTCACACGTCATGTCTGAGTAAAATAAGAAAAATGGAGTGTGAATTGTGGAAAAATAAGGAAATAAGATGCAAATCTTAAGTGAAAGTGATGTCTGTCTAAATTCTCAATAGTTCAGATCATAGTAATCCTAACCCTAATTTTGACTTCTCCAAGATAAGATAAGATAAGCTTGATTGATCCCAATACAGTAGCTTGATACAACTGAGCCATGGAAGAAGGACAAGAAATACTAAAGTACAATGAGGCTAAAAATAAAGATATAATAGAAACTATGTACAGCTTGAACACCACATGTGTAAAATGATGAATCTACATATGGATATGTTCACGTATGGCATGATGGACAATGTAACTAATTGAAGGTACATTGTCCATCTTCTTCTTGAAGATGTTTCACCTCTAACAAGATCTAAAGACTGCATTATATGTAACTGATAAGTGGTGAGTTCTCATAAAGTTCCACTTGCATTAACGTCTTGAGTCTTGGGCCATGAATAGACCATTAGACATTTGATTTGGAAGTGACAAAATAAATCTTAGACTCCCCAATAGTCTCTGAAGAAGCCTCTTGGATGTGAAATAAAATGTCTTCAAGAACCAAAAAGAAAAGTCAAACTGCCTTTGATTCAAGGAATATAAACTGATCAGTGTTTGCATCTCTGTGTTCACATTGTAGTATCTGTGTTCTGGACTTTCCTCACTGTGTGGTCCATGAGATGCCTGAACTGACGGCTGAGAGTTTGGTGAGTCACAGCACTGTTCCTCCGATTGATCTTCCCTAAATGAGCTTTAACCAGACATGTTCATGCCATTTGCTTTGGTGTGTCTTCGTGTGCTTTCAGGAAGCAGGAGACAGCAACCAGTTCTGCTGGAGGAACCTGTTTTCTTGCATCAATCTGCTGAGGATCCTCAACAAGTTGACCAAGTGGAAACACTCGAGGACCATGGTGGGTAAATCTGCACCACCTTATACAGAAACCTGGAACATGTATACTGGCTACATCTGCAGCTCACATGCAGGCAAAGCAAGATGGGAAAGTTTTGTTTTGTGATTATTGTGTCTTCAGTACAACACTATGAAACTTCAGATGCTGACATCTACAGAGCACAGTCGAGTCTGCATGAGATGAAAATACCAATCAACCTCCTGCTGCTGCTGCAGACAAATGCTGTCAGGCTGATCGAGACCCCAAAGTGGAAGCCTTGTTTGATACAAAGCAGATTTTTCTTGTATCTTGGTAGTTTAATTTGAGAAAATATACACATTCAGTGAACTATTACTGTGTAAACAGGCCCTGCACATGTCACATAGACAATATAAATAGAAGGCTGGTCTATTTTTATGTTTCCCTGATCTATTTTTACATCTATCTGATGCAGACACACCACTTAAACACTGTTGCATTGCCTGGTAAAATGGAAATAAATGAAATATCTAGCTCATATTAACCCTCGTGTTGTCCTGTGGGTCAAAATTGACCCGTTTAAAAGTTTGAAAATGTGGGGAAAAAAAATTCCCAGTGAAACGTCTGATGTTTGGTGGAAAAAAGAAATGTTAAAATGTTTCTGAAGAACATTCACCAAAAAAATCAAACAAAATCCAGCAAAATTCACTGGATTTTGATTGATTTTTTGGTGAATGTTCTTAGAGAAAATATTAAAAGTTTTACTGCTATATATGTAATCATTTTGGATATTTTTAGGATTTTTTGGGAAGATTTTTACTCATTTTTTGAAAATATTTACAATATTTTTCTTGCCACAATTTTTTTAAAAATAAAACTTTTAAGGGAATTTTTAAAGGAATTATTGGAATTTTCTTCCTAAAGGTTTTGCAAATTTTCTGAAATTTGGGGATTTTTTTTGCTGAATTTTTGGATTTTTTTCAGACAAATATTTTTCGGTGCCCGTAAATGAAGACAACAGGAGGGTTAACAATCTGATACAGTAGAAACAACTGCAGTTTTTTGTGTTTGTGTATCTTTTCTAGTAATTTTATTCTCTTTTCAGATGCTGGTTGTTTTCAAATCCGCCCCTATCCTGAAGAGAGCCCTGAAGGTGAAGCAGGCCATGATGCAGCTCTACGTTCTCAAACTGTTAAAGATCCAGACCAAGTATCTGGGACGCCAGTGGAGGAAGAGCAACATGAAGACCATGTCGGCCATTTATCAGAAAGTCCGCCACAGACTCAACGATGACTGGGCCTACGGAAACGGTAAATAGCAGTCTACATAACAAGACGTGTGAACTCACTTTGAGCAGGTAAAGATAAAGAACCATTTGGTATTTTAGAGTTACAAATAACATGCTTCAAATTGCTTTTTGTTTTTATATTTTTATTTGGGACTTTCTCTGCACTGAAGACATTAGCTGGTTTTTGAATCATCCTAATTCCTTGTCATTATTTACACTCATTGGACAGAGAGTTCATGGTCTAAACAGTGACAAATACATTTGTCATAATGAAAAGGGAGATGCAGTAAAGACATAAATAGTAACATAACCAGTTCATTGGAAATTCATTCAAAAATACTTGTTTCAACCAGAATCGTGGTCGGACTATATGTGACTCACTGTTAGAGCCTTAATTCATGATTCATGGTGATGAGACAAGAGTATTATGTCATCAAAAATTATCATGTGCAGCTTAGACGTCTGAATCCTAAGCAGTGTCTGGACATTTTTTATTCACTTCAGGTTAATTTTTCACTGCAATATAAAGTCTACAGCTACAGCACAGCCACGACTAGAAGCAAAAAGAACTCAGAAATATATTTTATGTCGTATAACAAAATTATTATGCCACAAAATAGAGACTGAGAGTTCATTTCCTTGACTATTTATTTGACAGAGACTGAAGAAACCTGAAATCAGCATTTACAGCATTTTCCAAAGTGCTCACATGGGTTGGTGACTCTACAGAGTACAGACAATTTCCTACTTAGATTTTTAGTTTTTCTTCCATACTTGTTGAATATCTGCTCCATGTCGGCACAGGCTGCACTTCTGCTGAAAAGCCTCTGAATTTTTTTTTAACATTAGTATTAGTGGTAGCTGATTCACCGGTGACTTCACAATTGTACAATCAAGTGGAAAATTTTACATTTTTTACGGAATCTGGCTAGATCAAATGGTTGATATTTAGTTTTTCATTGAATCCCTTTGTTGAAAATTATTTATTTTTGGCAGAAATTGAAATGAACCATGTAAAATAAAGTCTTTTTGATGAAATATCACAATTTTCGGCTAAGATTTCATGATGTTTTCAGACAGAACAGATAAGTAGTTCAAGAAAAGCTAAAAACCCAACCATTTCTCTCTGTTTTTTACAGTTTCTGGCCTGGATAAATTGTGTCATTTTTTGATTTCTGTTAATGATGGCATGCTTCATAGGATTCAGAGGGTTAATAAAAAGTAGTGGTAAAGAAAGTAGAGTCTAAGAATAATCTGCAGTGCTCTGAACCCACTGTGACCCCATATTGGTCACAACTCAGCTTAACCTTTCAGATCTCTTTAAACGAAGTGGTCATGGGGCTAATTAGCCCCAGCAGTGGTCCTCTTTACCCTCCTTCAAAGCTGATTAACAGATACAGCAGCATAAATAATACATTTACCAGAGGCTGTGCAAAACCTGACATATCAGGGTGGTAATTACAACACATAATTTGGTGTTAAAGTAGCTGGTTGTATGATTCTTGTATGTTCATATGAGTGAAATACAATACTCTAGGAGCCAGCGGTGAAACGGTCTGGACTGTGTTGCCATGGCAACGTGGGGCAGGGGGGACTTTTCAGGGTCACCATCCCTCACGGGAGAGCAAGTGATCTGTCGCTATGAGAGAGGAGGATGGATAGATGCAAAAAGCGGGAGATTTTATGAGAGAAAATGAAGACGAATGGAGCAAAAAAGATGAGACATGATACAACATTTTTATTTTTGGGTTTTCAGATATCGACGCCCGGCCGTGGGACTTCCAGGCCGAGGAGTGCGCCCTCCGAGAAAGCATCGAGAAGTTCAACAGCCGCCGCTACGACAAGAACAAGAACGGGGACTTCACGCCGGTGGACAACTGCCTGCAGAGCGTGCTGGGTCAACGGGTGGAGCTGCCAGAGGACTTCCACTACAGCTACGAGATGTGGCTGGAGAGGGAGGTGTTCTCACAGCCAATCCAGTGGGAGGGGCTGCTGCAGAATCCATAATGAACAGGAAGGAGAGAGTGGCAGGGGGATAGATGCGGGTCTTGACGCCATTATGGGGGTTGTAGCGATGGGAGTGAGGTAAGAAAGAAGCAGCTGGAGGTTGAAAAGTCACCAGCGATGGCAGAAGTGAAAGTAAAATGAAGCTGCTGCGAGCTTGGTTTGATGCCACACACTAACATGTGCCTACGACTACTGTGAACACACACGACAGGCAAGATCAGAGGTAGCAGATTATATCAGAAGATCTGGTAGCAGGAAACTGTTGTCCAGGTTTACTGCCCCCCACGTCACACAGCAGATATATCATCCAGTACGTTCCCCTTTCTTAACACGTCGGTGCTTTTCTGACTCCTTAGTAATTATTCATTTGTATCAGTGTGTGTCGGTTTTATGATAAATGTTTTTTTTAAAAGATGTACATTTGAATTATTTCTAATCTTTTTTTTTTTTAATAACGCAAAGCCTATTGCAGGTATTGGGGGATTGTTGATTGTCGATGATAGATTTTAAACGATTTTCTTATGTATTTTCTAGAAAAAAGCAAATAAACCACAGGGTCACGATAGTCCAAATGTAGAAGTAGGAGCTATTTGCTCACATGGCACCATAAAAAGAAGAAGAGAGAAATATACCAGCTATAAGTGTATGGGTTTGTTTGTGGATGTTAGAACTCTGTATGGATAGAAAGGGGTGGGAAATGTGGAGAGAAGATATATAATAATATGTGTTTGGGTGACGTTGTATCCTATTTGTTTTCTTTTAATGTGAAATAATTACTTTGTACAGAACTCCTGCTATTCCAAATATCTTTACACTTCAATTCCAGAAGTCCAATCCATAAACACTGATGTCCTATAGGACTTATTCATATTGAGCCTTAGCTGCATTCAAGTCCGTATGGGTGAATTATGAAGCGAAATGAATGAGTTTACCAGATATGTTGAGCCTAAAGTCAGACTTTTCAATGTCACAAAGTTGTTTCTCACCGTGAAAACTGATGCCATTAAATTTGTTTAGCACTGCTGGCACTGCAGCTAATAGAAAACTAGATTTAAAAATGATTCATTTATTGCTATTTTTTGCAGAGGATATTCAATTACTAACATTATTTCACTTTTATTTGGCCAAAAACTGAAATGATTCCAGTTATCCTACCTGCATTTCTTGAAGTTTCAAATTCGAGAGCCCAAATGTGCAGCTGTCATGTTAGAAATAAACGGCTGCGGTGAGAGTCACTCAGCTGTAAATATATATTCGCTACATTATTACCAATTTTATGCCAGCATGTCTCTTTTGCATCATTTGCAGTAGCAGCTTTTTAGCAGCTTCAGTAATTTTTTACCACCTATTTCCTCATTTCTCTCTATTATAACAACCTGATCCTCTTGACTGAAGTATTCGCCACACCGTTGGTTCATTTGGTGCAGAATAAGAGTCAAATATTGTGTTAAATTCCCTTTTTTATTGGAGCGCACACAGAAATAATGAAGAAACGTGGTGAATGAAGCTTCATAGTGCCCCCTTCAGGATGGTTGCAGAAAAAAGGACACAAACCAGACCTGCATTTGACTTCTCTCTTTTGCAAAACAGTTAAAACACTTTGGATAAATCTAAGCTTCCTGGAAAAAAATGTGTTTTACTGACACATTGCTATTTCTAGTATGCTAGTGGAAGGGAAAACATCCACCAAGACTGCGATTCTCACTGAGAGTCGAACACTTGTGGGTGTTTTTCCTACTCAGGCTGAGAAGCAGCTGCACAAGCAAACTCAAATGTGAGATCTCAAGTGTTTTCTAAAAGAAGTATTCAATTTTAAAAGACTCAAGGATCAAGGCTAATGTCTTTATTTCAATGTGCCAGACCACTTCTAATAAAGAGCCACTCAGTGTTGCTTCCCTGAGCTCTTCTCTGGAGGTTAATCGAATCTCAGCGAGGACAAGAAAAGCAGGAATTCTGTATGAAGCTGAACTCCCTGCTGACACCCTCCATCTGCCTAACAACAGCACAATTATGTAAACCACTGAGCACACTGGCAGGCACCCCGTTGCCACCTTTGCTTGAAAGAATACACACAAAAAAATGGTGCTGTTTTTCTAGTTGGTCTTCACTGTATCTTCCTTCACCTGCGACTACCTAAGCGGCGCTCCAGGGTCGAAGTGTTTCCTGGAAATGTCTCTTCGAAAAAAGAGCACAGAGGACAAAAAGCAAGTCAGCATTTTTTTGTATAATTCAGATTGTTGCCCGCTCGCTCCGAGGGGTCAAGAGTCATCGTGTATTATCTCTGTATAGAATAATAATTTGGGTCTTCTCTATAGAAAACGTGCATGACCACCGTTCTGTTCTGTGCCTGTGTTCACACATTTTAAACAGCTCGTTTTTATTGGTCTAAATGATGTTTCCAGCACAATGAGAATTGTATTTTTTCCTCTTAAAGTCACAGTGTTCCGCATCACAGTTATTTATTTTTCTTCAGGATATCTTTAAGAAAAATAATATTGTATACTTTATAGACTCTCAGGTTTATGGAGATAATATATCGCAAAAGTTTTAAAAAGCTTCCTCGCCATCGTCTAGCTCACTACCTGCAGTGAAGAATACACATTTATTGTCACGTTCTCACGCTGCACCACAACCTAAAGCACCAAACTCAAGGTCACAGTAAACCGTTGTGAGTTTTGTGTCGACGCATTTCAAGTTCAGATGTACTTTTTTGTATCTTTGTGCCAAATTCGAGTGCCATGTCCTGTTTTTGTTTTGCCGCCATATTGAAAGTTTCAAATCACTACTGAAAGTTTGCAATACAGGAAAAAAAAAAACGAAGTTATTTTCTACCTGAAAAATTGTACAATCTATGAAAATTGCTGTTTCTTGTATCGAAGTGTTTCGCATTGTAATGGATGTTACTATGTGTTTTGTTACTCACATTTCCATATCTGTAAAGTCTAGATACAGTAACCACACAATTTGTTCAGGGGTACGTGCAATTACAGATTCCATAGAGGCATTATACAATAGAATGACAGATTACAATATCAGAGTTGCTTATTAAACAGTGTTGACCACTTGTTTTGTTTGTGAACTAGTTATTTCTGTTATCCGGGGGGGGGTTCTGTTCATGGTTCGCACTGAAGGTCAGACTGGCCACACGCTAACGTTGCATCGCACACTTCTGCAGGCCAATGTTCCAGCAGTTTGGGCATCGCTGCTGGTGATGTGGACGTTTCCCCGCTCTGTGATTGGCTGGTAGCTGAATGTTGTAAAACTCCCCTGTGCTCGTCCTTCCCTCTCACGGTGAAATCAAGGAGAAGCGAATGATAGATAAGGCTTGTTGTGTCAGAAGCAGAGTAGCAGTAATTGCAGTGGATAATGAAATGAAAGCTAGTATTTCTGGAGTAAGTGCTCTCACAGTTACAAGCAGAGTGACAAGGGACCAGAGCAAAAATAACCCCAGTGTGATATTTCTTGAGTGAAATCAAGTGACACTCGCTGCATTAGTTCAGTGCAACCAGTCCAACAGGAGACAGAGCTGAGAAAGTGACTCAGAAGGCATGACTCACTGATTTCACAGATATTTACCCACTACTATGCTGATATATATACATGGATGTGTGATCTTTGAATGTGGGCGGAAACGTGTCTGTCAGCATTTAGCACAGTAAATACAAATGCAAATGAGTGTTTTTCTATTACAGTTTAATTTTAATTTGATGTTTTGTGCATAGCAGCGCAAAAATGCTTCATTTGCTTAAATGTTGTGTTGCATTTTGAGGCCCAACGCTGCTTTTCCGTGAAAGTCGCCCGTCCAAACCAGTCCCTGTGGGTTAATAAAGGCTCCGTCTCCCTCCAACCTACAACACACCAGTTGAGACGTCAGAAATCCGGATGTCAATAAAGAAAATTAGCTTAGGGTACCCAGAAAATAACTGCTTAAGGTTACATTTAAAAGAAACATCAGATTATTTCATGTGGTTAATATAAACAACTAAATAGAAAAGTAACCACCTGAACTCTTTTTGCTCTTGTTGTATTTTTCGTCGCTGTGGACTCATTTTTCACTGCAATAAAAAGTTCTGCACCTCTATGGTAACGGCAGAAAAATTAAGCAGAAATATTATTTTTAAAAATGGCAAAACCTGAAATCAACATGTACAACATTTTCCAAGTGCCCATAGGTGTTACCATATTGAAAAAATGGTGAGTTTTGTGTAAATATGTAAATATGTAAATATTATAGATATTTTATTTTATCTTTTATTGTTTAATGCATGTCTCCTTTCAGCTTTGTGTAAACACTGCCTGCTGCTTAGTCACATAATTCCTAAATTTCTTTAAGCTACTGTTAGTTACAGCTGAGTCCCCAATAGGTTTGTGGATGTTGTAAGAAGCAGAGAGAAAAGACACATAGATGACTGTGATTTCAGTGAAATATCACGATTTTAAGCTTAGATTGGATTAATTTTCCTGATAGTCACAGATTAGCAGTTCAGCAACCATCAGAAACTTAAAAAATATGATTCTTTAAGTTTTTGGCTCTGGTGAATGTTGCAATTGAGTGATTTGGAGGTCCAGAGAGTTAAAGTAGGATATAGCACTTCAAGGTTGACAAAAACACTCATTGCTGTAGAGATCTAAAACTCTGTTAGCCTCAGCATTTGCACATCAGTTCGGCTGCAGCCCCATGGTACAGTATACTCATTTGGAAACTGCTCCTATCAGAAAACACTGAAGAAATGACAGAGTAAGTACCAAAAATCGATGGCTTCCTACCTGTTCTCATGAAAGTGACCTTTATAGACCGTTTTGTCCGGGAAGGTGTACGTTCCTGTGCCATGGTACATGTTGTCTTTGAATTCTCCTTCATATAAAGCCCCAGATGGATGCTGCAAGGTCCCTCTGCCATTCATCTGGGACAGACACAGAGAGGGGATGTTACTAACGAGCACATAGCCACTCAGTGTTTCGTCACAGTGGGTCGACACACGGCAAATACACACCTTGTCCTTGTGCCACTCTCCGATGTAGGTGACACCGTTTGCTGAGGTGTATTTACCGTTACCACTCCTCACCATCACTCCACATTCAGATCTGCAGCACTCCCCCTCTGTAGAGAACACACACATATACACAATTTTAATACTCTTTTACATATACATATGTTCAGCCTGCCTAAACACTGATGAGATACTGTTTTTTAAAGAAGGATAACATATTTTTTAAATGCAAGTGCTGCAAGTATATTAAACAGCATGTATAGCAAATACCAGGAATTATAGATAGCAAAAAGTTCTTTAAGTTGTAACTTTGTTTTTTGCATAAACAAACCTAAAAACACTTCTTCTGATTCTCTACTATAATAAATTGCTGTAATCTTTTTTTTAAACTCTTGAAGCATCTCACTCCACTTTACACTAACTATAGTAAGTGCTTACAGTTTTATTACTCACCATATCTGTCCCCATTTGGGAAAATATAGGATACTTTTACAGGCCCTTCTTCTGTAAACAAACATACAAACATACACCTCATGGAAATTGTGCAGTCATGAATCTAGGTATTTGCCATTAATGTGCAAAGAATGTTCTTTTTTCTTGTTTGAAAGAAAGAAGTGAAACTAGTGTAAATATTAGACAGTCGGTAGCAAAGTAAGAAGAACTTACGACGCTGAAGTTAGCTTCCGATTCGGCAGCTTCCGATTCGGCACTTAAGGGAAAAGTTAAGGGGAAATGAAATGAATGTGCCGTGCGACAGTTTATCCACTGATTATCTGTTCTTTTCGACACTTCTTGATGTGTAAACATTTTAGACATTTGGGTAAGACATTAACTATGCCTGACAAGAGGTATTGTATTGGTAAAATTAGTATTTTATTTGTGAAAACGTTTAAGGGGATATTTCACCGTTTTTGCTTTATAACCAGTCCTTATTAGACCAGGTCCAGATTGAAAACCACTGTACCTACACTCTTCAAATCTGGACTGAATTATTCTACAGAGCCTGTAGATTCATAAAAACACAGTCTCTGATTTGTGAAAACTTTATTCTATTTGTGAAAATGCAATAAAGGCACATTTTACAGTTTTTTTCTCATCCAGACCACATTAGACCAGGTCCAGGTCGAGAACCGCTACACCTAGACTCTTCAAATCTGGACTGAATTATTCTACAGAGCCTGTAGATTCATAAAAACACAGTGTCTGATTTGTGAAAACTTTATTCTATTTGTGAAAATGCAATAAAGGCACATTTTACTGTTTTTTTCTCATCCAGACCACATTAGACCAGGTCCAGGTCGAGAACCGCTACACCTAGACTCTTCAAATCTGGACTGAATTATTCTACAGAGCCTGTAGATTCATAAAAACATAGTGTCTGATTTGTGAAAACTTTATTCTATTTGTGAAAATGCAATAAAGGCACATTTTACTGTTTTTTTCTCATCCAGACCACATTAGACCAGGTCCAGGTCGAGAACCGCTACACTTAGACTCTTCAAATCTGGACTGAATTATTCTACAGAGCCTGCAGATTCATAAAAACATAGTGTCTGATTTGTGAAAACTTTATTCTATTTGTGAAAATGCAATAAAGGCACATTTTTACTGTTTTTTTCTCATCCAGACCACATTAGACCAGGTCCAGGTCGAGAACCGCTACACCTAGACTCTTCAAATCTGGACTGAATTATTCTACAGAGCCTGTAGATTCATAAAAACACAGTCTCTGATTTGTGAAAACTTTATTCTATTTGTGAAAATGCAATAAAGGCACTTTTCAATGCTATTTGTCATCTGGGATGGGGTTGCGCAACTTATTTATACAATTAGTCAGAACAATGGCCTCTACAGATAATGTAACAATGATATAAGAATGCATTTTTTATGTTTTCTCATTCTTCTTCCTTTGATATGTGATTACAGGTACCTTGGTTTTGGATGCAAATTTTGTCCTTCTAACTTTTGGGAGTGTTAACTCTTTTTATGTCAAGTTTTGTCTTTGTAATGATCTGACCAATCATTCACAAAATACTCACAATATATGTCAACAATGGTATCATGAACCTGTGACACCCTACTTCTATCATTAATAAACACTGACAATCTTCAACATACATGGACATGGTACATGGACTTTCAAAAAATGTCAACAGAATTATTAACAACAAAACCAACAACAACAATAATAATGATAATAATAAGAATAAGTATAAGGTTAAGTATAGGCTCTCGAACTAGACCTGGTCTAATGTGGTCTATATGCTGAAAAAAACAGTAAAAATGTGCCTTTATCGCATTTTCACAAATAGAATAAAGTTTTCACAAATCAGACACTATGTTTTTATGAATCTACAGGCTCTGTAGAATAATTCAGTCCAGATTTGAAGAGTCTAGGTGTAGCGGTTCTCGACCTGGACCTGGTCTAATGTGGTCTATATGCTGAAAAAACAGTAAAATGTGCCTTTATTGCATTTTCACAAATAGAATAAAGTTTTCACAAATCAGACACTATGTTTTTATGAATCTACAGGCTCTGTAGAATAATTCAGTCCAGATTTGAAGAGTCTAGGTGTAGCGGTTCTCGACCTGGACCTGGTCTAATGTGGTCTGGATGAGAAAAAAACAGTAAAATGTGCCTTTATTGCATTTTCACAAATAGAATAAAGTTTTCACAAATCAGACACTGTGTTTTTATGAATCTACAGGCTCTGTAGAATAATTCAGTCCAGATTTGAAGAGTCTAGGTGTAGCGGTTCTCGACCTGGACCTGGTCTAATGTGGTCTGGATGAGAAAAAAACTGTAAAATGTGCCTTTATTGCATTTTCACAAATAGAATAAAGTTTTCACAAATCAGAGACTGTGTTTTTATGAATCTACAGGCTCTGTAGAATAATTCAGTCCAGATTTGAAGAGTGTAGGTACAGTGGTTTTCAATCTGGACCTGGTCTAATAAGGACTGGTTATAAAGCAAAAACGGTGAAATATCCCCTTAAACGTTTTCACAAATAAAATACTAATTTTACCAATACAATACCTCTTGTCAGGCATAGTTAATATCTTACCCAAATGTCTAAAATGTTTACACATCAAGAAGTGTCGAAAAGAACAGATAATCAGTGGATAAACTGTCGCACGGCACGTTCATTTCATTTCCCCTTAACTTTTCCCTTAAGTGCCGAATCGGAAGCTGCCGAATCGGAAGCTAACTTCAGCGTCGTGAAGAACTTGTCCCTTACCAGACATTTGTGGCAGCTTCCGGTAGCTCTCGAAAACTCAATCAAGTCAAATAGCAATTTAAAAAACTTGTGAAAATTATACAAGCTAATTGTGTACCATTTTGTTCACTTAATCGCCATGTAAACCGCTAATTTCGCCAGGAAGCTGTGACTTCTGTGCTGCCCTGGTGGGTGGACGCAAACCCTCGTTGCCATGGATACAGATTTAGCATTAACCTAGCTTAAAAATGGTTAAAACCGAAATATTTTTTAAATTAAAACACGTATTTTAATTAGAAATAGGTGAATTATAATTCAGCCGAAATTGTGAAAAGTTAAACACGTGTTTAAAGAAGTTGTGGAAATGACACAGCCCACTCTGTGCTGTATTTTTTCACTTAATAATCACTAAAATAGCGAGTTTTCACAAGAAGTTCCGCGCCGTTCTGACAGCGAGACGCCCACTGCTGTTGCCATGGTTACTAACTTATAGCTTAAAAACTTTAATTACCTTTTTATAAGAACGTGTTTCGCGTCAATATATGAAATTAATTTTCATTAGAATAACTTAAATGAGTTTTTAAAAAAATATTATATATATATATATATATATAAGTATTCGGCATTGTCTGAGCGTTAACCCGGAACAGAAACTTTGAACTCCGAGTTTGGACCAATAGAAGAGATGCAGGCTGCCGGTGGAAACAACAGCTGGCTCAGGTTTGCGCAAACTTACTGATAAAGTTTAAAATCCTGTTTGTGTGTTTATAAATTCTAACACGTCTCTGCGTTTTATGGTACTTATAAGCAGTGAAACCTCTCGACTTTATTTTTGACGAAGCTCCTCTCAGTTAGCCTGTTACATCAGTAGTAAGCGTGCTAGCTGTTAGCCTCTTAGCTAGCCGAAGCTTGATAGTTGTAACTCACTTCTCGGCGCTTTATTGCTAATATTTCTAAAATGACTCATATCCTGCTCTTTTGAGCTTTGACGGGGAATCCACTCTGCCAGCGACCAAACAGTGAAGTTAAACGGTCATCGTCTCGGTTGGGGGGGTTTGTGTGTCTGCGTGTTCACTTTGATTGCATAATTGTAGCCAGGAGCGTTGCGTGTGTCAGCCACCATCTCATTGCTTGCACTTGAATTGAAGTGCCACAATGAATCACCCCACAGCTATATGCGACTCTGTGCTCTGCTGTGGATGTACAGTAGCTGCCTGCTCTGCCCGCAACCAGCAGCTCTCCCTGCTCTATCTAGGATTGTTGGATGCTCCTAGGGCTAGGAGGATTTATTCAAATTGTGCATTTCTTGTCTCTCCTCGCAGATTGTTTGCTGCTATGACAGGACGCTGATTTAAGGTGAGTGTGTTTTTGTGGGATAGCAGTGGATTTTTAACAGTATTTTTGCAGCTAGAATGATTTATAGGAAGCATGTGATGACACTCAGCATGCGTGTTTTGACAGAGAAATGAATGCAAGGAGGAAAGGTGGGAAGCCAAACAGAGGAGGGGGGAGATTTAACAAACCAAGAGGAGGTGGAGGTGGCGGCGGCGGAGGAGGAGGGAGTCGCAAAGGAGGAGCAGGTCTCTGGGATGATGGGGATGATTTCAGCCTCGATTTTGGTCCCTCTCGTTCCAGCAGGTAAAGGAATTATCACAGTGTGCTCAATATATGCTCTTTTTTAAGCCTCCAACTCATCCTGTCTGTTTACCTGGCTTTACTTTCAGACCTGGGAAAGGACGAGGTGGTGGTGGTCGTTCTGGTCCCAGAAATGGAGGTCGAGGAAGGGGTGGGAGGGATCGAGACAGAGACAGCAGAGGGGAAGGGAGAGGTGGCGGTAAGGCTCTACCAAGATCCCTGGCGAGTACAAGGATGCTTCCAAAGTCGGGTGGCAGCATCAGACAGGAAGCGAGCAACATGCCCATGCAGAGGATCTTCATGACTAATGAGAACCAAGAGCAACTCAAGGAGCTCCTGCGGGACCTGCAGACCCTAGACTTCGATGAGCCCTATGAGTAAGTACATGCTTCTAAACATGCAAGAGACTGATTGGACGGTTAGGAAGTGAACTCATACCACCCTCTCTGCCTCAGTGAATGTGGGTCAGATTATTCGGGGGGTGAAGACGAAGAGGATGAGGAGGAATTTGATGAGTTGGATCAGCGTGAGGAAGGCCAGTTTTGGGCCACTAGTGATGATCCGGTGGAGCAAGCAGAGAGCCTGATGTATGACCCGGAGTCTGATGATGAGCGGCCCTCACCTGAACCTGTTATCTCCTTGTTTGCTATTGGAAAACTCTGCAGGTAGTGTTCAGATTTTGAATGTTGTAAATATGTACAACCATCCTGCATTTTTTTTAATGATTCTGACATGTCTGAACATCAAAGTTTGGTCTCTATTTATTTCTTCTGCGTAGGTATGGTTTTGACAGGGAGCGCAGCAAACAGGCGCTGGAGAGTGGAGGAGGGGATTTCGGGGCGACTTTGGAGCAGCTCCTCCACCAAATTTTCAGCGAGCGCTATGGCCAGAAGGCAGTTTCCCCTGACAACCTTGCAGCAGTGCCTATGGATGAGTGCTTAAACCAGAGGCAGGAGGAAGCTCTGGCGCTGGCTGCCATTTATGGAGAGCGCTTCAGCGAGCGTATAGCCAATGCAGTCTGGACAGTAACGCTGGATCTTTCATTCCTCTCAAACAAGTCTGCCAAGAATAGCAAAGACTCAGCTGGTCGGACCAGTGGACAATCTGCAAACAATAGCGCCATCTGCAAATTCTACTTGAAGGGTCAAGGCTGCCGGTTCGGAGACAAATGCAAGTTCAGACATGAACTGGCCACCAAAGGGAAGTCTGGGGCTGGTTCCTCAGACCTGAAGGGCCCCAGCCAGCCCGGCTTCAGCAGCTACTCTCCTCCTGAGTATGAACTGGAAATCCGTTTCCCCAAAGGAAACCGTTACCCGTTTCAGGCACCGATAGTTGCCTTCAGTACCAATGACGAGTCTGTAGGGGCTGCAGGGAGGCTGAGCGTCACAGAGAGATTATTTGGAGAAGCTCTGGCTGCAGCGAAGAGCAGCGAACCTGTTGTTTTCACTCTGATAACCTTATGTGAGGATGAGGATGCCATGAAGGAACTGTTGGCTGTCAGTCATCACAAATACAGCACGCCGCCACCTGTTGTGGTTGTTTCCCCGCCTTCTCTTGCCATAGCAAAGAGTAAGAGTGTGAGGAGCAATACCTCTGAGGAAAGCAGGAGTAGCACCAGCAGTGTTAATCACACAAACAGCAGGAGGAATGTGCCACCCAACAACCAGAAACCCACAGACCGTGAGTCAACCAGATAATTCTATTTAGGTTCTTTAGTGTTTTCAGCATTTAGAGCTTTATGTTAAAATCTGATCACTTCTGTCTTTAAAGTGAAAGAGACAGAAGAAGCAGAAGAGCTGAATGAAAGGGATGAGGATGAGGAAGACCAGGCTGTTCCAGTTGAGAATGAAAGTTACGTCAATCTGAGGAAGAAGATGGTGAACAGGCACAATCAGAAGATTAGCAACCTGCTGCAAGAAAACGGCAAGCTGTGCAGGGAGTTCCAGAAGAAGCAGGTAGAACTGACGAAATAAAAAAAATCTTTGTTTTTCTGCATCCTCTCCTACAAAATTCGTTTTATTACATTTCCATTCTTCTGTCATTCTCAGTCATCCAGGCGCTTCAGATCCATGCTGGAAGAGAGGAAGAACCTCCCGGCTTGGCAAGAAAAGGAGAACATCCTGGATTTGTTGGACCACTGTCAGGTGCTGGTGGTCAGTGGGATGACTGGGTAGGTGACATGGAGCACAAAGACACAAAGTATTGGCATAGACTTGCAGATTCTTTATCTATAATTTTACTTTAATAATGCCCCCAGACTCATTTGTATGCTGTATTGCTGTATTTAAAACAACAGTTTTTTTTTTCTCATCAATAAATAGCCAAATATGCTAACGGATTCTTGTTAAGAATCATAGAGAGTTGTGATTATCCGGCAAATATTCTTTAAAAAAATGATAATTTATTGAGGAACAAATGCAAATCAGCCTATTTACTGAGCTAGTAGAGAAAAATCCCGCTGCTCGTTGATCTTGAATCCACTCGAGTTCCAGCACTCTCTCTACTAAGTGAATGTCTGAGTTTCACTTTTGTTTTGCCTTGGTTTCTATCACTTTCCCTCTTTGCTGCAACCACAGGGCTCTTTTCCTTACACAATTCCACAGTTACTGAGTGTTCTTTAAAAAAATGCTGAAATTATTCCGTCTATCGGAGACAGAAGCTGTAAAAATGGAAAGAATTATCAGATTTGTCACCAAGAGCTGCTGTTGCGTTGAAAAACTTAATGAAACTGAAGCTTAAAATTGTATATTTCATCAAAATTCCTTTATTTTACACATCTTATGTAAAAATTAAACAGATTCAATAAAAAAAGCTAAAAACCTCTGTGCTCCTCAGCACAACTATGAAGCCGTTTGTGAGTCAGCTGTGACCAGCAGTCATGTGGCAAAAATTTTGGCTGAACAGGATTGAGCTGCAGGCAGATAGGAGATGAATTTATACACATCAAACTGTCACTAGTGAAAATCTTTATAGCTATTATGTAGAGTCTGTTACCATATTCTTGCAATATTGATAACATCTGGGGGACTTGGAAAGTGATAGAAATATTGATTCAAGGTCTTTTAAATTTGTATTGGAATGTACAGAAGACATTTTTTAGTTTTTACTCCCTCTAGTCATAGTTGTCGTGTTTCCATAGAGGTGTAGGATCTGATATTGCAGTAAAAATGATCCCAAAGTGAGTAGCAGTGTGACAGGAGCAAGAAAAGAAGAGGCTTTTAGTGAACCAATCTAAATGCCTCTCTATAGTTATCATATTGCGTAATCATCATTTACCTCCTAATGAAGGATGAAAGCAAAAGAATTCTCTATTTCCACTTTATAATGCATTTTCTATTATTTTTTTCTATAGGTGTGGTAAGACGACTCAGATCCCTCAGTTTATCCTGGACGCCTCTTTAACTGGTCCTGCAGCTCAGGTGGCCAACATCATCTGCACACAACCGCGACGCATTTCTGCCATTTCTGTGGCTCAGAGGGTGGCACAAGAACGTGCAGAGAGTCTGGGCAAATCAGTGGGTTACCAGATCCGCCTGGAGACTGTCAGGGTACGGATGCATTCTAGCCACAGGTGTTTAGCAACAATTCACTCAAGAGTTACAATTACTTGACCTTCTCTTCTCATTTATTGCTGTTTTTTTTTTTTTTTTCAGACGTCGGCCACCAGACTGCTGTACTGCACCACAGGCGTCCTGCTGAGGAGGCTGGAGGGTGAAGCAGACCTGAAAGACGTGACACATGTAATCGTGGATGAGGTGCACGAGCGAACAGAGGAGAGGTGAGACTGCTCTCACAAACTTTCACTTCATAGCTGTTGTGGTTTAGGCAGTGTCAACAGGAAAATAATGTGCACAACCTTGTCCTTCACTGCAGATTTTTGGTCACAGTCTCTCTTTTTTTTTTTTTAAATCATTTTACAGCGACTTCCTGCTCTTGGTGCTCAAAGACTTGATTGCACAAAGGCCAGATCTGAAGATCATTCTAATGAGTGCCACTCTTAACGCCAACCTCTTCTCTGACTATTTCCACAACTGCAGTACTGTCCACATACCAGGTTGTCATGTGTTCCGAACAGCACCTGCAAATTCTATTCTGATTACACCTCATTTTATCTGTTTTCCGTCCATATTAACAAAAATGTGGTTTTTCAGGACGTACGTTCCCTGTTGACCAGTTTTTCCTTGAAGATGCCATCACTAAATCTGGGTAAGCACATCCTCGTACATTTCAGTTTCAACTTGGAAATATATTTAAAATTTATTTGTCTTCTTACATGATTAGTAACATACTCGTCTTGTTCTGTTTCCATACACTTTCCTATTTTTCCAGCTATGTCATTGAGGATGGCAGCCCTTTTATGCGCTCAGGGAAACAGAATCCGTCTTCCACTGGTGGACGAGGCAGCAAAGGTGATCCCAGGAACGTGGTGGATGACTTGGGCGAGGACGTGTGGAACTTCATGTCTTTTTGTAAGAAGGACTTTGTCAAAGACTCGATCCCAGACCAGCAGCTCAGCCTCCAGGACCTCACAGTCAGATATAAAGGTGAGCTGAGATGGAGCATAAATTGAACTTGTCTGTTGTAGTCGGTCTTGAATTATGCCATTTTGAGTTTTAACCAAATGAACAGTTGCTGCCAGTGAATGCATAAATGTCAGGGTTGTGTTTTTGCGGATTCAGATGCTAAGAAGTCTGTGATCAAGACCATCGCTGCAATGGACCTGGATAAGATCAACATGGACCTGGTGGAAAGCCTGCTGGAGTGGATAGTAGATGGAAAACACAACTACCCACCAGGTAAGAATCGGCCATGTTGGTTCAATACATTCGTGTTTAATCTGCTTGGAGTGTTGTGATGTTTCAGTGTGCTCATTTTTCCGGTGGTTTCTGTGTTGCAGGCGCCGTGCTGGTATTTCTGCCAGGCCTCGCTGAGATCAAGATGCTCTACGAACAGCTCCAGTCCAACAGAATGTTCAACAACAGGGGTGCAACCAGGTCTGTTTTTATAACGGAGCAGCTTAAGTTCTATTTATTGTTACGTTGGTATGGAATTGGGGTCTGGGCTTATTTTTTACTGCAATGTAAAGTCCTGCATTTCTATGGAAACAACACAACCATGACTAGAAGCAGAGAGAACGTCCATTTTACAAAATGTAGTTCGAGCAAATGATTCATTTTTGGACAAAGATCAAATGAGCAATGCGGGGAAAAATGTCACCGATGAGTACTTCAAGGACCGTCAGAAAGTTCAAAGTCTGACTGATTCCTTGTGTTATAACAGTTTGTGGCTCTGATAAAACATTTAATTTTGTCAGTTTTTTAAAAAGACAATGTACCCTTCAAACACATTGGTGGGTTTGCAAGTTTCAAGGGTTAAAAAAAACAAAAAACAAAAATGTAAACATGATCCTCAATTTGACTACAAATGGCTCAGTTTCATTTAAAGGTTTGGCCAAAGGAGTGGAAAATGACACAAAATATGAATTTTCACATAAAAAACAAGAAAACTGCAGTAGTCTATGTGGCTAAAAGGACAGTTCACTCCAAAAAATACATTGTTTTATGTTCACATCTACACTGGGAAACTAAGCAGCAAATGTTTCAATACTTCTGGCTCAGCTAGATAACATTACAGCTACACTTGGGTATTTTGGTTAAAAAAAAAAAAAAGTCCTCCATGAAACTTCTTACATGATCTTTTTTATTAACAGTGTCATGATTTCCTGACAGAAACACAACTGCTGGGTTCTTAAAATGAGCGTCGTATTGTTCCATTATATTCAAAAAAAGGCAGACACCACTACAGTCGACATCCTAAACTCCCCATCTCACACTAAACCTGTCTAAATGGATAAATATCACTACGGTCCAGAGGAAAAATATGTACATTTTATTGTGGGGTTCCTTCTAAGTAGGAGAGTTTATCATGAGCTACTTACTAAGAGTTTCTGTCGCTCATCAGATGTGTGGTGTATCCACTTCACTCAACTTTGTCCAACGAGGAGCAGCAGGCAGTTTTCAGTCGGCCTCCAGAAGGAGTCACAAAGATCATCATCTCCACCAACATCGCTGAGACTTCGGTAACCATTGACGACGTGGTGTATGTCATTGACTCCGGCAGGATGAAGGAGAAAAGGTAACCTTATGTTATACTAGCCGTACTTTAAGCATGTCAATCTAAGAAAGACTGATTTATGTAGTTTTATTAACACTGACGCGTACAGTGAACTGAAACTGTTACATGATGTGTTCAGATGGACTGAAATCCACATTTGTATGCATGTCTTGCTGGTATTTTAAGGTATGATGCATCTAAAAGCATGGAGAGCCTGGAGGACTCGTGGGTTTCTCGGGCCAACGCACTGCAGAGGAAGGGTCGAGCGGGTCGCGTGGCCTCGGGGGTCTGCTTCCACCTCTTCACCAGCCACTGCTTCCAACACCAGCTGGCTGAACAACAGCTGCCTGAGATCCAGAGAGTGCCCCTCGAGCAGCTCTGCCTTCGGTACAACCATCTGCTCTCTCTTTGTACAGTGCCAAGCAGATTTGTTGCCTCTTAAATGCAAATAAAGGAGGATCATGCATGACAGGGCGCTGGGATTTATGCTTAGAAATGGGACTGGGAAAAATATCTGATATGCCTGGGTCAATGGAGGGTCTTCTCTCCAGACAGGTGTTAGTAGTAGCATCATGCCAAAAAATTCTAAGCAATTATTCACCATGTTTATATTCACCCTCTTTCTGGCAGAATCAAAATCCTGGACGTTTTCGCGGAGCAGACACTGGAGTCGGTCTTCTGTCGGCTCATCGAGCCTCCGGCGATGGGAAGCCTGGACGCGGCCAAGCAGCGCCTTCAGGACCTTGGAGCTCTGACTGCAGATGAGAAGCTGACCCCGCTGGGCTACCACCTGGCCTGCCTGCCTGTCGACGTGCGCATTGGAAAACTCATGCTGTTCGGCGCCATCTTCCGCTGCCTCGACCCAGCGCTCACCATCGCTGCCAGTCTGGCTTTCAAGTCGCCGTTTGTAAGACTCCACTCGGCACTGTTGAGAGGCCATATGTGTCTTTCAACACAACTCTGACTCTTGGACTATTTATGTGACAGCCACGATTTATTGTTGAGATTTAATTTTCTGCATTTGGTCTGTTTCCAGGTGTCACCATGGGATAAACGAGAGGAAGCCAATGAGAAAAAACTGGCCTTTGCTGTGGCCAATAGTGACCATCTAGCTTTGTTACAGGCATATAAGGTACTGACTGAGCTTCTTTTTATTTTTAACAACAATTCAAAGACGATGTTTATATGTTGTGTTTTTTATGTGATTGATTATCTCTTGCAGGGATGGTGCTGCGCTGCAAAGAACAGTAACCAGGCCGGCTTCCGTTACTGCAGGGAGAACTTCCTGTCTTGGCGTGGTTTGCAGGTCTGTCTAATGTCTTCTGCATTTGTGTCAATTTAATCCTGCTGAGATCTTGAGAAACAGCATTTTAGTTGACGAGAATTGATAAAAACATTTCAAGACCAGGCCTGATTTTCTTTTATCTATGTTTTGCCAAAATCCTTGTTACAGTAGTCTTTTTGCAGCGATACAGATCTCCCAGTATTTCTGCAAAGCTTGTAGTGCTCCCTGGAGGTCCTGTTATGTAAACATGTCAAGCACCATTGGTGATGAGTGCTGAGTTGCCTAAACTGTGCCAAAAGGATGGTCCTTCAAATTAAATTTTGTTTTGGAGAAGAGAAAGAAGTCACAGGGAGCCAAATCCAGCAAGCAGGGTGAATGGGACGTGACTGTTGTGTTGCTTTGGCCAAAAAACTCCATCTTAAGATGCTACAGTTGAACTCTGCCTTGACAATCTGACCAAAGAGGGATTATTTCTCAGTGTACAAATATGTAACTGTTGCAGAAAACGGTGCACGTGACCCAATGTGTCTTGTCTGGTTTTGGAAAATGTGGGTTTTTCCCCTGTCCAACTGTTGTTTCTTCTATTGGTGGTAGCTGTAGACCCACCTGTTATCGCTAGTCATGATCCTTTCCATGGAAGTTAATGTGAGGTTTTATTCTCTTCTCCAATTTGCACTAATGGAGAAATTGCAACTTCACTAATACCAGTAGTTACAAAAATGTGTCACTTGGGTCCACTGTCACATGACATTCTGACTTGTACTTAGTACTCAAGCAAACACCACAAATAGACTTTTTGATCAACACTTCTTTGTGCCTCAGTCAAGTCTAAATCTGCATACAGTGAAAGAGTTTTGTACATTAAAGCTGTTAATGTTCAAACCGTTGTCATGAATACAGTGCTCAAGCATGGCAGTTTAATTGTAAAATAATTCAGCGTACTTAATTATTTCCATTTTGCAGGAGATCGCCAGTCTGAAGAGACAGTTTGCTGAGCTGCTGTCAGACATCGGCTTCATCAAAGAGGGACTGAGGGCCAGAGTTATTGAGCGAATGTCCTCCAAAGGCACTGATGGTATTTTGGAGGCTACTGGTCCTGAGGTGATGCATGCAGACACATTAAATCAATTACCCATCCTTAGTCTTGATGAAAACCCCTTGGTTTCTAAAAATATGAATTTCTGCTTCCTAGGCAAACCTCAACTCAGAAAACATCAAGCTGATGTCTGCGATGCTGTGTGCTGCTCTCTATCCCAATGTGGTCCAGGTACATGTTTATTGTCAGGGTCCGACCGATATGGATTTTTTTTTTGAGGCTGATTCTGATATTTGGCCGAAAAAAATGCTGATTAATAAAAAAAAAATATATATATATATATATATATATAATGAATAAAATTATTTGATCCCTTAACGCTTACAACAACAAAGATATGAATATTTTACTGTTTTACAATATTTGTCCTTTAGTATTTGTTTAACCCTCGTGTCGTCCTGCAGGTCAAATTGACTTGTTTTAAAGTTTGAAAATGTGGAAAAAAAAACAATTTTCACAGTGAAGCTTCTGATGTCCACATTTTCAACATTTTTGGGAAATTTTTTAACATTTTTTGATGGGGAAAAAATGTTACAAAAAAATGTTTCTTTGAGAACATTTAGGAAAGAACTGATTTTTTTTTTTTCTGAATGTTCTTAAAGAAAATATTAAGTTTTACTGATATACATGTAATCACTTTAGATATTTTTAGGAGTTTTTGGAAGATTTTTTTTACTCATTTTTTGAAAACATTTCCTAGAATTTTCTTGTCAAATTCAGGATTTTTTAAAAAAAAACAAAAAAAACTTAAGGGAAACTTTTAAGGAATTGGCATTTTCTTCCTAAAGATTTTGCAAATTTTCAGGAATTTGTGGAATTTTTTTTTTTGCTGAATTTTTGGATTTTTTTTCCAGACAAGGCAACAATTTTTTTTTTTTTTTTGTAAATGAAGACAACAGGAGGGTTAACTTTACAACTGAGAGGAATTTTGAAGCACAAAAACATGCAACAAAGCATGAAACCTCTGGGAAATTATATAACCTTAAAAAAAAGAGTCGATCTATCAATAAGTTATGAAATGCATCTTGTCTTGCACTTCTTGTTGCTGCAAATTAGAGGTATGTTACATATATATATCCTGTATATAAGCAACATAATGAGTGAAGTTACTGGCAAAACGGAAGCCCGCTGATGCCCTTTAACGTTAAATCACATTTTCTCTACTCCATTTTTTTCTTTGTCATGAAGGTATGACTGATATGAAGCAAAATAAAAACCAGAACCAAACCTATTAAACAGTCCCATACTCGTTATTCTGTGTTTGTGTTTCAGGTCCGAGCTCCTCAGGGGAATTACAAGATGACCAGCAAAGGAGCGATGAAGATGCACCCCAAAGCCAACGAGCTGCGCTTCATGACCAAGAATGATGGCTGTGTCCACGTCCACCCCTCGTCTGTCAACTACACGGTGAGAATACTAAACAAAATATTAACTCTGAATTCAGCAGCTGGCACAAAGAACCAAACAAGCCCCGTGTCTCTTCTTTGTGCTTCAGGTTCGACACTACAACAGCCCGTACTTGGTCTACCACGAGAAGGTGAAAACGAGCCGAGTTTTCATCAGGGACTGCAGCATGGTGTCCGTTTACGCGCTGGTGCTGTTCGGAGGCGGTCAGATCAACAAGGACATCCACAAAGGAGAGTTCGTCATCTCCCTGGATGACGGATGGATCCGATTTGCTGCCTCATCGAATCAGGTCAAAGATACAACAGATAACAAACTCTGATTTCTAAGCACATAATCTCAAATGTTCAATGATGAATAAACATAGCTCAGAGCTCAGTGAGGCTGTAAAAAGTTTACAAGCTGTTTGTGAGGTTGTTAAATATGTTTTAAAGCTTCAGGCTTTTATGGAGACTTGTTTAAATAAAGCACACGTATAAAAATCATAGTAATAAGCATAATAAACATGAAATAGCGCTGTACATTGTTTGTGTACTATTAAGTAGTCTGTTCACACTTTAAATCCCTGTTAGTTAAATATGATTGGTGTTTGATTTAGTCAATAGGTTGTAAAAACTAGACAAAAATAACAAACTAATGAGCAAAATTAGAACACTTTAACCGTAACTCAACAGTCATTAACTGTCTGTCATTAACTTCCAGTTTGCAGAATCAGATGGAAGGACCAGCATAGAAGCTAAACAGTGAAACTCTGTAGACTGAAACATATTTTAGGCACCTAGAAAATCAATATTGGCTTAATTGTATGTTTTTATTTCAAATATTTAAACTGCTTTACCTTGCTATTAGATGCTTCAGAGCCACCAGACTCTATAGAGAAAAAACACAATTTTACCACGCTGAACAATAGTTGCTGGTCGACCGCTGCATTATTTTGGTGTTTTTAATTTCTTAGTTTGAATCTAAACTATCGTGCTAAAACACTGAAGCCACACAGTAGCACAAACAAAGTAACTGACTGGCAGCAGTAGACGAGCAACTCCCATTTTCTGCAAGATTAGAGTTTTTTTTCAATGAAAATTTTTAAAAGCTGCATAAAGTGACATAAAAATTTCTGTTTCCTGTCAGATAGGGCTGTTTGATGGCAATGTAAGGTGGTGCAAATATACTGAATAAAATGTACATTAAAACTGAGGTTAGTTTTTCTTAAACTAGGGCCTCTTTTTAGTTGATTAAAGTACATTTTGTTGCTGGCTCTGTCTTTTCTGAATTGATGATGATCATCTGTAGCTAATACGCTATGGACAAGTACTTCAAACAAACCCTACTTTAAACATTACTTATTCTTACAAAAAATCACCACTTTTGAGATGAGCAATTTAAGAATATGCAACTTAAAATTACTTGCACAAATCTTGTGGAAGTACACAAATGAACTTAGCCCTCTGACTGTGTGTTTGTGTTGTGAACCAGGTGGCTGACCTGGTGAGCGAGCTGCGCTTTGAGCTGGACCAGCTCCTGGAAGATAAAATCAGGAACCCGAGCGTGGACCTGTGCAGCTGCCCTCGCGGCTCACGCATCATCCACATGATTGTCCACCTCATCTCCACTCAGTAGCGCCGCTGCTGAGTGTCCCTTTTCGTCACCCTCAAGGGCTTAAGTGCATGGAGCTCTGCAGTGTAGATGTCTTTGTGCTCCTACATCACTGCCACAGTTTCACATCTCACTCCAAAAAACAAATCTGGCTGAAAATTAGTATTACATCTACTGAAAATAAAAACGGGGCCAGTATTGCGCTTGAAGGACATTCATGAACCACTCTGCTGTCAGGTCACACTTTAGTATCAGTTTACACAGAGCTGTTGTTCTGTCGCTGCACAAAGCAAATTTTGCCTTCACTGAAAAAAAGAAGAAAAACGGCTCCATGCAGGTGATCGATAAACCTCTAGCATTGTAGTTACTGGATTGCTTTGTTTCAAAAGTCTTATTTTGATATTTGAAATGCAGCAAAAGAAAGGATCTTGTGTTTTGATGCCGTTCTGCTGCAGTATGTGCAGTGAACTGGCACACAGTCGATTGAGTTGATGTCACCTGTATTTGTATACAGTGCATTTTTAATTTGGGTTGTGCGTCTCGCTCACAACAGAGGATTTTTTGGGTCCATATTGGATGTCTTAACCCTAAGCGGACTATTTATTTGTGATGCATGATTGAGAGATCCAAGAGCTTCTGCATGGTGTTCAGTTGCTTTACATTTGCTGAATGTATCTAAATATTACAGTGATGTCAAAACCACATTTTCACAATGTGAATGCAAGGGCTTTTTAAATATGGGGCAGATTTTGTGGGAGTTGCCAAAGAATTTAAAAGCTTTTGTCTTAACACATGAAGATTTCCACTGCACGATAAATAAAAAAAAAAGTGAATAAAGCTGGCTGTTGACTTTGATTTAACTCACTTTTTGGTCGGCTGGCTGTCTTGCATGCAGCAACAGAATTTACAGGTTTGCAGGAGAAGCCAACCCCCTTTATTACGAGGGAGTCTGCTGTCTCTACGACAACCAGACACAAACAAATGAGGTATCAGTGTCTCAGCTGAAGCCACTTGGTTGCCACCTACAACAGTGCCAAGTCCAGAACTGGTAAGATGATAAATTATTTTTCATTTCTGAAAATTTAAAAGTGGTCTTGAAAAAGCATTTTATGTCCTCCAAGCTATTAAATCATCTTGTTCACGAGAAAACTGATGCATCGTTTGACAGAATTCTTCACAGATGGGTGAAGAATCTCATATCTGAAGCAACTGTGACACCTTTCACTATGGTATTATTTACTGACCATCAACACCATTCATTATAGTCACAGTGAAGTGACCAAACATAAATTAACTGCTTCTATCCCCCCCCAAAAGCCCACCAAATCCAGAAAATCGAGGTCCCGCAGTTCGAAGCCCGCCAAAAAGACTGGCAGTCCAAAAACACCCAAAAAGAGGTCCTCAAGTGCCAAACCCACCAAGACGGAGGTGGACATCCTCAGCCCGGCAGCTATGGAGAATGTCTACTACATTTCCCACAATGCAGCACAGTGTCTGGATTTCAGAGGCTTTGGGTGGCCAAATTCAAAGAAGAAAAAGAGAGCAAGACGAAAGAAGAAAAAGTAGATCATAGATTCTGCCAAAGTTGAGATTTTGTTTTTTCTTACAAAGGTTGAAGGGATCAGATTTGAATACCTTCCTGTGGCACCATCTGGACATAACAGCATGAAAACAAAACTCTGCAGGTAAAACTACTAAATTCACAACACTAGAGACTTTAAAATTCATGTCCCGCAACTTTATTGTCAGCTAAATGACTCAAAATTGTATTTGTAGTGAAGTGCTAAAAAGTTTGGCAGTTGTTGACAAGCTAGAAGCTTGTAGAGGAAAACTTTGGAATACAACATAACAGCAAGCTGTATTAATGTTTTCACTTCAGAGAACACTATACACATCTAGTGTGGAGAAAACAAATGGCATGTGCAAGTTAAAACACCACAGTGCATCTTAGAAAAGGCCAGTAACCAGTGCCATGAGTCTGGCCAGTTCGTTGTAATATTCTTTAAATCCCGTTTTTTGCACAATTTATCTTGTAAAAAAATAGGCTACAATAAGAATATGCCTATAAAACTAAGCGAAGAAACAAATGCTGTTCCAGGCACTGTTTATATTTTTGCACATATTTTACACAATCAATTCTTTTATCAAATATGCACACATATTATGATCCTGTAAAATAAATAGTTTCTCGCAGAGGAAGTCTGGTCTTGCTTGGTCCCGATTTGTTCACTCCGGGGGCTTCTTCTTGGCCTCCACGTCTTTCTTAAAAGCTTCAAACTTCTTGGCTATGTTGGGAATCTAGAAGGGAAAAATAACTTTACAGATAACACTGTCTAGGGATGTATACAGTTTTTTTGGAATGCCAAGCTAAAATCAATGCAGTCTAACACAACTCTAAATACTTGTTCCATAGCCTGACAACATAAAAAATATGAAAACAATAACAGCTTTATTTGTAATTTATTAACATACAGTATGCATGAGAAGAAGGAAACAGATGTTAACACTGATTGGGTTTAGGTTTAACTGAAGCAATACAAGCCACATGAGAACACAGTAAGTCACCCAGTTCTTGTTTATTGGTTTCAAAACGGTCTGTAAGCTAATAAAAAAATTCTAACAGATTTTCACCATATGAGAACCTTAAAAGTGGCATCATCTTAAGTAGGTAAGTCAAGAGATGAGTAGCATCCAGCGACACTTTTCCAGACAGTGTTGCTTCTACAGATGCGACAGCCAAATTACTTCACAAAAGTAATTTCGATTTCGTTGAAAAAACAAGTTTACAAGTAAAGATTAAATTCGGACAAACTTACCTCGTAGTTTTGAGCGAGGTACATCCCCACAACGTTCCCCAAGGTGAAGCCAGCCTGGAAGACAAACAGAAACGAACTCATTAAACTCTTATTCCCATGTTTCTATTGAGAGTTTTGGTTTTATGTTGTCTGAATTTACTATCTTATGAAAGTTTCGTTAGCTAACTACAACAGAAGGCTAACACTAGCTTTCTACTGACAGTTATCATTATGCTAATAGATTAGCTTCTCGGGCATCTATCAGTATTCGTCGATGTCATGTATGATAATGTCAATTTAACTCACCAGAAACTGTAGCATGATGGAATAAGGAATTTCGTAAAGGTCTGTGAACAGCAAACTAGCTTAAAAAGCAGCCAGTTAGTTCGAAGCTTGATGAAATTGACCGAGTTATTCGGCGTTAAAAAGCTAGCGCGGCCATCAACAAACGGTGTACGCAAGCGCGAGATAACGAACTCTCGCGTTACCTTCGGTGCTCATGGAGTGTAGTCTTTTCGACACTTTGCGCTGTTTTCCTCCCCTCTTAGAGAACTACCACTCCCAGCGCCGCACAAACTCTCTCGGCCGTACCGCGAGTGTTGTTGCAATGGTGGTGGTGTCGGAGGGGCATTGAATGACTTTGGCTCCATCACGAAAATTACTAGTTTAATTCATAAACCACAAACATGGAGGCGCTTATTCCTGTTATAAACAAGCTGCAGGATGTGTTCAACACAGTGGGGGCGGATATTATCCAGCTGCCGCAGATTGCAGTGGTGGGGACGCAGGTAAAAATGCTCTGATTGTGTGCATTTTGTGATACAACTTAGCTGCTGTCATGCTAGCTGGATAACCTTGCCTTAATGATACACATGCATGAATGAAAAGCGGAATCAAATAGAGATACCTAGCTGTTGATGTAACTATTTCACACGGCAGAATGAACTGAGGCTTCACAGACCATGCTAGGTCTGCTAAAATCCCACTGCACCCTTTCACTGCAGCAAATCTCATCTGCAAAGCCTGCACTGGCAGTAGTAATGAAATCTATTTTGATCACCGTCAATTAGTGCCATTTAAAGAGCCTCATCCACACATTAGCCTCTGTTAGCTAAAACCAGGTCAGTGCATGAGGAAGTGAGGTGCAGCTGCTTCATCATGGCTCCATATCAGCTGTGGTGTGTTCGGTCATAAACTTTAAACAGCTTGTGTACTCTTTCTGTGCTCTTTGTGTCTCCAGAGTAGTGGAAAAAGCTCTGTGCTGGAGAGCCTGGTGGGCCGGGACCTGCTGCCTCGGGGGACCGGCATCGTAACCAGGCGACCCCTCATCCTGCAGCTGGTCCACGTAGATCCTGGAGATGCCAGGAAAGGTGATGACAGCGGTAGGTACCAACGTGCATCTGGTCTCAGGAGGGTTTCAGATCACAATGAGGTGCCAATGATTTGGATTCTACCTTTCCCTCTTCCATGGCATGTTATCAGTCAACACAGTTCTCATATTTACACCTTAAGTATAGAGCTGCAACGAGTGATCATGTAGTTGTCAGCTATTAAAAGTCCCATATTTTGCCTTATTTCTGCAAATTAATGAAAGTCTGACATGTCCCCAAAATATGTCTTTCAGTTTTTGAGATTCAAATACGGTAAACATGATTAATTTCACCATGAGGGTGAAACTCCTGCTTTTAGTGTCTGTAGCTGTCTACACACCCTTCAGGAAGAAGATTCTCTATGCAGCTGACAGACAGGAATGAGTGTGTGAGACTAGGACTTGGTAACACCTCTATAATTCTGTCTGAGTGATAATTTGACATTGAAATGCTGCTGAATCTTAAGTACAGCGGCCGTTTTGGACTCTTTTGTATATTGAGTTTGTCAGACAATATTGTGACTATAAAATCAACATTTCAGCAGTGCAAAGCAATTAATATTACTCTGAAGTGCTTACCGGTTAACATGAAGTCTTACTAAAGTGGTCAGTATTTGAAGGGTTTGAATGCAGAGTGCTCTGACCTACTTTCTGTAATTTTTAGGAAAATGAGTTCAAAGTTTTGTGTTTTCAAGAATGGTCTAACATACAAAGTGCCACTGTAGTGCTTTATTGGGGTTGTGGGTTAGAACACTTTGCCACTAAAATCTAGACCAGGGGTGTCAAACATGCGGCCCACGGACCAAAACTGGCCCCCCAGAGGGTCCAGTGCGGCCCATATGTGCAAATGAGTGAGTCTGTTAGATTTTGTTTTTAGTACACAAATAGCTTTCGCTGACACCATTGATCATCTTTATCCAAAAAACAAGATCTTTGGGCTATGTGCAAAACAAGACATTTGAGGACGTCACCCTGGGCTCTGCAAAGCGTTGATCGACTTCTCTCACCCTTTCATAGACCAAACAACTAATCCATGGGATGACTTTGGAAAAATTACAGAGAAGACATTAACTGCAAATTGTAAATTTGTAAAACTATAAATTTGAAATAATTTCTAGACCATGACAAGTTGTTTTGATTATAAAGTAAAATACTAGATTGCTTATTGTTCTTTTGCCATTTTGTGTCTCATTTTTGTGATATTTTGTCATGCTATTGTTTTTTGTATGAATTTTGTTGTTTGTCTCATGTTTTTGACGTTTTGCTTCTCGTTTTTGACGTTTCGTGTGTCCTTTTTTGTCTAATTCTTTCTCTCTTTTTTGTTTTGTTGCCTTGTTTGTCTCATTTTTGTCCTCCTGTCTCATTTTTGCAGTCATTTGCCATTTTCTGTCTGACTTTTGTCGTTTTGATCATAAAGTCAGATACTATATCATTCAGTTCCAGATACTTGTGACTAAATATTTTGTGCTTTTGTAGATAAAGTGTGATTTGTAAGTTGTAATGTGTAAATGGTAAACTGAGACATAATGTTGTTGAAATTGAATTTATTTTTCCTAAGAAATTTCTGGTTGATCATAATGCTTTGTAAAAAGATAATTCATTAAATGTGAACATTTTCAGAATGTACTTTTTTGCACTGAAAGGAAAAATGCTGTGATTTTACTGGTCTGGTCAACTTGAGATCAAATTGAACTGAACTAAAATGAGTTTGACACCACTGATCTACTCCACAAAATTTTAATGAAATTATCTAAAGCTCAATTTGGATTTTTTTTGTGTTGGACCACTCTGCTTCTGAACCCCTCATTTAATAAAACAGAAAAATATGTAAATGAGAACAGCTTTGGTTTGAATTCAGCTCTATTGAAATGCAGAATACGTGAGCACAGAGAGCAGGAGAGAAGTGAGCAGATGGAAACACCAGCTGAGTTCAGTGAAACAGTAACTCACACAGTGCTTGTTTATTGCTCTCAAATTGATCGTAGTGTTACTGCTAATGTTAGCCACATTAGCTGAGCAGCCAACCAAACTATTAATAAAAATATTGCTTTTGTTGTGGTGACTTGCCATCAATTATAAAAGTAATCTACCAGACCTTTAGTTCTTCAGATGCCGGGACTGCATGAAGACTCTCGTGTTCATTCTTGCAGCCAACAGCTGAACAATTTAGAGATATTTTAGAGTTAGCAGAAGGTAAACAAACCTGGTGGACTGAGAGGCAGCTGCTCTTTCTGAATGGGTCACATTGAAGCAGCAAGCAATGAGGAGGATTTTACAAAGTTTGAATAAAAGACTACTAATTCCTCAGTTTGTATTTCAGTCAAATTCTTACTAACTTGTGAAGCTGGGAGACTTGAAGTAAATGTCTTCATATCATAACTGCTTTTAATTTACGCATCCAAGTTTATAACAAACACAATTTCTCAATTCGCTCGAGTAATTTTTGAAGAAAAACAAGTAGAAATCTTCTAAATGCAGCTTCTCAAGTTTGAATATTCTCTGGTTTCTTTACTGCTTTCAGACAGCACACTAAATATCTTTGGACTGTGGATAAAACAAGAAATTTGAGGATGTTATCTTAAGCTTTGGGAAACACAGACTGCAAATTTTCATAGATTAAACCACTATTCAAGAAAAAACAATCGACTCTACTCCAGTATTTAGGTTTTGGTACACACACACATACCGGGCTTTGCAAAAGTTCTGTTACACTCAGTTTTATGATCTTTAGAGACGTTTACATGTCGGAGTGAAAAATTCCATTAAATAAACTGAAAGTTCTACCTTATAGGCAGGCGTCCTTAATACAATTTTTTTTCTCAGGTGAAGTTGTATCAAGATGGAAGTCAAGAGTTGAGATATCTGCTCTCCTTTGTGCTGAACATCAGCCGGATGACCGTCCACAGAGTCGCGGAGAGGCTAAAGAATGGTGAAGATCTTTCAGGTCTTCACCATTCTTGAAAGATCACCTGAAAGATCTTCACCATTCTTGAGCCTCTCCACAACTCTGTGGACGGTCATCCGGCTGATGTTCAGCTGCTTGGCTCTGTCAGACTTGTTGTGGCCAGCATGAAGGAGAGCAGATATCTCAACTCTTTTGACTTCCATCTTGATACAACTTCACCGGAGAAAAAATTTGTATTAAGGACACCTGCCTGTAAGGTAGAACTTTCAGTTTATTTAATGGAATATTTCACTCCGACATGTAAACGTCTCTAAAGATCATGAAACCGTGTAACAGAACTTTTGCAAAGCCCGGTATATAGATAAAATATGCCCTCCTCATCATTTTGGGTATGAAAATAATATTTTTCTCGTCCTTTGTGTCACTTTTTGACATTTTTTTGTCCAAACAACTAATTAAAAACAATAAAAATACTCATTATGTGGTGCTTTACTACAGTATTTGGGGTATTATAGACACACAGTCTAAGGCACACCTGTGCACTAATCATGGTGTCTAATCAGCATCTTGATATGGCACACCTGTGAGGTGGGATGGATTATCTCAGCAAAGGAGAAGTGCTCACTATCACAGATTTAGACAGATTTGTGAGCAATATTTGAGAGAAATGGTGATATTGTGTTTGTGGAAAAAGTTTTAGATCTTTGAGTTCATCTCATTAAAAAATGGGAGCAAAAACAAAAGTGTTGCGTTTATATTTTTGTTCAGTGTGGTATGAAAACAATCTTTTGTATAATTTCCTCGTCTTCTGAGTAGAAACACCAGATTTACAGTTCTGTCTGTCGCTGTCTTTGCAGATGCCCTGCTGTGATAAAACACTTCACAAAGGTTTCACTGTACTTGCATTTTCACATTTAATAACCTGGTTTAGCTTCTTCTAGCTGCCTGCTCCTCCTCCTCACCTGTGATTCCAGCTGCTTTTGCTCACCACCAGTAGCTGTCAGGCGTCCATCCTCGTGTTAGCTGTGTTTGCTTATCCTCCTGTGCAGACTAGTTTCTGTCCACATGTAATAATGATAACTGTTTTCCTGCTTTGAGGGAGCTGTAACTGTGTGCTTTTGTTACCATCCGCAGGCAGAGAAGGCGAAGAGTGGGGCAAGTTTCTACACACCAAAAACAAGGTACGGGTTTATACGACGCTAACGTATTGAATTTATTGTCTTCGGTAGTATTTGTTGTGATGTTTTGCTGCTTTTCCTTTTTGCAGATCTACACAGATTTTGACGAAATCAGGCAAGAAATTGAAAATGAAACGGAGCGAATATCGGGGAATAATAAGGTGAGCATGGAGGAGTCACACTTGTTTGTTTTTGAAGCAGGTTAGCTTTAATTTTAGCTGCTGTCTCAAGGATATTATGATTAGTATGTGGGATGGATAGAAACATATTTCTCGGAGGCCTAACTGCAAATTCTGGGCCAGCAGAAAGCAAACCAAGGATTAGCTGTTAACACGTTGAGAATTATAATAATCCAGATGCAGCGAGATGAAGGCAAACATAACTTTTCCCTTCAATTCTGAGGAAGTGAGTCGAGGCTAGGATGTTGCCCTGAGCTGAGCAAAGTGGATTTCACAGCAGAGCTTTAGCAAATTTGAGGCCACGGTGGGAAATCACAACATTTTGGTGCCACGTAGTTTAAGGTCACTGGATCCTGAGGGGTCTGGAGATGCTTCTGGAGGAGGAAACTCGCTGCTTTTTACCTCAGTAAGACTTGGGGTTGTTGACATAACATGAGGAACAACCTCTGCTCCTTCCTCTCATTTCTCAGTTTGTACAACCTCAGTTCCTCTCTTCGTGTCTTTGTTTCTCCCAGCTGAGATGGTGGTGAAGAAGGCAAGCAAGAGACAGAGGGAGTTAAGGCTTCTTGATGTGTTTTAGAAAGTGAGACAACTTTCAATTCGTTCACAGACCTGAAGAAGCAAGAAACGAGGAGGTTGAAAATAGAAGAATGAAGAGCATTGTGCTGCTTGTACTCTTATTAGCTTGTTAGCCGCGAGCTATAGAGCATTAAGCGCTGCTGTGTTTAGTTATTTTAAAAATTGAAACAGTTTTTAGTTTGTTCTGGCTGCAGGAAGGAAGCGACAGGGAGGCGGAAAATAGAGGAAAAGAGCTGTATGCTATCTTATTAGCTTGTTAGCTGCTAACTGTGGAGAGTAGCATTAAGAGTTGCTGCATTTAGTGAGCCGAATTTATGATGTTAATGGTGCAGGAATCAACATTAATATGTTAAACCAATAAGTTTTTGTAAACTTCAGTTTATTCTCACAATTTTTTTTCTTCCACACCATTATGTAAATTTTGCAGCATAAAATCTGATATCTTTAGGTCTGGTGAGCCTACAGTTTACAACTAGTGGCTGTAGCAAACTTGATTCAGTTTCAAAGTTTCCAAAGAGCTAAAAAAAAAAAAGTCTTGGGAGTACTTAATAGACGGTTGGAAAACACTGAACATCTGCTTACTTCTCTCCTGCTCCCTGTGCTCGCATTTACTGTATTGTAATGCAGCCAAATTCTCATAAAACTTAGTTAGCAATAGTTCATCAAGGTGACATGTTAGCCAGCAGTTACTTCCAAGCTGCTACTCTGCATCGCTAAAATCCTGATTCTATAATGGCAACTTTATCCAACAAACTCGCCAAACACTCGAGGTAAAGACAACAGCAGTGCACTGAATTTGACTTCATTTTTTGCAGAATTTTACAGCTACAATGAAAGTCAGACAACGGCTACAGAATAAGGAGAAAAGGATTAGCTTTAGCTGCTCTCTGCTTGTAAAACTTTGTTAAGCAGTTTAGTAAAAGTTTGGATTTCTTTTGGAGTTAAACTGAATAAAAATCCCTCATTTTGATGGATTTTTATCATGGAGTTCACAGTTTAACGCTACAGTTTTGCATTTAAATATGGAAACCTTTGTAGACATTTGACACTGTGATGTTTTATTCATTGATGCAGAGTGTGTGAAAGAATAGCTTAGCTGAAATGGTGAGTTTGCTTCTTTTTTTTTTTTTAAGGAAAGTTAGTAGTTTACATGAACCGACTGCTTTGGGTTTTTTTTTTGTAAAATACACAATGGATTAACCAACAGAAAAGAAGTCTCAAATAGTGAAATGAACAGAAAGTCATTGAAAGTTAAGTACAGCTGCTCTAACGGTCTTTACAGAATTCTCAGTGTCTCTTCTAAACGTCTGTATATAAAAAGAATCCATCTTCCGTGATATAACATGAATTTGAACTTGCTTCTTTTACTAATACAAACAAAAAAGGTTGCCGGTGGTTACCTGAATAGCTAACAGTCACAATAAATATAAATATAGTTTAATTTTCCTCCTCACAGATGACCTGTAGGAGAAAACAACCAACCAGAGCACATTTTTCTTTATTTTCTACATGTTGTGTAAAGCAGGATTCTCTTGTCGTCCCTCTGTAGGGGATCAGCGATGAACCCATTCATCTGAAGATATTTTCTCCTCACGTTGTCAACCTCACGCTGGTGGATCTGCCAGGCATCACTAAGGTAACACGCGCTCTGCTTTGATCATCCGACGCCCCCGAGGAAATTTATTTCTTAAAACTTCCAACCGCTCATTAAAAAAAGCCTCCTAAAAACCAAGATTTATCAGATATGCGTCGTCAGCGGTGTTAATTTCCCAGTCAGGCCGGTGCTTCTTCATATTTGTAGACGACGGGGAATTAATATCTTGTCTTGATGCTTCCACACCGTGTAGTGTCAAAGCCCATGTGAGCGGCGGCTTTGATTCCGGCCTCATTAGTCCGTCCCCTCTGGTTGAACATGTGTTAATTTGAGAAATCCCTCTGCTTTCATGTCTAATGGATCAAACCGTGTCTTCTCCTTTTTAATTGGTATTGTTCCCTTCAGGTGCCCGTGGGTGATCAGCCTAAGGATATCGAGGTGCAGATAAGAGATCTGATCCTGAAGCACATCTCCAATCCCAACTGCATTATCCTGGCTGTCACGGCTGCTAACACAGACATGGCGACCTCGGAGGCCCTGAAGGTGGCCCGCGAGGTCGACCCCGACGGTAGGAGAACCTGAGGAGGAAGCAGATTTTCTTTGATTTGTCGGCCGACTTTTCTCTGTTAATTGTGACCTTTTGTGAATGATTGTGATCCGTCAGGCCGGAGGACGCTGGCTGTGGTGACCAAACTGGACCTGATGGACGCCGGTACCGATGCCATGGACGTCCTGATGGGCCGGGTCATCCCCGTTAAACTGGGCCTCATCGGAGTCGTCAACAGGTATCATAAAGTATTTAAATTCACTGGAACAGTCCACTGCTTCTCCTAATGGAGCGTTTAACATTAGCGATAATATAGAAGAGATGCATAATCAATATTTAATGCTTCATGTATCAGTATTTATTGATCTTTATCACTGGAATCACATTGAGGGATGAGACTTAATAAAAAGTTGTAGCTGTCACTGTTATTTTGCATACAGAAACAGTATTGTGATAGTTAACCCTCGTGTCGTCCTGCAAGTCAAAACTGACCCGTTTTAAAGTTTGAAAATGTGGAGAAAAAAAAAATATTTTCACAGTGAAACTTCTGATGTCCACATTTTCAACATTTTTGGGAAATGTTTGAATGTTTTTTGGTGGAAAAAAGAAATGTTAAAAATGTTTCTTAAGAACATTCACAAAAAAAAAAATCAACCAAAATCAATTGATTTTTTTTTTTTGTGAATGTTCTTTAAAACAATTTTCTTGCCAAATATGGGGGATTTTTTCAAAATAAAACTTTTAAGGGAAACTTTTAAAAAAAATTCCTGAAGGTTTTGTAAATTTTCAGAAATTTGGAAAAAAAATTTGCTGAATTTTTGGATTTTTTCAGACAAGGAAACGATATTTTTTGTTGCCTGTAAATGAAGACAACAGGAGGGTTAATATCAGTGTTTTTGTGTTTAAACTTTTAGGAGCCAGCTGGACATCAACAATAAAAAGTCTGTGGCCGATGCGATCCGTGACGAACACGCTTTCCTGCAGAAGAAATATCCGTCTCTCGCCAACAGAAACGGAACCAAATACCTGGCCAGAACCCTAAACAGGTAAAAATGAATATTAGATTGACACACCGTCACATTTTTAGTCATTGTAGGCTCATTTTTCACTGCAGTATAAAGTCCTGCACCTTCGCAGAAACAGCACAACCCAGACTAGAAGTTGAGAGGAAAAAAAAAAACAAAGGTTACCTTTCTGGAATGATTATTTTACAAAATTAACACTTCTAAAGTGTCCAGAGGTGTTACAAACACTGCAACAAATGTTAGCTCTACATACTGTACATATTTTACTCTTTAAATATTTGCTTTGCTTCTTTCTTTGTCTCCTATCTGCTCTGTGTAAACACTGCCTGCAGTTCAGCTGAATAGTCTGTGAATTTTTGTGACATGGCTGTTTGTCACAGCTGAGTCAGTTATGGCTTTTCAGTTGCGCTAAGACAGACAAAATTTTTAGTTTTTGTAGAACCTGATTAGAGCGACTGGCTTATTTCTGGTAAATTTTTTAAAATGAAATGAAATTAGGTCAGATTTGTTTGTTTTCTTACAGCCGGAAGTGACACATGATTGGTTGAAGGACTGTTGTAAAGTCTATGATTCTTTCAGTTTCTACAGAATCTGGCAGATAAATGGTGCAATTTTGATGACTTCATTTAAGGATGATACACCTTTAATCCCCATTGCTAAATTATGGGGGTTCAGACGATAAAAAGACAGAAATTAATACCTTAAAATGATGTGTTTTCACCACATTTGTGCCTCTGCAAATTGCTTCTGTTTGTATCACGTGTGTGTCTTATTAATCTAAACTGAATATGCCGGCTTCATGTCAGAATGAGGACTTTGATCATTCCTGCAAAAGCAAGGGTTTTTTGCACATTTCAACATATCACACCAAATTAAAAGAAAACTTTTTATACTTGATTGAGCTTTTAGTTTCTGTCTTTTTTGAAAAACTTAATGAGCATAAAAGACGACACTCTTGACTAATCAGTTCATTTTTGCTTCTGTCTTCACCTCTGCACAGAATAAAGCATGGTCGATAGCAGCTGACAAGAAAGAATAATTGCAACTATTCCTCAAGACTTTCCTCTATTTTTTCACTTAGAAAACCAAAGTTTCGTTAGTTTTTTTAATTTCTTTTTCTTTGAGAAGCCTAATTTATTTGCTCCAAACCAGTTGATGGAAGCCGGGCCTGTTTCATTTGTTTTTCTTTATTTTTTGCAACATTTCAAGAGTTCACTTCAAATTTGCTTCACAATTAAATGGAAACTCGACTCTAGTCTGAACTTCTTGCAGACGCTCTAACAGCTAGAGTGGATGGGTAACGTGGTTTTGGCAGTTGCTTTAATCATTAGTGAGGTCATGTTCTGTCTGTAACTTTGGGAACACATCCATACGCACAATAATGATTCTGCTGGAGACCGGAAAATAATTTGACTTTAGTAAACAGATCAGAGTTTTACAGTCAAATAAAAATATCCGGACGACTTTTATGGAGCTCAGGACTCAATCTGAGGACGGTCGCTGCCCAACAAGTGATTTAACTGCAGCTTATAAACTGTGTTTGACAAACAGAGTCGTTCACTGTTAGTTCCTGATCAGCTCAGTCCACTGTGCTGATGATAGTGCTGTTAGTTTCGGTGTTGTATGTTTGCAGCTGCTTCAACCTTTCAGTGCTGTTTATCCTCATGCATACAGCAAACGTTGCACAAACTATGACTCCCTGCATCAGGGGTGTCAAACATGCGGCCCGCGGGCCAAAACCGTCCCTCCAGAGGGTCCAATCCGGCCCTCAAAGTGTAAAAATGACAGAGAAGACATTTTCTGTGAATTGTAAATTTGTAAACTATAAATTTAAAATAATTTCTAGACTTGACTAGTTGTTCTGATCATAAAGTAAAATACTAGAGTGCTCATTGTTCTTTTGTCATTTTGTGTCTCATGTCTGTAATAATTTGTCATGTTTTTGTTGTTTTTTTTTGCCTCATGTTTTTGTTGTTTTGTGTTTCCGTTTTGTCTCGCTTGTGTTTTTTGTCTTATTTTTGTCATTTTGTGCTTTACTTTATTCATTGTTCTGTGTATTGTTTTTGTGGTTTTGAATTTTTTTTTTTGAATCAATGAATTCCATTGGTGTCATCTAGTGTTCCCATTTTTAACTCTCTGAACCCAGAAATCCTCACTGGCAGGTTTGAGAGGCATGTCGTCTTTTTAAAAAATTGCCAAAATTATACAACTTATCATAGCTTTAAACTGAAAAAATGTTAGATTTTCAACTCCTCAGCAGTCATTGAACTATGTGAGGTGCCGTTCAGTGAGGAATATTAACCAAATATCAGTTTAAAACTATAATATTTCATCAGGATTCCTTTATTCTGCATGTGTCATTTAAAAATGACCCAAAAATGAAATGTATGCTTTAACTACAATCTGTAAAAATCAAAAAATGCTGCACTTCCGGCCCCAACCATGAACCTATTACCTGCTTTACTGCAACTAACAGTCATGTGACAAAAATTCAGGGAACTTTTTCACTGTTGTACATGTTATTTCCTCTTTTTTTTGTAAGATAAATGATCACAGAAATTCAACTTTACCTTTTTGTTTCTTAGGATATATGACATTCTAACTATCATATGGCACAGAAGACACTTTTGAGTTCTCTCTGCTTCTAGTCTTGGTTGTTTTGTTTCCATAGAGGTGCAGGACTTTATAACATAGTGAAAAATGAGCCCACAGTGAGTAAAACGGAGCAAAAAAAATCACTAAAAACTGTTTTCAGGTTCAAGGGTTAGTCTTTTTAGGACAGTTAATGTACAAAGATGTTGTACCGATTTGGGGATTCAGCATGATGTCTCGTCACAATCAGTCCGCTGAATGTCAGAAGCGGCTGTGACATTATTAACGGCCATCAGAGGATCTCGCTATTGTCTGTCATTTTAAAACCTCACACTCTGCCCTTTGCTGTTCTAATGTCAGGCTACTGATGCATCACATCCGAGACTGTCTCCCCGAGCTGAAGACACGGATCAACGTCCTGGCGGCTCAGTACCAGTCCCTGCTCAGCAGCTACGGCGAACCCGTGGAGGACCAGAGCGCCACCCTGCTCCAGCTCATCACCAAGTTCGCCACAGAGTACTGCAACACCATCGAGGGCACGGCCAAATACATCGAGACGGCAGAGCTGTGAGTAGCGCCGCTCCGCCACATGGTGATGCTGTTGATCCAGCGCAGCCGAAATGAGCCAAACAACTGCATTGGTTTCATCATTTAATATGATACAACTTGTGAGTTGAGGCACGCACAGCCTCGGTGAAGGAAGAGCTGACAGGAGCGGAGGCCACGGGGTTCACATCACAGCTAATATCCCCCCACTGCTATTTTTCAGGTGCGGTGGAGCCAGAATTTGCTACATATTCCACGAGACTTTTGGCAGAACGTTGGAGTCTGTGGATCCTCTGGGAGGACTCAGCACCATAGATATCCTAACAGCCATAAGGAACGCAACAGTGAGTGCAGCTGCATCCTCTTATTAATGTAACATCATTAGTGTCACTGCAGCTTCTCCTGACACCCGAACCCCCCAAACCCCAAGCAGTTTCTGCATGTTTTTTTCCTTTGCTCCTGTCATATTTGTACGCACTGTGGGCTCATTTTTTACTACATGATCAAGTCCTGCACCTTTATGGGAACAGTACAGCCATGATTAGATGTAGAGAGAACTCAGAAATGTCCTTTGTGCAGCATGACACACTTATCATGCCATCAATTAGAAGAAAACGATTGAATATGTTTGATTATTTAGTAGAAAAAGTTAAAAAAAAATCATCATGTTCAACTTTTTTCCAAGTGTCCACAGGCGTTATCAGTATTAGAAAAAAATATTCCTCAGTTTATCATTTACACATTACAATTTACAGATCAGAGTGTCTACAAATGCACACAATATTTAGTCACAGGTATCTGGAACTGAACAACAGAGTAATTAACTTAATGATCAAAATGACAAAATCAGACAAAAAATGACAAAAAAACAAGACAAGATATTACAAAAACGAGACACAAAATGACAGAAAATGAAGCAAATGGCACGAAACAAAGCAAGAAAGAGACAATGAATGAGACAAAAAAGTTACAAAGCACCAAAAAAATGGATAAACGACAAAAACAAAAAAATACATAAATGACACAAGACAAAAAATGACAAAAAAAATCGACAATAACATAAGCAAGACAAAAAAACCACAAAACAACAAAAACGATACACAAAACAATGAAATAAAGTAAAACACAAAATGACAAAATTAAGACAAAAACACAAGCAAGACAAAAAGGAAACACAAAACAACAAAAACATGACAAAATATTACAAAAACGAGACACAAAGCAACAAAAGAGTGTCTGGCTGTTAAATTGTTTTGTTTGTTTTTTTAAAAAATGTCATGCCTTTCAAACTCTCTGGTTTTGTGGTTCAGATGGTTAATTCTGTCTATTATAAAACAACAAAAACTTAACTTTCTCTGTCACTTGCAGCTTTTTCCACTTTGCATTGTTGGTTGCTCACTTAGAACACACTCCACTCCATCACTGCTAACCTGCGGCTCCTTCCTCTTCCTGCTTTAGGGCCCTCGTCCGTCCCTTTTTGTGCCCGAGGTTTCCTTCGAGCTGCTGGTGAAGAAGCAGGTGAAGCGTCTGGAGGAGCCCAGTCTGCGCTGCGTGGAGCTGGTCCACGAGGAGATGCAGAGGATCATCCAGCACTGCAGCAACTACAGCACACAGGTAGCCAAACGCACCACGACGGCTTATCTTTACCTCGCGTGTGTACGTTTATGCTAACATTACTTTGTCTTGTAGGAGCTGCAGAGATTCCCGAAGCTACATGAGGCCATCGTAGAAGTGGTCACCTCCCTGCTGAGGAAGAGGCTGCCCATCACCAATGAGATGGTAGCAACACCGTCACTTCTCTTTGAATGTGTGCAGACGTCTTTTAGGTTGTCAGACTAGCCAGGTGTAGGTTTCTGCTGCTAATTTCTCCTTCCTGTCCACTATTTCTGATTTGAAAATCCTTTTTACATCTTTAGTTTTGCCATGATTTGAATCATGGACTATAACAGCCCTTCTTGTTTTGGGTTTTTTTTTTTGAGTAAATTTAAATTTTAATGAGAGTTTAACCTGTCACCATTTTCCAGAGGCACCATCACTACATCCTGGGCTCAGTGGCTGGTGATTGGTTTAAAGAAATGCAAACATGCCAGGGCAGTTTTCCACCAATAGCAGATTGATAGTTAGGTGTAGCCAGACTGCAAGCCTTCCTTTTGAGTAGTTTTAGTGACATTTTGAATCCGTTTTGATTACAGTGCTGTCCTCTTTTCTCGTTACAGGTCCATAACTTGGTTGCGATCGAGCTAGCCTACATCAACACGAAGCATCCAGACTTTGCAGACGCCTGTGGAGTCATGAATAACAACATTGAGGTCTGTAATCAGTTCAACCCTGAATGTCTTTTATTTACATCTTTTTGTACTTTAAAGCAGATTACACACTTGAATAATGTGACTAAAGGAATATAATACAATAACCTGTTTAATTATAATTTCTTCTGTTTTGTTTTGGTGGCTGAATTTCACCAATGTAGTTTGAGAAGCTGTTTTTTTTAACCTTCTAAACCCATATTATCTTTTTAAAAAAATCACCAAAATCAACCATTTATCAGTCAGATATCAGATTTTCAGGTTATTGAACCACTCATTTTAATTCTGCATGTGCCAGTTTTTTAAAAAATGACAAAAATAAACCTTTTAGTAGAAGTGAATTCTGTAAAAAAATTAAAATTCTGTGCTCCGTGTTGCGACCAACAGTCGTGTTGGAAAAATCCAGAAACTTTTTGGCTGAACTGCAGGGAGGCAAATATGGAAATAAATTCCAGATGTAAATAGTTAAGTGTCTACAGTATGCTGATTTTTTTTTCTCCCAGTATTTATAACACCTGTAGGCACTTGGATAAATGTTGTCCAAGTTTTCCCCATTTTTGTAAAATAAATGATCACAGACATTCCACTTTTTTAACTGATTTTTGACCTAACTCTGTTCAGAGAATATTTCTAAGTTGTCTCTACTTCTAGTCGTGGTTCTTCTGTTTCTGTAGAGGTCCAGGACATTATTTTGTTGTGAAAAATCGGCCGATGGTGAATAAAAATGTGGCAGGAGCAAAAAATGGTCAAAAATGTGCTTGGGGTTCAGAGGGTTTAAACTTTCATGAGATCGGATACTGACCAAGTGATCTAATGCAGCATTTATTTCCTTAAATACTTCTCTGTGAGTTACTGTGGAGTTGTAATTATTCTAAGAAATCATTAGTTTGTCATTCCAGTGTATTAGAAATGTTATAATTAACAGTTTGCACTCCTCCATGATGAAATGTGTTCTTAATTAGTTGTAAAGTAAATTATCCTTCACATTTTCCAAGTATGTCTCTGGAAAAAAAAGAAAAACATCATTTGTTCAGACTTGTGGTTTTGTGTGTTGGTAGGAGCAGAGGAGAAACCGGATGAGAGAGCTTCCCACTGCAGTGCCCAGGGATAAGGTAAAAGAGATGAACGTGTTTTAAAATGCAATAAACAGCAGCTCCTGTGCTCTAGTATCTGCTCGCAGTATAAAAGGGTTCTTGTGTGGCGTTAATCACTCATAACGCTGCAGGACGAGGATCTGTGAACCGAATGCTTCGGATAGTTTCCATCGAGGAATTTTATCCCACATCTCCCCTCTTTGAACGTCGTCCTCTCTTTCCCCCTTTTGACTTTCGACTGCCAGCCTCCTTTTTCTTCTGTCTTTTTTCACATTTCTTCTCTCCCTCACGCCTGCTCTCATATTCCTGCTAGTCTGCTCTCAAAGGCCCGGCTGGTCCAACTGTGGTTTCTGGCGAGTCTCCTGCGTCTGGAGCCGACATGGACGGTGCCAAGGTGGGCACATAGGCAGCTCTGAGCCTGGCTGGCTGTGGGGCTGCTGGTTGGGGATGAATGGAAGGATGGTTGGATGGATGGATGGACGGACGGATGGATGGTTGTACCGTATGGATGAATGGATGGATAGATGGATGGAAGGATGAACGGATAGATGGATGGTTGGTTGGATGTTTGTTTGATTGGTTGGATGAATGGGTGGATTGAAGGATGGATGGTTGGTTGGTTGGATGGATGGATGGATAGTTGGTTGGTTGGATGTTTGTTTGATTAGTTGGATCGATGATGGATATTTGGATGGATGTTTGGTTGGGTGGATGGTTGAACGAATGGATAGTTTGGATGGATGGATGATGGTTTGATGGATGGATGGTTGGTTGGATGGATGGATGGCTGGATGGATGGATAGTATGGATGGATGGTTGGTTGGTTGGACGGATGGATGGATGGATGGATAGATAGTTTGGATGGATGGACGGTTGGATGGATGGATAGTATGGTTGGATGGATGGATGGTTGGTTGGTTGGTTGGATGGATGGATAGTATGGATGGTTGGTTGATTGTTTGGATGGATGGATAGTATGGATGGTTGGTTGGTTGGTTGGACGGATGGATGGATGGACAGTTGGTTGGATGGATGATAGTATGGTTGGTTGGATGGATGGATGGTTGGATGGATGGTTGAGCATGGGGCTGCTGGCATGCACACTGATCTTCCTGTGCTCATGCGGTGCTTTTGTTTTGCTTTTCCTTCAGCCTGTGTGGGCTTGTACTAATCAACTGTTGTGCTTTCTGCAGTCTGTTTTTACCCAAAGTTGCAGAGAATATCTCTCCTCTCCTTCTCTTTCCTGTTCCAGCCTCTTTCTGGGGATCGACCGATATTTTTTTATTAGATGTTGATTCTTGGCGCTCAAGAAAGAGCGATATTTGGACCCGATATACATTAGATGTAATGTTTTACCAGCATGCGAAGCAGAGAAGCTGTCATTCATAACTGCACGTCTTCGTTAATAAGGGTGACTATAACTGAATGTGGGCCAATATATAATTGAGAGACTTTTGAAGTCATATCTTGCATACATTTTTATTAAAAATAAAAAACTAATGTTTTTTGTGTTCATTATGATCATTTTTCCAAATTCCATAATTATATATTATGGAAACAATCACTTATTCATAAAAAATGACTGGATATCACTAAAAGTGTGCTTATTTAGAAATTATTTTGATTGTGTTCTTTTTACTAAGTTGAGGTAATCATGACGGATATTTCTTTTTGGCAATATATCAAATTATTTAAGGAAAATAACAAATTGTGAAATTTCTTTCAACTAAGGTACCCATTTACAAAAACACCTCAAGGAAGTGTGTTAACCACATGATGTCATTTCCTCCTGAAGAAAAGACTGGAAGACTCCAAGGCTTTCTGAGTTATTTAATATAAAATAGTGTGTGAATCAAATGTGGATTCATCGCATGTCAACAGATTTACTGCAGTGTCTTTATAAATAACTTTCAGTTTCAATTTTACTCAATTGTGTATATAATATTTAGAAGCATCTTTCCCTAAAAATGCCCTGTGGTGTTTGGTTATAGGCGACCATGTTGATTTTAGGCCTGAAAACAGCAAAAATGTCAAACTATGATACAATCTTTCACGGTTCAGTCACCTTTATTACCCATTAAGGTCCATATCTTAAAGCATTATTAATTGTTGTTTTCCAGACTCTGGTTTGGGGTAACTTGTGGCTGCTTTCTAACTTAGCTGCTCGCTGTTAGCGTAGCCTTAGCCACTATGAGCAACGGCTTGTTTCTTGTTCAGTGTTTTCAGACCTGAAGTTGTGCATTTATCAATAATCTGCAAATTTAAAAAACTGCAAATAATCGGTCTATCCCTACTTAACCTTCTGGATGCTTTGACTTTTCTACTCAGATTCTAGGACCTGTGAGATCCCACCTCTGTGCATCGTCTATGCAACCCTTGTTTGTAAGCCATGCTAACAGCATGGCTCTAATGATGGTAGTTGCTTTCATTTTTAATGAAATTTCAGCCTCGGGTTTACTTCCTATTTAATGCTAATTAGCAAAGGTTTGCATGCTCAGGCGAGACAGTGAACATGGTAAACATTAACATGTCATCATGCATACTGTATGCACATGTTAACATTTAGCCTATAGCACACGTAGCTGTTAGCATGGCCGCAGACTTCTGTCATGTTTTCTCTTTAACTGGAGCACAGAGACATTAAATTATGCACATGACTGCACTTCAGGTTTCTAGAATCTCTTCTTATGGTCGAGCCCGTTCTACTTGTGTTTGCAAATGCACATGAATCAGTCAACGTTTCTGTGCTACACACCCTAACCATCCTTTCCCCGTCAACCCCATGTTGAACCCTGATGACAAGCAAGAGGAGCTGTTCCCACAAGTTAGCTGTTTTTCTGTCTTCAGGCTCCAGCAGCAGGGCCTCAGGCCGAGCAGGACGGCACCGGGAGCTGGAGGGGGATGCTGAAGAAAGGCGAGGACGCTCCGGGCTCCGGACCCGGGAGCCCCCTTAAAGGAGCTGTCAACCTGCTTGATGTGGTAAGTGAACACCGGCCTGCTAGCATTCCTCATTAATGAGACTACAGTAGTTTTTGAGCGAGCAACCAATTAAAACATCACCCTCTTGTTTCCCCTCTAGCCCGTCCCTGTCGCAAGGAAGTTGTCATCACGTGAGCAGAGGGACTGCGAGGTCATCGAGCGCCTCATCAAGTCCTACTTCCTCATCGTCCGCAAGAACATCCAGGACAGGTGGGTTCATCTTGCTGATGTTTAAAGTTTTGTGGTTTATTTTAACTGTCAAAGTTAATTAACTCCAACTTTTTAACTGTTGAACTACTCATCTGTGACTCTGTTGGAAAACGTAACCAAATTTAAGCTTAAAATCATTTTATTAAAATCATTTTATTCTGCATCTTGTGTAAAAAAAAAAAAAAAAATCACCAAATACCAACCATTTGCACTAAAAAGATTCTGTAAAAAACAAAAAATCTGATCCTCTGTGCAACGGTGAAGCCTTTAGGGACGAGGATGAACTGCAGGCTGTGTTTACAAAGAGCCGAAAGGAGACAAACGGAAACAAATTGAAGTCTAACTGGTAAAATATCTACAGTATATAAAATTACCTCTCCCTCTCCGGGCACTTATGTGCAGATGTTGTACATGTTAATGTCATGTTTTTTGCAAAACAAATGAAATTCATCTTTTTATGTGTCAGACAACAGAAGACAGTTAATCTACTTCCAATCATGGTTGTATCGAATATTAAATAACTTTAAGCTGATCAGTATGCACCAGTCCATTCTCATATAATTTCTGAATACAGAACTTCATCAACTTTGTGATCAAACTTCTTGAACTGTTGAGGAATATAACACAGGCAAGCTTGTCTACTGTAATATGGAGATAACCATATGTAGCTTGTTCCTTTAACTGCAACTAATAATGGATTAATAGAAGGTTGTCGATGATGACAGTCCGACCAACGAGAATTCATTTGTATGAGCAAATACTGACCACCAGTTGACTTGGAGCCCTTAAAAGTAGTCCATAAAAATTGCACTGTTTATTTTTTTGAGTACTACTTAAAAATCCAGTGTGTGTTTTTAGAAAATTGAGCCTTTTAAGATAATTATATATCTATGACCCATTGGTCTAGATTGGAGACATTGACTTTTTCTACGCAATAAAAAGAACAGTGTCAAACTGCTGGCCTTATCCTGTGAAATGCTTCTCCTTCCTCTCGAAAACATCCTCCCAGTGGGGTTGTTGGAGTCTAAGGCCCCTCAGGGCTCAGTAGGGTTAAATATCTCCCATTTAGCTCCTACTTAAACAGCTCAGTACTTCGGCAGGCAGCGGCCACCTGGTGAGTCCGACTCGAGCCCCTCCATCTGGGAAGCGACGCAGCCACCAGGCCATCTTGCCTCCTTGTTCTAAACCATCTGTTCGGTCTGTTTCCTCTCTCTCTGTGCTGCAGTGTGCCAAAGGCAGTGATGCACTTCCTGGTCAACCATGTGAAGGACAGCCTCCAGAGCGAGCTTGTCGGCCAGCTGTATAAATCTGGCCTCCTCAATGATCTGCTGACCGAGTCGGAGGATATGGCCCAGCGGCGCAAGGAGGCAGCCGACATGCTACAGGTAACAGGCTCCCACCTGGTGGTGCTCAACTTTTCCCTTGTGTTTTAGGAGTGCCTTTGTCAGCCATTTTAATGTGTGTTTTTTGTTTTTCGTGTGCACAGGCGTTGCAGAAAGCCAGCCAGGTGATCGCCGAGATCAGGGAAACGCATCTGTGGTGAAAAAAAGAGCCCAATCTGCCATCTCATCATCATGCCTCAAGGACCGACGCTCCGTAGCACTCATCATGTCTGAAGTTTTGGATTCACAACCATGAAAATGATCTATACTCCAATGTGTAATAGGTAACATATCGGCTTACAGGCTACTTGAAAGAAATGTAAGTTAATTGATTTAAAACGTACGCCGTTGTCTGGCGTTCATTTAAACGCACTGCCTCCGTTTGCTAGTATTCAAGGTGAGAAGTTTAGACATTCTAGTTGCCACCCATGGCTCCGGAAAGAATCGAGAGTGCAGCCAAAGGCAAAGTACTTCTCAGTTTTTGACAGACTGCGGTTGACCAGTATGGAAATGGACTTTTGTGTAAACTGGGAAATCAAAGTTTTGACGCCACTTTGGCAGCTCTGCAAAGCATTCTGAAAAATGTTTTTGCTTCGGGGTATATATGAAAAGAAACTCTAAATTATTCAGCCCCACATTTGCAGCCTTTTCATTTAGTAGCTGTCATGTGTCAGAAAACCTCCATCACTTCAAGTTTTGCACTATTGTCACCACACTGTACTTTATAGCAAGTCAATTATCCTGACACTGTATTGCCATCAGAATCTTTATTTATTGTGTTATTTAAATGTGTGGATAATGTCATGAGCACTATTGCAGCAGATTGTTTAATTATGTTTACATATTGCTGCCTACATGTGAAACTTATGGTGCACTGTGGTTCTGTGTATGGTTCCCAAAAGAAAGAATAAATAGAGGTATTTTATTGCCACCTAATTGGTCTGAATTCATATATGGTGGGGATTAAGCCGGAATTCAACATCAAAACACTCAAGCAGGTCAAAATTGTGGCACAAAAGCACAACTCTTTATTTATGTCTACAACTTGTGGCAGCTTTAACAGAGATGCAGCGTCGTCTTTGTTAAAGTGTAGATCAATGTCTTCAACTTCAACACTGCTGCTCGTGTTCAGACGCCTCCTGTGAGAACTTCTGTCCGTGTTTCTGTCTATCTCAGCCGGCCCTTGCCCTTGCCTCTTCCTTTGGCGCTGTAAAGTCACAGGCAGAAACATTTAACAGCTCAGCATGTATGCATTAATGAACATTATTCTGCAGTTTATGTACTATTGGACTCATTAAGTATTCAACGTTAAACCTGCAGTGCGGAACTTTTGTGCACCCAGTCCCCCATGGACTTGGGTGGATGACGACATTTACGCCACTACGTAAAGCACGAGTTAGCCTTAGCATCAATGCAGCATCTTTGCTACAACGGGAGTAAATGTAATGGAGCATGCTGATACCAATCTACTGTGCAGGTATACAACTAAGTCCCCAAAGTACTCAACAGATACCCGAAGTAAACCAACAGCTACTGTGGTGTCTGCAAGGGAATGTAAAGTCTTTATTCTTTCTCTAAACACAGTAACTTTGGCTATCTGGAACATTAGAAGCTTTTCCCGGGGGCTTTCTTGGTTTTTACACCATAGGCTACACCATACTTCTATTTAGGGATGTCCCAAACTCCATCCCCAAAATTTTGTAACTAAATCGGTAGTGGCGTAAACCACATCTGTTGTTGCACAGAAACATGGGAAAGTCCCAAAAACATCTGTCAGGTATTTCTCTGATAACACTCTGAGGCACTTTCTTACTTTATTCCACCTTAAAGTAACACTTAATTGGAGTTTACTATGCCTAATCTAAGTCTCTGTGATGGTGCTCCTTTACTAGCTAGTAACACGTGCTTGCCTCCTTGGGTTGCTACAGTATGAAATAATAAAAGGTACTAATGCTAATCTAAAGTATGTATTATTTAGGAATGACACGGATCAGATTGGGACATCATTACTCCTACAGCCAACCTATCATTGCTGTTTAACGTAAATGCATTGTTCGCAAAAATTAGATTTAAAACGGCAGTATACAGGGAGATTTACCTGCTGTCAATCAGCTTAATCAGCACAGCAAGAACTTGTTAACGGATGTTCATTTATATGTAAAAGTTCTGGTCTAACTTTAGATAAATAAGGCATTGTGAAGTTCATGAATAAATACAAATACAGAGCTATATAAATTGTAAAATAACTTTTTAAAGTCAATATCATATAAAATCACATAACTGCTGCTCTAATAAGTTCTCTCAGATTGACAGACAGTATTTAACAATTTAAATAATACACTTCAAATTTAGTTTGCAGTTCTGATTATTTCATAATGTCTTATTTAATTTTAATGGTCTTCTCAAGCTCAGACTATTTAATTTAGGCCTGCTTTTCTACAAATGCCTGCTGTTCATTTGATGAAAGACGCCTAAGTTGTTGAATGTTAACAAGCCGCTGTGCAACACTGACTAAATAAAGCAGTTTAAAATTGAGACATTTCGATTGAGAACAAAGAAGAAAGAAATATTTCAGGCCAGCTTTTTGGGAACTGAACGGGGCATATTCCTGTCTGCATACAGACTGATTTTTCTTCAGGTGTCACATTTCATCAGAGTGTATGCAGTGCAGCTCCACATGTGCTGTATGAAAATGAGAATGACAGAAGAAAGAGCTACAATAGATAAAAGCAAAGGGCAAACAGCAAGCAGCATGCTATTAGAGGACAGAGCACTCGGTTTCACAGCTGGGACAAGATGATCTTCAGCCCTACCTTTGATGTGTTGTCCTTTGTAAAACCTTTACCCAAAATTCACAAATATCCGCCAGATATTTGACATGCAGACTGTAAACACTTCCCAGCTGCTTCAACAGACATCTCACTTTCTGTCTTAAATGTGGACACGCTAAACTCTCCAAGAACGGCTACGCTGATCGCTTTACATTCGGTAATTTGCACGCATCTGGGCCTTTGTTGTCTCCCTCAAAAACATTTCATCAGGACATATGGGTGATGTGGGGATAAAGCCCATGATTGTCCGCTTTTTTGGGGATGATCTTTCAAACCGCCACACGGTTTCTCTTATTTTAAAGCTCTAATAAAGCCGTGGATCACGATGTTGTCAGACTGCCGAGATGGGAAATGTAAAGAGGGATGTTGAGTAATAGATGAATGTGAAAGTTAAAAGAGAATAAAGAATATTAGGGAGAGTAAGGAACCACTACAAGATGGTAAAAAAAGTAATCAAATACTGCATGCCTGCCCAAAAAGGCTGCATTAAACAAGAACAAAGCAGAATCTCTGTTACTGCTGTGGTCTTTTCGTGGTTTTGTCAAACAGGTAAAAACCCATTTTCTTTACTTGTTCACAGCCATAGCGGGGTGAGTTCCTTTGTGTCTATGATAATCTAAGCTCAAAACTCACTCAGCTAAGACTGCATCACATATTCCCACTTTATATCAAGTGGGATTATGTGAATTTAAAAGGCCTTGGGGGTAAGAGATAATGTGACACAAAGATCTGGAAATACTGCAGAGAGGGGGTTTGAATCTGTAAAGCCGCTGGGCAAATAAAGGGTTTCAACATGTACCAGGCCAGAGAAAACTACTGAATGTATCACGTTTTACAGAATAGATTTGGCACTTCTGTCAGAAGTATATGATCTGACAAAATACTTCCCGAGGCTCTTTAATTGAAGACCAAAACCACTACTAACAACTGCAACAGCAGCTTTAAAAGAAAGATTCACGCAGAGCCAGTCTGAGCCACGCCGGAGATTTCTCTAAAAACCTCAGGCGTGGCTTAAAGATGGCAGCTACTTACCTCTGGTGGTCCTGAACGCGGATTTGGAGCAGATTGATCTGTAGGGGGGGGACAAACATGGAGGACCGGCTGAGTCCAGGGACACCAGCAGACGAGAGGAAACCGACTGAGCCCAAGAGTTTACCTGGTGGTCTTAAAGAAGAACTCAGCAGAGGCAGGTACCGTCTGTTCCCCTGACATCCATAATGTAATCATATGTAAATGGAGACTCGAGTCTTCCCCACTGAGCTCCTCTTTTTCAGCTAAATCCTAGAGGAGCTACAGAACCTCAGAAATTAAATCTTTATCATAGCGTTTCATCTCGAGCAGCCAAAACGTCTGTTCAGCGAGAACTGAGGGAAGAGACGTTGCCCTGACGACAAAATGTGGCTTTAGATCAAATTATAGCTGTCAAAGTGGGAGAGAAAATACGACAGCTGGAATCATGTTCTGGTTTTAGAAACAGATTGTGAACATACTGCAAGATGATGTTTTACACGTTATGTTTCACGTGGACTGCAGTTTGTGAATAATGCCTTCAATCACAGTAAAGGAATTACTGAGCATTGCAAGGAGTGATGCTTAATTTGCTCTTTCTAAATATGAAGGCACAACAGGTACAGTTTGTTAGGTTAGCATGAAGAATGGAAACCTAACAAAGTTAATGAAGTGTTCAGATTAAAAGTTGAAAGTTGAAAAACGAAACATCTTTCCTCACAATTTTCTGACTGCTAATGTTTGTACTTCTGAAAAGAACTATAGGAAGCGTTGTACAAAATATCATAAAAATCGTCATAGTTTAGTATGTCATCCATAATATGACAAAAACGTCATAGTTTAGTATGCCATTCAAAATATCACTAAAACATCATAGTTTAGTGTGTCATCCAAAATATGACAAAAACGTTATATTTTAGTGTGCCATCCAAAATATTACAAAAACGTCATAGTTTAATATTTCATCAAAAATATAAGAAAAAACGTCATGGTTTAGTATGTCGTCCAAAATATTACAAAAACGTCATTGTTTAGTATGTCGTCTGTGGATATTATGACACTGTATGCTGGCTTTACACAAGTCTGGCCTAAGTCTTCTGTCAGAAAGACTGCAGCTGATCCAGAGATTTGATGAAGAAATCCTCTTTATTGTATCCAAATAGGAAGCTATATACATCCAGGTATGACAGTGAGTGGAAGATAAGTGAGTATGAGTGTATATGCGTGGGTGTATGTTTATGTATCTGTATACGGTTTCCTATAAAGAACAATGAATAAATGTGTTACACACCAATGAGCACATCAGGTATAAGTGTGCAATGATAATGACGAATACACGGTCATATAACAGGCCTATCATTATGAACACACAGTTATACAGGCATAGGTTAATAGCAATAAACATGGCTGCAATTGCGCTTAGTGTCCACAAGGGCGCGCCAGAGGGCCGCCAACTGACGACAGAGGTTTCATAACTGCGGCCCTCGTGTTCAATGGCGGACAGAGCGAGGCAAATCAATTAACTTTAGTAGAGAACATAAATGCGCTTTGGCACAGCGAAATCACTCTCTGTAAGGTGGGTTTACTTATAACACATAGATAACAAGCATTTGGAATACTTACATAGGCATTTACACACAAATAAGCACAAACACACAAAGGTCCACGAGATGCGTCTCACGGTTGTGGCTCCCTCTGCGTACTGAATACCTACTGAGCAGTGCGCATGTCATGGGGAGATGAACGTGACGCAATGACGCTGTCTCTTAAAGGCACAGCAGATAAGAGCAGGGAATTTGCACACCAAAAGATGACAAAAATGTCACAGTTTAGTATGTGGTCCAAAATGTGACAAAAAAGTCTGTTACGCGTTGCTGGCTGCTGCCTCTCTCCTTGGTCTCTCTGATCTCCCTCCTTCCTTTACCTGTGCAAGTGCAGCACACCTGAGTGCTGTTAGCATGTAGGGAGGAGGAGGGTATTTAGGGAGGCAGGAGAGAAGAGGCAGGCAGAGCAGAGGCATGAATACCGCAAAGCCACACCTCCTCCCCGGACAAACGCGTGAGGGTCTTTTTGTGTTTGTGTAACTTCTCCTTTCGTGATTAACAATGAGTTTTCTCTTTTCAGGCATTGGATTCATTCCCCCCCCATGCATGTTTAGATTGCTGGGTTTTATTATTTTAGTTTGGCTGTAGTTGCTGGTTGTCCTATTTTCGCTGTTTTCCTTTTGTAGCAGTATTTTTGGTGAGGCAGTTTAGCTAGGGATGGTGACTGGTCCGAGGCCCCATTGCCGGGTTAGCCGTGTTCACCACTCCTCTTGTTTGTTTTGGCCAGCAACTACAGCCCTTTTCCTTTTACCATTATTTCTATCCTGATTACTTGGATTATTCATGACTAAAGTTGTTTTTTTCACCTCACCAACTCACCTGTCATGTCTGTGTCCTGTTTATATATTGTCGGTCTCTTTGTTTGAGCCGAGTTTGTGAATTTTTAAAGCGGCCGTAAAAACATCATAGTTTAGTGTCTCGTCAAAAATGTGACAAAAAACGTCATAGTTTAGTATGTTGTCCAAAATGTGACAAAAAAGTCATAGTTTAGTATGTGGTCTGAAAATGGACAAAAAACATCATAATTTAGTATTTCGTCAAAAATGGACAGAAAACGTCACAGTTTAGTATGTCGTCCAAAAATGGACAAAAAACGTCACAGTTTAGTATGTCGTCCAAAAATGGACAAAAAAGGTCATAGTTTAGTAAGTCGTCAAAATGGACAAAAAACGTCATAGTTTAGTATGTCGTCAAAATGGACAAAAAACGTCATATTTTAGTATGTCGTCAAAAATGGACAAAAATGGCATTCTGTGTCCGAAAATGAAAAAAAAGTCATAGTTTAGTATGTCGTCCGAAAATGGCCAAAAAACATCATAGTTTAGTAAGTCGTCAAAAATGGACAAAAAACTTCATAGTTTAATATGTTGACCGAAAATGGACAAAAAACGTCATAGTTTAGTATGTCGTCAAAAATGGACAAAAAACATCATAGTTTAGTATGTCCTCAAAATGGACAAAAAACGTCATAGTTTAGTGTGTCGTCCAAAAATGGACAAAAAACGTCATAGTTTAGTGTGTCGTCCAGAAAAGGATAAAAAAAATGTCATATTTTAGTATGTCGACAAAAATGGTCAAAAATGGCATTCTGTGTCCGAAAATGAAAAAAAACGTCATAGTTTAGTATGTCGTATGAAAATGGCCAAAAACGCCAACGCTTAGTATATCGTCCAAAAAAGGACAAAAACGTCATAGTTCAGTATGTCATTCGAAAAAGGACAAAAAACGTCATAGTTTAATATGTCATCCGAAAATGGACAAAAAATGTCATAGTTTAGTATGTCATCCGAATATGATCAAAATACGTCATAGTTTATATGTCATCCGAAAATGAAAAAAAACGTCATAGTTTAGTATGTCGTCTGAAAATGGATAAAAAACGGCATTCTGTGTCCGAAAATCAACAAAAATATCATAATTTACTGTCGTCCGAAAATAGACAAAAAACACCATAGCTTAGTATGTTGTCCGAAAATGGACAAAAAACGTCAGTTTCGTATGCCGTCTGAAAATGGAAAAAACATCATAGTTTAGTATGTTGTCCCAAAAAGGACAAAAAACGTCATAGTTTAGTATGTCGTCCAAAAATGGACAAAAAACGTCATAGTTTAGTGTGTCGTCCAGAAAAGGACAAAAAAAATGTCATATTTTAGTATGTCGACAAAAATGGTCAAAAATGGCATTCTGTGTCCGAAAATGAACAAAAACGTCATAGTTTAGTATGTCGTATGAAAATGGCCAAAAACGCCAACGCTTAGTATATCGTCCAAAAAAGGACAAAAAACGTCATAGTTCAGTATGTCATTCGAAAAAGGACAAAAAACGTCATAGTTTAATATGTCATCCGAAAATGGACAAAAACATCAGAGTTTAGTATGTCGTCAAAAATGGACAAAAAACTTCATAGTTTAGTATGTTGACTGAAAACGGACAAAAACGTCATAGTTTAGTATGTCGTCCGAAAACAGACAAAAACTGTCATAGTTTAGAATGTCGTCTGAAAATGGCCAAAAAAGTCATAGTTTATTATGTCGTCTGAAAATGGACAAAAAACATCACAGTTTAGTGTGTCGTCAAAATGGACAAAAAATGGCATTCTGTGTCTGAAAATGGACAAAAACGTCATAGCTCAGTATATCGTCAAAAAATGGACAAAAAACGTCATAGTTTAGCATGTCGTCCGAAAAAGGACAAAAAACATGATAGTTTAGTATGTTGTTCGAAAATGGACAAAAACCGTCATAGTTTAGTATGTCGTCCAAAATGGACAAAGAACGGCATTCTGGGTCCGAAAATGAACAAAAAGTCATAGTTTAGTATGTCCTCAAAATGGAAAAAAAACATCATAGTTTAGTATGTCGTCCGAAAAAGGACAAAAAACGTCATAGTTTAGTATGTCGTCCGAAAAAGGACAAAAAACGTCATAGTTTAGTATGTCGTCCGAAAATGGACAAAAACATCAGAGTATAGTATGTCGTCAAAAATGGACAAAAAACTTCATAGTTTAGTATGTTGACTGAAAATGGACAAAAAAACGTGATAGTTTAGTATGTCGTCCGAAAACAGACAAAAACTGTCATAGTTTAGAATGTCGTCTGAAAATGGCACAAAAAGTCATAGTTTATTATGTCGTCTGAAAATGGACAAAAAACATCATAGTTTAGTATGTCGTCCGAAAAAGGACAAAAAACATGATAGTTTAGTATGTTGTTCGAAAATGGACAAAACCGTCATAGTTTAGTATGTCGTCCAAAATGGACAAAGAACGGCATTCTGGGTCCGAAAATGAACAAAAAGTCATAGTTTAGTATGTCCTCAAAATGGAAAAAAAACATCATAGTTTAGTATGTCGTCCGAAAAAGGACAAAAAACGTCATAGTTTAGTATGTCGTCCGAAAATGGACAAAAAACGTCATAGTTTAGTATGTCGTCCGAAAATGGACAAAAACATCAGAGTATAGTATGTCGTCAAAAATGGACAAAAAACTTCATAGTTTAGTATGTTGACTGAAAATGGACAAAAAACGTGATAGTTTAGTATGTCGTCCGAAAACAGACAAAAACTGTCATAGTTTAGAATGTCGTCTGAAAATGGCCAAAAAAGTCATAGTTTATTATGTCGTCTGAAAATGGACAAAAAACATCATAGTTTAGTATGTCGTCCGAAAAAGGACAAAAAAATGTCACATTTTAGTATGTTGTCAAAAATGAAAAAAAAGGCAACCTGTGTCCGACAATGAACAAAAATGGACAAAAAACATGATAGTTTAGTATGTAGTTCAAAAATGGACAAAAAACGTCATAGTTTAGTATGTCGTCCGAAAAAGGACAAAAAATACCATAGTCAATATGTCATCCAAAAATGGACAAAAACCGTCGTAGTTTAGTATGTCGTCCAAAATGGACAAAAACGGCATTCTGGGTCCGAAAATGAACAAAAACGTCATAGTTTAGTATGTCGTCAAAAATGGACAAAAAACATCATAGCTTAGTATGTCGTCAAAATGGACAAAAAAACGCCAAAGCTTAGTATATCGTCCGAAAAAGGACAAAAAACGTCATGGTTTAGTATGTCATCTGAATATGGTCAAAATACGCCATCGTTTAGTATGTCGTCAAAAATGGACAAAAAAATGCCATAGTTTAGTATGTCGACCGAAAACGGACAAAAAAGTCATAGTTTAGTATGTTGTTCAAAAATGGACAAAAAACGTCATAGTTTAGTATGTCATCCGAAAATGGACAGAAAACGTAATAGTTTAGTATGTCGTCAAAAAAAGACAATAATCAGGGTACCTGTATAGCTCAATGGGTTAAGCAGGTGAACCACATATCGGAGCCGGTCTCCGACGCAGCAGCCCGGGTTCGATTCCCGCTCGCAGCCCTTTGCTGCATGTCTTCCCAGACTTTCTTCCCTGTCACTCTCTCAATTGGCCTGTCAAATAAAGCTGATAAAGGACCAAAATATTTTAAAAAAGTCATAGTTTAGCATGTCGTCCAAAATGGACAAAAAACGGCATTCTGTGTCCGAAAATGTACAAAAACGTCAGTTTCGTATGTCGTCTGAAAATGGACAAAAAATGTCATAGTTTTGTATGTCTTCAAAAATGGACAAAAACCGGCATTCTGTGTCCGAAAATGAACAAAAACGTCATAGTTTAGTATATCGTCAAAAAATGGACAAAAAACGTCATAGTTTAGTATGTCGTCAAAAATGGACAAAAAAACGCCAAAGCTTAGTATATCGTCCCAAAAAGGACAAAAAATGTCATAGTTTAGTATGTCGTCCAAAAATGGACAAATAACGTGATAGGTAAGTATGTCATCCGAAAATGGACAGAAAGCGTAATAGTTTAGTATGTCGTCAAAAAAGACAACAATCAGGGTGCCTGTATAGCTCAATGGGTTAAGCAGGTGAACCACATATCGGAGCCGGTCTCCGACGCAGCAGCCCGGGTTCGATTCCCGCTCGCAGCCCTTTGCTGCATGTCTGCCCAGACTCTTCTTCCCTGTCACTCTCTCAATTGGCCTGTCAAATAAAGCTGATAAAGGACCAAAAATGAAATACTAAAAAAAAGTCACAGTTTAGTATGTCGTCGGAAAATGGACAAAAAACGTCACAGTTTAGTATGTCGTCCGAAAATGGACAAAAAACGTCATAGTTTCGTATGTCGTCCGAAAATGGACAAAAACATCAGAGTTTAGTATGTCGTCAAAAATGGACAAAAAACTTCATAGTTTAGTATGTTGACTGAAAATGGACAAAAAACGTCATAGTTTAGTATGTCGTCCGAAAACAGACAAAAACTGTCATAGTTTAGAATGTCGTCTGAAAATGGCCAAAAAAGTCATAGTTTATTATGTCGTCTGAAAATGGACAAAAAACATCATAGTTTAGTATGTCGTCCGAAAAAGGACAAAAAAAGTCATATTTTAGTATGTCGTCAAAAATAGACAAAAATGGAGTTCTGTGTCCGAAAATGAACATAAACATCATAGTTTAGGCTGTCGTCCGAAAATGGACAAAAAATGTCATCGTTTAGTATGTTGTCAAAAATGAAAAAAAAGGCATCCTGTGTCCGACAATGAACAAAAATGGACAAAAACATGATAGTTTAGTATGTTGTTTGAAAATGGACAAAAAACGTCATAGTTTAGTATGTCGTCCGAAAAAGGACAAAAAATACCATAGTCAATATGTCATCCAAAAATGGACAAAAACCGTCATAGTTTAGTATGTCGTCCAAAATGGACAAAAAACGGCATTCTGGGTCCGAAAATGAACAAAAACGTCATAGTTTAGTATGTCGTCAAAAATGGACAATAAACATCATGGTTTAGTATGTCGACCGAAAATGGACAAAAAACATCATAGCTTAGTATGTCGTCAAAATGGACAAAAAAACGCCAAAGCTTAGTATATCGTCCGAAAAAGGACAAAAAACGTCATGGTTTACTATGTCATCTGAATATGGTCAAAATACGCCATAGTTTAGTATGTCGTCAAAAATGGACAAAAAAAATGCCATAGTTTAGTATGTCGACCGAAAACGGACAAAAAAGTCATAGTTTAGTATGTTGTTCAAAAATGGACAAAAAACGTCATAGTTTAGTATGTCATCTGAAAATGGCCAAAAACGCCAACGCTTAGTATATCGTCCAAAAAAGGACAAAAACGTCATAGTTCAGTATGTCATTCGAAAAAGGACAAAAAACGTCATAGTTTAATATGTCATCCGAAAATGGACAAAAAATGTCATAGTTTAGTATGTCATCCGAATATGATCAAAATACGTCATAGTTTATATGTCATCCGAAAATGAAAAAAAACGTCATAGTTTAGTATGTCGTCTGAAAATGGATAAAAAACGGCATTCTGTGTCCGAAAATCAACAAAAATATCATAATTTACTGTCGTCCGAAAATAGACAAAAAACACCATAGCTTAGTATGTTGTCCGAAAATGGACAAAAAACGTCAGTTTCGTATGCCGTCTGAAAATGGAAAAAAACATCATAGTTTAGTATGTTGTCCCAAAAAGGACAAAAAACGTCATAGTTTAGTATGTCGTCCAAAAATGGACAAAAAACGTCATAGTTTAGTGTGTCGTCCAGAAAAGGACAAAAAAAATGTCATATTTTAGTATGTCGACAAAAATGGTCAAAAATGGCATTCTGTGTCCGAAAATGAACAAAAACGTCATAGTTTAGTATGTCGTATGAAAATGGCCAAAAACGCCAACGCTTAGTATATCGTCCAAAAAGGACAAAAAACGTCATAGTTCAGTATGTCATTCGAAAAAGGACAAAAAACGTCATAGTTTAATATGTCATCCGAAAATGGACAAAAACATCAGAGTTTAGTATGTCGTCAAAAATGGACAAAAAACTTCATAGTTTAGTATGTTGACTGAAAACGGACAAAAAACGTCATAGTTTAGTATGTCGTCCGAAAACAGACAAAAACTGTCATAGTTTAGAATGTCGTCTGAAAATGGCCAAAAAAGTCATAGTTTATTATGTCGTCTGAAAATGGACAAAAAACATCACAGTTTAGTGTGTCGTCAAAAATGGACAAAAAATGGCATTCTGTGTCTGAAAATGGACAAAAACGTCATAGCTCAGTATATCGTCAAAAAATGGACAAAAAACGTCATAGTTTAGCATGTCGTCCGAAAAAGGACAAAAAACATGATAGTTTAGTATGTTGTTCGAAAATGGACAAAAACCGTCATAGTTTAGTATGTCGTCCAAAATGGACAAAGAACGGCATTCTGGGTCCGAAAATGAACAAAAAGTCATAGTTTAGTATGTCCTCAAAATGGAAAAAAAACATCATAGTTTAGTATGTCGTCCGAAAAAGGACAAAAAACGTCATAGTTTAGTATGTCGTCCGAAAAAGGACAAAAAACGTCATAGTTTAGTATGTCGTCCGAAAATGGACAAAAACATCAGAGTATAGTATGTCGTCAAAAATGGACAAAAAACTTCATAGTTTAGTATGTTGACTGAAAATGGACAAAAAAACGTGATAGTTTAGTATGTCGTCCGAAAACAGACAAAAACTGTCATAGTTTAGAATGTCGTCTGAAAATGGCACAAAAAGTCATAGTTTATTATGTCGTCTGAAAATGGACAAAAAACATCATAGTTTAGTATGTCGTCCGAAAAAGGACAAAAAACATGATAGTTTAGTATGTTGTTCGAAAATGGACAAAAACCGTCATAGTTTAGTATGTCGTCCAAAATGGACAAAGAACGGCATTCTGGGTCCGAAAATGAACAAAAAGTCATAGTTTAGTATGTCCTCAAAATGGAAAAAAAACATCATAGTTTAGTATGTCGTCCGAAAAAGGACAAAAAACGTCATAGTTTAGTATGTCGTCCGAAAATGGACAAAAACATCAGAGTATAGTATGTCGTCAAAAATGGACAAAAAACTTCATAGTTTAGTATGTTGACTGAAAATGGACAAAAAACGTGATAGTTTAGTATGTCGTCCGAAAACAGACAAAAACTGTCATAGTTTAGAATGTCGTCTGAAAATGGCCAAAAAAGTCATAGTTTATTATGTCGTCTGAAAATGGACAAAAAACATCATAGTTTAGTATGTCGTCCGAAAAAGGACAAAAAAATGTCACATTTTAGTATGTTGTCAAAAATGAAAAAAAAAGGCAACCTGTGTCCGACAATGAACAAAAATGGACAAAAAACATGATAGTTTAGTATGTAGTTCAAAAATGGACAAAAAACGTCATAGTTTAGTATGTCGTCCGAAAAAGGACAAAAAATACCATAGTCAATATGTCATCCAAAAATGGACAAAAACCGTCGTAGTTTAGTATGTCGTCCAAAATGGACAAAAAACGGCATTCTGGGTCCGAAAATGAACAAAAACGTCATAGTTTAGTATGTCGTCAAAAATGGACAAAAAACATCATAGCTTAGTATGTCGTCAAAATGGACAAAAAAACGCCAAAGCTTAGTATATCGTCCGAAAAAGGACAAAAAACGTCATGGTTTAGTATGTCATCTGAATATGGTCAAAATACGCCATCGTTTAGTATGTCGTCAAAAATGGACAAAAAAATGCCATAGTTTAGTATGTCGACCGAAAACGGACAAAAAAGTCATAGTTTAGTATGTTGTTCAAAAATGGACAAAAAACGTCATAGTTTAGTATGTCATCCGAAAATGGACAGAAAACGTAATAGTTTAGTATGTCGTCAAAAAAAGACAATAATCAGGGTACCTGTATAGCTCAATGGGTTAAGCAGGTGAACCACATATCGGAGCCGGTCTCCGACGCAGCAGCCCGGGTTCGATTCCCGCTCGCAGCCCTTTGCTGCATGTCTTCCCAGACTTTCTTCCCTGTCACTCTCTCAATTGGCCTGTCAAATAAAGCTGATAAAGGACCAAAATATTTTAAAAAAGTCATAGTTTAGCATGTCGTCCAAAATGGACAAAAAACGGCATTCTGTGTCCGAAAATGTACAAAAACGTCAGTTTCGTATGTCGTCTGAAAATGGACAAAAAATGTCATAGTTTTGTATGTCTTCAAAAATGGACAAAAACCGGCATTCTGTGTCCGAAAATGAACAAAAACGTCATAGTTTAGTATATCGTCAAAAAATGGACAAAAAACGTCATAGTTTAGTATGTCGTCAAAAATGGACAAAAAAACGCCAAAGCTTAGTATATCGTCCCAAAAAGGACAAAAAATGTCATAGTTTAGTATGTCGTCCAAAAATGGACAAATAACGTGATAGGTAAGTATGTCATCCGAAAATGGACAGAAAGCGTAATAGTTTAGTATGTCGTCAAAAAAGACAACAATCAGGGTGCCTGTATAGCTCAATGGGTTAAGCAGGTGAACCACATATCGGAGCCGGTCTCCGACGCAGCAGCCCGGGTTCGATTCCCGCTCGCAGCCCTTTGCTGCATGTCTGCCCAGACTCTTCTTCCCTGTCACTCTCTCAATTGGCCTGTCAAATAAAGCTGATAAAGGACCAAAAATGAAATACTAAAAAAAAGTCACAGTTTAGTATGTCGTCGGAAAATGGACAAAAAACGTCATAGTTTAGTATGTCGTCCGAAAATGGACAAAAAACGTCATAGTTTCGTATGTCGTCCGAAAATGGACAAAAACATCAGAGTTTAGTATGTCGTCAAAAATGGACAAAAAACTTCATAGTTTAGTATGTTGACTGAAAATGGACAAAAAACGTCATAGTTTAGTATGTCGTCCGAAAACAGACAAAAACTGTCATAGTTTAGAATGTCGTCTGAAAATGGCCAAAAAAGTCATAGTTTATTATGTCGTCTGAAAATGGACAAAAAACATCATAGTTTAGTATGTCGTCCGAAAAAGGACAAAAAAAGTCATATTTTAGTATGTCGTCAAAAATAGACAAAAATGGAGTTCTGTGTCCGAAAATGAACATAAACATCATAGTTTAGGCTGTCGTCCGAAAATGGACAAAAAATGTCATCGTTTAGTATGTTGTCAAAAATGAAAAAAAAGGCATCCTGTGTCCGACAATGAACAAAAATGGACAAAAAACATGATAGTTTAGTATGTTGTTTGAAAATGGACAAAAAACGTCATAGTTTAGTATGTCGTCCGAAAAAGGACAAAAAATACCATAGTCAATATGTCATCCAAAAATGGACAAAAACCGTCATAGTTTAGTATGTCGTCCAAAATGGACAAAAAACGGCATTCTGGGTCCGAAAATGAACAAAAACGTCATAGTTTAGTATGTCGTCAAAAATGGACAATAAACATCATGGTTTAGTATGTCGACCGAAAATGGACAAAAAACATCATAGCTTAGTATGTCGTCAAAATGGACAAAAAACGCCAAAGCTTAGTATATCGTCCGAAAAAGGACAAAAAACGTCATGGTTTACTATGTCATCTGAATATGGTCAAAATACGCCATAGTTTAGTATGTCGTCAAAAATGGACAAAAAAATGCCATAGTTTAGTATGTCGACCGAAAACGGACAAAAAAGTCATAGTTTAGTATGTTGTTCAAAAATGGACAAAAAACGTCATAGTTTAGTATGTCATCTGAAAATGGACAGAAAACGTAATAGTTTAGTATGTCGTCAAAAAGAGACAATAATCAGGGTACCTGTATAGCTCAATGGGTTAAGCAGGTGAACCACATATCGGAGCCGGTCTCCGACGCACCAGCCCGGGTTCGATTCCCACTCGCAGCCCTTTGCTGCATGTCTTCCCAGACTCCTGTTCCCTGTCACTCTCTCAATTGGCCTGTCAAATAAAGCTGATAAAGGACCAAAATATTTTAAAAAAGTCATAGTTTAGTATGTTGTCCGAAAAAGGACAAAAAACACCATAGTCAATATGTCATCCAAAAATGGGCAAAAAACGTCATAGTTTAGCATGTCGTCCAAAATGGACAAAAAACAGCATTCTGTGTCCGAAAATGTACAAAAACGTCAGTTTAGTATGTCGTCTGAAAATGGACAAAAAATGTCATACTTTAGTATGTCGTCAAAAATGGACAAAAACTGGCATTTTGTGTCCGAAAATGAACAAAAACGTCATAGTTTAGTATATCATCAAAAAATGGACAAAAAACGTCATAGTTTAGTATGTCGTTCGAAAACGGACAAAAAACGTCATAGTTTAGTATGTCGTCCGAAAATGGACAAAAAATGTCATAGTTTAGTATGTCGTACGAAAATGGACAAAAAACATCATAGTTTAGTATGTCGTCTGAAAATGGACAAAAAACTTCATAGTTTAGAATGTCGTCAAAATGGACAAAAAACGTCATAGTTTAGTATGTCGTCCGAAAAAGGACAAAAAACATGATAGTTTAGTATGTCGTCCCAAAAAGGACAAAAAACGTCATAGTTTAGTATGTCGTCCGAAAACAGACAAAAACTGTCATAGTTTAGAATGTCGTCTGAAAATGGCCAAAAAAGTCATAGTTCATTATGTCGTCTGAAAATGGACAAAAAACATCATAGTTTAGTATGTCGTCCGAAAAAGGACAAAAAAATGTCATATTTTAGTATGTCGTCAAAAATAGACAAAAATGGAGTTCTGTGTCCGAAAATGAACACAAACATCATAGTTTAGGCTGTCGTCCGAAAATGGACAAAAAATGTCATCGTTTAGTATGTTGTCAAAAATGAAAAAAAAAGGCATCCTGTGTCCGACAATGAACAAAAATGGACAAAAAACATGATAGTTTAGTATGTTGTTCGAAAATGGACAAAAAACGTCATAGTTTAGTATGTCGTCCGAAAAAGGACAAAAAATACCATAGTCAATATGTCATCCAAAAATGGACAAAAACCGTCATAGTTTAGTATGTCGTCCAAAATGGACAAAAAACGGCATTCTGGGTCCGAAAATGAACAAAAACGTCATAGTTTAGTATGTCGTCAAAAATGGACAAAAAACATCATGGTTTCGTATGTCGACCGAAAATGGACAAAAAACATCATAGCTTAGTATGTCGTCAAAATGGACAAAAAAACGCCAAAGCTTAGTATATCGTCCGAAAAAGGACAAAAAACGTCATGGTTTAGCATGTCATCCAAAATGGACAAAAAACGGCATTCTGTATCCGAAAATGTACAAAAACATCAGTTTAGTATGTCGTCTCAAAATGGACAAAAAATGTCATAGTTTAGTATGTCGTCCGAAAATGTACAAAAACGTCAGTTTAGTATGTCGTCTGAAAATGGACAAAAAATGTCATAGTTTAGTATGTCGTCAAAAATGGACAAAAACCGGCATTCTGTGTCCGAAAATGAACAAAAACGTCATAGTTTAGTATATCGTCAAAAAATGGACAAAAAACGTCATAGTTTAGTATGTCGTCAAAATGGACAAAAAACGTCATAGTTTAGTATGTCGTCCGAAAAAGGACAAAAAATGGCATTCTGTGTCTGAAAATGGACAAAAACGACATAGTTTAGTATGTCGTCCGAAAAAGGACAAAAAACATGATAGTTTAGTACGTTGTTCGAAAATGGACAAAAAACGTCATAGTTTAGTATGTCGGCCGAAAATGGACAAAAAATGTCATAGTTTAGTATGTCGTATGAAAATGGACAAAAAACATCATAGTTTAGTATGTCGTCAAAATGGACAAAAAACATCATAGTTTAGTATGTCGTACGAAAATGGACAAAAAACATCATAGTTTAGTATGTCGTCAAAATGGACAAAAAACGTCATAGTTTAGTATGCCGTCCGAAAAAGGACAAAAAATGGCATTCTGTGTCTGAAAATGGACAAAAACATCATAGTTTAGTATGTCGTCCGAAAAAGGACAAAAAACATCATAGTTTTAGTATGTTGTTCGAAAATGGACAAAAAACGTGATAGGTGAGTATGTCATCCGAAAATGGACAGAAAATGTCATTGTTTAGTATGTCGTCAAAAATGGCCAAAAAACATCATGGTTTAGTATGTCGACCGAAAAAGGACAAAAAACATCATAGCTAAGTATGTCGTCAAAATGGACAAAAAAACGCCAAAGCTTAGTATATCGTCCGAAAAAGGACAAAAAACGTCATAGTTTAGTATGTCATCCGAATATAGTCAAAATACGCCATAGTTTAGTATGTCATCAAAAATGGACAAAAACACGCCATAGTTTAGTATGTCGACCGAAAACGGACAAAAAACGTCATAGTTTAGTATGTCGTCCGAAAAAGGACAAAAAATACCATAGTCAATATGTCATCCAAAAATGGACAAAAACCGTCATAGTTTAGTATGTCGTCCAAAATGGACAAAAAACGGCATTCTGGGTCCGAAAATGAACAAAAACGTCATAGTTTAGTATGTCGTCAAAAATGGACAATAAACATCATGGTTTAGTATGTCGACCGAAAATGGACAAAAAACATCATAGCTTAGTATGTCGTCAAAATGGACAAAAAAAACGCCAAAGCTTAGTATATCGTCCGAAAAAGGACAAAAAACGTCATGGTTTACTATGTCATCTGAATATGGTCAAAATACGCCATAGTTTAGTATGTCGTCAAAAATGGACAAAAAAAATGCCATAGTTTAGTATGTCGACCGAAAACGGACAAAAAAGTCATAGTTTAGTATGTTGTTCAAAAATGGACAAAAAACGTCATAGTTTAGTATGTCATCTGAAAATGGCCAAAAACGCCAACGCTTAGTATATCGTCCAAAAAAGGACAAAAAACGTCATAGTTCAGTATGTCATTCGAAAAAGGACAAAAAACGTCATAGTTTAATATGTCATCCGAAAATGGACAAAAAATGTCATAGTTTAGTATGTCATCCGAATATGATCAAAATACGTCATAGTTTATATGTCATCCGAAAATGAAAAAAAACGTCATAGTTTAGTATGTCGTCTGAAAATGGATAAAAAACGGCATTCTGTGTCCGAAAATCAACAAAAATATCATAATTTACTGTCGTCCGAAAATAGACAAAAAACACCATAGCTTAGTATGTTGTCCGAAAATGGACAAAAAACGTCAGTTTCGTATGCCGTCTGAAAATGGAAAAAAACATCATAGTTTAGTATGTTGTCCCAAAAAGGACAAAAAACGTCATAGTTTAGTATGTCGTCCAAAAATGGACAAAAAACGTCATAGTTTAGTGTGTCGTCCAGAAAAGGACAAAAAAAATGTCATATTTTAGTATGTCGACAAAAATGGTCAAAAATGGCATTCTGTGTCCGAAAATGAACAAAAACGTCATAGTTTAGTATGTCGTATGAAAATGGCCAAAAACGCCAACGCTTAGTATATCGTCCAAAAAAGGACAAAAAACGTCATAGTTCAGTATGTCATTCGAAAAAGGACAAAAAACGTCATAGTTTAATATGTCATCCGAAAATGGACAAAAACATCAGAGTTTAGTATGTCGTCAAAAATGGACAAAAAACTTCATAGTTTAGTATGTTGACTGAAAACGGACAAAAAACGTCATAGTTTAGTATGTCGTCCGAAAACAGACAAAAACTGTCATAGTTTAGAATGTCGTCTGAAAATGGCCAAAAAAGTCATAGTTTATTATGTCGTCTGAAAATGGACAAAAAACATCACAGTTTAGTGTGTCGTCAAAAATGGACAAAAAATGGCATTCTGTGTCTGAAAATGGACAAAAACGTCATAGCTCAGTATATCGTCAAAAAATGGACAAAAAACGTCATAGTTTAGCATGTCGTCCGAAAAAGGACAAAAAACATGATAGTTTAGTATGTTGTTCGAAAATGGACAAAAACCGTCATAGTTTAGTATGTCGTCCAAAATGGACAAAGAACGGCATTCTGGGTCCGAAAATGAACAAAAAGTCATAGTTTAGTATGTCCTCAAAATGGAAAAAAAACATCATAGTTTAGTATGTCGTCCGAAAAAGGACAAAAAACGTCATAGTTTAGTATGTCGTCCGAAAAAGGACAAAAAACGTCATAGTTTAGTATGTCGTCCGAAAATGGACAAAAACATCAGAGTATAGTATGTCGTCAAAAATGGACAAAAAACTTCATAGTTTAGTATGTTGACTGAAAATGGACAAAAAAACGTGATAGTTTAGTATGTCGTCCGAAAACAGACAAAAACTGTCATAGTTTAGAATGTCGTCTGAAAATGGCACAAAAAGTCATAGTTTATTATGTCGTCTGAAAATGGACAAAAAACATCATAGTTTAGTATGTCGTCCGAAAAAGGACAAAAAACATGATAGTTTAGTATGTTGTTCGAAAATGGACAAAAACCGTCATAGTTTAGTATGTCGTCCAAAATGGACAAAGAACGGCATTCTGGGTCCGAAAATGAACAAAAAGTCATAGTTTAGTATGTCCTCAAAATGGAAAAAAAACATCATAGTTTAGTATGTCGTCCGAAAAAGGACAAAAAACGTCATAGTTTAGTATGTCGTCCGAAAATGGACAAAAACATCAGAGTATAGTATGTCGTCAAAAATGGACAAAAAACTTCATAGTTTAGTATGTTGACTGAAAATGGACAAAAAACGTGATAGTTTAGTATGTCGTCCGAAAACAGACAAAAACTGTCATAGTTTAGAATGTCGTCTGAAAATGGCCAAAAAAGTCATAGTTTATTATGTCGTCTGAAAATGGACAAAAAACATCATAGTTTAGTATGTCGTCCGAAAAAGGACAAAAAAATGTCACATTTTAGTATGTTGTCAAAAATGAAAAAAAAGGCAACCTGTGTCCGACAATGAACAAAAATGGACAAAAAACATGATAGTTTAGTATGTAGTTCAAAAATGGACAAAAAACGTCATAGTTTAGTATGTCGTCCGAAAAAGGACAAAAAATACCATAGTCAATATGTCATCCAAAAATGGACAAAAACCGTCGTAGTTTAGTATGTCGTCCAAAATGGACAAAAAACGGCATTCTGGGTCCGAAAATGAACAAAAACGTCATAGTTTAGTATGTCGTCAAAAATGGACAAAAAACATCATAGCTTAGTATGTCGTCAAAATGGACAAAAAAACGCCAAAGCTTAGTATATCGTCCGAAAAAGGACAAAAAACGTCATGGTTTAGTATGTCATCTGAATATGGTCAAAATACGCCATCGTTTAGTATGTCGTCAAAAATGGACAAAAAAATGCCATAGTTTAGTATGTCGACCGAAAACGGACAAAAAAGTCATAGTTTAGTATGTTGTTCAAAAATGGACAAAAAACGTCATAGTTTAGTATGTCATCCGAAAATGGACAGAAAACGTAATAGTTTAGTATGTCGTCAAAAAAAGACAATAATCAGGGTACCTGTATAGCTCAATGGGTTAAGCAGGTGAACCACATATCGGAGCCGGTCTCCGACGCAGCAGCCCGGGTTCGATTCCCGCTCGCAGCCCTTTGCTGCATGTCTTCCCAGACTTTCTTCCCTGTCACTCTCTCAATTGGCCTGTCAAATAAAGCTGATAAAGGACCAAAATATTTTAAAAAAGTCATAGTTTAGCATGTCGTCCAAAATGGACAAAAAACGGCATTCTGTGTCCGAAAATGTACAAAAACGTCAGTTTCGTATGTCGTCTGAAAATGGACAAAAAATGTCATAGTTTTGTATGTCTTCAAAAATGGACAAAAACCGGCATTCTGTGTCCGAAAATGAACAAAAACGTCATAGTTTAGTATATCGTCAAAAAATGGACAAAAAACGTCATAGTTTAGTATGTCGTCAAAAATGGACAAAAAAACGCCAAAGCTTAGTATATCGTCCCAAAAAGGACAAAAAATGTCATAGTTTAGTATGTCGTCCAAAAATGGACAAATAACGTGATAGGTAAGTATGTCATCCGAAAATGGACAGAAAGCGTAATAGTTTAGTATGTCGTCAAAAAAGACAACAATCAGGGTGCCTGTATAGCTCAATGGGTTAAGCAGGTGAACCACATATCGGAGCCGGTCTCCGACGCAGCAGCCCGGGTTCGATTCCCGCTCGCAGCCCTTTGCTGCATGTCTGCCCAGACTCTTCTTCCCTGTCACTCTCTCAATTGGCCTGTCAAATAAAGCTGATAAAGGACCAAAAATGAAATACTAAAAAAAAGTCACAGTTTAGTATGTCGTCGGAAAATGGACAAAAAACGTCATAGTTTAGTATGTCGTCCGAAAATGGACAAAAAACGTCATAGTTTCGTATGTCGTCCGAAAATGGACAAAAACATCAGAGTTTAGTATGTCGTCAAAAATGGACAAAAAACTTCATAGTTTAGTATGTTGACTGAAAATGGACAAAAAACGTCATAGTTTAGTATGTCGTCCGAAAACAGACAAAAACTGTCATAGTTTAGAATGTCGTCTGAAAATGGCCAAAAAAGTCATAGTTTATTATGTCGTCTGAAAATGGACAAAAAACATCATAGTTTAGTATGTCGTCCGAAAAAGGACAAAAAAAGTCATATTTTAGTATGTCGTCAAAAATAGACAAAAATGGAGTTCTGTGTCCGAAAATGAACATAAACATCATAGTTTAGGCTGTCGTCCGAAAATGGACAAAAAATGTCATCGTTTAGTATGTTGTCAAAAATGAAAAAAAAGGCATCCTGTGTCCGACAATGAACAAAAATGGACAAAAAACATGATAGTTTAGTATGTTGTTTGAAAATGGACAAAAAACGTCATAGTTTAGTATGTCGTCCGAAAAAGGACAAAAAATACCATAGTCAATATGTCATCCAAAAATGGACAAAAACCGTCATAGTTTAGTATGTCGTCCAAAATGGACAAAAAACGGCATTCTGGGTCCGAAAATGAACAAAAACGTCATAGTTTAGTATGTCGTCAAAAATGGACAATAAACATCATGGTTTAGTATGTCGACCGAAAATGGACAAAAAACATCATAGCTTAGTATGTCGTCAAAATGGACAAAAAAACGCCAAAGCTTAGTATATCGTCCGAAAAAGGACAAAAAACGTCATGGTTTACTATGTCATCTGAATATGGTCAAAATACGCCATAGTTTAGTATGTCGTCAAAAATGGACAAAAAAAATGCCATAGTTTAGTATGTCGACCGAAAACGGACAAAAAAGTCATAGTTTAGTATGTTGTTCAAAAATGGACAAAAAACGTCATAGTTTAGTATGTCATCTGAAAATGGACAGAAAACGTAATAGTTTAGTATGTCGTCAAAAAGAGACAATAATCAGGGTACCTGTATAGCTCAATGGGTTAAGCAGGTGAACCACATATCGGAGCCGGTCTCCGACGCACCAGCCCGGGTTCGATTCCCACTCGCAGCCCTTTGCTGCATGTCTTCCCAGACTCCTGTTCCCTGTCACTCTCTCAATTGGCCTGTCAAATAAAGCTGATAAAGGACCAAAATATTTTAAAAAAGTCATAGTTTAGTATGTTGTCCGAAAAAGGACAAAAAACACCATAGTCAATATGTCATCCAAAAATGGGCAAAAAACGTCATAGTTTAGCATGTCGTCCAAAATGGACAAAAAACAGCATTCTGTGTCCGAAAATGTACAAAAACGTCAGTTTAGTATGTCGTCTGAAAATGGACAAAAAATGTCATACTTTAGTATGTCGTCAAAAATGGACAAAAACTGGCATTTTGTGTCCGAAAATGAACAAAAACGTCATAGTTTAGTATATCATCAAAAAATGGACAAAAAACGTCATAGTTTAGTATGTCGTTCGAAAACGGACAAAAAACGTCATAGTTTAGTATGTCGTCCGAAAATGGACAAAAAATGTCATAGTTTAGTATGTCGTACGAAAATGGACAAAAAACATCATAGTTTAGTATGTCGTCTGAAAATGGACAAAAAACTTCATAGTTTAGAATGTCGTCAAAATGGACAAAAAACGTCATAGTTTAGTATGTCGTCCGAAAAAGGACAAAAAACATGATAGTTTAGTATGTCGTCCCAAAAAGGACAAAAAACGTCATAGTTTAGTATGTCGTCCGAAAACAGACAAAAACTGTCATAGTTTAGAATGTCGTCTGAAAATGGCCAAAAAAGTCATAGTTCATTATGTCGTCTGAAAATGGACAAAAAACATCATAGTTTAGTATGTCGTCCGAAAAAGGACAAAAAAATGTCATATTTTAGTATGTCGTCAAAAATAGACAAAAATGGAGTTGTGTGTCCGAAAATGAACACAAACATCATAGTTTAGGCTGTCGTCCGAAAATGGACAAAAAATGTCATCGTTTAGTATGTTGTCAAAAATGAAAAAAAAAGGCATCCTGTGTCCGACAATGAACAAAAATGGACAAAAAACATGATAGTTTAGTATGTTGTTCGAAAATGGACAAAAAACGTCATAGTTTAGTATGTCGTCCGAAAAAGGACAAAAAATACCATAGTCAATATGTCATCCAAAAATGGACAAAAACCGTCATAGTTTAGTATGTCGTCCAAAATGGACAAAAAACGGCATTCTGGGTCCGAAAATGAACAAAAACGTCATAGTTTAGTATGTCGTCAAAAATGGACAAAAAACATCATGGTTTCGTATGTCGACCGAAAATGGACAAAAAACATCATAGCTTAGTATGTCGTCAAAATGGACAAAAAAACGCCAAAGCTTAGTATATCGTCCGAAAAAGGACAAAAAACGTCATGGTTTAGCATGTCATCCAAAATGGACAAAAAACGGCATTCTGTATCCGAAAATGTACAAAAACATCAGTTTAGTATGTCGTCTCAAAATGGACAAAAAATGTCATAGTTTAGTATGTCGTCCGAAAAAGGACAAAAACCGGCATTCTGTGTCCGAAAATGTACAAAAACGTCAGTTTAGTATGTCGTCTGAAAATGGACAAAAAATGTCATAGTTTAGTATGTCGTCAAAAATGGACAAAAACCGGCATTCTGTGTCCGAAAATGAACAAAAACGTCATAGTTTAGTATATCGTCAAAAAATGGACAAAAAACGTCATAGTTTAGTATGTCGTCAAAATGGACAAAAAACGTCATAGTTTAGTATGTCGTCCGAAAAAGGACAAAAAATGGCATTCTGTGTCTGAAAATGGACAAAAACGACATAGTTTAGTATGTCGTCCGAAAAAGGACAAAAAATGGCATTCTGTGTCTGAAAATGGACAAAAAACGTCATAGTTTAGTATGTCGTCAAAATGGACAAAAAACGTCATAGTTTAGTATGTCGTCCGAAAAAGGACAAAAAATGGCATTCTGTGTCTGAAAATGGACAAAAACGACATAGTTTAGTATGTCGTCCGAAAAAGGACAAAAAACATGATAGTTTAGTACGTTGTTCGAAAATGGACAAAAAACGTCATAGTTTAGTATGTCGGCCGAAAATGGACAAAAAATGTCATAGTTTAGTATGTCGTATGAAAATGGACAAAAAACATCATAGTTTAGTATGTCGTCAAAATGGACAAAAAACATCATAGTTTAGTATGTCGTACGAAAATGGACAAAAAACATCATAGTTTAGTATGTCGTCAAAATGGACAAAAAACGTCATAGTTTAGTATGCCGTCCGAAAAAGGACAAAAAATGGCATTCTGTGTCTGAAAATGGACAAAAACATCATAGTTTAGTATGTCGTCTGAAAAAGGACAAAAAACATCATAGTTTTAGTATGTTGTTCGAAAATGGACAAAAAACGTGATAGGTGAGTATGTCATCCGAAAATGGACAGAAAATGTCATTGTTTAGTATGTCGTCAAAAATGGCCAAAAAACATCATGGTTTAGTATGTCGACCGAAAAAGGACAAAAAACATCATAGCTAAGTATGTCGTCAAAATGGACAAAAAAACGCCAAAGCTTAGTATATCGTCCGAAAAAGGACAAAAAACGTCATAGTTTAGTATGTCATCCGAATATAGTCAAAATACGCCATAGTTTAGTATGTCATCAAAAATGGACAAAAACACGCCATAGTTTAGTATGTCGACCGAAAACGGACAAAAAACGTCATAGTTTAGTATGTCGTCCGAAAAAGGACAAAAAATACCATAGTCAATATGTCATCCAAAAATGGACAAAAACCGTCATAGTTTAGTATGTCGTCCAAAATGGACAAAAAACGGCATTCTGGGTCCGAAAATGAACAAAAACGTCATAGTTTAGTATGTCGTCAAAAATGGACAATAAACATCATGGTTTAGTATGTCGACCGAAAATGGACAAAAAACATCATAGCTTAGTATGTCGTCAAAATGGACAAAAAAACGCCAAAGCTTAGTATATCGTCCGAAAAAGGACAAAAAACGTCATGGTTTACTATGTCATCTGAATATGGTCAAAATACGCCATAGTTTAGTATGTCGTCAAAAATGGACAAAAAAAATGCCATAGTTTAGTATGTCGACCGAAAACGGACAAAAAAGTCATAGTTTAGTATGTTGTTCAAAAATGGACAAAAAACGTCATAGTTTAGTATGTCATCCGAATATGGTCAATATACGTCATAGTTTTGGATGTCGTCCCAAAATGGACAAAAAAACGTTATACTTTAGGATGTCGTTGGAAAATGGACAAAAACATCAGAGTTTAGTATGTCATCAAAAATGGACAAAAAACTTCATAGTTTAGTATGTTGACCGAAAATGGACAAAAAACGTCATAGTTTAGTATGTCGTCCGAAAACAGACAAAAACTGTCATAGTTTAGTATGTCGACCGAAAATGGACAGAAAACATCATAGTTTATTATGTCGTCTGAAAATGGACAAAAAACATCATAGTTTAGTGTGTCATCAAAAATGGACAAAAAAACGTCATAGTTTAGTATGTCATCCAAAAATGGACAAAAAACATCATAGCTTAGTATGTCGTCCGAAAAAGGACAAAAAAATGTCATATTTTAGTATGTTGTCAAAAATGGACAAAAAACATCATCGTTTAGTATGTCGTACGAAAATGGACAAAAAACATCATAGTTTAGTATGTCGTCAAAACGGACAAAAAACGTCATAGTTTAGTATGTCGTCCGAAAAAGGACAAAAAATGGCATTCTGTGTCTGAAAATGGACAAAAACGCCATAGTTTAGTATGTCGACTGAAAATGGACAAAAAAGTCAAAGTTTAGTATGTTGTTCAAAAATGGACAAAAAACGTGATAGTTTAGTATGTCATCCGAATATGGTCAATATACGTCATAGTTTTGGATGTCGTCCCAAAATGGACAAAAAAACGTTATACTTTAGGATGTCGTTGGAAAATGGACAAAAACATCAGAGTTTAGTATGTCATCAAAAATGGACAAAAAACTTCATAGTTTAGTATGTTGACCGAAAATGGACAAAAAACGTCATAGTTTAGTATGTCGTCCGAAAACAGACAAAAACTGTCATAGTTTAGTATGTCGACCGAAAATGGACAGAAAACATCATAGTTTATTATGTCGTCTGAAAATGGACAAAAAACATCATAGTTTAGTGTGTCATCAAAAATGGACAAAAAACGTCATAGTTTAGTATGTCATCCAAAAATGGACAAAAAACATCATAGCTTAGTATGTCGTCCGAAAAAGGACAAAAAATGTCATATTTTAGTATGTTGTCAAAAATGGACAAAAATGGCATTCTGTGTCCGAAAATGGACAAAAAATGTCATAGTTTAGTATGTCGTCTGATAAAGGACAAAAAACGTCATAGTTTAGGATGTCATCCGAAAATGGACAAAAAAACGTCATAGTTTAGCATGTCGTCTGACAAAGGACAAAAAACGTCATAGTTTAGGATGTCATCCAAATATGATAAAAATACGTCATAGTTTATATGTCATCCGAAAATGAACAAAAATGTCATAGTTTAGTATGTCGTCTGAAAATGGATAAAAAACGGCATTCTGTGTCCGAAAATCAACAAAAACATCATAATTTACTGTCGTCCGAAAATGGACAAAAAACACCATAGCTTAGTATGTTGTCCGAAAATGGACAAAAAAGTCATAACTTAATATGTCATTAAAAATGGACAAAAAATGGCATTCTGTGTCCGAAAATGGACAAAAACGTCATAGTTTAGTATGCCGTCTGAAATTGGAAAAAAACGTCATAGTTTAGTATGTCATCCGAATATGGTCAATATACGTCATAGTTTTGGATGTCGTCCCAAAATGGACAAACAATGTCATAGTTTAGTATGTCATCTAAAATGGAGAAAAACCGGCATCCTGTGTCCGAAAATGAACATAAACGTCACAGTTTAGTATGTCGTCCGAAAAAGGACAAAAAACGTCATATTTTAGTATGCCGTCAAAAATGGAAAAAAATGGCATTCTGTGTCCGAAAATGAACAAAAAAGTTATAGATTAGTATGCCGTCTGAAAATGGACAAAAAACGTCATTGTTTATTGTGTCGTCAAAATGAACAAAAACGTCATAGTTTAGTATATCGTCATAAAATGGATAAATAACGTCATAGTTTAGTATGTCATCCAGAAATGGACAAAAAACATCATAGTTTAGTATGTCGTCCGAAAATGTACAAAAAACGTCATAGTTTAGTATGTCATTAAAAATGGACAAAAAATGGCATTCTGTGTCTGAAAATGGACAAAAAGTCATAGTTTAGTATGCCGTCCGAAAAAGGACAAAAAACATGATAGTTTAGTATGTTGTTCAAAAATGGACAAAAAACGTCATTGTTTAGTATGTCATCAAAAATGGACAAAAAACATCATAGTTTAGTATGTCGTCAAAATGGACAAAAAACGTCATAGTTTAGTATGTCGTCCGAAAAAGGACAAAAAACGTCATATTCTAGTATGTCGTCAAAAATGGACAAAAATGGCATTCTGTGTCCGAAAATGAACAAAAACGTCATAGTTTAGTATGTCGTCCGAAAATAGACAAAAAAACGCCATAGTTTATTATGTTGTCCGAAAATGGACAAAAAACGTCAGAGTTTAGTATGTCATCCGAAAATGTACAAAAAAAGTCATAGTTTAGTATGTAGTCAAAAATGGACAAAAAATGGCATTCTTTGTCTGAAAATGGACAAAGACGTCATAATTTAGTATGTAGTCAAAAATGGACAAAAAATGGCATTCGGTGTCCAAAAATGAACAAAAACGTCATAGTTTAGTATGTTGTCAAAAATGGACAAAAACCGGCATTCTGTGTCCGAAAATGAACAAAAACATCAGTTTAGTATGTCGTCTGAAAATGGACAAAAAACTTCATACTTTAGTATGACGTCCGAAAAACTACAAAAAACTTCATAGTTTAGTATGTAGTCCGAAAATGGACAAAAAACTTCACAGTTTAGTATGTTGTCAAAAATGTACAAAAAACGTCATAGTTTAGCATGTCGTCCGAAAATGTACAAAAAACATCATAGTTTAGTATGTCATTAAAAATGGACAAAAAATGGCATTGTGTGTCTGAAAATGGACAAAAAGTCATAGTTTAGTATGCCGTCCGAAAAAGGACAAAAAACATGATAGTTTAGTATGTTGTTCGAAAATGGACAAAAAACGTCATTGTTTAGTATGTCGTCAAAAATGGACAAAAAACATCATAGTTTAGTATGTCGTCAAAATGGACAATAAACGTCATAGTTTAGTATGTCGTCCGAAAAAGGACAAAAAACGTCATATTCTAGTATGTCGTCAAAAATGGACAAAAATGGCATTCTGTGTCCGAAAATGAAAAAACGTCATAGTTTACTATGTCGTCCGAAAATAGACAAAAAACGCCATAGCTTAGTATATCGTCCGAAAAAGGACAAAAAACGCCATAGTTTAGTATGTTGTCCGAAAATGGACATAAAACGTCATAGTTTAATATGTCATCCGAAAATGGACAAAACATCAGAGTTTAGTATGTCGACCGAAAATGGACAAAAAACGTCAGAGATTAGTATGTCATCCGAAAATGTACAAGAAAAGTCATAGTTTAGCATGTAGTCAAAAATGGACAAAAAATGGCATTCTTTGTCTGAAAATGGACAAAAAACGTCATAGTTTAGTATGTCGTCAAAAATGGACAAAAAACGTCATAGTTTAGTATGTCGTCAAAATGGACAAAAAACGTCATAGTTTAGTATGTCGTCCGAAAAAGGACAAAAAACGTCATATTCTAGTATGTCGTCAAAAATGGACAAAAATGGCATTCTGTGTCCGAAAATGAACAAAAACGTCATTGTTTAGTATGTCGTCCGAAAATAGACAAAAAACGCCATAGCTTAGTATATCGTCCGAAAAAGGACAAAAAACGCCATAGTTTAGTATGTTGTCCGAAAATGGACAAAAAACGTCATAGTTTAATATGTCATCCGAAAATGGACAAAAACATCAGAGTTTAGTATGTCGACCGAAAATGGACAAAAAACGTCAGAGTTTAGTATGTCATCCGAAAATGTACAAAAAAAGTCATAGTTTAGTATGTAGTCAAAAATGGACAAAAAATGGCATTCTTTGTCTGAAAATGGACAAAAACATCATAATTTAGTATGTAGTCAAAAACGGACAAAAAATGGCATTCGGTGTCCAAAAATGAACAAAAACGTCATAGTTTAGTATGTCGTCAAAAATGGACAAAAACCGGCATTCTGTGTCCGAAAATGAACAAAAACGTCAGTTTAGTATGTCGTCTGAAAATGGACAAAAAACTTCATACTTTAGTATGACGTCCGAAAAACTACAAAAAACTTCATAGTTTAGTATGTAGTCCGAAAATGGACAAAAAACTTCACAGTTTAGTATGTCGACAAAAATGGACAAAAAATGGCATTTTGTATCCGAAAATGAACAAAAATGCCATAGTTTAGAATGTCCTCCAAAAATGGACTAAAAACGTCATAGTTTAGTATGTCGTCCGAAAATGTACAAAAAACGTCATAGTTTAGTATGTCATTAAAAATGGACAAAAAATGGCATTCTGTGTCTGAAAATGGACAAAAACGTCATAGTTTAGTATGCCGTCCGAAAAAGGACAAAAATCGTCACAGTTCAGTATGTCATCCGAAAATGGACAAAAAACTTTGTAGTTTAGTATGCCATCAGAAATGGACAAAAAACCTCATAGTTTAGTATGTCATCTGAAAATGGACAAAAAAACGTAATAGTTTAGTACATCGTCAAAAACAGACAGCAATTGGGGTTCCTGTATAGCTCAGCCGGTTAAGCAGGTGAACCACATATAGGAGCTGGTCTCCAATGCAGTGTCCCGGGTTCAATTCCTGCTTGTGGCCCTTGGCTGCATGTCTTCCCCCACTCTTCTCAGTGTTTTTCTGTCACTCTCTCCCTTAAGCCTGTCAAATAAAGCTGATAAAGGCCCAAAAACAAAATATTAAAAAAATGGACAAAAAACGTCATAGTTTAGTATGTCGCCCGAAAATGTACAAAAAAAGTCATAGTTTAGTATGTAGTCAAAAATGGACAAAAAATGGCATTCGGTGTCCAAAAATGAACAAAAACGTCATAGTTTAGTATGTTGGCTGAAAATGGACAGAAAACTTTATAGTTTAGTATGTCATCAGAAATAGACAAAAGCAGCATTCTGTGTCCGAAAATGAACAAAAACGTCATATTTTGGTATGTCTACCGAAAATGGACAAAAAAGCATCATAGTTTAGTATGTCGTCCGAAAATTGCCAAAAAACTTAATAGTTTAGTATGTCATCCGAAAATTGCCAAAAAACTCCATAGTTTAGTATGTCGTCAAAAATGGACAAAAAAACGGCATTCTTTGTCCAAATAATAGCCTGGAATAATGCATGAAGGATTTTGTTTCCTCTGTTGCTATTTTCTATCTTTCATGATAAGCTAACAGGCACCTATCTGTCAACATGACAGCAAATCAGCTCCCAAAATGCTAAGCTGTTCCTTTGGTTCATGTTTCTGGGTTCTTTTAATGAGACATCAAATACTGAGCAAGTGTAGGAACATAATGCCTGACTGTTGAGATGTTGCTGGAGTTCCTGGATTAAACGACCACATGCCTGCTTCTGCATGGGGCGACGCACCACATGTTTCACCTCCTGTCTTCACCTCACTCCACTTAGCAGCGATTCAGCTTCGGTCCAACGCTTCCAGACTCGCTTTGTGACCCATCGACACACGGACAGAAAACACTACACAACAACCCAAGAGGCTCACGCTCCTCTTTAACAGTTACTCACAACTTCTGCTGCTCATTGATTCGAGTCTGGAGTACATTTATCTGGAAGTCAAGCCACATTCATTTAAATAGGTGCCTTCAGGACAGCCTTGCATTAGAAACAGTACATTAGAGGAAGCTTTTCCTGTGGCTGTGAGCCATCAATCTGCATCGTTAGTGCATAAATCAGTTTAAGGAGTGTATCTAGTATAATACACTTTAAAACACTTAAGATAACAACAAACTGCAAATCTACTGTTGTGTAAGCAAAGACTGGAAAGGACATTTGACATGTGGAGATATATTCCTCTCCTTGTTTACAGTTCAACGATATGAACACTTTATCAGTACAGCTTTGTATTAATATCTTCTCTCTAGTCTGGGCAGGAAGACAAATAAACAAACTTGCCAAAATGTCCAACCATTTCATTAAAAACATTTCCTAAGCTTCCTAATTAGCTTGAATGAACTTTAACACTGACAATGTTGTTCTACAGGTGCATATACAGTCTGTGATAATTCAGAGTAATCAGTACTTACATCATATTTCTGTCTCTTCAGTCTCTCGCTGAGGTCGAACTTCTCAGCCTCCAGTGTCATCAGCCACTGCCACAGCTCATTGGCCTTCTCCCTTTTAATCAAAAACAAGCTAGAGTTTAGAAACAGTAAAACTCTCTGACATAGGAGGCAGATTTGCAAAAACTAAATGCTTCAGACTAGAAATGTAGATGTTGGTATGCCTGTAGAACTGTGAACAGTCCTTACTTGACTTTGTCCTCGCCCAGGTGGTCGATGTTGAGAGGTTTCCTCCTGTCTGCCAGGATCTTCTTTTTCTTCTCTCTCTCCGTCTGCTTCTTCGCTCCTCGCTTTCCATCTTGCTGGATAGCAGAATTAACACATGAGGGAGCAACGGCGTAGAACAAAAAGAAACGGAAAGAAACCCCATTCTCATTATAAACAGACAAACAAATATGTGACCAAATGTGTCTGTGTGTGATGACTCACCCTCTGCTGGATGCCACAATACTGCTGAGTCATGTTTGTGAGAGCCTTCTTCTTCTTGGCGTCCTCATCCTGCTTCTTACGTGCCTCCTCCTGCTCCTTCCTCTCCTTTTCTTCCTGCAAGGCAGATTGTAAAACACACATCTCTACACCTTGTGAACCAACACCGAAGGCTTCTAAAGATGGAGAAGTAAGAACAATAAAGTCCCAAAAACCAAAACAATGAGCTGAAAGGTGCTATAAAGCTCCGCAGAACTGCACAGTCAGGAGGTTTTGTGTTTAGGCTCATCACTACCAGTTGCTGCTCTTATTCTACGCAGCCACATGACGGATTGTTATTATAAAATACAGAGGACACCTTTACAGTAATAAAAAAAATGCTTACACAGCACACCTATTAGACTGAATAATGTGCGACGGACAACATAAAGACAACAAACCTACAAGTTCATTGCCATCTATGTAGTCTGATTTAAGATTAAAGCTACGGGGGAAAATAAATAGTCTTATATTTTAAAGACTGGCCTTTTACAGTACATCAAAGCAGAAATAACAAAGACAGAACAGCTAAGGGACGGAGAGTTTGTATTCATTACAGCTTGCAGCCAGAGATTCTCCCACATTATTTTTAATCGTATTTGGGTGTCAATTATTAGGGATAGGACACTCTTTATTTATCGAATCCGGGATCGCGTCCTGGAAAGGTTGACACAACTGCAATTAGAAGGAACTCACAGCGAGACGAGCCTGCCTCTCCTTCTCCTGCTCAGCTCGGATCCTCTGCTGTTCAGCCCTCTCAGCACGACGCTTCTCCTAATCAGCCGCACACACACAAACACAGTGTAATTGTTTGCCGGGTGGTGCATCACTCTAGCGATCTGGCAGGCTTTCCTGGAAGACTTACAATCCTGTTAACGAGAGCGACGAGCTCCTCCTCGTCCTTCTTTCTCTGAATGAAGTGGGCCTCGATCAGAGTTTGCAGCTCAGACAGATCTTTCTCGTGACGCTTCCTGTTGATGTCCTGCAGTCACAGACGCACCGTTATTGAACAATAACATCCCAAAAGCCCTGAATCACAACCTAGGCTTAGACATCAGTGTTTGATACTAAAACAGCACCAAAAAGTCTAGAAGCACACAAGAAAAGCAGCTTTAGATACATTCCAAATACAGGAAAAACTGCACATATTCTTAAGTAAATTTAAAGGCTTGAAATGCAGAATTATTCACATATGCAATTGAAACGTGTATTCATCACTGTTTGCTGCTGGACCTTTGGTAAGAAGATCAAATAGGTTAAAATGAAGCCTATTAGATTAGTAGATTAGAACTTAGTGTAGGGATTGAAATATTGAACGAGCAAGCAATCAACCAATCAGCATCATAAAAGCTCATAACTTAAATGTTATAGTAACTTTGCTAAATTTCTTAAAAAAAACAAACCTGTATGAGATTTATCTTCTCACCTAACTGTTTCCAAGAAATGTTGAAAAATATACATCTTTTTCTCTAAAATGGCATCAACCACTCACATCAAAGTCGACTTTATCTCCCTCGGGTATCTTTGGCACCATCATCGGTGGAGCAAATGACCTGAAATACAACATTTCTGGTTTAGAAAAAAGAACTTTAACCATTTTACTATCAGCTGAATGATGTGAATTGATTTCAATTCAAATGACTTACTTTGGTTTGGGTTTGGATTCATCTGTCACAAAGAAAAGAGCACAAAAGCACAATTTTTGAAGAATAGCTTCATTCTGATTCCTATTTTTCATCTTTATTACAATTTAATGTCTACTTTATCTGTTTATTCCAAAGTATGAAACTTGAAAACACATTTCTACTTCATAATTCACAACTTACATGTCAAACTGGGCAGCAGCACGCCCTCACAGCTGATTAATATACCATACAAGAACACTCTGCTGGATTCTATACAACAGACGCAGTGTTTTCTGCCAGTAAAGCCCTATCTGGCACTTTCTGCAGCCATTTCAACATGATGTCCATTACAGTCATTTTAAAATAAGCAGAATGTGTAACAGCATGCTGAGATTCAGTGCACCCGACATGAAGGGGGATTTCTTCATAGTCTCCTAAAAGCTGTTTTTGAAATACAGCATAGCCTTTATTTTGGCAGCAGTTTGGAACGTGTGTGCAGCATTTAATTGCTTTTTTTTTTTTGTAGTTGTTGTTTGCAATTTGGACAGTTGAAGACACCAGATGTGCATGTTAATCTACATCAGAGATCTCAAAGTGTTTTCATGATGCCTCATCAGCATGTTGGAGCACCTTCATCTGCAGCTGGAAATGTTAATGCAGCCGCATGCAGACTACAAAATGAACTCCCTTATTATTTCCAAAGCCTTTGTTCCCTCAGGTCTGATACTTACTTTATATATATTTTGATATGAAAACCTTTCTTGCACGTCAGAAGGGGAAATAAAAAGTCTAAACAGCTTGCATATATTCTGTCATACTGCGATGGTCTCAGTACACTGAAGGTTTCAAGCCGTGAAATCTTGGTTTACCTTCACACAGTTGAGGCAGTTCTTTTATTAAAGTGTGTTATCAGAATAAATATTAAGCCAAGAGGCAAAATGAATTCATCCACAAGGAACTGAAGGCATTTCTGACAAATATCCCGGCACTAATGTCCTCCTATCCCACCTAAATGACTGTCAAACACAGCAGGGTGCACAAACCAGACTGAAGGAGTCTTATTTAGTCACACCGTGCACACAAGTTTTAAAAGAAAAACTGTGCATTACCGTCTTCTGCAGTTTCTATGTGAAAGGTAATGCGACGAGGCAGATGAACAGAGCAAGAAAAGAACAGCAGCTCATTAGTAAGTGTAGCTCATAGGAACAAAACAGTCGAGCTGAATATGGTGAAGTTAAAGCAAAATAAAAGTCATTACCTTCAGCCATGGAGGCAGGAGTTTCTGAGGGGTGAGAAAGAATGAAAATACGATTAGATTTAATGCTACAGGATTACAATCTCTCTTTTTAAATAAGAAATGCACATTTGCAGTCAAATAAACATGAAATAATAATGAAAAATGGTCAGACAACTTACAAAATATCTCAAATGTCAATATCTTCTCAGCAAAAGGTGAAACAAAATCTCAACAATTATCAGTACTGAGTTTTTCTGGCATGCAAACAGTAATTCTTGTCTGAATAGATGTTCCTATTTTCACAAAATAGATCTCTCATAACTTCATCCAACACTAACTCAGCAGGCGGCTCCTTGGCAGCCAACCACAGCAGTGATTAGCAAATACTGAACATGAGAAAGCTAATAATGATTTAATTTCACTGTAACATGCAGGTGGAGACTGTGTTTGAAAAGCATTTGCACTGAATCTGTGTTACTAATTTATAACAGGTGTTCATGTAACATTTATAATGGCACTGGCAACGACTACACATGAAACCATTTAATAACAAATACATTTTTCTGTATAAATATTATCACATTCTATAAAAACACAGATGGAATTTTAATGGCACATGGAAATATGTTCAAAGAGGAGAATTACCGTCTACTTCAGGTGCAGCGTCTTCTATTTCTAAAGAGAATTAAAGAAGCCAGGTTGTGTTATTGTTTGCCAAAAGCACGACAAAAGAAGAACACACATGCACACAACAATATGCCACAGGAGTGTAAGTAAAACAAAACAAAAAAAAAAACACAAGAAGAAACGGGTATTATTTATAGACAAACAAAAAGTCATACAAACCTTTTCTCTTTCACTGTTTCCATGACTGAGTGAACAAAATATGGATTAGTGGATCAATGCGACTCTGGCAAACAGCTTGCAGGAGGGATTTGGTCACACTCTGAGCACTGTGATATTGTCTCTTGGGATGCACTGAAAAACAGCGCTGGTGTTTGACATTCATTCTGAACAAAGCCACAAACGGGGAATGATCTTGGATGACAAACTGAGCCTGTGAGCGGTTTGTAGCATGTCACATATCAAAGCAGCGTCTCGGCACAAAGGAGAAAAGTTGGGGGGAAATAATCATGTTTGTTGTGTGTGTTTGTCCTATATGTGACTTTTTAGTCAGTCTTTAAGTAAAGCGCAACAATATTCCATTACGACTGAAATCCTGCAATTAAAATCCCATTAAAGCGTAAAAGTAGGAGCACAAATTCTAGAGAAAAATGTACCATATGACTAATGTATACGACATTATTCAATTGTTGATAGGAATGCATCAATATATAAACAGCATTTTACTCTTGCAGCTAGTTTAAACAAAAAAGGGGGAAAATATAATGTTTTAATCTATTTGTCAAGCTTTTTATTCTACTTTTTTGCTTCTGTGCTCTGTCTTTTTAATGTATTTTACCTTACACTTTGCCATCTTTACCTATTTTACCCTTTCTTTGTTCCCTCTTATCATCTGTGTAGGACTTCAAACTGCACAGACCTCCATGAACAGGAATATACAAATAAAGTTTGGCTGTTTGACTGTTCTTTTGGGGATTGCGTGGTAATTATATGAGTGTTAAACTAGCAAAAACAACATTTTTTTCAGGTAAATTACTAGATTTTTAACGATTATTTACAAGAAGCCATCTTATCTGAGAGGTTCACAGCAGAAATGTCTCTTAGGTGGAGTATTAAATGGCGAATTCATCAAAAAAAATTAGAGGACATTTTAAAGTAGTTATAGGATTGACTAAGGCCCAACATAACTCCACCAAATGCTACATGCCAGTGGCACAAAAGATACAACACTGCTTAAGTTATATATGCATATATAGTACATGTTCTCCCAACTGCACTAAAACTCTTCAGCATATATATTCTTTCCACAGAGCCAACTGAGTCAAATTTGATCATAAACAAATCAAATCTTCAGAGCGTGACAGGATCTTGAGGAAAACCTAACCTTCTGTCAGAGCAGCCTCTGCAGTGCTAAAAATGGGACCGAGATAATTCCAATAAAACCTGACAGTTAAACATGAGCTGACAGATCAGTGTTGACAAATGAAGTGTTAACACTCAAAAGGAAAACACACCCTGCTAGCTTGCTACGGCTTTTTTTTTTTTTTTTTTATCATTGACAGCAGACACTCTAACGGCAGCAGGCGCGCCGGAAACAAGGCGGCGAAGCACACGTGAAGCCATGCAGAAGCCTTTACCTTCCTCCGGCTGCGTTTCTGCCTCTGAGCAGACATAATCAGGTCAGCTACATCCAGCAAACGGAAGCCAGAAGTGACATTTTGCTTTCGAAAAAACAGCGAACGATCAGAAAGTCTTTACTTACCTTCCTCCCTGAAAAGAAAAGAAGCGAAACAAGTGAACTTTTGGGGGCATCAGTCAAAGTTGGCTCTGCATTACAAACACTGCTTCAGAGATTTAGTGACAGTACTCACTGTTCCACCTCCACGACTTCTTCTTCATCAGCCATCTTAGATTTCAGTTACCTGCATCACAGACGGAAGAAGGAAAAATCACCACTTTGGTTTTTCACAGAAAGCATTTTAATCAATTTCTTATTTTTCTGGGAGAATAAACCAACTGTTTATATGACAAACTCACACACACTTAACCAAACTCCTTCCTCTCAGGCTCAACAGGATTGTTAATTTTTTGATTTTTATATTTTAATGGTTTTCTTGTTGTGACTGTTTGTCTTCCTTTTTATCTTATTGACTGTAATGTTTGTACAAGCCCCTGAGATTACTTCCCTTCAGACAGATGGTTTGTATCTCCATTCTTTCAGTGCTTTTATTATTTGTGCAAACAACTAAAAAAAATAGCCCACAAAGAAACTTGGCTACATGCTGTGAGATTGGAGAAATTGCAGAATCTGAAATGATTCCACCATGGGCACTGCAGGCGGAGGCCCAGGGCTTTAAACAGCTCCAGGCCTAATCCTCAGCCATTTCCTCTTGGCACTGATCAAGGCTGCAGGCAGCCGACTGGAGACAGAACAGCAGTGAAACCGCCCCGGTCTGCACAAATTCTTCACGGACGCGCTGATGCATCTGAAGCCACGCATGTCGTATTGGCTTTGATATGTACACTCGTAAACAATTTTCCAGGTGCTCAGGAGGCTCTGAAGTGGTTCGCTGCAAGAAATGTCCGTCATAACGAATCTGATTTACTCTGATGTTCACACTGAACTTTTCATTTTCTCTTTTAAAGCCAGTTCCATTTGATTTCAGTGCAATCTCATAAAGTGTTTACTTGATTCATGAAAGGGACATTTATGTTTGTTTTTGCACAGTCGTCACAAGCAGTACTTCCTTTATTGTCCTCTAAAGCTGATAAAGAAACCTGATAAAGTCATGCTGACGCTGTCAGTGTCAACTCTGATGCAACACTTTTAACAGAAAGATTACTTTAATAACCTGGAACTAAGAGTTGAAAGCAAAGTGTGTGTTTACCAGGCTGGGAAAGTCTAGAGATGCATTATGGGAAATGCCAGATGCAGTGTTTTGAAGTTTGATGCGATCAAAAGTCAAGACATTGCTGGATCTGCTCTTGCAATTTTCATCATTCCCTCCTCAAACAAAGAGCCCTTCTGGTAACACTTAGTTCCTTTCTTGCTTAAAGTTAAATGAGGATACCTCTGTTATATCTGGAGTCAAGGCCAAGGAATACTTCCTCACAACTACTGATACTTTCTCATTCTTTCATTGATTAACTCAAAATTACATTTATTAGAAACAGAAACCATAAAAAAAGAAGACAGAATTGTTGAATTTCCAACTTTCTGACGGCGCTTGAACAAATCATCTGTGACATGATGTTCTATTGACAAAATGATAGTAATCTAGGCTTAAAATTGTGATATTTCATCTCAGTCACATTATTCTACTTGTCTCAATTAAAAAAAATGTTTGTTGTAACCACATACAAGCTTGGCTCTAATAGAGAGCTTTCAAAATAAAATGGACCTTTCTTTAATAGGATAGACTAATGTTTAACTCGTTGGTGCAAATTTAGGAAAGCTATCGAAAATGTCTCTGTCTCTGCTGCGTTGAATTAGAGTAATGTCATCATTCATAGTTACTCTTTAACTCTCTGAATCCTCACAAAATGTATATGTTGACTTTAAAAAACTGCCAAAAGGACACCATTTATCAGAGCAAGAATCTGAAAACTTAATCGAATCGAATATTAAAATCCAGAATTTCCATCAAAATAGTTTTACTCCACGTGTTACATTTAAAAATTTACCAAAAAACTCCTTGCGCTAACCAAAATCTGTAAAAAAAAAACCAGATTTTACACTGCTCAGCACAACTGAGCAGCCATTAGTTGCAACCAGAGTCATGTGCGTGTTCACAGAAACAAAATAAAAATGTACAATATGTAGAGTCACCATGTTTTCTTCAAGTATTGGTAACACCTGTAGGCAATTGTTGATTAAAGTTTTCTCTATATTCGAAAAAAAAAGGAGGTTTTCTTTTGATTTATGACATTAGAACTATGTTCCACTGCAAAGACAACATTCTTGAGTTCTCTCTACCTCTAGTCATGATTCTTATTTCCCCGTAGAGGTTATTGCTGTGAAAAATGAGCTCACAATGAGCTCAAGTGGCCAGAAACTGGTTCAGGGGTTTACACAACAAAATTAGACAGGATGAGTTAATTAGTGAGCATCAAAGGCTAAGCGTCCTCCTTATGTTTCACCTTTATGCTCAGCTAAGCTAACGGCGGCGCTATAATTCATTTCATCGAACTAAAGAAAATGAATTAAGCACACTTCCAAAAACGTCTGTTCCAACATCCTGTCCTCACTTGTCCTCAACTCTACATCATTCCAGTAAACTTTTATGATCAGAAAGAGGTAAAAGCAGAAACATATAAACTATTACGGCACAGATGCTGGATTAGTTTTTGTCTTTTTGGGTCAAGGTCACGCTTAAAGGAGAGGCTTCGACGAAGGAGTGGTGTCATTAGGTTCCTTAGATATATATATCTGCTCCGTGGCAGGATGATTGTGCACAACAGTTCCTCCGACCACGTTTTTTTCCACCGGCTTGTAAATCACTGCACCATAAAAACCAGTGTCAGTAGTTTCTGAGCAGTGGGAGGGAGAGTGAGGGCCTATTTTTAAGAATAATATAAGCATGCGTTTGAACAGGTGTGGAGCGACTCCTCCAGACAATGGGTTCGGCTCACTTCACCCGGACTCACCGTAAATCAAAGAGCCACTTTCAGACGAGCTATTTTGGCCGTTGCAGTTTGGTCTGCGGCTGGTTTAGGGAACATTTTTGCAACAATAACTCTCAGGAGAACATATATTCCTCATCAAAGTTTACTCCAGGGGTTTATAATAGGTTAATAACATGAGTTTTAGTTGGATATACTTGCTGAATGGATGATGACATTAGAGTTCCACTTCTTTCCGAGCTGTTTTAAAAGACTCCAGCTGCACGTTCAATCTCTGCATTCCATATTTACACCTTCCCTGTATGTGGTTACTGCCCCAAATCCATGCTTCTGTTCAAGCTCTGCTACATATCTGCTCAAATTCAAACACTTGCGGAGGCCCCCGGTGCGGTCGTCATCAGATTCTGACGTCAAAAAAGGGGCGAACGCAAGGAAGTAGAAAGTGAGCAAGATGGAGTGAGATAGGAAAGCAGAAATAAAAGAATTCCATCTGGTTGAAGGAAAAGCACTGAGTGGAAAACCCAAAAAGAATTCTCGGCTGTCATGGCTCGGGTATTAAATGTGTATTTGCTTTAATGAATGCGGTCAGTCCCCGTCTGGCTGAAGCTGTGGAACAACACACAGTCTTGACAGTGGCAGGAATGTTGCGGGTGCTGGTTTCGGCATTAGGCGGCATTAAGTCAAAGCCCAAAGCATGCTACCAACACGACAGTCTCAGGAGTGAGCTTAGCACCTTCATCATCAGCATACGCACCAATCAGAATGCATAAAACACTCTGGGTAAAAGCTTTAAGGGTCCACTGTGCAGCCTCGGCATTTCTGACTTTGTGTGAACTGGTTATTAGAGCATGCCGATGGGTTTTATGCATTAAATTCAGCATAAACTGGCATTCACATTCATTCAAAGTTGATCATTTTGCTAATGTAAATGATGGTTTTTACGCTTTCATGCACCCTCTTGTCAACCCTTACCTCCTATATACGCCCTGAAGAGGAGACGGGATTAGCAGCGAGTGTCGGTCTTATTCTTTGACATCCACCCAAAGACAAGTTCAATCATCCCCCCTACTCAACCAAAACGCTCACTTAATACAGCCCTGTCCGTCATGTGACCGCATATCTTTTCCATGACTGGTAAGGACGGTCGCTTCTATTGTTGGAGGCACAGAGATGAGTTACACCTGCAGAGAAATGCTGCCTTCAACTGCTCATCATTATGGGCAACAGAATTTGGATTTCTTTCATGTCAAAGTACTTGCAAAGACAGTTGGTGGGAGTTCTGTCTTCAGAGAGAAAACACGTTTTGCTGCACTGGGAGTACGCATACTAGAAAAGGCAAATATTAGCTTAAAACTGTAACCCCATGGACAAAGTGCTTGTAAAATGCAGTATTTTGATCCATTTTAATTACTTGACTGACATAATTCTGCTATTTTGCCTTAATCTAACAACCTTTTACAACTTTCAGAGCACGAACCCATGTGCATACAGTACACAATGTGGTCAGTAACAGTAGCCTAGCCGCGCCAGGGTGGGTCTAGTTACCCTCCATAAGGCTCGAGGTTGGATTCTCCTAAAACTGGCCGGACGAATCACCATGAAGTGTAGAGTCAGAAGGCGGGCGTAACTACGTGACGACAGAGGCGCGACGATTCTGACAGAAACAACCGGAAACAACTAGCCTAGCCGCGCTAGACAACCCACGGCAACGAATTTAATTCTCTGCCAGGGTCGACAACAAAAAGGACAACAGTCGTTGAGCTCCATTAGCACCGACTCTGAATAATCTTTCCGTTAACATGTGTGTAATATATTTGAGCTTCACCCATTGACTGTATAAATAAGGCTTCACCGAACTCCCGCATCCTCTGATTTCCGGTGCTCTAGGAGCCTATTCGTCGCGCTGATTGGTTGTACACCTACCCAATTGCTGTAGAGTGATTTGATAGACAACCTTTTATCCCGCCTCCCTCCCTGTCGAGCGTGCCTAGACCCTTGTGTCTTCAGAACATGGGTGTAGCGTGGCTAGGCTACAGTAACAGAGCAGCAGAGGTAAAAAAGGAAACTTTGCGACGTGGAATACCTCAATGTCTTTATTGCTGTTGTTGAATGAAAGATACAATGTTCAAAACATTCATCCACTTGGAAACTGCCGACTTGTATGACATTGGGAGAGAGAGAGAGACTACAGAAAGTGTGTTTTGCATAGGCTTAGCGCTACGCAAATGACAAGTGTCTGGTTAAACATGGAAATAAAAGAATTTTAAAAAACATAAAATGGACACAAAGATGTAAAAAAAAAACAAAAAAAAAACAATACAGCCTTATAAAACCACTGTATTAGCGAAAAAAAACATATATAAATGTCACATTAAATCACGCGTACAAATGTTTTGGTCCAGCTCCCCTGCTCATTTTTCAGGAGCCATGGAATGTGATTGTCAGACTCTTGAGCAGTTGCATCGATCAATTTAATGCCCTGACAAACGGTTCATCATCTTATCGAAGGGAATGTGCTACTTAAGAACAAGTCAGTGAAAAATAAACATGAAAATCACAAGTCTCAAAAAAAAAAAATCATACTGAGTCGCTATGAGGCGTTTAGGTACTGTACCTCAGCTGTCATAAATGCTGTCATTGCAATCATAAGGCCAGAAGTTTTACATAGTGGTAAATATCCTTGTACTACTATCTTGCTATATGCGTAGGCACCCTGATTTTACTTTGCCCTCAGTTAGAAAAGCATTGCTGAGCGTAAGAGTGTGCATAGAGGCAATAAGGAAGTTAAAGGTAGATTAAAACAAAACAAAAAAGATCCTACATTATAAAACCTACAGCTTTTCAGCAGCAAAGGCACCATGTGCCGCCGCATTTAAGAGGAATGTCGGAAGATTTTAAAGTGATCGAACAGGTACAAAAGCTAGAAAAATAATCGGCTAGAAACAGAAAAAAAACCACATTAAACATAAATTAAAAGATAATAAAATGGCCTTCTGGATATTCAACACTCCGAATTAACTAACTGCCTGTTGGTGAATAGTTTTTGGATATGAAAAAGAAGCAAAAATACCTTTTTTGTTATGATTATACTGATGTTATAAATGATACAGTATGATATTCAAAACATCACATGTGCTAACATATATTACTCAGACCGTTGCTGCACTATTGGTAAGACATAATAAAAGTGAAATCCGCTAAATTCTAGAAGTGCTTATATTCCTATCCTGAACAGGTGAACGCTGAATAAAATAGCAAATGTGTGAAGCTTTTGCTTTAAATATAAATAAAAAAGAGATGGAAAATAATCGGAGGAGGGAGATTTCACCCATCTCTTTGGAATGTGGAAACTACACTGTCTTGAGTACAAAAGATACATCTAAATTTAATTAATTTTGTTTTCCTGGCAGGATTTTTTAGGTAAAGAAATAAGAAATGTCCAAATTTCACAGCATTGTTGTTGTTCTTTTCTTCTTTGTTTTTTTAGAAAGCAAAAAATCGTTGTGCAAAGGCACTATACGTGGCAACCTTACAAAATTACGCTGATGTTGTTTCGGTACAGTGCTCGGACAGCGTCTCTCCTGTCCCTCCGTGGTCTTAAGGGTCCCCTCTCGGGATGTGTGGTCACTATTTGGTTCTTAAGAAAAAGTCAAAAGGAAGAGTCTTGGATTGTCGTGGTCCCCAGCTTTAGTGGCTCCTTCGAGACATTAGTGTCCCATACCTGGTGAAAGACACAGAACGAGTCTATTAGTGGTTTATATAGAAGTCTGCAGACAGGTGTGGGTTAATGAGGCTGATCTTCTGACACAGAAGGTCAAACTAAGCAGCAAACACCTTGGTGAAGTTCTGAACTAATGCAAGTTAACTGCAGTCACTTTAAAGGCTACTTGATGCTGGCGCCATAAAAACTGTGTTGAACTTACTTCAAACACAAAAGTTACCCCACTAACCTTTATAAAGGCTATTTTTGATCAATCCCTTAAGCTTTCATCAGACATGTTGGCATGGTGCCTTAGCATTTAGCTCAAAAGGTTAAGTACGGCCTCGCAAAGCCCCAAGTGAAGACATTTAGGATGTATTTCATTATCCAAATGCACATAAAAGATTTTTCTAGCGCATATTGACGATTCAGTTCAATGTTCACGGTGTAACAGATTAAAAACAGGTGATGAAGCACTAACTGCATGAGATATTGTATTATATGTGACTGTCAGCTTAAACTCTAAGCAAATTTAAATTTTAACTCCTTTAGTCCTTTAGTTTTATTATCGAATGTCCTAAAATATTCAGAATATTTGTTTGGTTATTTAATTTAATACAAAGTAGAGTAACAGCAGTTATTCTCTGACATTTTTGCATTCTTACCACATTAAGTGGGACAAACGTTGAGCAGATTAACCCTCTGAATCCACTGAAGTTTCTGACAGTTTTTTGCTCCGGTCACATTTTTACTCACTGTGGTTTTATTTTTTACAGCAATACAAATTCCTGCACCTCTATCAAAACAGCGCAACCATTACTAGAAGGAAAGACAATTCAATGCTGTCCTCTGTGCAATTCGACACAGTGAAATGAGAAAAAAAGGGAAAAATCAAATGAAGAGGTACAACATATGTCCACAAGTGTTAGTAATACTGGAAAAAAAGCTGACTTTACATATCAGAAATATTTTCTGAGGCACATTTAGTCTTTTGTCTAACTGACTCCTATCTGCTCTATATAAAACAGTATCTGCAGTCCAGCCACAAAAAAAACAATTGTGTTATGTGACTGTAGCTCAGAGCTAAATCAGTAATTACTAAGGGCAGAATATTTAGATTTTTACAGAACCATTTTAGTGCAAAGGTTATATTTTGGGCAAATTTTTAAATGAGACATGCGGAATAAAGTGATTTTAATAAAATTCCACAGTTTTAAGCCTAGATTTGGTTACATTTTCTGACAGAACAGCTCAGACATATTTCAGAAAGACAGTTTCTACAGATTCTGGCTCTGATAAGTGGTGTATTTTTGTCATTTTTTGAAACATAGCATGCCTTTCAAACCCACAAGACATGTTGGAGGTGCAGGAGGTTAAAGTTCAATTGTACACAACAACAGTACTCTATTGCATCCTGAAGAGAAACATTGTCTGATGAGCATAAATTGTCAATAGTTTTCCAAAAAACTACAATTAACTTTAAAACCATAAAGTTCTCGGTATAATACAGTGTCTGAGAGTTAAATATACGCCTACTCTATTTCCAAAATGGTCTATGTTATTTTGGAAGCTCTCTATTAGAGTCAGGCATGTGGAGAGTGTGTGGCTGCTGCTTGTATGCGGCCCACTGTAGTGTCAAATGTCTATAAGGTCTTGCAGCCAACTCCTCGCCAGAAATCCAAAATGTGTAGAAATCCTCTGTCATCCCCTGAGACACACTGCGATGGTGTGCTAATCTCCAACATACCAGCTATTAATGCGACAAACCAGCCTGGCAGGAAGGCCGCTTCCAAGACCCCCCCGGCTCTGAACAGCACAAGTGGAAGGGTCTGAGTGGCGTCGAGATGGCTGTTGAGTGCACGTTTATAGAGGTGAAATTGGTGTGTGATCCTGAGCGCTGAACAAGGAACATATTACGCCGGCATGTACAGAATCCCTCAAGGCCGAAACCCCTCTTCTGCCCGCTGGCGAGGGCGTAGGGGGATTTTCAAAATAGCACGCAATGTTTAAGTGGCATCCTGAAACGCTGTGGAGCCAAACAAAAGGCCAGACAGCGAACTGGAAAAGGCTGAAGGGGAGGCTGGTTACTGGTTTTGAAACACATGGTGCTGTATAAATCAAAGACAACTGACAACATGGCACACTTAACCAGAAGGTCACACCTCCAATCTGTGAAAAAATTGCCGTCCTGCTGAAACGCCCGGACATTTGTCCGAACAAACACAACGGAGTGAGGAATCATGTGCACGACCTTTATGACCTACTTCTACTGAACGGATGTTGGTGTGAATTGAACTTCTGTGCTCTCTGTTTGCCCTCCAAAAGACTCCTGGTTTACACAATGAGACAACCTATGTCCTTGTTGTTTTCTAAACTGTCTAGTGGGTAATGGCGATAAAATGATAGCTCAGAAAATTGTTCAATAAGGTGTTGCATTCGATGCAAACCACCATGAAGACATATAAAAAAACTAGGGATCGACTAATTATTTAGCCTGACATTTGACATTCTTCCCATTATCGGTAGTGTTGTTTTTATAAACAGATTACCTATAAAACTAATTAAATGCGCTGCTGCTTCAGCTCTCTCAGTCTGTAATCGCTCTGTGGTCTCAGCACTATCTGATTGGTTACAGATCTCGATTAACAGCTAATCAACACTGAAAGCTGCTGTTTACATACAGGGACAGATTAGCACATTAGCAGAACAGAGCAGCTCCAGTGAATTAGCAGAGTTGTGTTTCAAAGGTTAGCTAGCAGATACTGCTAAAGTTTTAAGATCCATCTTATATATATCGTCATACTCAATTTCCATGTTCACTGGAAATGCCCAAATAATTCACTTGTGGCTGTCAGTGCAGCCACACTAGGCTAAAACTATCTGGACTACCATAACATCTATCTACATGAAGAATCATTTTAAAAATGTGCTCTAATTGACAAACAAGCCTCTCAATCAAAAGCACAACTTGCTAAATCTTCAAAAGAAGCACAAATCAGGACATTAGCTACTTTTGAAATGGCTGAGGTGAACGGCTAGCAGATTACCCTCAAACAATGTCTGGAAAAAAATAACATAATGCTGTAAGATACGGGCTTTAGTGGGCATTTTAAAGTCATAGAACCGTAAAAGAATAGCAAAACAGCAAATGCTTTACTTGTTTTCTTTATTTATTGTGTCTTGAAGTGAAGTAATTCCTTTATCCTTATTTACTTTGATTTATGTCCATTTTTTTGTGTGCGTGTGTTTTATAGTTGTGTTAACATTGAAATATTACCCGTGCACCTTGATAAATAGGCCAAGAAGTTAAAAATTTAAATAAGATGGTCAAATTGAACCTTTTTTCTTGTGGTATTTATTGAAACCATGCTTCTAAAAATGTCAAGAAACAACACGGACTGAAACAAAACCATCAGTTTTTGCCAAATGTCTCTTGAAATAGTCTATGTGATGCCAGTAAGCATGAAAAGACACACTGCCACTGTCACTGCAACTCATTTTGGTCATTACAATGCTTTCAACTGAAGGATTTAAAACCACCGCTCTTATGGTTTCTGAAACTAATTAGAAAAATGAAAAAAACACAACAACAAAAACACTGTGGCCAGGCTAGGAACAAGGCAGTATTTAAGAGGTTGTGAAATGCTGACATTCTGTAAGCCACGAGTTAATTCAACAACTGCAGCATGCACGTCGCCCACATGACTGGCTGCACATTTGTCAGTTTTCACATGCGGTGTCTCGTAAAAACTCACCATTGGCGACTGATTTGGTCTCCCCTCTGCCTGCCACCTGGAAGACATGGAAACAGGAAAGTAAAACAGCAGCAGAGATGTGGAGATTGAGCAAAAACATGCGCAAAACTTCAGCTCAAACACCTATGCAGACTGCTGAACCTATCCAGCTCTCATCATCCTGCTCATTCTGTTCCTCCCTGACATCACAGCATAGCACGGTTAGCTAATGACAAGGTGGCTAACCGCTACCTTTCCTGTCCAGGGCCCTTTTTACGTCAGCTGCAGACCACCACTCACTGGCGGACCACAGCCTCCGGCCTGCACAGCAGCTGTTGGCTGCAGACAAATGCTGCTACCAGACTAGGAAGGAATGAAGGAAGGAAGGTAAGTTTATTTAAAAACGAGTGACAAAGTAGGATATCCTCATCATGCTGTTCCTTTAACTCACTCAGCTCTGCAAATACAGTTTTATTTATCTAAACAAATGAAGACAAGACAGCTCATTCGTGTCAGACTTGTTTGAAAATGGGAGGCGATAACAGTGATTTGAAGCCGTCAAAGTGCCGCTGCAGAACCCAGCAAGGCGTCTTCCCTGTAAAAAACGCTGTAAACAGTTTCTCCATTAGGGCAATAAAAAGTTAAGTGAAGTTGGACGGCGAGCAGTGATTTGTGGTTGTCAGAAGAAGGAGCGGTGATGTGATACAGCCATTTGTGAAAAGCGTTCAGCCTGCAGTTGGACAACAGGCGCACTGTTAAAGCGTTTTTTTACGACGCAGAATTTATACTGAACTGTAATCTTCTGGATTCCGTTGAGTCGGCTTTAACAAGTTATGGGTGTTAATGGAGTCAACAGCTTAACCCTTCTTTAAATCGCCTTTACTGGGGCTTTATTGATATGTTCACTTTGTGTCGTTTTATTTTACGGCACTTTAAAACATTTGGCAAAAAATCTTCACTTCCAAAACCTCTGTGTGCGTTTTTTGGGAGGCAACTGATGTTGATTGCTCGTAATGTACACAATCAAAGCCTCGTAAAGGAGCTATGAGAGTTGATACCTTTAACAATACGAAAGGTGACGCATTTGTCAAAGCATAAATGTCCGATTTTGGACAACTATGATCATTAGAGCCACAAGAAGCAGCGGTGTCCAACCACAGCAGAACAGGGCACAGCTAAAAAAGCATGACAGCATAGTGTGAGGCCATTCTGTGCGCTGAAACAATTATTCTTTTACCTCTCCAGGCTTTTTTCCAGATTTAACGGTGAGGTCAACTAGCTATGAGAGTTCTTTAAAACAAAAGCAAACAGAAGTTATTGGTACTCCCGTCAGACATATCATGAGATTATTCCCAATACCTCCCCTCCGTGTCTTTAACATGACGTTCTCTTGATTGACAACAACTGGAAAAACCACGGAAAGCCTTCCAAGACCACAAACCAGCTTGGCACAGTTAAAACTTCATCTGGACCCACTCCAGGATGCGTAATGCTCGTTTGGATTTTCCCCACGATGGGTAAAAGACTCCTGCAAATCTTTCTTCATGTGACCAAGAGAGTGAACACGCTAAATTTAAGAATAGCTACCTTGGTTGGAGAGGCGCCTTTGTTTTCCCATAGACTCCTCTTGTTGGTGACGTCAACCGGCTTCAGGTCCTGTCGGAGAAAATCGGAAAACAGGAGGCGTTTTATCGGCGGCCCTCTGCGTTTTGGAGGTCTATTTGAAAACAGTCATCGTGTGGAGGCAATAGCGGAGATGGAGAAGGAAAGGAGTGACAGAGGAGGACTGACAGACGCTATCAGGCAGAGAGTGTTTGCCTGGATGAAGTGGAAAATAACACTGAGAGTCTGAGGCAATCCACTTTCAAGAGACGCTGTCGGAGAGCAAAGTAGAACTCAGGAAAGATGTTTTAATAGAACACCGGGTGACAACATTTTAGTGCAAATAAGTTTGAATTCTACTCCCTTGTTGTTGCATTTAAAGTTTCCTCCCGCTCCACTGCTCAGTGTTTCCTATTTTAGCACGAGCCATAATCTGCCACATGGAGAGCTCAAGCATAAATATTTGGGTAAAATACAGGCGTAATACTCAAGAGCAGGGGAGGAAAGAAAAAGTTTGCTCTCAGGCTGCTAGCAAAGATTACAATGAGCTTAAGATAAAATGCTTGAGTGACACTTTATTCCAAACTACTGCCAAGTCTACAATATCCACATGCACTGTATCTGGATATTATAACAGCTGCAGGAGGAGACTGGAACAAGTTCAGTTCTGTTTGTGGCCACCAGGTGGTGCCAGACAGATGATGTGTCAGTCTGAGTTGCTTCACTGCATTATTTGAAAATGACCACAAAACACGTCCTGGATAGAGCAGAGCCAGCAGTGATATGACATAATAATAACAACAACAACAATATATTGGGGCTGCTGTAACAGTCAGGAAATCAGACCAGTGTGGAGTGAATACAGCATAGGACCACTACTGAATCTTTAACACAAATATTCATCAAAGTGGACATTTGAAAACAGTCAGGCTAATGTAAATGTTGATTTCACCCCGCTAATTTCAACATGTGCTGTAAGGGTTAGGGTAAACGTCACCATATGTGGAATAACCAAATTCTGTAGAAATCAAAAAGAAATCGCACTCCTTGACACAACTGTGAAGCCATTAGTGATTCAGCTGTGACCAATATTATAGATTAAAAGAAATTCTGAGACTTTTAGGCTGAAGTGGAGGCTGTATTCAGAAAGAGCAAAATAGAAACAAATTTAAATAGAAATATTTAAGTATCTATATATGTAGAGTCACCATTTTTTCCCCGGTAGAGAATTTGCTTTTATTCAATTCTTTCTATTGTATGATTTATGGCATTATAAGTATATCATACTGCACGTAACACATTTTCCCTTCTCTCTATTTCTGACCACGGTTGTGCTGTTTCCATAGAGATGCAGGACTTTCTATTGCAGGGGGAAAAATTATCCTACAACTTTCGTTTATTTGCTCATTTTTCACTGCAATATAGTGGAGTAATATGGAAACAGCACAACCATGGCTAGAAGCAGAGACAGCTATGTGCAGGATGAGACAGTTATGCCAAAAATCTTTTAAAAAGAAAAAAAAGGAAATTAAGTTCATTTAATTATTTATTCTATAAAAATGGAAAAGACCTCAAAATGATATGTACAACATTTTCCAATTTTTTGTTATGTTGAATACAATCTCTTCTTCTAAAAAAAAAAAAAAAACTAACTTAGAGAATTTGCTCTTATTCATGTGAGTGATTCCCATCATCACTCATCATACTCATTAGTGAACTTGCAGCCATTTTGGATGGCTTCTTTTCTTTGTGTGCAGCCCGGCTAGCTCAGTCGGTAGAGCATGAGACTCTTAATCTCAGGGTCGTGGGTTCGAGCCCCACGTTGGGCGAACAGTTTTAGACTGTGGTCATGTTACCTAACACACTATATCATGTTCCATGGAAGCTGTTAAACTGTAGTCTAAAGTTCACAGGAAACAAGTGCAGTAGAAAAGGAGTGCAAACCTGACACACATGCTACATTGGCTATAAGTTGTCAGAGGAATCGGATCACCTTGCTGCCTGAAATAAGACACTGGATGGTTGTACGACTCGGCAGTGTACAATAGATGATTGACAGCTTCTCTTCAACAGGAATCAACGCAGAATATGCCCCCTACTAAACGACAATTCACATACGGGTTGCCTGCTTCTTGGTTGGAACAGGAAGATCAGAATTTTGGATTTTTTACAGAATCTGATTCATGCAAAAGGGTCAGTTTTGGCATATTTTTGAAAGAGACCTGTAGAATAAAGTGATTTTGTTGGATAATAAATTCAGGCTGGAACAACACACCACACACGGTTAGTTCAAGAACCATAGGAAACTTGATAATGTGCCCATTCTCACTGTTTTTAGTTCATGATTCGAATAAGTTATGTAATTTTGGTGATTTTTGAAGATAACAAGACTTTTAAACTTGCTGGCAAGTTTTAGGGTTCGGAAGGTTAAGAAAAAAGTAAATAACTAGATCCAGATATTTAGAGAAGAAGTTGTTATGGAGGATGTCAGTAGTTTTGAAGCATTTCTCTGAGATGTGCAATAAATATGTGTTTCCTAGCAGCAGCAGCAGCGACAGGTTGCCACGGCGGCGACCTACCGCTGGCCTTCCTCCTGCAGTCTTGCCGCTCTCTGGGGTTTTATTCAGCCAGTCGTTGATACGGCCCGCCACGCCCGTCTTCATCACAGCTGCTTCCTGTTTGGACAGGGTCAAAGGTCAGTCAAGCGTGGTCGTCACCGGCAACGGGACCAAGCAGGAAGTACCAGTGAATTGCACTCTTTCCTCTTTCTCCCTCTCTGTTCTGACTTTCCTACATTCTCCACCACATCATTTCAATATTTTTTCTTTTACCTTGAATGGGCTTCCGCCGCTTCCAGGCGAGCTGAACACGTCGCCCTTCTCCCACATGCTCTTGATGTTTCGTATGCTGTCGGTGACCATGGGCAGATCCACGGCTCCAGAGCGAGGGGATCGAGACTCCTTGTTCTCTCTCTGCTGGGACAAAACAGTGGGTTTGAACTGCCGAATAGTTCTTTTAAAGCTTCTTTTAAAGCCCTCGTGAGCTTGCTAATAAAAACAAATCTCTGCAGCAACTTTGGTACGTCTTCAAAGTGGAACGAGAACTATTACCGATGAAGCTTTGGGTGTTGAAATCAACAGAGAAACATGTTGGATGTGACTTAAAAAAGGGATAAGCATGAGGGAGCAAAGTGCTGTTTCTGGCTGGGCAACTTAGAGACCCAAAGTGACAACAAGACTGGAATCAGATCTGGAAGATCTTTATGTGGCCTAATTAAAGTTATTCTCTGGCTTTGGTCCTGCTATCTGATGAGTCAGACCAAAACAAATAAATGTGCAAAGGCATTTAAGTTAATCAGCAACTCTGAAAAATGCTTGATAAACGGGCAGAAAAGCTCTTTATCAGGGTAAACTTTATACATTTAGCCTTCTTTATACCTCATAGTTGACCGGATTTGGCATTTGCACATAAATGTATGTTATTTTAAAGTATATCAAGGTAGATGGAGGTAAAAAAAACAACATCTTTTGTTTTTTAATGTGTTACTGCAAGGTTTTTTATTTACATACTGCACAGCAATGGGCCAAATGCTTAAATATAAACTAATTATAAACTACTTTAGTGCCTATATTGTGCCACAGATGTTGATTTTTTTGCTAACCTGAGCAGCTGAGGTGTACTGCTCCAGCCTGTTGTCTATCTTGGACACCACAGGAGAATGAGATGTCTTCACTGTGCTGCTGGGCAGAAGCAAGTAATTAGCAAACAGTACATGAAAAATGAGACCGCTTTGAATATTATACTGCACATACATTATATACAATTTGGTCTTTAGTTCCTAGACTGCAGACGCTCAAGAGGGAATTAAAGCTTCGGCTCTGGATTAACTTTCTTCCTATTCAGCAAAACAGTAGTGCTGAAAAAGCTTTGTTAGTGGGACACAAAATGACTAAAACGATGATGCTTGAGGTGCATTTTCACCTTTTCTGCGCCGACTTGTTCAGGAACTCTGCTCTCTCTCCAATCTGTGGAGGAAAGGTTAGAAAGGCGGCGGGTTATAAATACTGCAGCAGCGTTCCACTTGTGTATAAATCACCGCAGCACTTATAACAGATGTTAAATGCAGCTTTTCGTTTGATTTCTGTACATGTATTTCTTTATTATTGTGCGCACAAACCAATCTCTGACTTCAATCACTATTCAGAAACACATGTGATTCAAAGTAATTACTGGGTTTTCATGATTTCTAGCTGAAATAGCAATTATGCTCTAACTCTCCATGCAATAATCCCTTTGACCAAACAAAACTGAATTTTTTTAAAAGTCAGTATGTCATTTTGTCTCATTTTTTTAATATGCTCAACACACATTGTAACTGATTGCTTTCACAATGCTACAAAAGACATGCACATTCGCATAGAAAGAGGGAAAAAAAAACACAGCAAGCTTTTTTCTATCTCTGCCTTTGGACTGTGGGAATCTCAGAGGATTGTTTATGATATACCACTTAAAGGCTAAAAGAGGGGGCAGCACATGCGTTCCTTATATGCACACACACACACAAACACACACACAAATAAAACCTTTAAATGGACTAACTAAAGAAGAAACGGCAGAAAAAAGGTCTCTGTGAAAAAAGGGACCATGCATTCGGCTGCTACCGAATGTGGGAGTTCCCAAAATACTCCTCGACAGGAAATTCCCCATTCTCAGACGCGTTTTAAAGAGCTGTAGCCATCCGAACGCAGTTACAGTAATCCTGTTAACCCTAATCGCTTTCCTGCATATCCCTGCCGCCTGTCCTTCATTTCATCCCTCTGTCCTCCTCTGCCAGACAACACAGCGCTTTATCTACACCACAGAGCAGGGTTATGCTGGTATAGCGCTGATAACATGAAGCCGAGCTCTTGGGACCATGTGTTCCACTGGGAGCTGATTCCTGATAGCGAGGCATATTTTTCTGTGTTTTAGTGTAACCGGAGCCACAAAATGGCAGTTGTCAGTAGTGAAAAGAAAAAAAAAAAACAACATAACACACAACGGCAAAAAGGAAAGAGCGAAGAAAAAAATGTTCTCAAATGGCATGCATGTAATTTTGAAATCTGAAATAGGCTTTTGACAGGTTGAAGGGGCATGAAATTCACTCAGCACATAAATTGAGCAAGAAATTGTTCAATTTATGTGAGAAATACAAGAAAACACATCTATCTGCTCTTGTGCAGTTTATGTGTGTAGCTACAACAAACAGATTTGAGTCGCTTGTTATGTTCTTTACACTTTGGAGATTACTACACCCCTACTGCGTGCTGCAATCAAAAAAACGTTATTTGAACTTTTTAGAGCTGCGGTAGTTGATATTTTAGATTAACATTTAAAATTACGATGTGTAATGTGAAACTCACTGTTCTGTGAAGCATTGTAGGTTATTTTTAGTCTACTGTTTTGGTTTTAACAGTTCTTATCTTTATTGTTTTGTGCTTTCCCGCTGCTTTCACACAGCAGGAGCTTGTTTTCAGTCTAATGTTAAACCTGCTGTATGCTTAAGAGGAGGTCTTAAGAGGTGGTGGAGACCAAAAACTGAGCAAAAACAAGGAGGAATATTGGATTTACTTTTGGTTCTAGCTCAGATATACAGGTCAGTTAATGTGCCACAGATTACTTATTTATATGCGTAACATGTGTTTTCTTATATAGCATTCCAATTTCTTTACTTTATGAAATCGTAATCAGCGTCAGCCAAAAACAGCTGCCACTACATGAATGGAAAAACTATACAACTGTGAAACAGAGCCGAATAGATCCGGTTGGATAACACACACCTTAGACAATGTCTTTTTGACACCCTCCCCTCTGGCAGGCTCAGGGTCATGAGGGCACGGACAGAAAGACTGAAAAACAGCTTTTCCCCAGGGCTATAAAAGCCATATTGTAAGCCTGAGCTGGAGTTGCACTTTACACCCTGCATTGTACATTGCCTCTGTCTTTTTTACTCCCATATATTTAACTCTTTTAGTGTCTTTATTCCTTTTTTTAATTTATTATTTATAATTAACATCTATTGTTTACACTATTTAAGATGCTGCTGTGAGCTGTCTGATGAAATTTTGATGTAGCAATGACAATAAAGAATCTAGCTATCTATCTAGCTATCTACTGTTTCTGTACTCTACTACAACTGTATTATTTGTTCCATAAGCACACATAAAAACTTAACATGTAGCACTGTGTTACGGCCACCAGTATTGGTGTGCCGTCTGGTTTTTGGGGTGATGTCCTGTTGGCCCATTGTTTGGGGGAAATTACATGTGTGGGTTCAGCTGTGTTTGTTCCAGAGTCTCTGGAACCCCAGCTGCCAGCCATTCCAGTTGATGACACCAGACCTGACAACCTGCACTGCAATCCGGTTCTCCCCGCCCTCCGACCTTCCTGATTGGGCCACCCTCCAGCTCCCCTCCACCTCTGACCAACCAGATGCAGCCAGCACCACACCTGCAGGCTATATACCTGCAGTCATGTCATTAGTCTGGGCGGCTGGTATCTGCGACCAGTCCACCCTGGTGCCTCTGTGTGTGATCATTTGTATTTTGATGAGTATCGGTCTGTAGGTATGTGTGGTTGGGTTGGTGGGTACCGCAGACCACTTTGGTCTGTAGACACTCGTGGTGAGTGCTACAGACACTGTGGGCTTAGTGAAGAATCCATTCAAGTTTTGAGTCTTTTTACCTGTGTGATCAGTGTGTGTGAACGTGAGGCACCAGTTTTGGTTAGTTTTTTCTTTTTGATCTGTTGTATTAGTTTTTGTTCCTGGTGGTGGGTGTTGCTGTTGTACTTGTGTTTGGCTAGGGAGTTTAGTTGCTTTGTTTTGGGTTAAGATAAGTTTGGGAAACTCTATTAGCCTTTGTTTTGTTATATTCTGTTCTTTGATTTAGCAACACTCACCAGTCTTGTGTTCATTTTTGTCACTTTTATGTTCCTTTGCCACTAAGCAATAAATCCCTTCACCTAAACCAACAACATTCTGGTTTTTTGTTGCATCCAGCTAACCCCTAGAGGTTGGATCGTAACAGCTGCAAAGAGTTCATACACAATTTTTTTTTGTGCATGTAATGGGCGACACACACAACACATATACACACACACACACTCTCAGCTGTACGTACAGTGAACATGACGACAAAGTAAAGCTGCGTCTGTGCGGTGAGTTCAGCAGGATGAGAGAGAATTACAACAACATTATTCACAAAAGTGACCACAAACAAACACTGGATTCCAGTCCAATCAGAGATCATACACTATTCGAGCCAAAGCTCGAGTCTGGAGTCTCACTGGGACGAGCCAGATGGATGTTACAGCTAACTGTCACTAATTAGATTTTCTCCACTGGCTGAAAATCCCCCTTGATTTTCAGTGTGTGGGAGTTGGCTTTTGGCAACACTGGAGACATTTATTCACATTTGAGTTGATTAAACGTTCCTTCGCCGTGACAAACATTTATCTTCGGACGAGGAGGGAGAGGGGTGAGCTGGTTGGATTCTGGCTGATCTTTAGTTGTGCATTTCTTGCAACAAGCAGGTTAACATGTCGGCAAAATCGCATCAATTACAATTTCCTTTCTCCAGCAGTTGACTTGTGCACATCTCTCTCAGTTCACCAAGTCTCTTTCCATTTCTGACCGCTCCTTCATCTCAGTCAGATAACACTTCATGCAGAAAGCTAAAAGAGGTGAGAGGTGCAGATGCGGGTCATCTGGCACTTAATCTCTCCAAATATTTTGAATGTTTAGCTTAAGCTTTGCTGCGCTGCCGGATGAGTGGGATTTGGAGAACTATAATATTGACTCCATTGTGCTGACGACTGTGCTGGAACCGATGCAAATACAGCAAAGGCCAAAAAAAAGTACAACAGTCACAAGTAAGCTTCAGTCCTGCCGGGAAAGTGTTATAAAATTACGGTTGCTTTAACTGAATTATCTGTGTTTATGATAAATTAGCTGATACTAAAAAGTGTTCCCTCGGTCTCCTCAGAATAGTGAATGTCACATAGGTTAGAAACCATAGATTAGCTTAGCAATCCAACACTGCATTCCTAGAGTTGGAGATTCATGTATTTTTAAATGCTTTTTCTTGTTCCAAAACATAAGAGCAAATGTGTAAGGAATTAATTAAATTGTGTAATTGACTGCTCTAACCAAAGCTGCAATCATTGGAATTTCCAGCTAACTAGCTTAATATCTAGAATAGTAACTGAATGTTGCTTTAGAGGCCAAGGAGCACATCATTAGCCAACTTATTTATTTATTTTCATTCACCGTTGTGTTTGTATGGTATGGAGATGAATTCAGGGGGTGGTGTTGTGTCTTTTAATGTCCCTTATGGTGCAAATTAATGTTTGTTGTGTTTTGTGGTTGCTATAAATGTGCAGGTATAAAGTAAAAGCTGCCAACATGTGATAAGGTATAGTTACTTCTGCCACTCTTCAAGCTCTGCTAACTCTGAAAGGAATGTTTAAGATATTGCACCATTTTTGTCAAATTGCAGTAAAACCAGAGAGCTGAAATCTCTCTACTATTAATCCTCAAACTGGTCGAAAATTCCTACGCCCAACGTGGGGCTTGAACCCACGACCCTGAGATTAAGAGTCTCATGCTCTACCGACTGAGCTAGTTGGGCTACTCACATAGACAAAAATGTCCAGTCAAAAAATTACATAAATAAGTCAATAACTAATTTTGGCTGCAACAGTAAACACAAGTGTCTTCATGCACTCCCAGCATCTGAGAAACAACTGGAAACCTTTAGTGTTAGCATGTTGTGTGGCTGATGTGGCTAATGTTACCATTAGCTTTGATCGTAAGTCCATATTTCAGTGGTCCTTTTAAACTGTAATACTGACTGACATTCAGAGAACTGACACTTGAGGAGTGATTTGAAACCAGCAAACAAGGGCAACTGTGTTTTCACGTCTCCTGTTGTGCTTCAGTAAAACCGAAACTCAGCTGGTGTTTCCCTCTGTTCACTTCTCTCCTGCTCTCTGTGCTCACATATACTGCATTTTTATATGGCTGATTCCAAATTAGACTGTTCTCACTTACATGTTGTATGAAACAGTGAGTGTAACCCAACCTGTTACGACTACATGTTACAAACCCCTTTCCAAGCTGCAGCTTTGCACTGCTAAATTACCCGTTTTACAATTCAGATGCTGTCTGACAAACTCACCAAACACATTAGTAAAAAAAAAAATTCCTTGTAAAATAACAGCCCAAAGAGAAAGTAAGAAGTGATGAAAAGTCCTGGTTTCACACTCAATTACGCTGTCAATCAAAGACACAGAGAGAGTCTTCTTCCTGAAGGAGGCATGGACAGCAGTATCTCAGCTGCATTTAAAGCTACAGACATGGAAACAGCCAGTTGAGAAAAGCCTAAATCCAGGAGTTATACAGACATGGTGACCATTTTTGCAGTATTTTGAGCTGAAAAATTGAAGGACACTTTGTAAGGACGCTCATTGATTTCCTGAAAAGGGCACAATATGGGACCTTTAAATTGGAGGTCGTCCCAGAGCCGAATCGATGCCTGAATGAAAAAACAGCGTGGGGGGGATACTTCACACACAACACTGTCGCTGTTGTGTTTCATGTAATTTCTCAAAAAAATCAAGACAAGTATGAAAGCTCAACAACCAAACAGGTTTAGTTTGAATGATAATGAGCATGATTGTTCATTTTTCCCCATCATACTACATAAACACGTGAACTAACAAGGTCTACAATGCAATACAAGCAACTAAAGTGTGTCTTTGTAAGTGTCAGCTAATGGTTTACTATCATCTATGCAGCCATCAAGTGCACATTCAAAATCCCTTTAAAGACGGTTTTAAAACGAGACAGCTGGAAACATTTAAAAGTCAGCGAGGGACGCCGTTTTCAAACGAAGCTAATGTTTGACTAATTAGCTTGTTAGCTCCAGCTGAAAAAGAAATCTGCCAGAAACAGATTTCTATTCAGCCAGCATCAGGCCACTGTTTGGACACTAGATTTTGAGTGGTGTGTCTGACCATATTATCATTACGACTGCATAAGTGGGATGCAGGGCCGGGTGGACGGTCAGATGTGAGAGGTTAGAAATGGTGCACTGACCTTCAGAGAGGAGCCTCGAGGGCTGACACACTTGAACGGTTTGTCCTCCCCGTCCATGGTGTCTTCCACCTTCTGTCTCTTCTCAGCTGCCTCTGCTCTCCTCCGCTCGATCTCCTCTTTCATCTTCCTTTTCTCCTCCTGAGAAAAACAGTCGAGGCAGTTCAGCAGATGCACTCGTGCATGCAAAACCCTCGGCATTTTCTAATTTTCCAGTGTTTTTGGTGCTGACTGGGAATTTGTATGTCAACACTCGGAACCTCAAAATCCATCAGTGGTCTTGAAAGCCACGTCTTCTTTTTAAAAATCACCAAAATTACCAAAACGATCAGAGCCAGAACAGCAAAAACTGAGAGAATTGATGGATTTGAACTCTCTGACGGTCCTTAAACTAATAATTTGATTCAAGATTCAAGGATATTTATTGTCACTGCATTTCTACAACCAAACTTTGCTGGCACTTAAGAAAAAACACTGTATAACAGAGAACAACAAACAGCTTTATAAAAACAAGTATTAAAAAATGAAATAAAAACATTTTAAAAGTGTAATAGTGCAATGAGGTTCAATATCTGCTTTAAATTGTCTGATGTGAGTAAAAACTTTGTGTCGACTGTTGGAAAAATGAACTAATTTTCAGGTTAAAATCATGATGTTTCATCTAAAACCCTTTATGCTACATGCACAGTTTGAAAAAATGCCAAAAAGAAGCATTTGGACTCAACAGATCCTGTAAAAAAACAAAACATTCTACATCCTTTGACACAAATGTGAAGCCACGAGTGAATCAGCTGCAAAAAACTTGTCTCATAGCAAAAATTCTGAGACTTTTCAGCTGACCTCGGCTGAACTGCAGGCGGTGTTTACACAAGGCAAAGAGAAGATTAGTACGGGAACAAATTACGAATGAAAGTAGTACTTGTTTTTATAATGTTGGTGACACACATGGCCACTTAGAAAAATGTTGATTCCAAGTTTTTGCAATTTTTGTTAAAAAAAAGAAAGAAATTAAACTTTTTTTTATTTTTTTTTAAATGATTAATGACATATCTGTGTCATGCTGCTCAAAACACATTTTTTAGATACCTCAAAGTATAACCATGGCTGTGCTGTTTTCATAGCTGTGCAGAACTTTAGATTACAGTGACAAAAAGAATGCAGAGTGAGGAAAAATGTGACACAAGAAAAAGAAAAACAGCTAGAGGTTGCTTGGAGTTCAGAGTGTTTTATTTTTTAATCAGGGCATTTATAGGTGGCGCTGCTGTTTGCCTGTCCAGCCATGCCGGATATTGCTGCTCATGCTAAGTGCCCACTTCACGTCTGTTTACTCTAAACAAACCACTGTTGCTGTTGGAAACCGAAAACAGACTTCCTGTGCTCCGGAGGATTTTTGCCTGGGAACAAACTAATAGATGGGTGTTTTGAAGAGAACGTGCAAAATCCCTCGACAGCCTGGTAAAAGCTGAACGATTTCCATGTGACAGGGAAGATTATTATGTGAAGCAGTGTATGTCACAACAAGCAGGAACGCAGCTGACCCAGACAATAGATACATGTCACTCTCTAATTGATTTACTTACTTTATCCAATGAAGCAGGTGAGGGACAAATTCAATTACACGCAGCAAATTCTCATTTACAGTGATTAAAAAAAACAAAAACAAAAACTGGAAAACCCGCAACATGCAGACAAATAGTTAAAAAAGAAAACAAAAAAACAATTACTGTATGAAGCATTTGTACTGTATTCAGAAGAGGGCTGATGCTTGGCAGTATATCAGCCCTCTCCAGCAGCCTTGTCTTGGTTAATTAGTCTCTCTGTATCTCTGGGCCATCTTTTAATTACAAACCAAAAGGCCTCATTAACATCACACAAGAGGAGAAGAACAGGGGCAGATAGCGAGAGACGGGCCGCCACATTCGGAGCCAAGATCAACAAAGACGACCAGTCTGGGTAACAGTGAGAATGCGGGCCTTTAGAGTGAGCGAGCAAGCGGCTGGGAGGGAAAATGAACAGCGTTTCAGCTCGGACGGGATCACAAAGGGAAGGGGGAGGTTATCACGGTGGAGACACATAAGGATGAGGTCGCTATGAGAGGAAAGAGGAATAGCATATGTGAGTTACAAGTGGGGACCCGAATAGGTTGAGTTATGATAACGGTGACTTATGGCGAGATAACGTCACGGCGGCGCTAGCATGAATGTGATGCATGGGTTTCAATGCACACAGGTGCAAATTCTAAATCAACATGAGAGTGGTGAGAAAGAAAAAGAAAGCAGTTGGGTTGCGTCATTTTAAAGAAATGAGAGAGGAGTAAATGAGACAAATGAGTTTAAAGTCTCCATACGGTGAAAATCCATTTTATTGTGTTTTGTAGTTGTTATAAAATTAGGCGTATGAAAGAAAAGCTGTTAAGATGTAAAGATGTTTACTTTAAGACCACCCAAAACTAGATAACCTCCCAGCTTTAACAGCCAGTGGGAATTTTACTGAACTGCTACCTTCCAGCAGAGGAACTAATAGTCGTCTAGCTAAAATTTTGTATCATCCTGCCTCCTCACTGCTGCTTCCACATGAGCCATTTAGTACGAGCATTTGCCTCACAGTCCACCAGGTTTATTTACTTTCTAGAAAAGCTTCTATTAAATCTAAAATGTCTCAGCTGTGAAGAAAATGCATCAAATGTTCTGCTGTCGGCTGCAAGAGTGAACACAAGAGTCTTCAGGCACTCCCAGCATCTGAAGAACTGAAGGTCCACTGGATTATTTATATTTTTGACTGCAATGTCACGACAAAAATAGGAAATTCTTTGTGTTAGCATGTTGTGTAGCTAATGTGGCTAGCCATTAACTATAGCTGCGTTTCCATTACCCTAAGATATGCGCAAAATGTGAATAGCGCAATAAAAAACTGGTAATGTAAACACCTGAATTTTGAAAAAGGACTAAAATATCGCTAAAAAGTTTTTATGCTTTCATGAGGTGGTTTTTCAGACGTTTCGATATTAAAAAATACCGCAAAAGCGCAATGGAAACACTTTTTCCGCAATTATACGTCAGCGGATGTGACGTACCTGGTCACATGACCAGTTCTCTTGGAGTAAACATGGCGCGGTATGTGTGGACAGAAGAGGAGACCGAGACTTTTCTTGCCATTATTCTTGAGAAAAACATCACTGCCATACTAGACAGCAAACAGCACAGGAATGCAGAGTGTTACAAGGAAATAGAAGCGGAAATGAGGGAGAAAGGGTTCGACATCGAAATCTTGCGGGATGATATTTTACGAGAGTTACAATGCTTCTGCCCAGAACAACCTTCAATGGAAACACGTTCAAAGCGCAAATATACTTTGTCGAAATTTTAGAAATATCGCTTTTATTTTCCGAAAAACTGTAACGGAAACCCAGCTTATGAAGATATGCCACAGGTCAGAGCTCTGTGCACAATCAGCGATATTTACGTCAGATACAAAGTTACTCATTTATGTCTGTCAGCTGCTGTTCTACCAATCACAGACTCAGAGAGAGTCTTCTTCCTGAAGCTTCAGACACTGAAACAGCCTGTTTTGAACAGGACTAAAATCAGTGATACAGTCACAGCCTAATGATCCATCTTACTACTAGCAGTATTTTGAGATGCAAATTTGAAAGAGACATTCTGGGGACATGTTAGACTATAATCAATTTGCTGAAAAAAGGGTGCAATATAGGACCTTTAATGTCAAACAATATTTTTCTAATGACTAGAAATTGGTATATATGCACTCCTCGTCAAAAGGTTTAAAAGATGCTCCACTTTGTAGTTATGTTGAAATGTAAGCAGTTCAAGTCCAGTGAAACTGACCTGGAACTAAAGAGTTACCAAAGATTCAGCTAACTGTACAACAAGATAATAACCTAAAACTTTGTCAAAAGTACTGCAGAAGAGAAGAAAAAAATGTTCCAAATGCAGCACAGTCTTCACAATTAAACCAACATGTGCAACACATTTATATATTTTACAACAGTGTTGGGAAGAAATGGACATATTCTAAAACTTGCAAATTATTTAATGTCATTAATGTTCTCTAAGGGCTTTTTCATTCTTATTGAATACTATCTGCCTTGGTAATTTGGTTGGCATGCTATCTGTGTGTGTGGGCACTAAAAATCAGTTCCCTTCTGGTTAGCCATTGTTTTCTGCTGACAATCCCTTCTGAGATTTGACTATTCCATGCGTTACTCCGTGTGAGTTGCCAGGACGACTCATTCATGTGAGAATTGCCAGTTCAGCTATTTGCCAATGCTGAGTAGAACCTGTCTTTTCCATGACAACAATAACAGCAAACATAACGGTGAGTGTGCAGAGAAACAGACTCAAGAGGATCCAAGCTTTAAACAACTGGTTTCATACTGTAAATCACTGATTTAGGGAAATCTTTATTGTTTTTAAAGAGGAGCGGCTGAGATCCAAGTTGCAGGGAAATGACAACAGCTTTATGGCTGTACTGCGGCCTCTCATGGACCACTTGGCCTGAGATCTAAGCGTTACAATCAAAAAGGGAAACGCTCGGTTGGATTATAATAAGAAAAAGAAATACCATGAATGGAAATCCAAACTTAACAGTACAGTGTTTCATGTTGCAGGAGGACTGATGTCTTAAATTTCAAAGATTTAACAATAGCAAATGCTGTATGAGCTTATTGGAAACTGAAAAATATTTTCAGGCCACATGGATTTGTCGTGTTGTACTGCATCAGTATCATTAGACTTTGTACCAGCACTGAAGTTTAGTGTTAAAAATTGGATGAGAAAGAAACAAGAAACCCAGACACAGTAGAACTGATCAAACAGCATCCATAAAGTGAAACCTAAAAAAACCGAATCCTACCTCCTCTCTGGCTTTCTTTTCCGCCTCCTCCTGCTTCTTCTGCCGCTCCTCCTCCTCCAGCACCTTCCTCCTCTCCTCCCTCTTCCTCTTCAGCTCCTCCAGCTCGACCTCGGCCTCCTGCTGCTTCTGCCTCATCTTCTCGAACTCCTCGCTCTCAGCGTCGTCGCGGCGACGCTTCAGCTCCTCCAGCTTGCGTTCTGCCTCTAGGCGGGCGGCGTCGTCCTGCTCGTCGCCCGCGGACACCTCAGGGGAACGAACGCTACCACGACTGCAACACGAAAACACGGGTCAGGAGGCAAAGCTGGTGGAAGTCCAGGGTAAAGCTTGACATTTGATCCAGACTGAATATTTAAACGCACACTCGACGGATTTATCTCTTTCATGGACAAGCGGACGCACATAAACACACCAAAACACGCATACAAAAAGCCGACAATCACCTCTGCAGAGATAAAGTTACAGCTCGTTTCAAATTTCACACCAGTGTTTCACCCTTAGGACTTACGGTAGGTGACCCATGACGAAAAAAACACACCACTGCTGAGCTGAATGCCGAAGAAAAACAACTTGTTTGCTTGTAAATCAGATTCAGATGTGCTTTTCAATTATTTTGCAAGAGGCCTCGGGCAATACTTCCATGCTTTTATGGCAGCTTGAGCGACAAACAATAAATGTTACTGTAACATCGATAAGTTCCTGTCTGATAGAACTGCCCCTGTTCAGCACTAAGGGTAAAATCAACATTTCTCCTCCATAGCTTTACATATAGAAATACATTTTATTGGAATGTATGTCTTCTGCCCCAACCAAATCCCAATGATCTTTGATTGTTAGGTAGTCTGATCTTTTCAGCCGACCTTTTGACCAAAGAATATTAAGTTACTGCAGAACTTTTCAACAAGTGGTTAAGAGTAGAGAGCACCGATACAGTGGCTTCATATAGTAGTACTACTGGTTCTCTGCTGTAGTATTGGACTGTCAATTATTGGGTGGAATTGGATTCTCTGTCATTGATTGTCCTCAAATTAGCTTCAAAATGAATGTCTTTTGCTTAAGAATCAGTCACGGCAGTCAACCAGGTGTGAAAACTTGATATAAAAAAGAAAAAGTATTGGCTAAACCCTCTGAACTCCAAGCAGTTTCTAGCCATTTACGTGCTGTATCTCTATGGAAACAGAACAACCATGACTAGAAGTAGAGAGAACTCAAAAATATCTACTGTGCAGTATGACGAAGATATGACGGCATAAATAATGAAACAAAGAAAAAAAACATAAAATTTCTAACATTTGAATTTTGTTTCCATTGTTTCTGTGTAAACACTGCCTGCAGTTCAGCCCAGTTCAGCTGAAAAAGTCCATGAATTTTTGTCATGTAATAATTGGTCACGTCACAGCTAACTCACTAAAGGCTTCACGGTTGCACGGTAAAGCAGAGAATCTTTGCATTTTACAGAATCTGGTATGTATACATGGTTTAATTTTGGTACATTTTCAAATGAGACATGTAGAATGAAGTGATTTTAATGATATATCCAGGCATATGGCGTAGATTTGGTCACAGAGCAAAAGTCAGATGTGATTAAGTCAAAGACTGCTCAAGGAAAGTTGGAAATCCAACACTTTATCCTGTTGATGCAGTTTCTGGCCCTGATAAATGATGTAATTCAGGTAATTTAGAAAAACAGCGTTTAACACGGGGATTCAAAAGGTCAAACTAGCAATATTTAGCACAACATGCTGCACAGACTGATCACATTCACCTGCAATTATTTAGAATTTCCAGACACCTATTTTTAACTGGTGCTAAACTGGGGCATGAATCTGATGAATGCCAAATTTCTTGAATAATTTATAAGACCCGGCTATCCCCAGAGTGACTGAGAACCAGACGGTGACTCGCTGTGTGTTGTTCTTGCCTACCTGAGGGTCCTCTCAGGTTTCCGGTGCTGTTTGGGAGTCGCCTCCTCGTGCAACCCTCCGTTGTGCTTCCTCTCGTCCTCCCTGGTTCCGCCCCTCTCAGTCACCTGCAGCCAAACAAACGCAGTGAATACGGATGTCACGGGTGAGGAAGGCCGGAAGGAGGCGAGATCGATCATGTGACATGGCGCGATGTCGCATGAGAGAAAAGAGAGCACACCCCAAATAAAATAACACAGAACGTCACATCTGGCTGCATCCACTCCAGAATTACTGCTGACTGAGGATTATCCAACGTGTGATCACATTGGGAGTGTCTCCAGCTGTGTAGTTTCCACCTCTTCATCATCGAAAACATAATTCAAGTTTTCTAGCTTTTAAATATTACATGCCAAAGTCCAATATGTGCACAGCCAGTCCAGTTTTGAAGAACATATATTATCATTCTTCAGCCTAAGAAAAGCTCTGGTTAAAATACTGACGAGAAACTTGAAAGTTTGGTTCATCAGTTTGAGGAAGTGACTCATTACACAAGAAATCGAAGAACGAAATGTTCACTTGAGCTGTTAAATCAGAATGCAGATGCTTGTTTTCACTAAGACCACAATGAACTACTGCTGATAAACGTGGATTGATTAACCCAAGTTGGCTGCTGATGATGTTTTGCTTTTCCAGCAGCAATTCTCAATTTACTTTTTACCTATTCTTATTTTATGGTAATATACTGAACACAAATATAAAGGCAGCATGTAATATTTTATTAAATTATATCCAGTGATTTGAACATAGTAGGAATAAATATTTGTTGTGTCAAGCACATCATATCCCGACAACAGAATGGACGTCATGAAACAACCAAGAACAAGCTAAATTTCAAACGATTAAGGTCAGATGGAGAGTTGGGTCATCTTCTAGTAAACAGCAATGAGTCAACATGTCTGAGGTGTTTGTAGTTATTGAGATTATTGATGCTGGTTGAGTTGTTTCAGTCGTCCTAAAGGGCTTGGTGAAGTTGATGGACATTTTAGGGAACTGGGTTGGATTGTCAGACACGTCCATTCATAGTATCCACAGATGTTTGATGGCTGACATGTCTGGATAGGCCAAAGTCAGGACATTTTCTATACTAGCAGAAGGGCAGTGTATATTACATACATACATGCATATATATATATATATATATATATATATATATATATATATGCAATATCTATGTAGTGTTTCCCTGCACTAAATGCTATGTCCAACAAAATTAGGTCAGCTGAGTGAGTGTTCTCACCTTAAGACATTTTTAAAAAACTGTATACATGAATAAATATTTTTATCTGGTCTATACAATTGAAAACCAGACTCATTAATGAAATGGACCATCAAGTGTCCAACAAACAAGAGTTGTTGCCCTGTGGAATCCACTACAGAACAGTTCTGAGGTCAGATCACAGCCTCTGTGTGGGCATCAACCAGTTTCCATTAGGCATTTCCTCTCATAAGGAGCAGACACTCTCTGGTTATGCAGATGAAAAACTTCATCAGAAGTGGCTGGAGTCGGACAATGGACAATCAAAATGTGACACTTCTGGGCTCCAGCGGTGGCACGATTTTCTGTCAAGTCATGTTGTCTGAAACTCTTCCTTAGACCACAAATGATGAAGTTTAGGACACCAAAGTGGCTGGCTACTGCTCTAACTGACACGCCGGCATCAAATAGCCAAAAGCCCATCTTTGTCTTTTCATCTGTGGCATCGTGTCATTTGAAGAAAGCTGTACTGTAGGATGGACTTTTATTGCCACTGGTCAAAAGAGTCTCTGTATTGCTAACACCATCTGACCATTGTTCTTTTAAACAACACTTGACTCGGGTGTGACTTAACTCAATGCTGCGTTCATATTTTTGTTCAGTGTTGATATAACAGATAAAATGCTTAGTATGGTCTAAAAACTTTGACTGGAAGTACACAAAATGATGGCTCAGGTATTTAATTACTGGAGTGGACTCAGTGTAATGTGACGTGTTGTCGCTCTCTCAGCTGAGGTGGAAGACATGCAGAAAACACACTGTGACCACTCTGTGGAGCATACCATTAACCTCATTAAAAAATAATAAACTGGTCGCATGGCTGCAACCACACCTCGTAAAGAGCACGCTCAGTTACTACCAGTTTGCAAAAGGTGCAAACCACACTCAACAACACGAGGTGTCCGGGTAATTTCAGCATCTGGCTTTGACAAAAATCACAAAGTCAACACAATCGGCTCATAAAGAGAGTGTTTTTAACAATTTAATCTTGAAAGATGTCTGGTCTGTTGAAGTGTCCTCTCAAAGACACTGAAGTTACCCGGAGAGAGTTTCTGTGCTGTGCATCACACCTCTACTGAAATTCTTACCGCATGTATGATACCTCATTATCCTTTGACTGCAGTATCTCAGATACCTCAAAGTCCTCTTCACTGTCATTTCTTAGTAATATAGGCTTGTTCTCTGGTGAACTATCTACATTATCATCCTCAGGTACCTCTTCCGCCTCCCCTGACGCTACCGCATCCTCCTCAGCCTCTGAATTTGCTGACTTGGCCTGATTTGAACTCTCACTGACTACAGAAAGTGTCTCTTCTTCAGCGAGAGCCTATGAAAAAGGATTATAGCAGTTTTTTAAAAAGAACAATCTCAGGGAAGTGCATTGCAAAAAGCCAACAAATCGATCACTGTACCTTGTTTTGCATTTTAGGCTCTTCGGTTGACGCCTACAGAAACAAGCATCAGATTTGCAGGTGCTGTCAGTTACTGGAGTTAAATAATCGGCAAAAATAAATGAAAAAATAACAAACAGGTGACTGACCTGTTCTCTCAAGTAAGACCTTCTCGGCTTGTCCTCGTCCACTTCAACTTTCTGCTCCTCCACTTCTACGGCTTCGGGAGCAGCCTCCTCTTCCTCTCTTGGCTCCTCTCGCTCCTTCTGATCCCTCCTTGAACTGTAGGTCGCTGGCTTCTCCTCCTCGTCGTCATTGTCACGGTAACGACCCCTGCGCCAGGAGGAGGGTCTCTCCTCTTCTGCGTTGTTTCTCTCCGTGGCGACGCTGTCGGTGGCCTCGGTGTTGTCCAGCTGCCCCTGTCTCTCCAGTGCCTCCTTCATGCGTCTCTGCCGTCTCTCCTCCCGTTTGGCCATCCGGTCCAGCAGCGCCTGTTCTTCGTCGTCTCCGCCGCCTCCATAAGAGCTGCTCACAGTCACTGTCTCTGTCACACTAGAGAGAGAAGAGACAAACATTTCAGTGTTTTTTTCTAACGAGGAGGAAGTTCTGAGGTCAGAGCAGACGTCAGCTGTTAAGAAAACATGGCCAGCGGAAGTAAATGCATGAAATTATCTCTTGTTACCACCACAGTGCCCTTGATCGAGGCCCATCACGCCTAAAAGGAGCTTGAACGTGCTCTGTAAGCAAAGTTTCCAGATGGTGGCTGCCAGCGGTTGTTGTCAGCTTTACAGCCTCTACGCAGGGAATGCTGACAAATGGTTTTATCGACAGGTTTTCACCACAGCTATTCTTTCAAATAAACTCAGGTCAGACCTTAAAATGAACAGAAAATAAGCACATTGTCTTGATTTCAGGTTTGGATTTTTATATCTCACTCTGTCAGCTATCCACCTACTGCAGTGTAACCAAGACTGAGAGTCTACAGCCATGCTAATACTTCTGTGAGATTAGGAACAAGGGCTTTCTTCAGGTGCGTTGCATACCCACAGTGACTATAATAATGTGCTGATTTTTAATTGAGACAACAATTGTTGAGACAATTTGTCCAGAAGAGAAACATAAGCAAAGTCAAATTAATTTACAGACAACAAGATTTGAACCAAAGTGCTACACAACTACACTAGCAGGCCATAAAACATAATAAAACACAATGATTAGAAAACTAATCTAACTAAAAAAAGAATAAAACAGTAAAATAACACTGAAATACTACAACAGAAGAAGAGATGAAGTCGGAGTGTCAACATGAATTGAACTGAGAAAAAGGGCGACTTCAGCAATTTGTGAAATCTAAGTAGCTCTTACATGAAAAGATAAACGGTTAATTAGAATATAAAGAGCCACTGCAAAGGTTTGATCACATTCATTTTTCAGTCTAGACCTTACAACATCCAAATGTATCTGGTTGCTCGGTCTTGGTGTTTTAACAGGGGTGTGATGATACGAGTTTTGCTAAAAAAGGTGGCACAAACCCATTTAAAACATTAAAAACAAACTATTAAATCATTTAATCAGTGCTGGACTGGACAAGTATGCAGTGTGAGGAGTTACAGAGCACAGGTGTTATACGATGATGCTTTTTGTGTTGTTAGAAGACAAGCAGCCACATGTATTACGCAATGAGCCACAAATAATTTGTCTCAAGAGAGAAAAACGAATTCATGCTGGGTAAAAGTCTGAAGTGAAGAAAGCTGGTTTTAATAAGTAGATTAATACATTTGAAGAAGGAGCAGGTGCACCAGTATCAATCAGCCCACCTCACCACACAATATAACCAGACTCCATTCGCTTTTCAGATGCTGGATCGTGAACTCCCACTGTTAGTTCACTATTAAATTTCTACAGCCTTAATTCCTGACCAAACCTCGGTAACCCTGTTTTCTGCTTTTTCTCCGTTTGGACGCCTCCTGCTACTCTTCAGTCTGGCTCCTCAGATTCATTTTTGGCCCAGATCCACTCCCCTCTGGACTCGTTGCCTGGTTCATCTCCACATAACCCAAACCCTTTTGCCTTTCCTTGTCATCGCAGCCTCCGTCTTTCAGCCCCCTGGACACCCACGCCTTCAGCTCCCAGTTTCCCCAGTAGCAGCACCTCAGTCTGAACAGTCACAGGTCAGGTTTTTGTGTTCGCAGCCTACAGCGTATTATAGCCCAGAGTTTAAGCTTTTGTTTTTTGACAACTTCTGTCCACTTTTTAGTCAGCACTTTTCTTTAGTCTCAGAGAATTAGAATTAGTAGCTTTTGTTCTTGTAGTTGTCATAGTGTCATGACTCTTTCTATTCCTAACCAGTTACCTTGAGGTACTGTAGATCTTTGGGTTCTTAGAGTATTTCCCGTGTTGTAGTAGCCTTTTGAGAAGTTTCTCTAGTTAACTTAGTGTAACTATCTTTGGAGCGCACTTTAGTTCAGTTATTGTTATTAGTTGGTTTTCCCATCTTGCATTCCTTCCCAGGTGTTACCTGCAGTGGGTTTGTGCATATTTTAGTTTTGTCTGCCTCTAGAGGCAGCATAGTTTTCCCCAATTTAGTTCCCTTAGGTCCTGAGTTTTAATTTCTGGGGTTCGATAGCTGAGATTTGTAGTTCTGTTTGAATTTATTGTAAATAAATCATTGTTTTAACTGCATTTGCCATTATTGTTCTCATTTCCTCACTTGCAAAACCTAACACCATATACATTTGGACTTATCCTCTGGGGCCCGTAAATGGGTGTACAGAAACTCATCCTACAGTTTTTGAGATATTCCTGTCTGTATTAAAAAGGTGGACTGACCAACATCTGGATTCACTCCATCCAGTATTTATTATCCTTAGCAGTCCTGCAAAGTCTTTACTCTTATTTTTAATGGCATATAAAGTGGTATATTGTCTGCAAAAGAAAGAAGAATAAAAAGGAATCTTGTGCTTCTTAAAAACCACCAAAGACATTAGTATTCATCCTCTGGAGGCTGTGAATGAACAAATATTTATCCAATAGTTTTTGAGATATTAAATATTTTTGTCTGGATCACATTGATAGACTGACCGACAATCTGACCAGCCAATATAACCATGCATCAAGCCGTTCTTCTGTATGGATCAAAGTACACATCAGACACACCCCCATCAGTAAATAAATATTGAAATAGCTTCTTGTATGATGGGTGAAACATCTGTAAAAGAATCTACAGGCATACTGCTCAAAAATAGACATATCAAATACCAAATGATTATTCTTCCACCTCACTGCAAACAGCATGACTCAAACTATTTTGACCTGAAAGTCTGGCAAACATTATCCTTGCATCTGCACAATCAACAATGGCCAGTGAGCGCTAGGTCCTGCCTCAGCATCCTTCTGCACAATCCCCTCTTGTTCGACCGGCCCAGGACGTATCTCTGAGCTCATAGAGGGGAAACATTCATGACCACAAAGCAGCGTCTGTGTTTCTAGATGTCAGAGCGACCCACCACTTCCACCGTAGCCAAGACGACTTATCTCACAGCTTAAAACTGTATAGAAATTGATAGTCAGTTCCTCTGTTCCTACAACAGTCTTTCTGGTGGATAGGTATGACATAATGCATTGTTGAGGGGGTGTGCATGGAGCTGTAGCAACAGCTAGGCTCATTTAGAGAGTTTGGAGGATGACGTGCATGCTTCACCTTTCCAAAACACAAATTACAAGAGTGGAAGTGTGAAGAATGTGCATCCGATGACTAGCCTGTTACTAACAATAGCAACTGAATGTTACCTCAAAGGTCAAGGAGCAACTACTCCAGCAAAAAGTTCAAAAAGCCCTGTTCACAACCAGCAGAACTACTGAGAAGCATTCTTTGAAAATCTCTCCAGGGCTACATCAGGTTTCACCAATACCATACCTTACTACAGCTATATCACAGTTGCAGAACAGTTCCATGCATGAATAATGTACTACAAATATCACAAACATTCAGTTAATATTTATTTAGCTTAGCTCTGTCTACCAGAGGTGCATTGGTGCATGTATGCAGGGATAAAGCATGTATACTTGGATATGGGATGTTAGGCTGTATACCTACCTACCAAGACACCACCAAACCACAGCACAGTTCCGTGTATGTAGCCAGCAAATGCAAGCTGAACACCCCAACACTCAATAGCCTCCCAGCTTTGCAAGCCAGTAAGAATTTTACTGACCTGCTAGTCCCAAAAGAAGAACTAATAGTCGTCTAGCTCAAACTTTGTACAACTGTTCCCCATCACTGCCTGCTGCAGTCAAGGTGAGTCATTCAGAGAGAGCAGCTGCCTCAAAGTTCACTGGGTTTTATTTACTTTCAAGAGCTGCTTGTGGTGAGTATAAAATGACTCAAAAACAAGCAAAACACATCAAATGTTCTGCTTTTGGTTGCAAGAATAAAAAAGAGTCTTCATGCACTCTCAGCATCTGTGCCACCACAAGTGTTAGTGCATTGTGTGGCTAATGTGGCTAACTTTACAATTAGCTTGGATCGTATGCCCACAGGTCAGAGCTCTGTGGAAACTGTAAAGCTGAGAGACCATGCAGTGAATTCGTCAATATTTCTATTTAAAATTAGCTCTGAAACCGACTTATTTACATCTGCAAGGCTGCCGTGTGGTCAGCTCCACACTGTCGATCACAGAAGCAGAGAGAGTCTTCTTCCTGAAGGGGGGGTGGGCAACAGTAGCTTAGCTGCATATACAGCTATAGACACTGAAATAGTCTGTTTAAAATAGGACTAAAACCAGCAGTCATGGTGACATGAACAATCTGTACAGTATTCTGAGCTTAAATTTGATAGACATTCATCGGACATGTGACCTTTATTAGTTTACTAACAAAGAGCTGGGTTCTGCTCAGGGTTTCTTCCCGTTAAAAGGGAGTTTTTTCTTGCGACTGTCGCCTTAGGGCTTGCTCTGGGGGTTCGGGCATATGGGTTCTGTAAAGCGTCTCTGTAAAGTGACAATTTCAATTGTATTTGGCACTACGTAAATAAAACTGAATTCAAACTGAAGTGAAAAAAGTTCCACGATGGACCATTAAAGCAAGTCACCTGGATCACTAATAAGTTGAATTGAACAACTCATGGAGCAAATTTTTGTTTTAATACGTAGCTAACAACCAATGACAAAAACCTGCAAAATTTGCAGTCACTGACAAGAAATGAAATCCGCTTTTGTCTGTTTTTGAACGAGATCAAGGAGCGATTTTTTTAAAGAAATGAATTTCCAGTCTTAAATCTGCACCGTTATCATGGTATTAATGTGCTTGAGAGAAAGGAAAGCTTGACATGGTCACCAAGAGTAAATGAGCGAGAATAAGTCTTCAAATAATCTCCAAAACTTCAACACCAGGAGATGTAAAAAGATTTCAGAGGCACACTTCTGAGCTTATCTGACAAAGAAAAGTGACTCATTGCTTATTTATTGATGAGACACCACCTATAACCTCAACAGGCAGGATGACATTACACCAGAAGTTTTCCCTCCGTCTTTCCTGGTGTCCTCAGTCGACTGCTGACTAGAATTCACCACAGAGAGACTTAGTGATGCTATATGTGCTTCACCTGTGGCTGTTGGTCATGACCAGGCTTTCTGGCTGGCTGCTGGGCTCCTCGCTCTCCCTGCTCCTCAGCCTCTCCTGCCGAGCCCGGCGCCTCCTCTCACGGGCCGCCTCCTCTTCATCATCATCATTCCTCGCCATCCTGAGAGAAACAAAGCAAGAAAGTGAGCGAGAAGACAAAGAGACACATTTTCTTTCTCCTTTTTTTGTCTCCCAACTTTCCACCCTTCATCTCTTTCTTCCAATTCTCAATTTAGCTTCACAGTTGGAAACTTGAAAGCGAATGATTCTTTAAATTGGACTGTAATCATCACAGTGACCGAACCTGGTGGATTTGCCCCCAGTTTTTTTTTTTCTTCTTTCCTCTCTCCTATCAAGCCGACCTGTCAGCTGTGCAACAACCAATACTTCTTATCGTGGCAGCAGTTTTCACGAGCTGATAAAAACTAAATGTCTGGAGACATGGCTTGGCTGAGGATAAGAGAGAGTTTCTGGCCCACAGCTTGTACTGGTCTGGAACAGAGCAAACTGGAGAAACCAATAGTTTATAGTCCTTCAGAGGAATTTAATACCATGTTAAATCGAACAGTTGGATTTTTCTAAAGTTAACAAACTGAAGTAAAAATTTTATCATGTCAAAACTACTTAGCAGTATTTTGTGCGGACAGAGGTGGGGTGAATTTTGTTTGGCTCAATAAAATTGGAAGCAAAAGCTCAGTTGTGTTGAGACACTCATTTCAATACAAACATCGACCTCCCAGTTGAACTCTCTGAACCCTAAAACCCTCCCTGCACCCTTCAGTGGGTCTGAAAGGCACGATGTCTTCAAAAAAAATGGTCAAAATTATCCAATTTATTAGATGCAGAAGCCTTAAAAACAGCAAGAATCACTGGATCTTGAACTATTCGTCTGTGATGCGCTGTTCAGTTGGGAAATGTAACCGGAATCTAAGCTGAAAATTGTGGTATTTCATGGAGATCATGTTATTCTACATGTCTCATTTAAAATTTCACCAAAAATAAACCATTTCTAGCAAGCAGATTCTGAAAGATCATGATGAAAATTCAGGGTCTTTTTGGCTGAACTGCAGACCCGAGTATAGAAACAAATTAAAAATTCAAGTCGTAAAATATCTTTAGTATGTGGAGCCACCATTGTTTCCAATTATTGGTAACGACTGTTGGCACTTGGGAAAAGTTTGTACACGTTGATTCCATTTTTTTCTTACATTTTTGCAAAAATAATTAATCAGAAACTGAAAACATAATTTCTTCATTTTTATGATTAATGCCATATTGCAGTAGAGACATTTCTGAGTTCTCTCTACCACTAGCCATGGTTGAGCTGTTTCTATAGAGGTTTGAGACTTTATGTTGCAGTGAAAAATGAGCCTACAGTGAGTAAAAATGTGACAGAAGCAACCTCCTCTTCTATCTGTATGGCTCAATCTGAAGCTACAGAGGGTTAGCTTAGCTTAAATTAGCCTCTCACCAAAATTAAAGGACACAGTTAGCTTGTGTCTGTCCAAAAATATTCAGAAAATATCTGCCTACCAGCTCCTTCAAGTCCAAATTATGAACATTATTATAGTAACAAAATAGTAACAAAATTTCCCATTTGTTTATTTCAGGTATTTTTGTTAACATTTGAGCAGAGCTAGGCTATGTGTTATACAGGTTTTTACAGTGTATAAAAGTGAGAATGATGCTTGGGATAATTTAGATAAGATGGATGGATGATAGATAGATTTAGGATAATTTAACAATGACTCCAAAATCTAAATTTAAATTGACATATATATATATATGTATGGATAAAAATAAAGAATATCAGGTAATATATTGATATCTGAATATTTAACCCCTTAAAAGACTGCACCTGCATCTGTTAAGTGGTAATGATCTTCTCATCTAATTTCTAAAAAGAAAGAAAAACAGCGAATAACTTAAATAGACGTGCTCAGACTGAACCAGGAAGCACTTTCTGACAAAACTACTCTGCAGAATTTCTTACAGAAAAGCATAAGTAAGCAGTAAAAGTAGTATCAGGCCGAACTATTGTAGCTACACCCTGAATTTTCTGTTCCTCCTTCTGCTCCACTGTGTGTATTTTTCTTATTACTATGCATAACCAATCAAGCATACTCTAAATGCAGCAGGGTCATGGCAGGTCGTGTCTAAACATCTGCTTTTGCCATTTAAGAATTTGGGAACTTCTGACTCCACTCACCATCTCGCCCTGATATAGGCAGGGATGAATCATTGCAAAAAAAAGAGGGAAAGATCTATGAACAATTCAAACCCTAATAGAACAAAATCCAAAGTAGACATGCTGTGGATGATTATGAATGTTTAGTTAATGCAGCGGGTTAAGTAAAGGGTGTGGCTGCATGCTTTTATAAACAAGACTCCACTGTTCAACAATCAAGTTGGCCAGCAAACTACTGTATATTTATGTGCTGAAATTTGATTGACGCAACAAGTTCTGGCTTTTTATCTGGGGCCAATTCAAAGTCAGTCTGGGGAATAAAGGGAATAGTGAAATAGTTTTTGAGAAAGAGACTACACCCTAAAGTAAAGCACATTTGATGCTGAACTATAAGTCAAGGCATCATAAAGTCAAGATAAGTAACTAAAGAGTGGCACTATCCACTTTTTTAAAACTTATCCCTGAATTGCAGACTTTCTGGCCACCTGACATCTATGAACTCTATGCTGCCCCGCCTGACCTTTCCACTCCCCCTGCTAGCCACATGCCCAGCTACCTGACATCACAGCGCTGCCTTTGAGGTCGGCCAGCGAAGCATGCCGTTGCATGTTAATTGCAACATGTGTGGTGAGCCGAGCTAAAGCTGCACGGGTTTATGTGAGGTTTTACAGCTTGTGAACAACACTTTCAAGCCCCGTCTTTTCCCTTTTCAGATGAATCCGTTAACGCCCAAGTTTGACCTGTGGGACGGTGACATCGGTGACGTCAGCCATAACTCAGCACATGTGTGTCTGTTTAATTCAGATAATTCAGCACTTTTGGGTGTAGAAAATCGGCCTAATCCAGAGGGAAGCCTGTGCTGAACACTAGCCCCTGTGGCCACGAGTTAAAGTGATAATATATTCGAGGAATCGCAGGCAAAACATTTACATTTCAGCATTTTAGCACCGTGAGATCACCAGATTAAATGCGAAACAACGTTATCTGAAGTTTGCTAACATTTGCCACAATGAGCTACCGGCCAATTCCACATGAAGCAAAGCTAAAGAAGAAAAATGTGCTATTCAGAGAGTAAATTCTTACTTTAAGTAAATATTTTTTCAGCTGCATTCATATTACATCAACTAGAATGAGGGTCCCCTGCAATAGGAAGTGCTTTAACCCTTATTTAAAATGCTGGTGTTTTTGTGAGGGGGCCGGGAGAAAAAAAAGTTGTGAAACAATAACTCCCGAAGGACAGATCCATCCCAGAAATGGCACCAAATGTCATGAGAAAGGGAAAACGACAGCAGCTAAAAATGGAACAAAAGAGTCCTCGGTGGCAGCGGCGACGACGACAATCTCAGGGTTAAAGATTCCTCAGTAGGAGAGAAAGAACAAACTCCTAAAAGCTGAATTAGCATTCCTGTCAATCACAGCCTTGGCTACAGACACATACACAACCAAAGCCCCTGATTTAATATCCCCTTTTCCTTACCTAGGCCCCAAACTCTATCAGCATACTGACAGAAATATGGGGAGAGGTGGAAGGGGGAGATAGAGGCAAGGGGAAAAAAAAGGAAAAAAAAAGGAAAAAGCGAGTGAAATGGAGAGTGAGGATAAAGAGGAGAAGCGGGAAATGAAAAACGAGAAAGGAAAGGGCGTGCACAATAATGGAAAACGGAGTTATCTGCAGATTTTATCACAGTCGACACCTTTTCCTGTACAGAATGATGTGTAGCCAGAGTAATAAGCTTCAGGTATGTGTCCCTGCCGGTATAGAGTGTGCAACAGATGCAGAGAGAGCAGCTCTATAATAATGCAAACTTAGTTTAAAAAAGAAAAAAAAGGATGCAGCTGAAAAGGAAATTAAAAGTTCAAGTTTTTGCTCTGATTTCACAAAGTCTGCGCACAAAGCGCCGGCATCGGCGAGCCTATTAGGGAGAAATATGTCCAAATATTTTCTTTATGGCAAAATATCTCAGAAATGTCAGTGAAAACAATTTGGGAAAAGCCCATGAGAAAAGATTCTTCACCCCTCCTAGGTTAGAGAGAAAGAGAGGGAAGGGAAAGGGAGAGAAGATCGAGAGAGAAAAGGCTGCTGTGAACCGAGGGGAGGGGAGAGAAGGAAGGGATGGATGAGGGAGAAGGGAACGAGGGTGGGGGCTTGGCTTGCACTGTCAGAAATGCTGACCCATTCCCACGCTGGCCTCTCTGGACTATTTCCCTTCCTAGTGCCGGCCCACAAGACCACAACCCGTCTCTTTCCCCCACCCTGCTGAGCCAGCTCCAAGAGTACAGAAAGTTTGCAGCGACACAATCCCCCAGAGTGCCTTTATACCAACTCACAGAGATACTACAGCATCCACACGGAGTGAAAAAGTAAGATTAAAGTTGACTCAAAAAATGGCTGCAACTTCCATCTCTCTATCTGTATCTGCCCCCCGTCTTCCTGTCAGAAGGTTTACGATGGTCATGTTTGGAACGGTCCATTCACCAAGGGCGGGGACTGTTTGGCACGGCTCATTCACGGAGGATGGGTGTTATTTCCTCGGCCCTTCCTGGTCTCTGAGGCCAATCGCCAGCGCAGATGTAAAGAATAAAGAGGAAGAGAGGGAGAAAAAGAGGAATTAGCGTGGGAGAAGAAGAAGAAGAAGATGATGTGGAAAAAGAAGGGTTAAAGATTTAAGTGGAAGAAAAAATGGGATTAGAGGAAGCAAGGAGAGGATGAGAGGAAGATAAAGGTGATATTAGTAAAAGATGGTGAGGAAAAAAGAAAGCAGAGGTTTAGAAGTAGCAGGAGAAGAAAGACAGTAAAACCCAGATAAGAAGGAAGGAGAAGGAAGAAGGAGGATGGGATGCAAACGAATGAGAGGAAGAGCCGAAGAGAAAAATGACTTCCTAAAAGAGACAGTGAAGTAATGCCAACCAAAACCTTTTTAACCCTCCTGTTGTCTTCATTTACGGGCACCACAAAACATAGGTTCCTTGTCTGAAATATTTTTTTTTAAAAATCAGCAAAAAAAAAAATCCCCAAATTTCTGAAAATTTGCAAAACCTTCAGGAAGAAAATTCCAATAATTCCTTCAAAGTTTCCTTTAAAAAAATATTTTTAAAAAATCCCTCAAATTTTGTCAAAAAATTTATTGTAAATATTTGCAAAAAATGAGTAAAAACCTTCAAAAAAAATCCTTAAAATATCCAAAGTGATTACATATATATCAGTAAAACTTCTAATATTTTCTTGAAGAACATTCAGAATTTTTTTGTGTGAATGTTCTTAAGAAACATTTTTTTTAACATTTCTTTTCCCAAAAATGAAATTTCACTGTGAAAATGTATTTTTTGCCACATTTTCAAATTTTAAAACGGGTCAATTTGACCCGCAGGATTAATGGTTTATGGCATTCTCACTAAGACACTTTTGAGTTCTCTCTACTTGTGGTCGTGGTTGTGCTGTTTCCATAGAGGTGCAGGACTTTATATTGCTGTTAAAAATGAGCCTGCGGTGAATAAAAATGTGACTGGAGCAGAAACTGCTTGGCGTCTAGAGAGTTAAAACTGTGATTGTGGTCATGCAGACTATCACCTATCTGCAGAGCAGCCACTGTGTGTGAGCAAATATTGTTAAAGCCAAACCGAGCACAATACGCTGCTCAGCTTCAGTTGGCAGGAAGTGACATGTGTTACAAAAGAAGACCATTTTTAGCCTGAGCAAGATACCATTTGGTCACTGAATTGACTGGGAAAATTCCACATCCGTGTGCTCTCTTTGGATACGATGAAAAAAGAAAAAAAAGAGAAAAAAAAGAGCAGAGACATTCCTGTCTGACTGTGTGCTCCAGTGAAAGGAAACATGCTACAGCGCTGATGAGCAGCATGGATCGGGGAATTGAAAAGCACGAGAGAGTGTGAGAAACTCTAGAACGGAGAATTATGTGTGTGGCTTCACTGAATAAAAGTAAAAGTGAATAGTAGCCCGCTGCGCGCCTCTATGTCAACAATAATTTTCTTACAACTATAACTGAGGCTGATGTAAGACAGAACAGGGAAGGCTTGGCTGTCGTCCCGCCACACACACACACACACACACACACACACACACACACACACACACGATTGTACACTCGGCTGTAGCTCTAAAAAAGTGAATGGACCCTGTCAAGACTTCATCACCTGACGCTGATCTGAAACACATCCACTCATGCTGCAGCGAACACAATGCAGTGGCGCTATTACACAAACTGGAGGACACACACTCGGTGTAGCACAGACAATCACAGTGTCCCAGCATTTAGGAAACAGCTCATGGAGACCTGGCCAGTAAACACTTATAATAGCCAGGAATTTGGCATTCCTACAGCAGTTATTATACGGCCCTACATTCCCTCTTTACTCTCCGTCTTCTCCCAGCACACTCGGTGATGGTTGAATGGAAGCGGGCCAATGAGGCAGCATGTGGTTTTGACTAGACCAACCAAGAGGGGCATGTAAATATTGATTGTTTCAATACATTGGCAGAAATGCAAACAATGTAGAGATGTAATCTTTTATCAATAACAGGAGCGGCGCGTCGCCTGCCAGCCGAAATTATTGCAGCTCGGACCAAATAAACAGTCGCGAACAAACTCCCGTCGAGACCAAAATGTAAATGTCGAAGGCGCTTGCAACTCTTTCCTCTTTTTTGCTCCATTTCTCTTCTCCCTGTCGCCACTTCTTCGTCTACGATTTCTGCCAAATTCCATCTTGTTCGAGAAACATAAACACTCCAAAAATGCATAAATAATTCCAGCAGCGGGGGGTTTTTATGCTGTGAAACCCTAACAGAGGCATTAACCTGAAGAGCACATCTGGGGAAATGAGGCATAAACGTCTAAAAGAGGTAAAAACAACAAGATGCCAAAAAATCAACATTGTGTAACTGTTAAACATGTTTAAACATGTTTAACAGCTAGCACTGTTAAATTTTAAAGGCCCTAGTAGGAGAAGTAATGTATATGTCGCAACGAAATTATGTGTTTAAGAAATTAACTTGATCGTTTTCTGTTTGTTTACCATAGTTACACATTTTCCTATCAGTGTGGAAAAAGCATATGAGATTTTTATGAAAGTTACCCAAATTACACCATTAATTAGAATCAGAAACTGTAAAAACAAGAAAAATTGTGAGATGTTCAGTTTTCTGACAGTCCTTGAAGTACTCATACGTGCCCAATTGCACCTGAAAATCTTCAAATTTCATGATAATCACTTAATTCTACAGGTCTCTATTAAATATTAGGTAAAATAAGGAGGGCGCCTGAGCCAGATTATGTAAAAAAAACTAAAATTTCTTTGCTCCTCAATGCAACCAGAAAGCTATTACTGACTCAGCTATAACCAACAGCCACGTGTCAGAAATTCAGGAACTTTTCCCCTGCACTGGGTTGAACTGCAGACAGTGTAGATGGAGATGCCTCAATTGTAAAGGTTGCTGTGATTAAAACAGCTAAAATATTCCCCCCAGTTTTTCAGTATTGCAAGTGGTAATTCCAGAATTAGTTTCATTTTTTTTGTAAAATAAGTGATTAAAAAAACTGTGCTTTTAAAAAAAATTGCAGATAAATTAAAATTTTGGTTTTCTTCTTTAAGAATCTTGGATCAGTTAATGTAAAAAAAAGGAAAAAAAGGCAGGAAGCCATTATAGAATGAGTTTAATGCGATTAACAGTCACAAAAATTCCCAGAGCAGATTGGAGAAATGTATGAACCATGGTAAAAAGTATTAACAAGTACAATATCTATAGTGTGTAGAGTCACTATGTTTTTTTTCAGTATTGGGAATGTTGGTGGCCACTTTGAAAAATGTTGGAAATTTTCTTTCTTTCTTTTTGAAAACAAATCAGTAACTTGTTCTTTTACATTTCGTGATTTATGGATTTTGGGCTGTTTCCTGGGACTTCACAGTGAAAAAAAATCACCCAGAAACTGGAATTCAGAGGGTTAAAAAACACTTTTTCCAGCATTCACAAGCATGTATATGGCATTTTTGTACTGCAGTTTTTTTGTACTGATCTACTCTTCAACATGCTTGTACTACATGTGATCTATGATGAGCTATTAAGTGACAATATCAGAAACGTACAAGCATCATTGGGGCTCTATTCATCATATATACTTCATTCCTAGTTATTCATATCATACGTTCGGTAACTTTGTATGGAGTACCACTCTGGAAGGAAACCATCCATGCAGCATGTGCAGCCTGATGGGCGCTCTGTTTTCTACGTCTGGATGAATAGGTTAACCCTGAAATTTGTTACCCGATGCATCTCCGCTATTGTGGCCATTTTCCTACATACAAGAAAAGCTATTTTATCATCAGCAAATGGCCTTGTTCGTCTTGCGCTAAATGCTCCTCACGTATCCTTTGTGTCATAAAAAGAATTATCAGAGCAAAAACATCTATGTATTCGGCAGTGGTCAGACCTATGTCAGCTTATTTTCCATGAGTGATGGAGTAACTGGCTCTAATAAAAGGCTTCTCCGTGGCAGATGACCTTGGCCACTATCTGCATCCACATCAACCTCATCCTTTAATTGCGAGGGCTGCAGCACAGATGAAGAGACTGTTAGTGAATACGCTCTATCAAGTACTTCCCTGGCACACTATGTATCAAATTCTCACAATAAAATCCTCCTTTTTTTACAGCTATTTTTGATGACTGCACTTGGCGGGTTACCACTCAATCAGTTTGCCGAAATGAACTTTGGTTTAATCAGTTTCTTCCATTGAATCAAAGAGGGCTCACAAGGACACAGTATCTGGGAGAGAAAATTGGAAAGCAGGAGGGAGGGAGGGCACGATTGAACATTAAAGGTCATCACATTGCTTATCAGATTTCTTATCAGCCCAGTTTTTCTTCCTGCCTGCTTTGGGGAAGCCAATATTCGCTGAGTGAGGTTTTAAAGAGCTCCTTCCTCTTCCAACTTGGCGCGAGCAGCAGAGGAGGCTCGCTGTGCATCGACAACCTGAGCTTCATTACACGACACCAGCTGTACACTTCCAGCAGCCTCAGCGGTAAAATCTGAAACGACAGAAGCCCCTCTGGACTGCAGGTTCTTTAAGCCACCGCTAAGGACCGGCTCTTTAAACACTTTCTGCTTTACAAGAGAATTAGGTGGAAAATCCTGGAGTGCTAATCTGCGAATGTAGAATCAAAGACAAGCGAACGAGTCTCACCGTTCGGCCTCCAGGCGCATCTCCTCCCGCTTCTGCCTCCTCAGCTCCCGGCGTCGCTCAAAGTCCATTTCCTCCATGGTTGTGCCCTGCGGGTTGACAACATCAAACACAAACGTGTTTAATTTACCCAAGACGACAGCAAAAAGGAAATACGTTCATTTAAATGTCCTCAGAGAGCACAGCTACAGCTTGAGTAGCCTTCGTTTTCTGATCTCTGATTATCAAAACGGTGTACTATTATTTCTGTAAAGTATTACTTGGTGCCATGGCTCTTTAATGTATTTACATTCCTGAATTATCTCTCTGTGTAGCAGTTTTATTGTTAGTGGCAGATTTACATACAGTGTTATCAAACCAGCGTTATCAATTCTAATCTCTCTCCAATAACAACCTCACTGTTTACCGTTCACTCCTTTTACACCATAGCAAAGACGTCTGTATTCAGTTACTGTGAATGAAAACTGCTGTTTCACATTAAAAGCATTTATCTGGCAAAACATGGGGGCAAGGGATAGTTGAGTGGCTGCTCAGGGGACATTTGCTGTCAGATGTAATTGCTCTTAAACTGACTGTTACTATGACGACAGTCTCACATAGTCAGACCATTCTCTAGCCCCGACAGAGTGTTGTGTAGAATGCTCTGACTGCACCTCAGTATCATTTTACTACTGGGGCTTTGGGTTTCTTGAAACCAATCAGAATCATCTTGGGGGGGACATTTGCACACAGGGAGGTGAGCACTTTCATGGCTGCTGTATTTTGTGACCTAAACGTTCAGTAAACTTGAAATTTTCGTTTGTGAGGTTGCTACCTGCAAATTGTTGCTGCTGCAGTGAAGGAATGATGGGTTTTTGATAATGGAAGTAGTACAACTATACGTGAGATGGCAGACTTTTACCTGAAGTCTACATCTAAGAAGTCAGACTACTATGATGACACAAGTGTTGCGAGATCTAGGGTTGGACCTGAATATCCAAACATTTGAACATTTGGTCGTTGTGGTAGTGTCTGAATATTAATGTTGAGATTCATATACTCGAAATACCACCCTGTCGCCATCGTCACCGAAAAAAAAGGAAAGAAATTGCTATTCGGACCAGTTCTATAGAAATCATGACTGAAATCCTGAGCATTACAATTTTAACCCTGAGCTCCAAAACCTGCTGGCCGATACACCTTTTATAAGAGCAAGAACTCGTGAAAACAGATAGAATTGTATGATTTTTAACTTTCCCACAATCCTTGAACCAATGAAGTGTGACTTTCAGATTAGTCGGAAAAACAACCAAATCTTAGCTTAAAATCGAGACATCTAATCAATATTACATGATTCAACGTGTCTCTGTTCTAAATTTTCAAAAAATACGTTTGTACAATCAGATTGTGTGAAAATTCTGAGCTTCTCTCTGAATGACTGAGCTGCAACCAACCAGCCGAGCCCGGCTAGACCCATGTTCTGAAGGCACTAGGGTCTAGGGCTGCTCGACAGGGAGGGAGGCGGGCTAAAAGGTTGTCTATCAAATCCCTCTGCAGCAATTGGGTAGGTATACAACCAATTAGCGCAACGAATAGGCTCCTAGAGCGCCGGAAATCAGAGGATGCGGTAGTTCGGTGAAGCCTTATTTATACAGTCAATGGGTGAAGCTCAAGTATATTACAGACATGTTAACAGAAAGATTATTCAGAGTCGGTGCTAATGGAGCTCAACGACTGTTGTCCTTTTTGTTGTCGACCCTGGCAGAGAATTAAATTCGTTGCCGTGGGTTGTCGAGCACGGCTAGGCTAGTTGTTTCCGGTTGTTTCTGTCAGAATCGTCGCGCCTCTGTCGTCACGTAGTTATGCCCGCCTTCTGACTCTACACTTCATGGTGATTTGTCCGGCCAGTTTTAGGAGTATCCAGCCTTGAGCCTTATGGAGGGTAACTAGACCCACCCTGGCAGAGAATTAAATTTGTTGCCGTGGGTTGTCTAGCGCGGCTAGGCTAGCAACCAACAATAAACACACTAAAATTTAGAGACTTTTCAGCTGAACTGCAGGCAGTGTTTACACTGAGCAGATGGAAGACAAGTTAGTAATAATAATTAAGAATGTAAGTAGTAAAGTATCTATCGTAAAACATTGGTAACCCCTGTGGGCATGGAAAACTGTTGATTCAGGGTTTATTCAATTTTGTAAATTGAATTAAAGAAAATAAACTTTTATTTTTGATGATTTAGATTTATAATTGTGGTACACCGCACATAGGAAATGAGGTCTCTACTAATAGCCATAGCTGTGCTGTTTCCATAGAGGTGCAAGACTTAAAATTACAGGCAGTATAAAAATGTGACAAGCAAAAAATGCCTGGAAACTGCTTGGAGTTTAGAGGATTGAATTTATCTTTCTATATACACTAATGACCGGAAGTGTACGGTCATATCTCTGTGTACAAGCCTCAGTTAGGTGACAACATGGCTACGATTTTTGTTGGAAAATTGGGAAGTAAGACAAAAAGAAAAAGACAGAAAGAGAGAGGAAGGTGAAGTCAATATAGGATGTTAACTCCATCAGTTAAGAGCGACTCTCACTAAAAACACCCCACTAGGGAACGTGACTGGCTGCGCTGTGAGGCCTGAGACCACCCAGGAGCTGCTGAGCCTCCCATCGTACATCTAGGATCCCCGCTAAACCGCCACCAACATCTACTGTACGCTGCAGCAGAGCGAACACAAGCTAGCTGAGCAGCACGAGTAGAAAGCAACAAGTGACAGTAAGATGCTTTAAATAAAGTGCATTACGGAGAAACAAAGGATGCCTGTCATACCTTGAATTAGCTCTTCCAAGAGTCTGTTTTCCTTCACACCATACCAGCTTCTCACAATGACTTCTCCCTGCAAAGCCACAATGCAACAACTTCTAGTACCGCTCTCCCACAGTCCGGCCTCAGCTGACAGAAAAGGCAAATGCTTGCTTCTTTCCCCTCCCTGCTAGTCGTCCCTCCCTCCATCCCTCAGTGACCTCCTTCCTTTTTTTCCCTTTAGTCTCACCCCCTTTTACCCTCCTTCCCTCCCTCCCTCCTGTGTCCTGTCTCCCTTTCTCTCCCTATCTCTGCTGCTAAGTTTTCCTGTGTTGTTTACCGACACTACTAAACTTTGAGCTCAGCTTCCTGCGTGTCGTTAGCGTGCTCCCTGACTGCTTTTTCTCCCGTCTGCACACACAGGTTTACATGTACGGAAACATGTAGGTAAAAGCATTCATGTGCACACACGGGAGACTTTCTAAATGAAACTGTGACTCCAAGGGATCCTGTTAACTCTCACCCTCCCGCCTGCATCTTCTCACCCAGGCTCCTCCCCTCCCTTGCGAGTCTGCACAGTAAACACAGCCTCGATATTACGCCGTCAAAGCACTCTGCGACTCGGACAAGATACCCTGAATACCGCAAGAATCCTCCGTCTATGTTTAGATGAACGTTTATAGTGTCATTTGTGAAACGGCGGGGAGGGAAATGGCAATTGGATGTGGGGCTACTCATACAACTGTAATTAAGACGAAATGAGAGCAATAACTAAAACCGACAAGGCCTCCAAACATCACCAGTCTAATCACATACTTCCTAGAACCAGCGACGCCAAGGGAGACAAAGTTATTAGTAACGCAAGCATGGTAGCATGTAAATTTTGCGAGTTATTGTTGCAAATAATGCATGATTTATTCAGCTGAGAGGACTGTGTTTTCATTTGGTGTTTAGATTTGCACAGAAATGAGTCATAGATCTTTTTAAAAACAAGTCATTTACTCTTAGAAAATTATCACTAGGTAAATTAAAATCCAACCGAGTCTCACAGAGTGGAATACATCTTTTAGAGATTTACATGAATAATAAACTGGAGATTGTGAGCTGATTTATGATGTATGAAAGGGAGAGAAAATGCAGCACTGTGTTGCCGCTACATGGGGGAACACGGTGCTGAACACCAGCAGAAAGGGCGCTCAGTAAGACGTAGAAGTTGTGTACATCGCTGAAGGGACCACCCACGCTTGGCAAAAGCCAACACAGGCAGAAGAGGAGAAAGATAGCATTCCAAAAAGTTGTGCAACCTGGCGTCACAAGTTTGTGACATTTTCAGACTTTTTACAAGTTCAGCCTGCCTGTGCCTGTCCACCGTCTTCTTCCTTCACTGCATCTGTCCATTTTTTTCCACCGTTTATCTCCATCTATCCATCCCGCCCTCCCTTCTTACTCTGTCTCTGTTTTTTCTTCCCTCCTCCCCTCCTTCTCTTTCCCCGTCTGCCCCCACCTTCTACAATGGCTATAATGACACATTTACCAGTCAAATTACTACCTGTCGAGACTGCCAGACCCTGGCATAGAACCCAGTGTCTAAGTGCCAGCCTCCTGAAAAGCCTTAAAATCCAAGTTGATATTATCCTGACAGTCACTGGGATTACACCACCTTATAATGCCTCTATCTTCTCACGAATTCTGGAGTTAAAAGCACCAAAACAATGGGCCCCTATTGGCCAAATGAGGCACGGAGCAGATCAAGCAAAAGTCTGGGAGTAAAGGCTGACAAAAAGTATGGGCCAGCAGCGCAGCGTCTATTTTTGGCTCTCGTGAAATGTTCCCAACGCTGGCATTGAGTTCTGTGAGACGAGAAGACTGCAGCTTTTTGGTCAGATTTGTTGCTGCGATACTCGGCACAAACCATCCCCTCGCAACCTTTAGACAAACACATTAATCTTCACGTTATGGTTATGGAGCTATGTGAGGAATGCTCCTATTTAACCTCTGATTTTCGTTGAGGGGACTTGAAAGAGCCTCCAAATTACTCACTCACATGCCAGTTAAACTCAACTCCTCTGTTGGATCTTTGTGTGTGCAGCAACTGTTTGGCTTGTTGAATAAAGGGAATTAATGCGAAAATAAACAAGTAAAAAACAGCTCAGTTATGCTCTTGCCAGCTGTGACTTTGGCAAATAAAGGAACAATGGCGACTTGTTACAGCTGGTGGGTACAAGGCTGAAACAGCCACAAGTCAAACTGAAGTTATAAAAACCTTTATGGCAGTAAAAACAAAACATGCTGACATAACTTGAATGAATCAAATATGAGAGAACATGGCTTAATATTGCAATAAATTTGACTTTAATCCTGCATTGATCCATCAGTTAAGTAAATTTCTGTCAAAATACTTTGTTTGTAGCAGCACCGCAGGCTATTCTTGCTCAGAAAGCAGTGCTAAATGTCTGAAGTGTAGTGTCCTAGCACAAAAACTATATCACATTAAATTATGCAAACTTAAAATCTGGTTCACAGTGCTTTGACTTTAAATGAAAAGTTAAAGGTACAGTCAGCGATTCAAATCAAATTATCTTTATTGCAAACTCCACTGACACTTGATGTTTACTGTAAAATTAGCCTGTACATGGGGTGACTTTTTTAATATAAATCATCCATTAAAAATTTGTTAAGGCCTAAAGTTATTTAATTTAAGGAATGGTTGAGTTGAGTGCGGGCTGCACAGTGGAGTAGTGGAGTAGTGGTTAGCACTTTTGCCTTGCAGCAAGAAGATCCCCGGTTCAAATCCCGGCCTGGGCCTGGGATCTTTCTGCATGGAGTTTGCATGTTCTCCCTGTGCATGCGTGGGTTTTCTCCGGGTACTCCGGCTTCCTCCCACAGTCCAAAAATATGCTGAGGTTAACTGATGACTCTAAATTGCCCGTAGGTGTGAATGTGAATGTGAGTGTGATTGTTCGTCTGTATATCTAGCCCTATGACAGACTGGTGACCTGTCCAGGGTGTCCTCTGCCTTCGCCCGAGTCAACTGGGATAGGCTCCAGCACCCCCCGCAACCCTAGTGAGGATAAAGCGATGTGTAGAGAATGGATGGATGGTTGAGTTGAGTGCCATCAAAGGACTGTCCACAGTCTCTCTAGACATTTGCATGGCCTCCACCTCGTAGCTTTTGATTAGCTTGGAGTTAGGAGGAGTCACAAAACAGCCACAGCTAAAACTAAAACTGATACTTCTGTACAGGAAATGGTTGATCCATCTTCATATACAATAGTTAGTACAAAACACTGGATTGGTAAACGGGAACCAAACAAATTAGCTTGGATTGATTCACACAATACTATTCTACACAGTCTTTCATGTTGTGCACGTGGAGAAGGACAGTAAATTTACTGAAGCTCACTACTTAAATATGATAACCAGAAAAATAACAATCTTTCACTGCAACAGTGAAAACACAAACCACAGTTTCTAGTTACTCCATCAGCCCATACAAGTTAAAAGAGCAAGAAGGGTGCATTATGACTGAGGCTGACCTTACAGAAAAGGACTTAAAAATACTGACAATATACAAATACTGCAGCCCTCCTCTGGGACTCCTGAGGAACACACTGTTCTCTGAAGGGGTGAGGAGGAGTTATAAGTCTTGCAGTCACAGCTGTGCAGGTGTCCAGGTGAAGAGAAGGATTCCAGCCCAGTGGAATGTAAGAGACACATGGCACAATGCCAGGCCTTTCTCATCTTTGCGTCAGTGGAAGAAAATATTTTGTCCACCTGCCACAGTGTTTGGTATGCTGGAGAGTTCAAGAGCCACTTGGCTTTTCAGAGTACCAACGAGAGGAGACCAGATGATTCATAAAATGTGAAATTGTTGCACAGTGATGATGCCCACTTGTCAGATACAAAACAATGTCAAATATCACTGAGAAAGTACAGAACAGACGGCATGTAATGGGCCGTGGAAGATGCAGAAAGTTTTCAGCAGCTGCAGGATTTCACGTATTTTGACATCAGCTGTCTTCACGGATCAATACTTAGTGAGCCAGACTTAAATTTTACGGTTCCTAGACAAAAGTTGCAGAGACTGAAAATACTTTGTCTCCAAATTCTGACAAATTTGAAGCTTTTATTGTGGGGATGGTCTCCATCAAATAATGTCATGGTTCTGCCAGAGTAACCTGACACGTTACTCATTTTCTCTTTGTAACAGAAATGACGACTGCACAGCCTCTCGGTCTCCTTAAGAGTCACTTTAGTTTGAAGGTAGTCAGCAGTGGTATGTCTTTTTTTTCATTATTTATAGGGAACATTGAGATGTAATATATATACAGGTGTCCTTTTTTGTTGTTTTTCTGGCACTTTTGCTATGATTTTGTTCAAAAAAGCCTCTATGAGCTTTTGGACCAATATCAGAGCCAGTTGAGAGTGTGCACATCCAAGACTTCTGCTGGCAAAGCAGGCTAACTTAGTAAATACAATATTATAATTTCATCATAATTTCACAGGTCTATACAACTACTTATATAGTTAAAAGGCATTTTCTATCACAAAAAAGGCCAGTTTCTACTTTTTGCTATATCGATTCTTAAACCACATGAAGATTACTTTCTCAGAGCATAAAAGCATCAAATTGAATGCTCCTTCAATGTAAAGTCTATGGGAAAAAAAATACTGAGTAGTACTGTATTGTAGTAATGCACAGAATTAGATGCTAACTTGACAAGAAATTAACATATTTACAAAGCCAGACACATTACAGATAGAACAGTATTGCCACATATGTTGTTGAATATGACAGTTGACTTGAAAAGAAAACAGTTCAGAAAAAGAGACTTGAGATAAGTCAACAATGGCATCACTCTCAGCAGCACATGTAGCAGAGTACACAAGCAGACAATGGTGAGGAGTCGAGTGGTGTCACAGTAAGTTGTAACTAGTTTTTGAAACACATAAAACAATAATTTCATCAGTTTACAGTTTCAATACAACTAACATAACTGTGCCCCTGATAACTACCAAGCCATGTGCTTAAATAACCTCTGTTTTCTATGCTACATTTTGTCTACAACGATGCAGATAGAAAGATTGGCATCAGAGCATCTCTTCCCTTTAATGTTGCCGCTAAAAAGCCAGCAGATGATGGTGCAGTGCTGGATTGAGTTACCACCTGGTTGGGAAAATTAAATGCTGAAAAGTACTAAGCAATGCCCCATCTTATATGGTCCAGTCACAGCCACGCTGCCAATCATGCTACTAGTACTCGTACCTAGCAAACCACGTAGCAACTTTCACAGCTTGTTAGTAGAGTTGATGCAAACATGTTAGCACAAAAGCTCATTCGCCTTACACAGTGAAACATTAATACAAATCTAATTAATGCTAACATTATGGCTAACTTTCAGGAAACACAGTTTGCCACATGTGCCAAACAGAACAATTCCCATCACTGCATTTACAAGAGTTAAAATCTAAAATCCAGTTGTACATAGAAAGTTTCTCCTGATCATTTATAATAGAGACTCTTTTCATGTCTTGAGTTACTCTTGTGACTGCTATACATTTAAAAAAAAAAACATTTTGCTATATTTACATTTTGATTAGCAAGAAAAAAATGTTTCTGATTGGAGAAAAATGGTTATGAACTAATATGTAGAATGAAATTCAGAGCTAGCTTGATAGATGTATAAGACATATATAAGACAGTTTGCTCACCTATGTGTTTCATCATATCCCAAAATGTACCTAAATTCATCACAGGTAATAATTAAACAGCATATAGGACATAAAATACAAACTAGTTTGGTTCCAGCTCAGATATATCATTGAGTTAATGTCTCACACTTTTACACACACATTTATGTTTAGAAAAAAATTACTCTGTAAAATCAGCATCAACCCAAAAAATCTAGTACTTATTTGTACACAGACCAAATAAAAAGCAATGAGGAGAGTTGTTCAGTCGCGATGGGAGGAACAACAGATAAAGAGAGTCGTGTGGTGGTCGAGTCTAAGCTGAGATATGGTGGTAGTGAATTTTGGCAAAGTAAGAATGATCATTTTATGGTTATTTTATCACGCAGATAAAGCTTCTGCAGTAAAACAAGGAAGTAGAGCGGGATAAAGAGAGAGATACTGCATGCCTGTAGGTAGTGCACACTAACAGCTGTTTTGGCTGAGGCTCTGGGGACAGTTTGAGTTGGGTAAACCGAACGTTTTCTGCGGGGGTAAGGAGTCTCCTGAGACTAGTCTGACAGGCCTGTTAAAATACGCTCAGCCTCCATGTGTGAAGGTGTGAGCGCATCATGATAAACAGTATTTAACAAACAAGATTTACATGTGTTTGCTGTGTGGAGAGTGTCTGCAGATGTGTACAGAGGTGGTATACGTGAGTGATTGCTTTTCTTCCTGCGTGCACTTTCTGAGAATCAAATGCTTTCACAATTGCGAATACACGAGGCCACCGCGAGTACACCGAGTGTGTGTGTTTATGGTAGGACAAATGTGTGTACATGTGTGATATCAATCACCACCTACAGTGCTGTGTTTGGAAAGCTGGCCTTGTGGTTGCGGCTTTCTGCGCTATGTGTCTCCTCTTGCACGTCCAGGCCGAGGCAACATTAACACGTTTACAGTCCTAGGATGCAGAGCGGCTGTGGATGAGCGTTCATAAATTCAGCTGGAGGTTCGCTGGCACACGGAGGCCAAGAATTTCCCTTTCTTTCCATCTCGGCTTGTCGCTCTCTCGGCTTCATCTGTCATCTAGAGTGTCTCTTTGTCTGCCTGCCCTTCACAGCCTGACCGATACACTGGTGAGGTGATATTACTGGCTGATGATGTGCGATAGGGCTGTCGTTTGTTACTCAAAATTACACATTAAATCTGAAAAGGTCTTTTGATTGCAAATTTTAGACTGCAAAAGCACACTTCGCTTTAGTAAACTGTGCCATTAACACTCCTTTTCCTATCGCTTTTGGGTTCAAATCATAGTAAATTGTGGACAAAGATAAGATGGCTTGTTGACTGTCAGGTGTCAGTGAGTGAAGCAGCAGAAGCACCACAAATGAACACAATTTTACAACATGGGTGTGTGTACTTAAAAGAAATTATGTTTTAGCTGCACTTACCATGAAAAAAGTGACAGCCCTAATAAATATGTAACTAGAAAATACAACACACAAATGCCAAAGATATGTAAGAAATAGTTAACGCAAAAAACTTTACTGGATGTTTACGACAAAGGCAAAGAGCCCAGGCTGGAACTGAACCTGAGCCACTGCAGTAAATACATGCTGAGCTTTCAGGGGCATCTATATCTACAGTAACCACATTTCAAGAACCTAAGTTTGTTCACGTTAGATTATTTTGATTATTTTGTGTGACTTCTTTAAACTCTCAAATGTAAATCGTCTGAGCCCCTAAGCAGTTTCTGGGCATTTTTTACTCACTGTGGGCTCATTTTTACTGCAATATGAAGTCCTGCGTCTCTATGGAAACAGCACAGCCATGACTAAGAGTAGAGAGAACTCAAATATTTATTTTGTGCAGCATGGCACAGTTATAATGCCATTTATTTGACTGTTTATTTTACAAAAATCTTGCTCTGCTTCATGTAAACACAGCCTGCAGCTCAGCCTAGTTCAGCCTAAAATTCCCTGAATGCTTCACATGTGATTGTTGGCCATGGCTCATTGTCTAGTGGCTTCCTAGTAGGGCTGGAACCGAATATCTGAATACACGGTCGTTGTGGTGGCATCTGAATGCTAATTTTGGGATCTGCATACGGGGTTCTCCCCACACCCCCCCCCGCTGTAACATGTGGACCAACACTGACAAAAAAGACAAAATGCCAAAGATGGAGATATCCCTGCTAATGCTGTCTGACTCTGACAATGAACACCTCAAAAGCATGATCAAAGTTTTCAAAAATGCGTTTTCCCTCCACCTTTCTGCCGCCGCTGCCACTGCCGCCTACGACGAGCCGAATATTCAGATGTTGGCCATTAATTGGGCCGGAATATCTGGAGCCCAGAAAGTGCCATTCAGACAAGTCCTACTTCCTAGTTGTGCAAAGGAGTGCAGATTTTTTGCTTTTTTTTTTAACAGAATCTAAGCATGAAAAGACCATTGCACACAGAATTCACACGGCGAGTTTGATTGTAATGAACTGGTAGGAGATGGTAGCCTAGCCGTGCTAGACAACCCACGGCAACGAATTTAATTCTCTGCCAGGGTGGGTCTAGTTTCCCTCCATAAGGCTCGAGGCTGGATTCTCCTAAAACTGGCCGGACCAATCACCATGAAGTGTAGAGTCAGAAGGCGGGCGTAACGAAGTGACGACAGAGGTGCGACGATTCTGACAGAAACAACCAGTGCACAATAAACAGTTATCTTTCGAATCGGCTTTGGCCACAGCCCTTAAAGATTTGAAGCTAAAATTCAACTTGAAAGATAAACAAAGGATGGTACTTAAGTGTATCATTGAGAAGAAAGACGTATTTGGACTTATGCCGACGGGATATGGCAAATCCTTAATATACCAGTTGGCTCGGCGGCTCGGCAGCTCCGCTGGTTGGGAAGCTAATGGGACTTAGCCACAGTCCGCCGGTGCTCTCGGAACTATGTCAGCCTATTTGTTGCGTTGATTGGTTGTACACCTACCCAATTGCTGCAGAGTGATTTGATAGACAACCTTTTAGCCCGCCTCCTTCCCTGTCGAGCTTCCCTAGACCCTTGTGCCGTCAGAAACATGGGTTTAGCATGGCTAGGCTAAGGAGATGGTTCATTTTTTGGCAAATTTTTAAACAAAACATGTCAAATAACATGATTTTGATCAAATATTGCGACTTCGATCTCAGATCCGGTTAAGTTTCCAAACCCAGCAGTGTATTGCAGATGAGTAATTAGAGGATTATTGGGTAGTTCAAAATTCAACAATTCTTTCAAAATGCAATTAGCAAAGGATGCAATGTGGGTAATACCATTACTAGCTACAAAATAATGAGACTCTTAATTTAATTTATTTCGAGCAGATTGAAACTCTCAGGAGCTGTTTATGCTTATTGATGCATGTATACTATCTAGTCCTGTGGTTTTCACTATTAAAAAGCTACTCCTAGTAAGTTTTGTAGCACTGAGGTTGTGCTTTTTGAATCTTTTTTTCTGTCCTTCTTGTGTGACTGTCACGGTTTTGATGGTATCTCATGTGGAAATGCTTCATGACATGTTTTAAATCTATTAGAGTCAACACTGAAATGAAGCTTGACTTTAAAAAATTGTATCAGAATTCAAATCTCAATGCCTGTCAGAAAAATTGGAATTAGATATTTTTCCCCAAATTGTTCAGCCCTACTATCAGCCTCAAAAATCTGGTATCTGTCAGCTGCACTGTCTTTACTGAGTTGTCTTCTTCTTCCTTCCTCTTTGGACTACAATGCAGCAGCTTCGCCAACAGCTGCAGACTATGTGTTCAGCTTTAATATGAAAAGACACAGGGTTAGTTGGCTATGAGTTACATGCTCATTTTACGGGGTTTAATCATACCAAACAGCCAGGCTTCTTTCCGTTATTTGTCCGCGTCTCTGCAACTGCATGCCACAGTGTGAATATCAACCACAACAGCCTCCGCTGTCAAAGCCAAGGTCTTCAGCTGTGACTATATATTCTAGGCAACATATGAGGTGGCCAACTGCATCAGGGCTCAGCTCAATCTCAATACCATCTGCTTTCCGCTCACACTCTATCTCCTCCAAAACAAATGTTTGAAAGAGCGGGGCTTCGGCTCGAAATGAGGAAAAATTTAACCAAGCGAGAGCCAACGGTATTCGTAGGCAAACCGGTGAAGCTAATGCAAAGTGAAAAGCGAAAAGCGATGACGTGTTTGAAGCTCAGGCAAGAAACGGGACCTCAGATGTCACAGATGTATTGTCTTAGATGACTTAAGATTTGGCGATCAGACACAATCCTCCTTCAAATCGCGGCACAATCTCCTCCGTGCTGACTTTGGCCGTCGGATGGAAGACGAACCGTGCAGCGAGGGGAAATTTCACATCAGTGTAAGGAAAAGACCTGAAGGTTAAAGATGTTAAGTTTCCATTCGGTGAAGAGAAAGGAGACTCCTGCATTCCCAGACAATGGTTCACATTCCATAACACCTCGCAGTGCCCTGTGAATCATACACACTGAGACAGACTGACTGAGGTTATCTGTTCACACACACACTCGGCCAACAAAGTCTCAATGGAATACCTCGGATGCATAATACATTAGAGGGTGCTAGTAGGCTATAGTAAGCAGCGATAGGATTAAACAAGGACTGAATTATCACTGGATCCAAAGATCAGATACACAGACAAACTAGCAATGAAATACCAAATGCTTAATGTGTCTAAAACCAGTGAAAACCTTGCATTTTGTTGTGCTTATTGCAAAAAAGCAGGAATCAGATAAATAGTAAAAGTAAAAGCAGAGGACAGGAACATCCTTACTGTCTTTAACCCCATGTTGTCCTGGGGGACAAATTGAGGAGTTTTAAAATTTGAAAATGTGGAAAAAGTATACATTTTCAGAGTGAAACTTCTGATGTCCACATTTTCAATGTTTTTGAAAATCTTTGAGCATTTCTGGTGGAAAAATAGAAATGTTAGAAATGTTTAAGAATATTCACAAAAAAATCAACCAAAATCCAGCGAATTTCGCTGGATTTTGGTTTTACGGATATGTATGTAATCATTTCAGATATTTTTTGAAAATTTTTAGCCATTTTTTGAAAATATTTGCAAGAATTTTCTTGCAACATTTGAGGGATTTTTTAAAAATAAAACTTTTAAGGGAAACTTTTAAGGAATTATTTGAATTTTCTTCCTGAAGGTTTTGCAAATTTTCAGAAATTTGGGGAGTTTTTTGCTGAATTTTTGGATTTTTTTCAGACGAGGAAACAATATTTTTTGGTGCCTGCAAATGAGGACAACAGGAGGGTGAAGGAAGTTTATCCTAAAAGACAGACTTAATCTGCCAACAAGTGTTGATTCGAACGTAGGTTAACACTGATTAGTGCAAATAAAATTGGGAGAAAAACACCAATGCAACAGTGTTTTCTGTTAAAGGTTTTGCATGCACATAGGAGCTACTGCACACAAAAGCTACCTGAGAAAAAAATTTAAATCATTACAACGTAAGACAATCATGTGTTGGTTTTTTACACTGTTACGGCCACCAGTATTGGTGTGCCACCTGCTTTTGGGTGGTTTTTTGTTGGGCCTTTTGGTGGGGAGATTGCATGTTTGGGTTCAGCTGTGGCTGTTTGAGTCTCTCCAGCACCCCAGCTGCCAGCCATTCCCACTGACGACTCTGGAATTGACAACCTACACTGCAGCCCTGTTCTCCCCACCTCCTGACCTTCCTGATTGGGCCACCCTCCAGCTCCCCTCCGCCTCTGACCAACCAGACACTGCCACACCTGCAGGCTATATACCTGCAACTATGCTGTTAGTTGGGGTGGCTGATGTTTGTTAGCAGTCTGCTCTGTGTGTGATCATTTGTATTTTGATGAGTTTTGGTCTGTAGGTACATGTGGTTGGGTTGGTGGGTACCGCAGACCACTTTGGTCTGTAGACACTCGTGGTGAGTGCTACAGACACTGTGGGCTCAGTGAAGAAGCCATTCAAGTTTTGAGTCTTCGTTACCTGTGTGATCAATGTGTGTGAATGAGAGGCACCAGTTTTGTTGAGTTTGTTTTTGCACACTTTGTATTAGTTTTTGTTCCTGGTGGTGGGTGTTACTGATGTAGTTATTTTGGCTAGGGAGTTCAGTTGCTTTGTTTTGGGTTTAGATAAGTTTGGGAAACTCTGTTAGCTTTTGTTTTGTTATATTCTGTTCTTTGATTTAGCAACACTCACCAGTCTTGTGTTCATTTTTGTCACTTTTATGTTCCTTTGCCACTAAACAATAAATCCAAAAACATTCTGGTAATTATTGTTATATCCAGCCATCCCCTAGAGCAGGGGTGTCAAACTCAGTTCTTGGAGGGCCACTATCCTGCATGTTTTAGATGTTTCCTTCTTCCAACACACCTGATTCAAATGATCAGCTTATCATCAAGCTCAGAAGAAGCCTGATAATGAGCCTGATCATTTGAATCAGGTGTGTTAGAAGAGGGAAACATCTAAAACATGCAGGATAGTGGCCCTCTGGGAACGGATCTTGACACCCCTGCCCTAGAGGTTGGATCATAACAGCACTCTGAAGTTGTGAAAGTTATGTTACCTTTAAAAAAAATGTCCAATATCACACCATTTATTAAAATTGAAAAAAAAAAAAGTTTGTTTTGCTTTCTGACTGTTTAAACTCTTAATTTGTGATGTTTTATTCTGTTCAGAAAAGAAAACTTCATTGTAAATATTGCATTTAGAAATTTGCCATAAATAAACCATTCAATCAGATTTTTGTAAAAAGAAAAAAATCTACACTTGTCAGTACAACTGAAAAGCCATTATTGACTCAACTGTGACCAATAATCACGTGACAAAAATTCAGGGACTTTTCGGCTGAACTGCAGGCCATGTTAACACACTGTATCGAAACTAAATAAAAATTCCTTAATTATTGTGTAGAGTAAGGCTGATTCCAGATTTTTACAATTTTTGAAGAAAAATGTAACTCCAATCTTTCTTTTTTTGTTTTACAATTTATGCAACTAAAACTGTCATACTCCACAAACACATTTTTCTGGCAATGTTCCACTCTTTTATTATTGGTCTAAGACTTCATACTGCAGTGACAAAAGAGCCCACAGTGAGCAAAAATGTGACAAGAGCAAAAAGGTTTGAGTTTTTGAGGGCTGAGCAAGCTTTAAGCCAAGCTGCAGGTGAACTTCTGGTTAAACTTTAACCTGACTTCGAGCGGTTTGTCAATAACTGATGTGATCGTTTCCTGCTTTATCAGGCTTTCCTGTGTTCATCTCCTCACCATGTTCCGTTTGTTAATGAGGCTAAAACTACTAAATGTAAGACCCCAGTGAATTCTTAAAAGTGCTCCGTAAGTCAGCCATACCCCTCATGACACTGCCTGCCTTTCCTGTATCACATGTTGTGATAAACTCGTGATAATAAATAACATGTAGTTATCTTTCAAACTGCCGAATCCCCTTTTGGACAGGAAGCTGTAGCTTGATACTTTCTAAATTCTTGTGTCGCCCTGATAAAAACAAATCACTCTCCATGTAGCATTCTTCAGTCCCGTGTTTTATTTTCCACTGTCAGCACGATAACCTCCCTCAACTCTGAACACGCCATTATCTGCTGTATATTTAGACAATGACTCACTGCTCTTTCAATAATTTCTCCTCTCCTGGTCCAACACATGCATGGGAGTTTTCGCGCCGCTCATCACACTTCAGGCTGCATTAGCTCTGCAGGTATTACGTCCTTTCCTTTTAGTGTAGAGACGGCTGAAAACACCTGCGCTTCACTAGAGGCTCAGGGTGTGTTTATATGTCCTTAAACCTAATGCCTGGAGCAAAGTCTCACTTAAATTGCAATAAAAATGGTGCCCCAACATGCCTTATCCATCATGTGGACCTCATAGTGCCATTTGAACTGCAAACACATCGTCTCTGTTCTTATTTGTTGAGGAGAACCAACAAAATCCGACTTGAAGCATCTTAAATTTCACCACCGAAATGAGATGATAAATCCTTATTTGTCAGCTGCTGATCCAATTTACTAAATTAAATAACTGCCCAAGAGGAGTGAGTGCAGCAGTCGGCCAAAAAAAGACGGGTTATAAAACACTGTCTTCCTTTTAAATGTTGGTTTTAAGAGGGACATTTGCATTAGGAGCTGGATTCTTTCTGCCCGAATCATAAATAATACTGTAAAAAACGCAACTTCTTTGTGAAACAGCAGCGAGAGCCAATATAATTCCTCTCTAGTCTTTGACTTTTAAAAGCCTTGTGCCCCTTTTAAAAGTGCACTTTCAGATGGTACACCCACAATCTAGCAGAATTGGAGAAAAAGGCATTCCAAAAAGTACAAATCCCACACAAAATAGGGATGTTTGTACGGCATCAAAAGGCTACTGCTCACTGGCGGTGCTCCATATGACCAAATATGGAAGGAAAAAATGCTGCCTTTTCCCGTAACCAAACTGGGAAAAAGAGGGAAAAAAAAGGGAAGGTTTTCTTGCCTGCTGTGTGCGCAGTGAGATAGAGCTCTCACACTCACTATACAGTGGCCACAGAGTTGGCTGCCTCTCAAAACAGCATGACTGATGGTGATGTCGGACCTGCCGTGACATCTCGCCGAACACCGTCGGGCAAATGCACAAACACGAACACCTGCACGACTCGGGAGTCATGAAAGAGAAGCACAGCGATCTTTTCACCGCGCTGACATGTCATTTTTTAAACACGCACACAAAAGCTTTCTTCACTTTCACGTATGAGCTCTATAGCAGCTCTGAGTCTGGAAGGGAACATTCCTCTTGGTGAAAAAGCAGCCGTCTCCAAACGCCACTGCTTAAGTTAGAAACGGTTTGTTTATCTGGCCCCCACTTCGCTATGTGGAATGACTCTGATATTCTCCTGCCACTGACTGTCGCATAAAAAAAAAATGTCGATGTCATTCCACAGGAAACTTATCGAATTATTTGGGAGTTATTTTTGGAACGTGTCAGTTGCCAGCGATGGACGAAAACTGCAGGAAAATGGGGGAAAAAAAAGAGAAACGTCTGCAGTCAGCACAGAACAAAGCCATAAATAAAGAGACTTGAGCTTTTGTTTTATGACACTGTTCAGCTCATTTAGTCATTTTAAAGGAATAGTTTTTACATTTTTAATACGCTTTGTCATTCTGTTGCCAAGAGTTACATGAGAAGGGGGATGCCACTCTCATGACTGCATGGTAAAAATGAACATCCATCCATCCTCTATACACCGCTTTATCCTCACTAGGGTCGTGGGGGGTGCTGGAGCCTATCCCAGCTGACTCGGGCGAAGGCAGGGGACACCCTGGACAGGTCACCAGTCTGTCGCAGGGCTACATATACAGAAGAACAATCACACTCACATTCACACCTACGGGCAATTTAGAGTAATCAATTAACCTCAGCATATTTTTGGACTGTGGGAGGAAGCTGGAGTACCCGTAGAAAACCCACGCATGCACAGGGAGAACATGCAAACTCCATGCAGAAAGATCCCAAGCTCAGGCTGGGATTTGAACCAGAGATCTTCTTGCTGCAAGGCGAAAGTTCTAACCAGTACTCCACTGTGCAGCCCTTGAAAATGAACATGAACTTCTTAAAGATTGCAAACAGGGATGCAGCTAGATTGGCTAAGTCTGTTTGCATTAACTGTATAAAAACTAATATGTTACAAATTGGAAGACAATGGTGAAATGAAATCTTTTACAACTAGATTATGTTCGTTTGTGTTTTGGTCAAGCAAGAAGAGAAGACTGGCATGACTCCCATATCGGTACGATATGCTAAAATAAGCTAAAATTAAAAGGCGATTTATTTTAGCATTGCGTAAAGATTTGTGATTATGGCCATTTAAACTAATTTATATAGATATCAAGTGCATTTAAAACGTATCTGTGACAAGCTAACAATCCATTGCTCATCATCTTTAGCACCTACAATGCAAACTCCAGCTACATTAACGTATGTTGTCAGTGTTGTGCTAGGCATGTTTTAGCCTATGCTAAACTTTGCTAGCATATTAGATTAGGCTTGACTTTCTGGTGTGGATTAGGGTTTGATTTTAGTTCTTTTACAGCAAAGGAATAAACCCACCAGCATCCAACCACTCTCATATAATATTTTTTTTTGTTTGTTTCCACAACTCTAAAAGCAAACAAGCAACAAGAAATCACTCAAAAAGCAAGTTAGTTTGAAATAAACAAAATTTAAAAAAAAGGTTCTACGTTGGTTGGTAATTTTTCATCCTGAGATTGATCTTAGCATTAAGCTGAGCGTAAGTTTATGCCAGTAAAATGTCTCTCTCCAAGACCATAATGCTTTCTACAATAGACGTGTTTTGCTTTGCTGCCAAGCAATGAACAGGGGGGAGAAGTGTGATAAATAAGTCATTCTGGCTCTTTCCTCTCCTGTTTGCTCAGGGTCCAAGCAGTTTTAGTTTTCAGCACTGCAGGCCTCTTATGTAAGCACCTCCTTGAAAAAAAAATTACATCAGATATTCTGGGGCAAATATCCAGAATGTCAAATAATCACAATAAATATGCACCGCTGCACTTGACATGCGATATTAACAGTCTGTTGTGTAATTCCACAAGGACATTACAGTCAGGCCTTTCATCTTTTTGTCACTCAGAATCAAATGCAATGACAATATACATGCTACGAAGGGCCAGAACAGTATCAAAACCGGGCTGCGAGAGGATCAAACAAGGCTGGAATAAAAATGAAGAAATGCTAATTTTTCACATCACTTTCCTGTCAAAACAGAGCAGAGCTGTGATGAAGGACAACATCATGGAACCTATTAGTACCTCAGGGTGGCATTTTAAAGTCTATTTAATACGACTGTAAATAAATAATGACAGACAGATGCTGAATGAAGGCGAAGACAAAGGAGGCAACTCCGTGCAATGTAAAAAAATCCCATCTTGGCAGGTCATTTACTGGTCTAGGATACCTCTAGGAGTTCTTTTCTATTAAGCAAAACACACGAGAACATGTGACTTGTCATGAAATCCTTCCTCATCCCTCTTTCGTGTCCATTTGCAGGAGAAAAGCTGCCTCCCCTCGCTCCTTAAGGACAGCTCGTCTTGACACCTGCCTTCTGTCAGAGTAAATGAGGCCCGGGCAGGAGTCTGTGTCTCCTCAACAGGACATTAATCTGCTACTAGTGAGCTGACCAGGGAGACTGGAGGAACCAGAGTGCTGATGTATGGTGGGTTTTAGCCTCAGCGCCGCTGCTGCCGACTCCACAGCTACAGTGGAGGAGGACAGTTTATCCAGCTGATGCCAACGAAGCAGAAACGAATGAAAAAAGGGATAAAAGCAGGATGGAATAGCACAGAAATGACCTCTAGTAAGCAACTTTTTCAGTTTCAGCCCACTCTGTCTGGCTGGCAAGGCTCTCAGGCGAGATCCCGAACTCTTACCATTTTAATAAGTCACTCTGGATATGCACCAAAGCTACAATATTAAAGCATACGTGATTATCATGAGCCACAGCAGCCCACGGTCTCTGGTACAAGGGCAATAACATGACATGCTGGAAGAATTAAGTGGAACATAAAAATGTATTTCTCATAAAGCTTGAGAGGTTCCTTATGTGTTTCTGTAAGGATCTGCTGAGTATTTGTGACACACTTCCTATAAAAAAGAAGCCGCGTTTGGGTCACGGCGGACTTGTGGCCGGAGAGAAATTACACTTTGATGAGAGAAGGAGAGAAAATCGGAAGGATGACAAGAAAAAAAATGAACAGAAACGGCCCAAGTGATTTATGTGGCTGAGTCGGACCACGCCAAGAGAGAATGTGTTCCCATCATACCTTACATGGAAACATACATGAGGGCAGAGTGAGGCTAAAAAGCATGATGCAATGCCCCCACACACCGAGAGCCTGCTGAAAACATGACAGCTGAGCGAAAAACCCTGACACGAGTTTGCCTTTTTTGTGCATGTATCCCGGCCCTATCAGGAAAACACAAAGAAAATCACTTTAGCAGAGGACATATTTATTTAAATCGCTCCAAAACGTCATAAATCTTCATCTTTCCTGCCTTGTTTTAACACACAAGTCGGTAAATCATGTGGCGGAATGCCAATTTTTTTGAAGTGCGCGGTGAGGCTTTTCAAGGGTATTACATGACAAGGTATTTTTCAAAATAAGGGGCTGCATTCCTGGAGAGAGATAGGAGGAGATTAAGGAGCGGGCGGGGTGGCAGGCGAGCGAGATGACCTGACCGAGATCATCTATTACTCACTCTGGATGTGGAGAGTTGGAGTGATCCCCCTGACACTGCTTTCAGCTCAGTTTTGCTGGAAAATCTGAAGGTTTCTCAACCTTCTGAACCCCCAAAAAACATGCCGGAGGGTTTGAAAGGCATGTTATCATTAAAAATCTGAGCTAGAAACTGTAAAAAAAAAAAACGATGGATAGTTGGATTTTTCCATTGGTACATGGAGAAAAATAACCAAATGCACACTTTATTCTATATATCTCAGGAAAATTGACCAAAAATTAAGCATTTGTTATAACCAGATTCTGTAAAAAAGAAAAAGAAAAATTCTGCATATCTTCACTCAATTGTGAAGCTTTTAGTTACTTAGCTGTGACCAACAGTCACGTGACAAATAATAAATAAATTAATAATAAAATATCTCTAACATGATGTGTCAACTTTTTTCTTTGGCCATTTGGAAAAATGCTGTCTAATCTAAATTCTTTTTTTTCAATTTTTGTAAAATAAATAATCATAAAAATTAATCCAACACTCTCAATACCTAATACTGAGTTATGCCAAGGTTAAAATCACATTATTCTACATGTCTCATTTAGAAATTCGTCATAAATACACTATTTGCTCCAGGTGGATTCTGTAAAACACAAAAAATTAGACATTCCTTGTCGCAACTGAAAAGCCATTATTGACTCAGCTGCGATGAAGATTAATGGGCAAAAATTCAGGAAAACTTTGGCTGGACACATGTAATTAATAAAATATCTTTAGCATATTGTGTCAACATTTTTCTTTGGCCATTTTGAAAAATGTTGTATATGCTGACTTCATTTTCTTTTTAATTTTTGTAAAATAAATAATCCCAAAAATTAATCCAACACTCTAAATATCTAATACTGAGTTCTGTCAAGCTTAAAATCATTTCATTCTACGTGTCTCATTTAGAAATTCGCGATAAATAAACTGTTTGGTCCTGTAGGATTCTGTCAAAAACAAAAAATTCTACATTCCTTGTCACAACTGAGAAGTCATTATTGACTCAGCTGCGATGAAGAATCATGGGAAAAAAATTCAGGAAAATTGTTGGCTGAACTAGGTTGAACTGCAGGCTGTGTTTACACATACCAGCTGTGAGACAAGTATGAAAACAAATGAAAAAAAACATTTTTTTCAGTATTGTTAACACCTGTGGGCACAAAGTGTAGGATTTTAACTGTTTCCATAGAGGTGCTGGACTTTATATTGCAGTGAAAAATTAGTCCACATGAGTAGAAATGTGACAGGACGAAAAAGAACATACTGGATACTGCTTGGAGTTCAGAGGGATGGTACTGACAAGACACTGGGTATAATAATAGAGAGTCTCCCACTGGAGACAGATTGAGATGTTTTCTTCTAATTCTGTGTCTCTGGAAATTTACAAACGTATTCAGAGTGAATCGTTGTAGGATAAAGCTGCTTAACACTGGATTTGTCCTCAGCCAGGTGTGGAGACTAAAAGACGTCTAAAGCAGAATACTCGGGAGACATTTGATGAATGGGCTCCAGTGGCCATGACAGTGACCAAGACAAGGCGGCTTTCAGCAGGTTACTCTGCAAACTAATGTCTGCTTTCAAGGTGCACTTGGAAGTGGCTTATAATGGATTTTTCTGGCCACTGGAGGGCAAGCTGTAAACACAACATTTAACATATTCTCACCTTATCGAGCTGATGTGGCAGAGAAATACCTTCCTATTAACACGTCCAACAGACACACAGCGACATTAACATTCACATAAAAGACTGTGAATGTGAAATGTGACATTTTAGAGCCGTGTTTTTGACCAGCTGGCAAACTGCAAGGCTATATAATGTTAAAGATCTTCTGAATCAAGCATTAACGTATGGATTATACTGTTCCTTGATAACCCATGTAGGATGTGGCGATAAAGCAGCAAAATTTATCACGATAAAGTCTCATTTCAGTCATAAGTAGTGATTCATGATAATTTCTTAATTACCCATTTTTAATAAAGACCAGGGGGGGAAAAGGTATCGTTTGATTTTAACCACCTGACTTTGACTTTAACCTATGTATTCAAGTACATGAGAAATGATTTTGATGTTGTAATGCAACCAAACTTTGTGTTTTCACAGTGGTTAGTGAAACTATCAAACACTCTATTGCACAATTTTCTTATTGTTATTTACTTATCTTTGACTTACTAATGGTTAAAGGGCAGGAATTAAAGCTGTAGGAGTAGCCTTCAGCATTTCTATACTATTTATATTGTATATTATGAATTTGTTGAATATGTTCAGTATTTATTGTTGAATTTTTTTTATTACTTTTTATCCAAAATAAACCATATTGGTGGTGACACTTCCAGTATTCAATGTTTGACTTGTAGCTCTGTCAGTCCTGAGGTAAATATTTGTCTCTTCAGCTGCTAAATGCTGCACTGTTCAGGAGATTCACTCATTGTCTTTCAGCTGGTTGATGCTCAACTTTAAGTCCTAACAAACACAGTGAAACAACATTTGCAAAACAGATTTGTTTTAATATTTTGAAACCTCCACAATCTGCATCAGCTTGTTGACTTTTTTTTGTTCCCTGTCTTTTGCGTATTGCAGCTTTACCACCGACAACTGTTGGCTGAAGAACACAATGAAACATTTGCATGTCGTGTCATGAGAATTTTAAATTCAGCAGAAAATAACAACTTTTAAGTCCATCTATGAGACTGAATTGATTGCTAAACTTTAAGAATTTTTGCAGTAATTCTTCTTTCAAAGCTGGCACAAATCAAGAGTGCAAGAGCACATGGAGCAGAATAGCTACAAGAACAAGAGGGATTTGTAATAGAAAAACCCAGAGCACAGCTTTTAACAAAGGACTGCAGAGGTCAGCACAAAATTCAGCAGAGTAAACCAGTCCTAATCCCAGTCCACCTACACCAGTTGACAGATATGATGCCAGGAACTAGACACGTGAAGCTCTTTCATTCCGACAGTGATGAAACTCCAGCAAATGTGCCGCTGTGGGAAATTTGCCCCTGAGTGGTTTTCAGCGACAAACTTTCAGATATTAAAGCATTAGCATCGCTTTTGACTCAGCGGATGCACATTCTCTAAGTGACAAGGAGCTCACCTCTGCTTCCAAAGAATACATTCCTCTCCTCTCATACCTCAGATCCTTTCAGGGCTCTACAGGGCTGAAGTTCACAAGCTTTACCAGATCTCATTTTCGTGCATGGCTGTGCCGCCTGTTATTATTAGTGTGGCAGGCAGCCAGCTTGGATGGGTACATGTCTTCTGCTCCCTCCCTAAATCCCCCTTGAGGTGAAAGGCCCGAGCCCGGGTCTTAAGGCCTGGAACGTGCTCCACGCAAGTATGCGTACGCAGAAGCCTCGAGCCACGCAAGACTAATTTCACGCGTTGCTGCGTTCCGTTGATTGTCACCAGAAAAATTCCGAAAGCGGCTGCAGCCCGAGTGTCGCGGCTAGGGTGGCTCCAAACAATTACGCCGACCAGTTTCACAAAGCTCTGCTGTAGCTTAACTTTGTCAACTGTTCATTCAGACAAGAAATCCGTGTGCTTCCCCTGCGAGCAAGTCAGAGGTCGCATATCGCATCTGCTGTGTTTTCTTTTTTTAACCACATTTTTCCATGGAGGACATTTTTGTTGACAGCTGTGGTCATGGAAACAATCTGATTAATCTTAGTATGTCATTTTTCATTTGCTTTCGTACTTGTTTCGTATTTTCTGAACCTAAAGATGTACATTTACATAAGATGAGGTATAACGAGTTGTTCTGTAACTGTATTTACCTTTTCTGTGGCCACCACTGCAAACCCAAGCAGTACAGAAGCAGACTTGAATTGCGTCCTTCAGGAGAGTTACCCCATGTCTGTCTCTGACTCCTCTCTTTCTGTGGTTATGTGACTTTGGGATCCATTGCCAGAAATTCCAGGAAACCCTAGAGCTTCATGAGACATAACAAAGCTCTCTCTCTTCCTCAGTCTTTGTCTCTTTCATTGTCGATTACACTATGTTTCTGTGTCTGCCCCAGCAGGCCTAGAAGCTCTGTAGCTCGTTCTCCCTGGGAGTTAAAAGTAATTTTATTCAGTGGCTGATTGACTCATATCACACCACCATAAATGCCTGAGTTTCTTACTTTGAAAGCCTGTGCTAATTCTAGACCACAGACTATTTAGACCATGGAAGACGGAATCATCATTGAATGCCATTAGCGTGATGTGGCATTTACCACTAAATTGAGGATAAAATTCAGCTTCAGAGGTTAATATATGTGCGGTATTTAAGCCTCCTAATTCCTAAATTTATTAGAATAACACATATCTCAGACAGCCATGAAATTGTAAATAATTGCGCAGTGCTCTTTGGAGCTTCTCTGGTTGCTCTGTTGAGGTTGCTGCGAGCTTTTTTTTGTAGCTGATGGCAAAACTGGAAATGAGATTTGGTTCACAAAGCAGCAGCGCTAAATGGGAATAAATCTAAAACCACAGCCACCCCCGGCACTAATCTGTCCACGGGGGGTTCAGCCATGCCCTCTGGTTGGAAAATTGTCTCCGCCACCTGGGTCTCAAACACAGAGATGCATGTCTGAGACGCCTCATAGACATGCACCTACAGACATACCTATTCACCCACCACCCACCTTGTGTTTATGTTCAGAGCTTGAGTGACTGGTATTTCATTTCGGCCTGCCCGGAGCCCTTTTGCACAGTTTGGCTTGGCCGGTGTACCATTACTGGTCATTAAGTCTAACCTGAACTAATAGGGGCCCATTTTCCAAGGTGGTCTCCCAGGTGGCTGTCATAGGAGTGAGTGGCACTGCAGGGCTCTGGGCTTGACTCAGGCTTCATGAAAAATCTGTCAGGACGCAAGCCAGACTCCATCATACATGAGACTCTTTGATAACAAGAACCCATTGTTCTACAGGGGGGCGTCTGGGTGTTTTGTTTCTCATTAAGGCAGGCTTAATGAGGCCAGCCAGAATGGGCAAACCCCACCCCATCGCTCATACACACTCCACTGCTTCTGTAGCTTCTTCCACGTCTGATCCAATGAACCATCAACAATCCTCCTAAAACCATTTGCTCTCCTGTGATTAAAACCCAAGTCAGGCCAAGAAACGCGATATGCTAATTTACCAATCATGACTGACACTGACTGAATGTCAATGTGTTGACTTCAGTAAAGCTACACCAAAACTTAGTCCACACCGTTACTAGAGGGAGCAGAAATATTAGCTGCAGTATGAGTGTTTAACAATTAGAGAGTAGGATATAAAGCACTAAAACCTGCAAAAATCTTGACTAGTTGTGTTCAATCCACCTGCAATTTTTGTTACATATGTTAGATTTGCATGTAGAAGGGGAAGCGATAGGTTTACTGTTCATACCAGCAATGATTTTACAACCGAGTTCACATCTTACCATGAAGACACCACTTGACTCCGCACCACTATTGTCTTAGCTGGGACGCTAGCTTTGCTACATGTGCTGCATACAGTACTGAGTATTGAAAACAATTGAGTCAGAGTGACTTCTTCTACTTCTAAATTACCTAAAGCACAGTTTTATCCATTATATTCTCTAAAAAATGATATTGAGCAACACAAATGCTCATTTGTCTGTGACAGGCCAATATCTGCCAAAAATATCAGTCAACTACAAATCGGGCTTTACTTGCAACTATTAATTATTTGGATTACAATTATTGTATTTCTATTCATCTGTAGATTGTTTTCGTGGTTGATTACTCAAAAAAAATCTAAAAAAAAAAGTGGTGAAAATTTGTCATTGCAACTTCCTAGAACCCAAAGTAACACCTGAAAACTGCTCCTTTTGTTTGGCCAACAGTCCGAACCCAAAACAATCGCTGGACGCCTCCAACTGATTGCTTGCATGTGAAGTTGTAATGTATCTTTATATACTCTTGGCACTTTATGATTATTATTCTGTATTTAATACGGATGCTTATGGGTGCCTTCTGTTCATGTCATGCTATTTTCCATTTAAAGACACCAAACATCTAACAGTGATTATTAAGACAAAGCGTCTCCATACGAGCGCATTTTGTCAGACTAAACACTTTACTGCTCCTGTGGCAGATATCTTATTTTAGCATTAAAGCCCTCATATGTTTTAGCTGTGCTCTGCTCCGCTGTGACACGTGTCATCATTAATCAGAAGAGAAGGAGCCATTAGTCTAAATGCGGGGGTAATTAATCCACGCTCACACTCCATTAGATGTCATGGCCAATTTGCGCAGGGAGCTGTGTACTGCACAAATAAGCAGAGATGATGGGACCCACAGCCATTATTCCTGAGGAGCATGCCATCTCAGGATTAGCTCTGGTACTATCGAGGCGCTAACTTGTATCTCTAAGAACTGAGCAAATACTGTACTGCGAGTGGTATTGTGGCTAAAATGAATCACCGTCAATGATATATGATTGTAATCATGTGGTTGCTTTTTCACATTGGAAATTTGTGATGTCTGATCAGAGGATAATCACACGCATATGTATCTCAGTCATAAAAAATGTGACTGGACTTCAGCACTAAAGCCAAATCATAAGCCTCCAACAAGGTTAAACTGCAGTAGGGCATATAGTATGAATCAGCCCTTGGTTTAATAAGTACCATTCGGCTGTCACCTCGGCGGCAGTAGAGCTGCTCTATTACAGTAAAGCCCCTCCAGTACAGAGCTGGGGTTATTCAATAAAAACCTGACTGAGTGTTTCTCCCAATCACCACTGGCAGAGCTCTGATGAGGTAAAGAGCTCGCCTATGCCAGCCTCTGTCCCCGCGGAGCAGTGTCTGATTAAAATGGTTTTCTGAGGCCATATTTTTGTTCTCCTTGTCCCCTTGCCAGACCCACGTTACAGAACAGTACAAATTACCTAATGCATACCGAAATGAATCCATGAAAACAGATCTAATCTATAAAGGTAGATAGATGGCAGCGCTGGGTTTCCACTTTTTTGATGGCATCTATATCTCAAAGACACAGGAAGAAAATGTTGAAAGTGTGCCTAAACATACTCTATGTTTGGTGAGGGAGGAATGGCTTTGCATCAGCTATTCTGCTCTTTTGATCTTCAGTCTTAATCACTTTCACACACATACACCCCCCTCCAACTTATCTTTTAAATCCCCTCGCTCACCCCCAACAGGGCAGTGACATGTGAAGTGGAAAGAAATGGCAACATCAGAGTGGCCCGCTAGCGTCGGCTTTCCTCCTCTGCCGTCGTCTCGCCTTGCTTGTAATACATTCCTGAGCAATCCTCGGAGACTCATATGTAAATGCCTGAGTATGCTTCTGATTAGGAGGCACAAAGAGTACACTCTATAAATGCACTCTTAAACAATTACCACTGCTCCCAACTGCAGCCCCGACACAGACCTCAGACTGTGCTGCTGCCTGACTGGTCTATTCAGGTGGGAAAGTTGGATGTGGACCATTTGCAACAATGTGCCTGGCTTCAAGACACATGTCTGCCTTTAAGAATCAGACCAAGAAAGGTTAGCGAAATATTACACTTAGAATTAAAATACTACTTGACCAGAAGAAAACTGGTTATCAATAATTTTGATGAAGTTGCAGTAAAATAAAAAAATATACAGCAATCATGAGAAAGTGTCCTGTGTGCTTAAAGGCTGCCAGTCAGCACTACTTCTTCGTTGCTTCAACCCAGTGGGTAACTAACGGTGCCACATACATATTAAGAGCTATGCCAGCGGACCAGTATACGATATGTGATCAGTATCAAATATGTGATCACAGACATCATCTCGATAAGTATTGAGATGATGTCTATGAATTAATTTTGTGAAATGATTTATCCAGTATTGGTTGATAAGGATGTCGACTATTGATTAGGGACATTTTTAGAAAATTTGCATACTTAGTTGGTTAAGACCAAAACAGAGCTAAAAGCAGTTAAGATTGGACACAACTCCAAATCAATGTCAAAGTTGCGTTATGTCCGCAAAACGTGTACTTTTTGCTAACATGAGCAACATTTACTGTCTCAGTGTGGTCAAAAGAAAAACTAATGCAGATTTAAGTGACTTAAAAAGTACAAAATATTTAATGGTTCCACTTCCTCAGATGTGAAGACTTTCTATTTTTTCCCCCAGTTTTTCACTGTTGTAAAAATGAATTTCTCTGACTCCTGGAACTTGTCAAGACGATTTCATGGCAAAAATAGTTGTTAGTTGCAGCCTTAAAAAACTTAATAAGTTGTGAGACCATGTGACAACTCAGCATTCTCTTCAGATTTTACACCAAGTCTTAAAGTACATGTTTAAATACTTAGAACTTGGTTGGAATTAGAAACAGCTATGAAGCTCATCCAAAGACTGACAGGATTACAGTAGAAGTCTGACTCATGTGAATACCCATGTAAGGACAGAGTGATTGTTTTATATGTATGAGGTAAGTCCTCACTTCTATTATTACTACATACGCTGATCTCGCCAGTTCTCACTCCCTGGATGGCAGTCATCCAACGTGGACTCTCCAAGCTGTCCCTCACATTCGCCATACGCACTTCAGCACATAAAGCACCTCCATAGCCACAAGCATAAATCCAGCAGGCCTATAACTGACCTGCACACTGCCCTGTCTGTTTCCCTCCGTGCGATTCATAGAGCGGTTAACCTTGCTAACTGTGCAAACACATGACCTCACTGGTCATGTGTTTGCGCTGAATGGTATTTTTCACACACTCCTCTGGGATTTGCATCACCTTATTACCTCCACGTTCCCTTAATTCCCAATTACCTTAAAATGTGGGACTTTTAAACTGTGATATGGCAGGCTCTTGATTACCTGTGTTTGTTTAGTTCTCTTTGGGAGGAAGAGCTGCGAGTAGAAGGGAGAAAAGAGGAGGAGGAAGACTGGGGAGGTGAAGAGAGGACAGAAGGGAAAAGAATGGAAAGTTGGCGAAGGGAAGAAGTTGGGCGAAGTGAGAATGAACGTTATAGTAATCATTTCTTTTCGGGAGAAAAGCGCTGAGGTCGAATAGATTGGTGTCGGAGGGAAGAAAAGAGGCGAAGGGGAAAGTTAATGTAGCTGTTAGGAGGGAGACATGTAAGGTGGTTTTCTCTGCCACAGGGACACACTGTGCACGTCTGAGGTCCCAGTGGGAGGACGCCGAAGGAAAACACAAGGCCAATCAGCTAACAGAGACATTTCCTGTGCTTGTTTTATCAGATGAGAAGAAGCCCAAAGGCTAAATGTCCTCTCTCAACAAGGTTGTACACTTCTCAGAATAACCCGCTTTGGGGAACGAAGGGGAGAACATGCATCTTTGTAGGATGACATCAGAAGCGCTGCTTAGGAGCACTGACCTCACTCTCGCACAATCAATCATCCACAAAAACCCCATGAAATGTGGACCACGTGAGCAAGAGAGGAGGTTTTACCTTTTAAGATATAAACCAAAGCTGCCTCATGAATTAAATCATCTCCTACTAAAAAGAACCTGAAGATTTAGTAAGAACGAAAGGAATACAATGGTCTTTTTTTATATAGCTATGAAACTTCTGGCAGAGCTAGGCATCTGGCAACTAACAGATGGCGAACCAACGTGCCAATTACCAACACTGTCATGCCATGCCGCCTATTAGGCAATCTGGCCTTGAGTGATCAAACTTTAAAGTCAGAAAGCGATACGACGGAGAGGTTGATCTAACAAACCCTTTTCATCAGAGTGTGACTAAAGCCCGGAGGAATTCAAACACAGGTCTTTTGTGCCCACATGACTGCTTCAGACAGGAGAATCAAAGTTTGGAAAGAAAGGAAAGAAAGACACGGATCCTGGGAGGGAGGGGTCATTATGAAATTCTTTATGCACGTATTGAATCTGTGGCTTGAAAATAGCTATGTTAGTGTGGTTTGATTGAATAAGGCTTAATTTGGTGGTGAATCTATTATAGGCCAGGGGGGGAAAAAAAGAGGAGAGCAAGCATTCTCCATCACCCAAGAGAATACCAGAGTCTAATTGTGCAGTGAACCAACGCCAGAACATCCAAGAGCACCGTGCTCCCCCTAAATAACTGTTCCATGTCATCTTGGCTGCAGAATGAGGAACAACAAACAGAATATAAAGCTAAATTAGACAGGGACATTTCATGCTATGAGAGGGTTTCCTTTCCAGGCTGGTGAATTTATATATCACAAATATATTCTGCATAAATAAACTTCCTCTAAGGTTTCATGCCCCCGTGTGACTTCATAAACAATTAAGCAGCTCGACCAGTTTTTGCCCACCACTTGCTGACTGCCAATGCTCAGTGAAAGAGTTAAGAATTCTCCTCCAACCCGACATCTGCCCGTCCGTCCAAGCTCACCATATTATACAACTTAGTGTGCGGTTCTGGATGCAGCGCATTCAAATTACATGCTATCAAATTCAAAGGCAGAGGGGGAACAGAACTAGTACGCAGTGGGGCTCGAGTCCAGGGCCAAAGTCCCATGAGCCTCAGCTGCACGTCAATCACAATCACTTCAAATGAGCTGAACCCTGTCCTACTCCTGCTGTTATCCAGAAGACACAAACCTAAAACCCAAACGGACTTTATTCCAAGTGAGTGGTGCACACTGATGACAAGGACACCACTGATGAAACAGAAAGCACTCGTTTGGCTTGTGGTTCTTGCAGGCACGGTGGGGCTGCATCTCTATCTCAAGCCATATTCTTACAACAAACAAATCTGCATGAAATGAAGCCAGCGGGCAAAGAGACTTGAGCACAGGAAACATGCTTGACATAGTTTCAGTGGTCCGTTATGAGAAGAAACCAGAAAATAGCCCTGGCACCTGCTGTGCAGAAACAATGTATGTTTGGACTGACATGGCAGCTTGTGATCACTGCAAACTGAACCACATTTGGAAAACCTTAACGCCGAACACAGCATAGGTAAACATCTATTCAAAAAAGAACAGAATGGTCTGATCATTTGTGTTAGAAAAGTCCCTCTGCCAGTTTTCCATTCTATTCAAGTTCAATTCGCCACTTGGTTGGCTGCCTTCGCTCAGTGGTGGTAAGAAACTATTGCCTTGCAAGGAAACTCTGGATTCTTGCTTTGGAACTTGATACTGTGGTGGAATATGAGTATCTAGCATCAAACTATAACAAAGCACCCACATACACTGCATTGCATGCGTATAAACACATAGCTGTAAGTGCTTCATGCTTTAGCAATTGTTGATTGTGATGAGAGTGAGGCACAATAACCACCCAATCCCAAACCTAACTTTAATCAGTGAGAGAAAAGAGAGATGGGATGGAAAAGGAGATGGAGAGAGGAGGAGGGAGCCAACATACAGTAACTAGAGGCCTTCACCGCACTGTGCAGCCCAGGGCCAGACTCCGGAAATGCATGGCAGTGTTCCCTACATCCTGCCCGCCCAGTCCTAACCCTGGCCCTGGCTCTCGCCCCACACTGCCAAACCCCTGTTATCACTCTGTGCAATTACCTCCAGATTCCTCTGCACCCATATCATATCGTGCCAATTATAAAATCCCCTTCTAAGTACAAAGCGCTACATGCATTTTAGTGTAAAGCCTGCAGTTTTATGCATGTTACAGCCAAGAAATAAGAGTGTGAGAGTTTACCTCTGCGTGAATATGCATGCAAAACCTGAGCAGGGGGTACTTGTGCAGTTGCCAGTGAGCTCTTGTAAAAACAGAGCAGCTCCAATAATTAAAAAAAATGGAAATTATTTTTATCATACACAAATATTGAGTCAAATGCAGTGGACACTATACTACACTGTCAATGTTTGGTAACACCTACAGGGCAGAGGAGTTTATACTTCAAATTCCTAAGTTTTTAAAGTACTGACAAAGTTAAAAGCCAAAGACAAATGGTTAAAATACTTAACTAAAAGCGATATATAAATATTTGAACAAGTGAGCTTATGAGTCATGGATAAATTGTTTAAACTGTTTGTATAAAGTAACAGATAATAGTAATATGTAAACTTTTGTCTTTGTATAAAGCATAATGCACAAACAGATGCTTGGGGTAATTTATAAATGGTGTCATCCCAGAGTTTTCCCACCAGAGCTGCCAAAGGCCATTGTTTACAATATTCTCACTGTCTGCAGCACATGTAGCAGAGTACGTATCACAGCTGAATCAGCAGTGATGTGGAGTCAAGCCATGTTTTTCCCATTAGTTGCTAACCAGTTTGAAAAACACATTATTGGAAAGCTAGGAAACCACAAACCTATCATTTTCTCTTTTCAATATACCCCGAACATATACAAAGTATATCGGCCAACATATTGATACCATCATTTTTTAGTCCCCTTACAATCTGAATTTTCATTTGCCCCAAAGACCAGTCACTAATGGTTAGCTAAAGTTATTGGGGAAATAGTCTGCTAAAAATAAAGAATAAAATAGTTGAAACTGTTAGCTGAAAATAATGGACACCGAGTTGACAGATGAAGTTAAATGGATAAACAGTTGGAATAGTTAGCTAAAACTAATGGATGAAGGGTTAAAATAGTTAGCTGAAAGTCACAAACAAAGAGTTGAAATGGTCAGAGAAAACTAATGGATAAATATATGAAATGGATAGCTTCATGAATGAATAAATAGCTTACATTTCTAGCTAAAAGTAAAGGTTGTGGCCACAACAGCCTGTTTAAATAGCTAAAATGCATAAATCCCTTGAACAAACTTATGAGCTATATAAAGAAATTGTATTCCACTAACATAATAAATTCTATTAAATCTCATCTATTTCAGAAGCAATTAAAAAGAGCACAATGGGAACACGAGCCACAAATGAACTAGTACTGAGGGTACTGTGACTGGACTGTGGGGGTACAAAACCCTCTAAATCACAGTACTGGGAGATTGTTATTCACTGCATTCCAGAGGCTGTTCCAATCATCTGTCACCAGGTCGGGCCTGCACCTTAAAAGGAGCGGATGGCATTCTCCACGTGTTTTCCAAACACTGCACATCTTATCAGATACAGTTTCATGGACAATTACTGCGCTGTCTCCATCCTGAAACCATTCAAAAAGAAAACCTACACATCTGCTGCTAGCCTCCACCCTCTTCCATTGGCCATGCTTCCATTTCACAGATACTTCCATGTAATAAAGATCAAAAGAATTTATGACCAACTCAAGTACAATGAGACATGAAGAGAGGCTTTTTCTTTCTTTCTTTCTTTCTTTTTTGCCTCAGGGGTGGTGGGATTGCAAAGAATGTGATACCTTGAAAGGATGAGATTCATCAGGCCTCTGTAAGACTGCCCTGTGGCTTTGTCTGCAGGAGATGCTGGATGTGTTTAAGGTTCATACACCAAAAAACACAATCGCCTTCTGTATCCCAGCATGATCATGTGGTCAGATTTGATCTTTGAGGGGCATGTGTTGTGCTGGCAACCATATGGGGCTCATCCTTACCTATATAGCTGCACGCTTCCCACTAAATCAACAGGTTTGGGCACATTCTGCAAGTATGGGCATGTTTTTTGTTAGAATTTGGCAGAATCTGCTGATAGAAAATTAGATGAAAAAAAACCCCAAATGCTCCTGAGGTTAGTCTTGGAGACATCCCCTCCTCCTCCTCTGTGCCTTCAGACTTTGTTCGATAACAATCAGCGCGCATTAGAAAGATGGATTCTACTTTACGCACGGTGGGGGAAAAAAACGAGCACAAGATCGCGTAAAGTTCTGCAATCTCGACTTTCTTTTGCTTTAAGCTCTTGCACAAAAGAGGGAGCGGCTTGCAGCCAAGATACTCCGAAAAAAAAAGTAGGATCTGCAGCTCATGCGCACAGCCGCGATCCAGCCAAATAACGCATCGTGGTTCGCAGCATCCCGAAACTTTTCACGCCCCAAAACTAGGTTTGAGTAAAGTTTGTTTGCGCTTACCTGTGGATCTCAAAGTACAGCTCTAGAGTCGAATAGAGAGCAGAGGAGAGGAGAGGGAGCCAGTCTGCAGTCGGTCCTCCACTACCCTCAATGATAAACCAAACTGAATACCCCGTTCAAGCTCCTCCCTTTTAGACATAATCGCACATCTACTCTTTGGCTGTCCAGTTGTCCGCTCCAGTCTGCTGCTTTGTAGCGCCAAGCCACCGCAGACGCAAAGTCCAAAATAAAATCTGTCAGCTCTGAGCAGGACTTGTGCAAAACTACAAATATATGAAGCGACCTGAAGGCAGAAAGTGCGTGTTTCTGGTTCTTCTGGGGGCCTCTGAAACTAAAATCATCTGTCATGAGGAATCTTATGAAATGTTACTCTTGGACAAAAAGAAGTTTCCTCACAGACAAACCAGCAGACCTGAAAAGTTGCAGAAAGTGTTGGTAACTTAATAAAAAAAAAGAGGTGCCACTGACGATAAAGGTAAAGTAGGAGACAATAAGAAAGAATATAACTATAGTTCAGTAATCTTTACTCACAGGGTGTCCCCTGCCTTCGCCCGAGTCAGCTGGGACAGGCTCCAGCACCCCCGCGACCCTAGTGAGGATAAAACGGTGTATAGAGAATGGATGGATGCATAGGCGTCAGTTTAGGGGGGGACGGTGGGGACGTTTCCCCCCCACTTTTTGTCAGGAGTCATTTTGTCTCCAACACATTCAAATTCTTCACATGTAAGCCGTTGTAAACCCAGTTATTTTTAGTAGTATAGAAAATTCCGACGCTCCCGAACGCACCATCCGCACTCGGCCGAGAGTTGCACAGACACGCAGCACACCTTCGTGAGGTTAAAAAAAAAAACAACAAAAAAAACGCGCAGATGCTAATTTTTTTTTCAATTCAATTTTTATTCCAGACTCTAGGTCCAAATACACACACCATAAAAACAAGGACACAACAAGACACAAAAAGGATACAATCATAAAACGTCCCTTTAAAGAGACAGCTGTACCAGTGCTTCCACATCCCAGACTGATAGCGAATGGCACTACAGCCAATATTCACCAGTGAGACAATCACTTCATTATTTGAGATATTCAGTCTACAAATAAAACTGTACATCATTTTACGCAGTGTGGCTTGCAGAGTATTAATTCCGGCCGACACAAACATCTCACTCGCACTAGCCCATCTTGGTCTCCTAAGAAGAACACGCAAGGCGTCATTGTAGGCCACCTGCAGTCTTTGTAATGTTCCTTTCTTGTACTTTGCGCTAAATTTGCGCATTTGCCAAGTGGAAGCTCCGACCAGAGGCGTGCAAGGGCAAAATTTCGGCCCGGGAGAATTAGTACTATAGTGGCCCACAGACCCCCCCCCCCCTACCTGCATGTACTGATAGCTCAACAGCTTGAGTCTCTGCCTTTGGTGCAGTGGTTGTGAGTTTGAGCCCACCTTGTGGCATTTTGTCGCCGGTCTTCGACATTTTCTCAAAGTGCTGTGGTCTCCGTCCCCCCAACTTTTAAAAACAAACTGACACCCTTGGATGGATGGATGTAGGCTATGTTGTGTTAAATAAGGAGCTTACTTGCTAACATGTTGTCGAATCTGTTGTATCTATTACTTTCACATTTGAGTCTTAGCAAGCAATTTTAGTATTTCCAAACCTAAAATATTCTTCTAAGATTACAAAAGTGTTCTGTGGTGGAGTTTAAAGAAGTTGCACCTAATTTTTTTGAATTCAAACTCAGACAGTAGCTGTAAATGACAATGATTTTGCAGGATTTGTACAAATTACACAAATATTTATCATGAGTATACTATATTTCTCTTCAAAAGTAACACATTTATTGCTTGCTTGAGCTTAAAAAGACACATTGTAGCTGTATTTGAAAACAGCACATAGCATCTAGAACATCTTGAACTATATCACTTAAATCCAGTTCATGCTTACTGAGGGGCAATGTGGCCATCTACATAGCAACTGGCTAACCATTCAATAGCTGTTGAGACCAGAAATGCCACTAGCATGGATACAGACAGGAAGGACAAAAGTAATTTCTTGCTACCTGGATGGTACTAAAATTAGCTTTAGAAACCCAAACTGCTGTTTGCACCGGGCTGAAAACATGGTTATTTCTGTTGTAAAGTTAGACATTTTAGCTGAGTCACTCGTGGCATTACGGTTGTGCTGAGGAGCGTAGAATTTTGTGTTTTTGTTTTATATATCCATCCATCCATTTTCCTCCGCTTATCCGGGGCCGGGTCGCGGGGGCAGCAGGCGAAGCAGGTCGTTCCAGACGTCCCTCCCCCCGGCAACGCTTTCCAGCTCTTCCTGGGGGATCCCGAGGCGTTCCCAGGCCAGACGAGATATATAATCTCTCCAGCGAGTTCTGGGTCTGCCCTGGGGTCTCCTCCCAGACGGACGTGCTCGGAAAACCTCCAGAGGAAGTCTCCCTGGAGGCATCCGAATCACGTGGCCAAACCACCTCATCAGGTGGCCAAACCACCTCTGTTTTGTATAGAATATTGAAAATCTTCTGTTTTGACTGTTTCTGGCTCTGATAAATGGTGTCATTTAAAAATCATAACGCATCTTCCAAACCAGACGGCAGGTTTTGGCATTTAGATGGTTGAACACGTACATGTCTGGGTTTTCCCAATATATGGATATTTAGTATTTGGACCGACATGTGCTTAGCTCTGTCATAAATTGGATCTACCTCATATATGACACATTGAGGTTTCTTGTAGGTCTTTTTCATTTTTAGGTTGGATCATTCTGTGGCTTCTGTACATCAGATGCTTTTGCCATTCTAGACACCCCAAGGTCAAACCAAGCAACCCAAACCCACCATGACTGACACAACAACAGCAAAGAACTTGATTTATTCAGACAACCCATCGGTCTGATGAAACAAGAAAATACTGAAATATTTGGCCGTAGTTTTGTATTAAGAGGCACAAAAGTGCTATAATTTAAATAAACAAACACTGAAATCTGTGTGAAGGTTTTTGTTTTTTAACAACATAATCCCCTAATGTTGCAAAGTCCTTGAAATCTAGAGGAAAAAAAACAGAATACAGTACCAGAGTGTCCTCAATTTTTTTTAAAACTACAGCTACGGCTTTATTTCCAGCTTCATTTCTTCTTCAACACATTGATCGTGCATCAAACAGCAAATGCTTTGAGAGTGTACAGTATTTTAAGATGAAGGATATTGATCAAAGTGTAGTTTCATGATTGATTCCATCTACCCAAAGCACCTCTGCTATTTGCGACCTTCTGTCAGCAATTTTGCTAAAGGGTACAGGGAGTTGGGAGGTGACAAATACAATAGCTGCAGTGTTCTACTTTCTACTGTGAAACAGCAGCATGCACACACTGGCCTGCTTTGTCTTCCTCTTTTAAAACAATGATGCTCAGAACAAAGAACAAACTTAAGAGCATTAGGCCACTGGTGCAGAAATGAGCACCATATGCGCTGGTGCTCTTTTGCATGTGTTTTTTTAAGATAAAGAGGAATAAATGCAGTCTGTTGATTGTGTGCACGTGAAAATGCAATTGTATGCAAGTGTGCTGTGTTTGCCGTAAGTGTGTGTGACATAATGACATGTGCATGAGGAGAGACAAAGACGAGGAGGCGGGATTTTGAAGGCTGTCCCGCTCGACAAATCTGAAAAACATTTTATCTTCATTCCTTTGAAAAATAATGTATTTTGAGATAAACCTGTCATTCTTCATCTTGCATGTTTCTTTTAGACTTGTATTCCAGTTTTCACTCAACATCTTGGCCTCAGAAACCCCCATTACCCCCATGCAGAATCACTTCACAGCAGGATTTGATTGCCAAAAATGATGCGAAGGCTGGCGCATGTTTGTAGTTAGTACGATGCCCTTACACTCAGGGCCAACGCTCTCCTGCTATATTTACACCATGAGCTCAGGTGTTTACCTCAGACACACACTGCAGTTTACGTTCAGCCTCCTCAGGGCTCCGGTCTTGTATGAGTGTATGTGTGATTTAGCAGTTAGGCTTTGTGCTTGAAAAGAGGAGCCTTACTGCAAATAGATTACATGACACCCCATCAGTTGTAATCATAATGGAAAAATATAATAATAATTTATCTGAATTTTTCTCTTCTATTTTATCCTTTTTTTTGCCATCTTTTCATTTGCCAAGTTTGACATCCACATTTTATTTATTTATTTATTTATTTATTTTTACAAAAATAGACTGAATTTATGTCTGGTGGAAGACAACATTGAAATACTGTAACTGTAAATATTTTACTTTTTAAAATAGAAAATATATTTTAAAAAAAAAGAAAACATGAATATACGCCAAAAAAAATTCTGGCAGATTTATACGAATAGCAAAACTAATTTACTAATATTCCCTTTTAAAAAAAACTTCTATGAAACTTTTATACAGATAGTGACAATAACCAGAAAAGGAAACATTGATTCTAGAATTTTACATAGATTTGTTGATTAAATGAGAATTTTTGTGTATATTTTACAAAAATTTTCACAATTAAAATGTAGAAATATGAATTTACTGATATAAATGTATGTAAATTTAGTTGTAATGTCCATATACACATATACACACATTTTTAATAATGTTTTTATTATACTTTATTATAATATAATAATTATATTATTATATCATTTTCATGATATGAATTTATAAGTATTTTCATTTTTTAATTATACTTGTTGACCTATCTATAGATATATATTTATATTTAATATGTAATGTCTATATAGACATTATAAACACATTTAAAGATCCATGTATTTTATAAACGTATATATTTGGTATTATATGTTATATGGTTACATGGTATTATATATATGTTGTTTTTACACATGTAAATATCCTGAAAAGTAAAAGAAAATACACATGCTCTCATGTAAAATTATGGCTACAAAATGAATTTTCAGTTTAAAAAACAACCGTATTCTGTATTTCAATGTTGGTTCTTTACTATTATTCTGATAGTATATTTTGGTGCCCCAGGTGCTGCAATATGACTGTTTTGTTTTTTTGTACTTTGTTTTCTTACAGTTCATATTAGCACCAGCTGAGGTTGGACTGAACATATAGTTACTGATGAAGCAGGAAAACATTGCGGCTGCCGGCTGTTTTGCTTTCTGTGAGCAGTTTGTAGCTGCTGTCAGGGATTCACAGATCTTTGCAGCCTCAGGCCAGAGAGCCTCACATTGCCTAATTTATCTGACATATATACCTTCAAAATGTTACATCAGGTGAAACACCTCAGAAGTAATTATGGAGGTTTTAACACCACATCGCTTGAAACAAAACTTTGACATCTTCCCCATTTCATCATGTTGTTCTAAATGAGATGAAAGAGTCTGTTGCCATGTTGCGTAAAACTGACTTTATAGGTGAAGATGGGGTTTGCCGCTATATTCGGTTGTAGAAAAGTGCTATTGTTAATGATAGGCAATCAGGATCACCCTGTTTAAGAATAAAGACGTGTCATCAATGTCTGACATCAACTTGAAATGGATTAACTTCTCCTGCAGCCCTCCTCTGACTCTGTATGTGTGATGGATGATTGGTATCTCTGATGTCTCGGTGGCTATGCTGGTTGATGTGCATACCAAATACCTGCGGCATCCTGGGTAAAAATCCAGCACTTTTATCATTCAGATCGTTCCCCTTTTCCTTCCTGTGTCTCTCTGCTGTGTACTATCAAAAGACAAAAATGCAAACAAAGGATGGACTCCTGCAGTGGCAAGCATCTGGATTATTTCCCTGGTGCATGGTTCATGTTTGATTTAATACTGACACCAGCTCTGCAATATTCTGTGGACAAACACAAAGATTATCATGGCAACATCACAATAAAGTCTCCATCTGTGGTTCAAATTCACAACCAAACAGCCTGGTTTGGATCTGTTAAAATCTATAACATTTCTGCACAGTTTTTATTAAATTAAATGGATCCGGTCAATGAATTGTAAAGAGATTTTCTGCTTTGTAGATGATTAAGAGCCTGCAAAGCTATTTATCAGCTTTATTGTTTGTTTCCTAATGAGCACTAAGCTAAAGCCGACTGAGTTTTTGAAGCAAGTCGACAAGCAAGTTTAAATTTTGAAGTAATGATGAGTCATACAAGGAGTTAAAGGTCACATACGGTGAAAATCCATTTTTAATTTTGCTGATATTTCCATATTAATGCATTACTTAGAGAGAATGTAAGAAATAGTAGAAAGTTTACACCCATTCCTTGTTTGTCAGGTGCCATTTGGTCAACTGTTTAACTCTGTGCTGTCAATCACAGAGACTGAGTTTTTTTCTTCCTGAAGGGGGCGGGGCCAGCAGCAGCTGAGCTAAACTTAAAGTGAAACAGCCTCTTTAGACCAGGCATGAAACTAAATGTTTTACAGTCATGGTGAAATGAACTTTCCTTGCTGTATTTTGAGATGAAAATGTGGAAAACACATTCTGAGGACATGGCATACATTCATTAATTTGCTGAAAAGGGGCAGAATATGTGATTTTTAAACGATCACTATGATCATTACAATTAATTCTAAGATGGACATTAGGATCTGTACCAAAATGAATAACTATCAATCCAATGGTTGTTGAGATACCTCACTAAAAGATATTTTAAACCTCAATAATCCACATACTAGATAGATCCACTGAGGATCATGATCAGAGGATCTCTCAAATCATTAGAATTCATCCTCGGATGATCACAACTGTCCATATAAGATCTAATTTGATTGCAGTTGCTGAGAAAACTCTCTCAAAATCTCAACAAACCACGTAGTCAATAGATCCGTCAAGAATTTATCCTTTGAGGATCACAAATTTCACTGAAATCCATCCGATTGTTTTCAAACTAATACACACATATGAAAAGAGCAAAAGGAAAGGTCAGTGCATCTCCAAAGTCAATCAGAAACATCCTCTGGTGACAGCGACTGTGTTTATCAAAATCCACCCAGCAGATACCACAAAGCAGGACTGCTAGTCTAATAATGTACGTCATGTTAATATACGGCAACATAAGATTGATTTGGATTATAGACATGAATCACTGCAAGAACAACTGTTACATGTGCATAATGAGCACAGCTTTAAATCCTCTTCCTGCTTTAAGCCCCCTGACCTCCTTCCAAGGCTAATTTCTATTGTGTAAAATGATTTATAATGATAAATTACTCGTAGCATGCAGGAGGCTCAGGGAGGGATTAAAAGCCTCCCTGTGACCCACCTGGCTCAAGGTCTAACTGTTTCACATGTTCAGGGGCCCCCGGACGGGTCCCTGGGGGACTCCGTCACACCAGCTATAAGTCCAATGAAAGCAAACACAGAATCTGCTGTTTGTTGACTTTTTTACAAAACGTTGGATCCAGGCAGGAGAATATGTGGGTTCAATGCATTTAAGTGAAGAACGAAGCTCAAAGATAAGTCTTTCATGACATCAAAGTCACTCTGAACCGAATTCCCACCAAGAGAAATGTTTGTATGTTCTTTCATCATTACTCTGAAATATAAAATTTTGTTTTTAACTACAAAAAAAAGTCACATCACTGTGAAATATTTCCACTGGGTTGCCTAAACATATTATAAGGTGGGTCAATATATAATTGAGAGACTTTTGAAGTCCATGGGATACATCTTGCATACATTTTTATTAAAAGTAAAAAAAAAAAAAAAAAAAGTGTTTTATGTTCATTATGATCATGTCTTTACAAATTCCATAATTATTTATTATGGAAACAATCACTTATTAATAAAAAATGACTGGATATCACTAAAAAAACTAAATAACGTCCGAATTTAATAACAACCACCTTCTAATTAGCTAAACAATACTAAAATTAGCTTTTTCAGAAAATTTTTTGATTGTATTCTTTTTACTAAGTTCAGATAATCATGACAGATATTTATTTTTTGGAAATTTATCAAATTTTATATGGAAAATAACAAATTGTATTTGTGTCCAAGAAATCGCTTTCTACTAAGTTACCCGTTACAAAAACACCTCTCAAGGAAGTGTGTTAATTCCAGATCACATGACCTGCTCCACATGATGTCATTTCCTCCTGAAGAAAAGACTGGGAAGACTCCAAGGCTTTCTGAGTGATTTCATATAAAGTGAGTCAAAGGTGGATTTATCGCATGTCAAGAGGTTTACTACATTATCCTTGCAAACAAACAATTTCAATTTTACTCAATTGTATATGTAATATTTCGAAGAATCTTTCTGTAAAAATGCCATGTGGTGTTTGGTTATAGGCGGCCATGTTGATTTTAGGCCTGAAAACAGCAAAAATGTCAACTAGGATACCTGTCAACTATGTTACAAAAAGTCCTGCAATTTTATATTGACCCGAGTGTTTTTCAAACAGACAAAGGAATCCTGAAAAAATCAGATTTTCTCAACTTTGGTCCTTTCTAGTCCAATGCTAAGACCTCTCATGAACAAAACTCAACCACCAGCCTCCAACTGATGTCAAAAACTAACCTTTTGCCAAATCAAAGACTATTTACCCATTTAAACTCAACACTCAAGCAGTTGTTGTTGTCATCTATGAGCAACATTCAACTCCAGTTTTACCATTTCTTATACTGATGACAACCAGTCCACCACTAGATTCTAGGACATGATATATGACACCATGTGAAAAAGTAAGAATTGAGAAACCAGGCTCTGAGGGAAAGACGAGTGAGTAACCAAGAGGATGTCACCAGTTATTCAGTGGGCACCTCCCATCACAGATGTTTAACTGAATCACTCCCGTGACACCTCTGTGAAGCTCCAGCACCGCCACATCAGCAAACACAAAAAAGATATATGACTGAATCTGGATGGATCTCAGCAGTTTATGGTGAAATTTTTTTTTAAAAAGGAGCTCTCTTATGGCTTATTTCTTGCTTGTTTCAGTCTAAGCGGCACTGACACACATAAGGCAGCAGCAGACAATGAAGCTTTGAAATAATTTCTGCTCCAGAGTCACAGCCGGGGCAAATGTAACGTTGTGTGGGATGTTTGATATTACCACGGAAACTCCATCTGTGTCCAATCACAACAAGGCCATCTGTTCAGCATAGAAAAAAACACAAAACGACACAAAGAAGAATATGGGAGATCAGGGAAAGGTGCTCTATTTGTACGGATATTTTATATAAGCTGTACGTAAACTGTGCGTGTGGACATGCAGTTCAGCCACCTGCAATCTTAACATACTGAAACTGCACCTGCATGCTCATTCTAAGTTGCTATGGTAAAGAAAATCATGCTCAAACTGAAGTATTATTAAACTCATACACTATAGAGAGCATGTGAACCAGTTTGCTGTAATTACGCCATGGACTAAGAGGGTATTTAGTGTTTTCCCTTCAGCCTCCTGCAGCCTCCTTTCATGCATCAGTAAAGAATGAATGGATGAATGCAGGGTGATGCTTGGACAGCCCCTGGTGGAGATTATGATAAAGTGAACGCTGGAAGCATGAGTCAGACGCCTTATTTGTTCTGGTGTCAGCATCTTGACCTATACTGCCACCAACAGTTCAGAATGCAAAGCAGATGGAACAAAACAAATGTAAAGTGCAGTTGTGAGTGTGGAAAAAAAGGTAATGTTATGATTCATGTGTCATTGTGTGTAAGTGGCAGCATGTCAAGATGACCTGGGAAAGCTTTTTTCAAACCAGAAAACCTGCAGACTTCAACAATGGAACAAGTCAACAGTTCAAAAATAAGCAACAAAGGAAGCTTTGCTGCTTATGTTTAACCAGCCAAAGTGTTTTTAACCCTCTGAACCCTGAACAGCTTCTGTACAAATTGTGCTCCTGTCTGTTTTTGCAAAAAAAAAAAAAAAAGCTAAAATATAAAGTACTGCACATTTAAGGACACAGATCAACCATTTCTAAATGTTCTGTGCAGTGTGACACAGTTATAATTTTTAACTATTAATTTTTATTTCCCAAAAAATCTGGAATCAACATTTACAACACTTTTTCAAGGTATTGTCAATACTAAAAATAAAAATGGTGACTACAAATGTAGAATGTATCTTAATTTAAACAGAAAATGTTGAACTTAAACTGGAATTGAACAATTTTATCTATTGTTTTTTAAAGGAAATATTGGTAAATTAGTACTGGTATTAGTATAAATTAGCAAAAAAATAGAGAATATTTTAGCTCTTTTATTTTGTGTATATCCATGTAAAAAAAATCTATTTCATATACTTAAAAAATGAAATGTTATGGTTACAGTCTCTGAATTTTTCTCATGAGAATGCAGGTCATGGATGAGTCACTAATGGCTTCACGGTGCAGAAATTGATTTTTTTTTTTTTTTTTTTTTTACAGAATCTTTCCAGTTAACACCATTTATGCCCTCAGCCCTGCTGGTCAGTTTTGGTGTTGAGAGGGTAAACATGCATACTACTAACAAAAACAAAGACAAACAAGGCTTTGAAAGCACCACATCGCTTGTGCATCATCATGCTTACATGTATTTTGAGGTGAGGTTGAGGTAACACTTCTGTCTTCTTAAAATACTGAGCAAGAAACTAAAATCTCCCCTAAAAAAAACATGTGCTTCTATGAGAAAAAAGAATCGCTATAAAACCGAGTGAGTTACTGCCTGCAGCCTTATTTCCACTCTTTTTGTGGTGTTTTTCACTTTGGTCTCCAGACTTCTTCACTGGCATCAGGTTTGGCCTCTCGTGAACCTCCTGTTCCAACATCTTCCAAACTCATGAGCTGGAACTCACAGTCAGTAATAGAAAATAAGTGAGGCAGGGTTGTTTTTTTGGTTCTATTTCTGTTATTCCTCTCTGCAATCTGGTGTATGTTGCAGGCAAATACAGCACACATACATAAGGCCTCTCTTTCTGTCTCCTTTTGTGGATTAGAGCAGATCACAAAAGCCGCAGAATACAATTTGACATGACGCACGGTTTTTTATACAGATCTCTGCAATGCCCCGTGAGTTCAGGCAGCGCATGCAAGATTCTAATTTTACTTTGGTGTGGCTGGAGATGTAAATAGATATAATCTGAGAAGGAGGATTAAGATGAGAGTGTAGCATTTTGATCTTCAAAGAGCTGGAGGTTATCCTGGGTAAAGTACAGGTGCGGTTAGCTTCCATAAAAATTCTGACACACAGTTAAACTTCTGTTCATTTCCATTACAAAGACGAACACCTCTTTCTCATTCTCGGCCACCTTCACCTCGATATCGTAGCACTCATCATCAGCCGTGTCAATCTTTCAGTGTAAATCCGTACAGAGCTTCTCTGAAAACTTCTTTAAACCGCAACGGGAGAGGGAATAAAAAGGGAAATTAAAAGAAAGAAAGGAACGATTCATGATCAAATGGAACGTAAAACCCACGGCTTTCAAATTTCACTCAGCTGTCAACTGGAGACGGTGACAGAGTGCTTTTTTTAAAAGCGGATTTTCAAAAAGTAAAGAATCCAGGAGTGAGAGATGCTGTTTATGTGAGAAACACGGGAGGCCAGATCCAGTAAAAAAAAACACATGCTCGATATTACAGGGAAGGTTTATCCTCATCTAAGGCTATTGTAAAACCTTCTGGACATGAGGACTGCAGCCAGGGACCAGAGTGGAGCTGTAAACCGTTTGGCTTTTCAGTGTCTGTCAGTGGCTGTTGGCTGTGTGAAATAATATTTGACAGCTGAGTGGCAGTGATGACAAAGACACAAGATAGACTGACTTCTATTTTCTGAGTCTGTGAGCAGCATCCACATCTCTTCTGTGGCGTTGCTTTGGCAAATAACTATTTGTAGAAATCTAACAAACACTGAGCATCGTTAGCATTAATTTGGTCTTGTTGATCCTTCGGCTAGTTGCTGAGTTTGTTTGGTGCAGAACAGGTAACATACAAAGGATTTATCAAAGCTTTTAATAATTAAAAAACATCGTCTTAAAACTGATGACAGACAAGAGTGAATATAAACAGTAAAGTTGTGCACAATCAAACTCAGAAAAAAATCTGAACCAGTAAATGTTGAACTCTTTCTGCTTTGCAAGTTATTTAAATCTGAATTATCTCTTCTTTTGGCCACTTTAAGGAGAAACACTCAATGTGATATGTTCACTATTTAAAGTCATGTAGGACATGTTAGCAAACATCCTGCAGACACTGTCCGACATGAGCATTTATCTGGAGTTGTGTCCTGGCAACCTGATTAATGTCACTTCAACACTCTATTTCCGGCTCTGTTTTGGTTTCAACCATCAGCTCATGAGGTAAATATTTGGCAATAAACCCTCAAAAATCCCACATCTTGCCATCATATCTTTAAAAATCACCAAAATGACACAATTAATCATAGAAACAGGCGGTAAAAACAGAAAGAACAATCCAAAGGTCCTTCGGCTAATCATGTAGGACTTGTCGTTAAACTGGAAAATGTAGCCAAATTTAGGGTTAAAACCATGAAATTTAATTTAAATCACTTTATTCTACATGCAGTGTTTAGAAATCTGACAAAATAAAGTATTTGCTTTAACCCAATTTTAAACACAACAATGGATCTTTTTTGGGGGACTTTTCAGCTGAACTGCAGACTGTGTCCACATAGTACAGATAGGAGACAAGTAGAATACAGATGAAACGTATGAAAGTCATTAAATATCTAGAACATGTTGAGTCGCTACATGTTTTCCAGTACTGGCAACACGCAAAGTATACTTAAAACACCGAAAACATTGTACATGTTGGTTCCAGATTTTTCAACTTTTGTAAGAAATTCCACTCATGTTTTCCCTTATTATTATTTGTGCCACTAGAATTGGGTCAGACTGCAAAAAATAAAAGTGTTCAGTTTTTTCTAGTTCTTGGCAGTGACAAAAGTGACAGAAGCAAAGAAATTGTTTGAGGATGCGATTGTGAAAGCTCCGTGTTCGATGTTCATTAGCTACTTGCTAGCTTTTAATGCCATGTGGTGCTGGACAGGTAACTTAGAGTTAGTTCATCAAAGATTTTTGTGGAAAAAAAAACAACAGTTTCAGGACACTGCTGTTTTGGACAAAGCTGATGAGAGGAGAGAAACTGGATCTGACGAAAAGCAAAATAATCACAAAAATAATGAGCTTGAAGATATTGAAATGCACAATGGAGCTTTAGAGTACTGCAGTACAAACATACCCAATACCCAACATCCATCCATCCATGATCTATACACTGCTTAATCCTTATTAGGGTCGCGGGGGGCTGGAGTCTATCCCAGTTGACTTAAAGCGAAGGCAGGGGACCCCTTGGACAGGTCGCCAGTCACATTCACACCTACGAGATTTAGAATCATCAATTAAGCTGAGCATGTTTTTTGACTGTGTGAGGAAGCTGGAGGACCGAGAGAAAACACACACATGCACATGCAAACTCCATGCAGAAAGATCCTGGGAAAGCGAGGACGCAAACCAGGGATTTTCAAAGGAGAAAGTGTTAACCACCAAGCCACTCTCCAGCCCCCATAACCAATATTCTAATAACTAAAGCAGCCTTAAGATATTGTATTGACTGAATAACAGCTGAAACACAAAGCTAAGGAGACACAAAACTCATGAAGAAAAGGTCATGACGGAAAAGATGTGAAGCTTTCAGCCACATCTCATGACCTTCCTCAGCAGAAATTTAATGTACACAGCAATCATCTTCATGCTGCTAAAGAAAAGGCTAGAAACTGCAGGCGAAAGCTGTAGAACACCAAATGAGAGGATGTTGAGTTGAGAATTTTTAGCCACACAAACTCCACGAGGAAGAAAAAACCCTGTACCGTGGCTGCAACGTTTTTGTTTCAGTTAAGACATTTTGTACAAGTACAGCAAATTTTCTTCATTCAAGGTTTTCAACTATGTCTTTCAGGGTGGTTCACCTTCAAAAACAGCTGTGCAATGTGCTTTAATTTTCCATCTACTGAACTTCACGCTGGCCTGAACCTTTCTGCGTGTGCTTTCTCAAAGTCTCAAATTGCCATTTGTGCAGACAGTAATGTTTTCCCCCCGTACATTTGATGCAGCTGTTCTGTACCTGCAGTCCCTGAGCAGACTTCGAGAGCACTACACTCCGCTTCATCACTGTCTCTGCAGTCTTGATTCCACAGCCAGCGAGGCTTCAGCCCCTCTTAACAGCTTGCCATGCCGATTAGCCATGTATTAAGTTTATAGTGCGTAGTGGAGACAGTGAACACCACTCAGCACACAGGCCTTGACACTTTGATTCCAATGCACAAACGACCATTAGGCTCATGATATCGGTAGCTGCAGAGTGGATTACCCTTCAGTGATAGCCTGTAGGGATGTAACCGAGCACAGATAGGTTATTTGGATATAAACAGATAATGCACTCGGAAGAGGCAAATGGAGCAGTAATATTTTTTTATTTTTCTCGCAGCACGGAACTGTCACAACACTGCAGACAATTGCGAGCAAGAATCCTTCCAGACTAAAGTTGCTGTAAGGACCATTTTTATTCCCAAAACGCTAAACAGTCGGCAGCGTGTCAGAGTCGATTGCCAGACCTGCTGGCAGGAGAATGCGAACACACACATTTAAACACACACACGAAGCAGCTCTGAAAACTCCGAGCTTTACTTTACTTTTCTTCAGCTATTTAAATGGGAAACTACACTAAAGAGATGACCGTCACGTAATTAGCCTTTTTGGGTGTCATATTTTAGTTTTACATCATGTCATGGTAATGTAATTATGTACATATTTAATTCATGGTTAAACGGATATTTAATATAGGTGTCGGATGGTTGACAGAATAATCTACAGCAGCAGCGACGGACATATTGCAACCTCAGAAACGATAAAATAATAAAATATGCAACAGAATGAATTGTAATTATTAGCTGTGGTTTGTTTTTCAGTCATGTTAGCAAAACAGCAACATTAGGATGAATAGCTATGATTCTGGATGATTATTTTTAACCTGTTTCCATCAAAACAACATTTGTGTTTGATATTTTGGTCGATTTCATCTGGACTAAATCAGGGCTGCCAACTTGTGACCAGACCTTAGAGTGAGATTTGGTTTGTGCTGGATGCTGACGGGGGTCTGAGGGCCCTCCCCCAGAACATTTTGAAAATTATTGATCCTATTTCCTGCATTCTGGTGCAATTTAAGAGCATTTTGCCTGTTAAAATCCGATTATTTAGATAGCTTTAAGGGATAATAAAAATAATATTGAGCTTAAAAAATCTGAAAAAGACAGAGCAAGGGCAGGTAGTATTGAAAATGGTTCTTCATGCAAAATATGGATGAAAGTTCTGTGGCTGGATGTGCACAACACATTTCAGTATTTTCCATAAATACATGCATAATTGAAATAACTCCAACAACCACTTTGTAACATTTGTCTTGGAGGATTTTAATGCACTCAACAGCTTCAGGCTGACCACATCAGCCAACTAAACAATAAAAAGTGCTGAAGCAAAAACAAAACATATCTTCATAACTTAAATTACCCATTCACTGAACAGATTACAATCAGACACTAAACTCTCTATTAAATGTCAAATCAATCCATGTGACTCTATAAACTCAACAGCTTTACAAACTCCAAGATTAAACTCTCCATAAGGATCCAAAATAAGTTGGACTTCTACATGAGAGCTTTAATTATTCTTCATCTACTTCCTGAAAAGTTTGGTCAATAAAAAAGACAAAAAATAATATTTTCAGCTGAACTAAAGATAGACTTTGTGATTTTTCTGCTCACATGTTGTGTTGTTGTAATCTTACTCTTTCAAATAAATAGCCTCCTAACCTCCTGCAAACCAGTGTTTGTCCTGTTTTTGTGTCGCTCCTCTGTGACCCTAGACAGTCGGTCATAATGTTTTTTTGAGCAACACACCATACTATGACATTTTTACAGAGAAGGTTCTACTATGGAACCAGTTTGACATGTTCAGGCGTTCTTTGTGTGAAAACTCAGAGATTTCAGGCATCAGAAGGCGGTTTTCAACTTTCTTTGTTAACTTTCTGCTTCAACTTTAAACTAAATTTCCTTCACTAAGCCAGCCCTCTGGACTTCCTGTAAGCTGTGTTCCTATTGGCTGTTGAGGTGGCTGCTTGGTGTTATCAGGAACACCTGAGCAGCTCAGTGTCTTCCTGCTTTATGGTTGCAGTCAAACATTTCCTCTGCTTCTCTTCATTGAACCGGATTTGGTTCCGTTGCTTTAGTTTGTTCTTTAGGTGTTGGCTTGCAGCTTCCAGCAGTAAAATCGTCTTTAATGTGTTTCTTGGTGTGTTTTAGGGCTTTGTACTGGATAGTTGTCTTGGTAAATGTGGCTCTTTAGCCACAGTTAGCACATGGTGCTAATGTATCCAGTGATTAGTGGATTTGGTGCAGCTGAGTTGTGTCTTTATCTTGGCTGTTGTTACGACCCTGGCTCACTGGCCGCAACAAATAACAGGGGGAAGGACACAATATAGTTTTAAATTATTTATTTAAACTATAATTAAACTTTAAAGAAAACAAACGGTATCTGCATGTCGTCAGTGTAAGTGAAGTGTAGTGAAAGGTAGGCTGAAATGCATGTTGGATGTAATCAGTGAGATAACCTGCATCAGGTGTGTGTGTAGCGTTGGATGCAAAAACTAGTACAAAAGAATACAACATGAAACATAATCTAAATAAAGAAGAACGGCGTAGCATGGCGTATGTGTGGCGAAGGACGGAGAGCAACCCGGGCGGTCGACTCCATCCAGGAGCCAACGGAGAAAGCCACCAACCCGGAGCCGACGGAGAGAACCAACACGTCCTTGCCGCTCTCCTGCCGCCGCGCTCGCTCTCCCTGCCGCCGCGCTCGTGCTCGTCAAAACACAGCGGAAGCCGGCTTTTAACGAGGCCAGGCCGGAAGTGTTGCCAGGTCCCCAGAACGCCACCAGCGCCTCCTCCAGTCCACCTTAACACACATAAACATTAGCAAAGGCCAACTAGCACCAGCAGAGGGCCGTCACAGCTGTAGTGAGTCTTTAGAGGTTTTTGGTCAGACACATTCAGTATTCTTGTTTGTGAACCAACATTGGTTGTCCAGAAGGTAAGAGTTCCTGTCCTGATTCTCTGTTTAAAGAGCTTCTCTGGTAGGCTGCAGGAGACTTTAGCATTTGGGTTGTGCTAGTTTGGTTTTTGTACGGTTTCATTTGGATGACTATCTTGAGGGCCCTCCATGTGGTTTAGTGAGGTTTTCTGTAACAGTTCTACAAAGAAACCTGCAGCAGAAGAGACTTGGAAAGTTTTTAGGAAGTTCTGGAAACCAGACTTTAGAACAGCAGAAACATTTGCCAGCAGTTTGAGCAGGAGAAGGTGAACTTCAGAGTAGAAATGAGAAGGAAACCTTCTTGGCCCGTGTGGAGAGGTCCTGTACCAAGAGTTTGAGCAGGTTGAAGAGTCTGTAGTTCTTTGGTCTGAAAGCACCACAAGAGTCAACTCATTAAAGGAGAGAACAGGAGACATTGTTTCTTCTGTGACACTGCAGTTTCCACTTTTCTTAGACTGAATATCAAGTTTTTATTTTAAATGATTTACTGTGTGAGCCCAAGAAGACTTCAATAAACTTCCTCCATCCCCTGGACACAACAGATTTTACTACCATGTTAATTTTTTTTTTATTTTTTATTTTTTACTTTTAATCATAGTTTTAGCATTGTTTTTTCTCTTTGCTTGTGCAGTTTTGTCATCTGTGTGAAAGATGCTAAACAAATAAAATTGAACTGATAAACTGAATAACTGACTCATGATTGTGATAACAGAAGTATTTTAATTGTGATTTAAGGGTTTGTTTCATTTTTCAAGGTTGGGGTTAAAATCTCCACAGGAAAAAAAAAACGACATTAAAAACAGCAATTAAATCAAAGGAAAAAACATTTAACACTACTTTTAAAAAGAAAATTATACATTAAATACAATTATATTAAACAGGAAATATTTAATTAGATAATTAAACAGAAGACACAAAACTTGTAATTATGAAATTGAACAAAATGTTTTCAACAAAATATTAAACATTAAAGAAATGAAATGTTTTTAGATAACTAAACATTTCAAAAATGCAATATAACAAGAATATTAAACATTTTTTAAAAATTAGAAATATTTAATTAGATTATTAAACCTTTAAAAAGACAAAACATTTAATTAAAAATTTTAATATTTAATTAGAAAATGAAATCTTAAAGACAAAACTTTAAATAGAAATTAAACAGAAAATACAATGAAGCATTTAAAAAGAAAATTAAACATTAAAAGGTGGTAAAACATTTAAAAAGAAAAACCTTAAAGATTTAATCTAAAAATTAAATTTTGGGAAAGAAAAGGAAATTTTTCAAACAAGCCAATAAAACATTTGAAAAAACAACAAATAAACATTAAAAAGACAAAATATTTCAAAATCAAATCAGACATTAGAAAAGAATGAAAGGTGAGAAAAAAAAGCAAAACTAAACATTTAAGAAGAATCAAACTAAAAACAAAACATTTGAAAAGACACCAGTTAGACTTTAGAAGATCAAATTAAACAGAAGAGACAATAAAACGATCAAAAACAGATAAAGGTCTTAAAGTGTTTTCTAGTCTGAAATGACAACGTCAAGTTATTTCTTCAAACATTTCCTCTTTCTATGTTCTTAGTTTGATTGTGGACAGATTTACGAAGAACTCATTTCAGAAAACTGCTTTCCAGATAAAGTCTATTAGTAGTTGAAGGCATCTATCAAACTAATGTTACCTTCTGATCTCCACAAACTTTACTGTTCAGTGAAGAGAATCAAAGTTTGTTTAAGATTTCTAAAGAACCCACAAGTGAAGGTCTGAGAAGAACTCAGATGGATGGTCTAAATGTGAAATCAAGACTCATGGTCACAAGTTTTAAGGCTTCCGTTAACCAGAAAGTTCAAACTAACAGAGAAGACCTGAGAAGCTTTTAAGACTTCAGTCCTCAGATTGTCAAAAGGTTCAAACTAACACAGAACTACTCAAGAACTTTTACGATTTCAGTCCTCAGACAGTCGAAAAGTTAAATCTAACAGAGATCTACTATGGGACTTAGAAAATTTCAGCCCGCAGATTGTGTGAAAACTCGGGTCCTGATGACTAGGGAGGTCTGGAGGCTTTGGAAAGTCTTGGAACTGAGGGTTCAACCCTCCAGCTCAAAGGCTGAAGTCCAACCTCCTGAGAAAAACGGTCAAGATGGGACTCGAGTTAAAAAAAAAAAACAACAACATGAAAATGACAAAAAAACAGAAGAATTAGTATCTGAGCAAGTAGCTCAGGTGGTAAGAAGAGAGACTACCAATTGGAAGGTAGTAGGTTCAAGACCCACCACTGGCATTTTTTTTTTTCTTTCTTTCTTTGTCTAAGTTTTTCAAAAAATTAAGAAAAGTCTGGTCTTGAACTGGTAAACTGCAGCTCCATAGGCAAACCCTTAACTCACTGAGCTACAGTTCAGATAAAAAGAAATAAACTCGTCGTCCCTTTGACATCGTAGTTTCTGTTCCTAATAAAGTGACCACATGGGTGGAGCCAAGGCGGAGTCAGGGTGGAGGCCTCGCCCCTCCCACCCCCCACTGCCCCCCTCTAATCCCCCACCACCCACCACAGTTTCCCCCCCCGACGAGTTTTTCGAAAATCCGAGTCTCGATAGGTTTTCCAAGTTTCTTGAGTTCCAACCAGGTTGGAGGCAGAAGAATTTGTCATGAAGAGGTGTTGAAGTAGGCGAGGATAGAGTGACTTTTTACAGCGACTAGAAGGAAGATGACTGGAAAAACAGGTCTTTAACCAGCATCCCTAAAATTCATGGAGTTGGCTCCAGAGAAATGAAGGGAGGTCAACTTTTATCAACCTCGATCCAGATATTCAACTTGACATCTTTACTTTGAGATTTTTAGCACCACAAACCTTTAGTATCACACTTTATTATCATTTATTAGGACTTTAATGGAATCCACCAGCAGATTTAGTTTTTGTTGAGAAACTTTATTCTTGTAGTCATGGGACTGCAGTATTTAAAACTGTTCCTTCCATTTGACCTCATGTTTAATAGTTTTAGTGGAGAAAGTTATTGTAATTGTCATTTAGTCTCTAATAAACCAATTAATAAATTGGATTAGTCAAGAGGTTTCAATTTCTTACTTTGTCATATTTTAAATGACAAAATAAAATAAAAACAAAGCATGTTGAAACAATTTGACCTGTAATTGGTGTTATATAAATAAAATTGAATAAAAATTGCATGTATCTTGTAATTCAGCCATATATGTCAGAAAACACATTTTTTTTGTCCATTAATCTGTTGATTGTTTTCTCCAGTAATTCATTTCTTGTTTTGGTTTAGAAAATGTCAAACCCAAATATACTCAGTTTACTGTCATAAAAAACAATTTTAAAGCTTTGAAGAGTTCATTTGCAAAAACAGATAACTCTGTTTTGATAAATTATCAGCAAACTTTTTTTTATTGCTTACTTGAGATAATATCATTCAAACTGATGTTGAGTGTATTTGACTCCGTAGTAAAATACATGACAAAATAGAGGAAAAATAAATTATTACCTCCGCCAGGAGGTTATGTAATCACCAGAGTTTGTCTGTTAACAGCCTAACTCAAAAAGTCATGGACGGATTTTCACCAATTTTTTACAGAATGTCCGGAAGAGCAAAAGTAACAATCGATTAGATTTTGGAGGTGATCCGGATCACCGTCTGGATCCAGGATCCAGGACATTGGGTCAGGAAAATTAACCAAATCTAAGCTTAAAAACATGATATTTTATTTAAATTACTTCATTCTGCATGTGTCATTTAAAATCTGGCCATACAGAACCTGTTTGCACTAAACAAATCCAGTAAAAAAAAATAATAATAATAATAATTCTGCTCTTCTCAACTCAATTGATTGATGCAGCTTTGACTAAGAAACATGTGGCAAAAAATCTGGATCTTTTCTGCTGAACTGCAGGCTGTGTTGACACAAAGCAAAGAAGAGATAAGTAAGGGAACGAATTAGAGAGACAATAAAACATCGAAGATACATTCAGTATGATGAAGTATTTTTGCAGAGTTGTGCAAAAAATGGCAAGTTTGTCAACGTAGAAATGTAAGTATTAACATAACCAGAGTATGCAGAGTCACTGTTTCTATTTTCAGCTGATAACACCTGTTGGAAAAATCCTGTACATGTTGATTCCAGGCTTTTTCCAGTTTTGTGAACTAAATCAAAGAAACTCTACTGTACTCTATGGCATTTGGAGTTCTCTCTCCCTCATGACTTCCAGTGAAAATGGGCCCATAGTGAGTAAAAATGCAGTCACAAATGACTAAAAACTCTCCACTTTAATTCATTTTCCCATAAGGGCAAAACATTTTATCTTATTTTTTAAAACTGAGAACTAACCACAGTGACAGACAGCAAGATTGAAAATGAAGACAAAACGAAACATTGTTAAAATTACTCCTAATTTGAGGTGCTCAGGAATTTAATGGCCTCGACAACACGGTCGACAAAAGAAGCGTCACCCGACAGCAAAAGTAACAAATCAAGAGCAATAATTGTTCCTGCATGGTAGGTGTCAAGGCGGAGGACAACAAAGAAAAACATCAGGAGCAAGCGAATCATTTCCCAACTGCAATCAATAACAAGGACATTATTAAGGAGATGACTGATTGAAATGCAGGACAGTGTGACAGGCAGACAATCAGCCCTCATGGTTGTCCTTGTTTAGGTTTCCTGACGGATGATAAGCAATCGGCTGTCCTACATTCGCAGCTGTGGCGTGTCACACCAGGCACCATATGGCCAACATTACAAAATCATGAGTTTTGATTACGTCTTATCAGATTACATGTTGTAGGTTAGTTGCTTTGTGATACACGATCAAAGTTGCATGGTGTCATTTATGAAACAGAGGCCACAATATCAAAATGTAAAGTTAATCATCGGTCCCATGTGTTCACATAATGTTAACATGCTATTTTTTTCTTTCATTAGAACGTTTCTAATATGAAGCATTGATCTTCACATGTGCTCAGTCAATATCAATACATGTTCGCCCCATAAACGGTCACGAGCAGCTCTAATTCAACATTCATCACGCCGATTGAAGGAGCCGTCAGCTGAGAAGGCGCTGATTATCAGGCTGTAATTGTGTCAGAGTCCCATGGCCACAGCGGTCTCCTCTCCTACATGCTGACCCCGGCCCCGGCTGAATCTTGTCCTATGATTTCTACAGAAAAATGCTATTATAGCCACCTCTCCTGGGACCGGATCGACAAGGTCCTTCCAGTCTGAGTGCGGGATAAAAACAGCTGACCCCGTCTCTCTCATCACACTCAGAGATGAGGGCACCTGAGTGGGGACGAAAGTTCATCTGGGGGGTTAATAGGGTCCTTGGATGAAATCATGTGTGCGATACAAACTAAGAAAAGTGAAGAAGTTTGCGAATAGACCCTTTGATTTCTGCCGCTCCTTGATTTCCTCTCTGTCTTCCCTCCACTTGTGTGGCCGATTGCCCTTCAGATGTTTTGAAGGAGAACATTAACTCGTAGGAGATAAGATTTCATGCTGTAATTGAGGCTTAGGGAGCATAATAGTGTTCCAGCCGTGGTACCAAAGACTGGCACAAGGCAGCTGAGTTAAGAGGCCATCTGCTTTAATGTCACCAGTGTGACATTACACACAGGGATTGAACTTGTGACCTTCATTGTGACACATTGTTCTGCTGGTTCTAGCGGCCTTATTAGCTCCCCTGAGTTAAAACACATCCACACTCACACGTATAGGCAGTGTACTCTGTGTCACAATGTCACCAACCAGGATGCGGCTATCTTGTTAGAAGGTTACAATACGTTACATAGAGCCTCCTGACAGGACCTCATTTTTCTCTCTCTTTTTTCCCCCCCACACAAATACAGAAACACACACAACCACGGGGCATCTCAGGTTGCAAATGAATAAGAATCAGAAAGACGGGAGGGGAATGAAGTCAATGCACCATTTTACAGGCAAGCGATCTGACACCAATAAAATGCAGCTTTATTGGGAGAATTATGCGCTTAAAATATGGAGGAGGATATGAGCTGTGACCTCTAGAAAGACCGGGAGAGGTGCTGCTGCAGCACTGTGCAGCACTAACACACATATATATGAAAGCAATCAGGCAATGAAGCCTTGACCTATTTGTATTCATCATCACTCATACGTCTCGTTGGGAAAGGTACCCGCGAGACAATTAACTCAGAACAATATCAACTGAATTATATTGAGCTTTGATTAATACCGAACTACCAGCGCCACAAAACCAAACTCTCAAAGAGTAATTGTATCTGGTTTAATAACACATCATTACCTCATAACTTACTTTAGAGAGGCAGCTCTGTTCAAGCGGGGGAAGTGCTAAACTGTAAAACCAACTACAGAGAAAAAGAAAATTACAAATGTGTGTGATTGATTCAAGGGCTCTTAAAAGCAGCTTCACGAGTGTCACATTATTCTGGAGAAACAAGGATTTTGTGCTGATTCTTAGCAGAACTCTTGATGGGAAACTGATAGTTGATACATCATGTATGGTTTGTTCTTGTACCAGCAAATTTGTCCTATGTTCTTAGTAGCCACTAGCTCAGTAGTGATTTGCTGTCTTATCTGTTAGAGTCTTTTCTTAACTTGTGAATAAAATAACAGAGTGCAAAATAGCTTTCAAAGGTGACGGTTTTCAGGGAAAAAACATTTCAAATTCAATAGAATAGAATATCTTTATTGTCATTGCTCTGTACAACGAAGCCTATTGCAAGTGCAAAGCAGTAAACTGCATCAAGTCTGAGGTATACAAATAAAATAAATAGATAAGTAAATGAAAAATGCTTTGAAACTAACTAGAAAAAGATTATTTCAAAAGAGAACGAAAGATTCTTTCAATCCTTTGTGTATGCAGAGACTTAATAATGGTTATGCTAACCTAACCACCGTCACAGCGTTGGTGTCATGTTTTTGTTCTGTATTAGACTGTAAATTCTACATCCATCAGTTCATTTTCTTACATTTGTCCAGCCAGGTTAAGCTGCATCCCTCTCCTCAGCATCGTTTTCCAGCTTTTCGACACGAAGGAACAGAAACTATCCTCCGAGCCCCCTCTGGACATCTGAGTTCCCACTCCATTTTTAAGGCTAAACACAACCACCCACAGAGGAAAATCATGTTGCCTGATTGTATCGGCGACCTCATTCTTTCTGTCATTACCCAGAGCTCATGACCACAGATCATGTTAGGAACACAGACCTAAACCAACAGCATACAGTCTGTCTTCACCACGATGGTCTGCTACAATGCCCACATTACTGCCGATGCTGCACCAGTCTGTCAATCTGATGCTACATTTTCCTATCACTTGAGAACAGGATCCCGAGATACTTAAACTTTTTTGCTTGGGGCAGTAACTTACCCCTAACCCAGAGGGAACAATCCAGTGGTCTCCGGCAGAGCTAGACTTCTGGGTTGCTGTTTGTGTGGTTGACCAGTTAACTCATGAAGCTGACAGAACCACATCACCTGAAAAAAAAGACAGAGATGCAACTTTAGGATTTCCCAAACCAGACACCTTCCTCAACCTGGCCGATTCTTATTTTGGTTGTACAAAGACCAGATGGCTTGTTGCAACGACTCTATACTTAAACATGATCCCTGACAGGGTTCTTTGTGAAATACAGTCGAAGGCCTTCTCCAACTCTACAAAACACACTGGATGATCAAACTCCCATAAGCCACAACTCCACAAAGGTAAAGAGCTGGTCCACTGGTCCAGGGCCAGGACAGAATCCACATCACTCCTCCTGAATTGAGAATCAGTTCAAGCCTTATCTGGTGGTATTCAGAGGTGCCACCGGGTGTACTGATCCCTAGTTTGCAAGATTTGACTGTTTTTAATTTAGTGACCTGTGAAACACTTTGAACTTCAGCTGGAGGAACCTGACAACTGGTGATCTGACTTTGGCAAAAAGCTACTGGCTATAATGCTAATGTTTCTAACAGCAGCTGGACTATTGCAGAGAAAAACCTGAAAGCTGCAGCTGAATTCTTATACTGAGCTCAGTAAATGTTTTTCATTTAACCCCAATATGATAAAATCATGATTTTTTTTTTTTTTTTTTTTACTGTGCAGCTATTTTTTTGGAAACACACTGCCACCACTATTTATCGTTCACCAGCAGCATCCCTCAGTCATTGGTTTGATTCATAAAGGTCAGAGCAGCAGGGTCAGAGTTCAAAACATTTGAACTTTCTGTGAAATGAGGCTGCAGACAGCAAACTACACACGTCAGCACAAGAAGAGTGAGCAATATTCCCAATAACAGAGAAGACTAAATATATTTTTCCTTCTTTCTTCTTATATCTGTCATCTATAAGGCTTGTTGCAGCATCTGGTCTCCTTTTTCAGGCAGCTTCAACAGTTAGAACTCCTTTATCTTTGTAAAATGTCTTTCAGTCTTGTACAGAATTTAATAAACAAGGACGTTCCTTTGTGTATTATTCATTATAACATGTACTACTTCTCCTAACTATGCAAGCTGTTCTTATCTGGACACCATCCAGCGCCTTCAGTGTTTCACTGTTACCACATAAAAACAGGTCTGGGAACCAGAGAGATTAAGGGTCAATAATTTCGGGCCGTAATCAGCCCACGCACATCCCCCATCTGAAGCCCACCCACCCCCCTTTACCCACCTCCAAAGACAACACTGGCTGCCGATGAGCTTACGGTCAGGTGGTGCAGTCGTAAAGCCTCATAATTGTTTAATGGTGCGTTTTATGAGGCTACACTGTGAGTCAGTGCAGCCTAAAGGCTCTGAATTCCAGACGATAACACGTTGGGTTTGGTAATGCGGGGTTAATCACAGGTGGATATTAGTTCACTCTGGGCGATGCGCAGCTGCTCAAGGTGTGTGCCGCCTTGGGGGTAAGAGAGGCGCTTCCAAAGCTTTCTGCCCGTCTGTCTGAGCCAGGCCGACCTTGCTGTCTGAGCACAAACAGACATCAGAGAGGACGGGGACACGCTGTTCCCTGGCAAATACAACACACCATTGCAGATGAGCTTCAGAAGACACACATATGCCAAGACACACACACACACACACACACACACACACACACACACACACACACACACACACACACACACACACACACACACACACACACACACACACACACACACACACACACACACACAGGAATATATCGTGCATGTACGTACACACAAGATTTGCTGAGGCAGGAATCCACACAATGCTTTGTTCCATGATCAAAAATAACTGTTCCGCAGCTGTCTGCGCGCAGTGATGCAGGGTAACCTGATACTGTCCCACAGCGCTGTTCTGCATGAGCCGAACAGGCCCCTGTAGACAGCCCCCCAACGCATGCCAACTAACACACACACACCAACGCAACCACGAACATGAAACAAAGCAACACACTTGTATACACCAACACACTCAAATAAGAAAAAAAAAGCATCGAAGCCCTGCACAAAAATAGAATATTTCCACACAGACATATACACTGCACCCACATAAACTGACCAGGCTCTGAGTTTTATTTTAAAAATTACAATGCACATGATTGTCTAAAGTGATATTAGTCCATGGGCTCCATCCTGGACGAACACATGCAGCACAAACAAGCCTTTAACCGTCACGCTGCAGGTGTCTGAGAGTTCAAAGAAATGTTCAGAAGATTATTGAGCCTCTTTAAGGATTTAGACGAACTGATATCAATTAGAGTTTGTTTACTTAAAGGATGGGAAATGTGCATTGAAGTAAACATCAAAATATACATCAAAGAGTCATATTATTCTTTTGTGAGACGCCTGATGAAACTTCATGAGATCTGCATGTTTTGCTTTACGTCTTGGATAAAATGTGTAGAATTCATTTGCAGAAACACAGCAAGGCAGAGTGTCTCAACAAGTAAATTGTTAAAAATTCCCTTAATATTGTCAGCTGGCGCCCATTTGAGTTGGTGTCTGCAAATCAAAGAGCAAGACCAAACTGCCAGACTTCTCCACTGCGCTGACATTGAACTCTACAGGCTTCTGCATATTTTAGTTTTCAGGGAAACACTGCTTTGCCAACTAAACAGCCATATCAGCACCACGGCGCTCTTCTTTGATTTGTTACTCAATTTTTTTTGACTTCTTCTCTCTGTGTGCATCAGAGGTGAAAATACCAAAGAAATGGGAAATTACCATATTAAACACACACTTATGGTCACAGTAGAGATTACACGTTCATACATATGGTAATCCCTAGTGGGCTGACGAGGCATGAATGCATGATATTGAATTAGATTAAATTAAAAAATCTGTCTCTCTCTCTCGTCCTATGTATACTGTACATCACACCCACACAGGCTCAGTGCTGCCATGTATCACAGCGAAGGAGTTAAGCCTCCTAATCAGATGGCAGCGTTTTCTGTGTTCTTGGTGTTAAAACTAGAGGCCTGCAGCTCCACTCTCACACATGCAACCTGTTAAGCTAATCCTGACTTTGAAGCGGATTCGAGGGGAAGTCTGACATGTCGTCAGGTGTGATGGCACCTTTTGGATTCTCGGTCACATCTCTACACTGCAAAAACTCAAAATCTTACAAGTCTATTTGTCTTATTTTTTGTCAAAATGTCTCATCCCACTCGATTTAAGATAAATTCACTTAACAAGTGACATTTCAGCAAGATGGAAGGACTTGTTTTAAGGCAATGCATCTTGAATATCTTGTTAAGTGAAACAATCTTGAAGTTATCTTGTTTTAAATTGAATTTTACAAGAAAACTCAAAATAAGTTTAATCCTCGTGTCATCCTGCGGGTCAAAATTGACCCGTTTTAAAGTTTGAAAATGTGGAAAAAAAAAAAAAAAAAAATTTCACTGTGAAACTTCTGATGTCCACATTTTCAACTTTTTTGGGAAATCTTTGAACATTTTTGGTGAAAAAAAAAGACATTTTAAAAATATTTCTTAAGAACATCCACAAAGCGAAATTCACTGGATTTTGGTTGATTTTTATGTGAATGTCCTTAAAGAAAATATCAGATGTTTTGCTGATATATATGTAATCACTTTAGATATTTTTAGGATTTTTTTTGAAAGGTTTTTACTCATTTTTTGAAAACATTTACAAGAATTTCCTTGCCAAATTTGGGAGAATTTTTTAAAATAAAACTTTTAAGGGAAACGTTTTAGGAATTATTAGAATTTTCTTTCTGAAGGTTTCGCAAATTTTCAGAAATTTGGGGCATTTTTCTGCTGATTTTTTTCAAACAAGGAAACAATATTTTTTGGTAAATGAAGACAGCGGGAGGCTTAATACATCTCAAATTAGGAGGTTACATTAAAGCAAAAATCTATTTTTGAGTGAAAAACTGCTCCTAATTTTTTTTAAACATGTCTGGCGTATTTTAAGACACCTAAGCTTGACAATCCTGGTAAAATATAGCTTAAAATAAGTTTCCCCAGCTAATTTTGAGATCTCAAGATTCTAAATATCAGATCTTATTTCAAGAAATCTTACCAAGTCATTTTTCACTTGTGCTATTGGCAGATTTTTTTCCCCCACTTATTTCAAGTTAAAAGTTCCTTGAAATAAGTTTTTTTTCTTTTTTTAAGATGGGCATTTTTTGCCAGTGTACAAGTTATCAGAGGGGGCTGCTCTGGATGAAACAGGGCACAGAGGAGTTTGGGCTGCATGCATCTCGATTATTTGTTTGGATTCACTCTCAGATGCAGCCGGATACGAGTGTGAGGCGAGAACGCAGCATGACGGTGAATTAGGTTATGCAAATGGGGCACAGCAATCATATGATTCAACATCCCTTCTCCCCAACCATACCTTAGACTTGACTAGCGCAGGCTCTAATTTTAATTTGATTGGATTTACATAACGATTTCCCATTAACCGGGTCCCCTGCGACCCCTCGCTGATGGCGCCAACTGGTTCCCCAACCCCCACAAGCGCACGCTCGCTCGCTCTCGCCATTACTTTGAAGTCTGTGGGCGGTGTGACTACTTAGCGACGCCAGGAGTGTACCATTAACACACAGAACAAGTCTGATAATGCCGCTGTATGAAAATGCTGTCAGGAAGTGTTAAGTCATCAAGTCGAGACGTCTGTTTCGAGCAAATGCTGCATATATGAATTTTAATGGCCGAGTCATAAGAATTTCTAAGAATGCGCCTCATGTGGCTGCCCCTTCAAAGTGAAACCATGCTTAGAGTAAAGGTGCAATCGGCGGTTTAGGTGGCTAAATGTGCACCTCATTTATTGATACATACACAGAAATAGGGGGTTCAGGAGACAGCGCATTGCCACAACTCTGGAGAACCTTTTAATGTTTCCTCCCAATCAACAAATATCATTTCTCGCAGCATCTCGGGGTTATCTCCACTACTTCCCTGCTCTCTCTCAGAAGGTGGCACATTGTTTAACACGGATGAAAGCCCTGAATTGGTTGTGTACCCTGCGGGAGGAAAGCGAGAGGCAGGGGGCCTCCTCCGTTATCTCCTGACACACTTACACACACATGCTTGATGCCTTTTTCCTCTGAACTGGGGCAAATTTCAAACAAATCTCCTCCGCCTATCACATCCTGTCCTTTTGCAGTCTTCACCGGGAGGCGAGCGAGGAGGAGGAGGAGTAGGGAGAATACGAAGGAGAAGAAGATGAAGAAGAAGAAGAAGACGAAAAAGAAGAAGAAGGAGCGGAGCGGACTTGGATGACCTAAAAACAACTCCTCGTGGACGTTCTCCATGTCTCAAACACACGAGGCCTGACTATCAAATATTTACCAAAAAAGCTGCACCCAATCACTGTGTGAAGGAAGGAGGGGTGGTTGTTTGGTAAGGAAAGGTCTTTGAAAATGATTCAAAAGGCATCTGTGCAGCAGTACATTGGGGCTCTTTCTCTCTCTGGTCTTTGAATGATGATGTAGAGAGTAAGAGAAAAAAAAAACACTTGTTTTCTTTCCCACTTGCCCTCAATTCAGCTGAGTGATTATATGGGCCAGTATAGAGTCTTTCAGTGTGACGGATGCTCGCTGTAATTCTTTCACTGCTCTGGGATCATGAGAGAGCATTTGCATATGTATGATCGCGCTGCACAATAAGTAATCTTGCCAACACATGCATGGATTCACTACACACCAGTGACTTCAGCCCTCAAACCCAATTTCACATACTCTTTTGCAATTAAGGTGCTTTTTTTGGGGGAGGGACTCTTTTTTTTTTTTTTGCGATTTCGTATTACTCAGCATGTGCTCTGTACAGTTGAAAAGGGAACTCCGGAAAAGCTTATCAGTCATATGAATATGAGTCAAAGTCCTCAGTGGTGCACAACCAAGCTTTTTTTTTTCCCTGCCATTGAGGCTTTACAGTAACCTCCTGGTGGCGTTACCCGTCCCAGCCACTAGGGGGTAGAGGTCCTCTGCTCTGAAGAGCAAGAACTGCTGCCATGATTTCAAATGAGCGGCCTTGTAAACATGCCACCGACAGTTGTTAAAGATTATAATGAAAATGAGGGGGTGCCAGAGTGCACGGCGCCACAAATCCACGCTCCAGTGTGGCTCAAAGACAAGGCGGTTGTTTTAACTACAGCAAAAGGTGAAAATTTTTGATTTTACGTCGTCAAGCGTTTACAATGCCGCTGTCTTAAATCCTTCAACCCCTCCATGACAACATAATAGCCTCATTCACTCCATGTAGGCAATTATTGTAGCTTTTAATTGCATTGTTGTGGAAAGCGACATCGCTGTCACTCAGCTGTGTCTGCTGCTGTTCGTTCGGTGTAGGCTGCTGTCACTCACACCTGCCAGGTGTTTTCGCTGAGGACAGTGTGTGTGTTCACGCTTTCCTGGCCATGTTCGAGTGCATGCGAGCCTGTGCGGCGGTGACACATCTGATCAACTCTTGTGCGGCGGTGACAGGAGTCTGGGAGTGTTGATAGAGGCTGATTTGCCTTTCTACAGGTGACACAGTGTTGGCACTTGCAAAGTCATCTGCAGAGGGACGGTTCAAAAATGATCCTTCTTTCTTTTCCCCTCTCTCTCTCTGTCCTTTCTAGCCTGATAAGATCCACTGTCACAAGAATTGACGGGAGGCGATCCAGCCTCCCAGCACTCAGGGGTCACAGTTGGTGTCAGCCAGCATGTCCATCACGGATCCGACCTCTGGAGAACCCTCTGCTGTGGAAGGAAACCTACACACTAATATATAAAGTGCATATACAGACTGGCCCCAGGGCAAGTGAAGCAGAGATAGTGGACGGGAAAGCACGTGGATGGCCGAGGGGGACCGAAAAAATGAGGCAACTGAGACAGCGAGGGTTTGACTGGAGGCGACAGAACAGAACATGGAGCTGAGAAAGAAATGGAAGAAATAGATGGACAGAGATGGGGCTGAGATAGGCACCAGAGAAGGATGTACTGGATCAAGGCAGATAATTTTATATGACATGATAAGGAGGAGAAAGCTCTCATGGACGCAGGACGATGGACTTGACTGGAGGCAAGAGGACACAGAGGAATGAGTAACGCATGAAGGAGGAATGCAGGAAAATGTTATAAGTCAGAACCGTTATGGAAAATGAAGCATGCTAGCAGGAAAGATCAAAACCCAGTCTCCCACGAAAGAATGTGAAGATGGTTTTCCATGACTATTTCTGCAAATTCAAAAATCTCTACATGCTTATTTTAGCAAAACAGTGCAATGGGAGCTCCTTAAAGTGAAGATAGGTGTTCTTACTGACAGAAATGCAAGAATCTCAAAATTGAGATGTTTTCAACTGCAAATTCTTCATAAAAAGGTTCTGTATCTTTCAGCTGAGTAAAAAATGTTACTGAGTGGAAGTGAACTTTATTTGAGCTGATGTTTGAGGCAGATGTTACTCCAGAAAGTGATGGATTTTGTTGTTTTGGTGCACTAGGTTAGCCTAGCCGCGCTAGACAACCCATGGCAACGAATTTAATTCTCTGCCAGGGTGGGTCTAGTTACCCTCGGTAAGCCTCGAGGTTGGATGCTCCCAAAACTGGCCGACGAATCACCATGAAGTGTAGAGTCAGAAGGCGGGCGTAACTGACGACAGAGGCGCGACGATTCTGACAGAAACAACCGGAAACAACTAGCCTATCCGTGCTAGACAACCCACGGCAACTAATTTAATTCTCTGCCAGAGTCGACAACAAAAATGACAACAGTCGTTGAGCTCCATTAGCACCGACTCTGAATAATCTTTCTGTTAACATGTCTGTAATATACTTGAGCTTCACCCATTGACTGTATAAATAAGGCTTCACCAAACTACCGCATCCTCTGATTTCCAGCGCTCTAGGAGCCTATTTGTTGTGCTGATTGGTTGTATACCTACCCAATTGCTGCAGAGTGATTTGATAGACAACCTTTTAGCCCGCCTCCCTCCCTGTCGAGAGTTCCTAGACCCTTGTGTCTTCAGAGCTGGGTCTAGCGCGGCTAGGCTAGCAATAGGTAGAATTTCATGAACTCTCCAAACCCCCAAAAAAGCTGTCAAGTTGGCAAGACATTGTCTTTAAAAAATGCCAAAACTCTATAATTTACCAGAGCCAGAATCTTAAAAAAACAGAAAAAAATCTGCATATGATGAACTTTTATATATTTCTCAAACTCCTCTTCTGAAATATATGGTTCAATCAAGAAAATTAACCAAATCAAAGCTTAAGATCATCTTATTCTACATCTCATGCCATGTAAAAATTTGCCAATAATCGAGTGCGCGCTAAAGAGATTTTGTAAAAGGTAAAAATTATTACGCACCTTTCTGCAACAATGAAGTCATTCATGACTCAGCTAGAGTCAACAGTCGTGACAAAAAAATTGAAGTTTTCGGCTGAACTGTAGGCCATGTTTACAAAAAGCACGAAGGAGACAAGTATGGAAACCGCTTGTTATCATAAATGGTAAATATAAATTACAGGTAGAGTCACAATGTTTTTTTTGCTCTAGTATTGGTAAGACTTAACCCTGTAAAATCCACTGTTGCAAAAATACAACATCAGTTTATACATATATATATATATATATATATATATATAATTTCTGCTCATTTTTTAGATTCGAGTTTAGATATTATTATTATTGTTATTTAAATATTTTTTAGTTTTATTGCTAATTTTTTTCTAGATTTGGGTCTTATAGTGTTAAGGTTACTTGGAAAGGTACTTTACTTGCTGATTTTATTTTATTTGTAAACTTAAAAAAAAAGATCAGTTTGTTTTTTTTCCTTTATCACTGATTTATGTCATTCTAAAAACTTCAAAGAAGATATATTTGAGTTCTAACTAATAACTAATTCTATCATGGTGGTGTTGTCTCAACAGAAGTGCAGGACTTTATTTTGCAACAAAAAATGAGTCCACGTTACAGAAAAATATAACAGGAGTAGCAGCATATAAAGGACATAAAAACAAGTATTTCAGATTAAACAGATTGCCGATTTACTTATGATGAAAACAAAATATCCAGACGTCTTTTGACGCAGTTCAGGATTTATATTAACTTGTGTGAACCGCTTACACGTCTGAAATGTGTTCAAAAAAGCAGTTCTGGGTCAGTTCTTGTTAAATTTATACTGATGACGTTGTCCAAATAAATATGAAACATGTCCAAGTAAATAGTTGCAACTCATTCACAAATGTGCACAGCTCCTCTCGTACTGAGGAGGTCCACACTGTGTGAAGGCTGCAGGGTATTATTCAAGTAAGAAACTACATACAACCAGCTGGAAGCAACAAACAGAACTTCAATAGGCATATTTGACGTTTCAGAAGACCTCAGTGCCAAGAGCAGGCATAATTGGTGAGCCTCATGAATGCATAGATGTGAGTACGATTGATGTCATGTATCAATATGGCAGCTGATTGTTTGTGTGCGTAGGTGTGTCAATGACAAGAGGGAGAAGACGACTGTCAGATCAGTTCTATAAATCAGATGTTTGGTTCGTTTGTGTGCGTTTGTGTTGGAGTGCTTTTATTTTCTGATGTACTAAACATCACTCAGTTTACATCAAATGTCATTTAGGAGAGAACAGTGCTGACTTTGAATGAATTAACAATGAGAAAAACTTGGGAAAATGTAGTTTATGGTTATTTCTTCAAGTTCCACAACATCTTAAAGTACTCTCAAGTGGCCACAAGTGCAACACTTTGAGGAAACAAGATGGATTCAGTCTTTGCCTCGTGATACTTTTGAGAAATTGGGCTCTGATGACCAAAAAAGTACATTCCACATAAATAATTCAACAAAAGTTGCTGGATTCTGTTCTTGAATAGAGTTCAGTGACAACTTGAGTTCACTCTGATGTCTGTCAGCTAAATTTTTAGGCAGAACTAGAAGTCAGTTAGCTTAGCACAAAGAGTGGAAATGACAAACTAGCAACGCTATGTTTGAAGTCAACAAAATCTACCTGTAGATCAGCAATGAACAGAAACAGACAATTAATAAAATCAGTAAAAGGCTTGAATTTCTGCTGGGTGCAACTGGCCTTGGTCAGAAATTAGGTCAGCACACAAAGTACTGGTCACACTAGCGTTTGACCCGCTGATTCTTTGTTCAATTTTCTGCATCAGGTTCAACTTTTACCCTTGAATTTTTGCTGTTGTCGAGTCATCTGACCTTTTAGCTGGATGGAAGACTTTTGTTTTCAGATTGTTTAAACAGGAGGTGGAGACAAATATATCTATAAATAAACTGTGTAAACTTGTTGTCCTGGTAAAATTTAGCATCAGTGTTTGCTCTAACAAGATTTTGTAAAAAAAAACAAAAAACAAACAAAACAAATCTGACCCAGCTGCAATAAACAATCCGTTGACAAAAATGTTGGTATTTTTCTGCTCGACTGGGTTGAACTGCAGGCTGTGTTTACACAAAGCAGACAAAGATAAGCTAAAGAGTGTCCTACTTGACAGTTAGCATGTTCATTAGCTTATAGAACTTTTTACTTTATTTGATAACCTTTTTATTTAACACTGCATCAACAAAGCTAAGTTTCAATACAACTAAATTGCATTTTCAAGTACGTTTTGGGGGGAAACTTCTTATTTCTGCTCCATTACATTTTCTTTTCTGATGTATCACGGATACGTTTCTAATCAACGTATGTTAGCCGTTTGTTTTATTGCGTTGCTGTCATTCCTTTTTAGCCAACCAATCATATACTAGACAGGGCGGGACTCATCACCCTGGAAACAGCTTTAAACATGCAGCGAATTTAAAGTCAAAGCATTATATTTTCCTAAAGCTAACCAGGTGTGAACATTTTTCAGTGTTTTCAATCCATCACCAAAAGCGAATGAGCATATTATCCAGAAAGCCAAAGTATTGCTTCAAGCCTCGATGTGCATGTCAGTCGCGCTAATGCCTCATAATCTCCCGCAAACTCGGAGCAAAGAAAACAAAATACATGTTTGAAAATTCCTACAAAGTTTCATTTGGGAACAAGGCGTGAGGTGCAAGCTAATTAACTTCTAACCCTGAACAAATTGCTTTCTGTCTGCTCCAGATCCGCCAGATTAAAAATACACTTTTGTTGGAGTATAATGGCGACGGAGGTGCAAGAGCATCAACACCAACGATGAGCCTTATCAATCCGAGCACACATAGTCCATTAGCAGGCGCAAAGACTTTGAGCTGATTAATTGATTTTTAATTGGCTGAGGCGATGTGGCCACCACAGGCACAGCAAGACGCCTTTATGGGGGTGGGGGGAATCAGTTTGACAACCCCTGGCCGTTGTTATCCTCGACACACACTCACACACATCGCTGCTGTGCACTTGCAAACCCCCTGAGTGCAGTTGAGATGATGTTAATTGAGAAATAGCAACTTCATGCTCCTCGTGCCATGCAGCTCGCCGGGAACAGGATAATCATCGGAACCATGCACAGGCTCCCGCTCTCTGACCCACAATCCTTTGCTGCCGGGAGTTCTCAGGGGCTTAGCTGGTGTCAGGAACCCTTTTCATCCCTCAGCTCTGCTCTGACAGAGGACCCTATTAAGTGTGCCTTTATTATACAGGGTCCCAATGCACCCTAAAATAATGTCTGCGCAGACTATCACAGATGCTGTTGGTTTTATTTCCACATTTATTACACGCCGCCTGCGCCGCATGACGTCCTGAGAGCTGCATCTTATGAACCGTTACCGTTCCGGCGCCATCATCTGGACGACACACATCCACGTAAACAACATGACTAGGCATTTTTTTTCGCCCCACGTGACTTTCTCAGCACTTCATCTCCTGATTTTATAAAGCCAAGATTTAGATATATGAAACTTCACCCCGTACACGAGGCGTTCGGATGAGGAGGCCGCAAAATGAAAAGTGATTGGGCACGGCTCGCTATCTGATACCCCGAGCCTCTTCGGCTTTATAACTTTGAGGAGGGGCTCCTGTGTTTTGATGCAATCTCTGAGGTAAACACGAATCCGAGATGCGGCTGTGAAAGCAATGATTCACCGTGGAGACGCGGGACATAATGTAAAGGCAATTATCAAGCATACAAAACAGACGCTGCTGAGCTGAGATGTACTTTGCGGAGAGGGAGTTTATTAGCATTAGTCATCGCACCTAAAGCGACAGCACAGATAGGCTCACATACAGGAAATTGGCTAGTAATGTAGGAAAAAAAGACACTCTTTTGTTAAGGAAGCTATTCAAGTAGCGGTTTCATTACTGGAAGAAGCTGCATTCATTACTGAGGACATTATGCTGCCGGAGTAAACTTGTCAGAATATCACGCATTCTGGTGCAACATTTAAGTGTCTTGGTATACGGTGCATGATTTACACAGTAAAGAAAGGAATAAAAACTGGAGGTATTATCCGGTCTTATCTGTTTTGGTCTTTTCCTGAGATTGTGAATATCGCCTGAACAATAATTACACTTGCACCGAGCAGCTCGGCTGAATGGCCGCTGTGAAGCAGCAGCAGCAGAGAAAGGCCGGATGCCTCTCAGCATTAACTACCTCTCTGTGAAATTGTGCAAATGAAGAGGATTTCAGCGTTGCCAGAAGCTAAACGGGTTGAAGTAAATCGCCGCGGTCAATAATCCCGACCTAATGCGGGGAAGATGCACCGCTGACGTACCTGCTCAAACACACTCATTCAGATTCCTGCAGATTCACTATTACACTTTTCTTTTTTTACTTCCTCCACTGGGAGCCCTTTTTTCTTCAAACTGTAGCAGGACCAGCTTTCTTTCTAATCCCCAAGGAAAGATGAATTTAGGACACATTCTCATTTGCTGCATTTTCTTATCATCACAATTGGAACTTAATGTGGAAGTTACATTGGAGCATAACGCCGCTGATCAGGAATACCAATAAGGTGTTATCTCCAGCTCCTCGTGTTTCTTTGTCCATGTAATTGTTGCGAGCGTCTAAGTCATAACGGAGCTGAGGAATTACACCAGTCGACGGGTGTTTGAAAAGCTTCACTTTCAACCTCCTTTTCTCCCTCTTTTCCCTCTGCAATCAGTATCTTTAGAACTGCCCTGATTTCCATCTTTTTTCCCAGAGAGGGTTCAACATTAATTTTGTTTTTTTTTTCCTCTTTTTTTGTGGTTGAATATGTATTGGCATTAATCACAGATGATAGAAATTTGCAAGTTTAATTCTGCCCTCTGAAATCTCAGCTGCACACGGGCTGCTTATGAATACTGTTTTTCTCCCCGCAAACATTTGCAATAAAAAATAATTACAGCTGGATAAAAAGCCTTGATGATAACTCGGTGATTTCAAGTGCACTTAATGGTCTATTGTCTAAATTTGTCAAGCGCTAAGAGTTGTTTTGTTGTCTCTTAGAGCAGTAATTAGCCAAGTGCAGTCTGTCCTCAAACACCATATCTACATGAGTCAGCTATTTCAGCCAATTGATCTCCAGACTGTCACAACAAATCCATGCTAATGAAGAAAATGGGCATCTCAAACATCCCTTTCAAAAAAAAAGTGACAGTGCGGCAGCCTTTGTTCCAGCAGTACAAACTGTACGGCACTTTGTGACAGCTTCCTTCAACTTCACTGCAACTCCACTTGAGCATGTTTAATGTGTTTTATGAAATATTAAGTCCTCCAAGTCAGCGGTTCCTTAATAGGCCTGTCAATTAAAATAAAGTACACGTTAATAGATGCCTCCCGCCGTATTCTAGATGTGCTAACTGGAGTGATTTTCAACCTGATGTCCGTTACCACTGTTTATTCTATAACGGCGGCAGCATGTTTTTCAGTTTGCGCCACTTGGAGTGACAAAAGCTGGACATTTATTTCACTAATTGGAGTTTTCAAATTCAGCTATTTATGCACAACTCAGAGCTTCCTCAAAACATTTCTAATACATATTATTAACCAGTTCAACTGTTTAATAATCATTCACTGCTACTAATCATCAGTCCTTTATTTTACAGCAAACTATCAATGTTTTATCTATTTTGAATACCCATTTATCCATTGTTTTTAGCTGTCAGCCATTTTCTATTTTTTGTGCTAACCATCAACCATTTATTTATATTTATTGTTCTTTTTAAATTTTACTGTTTATTGCTGTTTTTCTTGCTTTGACACCAAATAGGAACTGGTATCCTAATGTACCCGGTACAATGACAATAAAGGCTATTCTATACTATTCTATTTATCTGTTTTTCTACCAAAAAATATACGATTATTTTTTGGACTAATTCAACCATGTGTATATTGTTAAATAATCTTGTCATCTGTCAACTGTTTATCTTTATTTTTTTTAGCTAACTATCAACCATTTATTGATTATTTATGTATTTATTTTTTAGTTATTAATCATGTATCTGTTCTTTTTAGAGAAACTATCAACCATGTGTGATTTCTTTATTTTACTATTTTTTTTATTTTTCTGCTTGCTAACTAGCCTATCTGCCATTTTGCCATTATTCGTTACCATCAACCATACATTATTATTATTTTTTTTTAGCTAACTACCAATCATAATTTTGTCCAGTAGTTTTTGCAAACTACCATCTATTTATCCATTACGATTTCTGGCTATGGATCATTTGTCAATATTTTGTTTAGCTAGATATCAACCATTTGTCCATTATTTTAGCAAACTGTTAACAATTTATTCTTTGCTTTTTTTTGGCAAACTAAAAAACATACATTGGTCTATTTATTGATTTTTTTGCTATGACCAATTACCATTTTGGAAGATCCAACCTTCAGCCATTTATGTGTTATTTTGATCTGCCTGTCCATTATTTTTATTCATTTATTTTACATATTTTTTGTCAATTATTATTTCAACCATTTCTTTATTTTTTTAGCTAAGCATAAAATATCTGTCATTATTTTTTAGCAAACTATCAATCATGTATATGCTTTCTAGCCAATTTTGCCATTTCCCCATTATTTTTAGCTGTCAACTATTTATTATTATTTTGGTTCATTATCAATGGCATATTATTTTTTAGCAACGTTTTGTTCAGCTGTTTTTATGAACTATTATTCTAATCATGATTAGGATATCACCCTGACCAGAACATAACAACTCATATCACTATATATTTTAACAGTGTCCATGTTATTGAATATGTGTATGGTGTCTTTGATCCTTTAATATCTAACATAGTTTCTGTTATTTTTGTGCAGAATTGTGGATATGATCAGTGTCTGACTTTATGTTTTTCTTTTTTGTTGTGTAATGTACAGTGAACACATCAGGCTAGGATCAAAATTGAAAATTTAGATACATTTTACCACTGAATATTTTTGCATTAAGAAAACCCAGCGTGCATGCTTTACAATATTTTCAATACTGAAGTATCTCTCCTAATATCCACAGAGGGAAGATGTCAGTGTAAATCTGCTGCCAGACTGTCTAGACACTCATTAACCTCAACACTGAAGTTTTCAGCCAACAGCAGCATGGTGAAGGTTCAGTTTACCTACAAAATGTCACAGAAACAGACTCAAAACAACCACTTCTTCACTGCCGCCGATGCTGCTGCTGTCATAATTAACTGAATCCCATCCGCTGCTTTTATACATTTCGTGGCTGAGTAGGTAACTCGCTGACAATGTTGTGTAGACAGTTTTAATGGCGCACAGTGGGATGCTCGTTACGGCTGTCATTCAGCAAACATTCAGATTTCTAGCAAACAGCTATCAATCAAAATGCCGGTGTTGCCAAGTCTTGGGACATTAATTACTTTGCTGTAATATCTGGATGAAGCACAGATAATTATTCTCGCATGATTCCAACACAGCAGTGTGGGCAAATTAACAAATGGGTCGCGAAATAAGCAGCCGGCAGGTCAATCACGTTACAGTGACTGCATACATTTAGTGCATATGCTTTTTATGATGGACATCATATTAGAAAACTTTCATTGGATGCAGATTTTTGCAGAGCAGAATTGACACAAACTCCAGACTTTTTCTTAAAACTTTCTGCCTTGAAGAGTCAGAATTACACAACTTTTGCATATAAACTTTCCTCATTTCTGAATTTTCTATTAAAGTGGACACATACACCAAGGAATCAGGCTTCTGGTAATTATGTGGACACATGTTTGTTCATGCCATGCCAGCTGCTTCACAGTCGAGCAGCTCATATTGTCTCTGCTGCAACTAATTATAGCTATGGCATGATATTGTGAAGCTTTTTCAGAAGGAAACCACACTTTGGGATGATTTTCAGACAGAATTATGGATGCACTGTCTAATTTAGCGGAGTACAATACTTGAAATAAAAGTAGAATTTAAATTATTGAGGTTTAAAAATACCCCCAAAGAACAAATATATATATAAAACAGTCTTTATTCAGAAGTGACAGTAAATATAATTGATTACTTCCACCCTGGGACATATTTATAGATGACGACTGACTTTGTTCAAAGAGCTAAAGCTGAGGTGTTTGTTGTTTTATCATTTTTGCACGTGTTCTCATCTCCTTGAAGCGTTTCAAAAAGTGAGCAGAGCTATAGGTTCACCATCTCTCCTGCTGTCTTCATTCTCCTCGTTAGATCATTTTCCTCTTGTTCGCTGGTGTATGTGCCACAGAATGATAATAGAGGCCCATCATTGTAAGGAGATTGTGTCCTGAAATGGGAAGCAGCAGCAGCTGAGTCCTTTGGATCATCTCTCCACAGATTAAAAGCTTATTCAAATTATATTTCTCCCTCTCTTATAAACAAGGCGAGCTTCGCATTCCCTGCAGAGAAGTGCTGGTAAGTAGCTTTGCAAACATTTGGGTCTAGAAGCGCACAAATTGAAGCTTGAATGAGCTACTTCTTGTTTGTGAAATGAATGCCCAAAGACGTAAATGGATAATAAGTCATTTAACAATATTGTGGGAAAACAAATGTGGTAATTGTCTTTGTAATCTGATATTAACTTAAGTAATTTGTTTCATCATTGTTGGGAGAAATGGTGGGAAAAAAGCACTCCTCCTGCATCTGTACTGCAGCATAAAATGGATTCTCTCTTTCAACTTAGTTTTAAAAAAGTCATGTGTTAAATAATTTCTGCTGAAAACAAAATGTGATCTGTCAAAATGACATTTCTCAGGCACAGTTAAGCCCTTGTGGAGCCCTATTAGTAAATGGGTTTGTCATAAAGTGGGAAAAAAAGCAATGGACGGAGGAAAATCCCAGCAGTGCAGGAGCAAGAATGCAGCAAATAGAAGAATTTCTTTGATCGCTCCATTTGTAGGCTGCTGAGCACTCGCCATGGTATAAAAAATGAATCACGTGTACTTTCAGTGGAAGAAGCTCAGATCTCCACAATAGCGAAGGGTTGTGCTGCACCACTTCTGCTCCACTCTTGCTTTTGGCAGCTTGGCAGCCCCAACGCTTTGCATATTCATTCGAAACTATGGCTGACGATGAAACTGCAAAGTCCTGACACCTTGTTGCAAACATAGCAGGAAGACGCCGACACTCAGTATAGAGCTGCAGATATGTTTACCGTCGGCTAGGTGTCTGCAGCGTTTCTCTGAGTCAAAAAGCATTTAGGTTGCGGGAAATTCTCCCCTTCATCGTGCTTCGGCGATGGCTGATGATGAAAATGAAACGCTGCATCACCTCAGCACACCTCAGAGACCGGAACGGAAGATTTCTATCTGTCTCACAAACAAACTTTTATGGGTGAATAACTACAGTCTAATCTCTGAAGTGATGAACGTCCACAGATGCTATTATCCCACAGTGTTTCTCATCCTTCTACAACAAACCCATTCACCCAAATAATGAGTCACTCAAGCCCAAAGTACACGGCTGTTGTGCCTCGGCCTTCAGAAACTCGGAGCACATTTACTCTGATAATATGGTGTTAACTTCCCAGCAAGCGTTCGCATTACAGTCAGGTCATATTCGGATCTGTCCAAATGAATGATGTGCAATTACTGTCCCTGCCCCGCCCGTCCGCCCCTCAACCCCACGCCATGTGCGTGCACAAGCTCTGCCACGGCACACTGCCTCCACGATTCAAGCCGCGATGTCATATCGCATTATGAAGAATGACCTTTGTCTTTGCTGTATCACAAGCCTGGAGTCTGTACTTAATCAAAGATGATTAGTTCAATTTACTAAGTCTGCTCGGTAATGGGCGTACAGAGGACCGGTGGCAGCAGAGAGAGGTCAGACTGAGAGGGATTCGCCCCCTCCGTCATTAGAGTGACATCTGTGGGTAAACAGTGATGCTGGCTGTCTGGGCGAGGATGCTGGGAATCTGCAGCATTCGAGGTTTACGCTTCTGTTCATATATTTTTAGTAATATGCTTATTGATAATTCTTGGAGACAGTCTGTTCCTCATTATATAAAATAGGGGCACTGGCACCACATCTGTGTTGACCAGTCGATCCTGTTGAATCTATCAAATCTGACCTAGAATATCATTATTTCTTACTAGGATTCGATCGATATGGGTTTTTCCAGGGCCGATACCGATTGTTGGTACTCAAGAAGGGCTGATGTTTGGGCGTGATGTATATTACGTGTAATGTTTTAACAGCATGTGATAGCAGAGAACCTGTCATTCATAACCAGGCTTCTTCATTATCGTTTGTGGCAACAGCTTGTGTTTCTTGTTGAGTTTTTGCTGCTTGAGAGACTTTTCTGAGACCACAGAGTGACGACAGACAGAAGAGGCTGCATCAGACATGAAGTACAGCACTTCATTTATCAATAATCAGTCTAAATGTAAAAATTGTAAAATGCCAAATATCAGCCACAGTAATCGACCAGGCTGATAATCAGTCTATCCCCAGTTCTTACATATGCACAATAGAAAAACACACAAGAATAATGAACAGCAAGTCTCATAAAAAGATTTAAGCCAGCTGAGTTTGTTGATATTCATAAAGCAAAACATAGCAAATAAAAATGCAATGTAGATTTGTGCATAAATATCCATCAAAGAAAATCAGGCACAAATGGTAAAGATCAGATCTGTACAGGCAAGCCCAAATGTGCACCCTTTACTATTTTATATGCAGTGCAACGCGCCTTTGTGTTCCTCGTAGTCATGTAGGTCCTGCATCTGCCTTCTGAGAGCTCACTCCCCTGTCACACTTGTGCACTCTCTCCATGTGATATGCGACTGCATGCAGATAAACTGTGCAACGTGTCAGATGTGACAGCTGCTGATAGAAATGTCTACAAATGGCTTGTCTTCATGAAACTGTCAGGGATGAAATTCTTCCTTCTGCTTCTCCCTCAGTACTGAACATGCTCTGAAAACAATAGCGATTTTGTGATGTTTTAAGACATTTAACAGCATGTGTGCATCTCTTTCCACTCAGTTCCTGATGTGCAGACTGTTACAAGGCCTTCATCAGAGCAATGCCTCAGTCTAATTTGTTAACTGATAGAAAGTTGTTCAACTCTCGGATGCAGGAGCCTTGCCCAGGGCATCGGCTCCCTTTGCCAATTAAATGAAAGCCAATTAAAGCCATTTAAGCAGAATGAAACAATTCAACACAGGTTGCTTGCCACAGGTTACACAAGTCAGTGTTAAGATGTACATATCCAGTGGGGAGAGTGTTCTGGGGACAGTAAATCCATAATCCAGCCAATGCAACACCGACAGCTAAAGCGGGTAAAGGTCCTGCAACATTTACACTAGGGTTGGATATCCATCTCTGGTTGTTGTTTTGGTTATTTCTACTATTTTATTTTGCAAATTTAATGGTCTGTCTCCTTCAGAGCTTCATTTAAAGTGTACACTAATAGGAGCTTGCAATTAAGTTGCATTTATGTGTGAAGCAGCAACTACAGTCACTGTAAAATAAATGCCAACAGAGGTGCTTAAGTGTCTTGATAGCCTTAAATTTCAATACAGTTCAGTGCAATTATCCAAATATTTTGTGCTGGGTTTCCTGCCCCAGGAAATAATAAAAAAAAAACATACAGTGTCTCTATGCTTCTCTTTATCACTGTAGTGTTTGTCTGGAAAGTAAAGGTTGATTAGCAGCTACACACTAGGATAAATAAACAAACCCTGACTTGGTTAAAACTGCAGATATGGAAAGGATGGAAAGATAACACAGCTCCTTACATGCTTGTAAATACAAGATTTTTGGGGCTGATTCCTATATCAAATTTACAGATTAAAACAATTTCAATATCGGTATAATATCGCTCTTAATGTACAACAAGAGTCAAGACATGAATAGTGTCTCTACTATGAACATTCAGGAGAAACCTACTTCATATATGGTAGAAAACCAGGCCTTTCATTCTTTGCTTTCAGCATATTCAGTGACTGGAATCACTTTATTTGTGAGTCCTGAACAAATTTGAAACATTGTCATTGGTTAGACTCCTATTAATGGCATAATTTATAGTGAGTACATGCTAGGATGCTAGCACAGTAGCTTTCACTCAACTGACAAGAAGCTACATGGTTTGCTAGTTAGGTAATATAGGATGAATGGCAGGAAGCTAGTCAGGTGCAGGGTTATGTTAGAGGTACAGTGAAAATGAAAACTATCGAGTCGTAAAGTAACTTTAGGCCAATGTATTTCTCAAACTACATACCTTGCCATGAAGACAGAGCTTTACTCCGCATCACCTCAGCGGTGATGCATACTCTTGTTGTGGTATTTTAAGATGAACAAATGATAAAATTAGACAAATAAGATGTGTAAATCAAATCTTAGAACAAGCAATGATAAGATTGGAAGACCTAACGTGTCAACTGAATTCATGCACACACTAAGTGATCCAGTGGAAAACGGAAACCCAACGGAAGGCCATGGAGCCCAAAAAGGCATTAAGACCAGAAGTGCATGTCCTCTCTTCTTCTGCACTCATGAGTTGAAACCTCGGTCACATTGAGCTAAACAGAAATATTGCCAACCTAGCAGTGGTCCAACTTTTGATATGATTACATCACATACATTCTGATTGGATCTTAAGACGATGGGTTGTGGCTTTCCAGAACGGAAGAGGAGCGTTTAGGAGAAAGTATAAAAGACGATGTAATGTTTTGTGTAGCCAGTTAAAATCTCGAGATTTTGCTCATGTTTGTTCTTACAGCCTCGGTATTAAATAAACATTATTGGCATCAGACTCTGAAGACTGCTTGAAGACTCTAACTTTTGATCCAGATTGATTTTAGACTATATGTTTGACAAAGCTGCCTGATCATCACTGGCCCTTAGCAGGCAGACTGACAACATTTAGTCCTAAGGTAGTCCTAAATCAACCAATAAACTGGTTTGATTCAGCTTACAATAACTTTATTTAGGAGGTGGATCTCTAAGATGGCCAACATTGAGTTGAGAACAGAGACTAATCCATCAGAATTAACTTGGATGCATCAGTTTTGGACACATTTTTGCAGCGTTGTGCATGATTCTTACCATTCAAATACTCCAGAGTGATTCAATTTTGTGTGGAAAAGCCAACAACAATCATTCTTACCACGCATGTTTTGATTTTGAGGGTGCTTGAATATACTGGCAGTCAGTAATTGTTGGACGGATGGTGGCTGGTTGGAAAATTTTAAAATATCACTCAAACCTCCCAGATACGATTGTGCAGATTGTATTTTTTTTCAGAAAGTTAACTTTGTTGAAATTTTTGTTTGCTTTGTTCGACTCACTGCAACAAACGCCAGCACACATTTGTAGTATAGTAATGTTTATTAGCTACGTGTCTAAAGATTTCAGTGACTTTTTTTCGTGAAGTGATTCTAGATCGAGTAAATTTGGGTAACTATGATGGATGTTCACTTGGAAGAGCACAAAGACCAACACTTTCAGGCATCTCTGTGATTATTTTAGTGCCACCCAGGTTCAAATGGCATTATTCACAGCTGCCCAAACAAATCAGCCCGAGGAAACTGAACTCACCAGCGTTGGAATAAACTCCTCCAAACATGCCCTAAGAAAAGAATATGCAAAGTTTTATTTATTTGTTTAGACATTTCAAATCAGTGGCTGGCATATTACTGCAAGGTATAACTATAATGCTAACACAGCACAGTCTAGGAGCAGTCTGGTTCCCTATAGAAGTTGCCAGGCAGACCACACTGTTATGTGCATCACTACTGTGTCAATGGAAGCTAAAAAACACATGCACTCATTCTCATGTCTGCAACTTTGAACAACATGAATTTTCCCAAATGACTGCTGTTGTGTCTGATATGTCGATTGTCGTCTAAATGCATCATCAAGCAATTGAAAAACTATCAAATGTGATGAATTATGTTTGAAAATCTGCCTTTGTGTCAAGTTTCGCATTCATGATGTTGTGATGATTGTTATAAATGATGCTGTATCTGAATGCTTTCCTCGCTTTCCAGAAGCCACAACTGTGAACTGACGGGGACTGAAACATTTCTTCTCCCCCCAACAATGAGCGTCTCACAGGAACTGAGAGTCGCTGTGAAGAATCTCGCTTCTGATTGGCAGGGATTAGTATGTGGACGATGTGAAAAGGGGCTGTTTTAAAAGGAGCGAAGAGCAAATGATAGATGGCAGAAGGAGAAGAAAGAGCAAGACAGAGGAAGAGACAGTCTACTAGCTCCAGCACAGTGGATTCTCCAGTCTGCTATCAAATCTGAGCTGTATGAGGCTGCAAAACACATTAATGCCTATTGAAAATATCTGTGCTGCCGGATGAAATCCCATAGGAGATATGAACAGTCTTACTTCAATATCAGCTTCTGATCTAATTTGACAAATGGATACCTATTATACAATTTCCTATGATAGGTGTGCTAGGCAGTGGAGTGCAGGGTGCTGCCACTTTGAGTTTAGAAATAAAACATCCAGCTCTAAATTCCTCCTCTCCTGTACCTGATCCTCTAGATCTGCCTGGATTTGTATGTTATCTTTAGGATGTATTCTGATTGAATTCACAGGAATTTCGGCTATGCTTCATCAAACTTTGCCACACGGGCAAAAATGAAAGTCAACATTTGACACGCGGTTCGCTTTGAACATTCTGTTTGACCTTTTACTGAACTTGGTGTAATTAGCAATGTGCAAACACATAACTCATACAATGTGGACAGACGTGACTCACATTAATCACTCGTGCTACCACCTCCCACCACTGCAAAGACGCACATCTTAACACTTTTTTTTTTGTCTCACATCCTCACATATCTCTCTCCAAAATGTAATTATTAATTCAAAGTCAACAGTGGTGTCAAGCGTGTGACAGCGTCGAACTGTGGAGTGTATTTTCTTTTCCTCACATGTGAATTTACCTGCAGATAATGAATCTGCTGCTCTCAGGTACTTAATTAGACTGCCCTTCTCAGTGAAAGTGTGACATCACAGGAGATGTGAGACTGAACCACTTGTGAGGACACCCGGGGAGCTAGGCAGTGATTTCAGTTTCTGCTCGGGCTAATAATCGGGTAAAAAGACTGAAATGTTGAGGTAGGAAATAGTTTCAGAACAATGAACACTTTCAAATTGGGCTCATGTTATTTGACGTTACTGTGTAAGAGACAAAATAAATTCTAGTATTAAGTGACAGAGGCTTGTTGTAAGTGTATTGTATCATTATATCCTGTGATGTATTATATAACTTAGTCTTAGACTACTGCTCTCTCTACTGCTTAAACAGCACCACTAGAGGCAATTACAAAAAAAAAACAGGAATAGAATTTCTTCACAAAAGTCAGCTACTTCAAAGTGGCTTTTATCAATATATTACAACAACAATCAAGGTTTGAAACTGACTTAGATTGAATAAAGGTGGATCAGTTGAAACCAAAAGAAAACACTAGTATGTTTCCTGTTCAAGAGCATTGAAATGTATATCTGCAACAATAGCTGGCAAAAGTAGATAATTCTAATTCTGTCATATCATTTATACTGAACTGAGCAGATCAGAAAAGCAAGCTAACAAACTAAAGTTTGCTAATATATGGACATGCTTGAACTGGACTAAATGAAAACCAACTCTAAAGGGTTTTGATTGGTTAAACAACGCTATACCTTGTAATTGTTCTTTTAAAAGTGTCAGACTTTAAATCTTGATATTACAAATAAATTAACATCCATTACATTGAAGCCTTCAATAAACAAGTTCACACAATGATCTTTTTGTATTTTGCAGCGTACCTGAGTTTTAAATCTGGCGTATGTACCAACATATTTCCACATTGTGCACTGGTAGCACCGTGTTTCACGTCAGCCAACGGTGACTGGTTTGCCAGAGCAATGTGACAGTTTAGAGCACAAAAAAACAAATCAAGGAAATGTATGAGAAAGGTTTCTGATGCTAAATACTGAAAAAACAGAAACTCAGCGCTCAGCGGAAGGACTACAGCCCAAAAAAGAAAGTGACTGATGAGGAGGTAAACATGATCATGTGTCAACAGGATTGATGTAATTAATCTTACTACCATCTAGGGAAGACAAACCCACTTTCCTGCAAGCTTATTCATCCATTCATCCATTCATCCATTATCTATACACCACTTAATCCTCATTAGGGTCGTGGGGGGCTGGAGTCTATCCCAGCTGACTTGGGGATGAAGGCAGGGGACACCATGGACAGGTCATCAGTCCATCACAGGGCTACACATACAGGCTAATAATCACACTCACATTCACACCTACAGGCAATTTAAACTCTCCAATTAACCTCAGTATGTTTTTGCACTGTGGAAGGAAGCCGGAATACCTGAGACCACGCACAGACACGATGGCACTATGTAACTTCTAAAAGAACAGTTACAAGCTATACCATTGTTTAACCAGTTGAACCGAGGATCTTCTTGCTGTGAGGCGACAGTGCTAACCACTGCAGGTTTAACAAAAAATTCAATGACTTCATCAAGTGAAAACTGTTTTGTAGTCACACATAAGTCTAAACGACAGTCCTTTTGACTTAAAGCACAAAAAAATATTAACAATACATCTGTTCTGTTCCAAACTGTCACTAGGAGTCACAGTGCGTTCAAAAATGCCAAACCGGGACAACGAAACTGATGCAGCTAAATGAAATTCAGCCGTCTTTATTTCAACAATTTCATGTGCAATTTCCGACTGGGACATGTCAAAATGTTTTCTGTGAAAAAGGACAAATACAGAAAACATCATGACAAACCATATTAAACTTGTCTTAACAAATAAAATAAGGTGAAAGTCTTGTGAAATGAGGAAATGTTATTATTCTGCCATTTTGCTGCTGAAATGAAAGTGCAGGAACATTTTTACATATTAGGAACAGCACAAATCCCCGAAATGAAAAACTCAGAAGCTCTACTTGTCTCTCCAATTAAACCACAGATTAACTGCAGACATTTCAGGATTTTATTTCTTACAGAACATCCTGTTTTCTCTTATTGTTCTTCTCTGTGATTTCCTGCAGTCAGAGTAGCTTGTGGGTTTTCATTACAGGTAAAATCTCGTGATCAAAGAATCTGTGAATTTTAACAAATTTCTTGTCATCGTGAGCAAAGACAATGTTTGTCTTTTCTTTTCGGGATTCAAAAAGTGTCTTCTTTATGGGCTGTTACCAATTTCATGAAAAGAGACACAGAAAATAGATGAACATTACAAATTACAACTTTTTATGTAAATTCTTTCCAAAAAGCAATAAAATAATGGTTTCAATAAATTTTTAGGTCTCTAGCTTTTATTTTTCTAACTCATATTTTAGAGAATCGAGAAGATCTCTGGCGGTACATCTGTGCCTGGCACTACCTCATAGGAGGTTGAAAAGTTTGCTATACAGCTTCGAGCCAGACCCTTTCTCGCTTTAAAGCTCACCAGTACAGCCTCAAAAAGCAATTCCACATTTAAATTTTCCCAGTTAAGAAATATATTTGAGATATTTCTCTCTCTGCTATTTGAATCACAGCTGCTGCATAAGACGAAACACTGTGCAGCAGTTTAAACACTGAGCGATATAAGCGTGAATGACTTCCTGCAGATTACTAAATGGTAAAATGGCCATACTGCTCTCTGATAATGTCAAATTCGGCTGCTTTCAAAGAAACTAATCAGAATCGTCCACACTTAAACTGATAAATGTCTTGTGTGTCCCAAAACCGATACATGGCGCTCTCATTTTTCAGCGTGATAAGGGATTAGACGAGAGAATGGCGTGGGTCTGGTTGATGGATTTACACTTTTCATAACCATTCTGTAGATAGCTTCTCTCTTAAAGCTAGCACTACATTTCGCAGAGCGTTTCCCTGCCAGAAGCTCTGACTAATGCCTGAGTTGTCAGAGAGATTATCATTGCTTTAATGTAAGGAGGTGAACCAACACTAAATCTTGATAACAGTGGCAGGCAAATAAAATTTCAGCTTCTGCCCTTCCCCTGCTGTTGTGGTGTTTCTCAGTGCAGAGAGGCCATGTTTATATTTTTTTCCAATTTAAGACGCAACCATCCTCTCATCAGCAGAGGTAAAAAGGGTTGGTTCCCCAAGCAAGGGAGTTTAAGTATCTCGGGATCTTGTTCATGAGTGATGGGAAAATGGAGCATGAGATGGACTGGCGGATTGGTGTAGTTGTAGCAGTAATGTGGACATTGTATTGAACCATCGTGGTAAAGAGGGAGCTGAGGCGCAAGGCGAAGCTCTCAATTTACCAGTCCATCTATATTCCAACCTTCACCTATGGTCATGAGCTCTGGGTAGAGACTGAAAGAACAAGATCGTGGCTGAAATCAGCTTCCTCGCAGGGTGGCTGGGCACAGCCTTAGAGATAGGGTGAGACATCCACAGGGATTTCGGAGTAGACGCACTGCTCCTTCACACTGAAAAGAGCCAGTTGAGGTGGTCTGTACATGTGATTCGGATGCCTCCAGGGAGATTTCCTTTGGAGGTTTTCCAAACTCGTCCACCTGGGAGGAGACCCCACGGCAAACTCAGTACTCGCTCAAGAGATTACGTATCTTGTCTAGCCTGGGGACTCTTCAGGATCCCCCAGGAAGAGCTGGAAAGTGTTGCTTGGATTAAGGAATGCCTGGAACGACCTGCTTTATCTGCTGCCTCCATGACCCGGCCCCGGATAAGCAGAAGAAAATGGATGGATAGATGGATGGATGGATCATATGACTGTGCATATTGTGAATGCCATCCCCACTATAAACTCACAGAGAATTATCACCCAATTTATAGGCTCCATAGAATGTCTTGATGTCTTTTAGCTCATCGTTTAGGTTTTATGACCTCTAGCTTAGCTGGTTTGGTTCAGTTTCACCTTCGCAATCAACCCTGTCTCCATCCTGAGCAGCTGTTTACAAAATGAAAGCTCTCACAAACCCATTGTTGCTATCTGCCCAGCACAGACACGCTCACTGACGAAATTAGGAATTAATTAATTAGACTGAACATTCTAGAGCTTGTAGCACTTAAGTTGCAGAGTATGAAAGAGACAGAATATTGAACTCATCATTTATCACCTGCATCAGGTGTTCAGAAACACAACTCCAGTGAACATTAATTTCGCTCCGTCTCAGTTGGATGTGTAAAAGAGGCAACTGTTTGCCAATAATTTAGCCATATCCTTTTTAAAACTGAGTCTGTGATGCTGACTGTGAAGTTCTGCTCCCAGCCAAAAACTAATTAGACTAATTAACTGCCTCGACCAAATATTTTTAGTTGCCTAAACACAGCTAGACTTTATTTGTAGAGGCGACAGATTAGGAAACTGTGTTGAAAGGCAGCGACAAACCTAGATGGCCTTTTCATCATGCTTGATGGGGAACAGAGAGATTTATCAGCAGAATAACTGGTCTGTTGGCTGGTGTCAAATGCCTGCAGGGACAAAAGTGGTTATTCACCCTCCATTTGGAAAGATGATCTAACTGAAATGTATGGTCCTCGCTCCCCTCCATTGCTTGCACAGTAAAGTGATGACAGTTGGCAGCTGGTGGAGCGTGGCGAGACGAGGCTCATTTCTCACTTCGAACTAGGCTAATCAGTAAATTAGCCTTCAAAATAGATGTTAGCGCATCCACGGGATGTTACGATGATTGGCTTTATGGCATTTTTGACAGGTCCTCCCAGAAAGAGCTGCTCTGCGGCTCAGAGTCAGACCGAAGCTGGAGTCCGTCTGATCGCGCTCTGATGCACACCGATAATAAGCAGCATTTCTGAGATAATACTTTCCCCTCGGATACCGGCGATGTAACATCCGCACATGCATGGCAATGTATAGCATGGACATTTCTTGTGATGTATCATATTTTAGCACATCTTAAAGGTAATTATGCTGTGAATAATGTTAAAATAATGGTTTAAAACCATTTTTCAAAGTAAAAGAAAGTGTATTATGGCCCAAACAACAAGTGTTTTGACTTCAAGTGGAAAAAAAATGTGAATAAAACTTTTATTTTATTGCAAAGAGTTGCAGTGAGACAGAAAATGCCTTAGTGGAACCCTGAAACTGATGCTGCTAAATGGAATTCAGCCATCATTAACTTCATAAATTACATGTGTAGCTTAATATTTCCTTTTATAGAAGACAAAAAAATAGCTTTTTAGCCCCAACAATGCTCCCCCCCCCAAAATAACAGCAAATATCTGTAAAATAAGAATCACTTATAGGAGCATGGTAACTTTTTCGATTATATTTATATATTCTATCATATTTTACATTTTTCTATTGCTGTAGTGGTCATTTTCCACCTTCTGCTTGCTACTGTAGCAACAGAATTAATCCTTGGAGATCAAGAAAGTGTTTCTATTCTATTCTATTCTACTAGGATAAAATGATGTAATGTTACAGTCAAGAAATGTGATGAGAAATGTGGCAGATTATTAAGTTTTAAAACAAGGATGTTTTAGTCAACTTTTTTTTTAGCAACTACAACTTAATTCAGCAACATTTTATCACAATTGAACATATTTTCTGTAATTTGAGAAACAGGAAAAATCTGTACAATTCTGTCAGCTTGTTGGAAATTTAGAAAAAAAGTTGCTAAATAATGTTCTTTTTTTTTTTATAGCATATGTGTTGTTATGTGTTGGGTGTTCCAAAGCCACATCTCTCCCTACAAATCCCTCCTCACTCCAACCTCTTAAACATCAAAACACTCCAGCTCGAGCAACTTTTACATCCATAAACCCGAAGTCTCAGACTCCTGAAGTATCCTCGAACATTTCACTGAGCAGTTTAGCAGTTTAAAAAGTATAACCCCCTCCCGAAAACTCCTAATCTACCCTTGAGCATCTCCTTCTGTGGCACTGCCATTGCCAAGGTTTTAAATATTTATCAGAGGTATCGGTTAATTAAAACAGAGAGGGGCTTCAGATATCCTGCTCTCTAATCCATTTTAACGAACATCTGCCAGCATCGCATATGAGCACATGTCATTAAATTTAGCTGTAAAAGTTTGGTGCTTTATAAACACCTCCCAACCAAAACGGAGGAGGCCTATGATGTATTGAATTCATTACAATAAACATGAAAGAGCTGAAAAGAAGATCTACTGAATAATCTTTGCTCGGGGCGTCAAATCATTGTGTCTGTTTCCCAATGCTGAGTGTTTTCCAAAAAGTTTCTTCTCAAAGTCCAATCATTTTTTGAATGAAAGCAGCAAAAACAATAAATGACCACAGAATCCTTCAACAATCCCTAAAAAGTATTAATTTGTCGAAAAATCCACAATTCTAGCCCTTCTTGGTTTAGCTGATAAACTAGTACAGAGCCCAGCAACTGTATAAGATTTACCAGCCTAACCTTTCTCCATGAATTCATGAAAAGAAGCAATTATGGGTTGGAACAATACATGAAAGAGAGCCATCGGCACATTGCAAGACTCCGTTCTTTCTCAATAATGGAGCAGATAATCCCATCAAAAGTGAAATGCACTAACATTTCTGAGGTCAAGCCCTCACGCTGGCAACAAGCAGAAAGGCCTTTTCTCTGCTGCATTCACAAACAACAGCAGAAATATAGAGACAAGCACCGGCACTGTATTTTCATTATCTCAAAATAAACTCCCCAAATGTTGAGCCGCCGCTGTTGCTCCTTCTTACATGGCCTGTTGAGTTTTGTAGTTCTCGAGATCTGAAATATACTCTTGAGCTTCATTCCTTACGTCAACACAACAACAAGTGGATGCTCAGCTCGAACCCTCTGAACTGGCAATTCCTTGTTTTCGGTTTCGTATCAACGCTATGTAATGCAGAGACAATAAAATATCAACTAAGCGTGCAATACGGGAGCGCTGTGTGTTTTTCACGTAATTTATGAGGCTGCAGGATGTGCTGCCCCAGCTGACGATAAGAGAAGCAAGGTTTAACAAATGAGTCGGAGAGAGGGAGATAGGAAGACGGGAAAAAAAATCCTCTAACTTTGATTTACAACTGGAATGGAGAACAGAATGAATGCGAGGCTGTGAAGCTGAGACCTCCCATCTGCTGTGCTGAGGACAGAGGCAGAGCAGCCATCTGTGCCGGAATCTGCTTTAACATTTACATTTAGCACAGAAAAATAGGCAATCTAGATAACAAGGATTGAGATTATACAATCTGCTCCCGTCCCATGACTGAACATACATCGTACAATACATACACTACACCGAATCTGCGCGTGGGAAAAAATCTGCCGGAGAGTTGAAGTCATTTCATTTTTCATTTTCATTGCTCACCTTATTCTAACGAGGCTACGAGACGTTATTTCACAATAAATGTGGCGCAGGCTGACGTTCAGCCCGTTTAATTCAAATACTAGCATTATTAGCAAATTCAGAACATCCATTTGCAGGAGCCAATGCTATTTCAGATTTTAAATGATTTCCCCGAGAATCAAATGTCAGGACTCTACTTTAACGAAAACCTAATCACGTCTCCTCGGCCTCCTCCTCCTGGACCTCGGATCTATGACAAATGTCTCATATTTGAACACCTGCCAGACTTTGCTCTCAGATTCCGTCTTCTGTCACGGTGACAAAGGATGTGTTAAAGCAGATAGATGGATAGGACGGGAGGAAACTTTGATTTTCTTTGCTTTGGAATTTGTTCTACAGCTGTTTGCCTTTGATCCATTACATGTCCTGCTGTGTACATACTAAATAAGGAAAATCAAACGATTGCTCTTCGCTTTGAAGCACAAAACACAAGGATATACACAAATATTACAACATATTATAGATAGATGGTGAAACAGACCCTAGATAGTTCAAGACATAGAGATGTCTCTTCTTCTAAAAAGGAAGTTTGAGCAAAGAGAAAAAATGCAAAGATTCTTCAGCAAGCGGTTAAATAAGCAATAACTTCAAACAGGATGGAAAAAAATGAATTGGGTCGATGGAGAGAGTGCATGAGGAGGACAGGGAATGACGGAGAGGCGGTGAGACTTCAATGCCACATATCACCCCTCGTCCCTGGATTCATCGCGAGCCACCCCGTGTGGATGATTCACAATGTGAGACGCAATTACCAGCATGACATTTCCTTTTAATTGGGTTACCAATGACTCCTTTCTGAGGCAAAGGTCATTTTCTGGCACAAGTCAAAGTCTTCTGCCGCCTGTATTTCAGCGGAGAACTGATGAAGGATGGGTCCGGTAAACGGCAAGATCACACCGGCCCTGAAAGTGACATTTACCCGTCATTTGAAAGCTCTTTAGTAAGCGGGATTACACAGGCCACGAGGCAGATTGTACATCAATCGCTATGGAAACAACTTAGCTTCATGCGTAGGTATTAGGGTAAAGTGTCTAAACATGACCAAACTGGATCTTGTTCTGTTTTTAGTATGTATGTTTTAACCCTCCTGTTGTCTTCATTTACGAGCACCAAAAGAAAACATTGTTTCCTTGTCTGAAAAAATCCAAAAATTCAGCCAAAAAAAAAAAAAAAAAAGCTCCCCAAATTTCTGAAAATTTGCAAAACCTTCAGGAAGAACATTCCAATAATTCTTTAAAAGCTTCCCTTAAACGTTTTATTTAAAAAATCCCCCAAACTTCACAAGAAAATTCTTGTAAATATTTTCAAAAAATGAGCAAAAAAAATCCTAAAAATATTTAAAGTGATTACATATATATCAGTAAAACTTCTAGTATTTTCTTTAAGAACATTCACATAAAAATCAACCAAAAACCAGCGAAATTCGCTGGATTTTGGTTGATTTTTATGTGAATATTCTTAAAGAAACATTTTTAACATTTCTTTTTTCGACCAAAAAATGTTCAAAGATTTCCCAAAAATGTTGAAAATGTGGACATCAGAAGTTTCACTGTCACTATATATATATATATATATATATATATATATATATATATATATATATATATTTTTTTTTTTTTTCCCACATTTTCAAACTTTAAAACGGGTCAATTTGACCCCCAGGACAACACGAGGGTTAAACAGCAGTGAAAAGAACAATATCGGTTACTGCTTTTCAATTTTACCAAATCTAAGCTTTCACCTCATCATGACACATGCCAACCTGATGCATTCAGTGTGTGTGAACACACGCAATGTGAACGTGTACTGAGCTACTGCACGTAACCTATTTGAAGTACGCTAATCGAGGAGGTGGCTTTAAACTGCCATCACCTGCAGCCTGAGTGATTCGATGACAGTAAGAGCAATTTTACCACTTGCTCACATTTTGCAATTAACTAATCAGGTCAGATACTAAGGGAGCTGGCCCAAAGGTGTTTCCTAGCAACCACGCCGCTGAGATCGGCCCGCAGTGTTGGTGTGTGAGAGTTACTGCTGCAGTAAAACTGTCTCTCAGCCATAAGTGATTTGTGACTTCCCTCTCCTTTGCTATGTCAATGTAGTGAAAGGCACGAACCGTCTTTTGTTTGAGCCGGCACGCTTTTATTACAGCGACGGAGATTGGCAGGTGGTGCAGGATCTGACTTACAGCGAAACCATGTTTATCCAACGGACAGCGCAGCTTTGGCGCTCTGTGTAATAAAGATGTCTGATTCATTCCAGACAGCCCTGCATATAGGTTGTATTTTTATTGGCTTTTCCCGAATAAACATATGTGCTTAACACATTGCACAGGTGCAGCAACACAGTAGGTCTGATAAAAATGCTGGTAAACAAAATTTTCAGGTGGCAAACCAAACAGCAGATGTGCAATTTTTTCAGAATCAGATATTGTTGTCTTTTTTTTAATCTAATATTCAAACCATGGTGTTATCGGTTTTCATGAATAATTTTAAGCTCAGCTGCTGCAAACTGAAAATCTAATGTGGAATCATCTGCACATGGCTTTTCCTGTGGTGAAAAACCTGAGTCTAATATTTGTGGTTAACTGGATTTACATTAAAAAATAGAGTGTGTGACTATGGAGATGGATTATTGTTGTTTGTCTAGTTAGCATATTTAGCTAGTTAGCATGTGCCAGATTTATCACTGACCTCTTTTCCCCTGCTCTCTGTGCACAGGACATGATGGAGTAGTGTAGTGTTGATTGGTCTTAGCCACAATGTTAATTTTTTTCTATTTCCATCTGAGGGCCGTGCACATTTTATTTAAGAACCGCACAAATTAGACAGATGGTGAACCGTGAGGTGAAATTTACTTAATTTGTCATAAACTGTGTGACCACCATCTTTAGTTTTGGTTCTATTTATGCTCTTAATGACAGCACACTAATGCTAGCATGCTATCCAAGATGGTGAACCTGGTGTTTCTGATAGCCGTTTCTAAATTAGCACTAATATTATGATCATTTCTATGCTAGCACGCAGCACAAGGCCATAATGTAAACCCCAGTGAACTGTATCAAGAAGCTAAGCTGACTGTATTTTACATTATATTGCACACAGACAATATAGGCTATGTATTTTCAAGAACTGTGTAATGAAAGCCAAACAATGGAACACTCCCTTGTACAACCAAAGTGACAGCTGTGTTTTACTCTTGGCACAAGGTCAAACAGATTTCCAGTGGGTGTTGGAGCTGCCAGGGTTTGGCCCTAGTCCCCAATCCTGTTTGTGATATTCATGGTTGGGATCTCAAGGCACACTCAAGGTGCACAGAGTGTCTGGTTTAGGTACTTCAAAGTCTAGTTTCTGCTTTTGCATATGTTGTGGTTCTTTTGGCTTCTTTGAACTGTGACCTTCAGAGTGTACAGTGCAGTTTGCAGCTAAATGTGAAGCGGCCAGGATAAGCACAAGCACCACCACGTCTGAGCCCATGACTCTTTGGGGATTTGTGGATTGCTCCCTTTGGGTTGCAGGTGACTTGACGCCCTACACAAAGGAGTTTAAGTATTATAGGGTTTTGTTCATCGGTGACAGGAGTATGACATAGACTAAGCTGGAAGGCAAAGGTCATGATTTACCAGTTCTACATAATAACCCTCACCTTTGGTCACGAGCTCTGGGTAGTGACCGAAAGAATGAGATGGGGAATACAAGTGGTTAAAAACAGTAAGGTGACTAGGCTCAACCTTGGGCATCTGGAGGGAGCTCAAAAAAGAGTCACTGCTCCTTTCCATCAGAAAGAGTCAGGTGGGCTAGTTCCAGTATCTCATCAGGATGCCTCCTGGGTGCCTTCCCCTGGTGGTTTTCTGGGTATGTCCAACTGGAAGAAGACCGGAAGATCCGGAACTCGCTGTAGGGATTATATATCTCATCCAGCCTGGCAACACCTTGGGATCCCCCAGGAGGAACTGCAAAGTGTTGCTGGTGAGAAGACGTCTGGAACGACCTGCATATTGCATATTTCCTGAGTCATTAAGCTAATTTTCATACAGGATGCTAGATCGTTCACTTTCTCTGAGCAAGCGTTATACCAACATTATACATGCAGCCTCCTTATAAACTAAGCCATCAAGTCACTGTGTGAAATGATGTAATACAATGCATGCAGTGCTTGAGTGGGCTGCCTACATGCACTGTAATGAATGCTGATCAACCTTAGATTAATGGACAATTACAGTTATATTTTATTGCACATCAACAATATGGCCAAGTGCACTGTTGGGGGCGGCGGGTTGGCACTTTGGAAGCGAAGCTCCAGAGACAGATTTTCTGTATATCTCCATGTCTGACATTTCTCATAACTGATAGGCATATGGGAGAAATTAAATGATCCAAAAATACATGAGCATTGATTATCCTTGACATGCTTATTCTTGTGGTGGGATGGGAGATAGACTGTGAAATCATTCCCCTCTTTTTTTCACTTCTGACTGCTGTTCGGCTTTGTACAGCGATACTTTAACGTGTTATTCTTAGAATGTGCTGTGAACAACACAAAAACACTGTCAACTTCATTAGCCGCCGCCGACTTCATTAGCCCGTATAAACTGTTCATTAGCTTAAGAAGTTGAAAAGTGATCCTGACTGCGAACAAAGCATTGCTTTGATCAAATTCAGTCATCCCAAGAGGAGGCTGGCTCTTTGTCTTTATGATATCCTGACAACAAACCCCACCAGTGTGTCCTCTGTAGTTTGCAGTGTACGAATGTGAAGGCACACATTTGTGTCTGAAAGCGAATGTGTCTTTAGGGGTCTGTGTCTCTGCCTGTTAGAAAGTGTGTTTCTTAGGAGGTCTGGGAGAGTAGGAGTGTGTGCCTAGGTCTGTTTATGTGTGTGAACTGACAAATCTGAAGTTGTCTTGGATCTCCCTTCGGCACTGGCTCCCGCTAGCAACTCTCTGTCTCTGTTGTGTTTGTAGATTACAGGGGCTGTTGATTTTGGAATGTTTCTTTTTCCAACTTCAAAGTTCGACTGATCTCGCTTGCAGTAAGGGACTGAGCCACTTAAAACTTTCATTACTGCTTCCCTTCCTGCCTATTTTCCCTGTACCTCTGTCCACACATGCAGTGTATATGTGGATACCGCCGCTGTAGCACCGAGGTTTGACACATGACTGCATACAATACCGTAAGCTCTGCTCATCTGACTCTCCCATCCCAGCGTGAAGTAAGCCTGCAAGACGCTGAAGAAAATGCAGCAAGATGGACTGCTCAATCAGGCTCACAACAGCTTTAGAGCCGGCGTTAATTTGAGGCAGCGGGGGCTGAGGCATTTGCGAGTTGCCACTGGAAAGTAGACACATTAAAAATCCTGGCGAAATCCAATACAACAACTTGAAAGCCTTTTAAAGCCCAAGAGAGTTGAGAGTTAGAGTGCATTACAGTGCGTACATTAGTAAGTAAGGGTGGTTAGCAGTAAATGACATTAATCATGCGCCCACTCAGTCTGTTGTGGAAGCTTTTGAAGTGTTGCTGAGTAAATGCTTGGGAGACCTGGAAAGGACATGGATAACAACTCATGTCAATCACAGGCTCAGACAAATGTTAAATTTTTATTTAGTGCTAAATAATTTGTTGTGTAATGGAAATATAATATTTGAAGGATCAGGCATTTGTTTATTTCATGCTTTTCACGTCTGTGGCCAACGTTTTTGTCCAATCATACACGGAAACACTGCATGTGCTTGGATTATCTGCATAACTGATGATGTCTGCAGTGTATTCGTGTTGTTATCTGTTATTTTTATTTTAATTAAGCAGTTTGGAAGTACAAAAATGCATTTCGATTTTTGGTGAGGCTTCCAAATTAGCTACATTTCAGTGGTAAAATGATTTTATACGGCCTTTGTAGAGTCTATACTGGGTGCAAATGTGTGTGGTTTTACATGTAGTGATTCAATTAACAGTAAGAGTTCAGTGCTGTTGTGTATAATCATGCTCATTATTTAAGTAATCCTATTGGACCTCAAGATTAGAATCATGTTCCTCTGATCAGTCAGAAAATCAAAGTGGGATTACTGCGGTCGTATCATGGATTTCTAAGAAGATTAAGGGCTGAAACACTCATTATAATCTAAGAATCGTTCATTTCCTGATTGATTGTTGATAAAAAAAAATATTTTGCGGGGTGAAAAATATCTGGGAGTCAAGAGTCAGAGCAATTACGCGAGATCAAACCATTCGCCTGTCCATAGATTTGATTTATGTCGCGAGTGCTCTTCATACCAGCAGTGTCCATAGCAACAAAACCCTGCATGTGATGTACTTGAGATCTGACAGTTGATTGGTGTGAACATTTTGATTTCACAGTCTGAGAATGTCTGTCTATTATTCCTCTCTGGAGAACGATCAGCTTTGAGATGATCAGATTTAGCGCTATCATGTCTGCTTGTCGAGAAGGAGGTGGAGAAAGAGAGAAATGAAACAGCAGGAACGCTGCAGTATATGAATGAGCACAAGTGTTTGCATTTATCTTGAGTAACGTATGCACATCTCATTTTCTTCGCCCTCTGAACCAGTCTCCCAGTGTTATTTAATCAAATTAGCTGAAGAAATGAGTGTAAAACATCCAGTCGAACGTGTAAAACATGCTTCCCAACCAACTCCGGGTGTGTAATTAATCATGTGGAAATTAAAGTAAGAGGAGAAGGTTTGACCTTGTCCTCAGAGAGTTAACCCATGTCCGCAGCACATGACTATTTTTACATTATTTTCAATTATCATCTGAAACAGACAGGGGCCCTTGAGGAAGGTAGCCTCAATTTTGCCAAGTCCCTGTCATTGAGTCACATTACCACATTCTTTATATAGCTGAGCTGTAGAAATACGGTCAGCTGGCTCACACAGTGTCCCTCACTTCCCTGCCCCTTTAGATTAGAGACTCCCTTTGACAGAAATGTGCTTGTTTCCTACATACTCTCGAACTTCAAAAGTGTGGCACAAAACTTGAGATTTTTCCTTTCATTGCAGTCCATCACATATACCACAGTGGAATGACTAGTGTTGACAGCTGCATTCATAGGACATTATTTCATAAAACTACCCCGCATAAAAATGTCACAGAAAAATTACTTTAAAAATGTCACTTGAGTAATAGCATAAAAATTCAGCTTTGCACGTAGCGGCCAGGATAATGACTTTAGAGATACCGTCTTGTTGTGCAGCAAATACTTCTTCGTTTAGTGTGACAGCATCTTAATTAATACACACTCTGGGGGTGCTGCAGTGGACTGGGTGCCTGTGGTGATTGACAGATAGATTAATATTGTCAGACCCTGGAGACACATGTCACATTCCACTTGAAGCCATTGTTACTCGTTTCAAGGACAATATCCTCCACCTCGGCGCTGCCCCTCCTTCAATATTCCACTGTTGTTGCACCAAGGAAGCGAGTCCAAGTGTCAGTATCATTCAAACCAAAGTCCCAAAAGGCAAATGTTGAAGCGGATCCCATAGGAGAAGGAGCATTAAACATACTGATACCTGTCCTTTTTGCGAATATTAGCTCTGTAAAAAGTTAAGTGGCATGGAACGCAGGAAAGCTGTTCTGCTAATTACCTTCTACACGATGCTGTATGGTGCCTTCAAATGGGGCTGTGTTTATTCATGAAAAGCGTCCATATAAACAGTCCCCTCTTGTGGTATTCACAACCTCAACAGTGGAAATTTTCTGAAAGCTCATGATTTGTAATGTGTTTGCTGATGGCTTCAGAAATGCAGGTTAATCTTTGAGTGGATGATAAGTTATATATTGTAATGTTAGTCGTACACTTTTTAAGTAATTCTGTACTATCTCAGCAAAATGTTGATATTTCCAAAGGTCCCATCTTTCCACTATGCTTTTTGATTTCTGACATTATGCAACCTGTTCATTAGCTTGCTAAATAGTTAGCCTAGACACTACTGTCAACATCCATGTTGCTGTTGCCTCACAGCTGTGTTCTCAAGACTTACAGCCAATTTCACTGTAATGGCAAGCATTTAGTGCACACAACTTACCATGTCATCAACAAAAGTTCCCAAGTTCCATTGGAGAGCAGCATATTTGGCTGTATTATGAACTGACACTGGCCGTCAAATCACAGCATGTCGATAAGTACCTATGGGGAATCCATCTGTGCTAAAATGAATGGAGGAATTATAAAAAGGATCACACAGTGTTCTCTGACCAGACGAGATATTTATTCCTTTCAGCAAGTACTGGGTCTACCTACGCCGAGGTCTCCTAACAGTAGGCCATTCCCAAAAAACCTCTAAAGGAAAATGCCCCAGAGACATCCTAGTCAGATGGCCAAACCAGCTGGCCGCATTCTGATGCAAAGAAGAAGCGATTCTTCTCTGAGTCCCATCCAGACGTCCAAGCTCTTTACCTTATCTTTAAGCCCAGCCACCCTACAGGGGAAAACCTTCTTGGTCATTTGTGTCCCCAGTCTCATTCTTGCGGTCACTGTGCATACCATAGTAGAATGTTGGAATGAAAATCAACCAGTAAATCGAAGACTTCACTTTCCAGACTAACTCTTCTACAAGATGGTCTGGTACATTACCTGTACTACTGCAGATGCTGCACCAATCCCATCAGTCCACCTTACACTCCATTTTTCATCTCAACATCCTGAGATACATAAACTCCTTTATTTGGTGCAGCAACCAAAAGGAAGCAATCAATCAGTTTTTTGGCATGAACCATAACCTCAGACTTGAAGGTGCATTTTGTCATCCTGGGCACCTTATACCAGTATGCACTGAAGCTGACGTTTTGATGAAACAACAGAATCATGTTATCTACAAAAAGCAGAGATGTGAGTCTGAGGTTCCCCAGCCAGGTGCCCTCCATCCTCCACTACGGCTGTGCCTTCAGGTCCCATCCATGTCCAAGTTCATATCAGAAACAGAATTGGGTACAAAAAGCAACATTGACAGAGTTCAACGCCCACCAGAAATACATCTGACATTGAGCAGAGAATACAAACACCGTAGTAGTACAACAAGTGAATGCTTTGTAGCAATGGTCCTGGTACCCCATACTCCAGCAGTGCACCCCACAAGGTTATCTGGGGGACAAAGTCACAGTCCATAGGGCAATAGATACAGTGAACTACATGATGTTTGTAGCCTTCCCATCTCCAACTCCATATTGGAGATTTACATCTGTAATATTGCTATATTATGTTGTCTTGTGTTCTTTGATTGAGACAGTTGGAAGCTTGAGGAGTAAGTGAAGCTATAGTTTATCAAGACTGGCAGCTTCCAGCATAAGCTGTCAGATGATATGAAAGTTTACAAGTCATAAACAGAGAAATCTTTCCCATCCATATGAGGACAAAGCATTTCTGTAGCGTAATACTGTCTGTGACATAATTTGACATTACCTGCAGAGTTGTATATTGTCACAGTCCTCACATATAACAGTAGGTATGTCTCTTTTCATTCTTCGGGCATCTGTTGTGTATTCATTTAATCCTTCTGTCTTCTTAAGGTCAACAAATAAACCAAATCAAAGGCATTTCTGAAAGGAAGAGATGTTTCACACATCTTAAACTCCACCAGAGGCTATCTTTTACTTTCTGGAATCAACACTTTATTTAATTTTTTTCCCCCTGCACCTTGTTGCTTTCCCATATGGGTTTCCTTCATGTTTGTACTCTGCTTCAACTCTGCCTTGGGCTCAACTTTGGAATGAGTCTGTCTCTGCAACATGATTGGCGGCTGGGCTGCAGCCAGGGACAGCTGGTCTCTAAGAAACTGTCTTGGTGTTTGGAATACATTAACGGCCACTGTACTCAAGGTGCCTTGATGTAGTTGAAGAAGTCACGCTGCCTTTGACACCCCATCTTCTTTCAATATCTTGTTTGACATTTGGGATGCAGATATATTTCTTTCAGCAATTCCTGAAATGAATTTATTCCATCTAGTTATTTTTTTCTGTGCCTCCGCGGTGCATTAGAATCATATTAACACATGGCTCTGTCACTCACAAGCAGTGGCATTTCTCCTCTGGAAATTGCTTGCTTATGCTTTTGTTGAAAACACAGTTACTAAGCATCCCCTACAGTCAATCTAAACATTTTATTTATCAGGGACTGACAGAATATGCCCCAGAGTTTTAACGCTGCATTTGTTAACATCGCTTAATTGCAGACTACATATTTAACACTCCACTGGGCCATGGGTGGTTCAGAATTGCTTGATTTAAATGACTGCAGTGCCAGTCAATGAGGGAAGCCACACTGTCATCCAAGGCTGCGTAGTCACGATTCAAGATGACAAGACAGAGTGAAGGGAAAACGTCATTAGCAAACACTTCCTTCTTGAACATCGCTGCATCTCCCAGAATATCACAGGTAGTTAACAATTAGTATCAATTCTGCCTAGATGATCTCTGTATGTGAAGTTAGATTAAAGATACAACTACGTCAGTAATGCATTAACATGTTACAATAATGTGACTACTTTTTACAGTAATCAATGATGTAAGAGATCACATCATGTAATGCACTTCACTGCTTTACAGCTGCTAATCCCAGCAATGCTTTGCTATTTATCAGAAACGTGCAGTGATATAAGGTCGGCCTCTTTGCATTTAGTGGACGCAACTTTTCTTACTGTGTTGGAACAGAAGGGAAGTCGTTAGAAAAGAAATTCAGTTCCGTAGTATTGCTATATCAACATGAATCTGAAATTATCTGTAATTTCATAAATGTTTTGTCTGTATTTTTGTATCGGCAACAGAACATAAGTGTTAAGGATAGACAGATCCAGATGCTTGAAAATTCCTGTGTGGCCAGAAACTGCAAACCAAATGATCACAGTAAGACTCTAGAATTATTGTATTTGCTTGAAGGCAGTGCTTCAGGTAGTTCACCAGTGAAAGCGGCTGTCTGAGATGTCAGCAGAGATGTGATTAGATCATTATTGACAGATCCAAGGTCAGCTTTCTGTAATGCATTGCTGTTGACGTCTGATGGCTAATCAAGCTGGGACCCAGTGTTGGGCAACAGATTTGTGGCTTTATTAGTTCAGCTATAATTTTCAGTGGTAATTGTGCTGTTTTCACAATTGTTCCAGTGCAAAGGTCTTCTGTTGCTTAAAAGTGTGGTAGCATCCACATAAGCTACATGGTTCTGACTTCATTTCTGAAGCAACGAGCACAGACAAGTTCTCAGTGAAACAAAACTCGGGATCTGTAAGTAACGCCGCTGCCATACACCAATGACCTTATGGTCAGTAAGGTGGCTTCGCCCATTGCAATCTTGGCACTGTCTGATTCCTCTTAACTTCTGATTAATTCAAAAATGAGCAAACAGGCACAGCGTGAGTCCAGCTGAGATGGGCCATGCAAATGTCCACTGAAAAATGAACTTCTGTCATTGAAAATGTAAGCAAAGACATTACAAATTATGAACGCTGAGCTTTCAGAAAATTTCCACTTAGGAAGTAGCAAGCACCACAAGAGGGGGTCATTCATAGGAACCTTCCTTGCGAGCCAACACGGTCTCACGGGGATTCGTGAAACTGTCACGTCAGTTTTTGTTTCGGTTTCGTGCGCACCAACACGATGTCGTCATGTTTTTCGTGCCGCTCACCACGAGCGAAACCTGCTGTGGTAATCACATCTGTAAGTGGTTTATACCGGCGGATTCATGACGATCTAAGCTGTCCATCGGCGTTTGCGGCCGCTGCTGCGGCCGCCGCTTCGGCCGCCGGACATTCTTTAAATTCCTATGCAAATTCGGCGGTTTCATGACGATTTAAGCTGTCCATCGGCGTTTGCGGCCGCCGCCATTGCGGCCGCCATTGCGGCCGCCATTGCGGCCGCCAGACATCCAGCAGGTTTCGCTCGTGGTGAGCAGCACGAAAAACATGACGACATCGTGTTGGTGCGCACGAAACCGAAACAAAAACTGACGTGACAGTTTCACGAATCCCCGTGAGACCGGGCTGTGCGAGCATAGTAAACACGACCCCGCTTGAAGGCACCATACAGCATTTTGTCGAAAGGAGGAACCAGTTCTTTGTACTTCCAAGGTTGCCATATATTTCCGTATGACCATGACATCAAGTTCCAACCATTAGTGCAGTCTGTCAACACCTGTTATTTCTAAACTGTTAACTCCTGTACAGCTACATGTTTGTTATTGTCGAATGTTAAATGCAGGTATGAGCCTGCCATTGGCTGCTCATTTCAGTCAGTTTTCTCCTCTTGTGGTGTCTCGGTGTTACCATTTTCAGAATCCACATTATGGGAAACAACACCAACCTCCAAGCAGCAGCCTACCACAAATAAAAATATGGATCATGCGATAAGGCAGCTGTACTAGTGTTTTTCCAGTGGTTTGTTCATTGCAATCACTGTTCTCACCTCCCTGCGTATTGTGTTCCACCAAAACAATTAACCTGTCACCATTTTTAGGGAACACCACAGCTGCATCCTTTGCGTAGTTCTACTCAAGTTCACTGTGATACAGCCAGTCCATTATGTGCTGCAGAACAAGCTGGTTAAGCGAGACTAACTGTTTGTACATGATAAATCAATAAAATTAAACATTAAAAGTGGCTTCTGCTGTAGAAAACAACTTTTGCCATGCTGGTATCACTTAGCTTGCCACATTTCTCCTCAGTGTGGTGAAGCATCATTGAATGTAGAGTGGCTACTAGCTTAGCTCACCACATTTTCCAAGTAGCTTTTCCAACACTGCTGCTTCCAAATTTGCTCCAGAGCCTTTCATTTGTGCATTTTCTAGAATGACTGATAATGAATTGTACAAAGGGCTTAATTACCAAACAAATATTGGCAGCACACACATTCACAGCTCATTCATGTCTCCCTCTGGCTGCTGATTGGTCGACTGAATGTGCTGCTGGCCTCCCACGCTCAGTCAGTCTGAGGAGCCACAGCCAAATGAGAGCACATACACTGAGATATTGGGGACTTTATCAGGAGAGAGGAGTTAAAGCCTTCCCTCAGATTGCTTCTTTGGGGGAAAAAAAGTCCTTAAAGGGGTCTTAAAAGTCAGCTAATCTACTGAGAAGGTCATTAAGCTGGCAACATTAGGAGGGAACTCCAAGATTATTTACATTATTAGTCTTCTGAGCTTGGTTGTTAGCATTGATAAGCCTGCAATCAAGCATCAGCTGGGTTTTGTCCGAAAGTGGAGGTTTCGACAACTTCACTGTGAGAATGGCACTTGGGAGTACTTTTCGTGCTATTAAGGTTACTATTATTCTTTGAAGCTGTTAAAAGGCACCTTGACTTTGTGATGAAACTAATTACTTTGGCTGTTGAGTAATTAGGAAAGTAACATTACTACATTTTTTCAGTTAGAAGTAAATGATTAAACACACTGGATACCCCTGGTGTGCCATCAAGTAGAGAGCTTGGTAAATATGTCAGAATGGAGGTCAGCGGGCAGAGTTTAGTGTTTTGTGAAGCTTCTGCCAGTGTGAACAGCCTTTCACAGCTGCACTTAGCATTACTGTTGTGTTGATGACATTGGTGAAAGCATCGCAGTCAAGGACAGCCCTCCTCCTCTTGCTTTTTTTGCAGCCACGTTTCATCCAGCTATTGAAGTTGCCTTTGCTGCTTGGCAGGTGAGAGTGTGTGTGTGGCCAAGGCCTACTGTGAATGACCTCCATTGTCCTCGACCTGGCCGAAGCTGCCATCTCTGTAGCGACCATCATATTTCAACCCCACTGTTCTCCAACTGCGCCTCACGGTCCCCCCCCCATCCCCCCCCCATCCCCTCTGCCTCAAGTTATTGTATTATTCCTGATATTAAATGTCAGCCTGTTGAGGAAGATATATGATTTTACAGGTACATTTTCGCCCCTCAGCGAGCATGTCCAATTTACACGGCGATCGCGGTGAAATACATCTGGCTTAAGAAGTGGACTCGCTTAAAGAAATTTTATGGTTACATATAGGCAATATCAGCGTTGATCTTTTTTCTCTCAGCAAAATAAGCAGTTATTATTTACTGAAAATTACTGCTGCGATAATGGGGTGAGTGTGCCGACAGATAGCCGCAGCCCCGCCAAACGTTGGAAGTGCACAACGGCCCGAGGCAGTCTCATCAAGCCAAATAATACATTTACAAAACATTTTGTTCTCTGCAGTACATTAGGCAATTCAGTTTTCCAACCCGCCATGTGAATATCCTAAAACAATATCAGTCACTGCGACCAACTGGAGCAAGAGCAAAGGCACGCTTCTGTAAAGTAAATAAGTGGCATTAATGCAAATTGAGTTAAGTGACCACTGTGTTTAGAAAAAGAAATCAAGGCGAAATGGTACATTGTGACCTGATATTTTGTACTATTCCTAAAGGGAAATAAAGTTCTGTTCCCACACGACTTGATTGTGCAAATGCTGATGCCTTGCAGAAAACAACAAAAAAAAATGGCTCCCAGTTGGTTCATGCCATAACTCTTGTAACTCAAACAATTTGATTTTGTCCACTTGTTTTTGGTTTAAGTGTGTGCAAAGGCCAAGAAAATGTGCATGTGTTTGAGCTGTGATTGAATAAGAAACCCTGACTGTACAGCAACAGTCCCAGTTCATATTAAAATTACATACTGTAGAACTGGGCACATATAAAAGAGCCAAAAGTCTGTTGATAAATTTCCAGGAACAGATGTTTGCAGCAGATCCTCCTTGTCTTTTTTCCTTTTTTTTGAAACTCTCAAGAGAATTGAATATGAAAACTGGATTGGGCTCTTTTCCCAGTGATAAAAAAACAGAAAAAGAAACTATGAGAGATGATGGAGCAACAAACAAGCTTGACCTCTTGAAGAAACATCTTCAGTTCAATGTTTGTGTCTGGTTTTTGAGTGATTTAACTACACTCGTGTTGACATGGCCAGATGGTGTTAATTCGCTGGCTCTGTGCTTTAAAGACACGACTCTTGCATTGTAAGAAGCTTGGTGAATTTTGCTACGGTGTACTTTAGATGAGATCAGGGATATTGTTGACACTGGAGCTGTGTGGTGCAACAAGTTCTTTATTTTTCAGTGTGTCTACAAATTATTCAAAGTGAAATTTATTGATAAGTGACAGCTTTAACTGTGATATGATTGTCTTTAGAAATGTAATTAACGCAATACTGGGAATTAAAAAAGAAATGCTACCACAGTGGATAGAAACAGCAGTGGGAATACAGGATACAGGATTGTGATTATGATACAGACAGATGGAGGATAATATTACAGAACACGTACAGCAGTGTATATATAGAGTGTTCATGGTATAAACAGAGTCACACACTCGTGGCGTTTTAGGCTGCCAGACTGCTTTAGGCTGACAACCCAGTGTGAAAACTAGAGACAAGATTTATACAGTTATTTATAGATACGAAAATGCTGCCAAGTGTTCTTCACAGCAGTGTAACTCCAGTTTAGTTCTGCTCAGGTAGAAAGTCTGAATTGCATGTGTCATGACCGAGTGCAAGCCTCTGGGGCTGAAAAATGAAGCCAACACAGAAGTGCCAACAACTGCAGTTCATCGAAATGGTCACTTGAGGCGGGCGGCAAAAATGAGTCAATCCCCACAGACGGCCATATCAAATGTTCAATTTTACAGACCAAACCAACAGGTTTACAGTCTGGTGCAAAAACTGTTTAGGTCTCAATAGTCAGCCCAAGCACTTTAGTAGAATAAAACTGGAATTCTCTTTTAAATCCTTAAACATGTGACAGAGGCTAAATGTGAGAGAAGTTCTGCTGTTCTTCTCAGTGGAACAACATTGTCATCCCATCTGTGGCTGGTGTATCTGAAAGACTCAGAAGGATGTTCTCTGAATACAACATCTTGGTGACCAAGCAACATTGAAGCAAGCGAAGCAACATTATAGATGCAGTCCAAATGTAGAGACCTTTATTCATGAGACTAAACAACCTCCTCCCAAGCACAACTCATAACACAACAGAACCAGCTGCTCACTTAATCTGAAACATAAACAAAACCACTTTGAGGACAACAATGTTGACATTCTGGAAAAAGAATAAGAGAGAGGAGTGAAGACAACCATCTTTGTTGAACTGAAATGGTCATCTTTAAACAAAAAAGGGGTCTATTACAGCAACTATCAGGTACTTGGGGTGCATTCTTGAGATCTCTCTTCAGAAAATTTCGTCCATTAACTCCTTAAATCATTCCTCACTTGGCAATTTCCAAAACACTCACACCTTGAAGCATATGAGCCTCGAGTTTTTCATAGGACATTAGCCTGTAATTTGGGGGTGACAATATTTATCTCATATTTATCAGTCAGTTAGATCTGGAGAGGCTTTGTGGATAAGAAATGGAATATTTTGAAGGACTAAAAGAGAAGTTCATTTGCCTTTTATGAACCTCACAGGATTACAATGACCTGGATGACAGAAAATCTATACAGACAGACTGTTCAGTTAAACTATAGGTGACGTCATGAAGGACTCTCCCATCTTTATATACAATCGATAGCAATGACAAACTATTCAACTCCAGTTCATATTGTTCATTACCAGCAGCACAACAGTTACAGCTAACCTTTATGCACAACTAAGCAAGTAAACAGGGTTATGTTACAATTACAGTTTGATCTCCATTTTTCTTTATCATAGATGGAATGCTAGAACATTGGAATACAAGAACAGAGAGATATTTATCAGTACACTACAGTTTTAAAGTAGAACTGCTCAGTCATGGTGTTCACTACTTAATTGCTTATGATATAACTTCCAACAAATAATAAACACCATATGGACAAATTAGCAGGGTAAAAAAGTACGATATTCATCAGATGGGGTCTGCAAAATATGATTCAACCGCACTTGTGTTGTTGATAGATAACTATGTACAGCTGATAAAATTAGTGAGTAACAGTTGGCATTTTAGGACTGCAAAAACGAATGTTCAATAGACCAGAATGAAATGTCTGCCTTTGTTTACCTTTGTTTGAAATCAAGGACTCATTATTTCAGAAATTAACAAGAATTCTGAGTAAATATATCACTGTTTTCTTTGTAAAGCGTGTATGAGTATTGAAAACTTGGCTGCTGTTATTCAATGGTGAGTAAACAATTTGCGTAACTGTGTCACATTGTAGTTATTGTTAATACTAAAATATCTGACTGATTTAAATATCAAACTATGGTGTGCTATGTTAAATGTTTTCTAAACTCCTATCTACAGTGTACAGCCAAAGTATGAAAGAAAACAGAAAGCCCATGGATGTCTAGAATATCTCAGAAATACTAGCATCACACCGCCTGTTCGGTATCCGCAACCTCTGACCAGTCAACATTTTTAAGTGCATCAGGATCCAACGCACTCCAAAGTGCACAAATTACTCCCTCTTCCTAAAGGGGGCTAAATGATATGCTTTTAAGAATAATTATTCTCAAAGGCACACAGATGAAGCAGAGCAAAAAAGAGAGGCAGAGTGCCTGTATGTCCCCGACCTTAGCCATGATTAGCATAATTGAATTTCAAACGATCAGGGGAATATTGAGGAATAGGGAAGCCATTGAAAGTGTGTAAATGGTCTACAGTCGGCACACCTCGGTAATATCATTTTAGAGAGTGTGGATGTGGTTGACTGGAGGGCTGATGTGTCAGGCTAAATAAAATACATAAAGTGAAGACATGCAGGAAGGTCAAAAGGTTATGTGCTGTAGGTGCTCTGCATGAATCAGTATGCAAGATTTACATTTGTTTTTGCTATCTTGAATGAACAGTTTTCAATTCTATATCAAGGCCTTTGCTCAATCTAAACTAATTATTCTTGGATGTATTGCTATTGGTGTGATGTGTTTGTTCAGTCTATATTTTATTTTATATTTTATTTGTTTGGTTCGCTTATTTTATACTGACTGTACTGAATATAACAGGAGAAATTATGAGAGCCACAAAACCCCTTGTAGCGAGGAGATTTGGGGCAGATGAATGGCTCAACAGAATACCCCACTTCAGTGCACGGTACAAGCTATTTGTTTCCCATTTCCAACTTCTAGTCAACTTTGATTTCTTGTAATCATTAACATTGTTTCCTCCTTGACAGACTGGCGACCTGTCCAGGGTGTCCCCTGCCTTCGCCCGAGTCAGCTGGGATGGACTCCAGCACCGCCCGTGACCCTAGTGAGGATAAAGCGGTGTATAGAATGGATGGACGGATGGATGTTTCCTCCTTTTTTCTTAAATGAAGATGCCTTAACCCAACCCAGGCTCTTTCCCTACACCAAACTAAGTCATTTTTTTGGTTTGCACAAACCTAACCAAACCCTATTCACAGATTTGTCTGATCATATCACAGACATTGGACATTTGCCATGCTGATTGGGGTTCTAGCTGAGATAGGCTCCAGCACCCCCCACGACTCTAGTGAGGATAAAGCGGTGTATAGAGAATGGATGGATGGATGATTGGGGTTCTCTGTAGTGGTCTTTAATGATAATGTACTTTTTCTGTAGAATTTTTAGCTTTTTTATGATGTGTACCTTTTGCCTCTGCACACCTTGATTGTGCAGAATTGTAGGAAAGCTATCATAAACATGTTCTGTATTGTCTTATTTATATCCCTAGTTGTCTTGTTCTCAGTACCAATGGAGAACATTTGTCTTAATTTCATGTTGGACCAATTTGTAGGCATTTTGTAGTGGCTTTTCCCCTAAAACTACAACAAAAAATACAATCAAACAGCGCTTCATTGCAGTAGCAAGTGGGCCAGTTGGGACTGGGCTGCACATTTTAAAGCATTGTGGATTAACAATGTACTAAATTATCACTTTGTGGCTGCTGATTCATTAACATGATTGGGTGCAATTCAGACGTGAACCTCTGTTGAAACTGACAGAAATGTTGCTAGTAAGAATGCTAGTGCAACTTTTATGGCTAAGTCGCCAGGGTGGGCATTTAGACATGCGGCCGACCCATTCAGCTGCTCTGAGATTAATGGAAAGGAGTACATGTCTACAAGGGGCTTATTTGTCATCTTAAAGGCAGTTCCAAGTCATGTATTCCATTTTTTTAATTTGGCAGAACTGTTGGGTATTTTGTTTGCACTTTGAAAGCAGTTCCAAAATGTCAGCCACTCCCCACTTCAGTGACTCCATCTTTCCCGCAGCGTTCACTCATCCAACGCTGTCTTTAATTTTTCCCACCAGTCAGTGGTCTGCCGACATGACGTCTCCTCCTTGTAAGCACTGGGGATGTGGGGATATGGAGATATTCTCCCTGTCCGTGTCATTATGATGAATGAGCAGAGAGGTGTGGCAGTGGGTAGGGCAGGTTTCTCCTTGTGGAGCGGTGAGCTATCGCTCAAGAAAGGGCCTCTGGAGTCGAGATGTCCATAAACATGCACATAAAATCAGATCCTTCAGCAGGTGGTATTCTGTCCTTGGCAGAGGAACGAAAAGTCAAATTGGCATACATTAGAATGATGGTGGTCATCCCCGAGGACAGACTGTTTTTAGTTATCTGTCACTAGTTGGAAGTCAGAGGCTGCCTAAGAGCCCTCTGATAGGATTTGATTTCTGCCTCAGAGGGGACAAAATGTAATCTTGGCACTCAAAACAGCTGCTGCCCACCTCACAATGCAGGGGAAATTAATCACATTCCATCCATTAAGGAATGGAAGATTCAAACTATAGGAAAGACAATTGAAATCAAAATGTCACCATAAGCGTTAAGTTTAACTCTTTCCTTAATTTCCTATAGTCAGTTAAACAGCCAAGTGTCTCATGAATACAAATAAGCAATTAGTCTTACTGATTAACCATTTACTAACTCAATACAGCCATGAATCTAGACAATCATTACCTCCAGGAGAAGCTGTTCTTTTTAAAAAAGCTCCAGCACAGCTCATAAACAACATATGTTCACAACAATTATGGTTACCCCAGAGGCAAATTTAACCTTGAATTTCTGTAGCAGATGTTGGCAAAAAGTAACAGAGATTATAACAGCTTTGGATGCATGATTCATTGGCATTGATGAGCTCTTATATTGGTCACCAGTGTCTGCTGCTTTGCAACTTAAAAAAAACAAGTCGCACGATATAAAAGACCGTTACATACTTGGTCTGGCTGTTGTCCACCCACTCCTACAATTTAACAGATGCACATGGTCAGGTTTAGCTGTGCGTATCGACTGAACAGAGGATGCTTTAGGGCTTTCGGAGGAAACAGGGGTGGCAACTCTCACATTTATGGCATAAGGCTTCTGGGAAAGTCAGACTCTTTATTCTTGACTGTTTCACACTGCAATATATAAATAATAACAGGAAGTGTTAGTCTCTACAGAAGAAAACACTTTGCTATCGCCTCTGTGGCTTCGTAACTTGCGTTTACAATAGAATGTGCGTTCTCCATTGTAACAAAAGGCTTTTGATTATAAGCTGGAAGGCTACAGATCCTACAGAACCTAAAAATTTAAACAATGAGAGACTCTCGGTACTGTCTTTAACACAGAAGAACATCCTCACTGTAGCCTATTTTGCTATTTATTTAGAAGAGGGCTCCGTTTGCTCTGTGCCAGGCTTGGCTTTACTCAACTCCCTCCAGACCCAGTTTTCTCCCAGACTCAACTGGGCATGCTCCTGTCTGACTTGGAAATGATGTAGTCCAGGCTACAGCCCCAGTCTGGTGTTATATCAGGGGCTTAAAGTGCACATGTATGCTTAATTGGACTATACACCCTTGTGTTTCTTCAGGGGCTTCACCGATGAAACGACAGAATGTTACCAGCTTGTTCATGGAAAGCTTCATTAAAATGCTGCTAATTTACTTGCAAGTAAATTAGACATGTCAGTGTTTGTACTTATCAGCACAATGCCAATAACATTTAGCAGGTATAATGTTTACCATCTTGTCCCCTAAAAAATGATGTTCCTATACAACTAACTTGCATTGTCAGGTACATTTTGGGGGATTATTTGTCTGCAGCATAACAGCAAACCCAGCACTTCTGCAACATTTGTGGCGTTCGATGGAAGTCCTGTTATGCAATCATGTCAAGCACTATCTGTAATAAGCGCTGAATCTCACTGTGTCAAAATGGCGACCCTTCAACTTGAATTTCATTTTGCAGAAGAGGAGGAAGTCACAAGAACCAAATCTGGTGAGTAGGGTGGGTGGGGAGTGATGATTGCATCGTTGTTCCCAAAAAACCCTGGCATAATTACCATGCAAAGCGCACTGGAGCTCTGGCATCCCATCAGACTACAGTTCAAGTTGTTTGCGCCCATTGTTCTGCCTCAGACACCCCAGGATACTACAGTAGAGCACTGCCTCGACAGTCTAATCCTAAAGTATTAATTCTCGTGCACAACCAGTGAGAATGCTCCTGGTGTTCTCGACTGAGGCGCCTTCCGATTTAGAAAACTGCAGGCTCTATTACTGTGAAAATGGTTGTTGTTTCTCTTGGTGGCAACTACAGCCCTAACTCTTGTTACACTGCTGATCCTCAACATCAAGGTAGGCTTGACTCAATGACTTACAGTGACCGTACACGTACCAACATAAAATTCTAATCAACAAACATTTCCCTTTTACTGCGTTGTGTTTTTAGCCGAATGTTAATTCTAACTTATCGTAGTAGTAGCCAAATAGATGGGAAGCCTTAAACATGTTGTGAAAGGGGGAATTTGAACTCAGAACATCACATTTTCATAAATTTAACCTAGCTAAATGGTGAGTGACGATAAAAGTAAACTGCAAGTGTAAACAAAATTAAGAATACTGGCACCACATGAGGCATAAACCCCATTTTCCTGTGACTAAGTCCTGTGTTGGACTTAGGATACCACCACCCCTTCAGTCTCTTAGTGTGGATTTTGTAGCTCTTTGAAAATAGAAATGTTTACTTCTATATTATACTATTATCTTATGAGGAGAAGATATGTTTTTTAAAGTGTAGTTTTACTGTCTAAAGACACATTTTTTTGGAGACAGGGTTGCTTGGTTAACAATAAACACTAAAAACAAAGTGCAGCTTTGCCTGATGGGAAAGTCATTAATATTTCAGGTAATTGGTCATTAAACTATACTACAAGAATAAAATTTCTGCCCGGAAAATGGTGCTATAAAGTTGCTGCTTTAGTTGTGAACTGAAGCCCATCCTTCCACTCGTGCTTGACTATCAATCAAGATCATAAAACAACAACAAATATCAAGCTCATGGTGGCGCTGGAGGAACAGTAAAGGATCACTCTAGTTGCTGATGATCCATCATCTGAGGACCATGAATGTCTTTACCAAATTTCACATTAGCCAGTCCAATAGTTGTGGAAATATCTTCACCTCAACACAGTTGACACTGCGATAAATAAAAGCAAAGCCATGGTTTGTCTTACGTATAACCTGTAAAATTTAACAACATTTATTCTGTTTATGTTCAAAAAGATATTTGCATTTAATAAATTAAACACAGAAACATTTCTGCTTTACAAAATTCATTCTTCATTTGACTGAACAGATTCACAGAGAGAAATACGACTCCAACAAAATGTGTCTACTTTGATTTCACTTTACCAGTAAAAAATAATAACCTAGAGTGAACTAACTGTGGTTAATTGATGACTCTAAATTGCCCATAGGTGTGAATGTCAGTGTGCTTGTCTGTCTGTATATGTAGCCCTGTGACAGACCGGCGACCTGTCCAGGGTGTCCCCTGCCTTCGCTCAAGTCAGCTGGGATAGACTCCAGCACCCCCCGCGACCCTAATGAGGATAAAGCGGTGTATAGAGGATGGATGGATGGATGGATGAACTAACTGTACGCCAGTGTTCATCTCAAAGTGTTTAGTGAGCACTATTCCTCATTGTTCCTGCAGTCACATCAGAACACCTCATTATAAATGCATGTGAGCTTTCTTTGTCCTCTACAGTGAAAGATCAATGCCAAAAGAGGTTATAAAATGGTAACCACATCTCATTCTATTTTATGAGTAAGTTAATTTAAGAACCTCTGGTGTGCCAGCTTATCATGAATATTGGATCAAAGGATAAGTGACTGAATATTAGGGTAACTTGGTTAATTGTCTCTACAGGCTGGACATATAATTAACCTTGTGGGCAGAGTTGGTGAGACAGTGTGTCCCCAGTTATTGTACCATGCAGCTGGAGCTGATTGTCTTCATATGGCAGAGACCACATATTCCAAATGCCCAACAGTTGTTCCGTAACCAACTGCATAGAGGTAAAAATGAAATTAAAAAACTGATGTGGTTTGTACTAGATTTGGTGAATTTGGCTTAAGCCAATTAGTCCAGACTGAATTATCTCAGTCTAGATTGATCACTACGAGATATTGCATGGACATTCAAGCACTAACAGAAAATTTACATTAATTTCATGCTTCACGGGTGATCACGTGTTATATACACAAACCCATATGAAGCCAAATGGAATTACATGTAAAACCCATGTATATTCCCAAGTGATACCCATACACATTTCCATGGGGAACCCCTGGGTCTACACGTGAAACCTATGGCATTACATTTAAAACTACAGGTGAAACTCAGAGTCCAGTGAAGCTTGCATCCATTTTTCCCAACACATGGGCCACTGGGAGTGTTGGCTCAGTGGTTAAGGCTCTGGGTTGTTGATCAAAGGTTCAGGGTTCAAACTTCAGCACCACCAAGCAAAAAGACTGTATTTAATTGTATTGGTGCAATGATAATAAAGTACATTCCCACAGGTAATCTAAAGGGTTTCACACATACACACCATGAAAGTGTTCCAGAACAACTGTTCCAGGCACAACATTAAAAACCGCTAGGATGCAGTAAATGACATTGATTCTCTTGATGCAGTGCTATGTTCTGCTAGAAAACCTTGGAATTTTTCATCTGTGTGACTGTATCAACGGCATTACCCCAGGAGGGCAACGTGCCCCGCCACACCACAAAAACTGCTCACAGACCACTCGAGGGATATGAAAACGAGCTTAAAGCACTGACCCATCCTCCAAACTCCCCAAATCCCAATCTGATCAGTGGGATGCGCCTCAACAAGCCTGATCCATGGAGACCCCACAACCCACAAGACCCAAAGGATTTGCTGCTAGTGTCCTGCATAATATTAATCTGGTGGTTTTAATGTCAGTGTATCTCAACATCTAGATTTTGCACCTTTAGTCCGAGCGGCATTGCGGATTTCCAACTGCTGACAGTTATAATTTTAAATAAAATGCCTCAACAGTTTTCAGATAGGTTGCCAGGAGACAGGGCCAATACATTTCTATCACTCTCATCAAAAATTATAATAACTATGGTGATCTCTCAGCTTTTCATCTAGTGCCATCCTCAGGGCAGAATTTTCAGTTTGCAGTTGGTGTATAGTTTAAATCAAATTCTCATTTAACAATGATCAGAGTCAGAGTGGTAGATTGTAAATCTAACAGGTGTGCATTGTGTAGTCTTGGTAAACAACCATACCAAACTCAAAAGTCCCAGTGCAAAGCTGGTTATTTGAATCCTCTCCCTGCCAAATGGTGAAAGCTTAAGACTCAGGATATGAAACCGTGATCACAACGCAGTGACAATCCAAACCAACAGACACACAAAAAGCTGCAAGCACATACCATCCTAACAGGCAGCTGACAGACAGGTGCAGACACACCAATACAGGCACCTGTCCATCTGTCTGTCAGCACGTACGCACACTCAGACACTCACACAAAAGAAACCCTTCCCTTCCCTAACAGCTCAGAGAGTGATTTTACATCTTATCCTTTCGTTATAGCTTCAGCTAATGAAGATGTTACAAGAACAGAGCGTTCAGAGTTCTCCTGATGCAGCAGATCCACACTAAGCCACCATTTCTTTGCAAAAGTCTTTTACAGTGTGACATATTTCAGCCTCAGGAATTATACATTATTGAGGGCAACTGCTTTACACCTCACTTGTCACCATTTCTGCTCTACAGCCACAACCACACTCAACATCATGTTGGCTTCATATGTTTTACCACTACAGTGCATGGACTGTATTATTACGCATGCCCGGTGTCTTATCGCATCAGATGGTGTTACCTGCATTTTATACATATTGTGCTGTGTTTATTTTCTTGTTTATCCTGGGAAAAAAATAAGATTGAAACAGGCAGATGCAAGCAGAGGCATGTCACCAATTCACATCATTCATTTCTGTCACTTTCATGCATTAACAAGACAAGAGGTCCGCAGCTAATGTAGCGGGTGTGCGATGATGTACTTAGTGATGCTTTGGGCTAAATGCTAACATCAGCGTTATAACATGCTGACAATGTTAACATGTCAGTGATTAGCATGCAGCATTTATCCTGGTTGACATCTTCGTTTAGCATTGTAGGACACAGGCAAACACAAAGTTCAACTGAAGGTCATTAGTTCTTTGAAGGTACTGTATGTGACCAAAAAGTAGCGAGCATTAGGAGAAGACTGGAGTTGTTATATTTCATTTAATGGGAAGCAAACATTTCTGTACCAAATTTAATGGCAAAACATCCAATGGGACTGGAAAAGTGAAAGATTTGAGCTACTGGTGCTTCTGAAGATGAAGTCAGGAGATCACAAATGTCTTGAGGAGTCGTCCTCCAAGTGCTTTGACATCTGCATTGGGAATTTCACTGCAATTTTGGAAATATTTCAATCCACATTCAAAACTGTCGACCTCATGGTAGCACTAGAAGAAAAGCCAAAGTCAGTACTACTAATGCACATAGCATAGTGCCACCCATTGGTTTGGGGACTACCCATTTTGAGCCTCAAGTTTCACATGTGGTCACTACTATGTTGATCTTTTGAAACTAGATGTAATGAACAAGGGATGGGATGGACACATAATGAATTGATAGCATGCTACCAATCACAAGGTAGCCATGGTCTACAGAATATCATACTTTGTGGTCAGTTTTTCTCTAAATTGGACCATAATTTGCAAAGTGAACATCATATTGTATTTAACAAGCCTTGAAACTAGAGATTAAGAACACAAACCCAATACAAAAATTCTTTTTGATTAAACAAATCTAGTGAGAAGTGTGGGCATTTTCTCATAGACATCTAGAAAATCGAGCCTGTCCTCAAACAAAAAACGACCACATAGGTTGTCTGTACACACCCGTATTACGACCGAGTGTTACGTTTTGACGTTAAGCGACCTCTAGCGGTTGAGTAAATGTCGACACTCCGGTGTCGCAGGTGAAACGTCACCATGAACAAACTTTTACCTAACACTATCCCTAACCCTAACCATAACCCTAAACCCGTGTTGCGAAAGTGAGGAAAAAGCGGTTTCGTGAGGGAAAAGCCATTTCGCGAATTAAATCCCGTAATGTGTTCCTTTTCCCCGTAGGGGTGCTAAAGTAAATACGCTCTCATGGGTCATATTCCGGTGCACGTTACATACGACCTGTATGGTCGTATGAGTTGGATGACTTGTTGATAAAATCAGACTTCTTTTTGCAATTAGAGTTTTGCCCTCTGCTTGCTGTTAGAAAGAATGCAGGTGTAAGGCACTTATTTCGGCATTGGCTTCCTTTTTCAGACTACTTACATTTTTTAATATACAGTCTATGGTGTTTCATCTTAGTAGTATCCACAGAAGCCAGCCGCCAAAAAAAGTAACAAAATAATCAACAAGCTTTTTGTGGTGGCACTTTGATGCCTCATAAACCCCAACAGCAGCCTTGCCAGCTTTAGCCCTTTCACACTCAATTGATTTACCTTTCAAATACTGTAGAGGTGAAAATGGTTTTGGAGTGGGTTATTATAATTTGGACCATTTTTGCACTACTAGGGCTATGTTCCAATAAATCTGACAGTAATTAGTTTAACAGAGATTGAGAAGTACAGCAGACTGAGCTTCACAAGAAGGACTAAAAACTGCGGAACTTTGTACATAATGAAAGTGCGAACTAAGTTGCATTTTGAAGTTTTTGGTCTCCATGGAAAAACTATCCATTATGTACTGGTTGGTACATTTTCATTATCTTTTAAAATTCTTTAAGACACCAACTGCAAATCTTCACCATGTTGAAGTCGTTACACAACGAGCATCAGAGTGTAGATTAATGTTTGTGTTGATCACCAGACTCAAACATAGCTCTAAGAAGGGTTCCGTGCTTTAATAATCACTTTATGGACGCTCAAACACGATTGCTCATGCGTAAGTAAAGGTTCTCTCTGCTTCTCCATATTCCAAGTAGAGTTTGATGGATGGAGGCTGGTTTGAACCCCGCTGCACCACAATGCCAAATTGCAGCTATCTGCTGATGTGTTTGAGAAATAACATTCTCCATCTCGCCCTGTCGAGATGCCAGGCTGTTTGGCCTGGCGGCGATGTATTAAATGGTATATTGATAATTGAAATCTTTGCGGCCCTTGCGATGCCTTTCTGCTGACTGTGATCTTTTAGGCAGATGGTCTCTATTACTCATGTGCAATTGGAGAACAGAGAGGAGGTGGGGAATCAGATAGGGCTTATATAAAAATCTCATTTTATTACAGAGCCGTGTATCGAGATTCTACAAGACGTACCGGAGATGTCAACACATAATTGTAAAAAATTGTACCAGCAAATTTGACTGAGCATAATCTTTATGAATTCAATCTGTTCTTACCTTGTATTTCACATTCACCATTTGGCAAAGCACTTAATATTTCAAACATACTTAACAATTGATAAATGTGATGCTCACAGGTTCCCTCTGACTATGTGCATCAGAGCTATAACCAGATCACTGCAGCACAAATGAGAGACCTCTTTTCATTTCCATCGCCTCAGAAATATCATATTGAAGGGTAATAGCCCATTTCGTCTCGATTCCAATGGACCTCATGAGTGCATTTTCACCCATGGCGCTCAGCTAAAATAGAAATAGAACAGACTGTTGACAGTAACCAATGTCACATAATCTCCCCCTGAAGGACAAGCATCAAAGATCAATTTATTTTCCTAAATGCTATTCATATATCCATCTCTGCAGCGCGCCCAGGGACACTGCATATCAGAGTTTAAATCTAATGTTGCATGAATGGATTCTACGGAGGGCCAAAAGACAATACAATGACAAATAAGCTCATCGAAAACCATGGAATGAATCGAAGAGCAGTATGGAAAATGTTATCTGAAATGGTGAAAATGTTTTCTCTGGAAAGCTGAGAGGAAGTGCAGCTCCTGACAAAGGAACAACCGACCCATTTATGCGGCAATACATGTAAATATCAAGGATGTGTATTAACAGAACATTAGAAACAACCGAGAAGTGCGAATTAAAGCTAATTGCAAGTGTTTCTTGACAAACACCTTTTTGGCTCCGACTGTTTTTTAGTCTTTTTATAGCTCATGCAAAACCTGCTACTTCTTGCACTTCATAATTGCTCAGCACACACGGGACAGGGAGGCTTTGTTTACTGTACTGTGAGCCGGCGGATCAATTCCTCTCTCACTTTGCCCCCTTTGATAATTGCTGAGCAGAAGATGTGTGTTTACAGTTGCAGTTCTGCCAGCTCTGAAACTCTCTGGACATGAATAAAAGGCTGCGAGGTGGGATGGGAGCGGGAGAGAATAAAAAAGCTGGCAGCATCTTTTTCGAAAATGCATGGCCTGATATGATCGGTGAAAAATCAATACTATTAAAAATGAGGGATGGGCCAACGGAAAGCCCTTCAAAGTGTCAGATTCAATAAAAGATGGTGCCGGGATAATTAGCCACTGTGAAGACGGCACAGATCTCCTACGTGACCTTGTGTAGAATTAACATTCGAAAGATATACTAACAGAGTGAAAGGGATTGACAGATATGCAGTCGATTTTGTTTAGAGCTTATGCTTTTTTATTAAAATTGTTCAGATCAGCTGTGTGTGCTGGATTGTTTTTATAAGTGGGGTCAAAGCTGGATCCTCATTTTTCCACACTCAGATGCATATTCACTTGTTGCGCAATTAGCTTTGTTGTGGTAAATCTATTCATTTAGTACAACAGTTCAACCGCTCATTAAAAATAATCAGCCTATCATGTGTCAGAATATAAATCCATTCAGACGTAGACAAGAGGGTCTGCTGAAGTTCAAGCTGAGCATCAGAATGGGGAAGGACGGCAATTTAACAGTCAACTTATCTGTTGGGATTGTCATGCATAACCATCTCTAGACTGTACAAAGAACAGTTGGAATTAGACAAAACATGAGGTGGACGATTGTTCTCTAGGCAGAAAGGCTTTGTTGATGGCAAAAGTCAGAGAAAAATGGGCTACAGCAGGAGCCGACCACACATGATGCCACTATTGCCAGCCAAGAACAGGAAACTGAGGCTGCAGTGTGAATGGGTGCATCGAAATTGGACAATAGAAGATTAGAAAATCCTGCCTGGTCTGATGAGTCTCAATTTTTGCTGTGACATTCAGATGGTAGGGTCAGAATTTGGCGTAAACAACATGAAAGCATGGATCCATCCTGCCTTGTATCAAGAATTCAGGCTGGGGCTGGTCGTGTGTTGGTGTGACGAATATTTTTTGGCACACTTTCGGCCCTTTGGTACCGACTGGCCGTCACTTAAAGCCTTTTCGAGTGCTGTTGACCACCTCGCTCCCTTTATGACCACAGTGTACCATCTTCTCATTTCAGACGGATAAGCACAACAGAGCTGAAGTTATTGCACTCCACAGTCACCAGATTTCCTTTGGGATGTGGGAGAATGGGAGATTTGCATCATGAAGGTGTTGCCCACAAATCTGCACCAGCAGTGTCATGCTCTCATGTCAGTATGGACCAAAATCTCTCAACGAATCTTTCCAGAATCTTGTTGAATCTATGTCACAAAGAATTAGGGCATTTTTTGAAGCTAAAGGGGTCCAACCCAGTACTAGCAAGGTGGAAGAACCTAAAAAAGTGACCAGTGAGTGTAATTTTGCTTAATTTCCCCAAATTTTTGACATAGCTGATAAAGAGACGGCATCGTCAGAGAAGCTGACTGAGAACATGAGCAGGAAACCACAAACGTGTTTTCATTTGACTTGTTTACATGGTTTTCTTCATTGTTTTGTGAAAACGGGTAGAAATTTCTGCGTAAAATGGTCAACACAACACAATAGTAGCATTAGTCTCATACAGTTCCTAATGTGGCTCTGTAATATCTGGTTTACAGCAACACCTGGACATTTAAAACTTACAAAGTAGACCAAATAATTACATCATAGGGGTATACAGGTTGTTTTTTTGTTCTCTCTATCTGCACACAGTGTCAGGGTGAATAACTGTAGTGAAACAGATGAAGTAGTTGGAAGCTACTCACTGCCATGGAAAAAAATTATTAGACCACCCCTGTTTTCTTTAATTTCTTCTTCATTTTAATGCCTGGTACAACTAAAGCTACATTTGTTTGGACAAATATAATGAAAACAACAAAAATAGCTCATAAGAGTTTAATTGAGGAGCTGATATCTCACCATTTTCCATGTATGATATATTTCCAGCTCATTTTGGATGACTGTCAGTGCTGATACGTGCACATGTACACATTCACTGGACTAAACAAAATGGTTGCATCTGCTTACATGTGGTACATTTAAAACTTTTAGCCTTTTCACTATCTGCATGACAGTGTTCACTGTGGGTTGATGCACATATTTAGTTTTAAAGACTGTATGAGGTACCCGATACCGATGATTATGATGATAATATTGTGCAAATATAGCAAACAGAAGCAGACAAACTGCTCATCATTGCCTCTGATCTCAGTGAAAACAGAAAGCTAGAGGTCAGAAACAGACAGTGGGTTTTGGAGGATAAAGCTGATCAGTCATGAGATTAACAGGAGACAGCAGGAAAAAAAAAATCACTCTGCTTGCTGAGCTATTTCTGTCCGACTGTCCTCAAATCTGTTTTTAATCTTGTAAATTACTGTCATTACCTGAAAATTGATTAAACATAACGAAATCGCTCTTTTGCTGAACCGATTAAAGATAAGATGACACATAGAAACAAGGACTCAGAAGTCAAAAAGCTTGAGAACATCAGGATTAGAAGATGAACTAGTGTTGCTATGGCCATTTGTCTTAAGTAGTTTAAAGTAAATAGAGCTTTTTGCGGGTCAGTTAGATGCTACTATTTGTTGAACAAATTACTTTTTTAAAAACAATTTCATAGTAATAATAAATTGCATCTATACTATAGATGTAACTGAAAATGCTGCACTTCTGCTCTCCAACAGGCTGACAATGGCATAAAACCAAGTCCAGCTGCATTTACTGTATGTACGGAGAGTAAAATGGTTGCCCACATACAAATTCCATGATTTTGAAAACGGGTGTTTGAGCAGCGCCAAGCTTTCATGTTGTCACTCAAAGTCCAACATCCGCTGCCATGAAGAGTGAAAAAGGTCTAGGTAGGGAAAATATTATTAGCCTTTATATCTTTGAGGAGGCAGCCATCCAATCCGGCCAGCTACCCTTGAGATACCGTGGAGCTGGTTGTTTATGGGGCCCTCGAGTGTCGCCACATAAGTGACAGTGCAAAGGGATCCGTGGGCATGGCAATGAACTCTGCGCGTCTCCACAGAGAGGGGTAAAGAGAGGCAATTTCTGGAATGATGGGTGCCGGAGATGATGCCCAATATGCTTCAGCTCTTTAGAATTTACAACCTCTGCAGCACTGTGTAAACAGCTGGGGAGCGAAACAGGGTGCTCTGCAATTTCCTCCTCCCCTTTCCATGTTTTTTTCCCTCCTTGTGGCGTTTTTTTTTGTTACTCCTCGGTCCGCAATGTCCTTGAGACAACATAATTTTAGATTTCTCTGGAGAAATACTTAACGGTAGTGCTCTTGCCTATTGTTTGGATGCCAATATTGCAGTTTTTACTTGTGCATCTATCACCGGTGACAGAGCAGAATTGTTGTGCTAAATGTTTACAGGAGGGCACCGCTGCCTGTATAAGCATGCAGGGGTTAAGAATACTGTGGTGAGCAGGTGTTTAATGGATAGTTGTGGGTATGACAACAACAATTCACTGCTATCTTGATGGAAGGCTATTATTGTGAATCTTTTTTACGATGCCTGTCGGCTGGAAGAGTTCTTTCGTCGATTGAGACTCTGCTTTTCAAGCCACACAGTACATCAAATACATAAAATATTAAGACCAACTTAATATTGGGCTTCATACCTCAGAGTCATTGTTTCAAAGTCTGCACTCACCTTCACGACTGGAGGCACATTTATGGTAATAAAGCTGCACAATAATCACACTTTTATTCTGTTTATTTTTTGTTTAACTGCCCTATTTTTTTTTAAATAAATGCGAAAGATTCCTCACAGTTGCCTGAATGACCTGATCGTGGCTTCAACATTTTGTGCAAAAAAAGCTTTTTGTCTCTGAAAGAAACCAATGTTATCTGTGCATGTAAGGGGATGTGCTGTTTCTTCTGATTTCACTGTTATTGAAAGTTACCCTGAGGGAACATGAGGAGGAAATATTTCAAAATAGAGGAAAAAAAAAAAGAAATCAAAAAGTCCTCATTTTTTTGTTCTCAATGCTCACTTGCAAAGCTTCTCCTGGAAAAGACTTTGCACTCCTTCATAAACGCCCAAACAACCCGGAAGCACATTGACCTTGGTGTTTAATCTTCTTTTACACTTGTTCAGAGAAAGGCTCGTTTTCTCTGGCGATGCAACAGCATGTATATATTTTCCTTTCACCTCTTCTTGAGTGCTTTGCATATTTCTGCTAAATGGATAGCCTAGCATCTTAAATTTACCTTTTTTAGTAGAACCAAGGCAGAAGAGAGAGAAGTAAAGTGTATTAGGTGGATTGAAAAAATCATCCTCAAACAAGAACCACTCTCATGAACATACAAATTCCCAAGAGACACACAGGAGTCATTCCAGAAACGCTGTAATATTCACTAATGTTCTTGTGCTAAGAGCTTTCTCAGAGACGCAAGAAAAAACGGGGAAGTGGTTCAAATGATGGTTGAAAATTGCTTAATTTGACTGAATTTGGAGCATAATTAACCCTCTAAACCCTAAAACCAGCTAAGGGGTTTAAAAGGCATGTTGTCTTAAAAAAAGAGCCACATTTACACCATTTATCAGAACCAGAAACTGTAAAAACAGAGATAACTGTTGGAGTCTTGAACTTTGCAATGGTCCTCGATCTACTCATCTGTGACCTGCTGTTTCATTGGAAAACACAATCAAATCTAAGCTTAAAATCACTGCATTTTCTCAAAAACACTGTATTCTTTGAGTCTCATTTACCTTGTGACCAGATCTGTGATGTGAACCACAAAAATTTCTTGACTTTTTGGCCTGAACTAGATTGAAATGCGGGCAGTGTTCGCAAATAAAAGACAAGTGCGGACATAAATTTGAAATGTAAGCAGTAAAACATCAGTAGTATGTAGAGCCACCAGTTCTTCTTCCAGTGTTGGGACTGCCTCTTTGCCCTTAGAGAAATGTTGCACATGTTGATTCCACATTTTGTCAATTTTTGTCAAAAGGTATAGTCAAAGACATTTGACTTTTTGTTCTGTCTTTTTTCTCATTAATGGTATTACAACTTAACTATACTATACTGAAGTCATTTCTAAGTTCCATCTACTTCTTGTGCTGTTTCCATAGTGGTGCATGACTTTATACTGCAGTGAAAAATCAACCCAAAGTGAGTAAAAACACCCAGGAACTGCTTGGAATTCAGAGGGTTAATGCACTAAAATACAATTAGCTTTATACAGATGTAATATTCTGTTCAGCATATCATTATCACCACGCATGGCTCGGCAAGTGAGAGGTTTGATTTATTTTTCTTTTTTTTTTTTGCATGATTTTGCACAGGAGCGGCTCAGTGGTTATTAGACAAATTCTCTCACTTGAACAACTACCTGAGGGTCTTTATGCAAGTCGATGTCCTTGTTAAAACCCTCTGTTGCGTTCAATAACACAATATCGCCTCCTGTTTAATATTCCCTCATCCATCTGCAAGACTGACCACACCTCAGTCTTCTCCAATCTTGGTAATGGAACACTTTGCTTTGGCGAGATGCGTTTCAGAATGCCAGATTATTCCCTCTTTATCGCTGTACGGCACATCCCTGCTCTGATGACATGTGGTTGGCAGCTGTTTGAATATTGTGTGATTGCTCTGCTGCTTTTGTTCTCGTCTTTCATGTGTTTCGTTACATTTGTGAAGGTCAAACTTGGCTGCAAACTCAGCAAAAGAAGCAGCTTTCGGTTGTTGTCCATTGACGGGCAAAGGTTTGGAGACTTGGTTAATTTTTAAGAGTCAAACTCATGAATTTTTAGGACACAGTATAAAAATATTCTCGCTGAAACAAATTATCCCACATGTCCAACTGGATCTCTGCAGCTATTTGCAGCCTCAAATATCTCCAATAAATTCCCATGTCTTTATTGTGTGTAATTCACTGCATAAATTATGGTTTCAAAAAAGAACATCTTCATGCTAATATGCTGCTTCACAAACTTTTGTGAATATCTATTTGCTGTTTCTGTTTTATAAGTGCAGTGGATATTACTTTACTTCACTCAGGGGTGTGCACACATGCCAAAGGCCAAAAGAGCTCACACAGTCTCCAGTCTGGTAGGTCAGCTCCCTGTTGGCAACAAAAAGAGAGCTTGTGCCAAACATCTTGAGCTCTGACCTCCAGAGAAATCTATCCCTCACTCTGGCCTGCTCGTTGGTCAGCAAGTATTTTTTTCTTTTCTAGAGCGCGATGCGGATCTACGACGATAGCTGTAGGGGTCCTCGGCTCTCGGGTCTCGGGGCCAACAAGTGAGCACACATTCAAAAGCAGACTTTCTGGCGATTGGGAACTGTAGGTTTGCTGTGAAGAAACCCTGTTGTTGCTGCCAGTTTGTGACTGATGGTGCACAGCCTGTACCCTACGCAGTGCAGAGAGGCATTATGCAAGGTAATGTGGATAAGGAAGTGGTTCTGTCCACCCACAGGGATGGATCTCCACAGTGTGTGCATGCGAGCCTGTGTGGAGAGAAAATGAAAGACGGCGGTCTATCTTGATATTTTTTCCTGCTTGCACATTTGTGGCCGGTGCAGAGGGGGGAAAAAAAGACACTCATTGACCTCCAACTTTACATATAATGCATAATAAAATGTTTAAGTGGCATAAGATCATCTGTGAACTAGCATTACATTACACTACTGTGCAACAGAGAAAGATTTAGCTGCTATAGTAGAAAACACTCCTTTAGCAGCCTTAATATATTGATATTGCTTTCCCTATATTTCCAAAATGACAGTTTGTTATGCATTTTGTCTCATAATTCCCAGTACAAGATCTTTCTTTGGATAAATATCTATATTACACCCTTGTTTCTTCACGTCACTGTGCACTCACTCCTCCTGACTTCAAGCGTTTTCACATGAGGGAGAAGGGAACAAAAAAAATAATGGAAAACGTAATGCATATTTCATCCCGAGAAGCGAATGTGATGGAAATGCACGCTGATGATGATTCATGCACATAATGGATCTGGCATCCCAAATGAATGACTCCATTCAAACTCATGTTGAGTTACAGCATCAAACTGTCGCCCATGGCTTTTAATTTCACATGTCGCCCCGAGCCGTGGCAGGAGACTGTTTGCATCCAATCCACCTAGAAATGTGACCAAAAAAAAACAAAAAACGGCAAACTTATGAGCCGCCTTCCTTTGTGGCTTTCTTGTTCTGTTCGAGGACATGAAAGTGCAGGCTAAAAGCTATCTTTTCCCAGCAGACTGCTTTGCACAACACCTGCATAAATGAACATGCAGTGGGATTTGCAAATAGGTTACAGTGATTCCATTTTAAACTTTTGTGGTTTGGCCATTAAAAAGTGCTGTTAGAAAGATATGTTTTAATTACAGCTTTGAAAAGACTATTTATAATTTACCTGGGCTGAATAAATCTGAGCGAGCACTGAGCCAAACTGCCCGTAATCCTAAATGCTTGTTCAGAGGTGACATGGGGAAATGAAACACAGCATTTTCCGGTTAGGCGGAATTATATATTTATAGAAACCGAGAGCTGAGGGTGCATGTGTGTGTGTGTGTGTGTTTGCTCGCTGTTGTTTTAAAGTAAAAACTATTTATTTACTGTAGTGAAACAAACAAAGCATGCAACAAGGTGCAGCCATGCAGTTTGTATGAATCTGTGTGTGCACCTCAACCTCGGGAATCCCTGCAGGGAAACACCGAATGCTTTCGCACAAACACATACTTTCAGTCCGCTCACGTAAAGATTACCGTGATAAACATTTCTCCCGGGGAAGGGTAAGTAACACAAGTAGATGGACAAAAAGTACCTGCATGTGTCCCACGTCTTCAGAGCACTTGAACGTCATTTCATATTCATGTCACACACATAGCAGCAGCGAGTGGCAGCCACTTTAATCAGACTTCAAAAAATAAACACACGCAGATTTTAAATAAAATATACATTAAACAAGACAAGAAGGGCTTCGAAATTCTTCTTAATCCAATATAAATATGTCATGCATGTATAATAACCTATCCACACGCATCATTCATTCCAACTAATGGTGAAAGAAACAGCTTGAATTATTGAAAACAGTTGCAGGAGGAAACGTGTGATTACTCCGACACAACAGGACAAAGGAAGACGATTTTTTTTTTGAGCTGTTTATGTATTTACCACACCAGTTGTAGCTGCATTTGGCAGAATTGCTGGGGTAAATGATGCACAAGTGAAAGTGCAAGATTAATAAGCAGTTTATCCCAGAAGGAGCTGCATCTCCTGCATCTTAATGTGTTCACTCCAAAAAAAAATAATGGAAACACATAAACACAACACTACCAGATACAAAAGTGTACTCTCGTCATAAGATGTGATGTAGTTTCAATTAGAAGACTGCATATCTGATGTTTGAATGCATTAAATGAGACTTTGTAATTAAACTTCACTGGAAAAAAACGGCTGGATTTTGTAAAGAAGTGGATTGTTTTAAACTCGTGTCCCCGTTGTGCTTCCTGCCATAAGAATACAACGTTCAGTGCAGTTTTCGGTTAACAAGGTCCCTTTGCAAGTTGCACGGCTCAGAAAATGCTTCCGGTAACAGAAAGTGAAGAGAAAATTTGAGAGAAATGCAAATGAGCTGCTGATTATGCAGTGCCTCAAAGTAAATGGAAAAAAAAAAAGGAGGCAAAAACAGCAATTACCAGAAACAATGTCCTGGTTATTCAGGATAATCGACAGACCTCAGCATCAATTGCTTTCACACAGGGGTTATTTCTTCAGTGAGGGGGAAGCTTTAGTGAAAGCTGGAGGTCTGTGGATTAACAGGGACCTATTTTTTTTCGAGAAAGGCACACAGCAGAGTCTTTCAAATGCAGCTTTTCAGTGCTTTAAGCTCCCCAAACAACATTAAATTTGCCTCCATTGTGTTTTAGCGGCAGCGAAAAAGTATCTTTTGTGTGTAGGATAAGTTCCTATAATTATTTATTTGAAACACAAACAAAACTTATGAGCCATATACTGAACTGGGAACATGTTTTATATTGACAGGACATAAAATGTTTCCTTTTTCTTGAGGATGACTGCTGTCACAAAGAAATTCCCAAGAGAATATAACTCGGTTAAACAGTTTTTCAAAAAAACCCCCCAAAACAACGCAGTTATTTAAAAAATGAAGTCATTTGTGGCTGGAGTACGATTCTCCTCAAGGATAACATGTTTACTCATAAATTCCATACATCAGTCAACCACAACACTGAACTTACAAGCTCCATTTGTTCCACCAAAAACCAAACCCATCCAAAGAGTCCTGTAAGATCTGACTTCAACATATCAGCAGCAGATCATTTAGGTTCTAGAAGTTGTGAGGGTTTTGGAGGCCAAGTTAACACCTTGAAGTCTTTGTCATGTTCTTCAAACCATTCCTGAACTATTTTTGCAGGGTAGCAGACAGCAACACCCTTCTATCAGTAAATACAGTTGACAGAAAGGGGTGTAGATGGTCAACAACAATGTTTAAGTCGATGGTACGTGCCGAAGAAACGTCCAGATTATCGACATAACCCAATGTTTCGAAGCAGAACACTGCCCAGAGCATCACACTGCCTCTTTTGGCTCATCTTCCTCCCATAATGCATCCTGCTGCCATCTGTTCTCCCCAAAAACGACACACATCTATTCATTCGCTGTCCATGTGATGTAAAAGAAAACCTGATTCATCAAACGAGGCTGTCTTCTTTCATTGCTTCATGGTCCAGTTCTGATGCTAATGTCCGCATATCGACCTTTGGGTAGTCACATAAGCAGAAAGCTGTGATAAACCCTCGTGTCGTCCTGCGGGTCAGATCGACCTGTTTTAAAGTTTGAAAATGTGGGGAAAATATATATACACATGTATTTTATATATTAAAAAGAAATGTTAAGGAAAATCTATGTTTCTTGAAGAATATGTTCTTGAATGTTCTAAAAGAAAATATTAGACCTTTTACTGATATATATGTAATTACTTAAGATATTTTTAGAATTTTTTGGTTAGATTTTTATTTATTTTTTGAAAAAAATTACAATATTTATTTTATTTCTTGCCAAATTTGGGTATTTTTTTAAATAAAACTTTTAAGAAACTTTTGAAATCTTCTTCCTGAAAATTTTGCAATTTTTTTTATAAATTTGGGGAATTTTTTGCTTAATTTTTAAATGTTTTTCAGACAAGGGAAGAACATTTTTTAGTGCCTGTAAATGAGGACAACATGAGGGTTAACTGTATGTTCTGACGTCCATCTGTCACAGCCAGCGTTAGCAGTTTTAGCAATTTGTGCTCCAGCAGTTTGTCAATGCGATCAAATCACTCGGATCAGCCTTCGCTTCCTTTCACAGAGCGTTGGTAGCGAATGACCCTGTCACAAACCACTGTTGTTACGTACCAATCACTGCATACTCCGAACAGCCCACAAGACCTGCTGACGTGAGAAGCTCTGACTCAATCATCTAACCATCACAATTTAGCCCTTGTCAAAAAATTCCTCAGATCTATACACTGCTCATTTTTCCTGCTTTCAACACATCAGCTTCAAAAAGCGACTGTTCCTTTGCAGCCTTGCATAAAACACCACTTGACAGGCGTCGTTATAATGAGATAATCAATGTTATTCACTTCACCTGTCAGCAGCTTTAATGTTGTGCCTGATTGGTATACACGACAATCTGAGCCGCCAATGAAAAGAAAAGTAACAGCAATAAAAGTTGTGAAATTGCAGGCAAAGATATAGACTCCGTAGATGTTACTACTTTGTTTTTTTTTAAAAAAATGATTATTCGTTGCATTTTTGTTTTTCTTTTCACTGACTAGTTGACAGTGCAGAGAGACTGGAAACAAAGACAGAGAGAGACATTGGTATGACATGAAACAAGCCTCCCAATAAGGAATCAAACCATGAATGTTGCAGCTATTGCAGGTTTAATTTAACTGTTAGACAACTGGATGCTGAAAAACTTCTGAGTGTTACACTTTTGACATTTTCAGATTTTTACATGAACAGTTTTCTTTGTTTTGGAGTTGTATTGCATCTATGTTTAATATAAAGGCTTCAAGCATCTCTTGGAAAAAGTAGAAGAATAAAATAAAGATTTTGAATATTTTGTAAATGAACTTATTTTACCCTATGAACACCTATGCTTTAAATTCAAAGTTAACCTTTATTACAAAGTCTGACTGCTTTCCACTCCTTATTTGTTGTAATCAATCATGCATTAAGTTTTCATTTGTTTATCATGTAACTGAATAATTTCCATTAATAGTTCTTTGTATCTCTGCTATCACCCACCGCTTACTAGATCTTGAAAAAACTTCATTAATTGCCAGCAAGTGACGCATAGTGCTGCAGCTGTTACTTTGGCCTACTTTACACTTCGCCAGGTCATGCGTCTTGGGTGTATGGGATAGCTACTGGATGTCAAAAAAAGCAATGATTAAATGCATCCACAAGGCATTCAAGATGAACTGAAGTCTGACTGTTCAAACCACTTAAGGAGGCTTTCTTGCCAGAAGTTGAAAAGATGTTAATGTGTCTGACTCTCCAAGGCGTATGTGTAATCTTTACTTCTCCAAGTGTGACTGCTTGGAAGTGGCAATAGACAAGTTATTTTGCTTTAACTCATAATTATGAAGTAAATTTTGATTGCACAGTGTAATGGCTGCAGAATAACGACACTATTGACATTTAGATTGGTTTCCTATAAGCTTCATTTCACTGTGCTATTCCATCTGCCACCAGGAACTGAGATCTCTTGAGCAAATGAAGTCTCAATTTACAGTCAAAGGAACAGCCAGAGTATCTGTGGAAAGTCTAGGGCAAAGGAAAAATAATCCTGCTGTCGCAGGAGGCATAAAAGACAAAGAGGGAGAGTGACAGAAACTGAGATGGAACAAAAATGAATCTCAGACAGACATTTAGTTGAGGGGGAGAATTCTGGACTGAACAGGGTTCAAAACCAACTTTCAGTTGGCATCATTTCTACCACAGATAAAAGCTATCACAACTTGAATATCTATTATTACAACAGGGCTTTACTCTGCCTTGGCAGCATTATGCTTAATGCTTCTATGTCAGATTGGGATTCTTATGTTTTAGTTTATGCTGTAAACTATGGATGTGAATCTTAAATTATTTACTTAAGTGGTAGTTGAACACATTGTCAATAAGTGTTTAGTTGTTAAAATTAGTAAAATAAACTGGACATTTCTTCATATGCTGTTGAAGCCATTTTTAACGTAACACAGCTCAGCCACATCATCCAATTGACTATAGAAATGGTTAGAAAAAAAATGTAATCTCATTTTAAGTACGTGAGCTCTGGATAGCAGCCATTAATCACCACAGGAGTCTGTGTCATAGTGCCCCATTACTAGCTAAGCAATAATTTCAGTTTGCCAACACAAACTGTAATGTGAGTGACTGCCTCCTTGAGTCGCTACAGTATTGAACACAGCAAACAAACTGCAGTCCCTTATCTCGATAAAAAGTAAGAGGCTTCACTTGGTGGTGACATGAGGTACTACAGCTAATGTATAATACATTATTTGGCATGCATACCATTCGTTTTCTATCTTAGCAGGTATTTTTATTCAGCTAGATTATTAAAAATTAATCATTAACACCTCTAATTTGGACAGGAGCTAGCCTGTTAGGGGTAGCCATGTTGTAACTGCTACCACAAGCAGACAGAAAACGAACCATTAGCTTTTGTTGAAAGTTTCGTTTCTGAAAAAGTTGTTCGCTCTCCAACCCTGGCTAAACCTGTATTGTTGCAAGGAAAATGACAAAGAGAAAAAAAATATTTTTGGCAGTTACCAAAGAGCACGTCACAGCCACCCTTTGGATGAATGGATTTTCATGAGATTTGCCATCTTACAGACAGACGCCCATATATGTTGCTAAGTGTAAATGGAAATGTCAGAGTGAAATATCTCATTGGAATTTATCTAGATATATGGCACTTGAAATGCCAAGTACAAATAGTGGCCTTGTTTTGCCATCAGGGGCACATAACAGCATGTCTACATCTGCAGTTCTGTATTACTGCAGTTACTTTTCTTGCCAATAGGTGGCTCATGTTGGATTGCAACTGCTGTTCTGCAATTCAGTGATGTCATGGGCCTGATAGTTTTGGGAGTTGAGCATCAATAGCACTGTGTGTCCTTGTTATTTTGTGATCACGCAGAACATTCATTAGGGCCTTCCTCCACCTAATCTGTATTTTTAGCATCTAAAATTATCCTCGGCGATTGCTTGAATTTCTGTGATCTTTGTCCAAGAAAACTGTTTGATGTTGAGTGTGGGTTTCATAGGAAATTCACAACAGGCCCTGAATGAATATTTCCACCATATTTTGGATGGGGCCACACTACTCGGTGGTGCCAGCAGCCACCAACTGTCTCCTCTTTGAAACTGTCCTGGAAAAGAGGGCCCTTAGTGTTTATTTCCCTCCTAAAGAAGAACAGGGGCAAAGGGGGAATACCTCCTACGTTATTTCCCAGTCCGAAAATATCAAACCTCCTCCGTGACTCATACCACACATGGTGTGTGCACCCAGAGGCGTGTGTGTCACTGATTTGTTCATCACCAGTGACTATTCCTGTTTGAAGATAATTCAACATGCTTCCACTGCACCTGACTCGTTCTGCCTCAGCATCGAAATCAATTTTCCTTCACTCCCCTCTGTAGATCCCACTCCAAGCTTCAGATCCTTTGCTGCCAGACTGCTGAGTTGTCCATCATGTGGCAGCCTTTAGCATCTAAGACAGTAATTGGACGGGTTCTGCACGCAGGCAGCCTCCTTCATTTACATTATGCTGTGAATGTCTAAACAGATGATAAGGGGAAGTTGTGTTATAGAGTTGTATGCATTAACATATCCACTATAGGTGGAATATTCAAAGTAAATGTGGATGTAGATCATTCTTGATAGGAACACCTGTCTCCATAGAGACAGGAGCTATGTGGAGCAAAGGAAAGGAAAAGAAAAGTAGCAAAAACAATAAAATTAAAATAGTGGGAAAGAGAAAGAGACGACAAGAGACAAGACTTTCCCAACTTAGTTTGGTTGTTAGCTAGGGTGACCATCATCAAAAGTTGGAAATTCAATTCAGCAGCTCACATTAAATTAGAAAAGTTGCACAGAAAGTGAATCATGTTCTAAATCAGTTTGTTCGGAGCCTCTTCTCAAGCTGTCAGGTGGTACATAGGTCCAACAGAACTTGGATGGCACCTCCGATGGAAATGTAGTTGAGTCAGATGCAGCAGCATAAACATTTTCATGCCCACGCTTACATGCATCGAATGTTCAATTTATTTCACACAGCTGTTGTTTATGCCTCATATGAGAGCCAGACAAGCCAGAGTGAGACAGCGATTGGCATGTACACAGAATTCCATTTACAGCACGCAACAATATTGTACTTGATTCCAAAATACTTCTTGTGCATGTTTGATGTAATATTCAAACACATCCCTTTGACAAGGACACTAAAGAATCCACTGTCCTTCTTCCAGTGTAAGATATTGTTATTTATTGCCCACAAAGCGGGTGCTTCATTATTGTGGCATTAGTTATGAAGCTGACAAAGATTTTAGGACCGTTAAAATCACTCCATCATGAAATATTTACCACCGCCTAATTATTTGAGGCTTGGCAGTCGTTTTCAAAAGCACCTCAGTGGACGAGCAAATTTCCAAATGAAAAAAATCCTGTGAAGTTAGCCATGGCCCCTATTAATATTCCTCTATGCAAATGCCAGATGATCTTCCCACACTTAACGGCTGAGCCTTGCTGCAATTCACCAACACACTCACAGCCCAAAAGGAAATGTCTTTGTTGGCAGTTGAACTTAAGTTCAAGAACATCTCAATCCGCCATAGAAAAGGAGAGCCGAGGCATAAAAGAATGTGGTGGTGAACATAAACAATAATTGAAGGCTGTACTTCAGCATTTTTATAGAGTCTGATTTAACAGCAAAGACTGACTTTCAGTTCAGCTTAGACTTGTTTGACGCATTGATAGATTGCAGTACATTTGCTCCAAAGGAAAGGGAAAACGGTATTTCCTTACTGCCAGTTCCAGCTTTTCTTCTGGGCTTTCTGCTGTGTGAGTGACATGCAGGTTGTCTAGTTGGTTCTCCAACATGTGTGGCTTAAATCTAATGTCCAAGAAGCAGTAAACCAGTGGGAGTTAAGAGACCAGACTTGTAGTGTTTGACCCAAATTGTTAGTTTTCAAGTGAACTATTAAGTACTTTTCGCAGTCAATGCATAAATTTGGCCTTGGGCACTTCATAAATGTGCGATTTTGAATGAATATTGGAGTCAAAAATCATGCAACTGTAATCAAAGAGCACTTGAGATCAAAATCAGAGCACCCACTAACATTTATTCTTAATTTTAGATTCCACTCTTTGGAGGCTTTTGATCAACTCCCAACTTCTAAAATTTGATTTGACCAGAAGTAACAACCAGCCAATCTGACCAAACAGGCTTCTGAGAAAAATATTGAAAAACCAGGAAAAATACATAAAACATCTACAGTTCTATTACTGAGTGAACCAGATCTGCTGATAAATAGAGATGAAGAAGGGAGCAGTCAGGAATGTGCATGAAGATGGGTGCAAAGAATGCTAAAAAAAAAAAAAGAGAAGAGTTTGGGTTACAATATCAGTGTACCTTTAGGTGACATAATTGTCCTTATTTTGATCATACTCCCTTCTTTCTTGGTAAGTTGTTCCTGATCAACTCTGATAAAGATGCTGAATAGGACAAAACAGCATTTTATTCCTGATTACTTCAAAATCAGCACTCTTGCTTCTCCCGTCTCCCATGAATTGCTGCTGGGATTCTTTGTCAGCTGCTTCGACAAATTTCAAACTATTTTGTCCTAAAAATGAAAAGAATCCAAAGCTGCAGATTGAGTTTTGTAGTTACATTCCTTGACATTCTTTTTTGATGCAGCAGTTGCAGCCCTGTCCATCCACCCATCAATAGGGAAGGTTCAGGCTGTCTACCTTGAGGTATCATCTAGCCCGAGGCTGCAGAAACTGGTGCTCAGAAGGCAACTACCAGCATCAACGAAGCAGATGGCAAGTGCAGGCAATTTGCAGCAAAAAAAAAAAAAAAAGCAACACTGATCCTCACCCATATTTTAGAGCTTGTCTTGTCCGTACTTTTAGCTTGACTGCTCGTTTATTTCTTACTAGTTGTGCCCAATTCATTCCTCTTGCTGTCTTTCCTTTGCCGAAAAACCCCCAAGTCACCACTTCAGACATCTTATCTGATAAATCGCACTTATATTCAAGTGACTCTTATAACCGGAAAGACAAAGGATCGTCTAAAACAGATTGAATGTTTGACTCAAGGATATGCTTAAAAGGACAGATGGGTTTCAGTGAATAAAATCGTGACCGTTTAGTCGTAGTAGGGACTCACTAACTACATGGCAGCCATGACACTAGGATCTATCTTAACTAGAGTACTTCAGATTTGTGATCTCACTAGTGCCAGTAAAATCCTTATACAAACTTAATCATACACTAAATCTAAATCTCAAACCAGAACTCAATTCTTATCCCCTAATCCAGTGATGTCCCAACTTTGGAGGATTTTCTGCAGCTTCCTTGCCTGATCCTCTTAAAAATAAAACAGATATGCCAACTGGGGCCAAATATAGTTAATTATTATTTTTTAGCTATGTCACAGGCATTGTTATTTGGATGACCATGGTAGTTGGTCATGTAGTTGTTCTGTCCACCACTTTGGGTCAAGACTGAAATATCTCCACAATGACTGGGTGGATTGCAATGCAATCTGGTACAGATATTTCCCAAAGAATGGATCTTTGTTGATAACCTGACTATAAAGTTAATACTGCACCCAGTAAAATACTGTATGTTAAATCAACTGTATAAATGAGAAAATAATTTGATCTTCCTCTGATGTCTAACCCCACTACAAAGTTGTCTTTCAAATTGTCATACAAGCATTAAACCTACCATGTGTATTACATCTACGCTACCCATTTAGAAAAAAACAAAAACTAATTTAGCTGTGTTAAAAATTCGAAATGTGGCCATTTTTCAAGATGGCAGACATTGGTGTCATATTGTTGCTTTTTTTTGAAAAAACAACAACAATGTCTTTAAGCATGCTTATCCAATTTAATATGGTATTGCCATTGTTTGATACATTTTCTCACACATTAAAACTCAATTTTGGCAACAGAAATCCTAAATTGAGTAAAATCTTGTTAAGTTGTAATGGAAGAGCAAAGCAGGACTCTGCACCTCAGGCTTGGCATTATGTATCCTCCACTATATATGTTTAAAAAGGGCAGCACGAATTGGGAAGGTAACTTTATAGAGGATCTCTGCTCTCTGGCAAAGAGTCCCAGCAGTATCAAAGGCTACATGCTCTGAAATTGTAAGCTATTGTGTTAGAACATGCAATTTTGGATTTTATATGCTAAATTCCATATATTTTGACACCAAGCAAATTGCTCAACAATATCCTGCTGTGTGAAAAGATATGGGACAGCATATTAGAAATGGCAGCCATCTTGGAATATAGTTGGCATTTAAAAAAAATGTGTTGCTAATGTGTTTTTTTAATATGAAAAATCACCCCCTGGGTAAATTTTGGTCCTTGTATGACATAATGAGCGATTCTTGTGATATTCTGACGGATTATGAGATTTCTGGTGTTAAGTGAAATAACAAAAATGGAGATTGACTTTCCATTACAGTTCAGTCCATTATCTTTGGTAATCTCCTAACTTTTCATTCCATCAAGTCAAATGTTTTTACCAGTTTAACTGATTGTTGCTAAACCTAACTTTGTAATCTTCAGCTACCTCATACTAATTGTCAGTTCTCATTATGCCAAGACACTAAGGTTGGTAAGCAGAGAAAAAAATATTAGAAGCTACACACTAAACATCCATTTTCACAGAGAGTGTGTCAGCATGTCGCTCGAAACACTGCTGTCCCCATAAGTACAGTCTTTTTGTTTTAATGGCTGCTCTATTGAAGGCATTAAATCAAAGTAGCTTGATTAAATCAAAGGGAGGCACCTCAGTTTTCTACGCATGTACACACACAGCACCTGCTGTAGATGCTGATTGGAGCAGTGACACTGGGAATGGCTTAAAAACACAAATCCAATGTTAAGTACCCAAAGTTGTATGTAGCAGACAGGAACACAGAGAAAAACACATGCCTCTTTTGTCTATCCTCTTCCGCCAAAGAATCTCTCGAAAACCTCTGAGGCCTTGTTCCCGTGACGACAGGATTTGGCAGCCAGTTCCGATGTCACGCCTGTGATACAATGCCGGGGGTCGTTTTCCAGCCAATCGCAGCCCTGTTTCACATTGTTCTATACTTTGTGATGTCTCGCTCCACAGCTCAAAGAGGGGAGGAGGGTCTCCCTGGCAACTGGACAGATGCTGTGCAGCAGGCATTACTGCTGTGTTGCCCTCCCGCAGCACACAATCACACATACATCCTCCTGTTTGTGATGTTCACCATTCACTGTAGCCCTGGGGAGGACCAGTGGACCAAGGAGGCTTCTGTGTTTCATGCACGGTTAGCTTGGCTAGGGGCTCTTTATAGCTGACGTCTGCCAGTTTTCCTCAGAATCTATAACTGGATGTCCCCGGGTGTCGGAAAGCTTCCCATGGGAAAGTGATGGAAAATTATGTCCAAACTATTGTGCATTATCACCAAAGGGAGCAGGCTAATTATCCTCAATGCAAGTTTAACGCAAATAAGCAAGGTTTGTGAAAGAAAAAAGCCTCAGAAGGGAGCCTCTTTTATATTTGACATACCTCTTTGGGAACTGAGTTGATGGAGCAGAAAAACAAACAAGCAGTCAAGTTTATTTTTGCATTCTCAACACTTGTGTGTCACCATGCTGACAACTCGCCTTGTAGCCCCACAGAGCAAAAAGGTTTTGGAAATGAACAAGTCCAGATTGAGATTTCCATTATCTCATGGTTGATCACCTCTCAAATTGCAATATTTCGCCAAGACAAATCTGTTCCTTCATGCTTTGCGAGTTTTAGGTTGGATTGTTTCATTCTGTGCCTAACTGAAAAAGTCATTTTATGGGTTGTTTTAGTAAATTGTGTTATTCAGAAATGAACCATTACTTATACTAATATGACACAAAACTCGTTCTGACCAAAGGCCCCATATTTCCCAGCCTCACTGAAGCAAGTCATATTTACATGACAGAGACTTATTCATCTACCGAATCTACTTACATCTACAGTCCCCTTCGAGCCTTTTATCAGCTAGAATGTAATATTGTGCTGCTGTACCCCTTCTCTCTGCAACGTTCCTCAGATCCAAGACACCACTGGCAGAGCACGATCATCTCATTACACCAAATACTGAATTTTTAATGGGTCATTACGGTCGGCCATTTTCCGGCAGCAGTTCTGTCAGAGCAAACAGGTGGAGTCGGGTTCTGTCAGGTCACCGTCTGCACGGGCAAAATATCTCCACTGATCCCCCATCTATATCCTGTCTGCCAAATGAAAAAAAGAAAAAACTGACAGGGAATAAAAGCTTGCTGCTGCCATATCAGAGCCAGATCTTGACCCCTAATGTCCTTGCGGAGCGGCTGCGAGACGGACGGTCCCTTTCAAAAGCCATCAATTTATTTCTGGGGGAGGCTGAAGCTAATTTCAACAGCCCTCAAAGGATTTGCTGATATAATAGATTAGACAGAGCAGTATTATAGCCCCTCTGTGCTCCTATATGCATTAAACTTGTTTGTATTGCATTACTGATTCAATCTAATTTAAATGTACTCTGGTAATTAGGCCCTACAGTAATTATAGGCAGTGATTGTATTAATGCAAACTTGAAAATTGAGAATTGATAAATGCATGGTTATTAATTGACTTCCAAACTCACCTCATGTTTATTCATGTTTTTCCACGGAGGTTCTCTGTGAACCATCACAGAGACGAGCGCCGGCATTCCAGACCGAGCGCCAAGAGCAAGAGACCATTAAGTCTTAAGAGACTTGCAGTAGATGTCGGAAAAGGAAAAGAGAGAGCGATAGAGACGGGGCACGAGGAAGAGAGAGTGCAGAGTCCGATCAATATTCAAACTGCAAAATGAATTTGACTGGAGCGAGAACTTCTCATCAAATGGGAAAAGAAATTGGATATGAAAGATGACCTGCCATAAAATCCGATATCCCACAATGCCATCTGTCAGACAGCGGCCGGGGAATAATGACAACAGCTAATGAAAGTTGAGCCCCGGTTTGGCGGTGGTTTAAATCAGCTCCTCCATAGCGGCCGCCTCGTTGTGCTGACTCAGTGGCCCGACCTCTGTCCAACCCAGCTGGGTGCCACGGTGACAAAGAGCAGGAAACCCTCGACATGACTCCATCCTGCTTCACACACAACACGAAAGAGGATCGTGTAGTTTCTGATATCACACAGGTCCTGAGAGAGGCCTCGGACTCTGGTCAGAGGTCAGGCGAGCTACAGGAAGACCCTTGTGGAGCGCGTGGAGATGAAGGACTCTTCAACAGTGCAGAGATTTGCTGTCAACTTGTGTCTTCCAGTTGATAGACAGTCTCAATACTCACTCTGCCACCCTGCTGTCCCAGAAAAGAGGATAAAGTTCATGTTGTGCAAGTTGAAATATGTCTGACTGATGTTAGTTTCAAACTTTCTTGATGTTTCTGTGTGCAGGGTTCAAACAGGCTCTTTAGTTCCAGATCTGATATAGCATACTTCAACTTCTTAGCACATTATATTCAAGTAATTTGATCTTTTGGAACATTGTGACATTCTATATTTTGTAATTTATTGTCACCACAGAAGTGATTCGACTATAAAGCACTTGTAAATTTTAATTTTTGCTAAAAAACTATTAAAAATACATTAATGAAGTGACACCTTCGTTTAGTTAATTTTGAGTCAGTCTCATATCTTGCAGATATTAAAGGTCTCAAACAACATTCAGAACTACCAGTTGTTACTAGAGCACCAGTATCTTAGATCAAAACAAATACGAGCGTCGACCACCCCTCCCAAATTTGTTTACTCGGATTTACAGCCAGAAAGGTTGTGTACATAACAATCAATTGAATATATTCAAGCCACAACCATTAGCCCGTGCTAGCGTTGGGAAATACACAGCTGTAGCACGTTGCTATCGATGTCACTCAACCATCTCTCCTTCTTTACTGGTACTGGTTCCACTTCATGTATGTCTGGTTCGATGATTTTTTAAGACTGGAGCTGACCCATGGAAACAAACATACAATGAACACAAACAATTGGAGAAACACTAGCACAAAAAACACTCAAAACTGTACATTAAATTAATCAAGTAATATAAATAAAATACTTTAGCATGAAGCTGAATTTTTAGGGCAACAAACGAGTGCTGGGCTGCACTGCTGCTTTTTTAATGCAGTGTAAGAGGTCAACGGTTTCAAAGGGAGGGACTCACATGCACCAACATACAAGGGCGTCTGCAAAAACATAGAACAAAGAAATCTGGATTAGAGCACACACAGAGGGAGTGTCATGTCTTTTCCTGCTAATAACAATATTACTCTATTACATCTTTACATGACATAGTTGTTTGCTGTTATATTGATGCTATATTTATGTCCAGGATCTTGCATAGTGCATTTTCATTGTCCATCTGAAACTAGTCAGCAACAAATGCACTAATTACTCCTGCTTTAGTCCAAACTACAGTTCCAGGGAAATAATGCGGCCTTTTTAAAAATGGAAAGTACATTTTTGTGACCTATTTCTCAAGATTATGTCCTCAGTTGGAACAAATGGGCTTTGGAGACAAAGACAAGAGCAGCATTATGAAACACTCTGTTGGTTTTGACCTTTTCATGGGGTTAGCTGACAACAGGGAAAATATCATACATTGCCAACCTTAGCCTTTAAATTTGCTCTTTAATTCCAGTCTCGTTTGGAACATTGCATAGGTTCATATATATTTTCAGCATGTTACTTTTCCTATCTCTTTGACTGTTATTATTCAGCAGCAGTAAGCACAACAGCAAATGAAAACGGTATGAAAAAATATAATAATAAGAATAATAATAGTTAACCTGTAAATAAAAGTGTGTTATTTGTCAATAACAAGGTTTGTAGTTTTGTAATTGTTGCACAATATTAAAATGTAAAGAAGTGCAGAAGCTTCAAAAGGCTGTTGATTCCTACAATTGCATTATTTGTGTAAATTAATTGCATGGGTGTTTTAAACAATTTCTTGGTTAGCTGCTAGACACTGAAGACAAATACAAAATTAAAACTGCAAGAGTGCTGTGATCTCAGTTATATAGGCTCTTTTCATATTCTCCTTACTGGAAGATTATTGGAACTAAAAGGTCTATTTAAAACTCAACTCAAAGGTTAAGAGTTTACAACAAGTGGTACAAATATTATCATAGCAGAAAAATGACTAACTTTTGTGAAAGAGAAAAGCCAATTCTTGAAATGTCAGACTTGCAGACCACCAACTTTGTTCCTCCACTTAATTTGCCCCAACCTTCTAAGCTGATGTTCCACCACATCACAAAATGTACAGTTTTAATCATTTACAGTAAGAGGTGACCTCCATGAAACTTAAAAGGTCAAGCTGTCGATTTTTTCCAGATTTTTTCTGCCTCTATTAGCAGAGCAACATTAGATATAAGCACCAGCACCACACCAGAGAAGTGCTTTCTTCAACCTGATATGTTTTCAACTTAACGGATACCAGCAAACTCAGAGCCTTGGGGCCTTAAACTGCAACGCATGTGTATTTCTTCTCAAAGCAGCGTATGTAAAGTTAATGGCCTCTTAAATAAACTGTCAATCCTGTCACCGCCTGGCTTGTTTTTTTTTTTCCTTTTCTTACCCTCTTGAGTGCACAATTTTTTATTATTATTTTTTCTCCCAGCTATGAAAGACATTACCCCACGGTGGGAAAAGCTCCTCTCGCCTCCCCACCACCCCTCCTCCATCCTCTGTCAAACAGCGGATTTAATAATTGATCCCATTTGATCCTGTCGATTTCCATTTCAATCTACACCTACAACTGTCGGACGGAGGCAGGGAGGGGCAGCCACGACCGGGAAATCTCGGGAAGCTGTGTTATGATAGATTGTGAGGGTGCAAGGTGACTGATGTCAGGAGACAGGGGGGTCTTATATCTTACTGTCTCATTCAAATATATACACTGCTGTTGGGCTGTCAGCCTAAATCATGGCGTGCTGTTTTCTCCGGGCCAAAAGGGGAATTAGCAATATTGAATCTGCAGTTGAATATTGAACCACTCACGGAGTTTCTCTTGTCTAACCTAATAGCAACTTTGGAGCAGCAATTAAAGCCAGCACACACAAAAAAAAAGCACAGAAAAAAAGGAAAACAGAATTGGTTTTACCCTTTTCTATTAGCAGTATGGGGAGTGTATGCAAGATTTATTGCAGGAAAGTGTATGAAGTTCTCCTACACCAGATAAAACTTGGTGACATAACACTAGTTTTTGAGCTTCTGTTGCTGAATATCAAAAGAAAAAAATACCTCAAGTGCTCCACTCAGTGCCTAGATATACTATTTATACCGCCGGGCCAATGACTGTCCTGAATACAGCTTTGGGGTGACTGGAAGTGTAGCTGAATGCTTGTTCTTTGTCTCATCAGGTAAAGACATTTAGACCAGCCGTGCCCCCGTTCTCGCGTATCTAAAAGCAGTTTCCTTGTTAAATATTCATGCTGCCCTTCTCTTTCAGGCTGGCTAAGATTTTTTTGAAGTGCATAAGTGCTATACTGGTGTTTTGATGGCGGGGCGTAAATGGAGCGTGAGGTCTTTGGCAGATGTGCGGCCCAGGATTCAGCTGATAACAGCCGTGTCCATTACATGAAGGGAGAACACCACGGCGAGCATCCGACGACGGCGATGAGATGTCTGCTTTTGTTTGTGCAGAGGAGAGCGAGCAGGGATGAGATGAGGAAGAAAAAAAAATGAGGAGGTGTTAGAGACTCTGGAGAGGCCAGCCCTCGATAGAAGAGTTATATAATGCACAAGTATGAAATCTTATTCATTTCGTGAGTTCCCCTTTTGTGTCCTTGCACTAACCCACCCAGCAGCTCCTTACTTGAAAACCAGAACTTGCACATCCTTGAGAATAACCTGCTTGTAATGAGTGCTATGTAATCTTCTGCAGGACTTACTTTTAATTGACAAAAGAACCATCAAAGGCAACTTCATAGCTGGGACTAAGCGTAAATCATGTTTTAATTAAGGAGGATATAAGGATTCCTTTCTTCCCTCAGCGAAGAAGACTTTCCCAATGGACTGCCTTCAAATTCCACAGTAACGTTACTCCAAATAGCTTAACTAGATTCTAATTGGAGGCTGTGCTAGCCAAGAGGAGGCTACATTCTTTTTTTAATCATTCTTTTAAGCAAAAAGGGCTACGGTGGTGCTCTTTTCTTTAAAGGCAGCCAAGTCGACTGCCCCCAAACAGCACTTCTTTGTAGGGAGAGGGATTTTGCAAATGTGACAGAATAAGAAAGGTATAGAGTATAGCGTCAGCAAATTGTTTGTGGCTTTGCCCTTTGATTCTTCTCTCAGAACTTTCATTTGAATAACAACTATGAAATGAATTTAATTTGCTGTGCAATGCGAATGAAATGTAAGAGACGTGTGAAAGTGCTGAACCATGAAAAGCAGCTGCAGCAGGCTGGATCGCCTTAAATACATCCAACCTTTCTCAGGACAAAGAGCCCCTGGAAGCCATGCTGGCATGTCGATGACATAATGAACATTGATCAGAAGCTTTCCCAATGTCTCAGGACAAAAAACTAAATCCTGTTATTTCGTCTGGCAGCCAGGAGAACCTACAACAACTTAAAAGAACTTATTGATTTTTGTTGAGCCATCACAGCTCACAGTCAGAAGTATGATTCACAGATAACCTTGAGGTATGAATGGTCATAACAAATCACCGCCCACAGCAGCCATTATCTCCGTACAAGTCATTAACATGTCATTTATGTATATTGGGGCGTAGGGGGAGGACAATAGGCCATCAGAGGGCCAGGTGGAGGAATTAAACTCACAAATCACTTAGTATCTGCCATTTCTGCTGGCAACACGCTAGCAATAAACACAAACTCATTATTGCAGTGCACTCCTTGGCCTATAAATGTCTCCAAAGCTGAGACAGGAAATAGTGATGAGCAAAGCCTTACATCACTGTTTTTTTTTGGTCTGATAGGCCAGAAGGGAACCCACCTAGCATCTGTGTGTATTCCACCGAAATGGCTAAAATGGCAGCTGCAATGGCCTGCGAGTTATTTGATTAGGGCTCCCTGTGGACCAATCATGCTGTTTCAGAGAGAGGAGGGAGAGAGGGAGGGCGACGGAGGGATGTTGATGTACATGAACTGCCAATAACAAGTCATATTTATTAAAGAAACAGCCTGACATTTTGGGAAATATGCTAATCCGCTGCTGTTACACACCACATATTAGCTTAGCTTAGCATAAAACACAGAAACAAAGGATAAAAGCTAGCCTAGTCTGAGTCACCAGGCGTAAACTGTGGATATAAACCTATCATTTCATGCCGTTTTCTCCTTCCTTTTCACTATCTACATGTTCACTACAGGAAACAGCAACAACCAGATTCAGGACAGCAACCTACCACGATGAAAACGTTTGGATTGGATCATGCTATAATGCAGCTCTGGCATTTTTTTCAGTAAATTTGCCATTTTGATGACAATCTATGCTTTACTGAGGGGACTGCTGCATACAAAAAGACCAGACCACTTTTTTTTTTTTTTTTTGATTATAGCAGAATAATAATGAAGTTCAGGGACCATACAAGACTAGTAGTATGCTTCCCAAGACTTTGTTTATGCAGGTGTTCTAATACTGAACATTTAATTTGCTAATGTCATATTTTTACTTATTGTGGGCTCATTTTTCATATTTAAAAAGAATCAACATGTGCAACATTTTCCAAGTGCTTACAAAGTGGTACCATTACTGGGGAAAATACTCTCATCTGCTCAGTGTAAACACAGCCTGCAGTTCAGCCTAGTTCACTGTTTTTTTTTTTCCTCACGTAACTGTTAGTAATAGCTGGGATACTAATGGCTTCCTATTTGTGCCATGCAGTGCACAATTTGTTGGTTTTTATCAAGTTTGACTGGTGCCAACAAGTTATTTTTGGCAGTTTTTTTTTTTCAAAACAAGACACGTAGACTAAAATAATTTTGATGAAATGTCATGATTTGAAGATTAAATTTGGTTAACCTTCCCGATAAGAGGACTGTCGGAACAATATACTAATGGTGTGATTTTAGCTACTTTCTAAAGATAACAAACCTTTCAAATCCTGGTTTTAGCATGAGCAAGTGCAAACATTTTGTGATCCAGTGCAGATCCTCAAGACAGGCCTTTTGATTTTCAGCAAGAAAAATTTTGAGACTGGTTTTAAGAAATACAAACAAGTGTTTTTCCTTTATATTAGAATATCAAAAGACTATAGTCAGACCATTCTGCAGCTCAGACTTGTGTGGTTATACAAGACTAAAGCTAGCCTTGCTCTGCCAAAGGCAAAATCAGATTTTCTGATGCTCTGACAACTAATAATTAACACTTTCGTGTTTGTTTAAAAATACAGCAGCAATTTATGGTTTAACAGATATTGTACACTGGACTAATTCTTGGCCAGGAGCAGTGATGTCCTGAAATCTTGTCACTCTGAGGTTGCTCTGCCAGGCAATATTCCTTGTTTCCTCTCTAGCTGCAAATGCAAGGTATCCCATCAATTGGCAAACAATCTCATCTTGCCGGGCCTTTAACCTTGAAAGCTGGCATCTAGTGCAAAGGCAAGTTTTATGATTCACTGGAAGAAAACAGTGAGTCACTGCTAATTTACATCTGTAGCAGCGAGCCCTGTGGTGATGTCTAGGCAAATGACTGCCCTTAATTTTTGACTGCCACGGTTTCACAAGTCAACAAGTCAACCGAGGCACTGAACACTACTACAGCCGTACCTGTGCTCGCACACAGAGACCTCATGCACACGTTGACTTATAGCTCCAGATCAGAAAACCACTCACATTTCACCAGCCCACCCAAGCACACATCACACGCACTTGCTAATGAATGGCACCGCTAATTAGCCTCCTTTCTTTCTTCTGCCTCCCACTCCCTTAACACGGGATCACAGAGTGTGGGTCGGTCGTTCTCAGTGTGGAGGGCAGACTATTCACTGGAGAGCCCTTTACTGCCGAAATCACCAAGATGCCGGTGAGCAGCTTGTCTGATTAGCACTGATTACTCTCTAATTGGAGTTCTCCAAAACACGATGACCTCTGCTTTGTTTACTGATGGGATTAATCACAGTCTGGCAGAATTAGAAATCCCAACTGAATTCATTCTTTTCTCGTTATTTGGACGCTGCGTGGCTCAGCCCTCGTTGCCCCTTGCCACCCTGGCTCGCTTCTTCTTGGATGCTGACTAACCAGCAGATTTTCAGTATTTCTGGTGTTGTTCGTTCTCTGCTGGAGGGGCATACAAGGTCTAGGGTGAACCTCGGCCAGGATGCTCTCCACCCTCTTGATTGTCAAGTTTGATCAAACACTTGAACTCTGAGTCAGAGAGGATGACATTTTAGCTGCTGTGAAGGCACCGTGGGTCGATTAAGGCAATTATAGGTAAAAACGAGCGACAAATTAAATGAAAAACCAACAAAGTGTCTTAGTAAGCCGGGGCAAAGCTTCAGTGCACTGTTGCTTTGATTTTCTGAGTCCTTGTAACTCTGCTGGTGGGACTGAATGCCATTCTTTCAAGAGACTCATTTGGTGTTTTGGTGGGGGTGACGGTTAAGGCCATAGCAAATGAATCAAACCATTTAATCAAATCAGTTGGGAAATTCTGTGCTGTAAAAATGCACTTTGAGACATTTTCCTGCAAAATTACAGGACCAGTCTTTTACTGTAACTTTACATTATTATTATTATTGCTTGACTGATTGTAGTACTCCACAGTAGAATATGAGGTTTAGTGTTTAATGCTTTCATGTTTATTATGACTAGACTTTCCAATTATACACTGCATTGTCAAAGTGTAAAAGTAATCAACAATAACTGTAACTTCCTGTCAATTACAACATTTTTGTCTTTCAAAATGTAAATTTTAAACTGAATTGCAGACATACACAGTATATAGCAGTGTGTCTTTAACCTTTATGATTCACAGTTGAGAACTATGATTAACATTTAAAAATGCATATGCCACTAAAACAATATAGGATAATGGATAAGACAAACTATGTTTCTGTGTGACAATGTATAGTCTATTAAACAGATTTTAGAAACCAAAGAAAATAATTTAACTGAGTGCAAAAAAAGTTACGAAATTGTAAAAATGTCCTATCTCCATGTAAAATTTATAATAATATTCTTTTCTCCTCTAAGCAGGGCTTTGCAACCTGCAATTTTTTCACAGTTAATAGTCATTGTTTTAACTCCAAGAATAAAAGCACAAAATTTTACAGTTTCATAACCATATTTTGGAGGGGAGAAAAGTGTATACTATTATTAGAATTTGGCTGTATATGCACAGGGTGGATGAAACCACTGCCATCATAGCATAAAGGTGATCGGTCACAACAACTTTGTATTGATTGCAGTGACTCAGTGAAAGAAGTGGACCCAAACCATATGAGTGAAATGCCCCCCACAATGTAATAGAACTACTGGATCTCCTAAGTGTAGTGGTCAAGGCTGTTACTTTCCTCAAACACATGCAGTCAAATGCAAAATTATTTGACCGTATCACTGGTTTGCACACTTCTGTAGACCAGTGCTTATGGGTTCTCCATCACTGAACTTTCAAATGTGCATTTTTATTTGTGATAAGGGTTTATTGCACTGCAACTCAACTATAATATGTACATCCAGTATTGACATTCATAGTCATGGTTGTTTCCTGTACTTGTCCTAACATATCGCGCTAATGCAAAAGCATTATGGTAACTAAATTTGTGCTACTGACCACCATTCCTTACCCAATTTATTATTTTTGCCCCATAGCTGTAAATGTTGAGTCACTTAAGTCAACGTTCCTTCTGAGACACCAACCAGTTGAGTCCAGTCTCTGTGACTGAAGCTCCTGCCATCCGTACCCCGACATGATCTGGGTTTTATCACTCCATTCAATAAGTATTATTATTGCACATTATTTATATCTCCTCCACTTTCTACGACGTTTAGTAGGCTGTTATCACCTGACTTCATGGTTGATAGCAGGGCCGGACCGGGAAAGAAATTCAGGCCGGGAGATTTCCAATCAGTCAGGCCACTTCCACCACCGCAAGGGTTGTGTCACTTGGGATAATGCACCAAAAATTTTTTTTCCTTCCAAAAATATGCCTTTTACAGTTATGTTATAGCAATTGCAACACTACTAAACAGACAGTAAGTCTGTTTAGTAGTGTCTACAAGTCTACAACCATAACGACAGCTCCATATAGTCCAGTACTTTTCTCTTCTGTAATCTCTTCACTACCCTCACCAATTTTTCCAATGTTTTCCTTTTCCTATTATTTATAGAACATGTGGAATAAAAAAAAACTATTATTTTATCAGCAAATCATTTATATGTCAGCTGGTCATAGCTAATAGTATATGCAAACACCAATGTTCATTTTATAACTGAAAATTGTCAGTCACCTGCCTATCCTACCTGAAGAGGGGGTCTCAAACGTTTTCAGGCTTCCTGCAACCCACCTGACACCTGTGGAGCTTATTTGGGCCAGACATTTTTTATTATATTTTGGCCTTTGAAGTCTGATGATGCATTTGTGAGAAGAACCGACCGTTTGTAAACTTACTTGAAGTAAGGGTGCTCCATAATCTTCGATCCTTCCACTCTCTCGCCTCACTCACTCTCATATCACCGCTCTGCAGTGCATGCTTCCCCGTTCTCGCTATGAAGGGGCGGGCCATAAAGCAACTAACTAATCATGACATTTCTTCTAAAAAAATGTCACTTTGACCAATCCCTATCCTTCTGATTTAGAGCTAGGAGCACTTGCTTTGTGTGAGTGACAGGAGGGTGGGCGTGTACTCTGTAAGGCTTCCAGCGCTGCTGTCTTGCGGTCTCTGGCCTGTCTGCCAAAAAGCCGATCAACTTTTTTTCATTGGCCTGCCAGTCCGTGGCTGGCCTGTCCAGGCAGGCCAATAAGGAGGCAGGCCACCGGGAAAAGTCCCGCCTCTCCCGATTGCCAGTCCGGGCCTGGTTGATAGTGCTGTGATTATGCACTTAGAAAACAGGAACAAAGTCTAAATTTGGAGAGGTTAGTGACTTTCACCCAGTTGACTTGAGTTCGAGACCCATCTGTAACCATCATTTTCACATTATTATAACATTAGTTAAGTGTTTCCTTTTCACTCACTGTTTTCCCTCTGCGTTTATTTGCATTTTCAGTGATTTTTTGGTTAAGTTTGGGCACCAAAAGCATTTGGTTAAGTTTAGAAAAGGGTACACCACATGATAGAAAGCTCCATTTTATAAGCTTCCTACATTATTGGGCTACTTTCTATTTTTCAGTGATCAGAATGGATAATAATTTGCCCTCTGGCCTATTAGAAGGTGGAGGAGGAGGTCTCTGTTGGCCCATATGCATGCAAATGGTGGGCGAATATAATGGCAATTTAATGGACTGATAACGTTCAACATCCTGACAGAAATAATAAAATCTCTTTTAAAGTCACAACATCTTCTTGTTGTCTTGATACAAATACGAAAGATCGAATGTTCCTGCTACACGCTACAGAGCGTTAATTGCTTAACTGTATCATGCAGTGCACCTATGTAGAAGCATCTGCACTCACTGATGTTTCTCTTATTTATTCAGGTCTTTCCTTTATTTCGTCACCCAACTGTCAGGATGATCTGTAAATGCAGCTATCAGGGGCTTTTATCCAAGCTCACTGATCTTAAAATTGCACATTGTACAGTATACAGTCATACAATTTCTGACATATGTTTAAAATGTCTAAGTGTATAATTTATATTACGCACAGCTTCGATCTTTCGATGTTTCTGTGTTTACAGTCTTGCAAACTGCAAATCAGACTCAAATGTGCATATTATCTCTAATTAATTAATTTTAAACAGACTGTACGGTTTTAAATCAGCATTTCTTGTTGAATGATTACCATCTTGGCATGCAGGCATGTATTAACTAGGACAGTTAATCACAAACCAGTAATTATTACGAAATGTTGCATTTTTAAGGTGATCAAGACCACTTAACGTCACACCAGGATTGTGAAACTGCAGAGACTTGTTTGGCATTAATGACAACTCACTTTACCAAAACAGTGATTTATTATTCATCGTAAACCTATAATTTAGGGGATTTTGCCTGTTATCTACAATCAAAACTTGAGTAATTTTCATTTGTTCAGTTACAAGTGGTTCTTCAGGTTTAATGCAGCTTCTCTGTTGAATTTGTGAAAGGAATAATTAGAGATCTTGGGGATGAAATCGACTCTTTCTTGCTACTGCTCATCCTACGGTTGCATCATGAGTTGGGGGAATTGTGGATGAGCATGAGGAGTCTTTAATGGAATTCACATACTGTAGTATTGACAAAAAAACCTGAATACAAGCATGTGAGGCATCGAAAGAAATACAGAGAAAGTTGAAAATGGTTTGAAAAAGTACTACCATTACAGCTTATGGCAAAAAGCCGCACCAGGAGTTCACACAGGGGATAAAAGTGCGTTGAAATCAACAACCTGAAAGTCTGACTGAGCACTTCAGACAAGCTGGCTAACCGATGACACAACAAGAACCCTCACATGTGGACTGAGGTGGAGGCATTCACAGATAAAGACAGCAAGCGAGCGAGAGAGACACCAACAGGGAGCACAAAAGACAGGAACAGTTACATCTGTAGACAGGTACAAAGACAAAAACACAGATGCACGTAGACAGATCCGGTGTGACAGGCAGAAATCATCCGGCGAGTGAGAGGATGGAGCAGATGCTCAGGGACGGGCCTGGCCTCGCAGCCGTCACTGGCATAGTGTGTGTTGTCAGTGCAGGGAGGTTGATGACAACATCACAGATCCCACTTAAGAGCCTGCTCAGGAGCACCGGCCGATCCGCGGGGACCGAGACAGGCAGCCGGTGCCGGCGTGTGGCTGGCACTGGCTGGAAATGACCAGGTTTTTGATGAGCTCACTGACATCTGTCACCCGCTGAAGTCGCTAGCACTCGCTTTCCACTGCAAGAAATTACCATTCAGCGTTTCCAGCAGCATGCCCCGCGCACTGACCCGCACGCCATGTCTTCTGCAAGCGTGCACGTGCTGTCCTCAACAATTAATTTGTACATTCGCACTCGCTCTCTTGTGCATGAGTTGTTGTTTCTCTCTGGCACGATAGAGGGCGGTGACTTGACAATAGCAAGCACACGGGAAGACTGCAAGAGAAAGAGAAAGCAGGAACGGTTTCTCTGTGACTGTTGCAACTGTCCTCACAAAGTACATACTGTTTCATGCAGCAAACATACCTGCGCAAAGGATTGTGGGTCTTTATGGCCAGAAAAGCATGCTATCTTGCATACTACAAACCGACCAGATATAGTAGGACATTTACATATTTTTGGCATATTAAATTTGACATGTAGTGCATTGGGAAATAGTACATTTATTTCTGGCATACTGTATAGTTTGATAGTATGGATTAAGACCACACTCGGTATTTGTTTTTTTTAAAAAGATAATTTTTGGCTTTATTTGACAGGTAAGTGAAGAGGTAGACAAGAAAGTAGGGAGAAGAATAGATTGAAAACCTGCAGTAAAGGGCCGTGAGTGGGAATCAAAGCCACGCCAGCCCCTGTTCATGGGTCGCCCACTCAATCTGTTGAGCTATCTAGGCGCCCCACACCCACTGCTTCTGTTGTACTTCAGGGCTTTTCTTGCTTTTATGTTCTTGTGGTCTTCAGAAATACAAAATCATCAATGTATTTAGGAAGAGGTGAAAGAAGAAGTAATTAGATTTTTGTCTGCACAAACAACCAGCTTGCACTGGGCTTGCACACTGGCAAACATTTTGCAGTTGCAGTGTGAGGGTGTACCAGTTTATGATGGCCACCCAAGAAGCATGAAGGCGGTTCAGGTCATACATGATTTTTTGTTTTGGAAAATCTTAAATAGCTCAACATTTTGGATAATGCACAATGATAGCACATTGATACTGTTCTCTAAGGGTATCTCTATTATTTAAATCAATCAAACTGAGTTGGGCACCAGACAGAGGGATTAAACCTATTCTTCACCTGGCGAAATATTTTCAGACCGAAGTAGAGATACAGCCCAGATAGCTCAACTCCCCTTGCTACAAAACCACATAAGACTGAAGGAGAATTTTAAGGAGTATTTAAATCAGGTTATATACAACCACACAAAAAAAACCCACACAGAAATGCCTCAGACAAAAGTCCATCCAATCAACCAAACAGAATCCAAACAAAACAGAAAAAAAAGATTCTATTTTAGCATCCTGATAAAGAAAATCAAAGCTCCCTAATTAATTAAGAAAGACTTCCAAGTAATGGCAGTGCAAGAAGGAATAACTTCAGTTCATTTCAGTTAACTCATGCATCTCAGTTAATTTCAATTTGCTCAATTTGTTCTTCAATTTGCCCTTCAGTTCCCTTTTGAGAGGTGTGGGTGAGTTTATATAAGGTACAGGAATGATGTGAGAGGCTGTGGAGGTTAGGAGAGGCTAGTATGGGGAATAAGACACATTAAACTAAGCCAGGAGAAATGGGGAGAAGCGTGGAGATTTCCAAACCAAAAGTAGACTTATCTTAGACGTACACATCCACCAGTGTCCAAGCAGGCCAAAGGAGTAGTTAAATATCCAACATGCTCCTGAGATCAGCTCATCGTCAGCAGCTCCTTGTTTCCCAGAAATGTCCAAAAATCCAGCAGCTTCTTGGATTCAAAGCTGTTTACTTTGTATATGCCACAATTTTAAAGCAAAGATGACCATAAAACTGGATTAGTTTTCAAGGATCACCTCTTTCTTCAGCTCTCACTCCTCCATGTGTCCCTTGTTAGCAGCAGCTCAGCTCACAGGTGTCTCAGCTTTATCACCTCACTTCCTGCCAGGTAGAAAATAAAGGGCTGTTCCGTCTGTTTTCTTTTCCTTTCTGCTACAATATCACCCTCAATCCTGTGAATGAAATATGAAACAAGAGGCGGTCAGCTTAGTTTAACATAAATATTGAAACCAGGGGAAGCAGCTAGTTAAAACACACTGTTTAAAAGCACTTCTAAAGCTTCTAAAGTTCTAAACTTCTAAAGTTCCTGTGTTTTTTAAAGGAATTATGTACTTTACTGTGCAGGATGCATTGATTTTTGTCAAGCCTTGTCACCGTTCATGTTGTAAACACAACTGTCTGCACCTGGTGCTGGTAATATATCAAATCCATTCAACTTTTGTGCAATGTGAAAAAGGCATAAATCACAAAATGGAGACAAGTTTCTTCTGCAAGGCTTCAAACACCTGCAACGAAGACTAAAAAACACTGAGTCTTTGTTTTGGAGGGGTCATATTCCACAGAATGACTAGGAAGAAAACCAGAGCAGATGTTTCCTCATATTTCTACTATTAAATAATCATCTTCTGGTTCTAGGTATTCAATAAAATCTTTCAAAAAAAATGCACATATTCCAGTCAGTTTCTAGTATTATATGGTGAACAACTGTCCCCGTATCCTCAGAATAGATCAAATTTAAGTACTTAAGTTGTTCAAGCACTATCGTCAGTATTTATTATTACTAAGGACTAAATAAATCACTACCAACTCTGATACAAAGCTCATCCATTTGCGCTGTCTCTGCAGCATCCAGTATTCCATTAACGCAGACAGATTTAAACATGTGAGAGGCAGCGTGGCACATCCGTCTGGTATAAATACATTATGTGATGGAACATGTCCCTCCTGCTTCCTAATCTGAGGACATTTTCCATTAGGCTAATTGCAAAAAAGCAAAAATTCAAAATGGCACCGAATAGTTAATGGTTGTGGGTGTTTGCCACTGAAAATGAAGATCTCTCCTGACACTCCAGTGTTCAACCCAAAACACTTTAGGATCCATTAAGTGAGCACATGACCGAGGACAGTGATGCCACTACTGATTTAGATTCAATTTAAGAAACAAAATAAAAAGCCATAACATGCAAGAATAAGTGGATTTACTGAGCGAAACAGAGTGCAACGGGGCTTTTAAATGACCCGATGTACAAACATTCTTCAACTCTCTCATTGCTGGGGGTTGAAAAGATCCCCCATAAATAAAAGTGACACTTTCTGATGACTGCACAGTTGCACTGTCATTTGAATGCTGGCAGTGATGCATACGCTTTGAACACTTAAAGAGAGAACAGCTCCCACACACCAGACAAGCCCCCGCTAAACACACTTTCACTTCCTTGCAGCCTAAATTGCCTTATCTCGTGTACGAAACGATGGAGCCGCTATTACCAATAGGGGACACTAAAACATTTAACTGACAGCTTCCAATTACACACCCATTGATTATAGCAGATTTCTCTATCACCCTCTCGCCTCCCCTATACCCATCATCTGTATCTTTCTTTACCCTCCTCCACAAGACAAGATAGTGAGACTAAACTGCCCCACATATCGAAATTTTAAGCCCTGTTTTTACAGAATCAAAAATTACACTTTGTGCGTGGACCGGAGCAGAGAGCAGCACCAAAAAGCCTGACAATAATTGCAGCAAAAGAGTGGTAATGGCACACAATTGCGCTTGTACACATTGTACCCTGTGATCAGAAACGCTGTGAAGGCTGTGGACGTTTTTACCGTGGCGTTTAACTGCAGAATTGCACACACGCAGTTTTTGGAGGTTGCAGAAATGTTCCACGAGCAGACGGCTTTTCCAATCCGACAATTTAAAGCCTGCTAATTTTCCTCGTCGCCAGAAATTAGAAATGAAAGTAAAACAACAACTGAGTAATTCTTCACTCTGACACTTTCCGTCCAACTGACCCTGATATTTTAATACCGCAAACACACCACAGTCGACTGGGCTCCCCCTGACAGAACCGTGCTTACAAGCGGAATGCAAACGACATAATTGGCTATGTAAAACTCTTGCTCTATTAGACGATGGGAGCATGGTGCCTGATAGCCTTCATCACCACTAAAGCTCTTCATTAATCTCCATCCACAAGGTCAAGGAGTTGCCCCGTACAAGACAAATGAATTAAAGCTCTGCTATCAAGAAATGAACCTTGTGTGACCGAACGACAGGGGCGGCCGGCGGATTTTGTGGGAGAATTTGTTATCTCAGTAAGCTGCAATGTGCTTTTTTTTTTGCAGGCGGGGAGTTTAAACAGAGACGTTATTTGGTCAGGAAAGTCTCATGAAATCAATGTTCTTTTAAAAGCGCCGTATCTTCACGTTTCATGCGCTACCTTTTTTTCTTGCATCGACGACCCCTAAAGCTTCAAACCTCCAAGAAAACTCAACCGTCTTTTCCCTTTTTCCCAATGCAGTAAACAACAACTCTGGGCATTACCAGAGCTTTTATGTGCACAGCGTCTGACCCTGAAATAATCCCCCCACCTCCTCCCTCCCTCCTTTCCACCAAAACCAGGCTTCCACTCAGAAGTAAAGGTTAGCCTCCAAGCCAGCATTTAATGTAGAGGAAAAATATTGCGCGCCTACACAAATAAATCAAAATGCATTTAGGACTGGGCTGCGCTCATTCATAACTGCCTGGAGTGCACTGCACACACACACTATCTTCCTCCTATGAGCATTGCAAGCAGTGAACACAAAGCCCGCATTGATCATCGCAGAAATTTGTGCTTTCATTACTTTTCAGATCCTCCGAGACCCCCTTAAATCCCTGGGTGTGTCTCCTAGTGAGGAGCCGTATGAGTTTGCCCCCTTTTTTCCCTCCAGTTTTTTAATTAAGAGTCGCTAACAGTGGGTGAAATGAACACTTTCCAACAGCCAACTATTGTAGTTTATCAATAGGTCCAGGTCAGCCGCAGGGCATTCACCCTTCTCAGAGACACTCACTTATTAAGGACCGTAATCAAAAGTGCTTTGGCTGGTGATAGGATGAGGTTATATTCATGAAATACGCCCGTTTAATAAATCCACTCCCATCTGCCTAAATAGATGTTTTTGAGCTATTACATCTTGTCCTCAGAGGACGAAGGGAATCGAAATCTTAATGGGGCCGGATTACGGCCGTCGTTGTCGGGCGGTTTTAATGACGGACATTTTGCTGGCGAAATGACCAGAGGACAAAAAAAATGGTGAGACTGGAGAACAAGACTGAGAAGTGATCAGACTTTATGTGTGGCCCTCTGGAGCAGTGGATTTGCTAAAGCTTTCACCTGCAGATGTGCATTTGCATAGACGCTTATTCATGCAACACAGACAGCATCCATACACTTACATTAATAATATTACATTAAGGACTATCAAAGCAGCTTTGTGAACTGTGTCTCTGCTTTTCTAATACTCACTTTCTATCCATCCATCCATCCATCCATCCATCCATCCATCAACATATATAGCAAAAAGCAAAGTCCTTGTTCCTTACATATGAGAATAGATGTCCACTGACAGCAAGTAGACACAATTTTTGGTTATTGTCTTTCATTAGGACCAAAGGGCTATTTGTTACTTGTGTTAATGTCTAGGAAACACTATATATTTAAAAACAGAATTAATAAGAATAGTTTTACATAAAAACTGAAGGTATATAAATATATAAGTATATATATATATATAAATATATATATATGCATATGAATAAGCCGTTCAAAGGTTTGGGGTCACCCAGACAATTTTATGTTTTCCATGAAACTCACACTTTTATCCATGTGCTAACATAATTGCACAAGGGTTTTCTAATCATCAGTGAGCCTTTCAACACCATTAGCTAACACAATGTAGCATTAGAACACAGGAGTGATGGTTGCTGGAAATGCCCCACTATACCCCTATGGAGATATTCCATTAAAAATCATTCATTTACCACATTAGCAATGTCTCGACTGGATTTTTGATTAATTCAATGATGAAAATAGCTTGGATGGATGGATGGATGGATGGATGGATGGATGGATGGATGGATGGATGGATAGATAGTTTGATTCCTGTTAACGGCCCTTTATTGCATGTCTTCCCCTCCCTCTTCTCCCTGCATTTCTGTCTGTCTCCACTGCACCAATCAAATAAAGGTGAAGAGGTCCAAAAAAATTACTTTACAAAAGTTTAGATGCACCTTCTCATTCAGTGTTTTTTCTATCAGTTGGTGTTGTGCAGAAGTCTGGTTGGTACACAGCTGACATCCCTGTCTGACAACTGTTAGAATCCAAATCATGGCAAGAACCAGTGAGCTAAGTAAAGAGAAATGACAGTCCATCATTACTTTAAGAACTCAAGGTCAGTAAGTGCAGAAATATTGCAATAACTTTGAATGTATCCCCAAGAGTAGTCGCAAAAACCATTGATTTAAATAGTTCACACAGATTTTTTAATTGTATGTATAGAAACAGATTCAGGAAAGTATAAACATTTTGCAAGATATAAACAATTAGAACAATTCTAAAGTTGAAAGTACAAAATTCAACTACAAATCAATGAAAGTCAAAGACCTCTGTTTATACAGTTGCCTTGAGGTGCAGTTACATCAGCTATAAAAATAAGAAGCCACTGTGTTTGTTTGTTTCGTGATTTAAATGAAACTGAGCACATTTCATGTTTGATTGCTCATTAAGAGGCTATACATTCTTGAGTTGATTTTTTTTTAATTCCTGATGAGCTGTTTGCTGATGAGTGACACTGTTAAAAGGTAAAATGTTATTTTTGGCAGATTTTATTAGCAGAGCTTGTGAGATAGGGCTAGTAATGCAATCTTGAAGCAAGATTTGTCTTAATAAATCCTCACTCCTGCAACAGTATTTTGTTGCCTGATAAATAAGATATCACACTAACTAAATAGTCTAGAAACAATTTTTTTGAATGTTGTTTGTGGGTCTGGAGGGAGCTTTGAGAGAATAAGCTTTGAAGATGCCATCTGGGGTTATTTCTTTTATGAGATGTTAAGCTTTATTTTTTCATTTTCTAATCTGTCCCTCACTTATCGCACAATTTCATCAAAACGCTTTGCTAAATAAAGAGCACTTACTTAACAGACGTGCATGAGTAATTAAAGCAAAACAAGGTTGGAGGTCCCAGAGAGGGGACACGCATGAACACACACTACATACTGCACTCACTCATGTTCACCCGCGCACACACACACACACACACACACACACACACACACACACATATATATATATATATACACATATATAAAAAGGCAGCAGCAGCAATAATGGGGTGGAAAACTGGTCAAGGTCAGCAAGGCAACTTCTCCCACACACACACAAGCGGCAGACAATATCAGCACGATCACATACTTTCACAAGCAAGCATGCACCACTATCATGCTTGTACACACACACACCTTAACATTACAACTCTTAGCATCGCATGCTGTGATGCCTTTCACATTGACTAAATGAGCAACATCATTTGTTCTGCTACAACTGCTAGTGAGTGCATGTGAAGCTTGGCGCCCCATAGCTAAAAATCATTATGAGTCTATATGTGTGTGTTGCTGCCCAGTGGGAGGGACAAAGGATGCAGGTTTGCCCTGAGCTCCTACAAGACAAGAAGCTGTTGTGTTACACGAGTGGAACAGAAGATGGAGAGCATCATGTGTTGCTGCGTGGCGCTCGGTGCTGGGCTGATTTCATCATTAGCAAAAAATGAGGGAACTGTTTTGAATATGAACTTCGGTGTTTAAATCACATTATTTTGCGCATGATCTGCTTCTTTATACGACATGTTTCTCCCCCAATGACAGAACAACAACTTACCTACTGCTAAAAATCATAATTTTGATTAAAATGCCCACAAAGCTAAGAAATATTTCTTCGTAGCTCAAAGTGAATAATTCTCCGACCCCGTTTTTATTATGTTTTAAATCACAGCTCTGCTAAGCTGGACCACTCCGAGCACCACTTAACACCTGCAGCCCAGAAACGACATCTCACATAACCTGAGCTCAGTGGGCGAAAGCTCCCATAGAGAAACCCCCGACAACCCTTGTTTATTGTCCCAACAACTGGTGGTAATGTCACACCTCAACGTGTAACTTAGCCTTGACACTTCACACGCTGGCCTGACGCCCTGCGGTGGTTAAAGAACACCACTGGGCCTAGTTACCGTGTCCTGACGAATGGCACTCACTAGCAAGGTGACTCAGTGCTTGCCCTGTTGTAAATGGCACTGTTTCACATCAGACCGATCGAGGCGAGGGCGTCTCTGCAGGAGATTCTGCTGCCGTCCTTACCTGTGACAGCCCTTTCTTTCTCTGCTCGCTCTCTGGTTAATTGGTTAAAAGGAAATGTGACACCAGGCTGAGGTGGAAAGAGGTGACAAAAATAAGCTGTAGCTGTAGATTGGTGGTCTCTGTGCTGCAGTAAAGGCTCGAGATTGCATGAGGAAATGAGAGCAAACACAAAAAGGTGCAATCTTTGTTTGTCTGATGCACAAACAGTAACACTAGTTAGCTTATTTTGCATGTCATTTAGAAACACGCCGCAGATGGAAACACGTCAACAAATACAGAATGAGAACAAATTGTGAGCTTCTCCAGGCAGCCAACCTGACTCCACATTCTCCTCTAACACGCATCCAACACATCTCTTTAATCATGGCGGCGTACTTGAGACGTCAGTGATGTGCTCACTCTTCAGCTGCGTGCCTGTTCACCGCTCAGCTAAAAGCTATGATGCCACTTGCTGCTACAGCTGCTGCTTTTCATAGCGTTTCAAAAGCTCCGTCTCCACCCCGGCACCCATCTGAGATGCTGTCTACACTCCTGTGTCTTACTTTGGAAAGGCTGTTTTTGTGTGAAAACAACTTGGGACACACGTTTCTGAAAAATGAAGCACAGAAAACCGAATTAGTGTTGTGGTTCCTTCTGAGGTGAGTAGCCCTGATACTAAATCATGTCTTTTATAGACAGTTTGTCTAATTGTGGGCTGATGAATAACTGAACTCTAACACATTCCAGCTTTATGCAAATCGATAATGCTTCACTGTAAGTCCTCTGAGGCACAATTCACACTAATTTTTTCAACAAGTAGCTCCAATAAACACTTCCAACCCCCATTGATTGGTCATCAAGTCCAACATTTTTTGGAGCAATTTTTCAAATTACTTTTGCTGTAATTCCTGACTCCAATTAGCTTTTGCTGTGTTCTGTCACTACACTGAATGTTTAAATGATTATTATTAGTATGAACAAGGACAAAACAATGATTTGTGTGTTATTGGTAAAAATAGAACATGTTGGCTCATCATTGTAAATTGCCACTGCAGATACATTCCAAAGATAAAGACATGCAACCTAATTAGATAATGAAATGTTCTTGGTTGAGCCGCACAGTGGATTGGTGGTTAGCCCTTTTGCCTTGCAGCTAGAAGATCATCAGTTTGCGTCTCGACCTTCTTGGGATCTTTCTGCATGGAGTTTGCATGTTCTCTTTGTGCATGTGTGGGTTTTCTCTGCGTACTCTGGCTTTTCCCACAGTCCAAAAACATGCTCAGGTTAATTGACAATTCAAAATTGTCTGTAGATATGAATGTGAGTGTAATTGTTTGTATTTATATGTAGTGCTACGATAGACCGGTGATCTGTCCAGAGTGTCCCCAGCCTTCACCCTAAGTCAGCTGGGATAGGCTCCAGCGACCCTAATGCAGATGAAGCAGTGTATAGGTAATGGATGAATGGATGTTCTTGGTTTGCATTAGAATTTGTGGATATTATGATTAAATTCAACCAAGCCTTTTGGCAGCAGGTTTGTATTAGTCTTTTCCTGCCCAGTGAAATAGCAAATATTATAACTCTTATAGCGAATACTACAGTGAAAAGTCATGACTACATGCATTTTTTTCCACTACTGTGTCTTTTTTTGTAGTGTATCACTCAAAATTACGTGAAGAAAAACCAAAATTTGTGCTTAATGTAGAGATAAATACTGTTGATGAGACATTTCAACAGAGAGAAATCCATGCTTTTTATTCATAATTCCATCTAATTAACTGGGCCTCATTATTGGCAAAGACTCAAGTGATGTATATTGTAAATCTGAATGCATTGATAAGCCCCAAAATTAAAACCACCTGACTAATACAGCGTTGGTTCTCAAGACAGCGCTGACCCATCAAAGTGTAGACTTCAGTAGGTGTCCTGTGGTATTGTACACCAAGACAAGTCCTGGAAGTTGCGATGTATGGATGGATCTGACTGGTTCTTCCAGCATAGAAGGTCTGGAGGATTTGGAGTCCCTTCAGCATCTTGGACTCTTTGTCTTGTTCCTCAAATCATACCTGAGCACTTTTTAGTGTTGCAAAGAGCATTATCCTGCCACTGGTGAATAAATACTGGTGCCCTGAAGGGGTGTATATGGTCTATAACGTGCTTAGGTAAGTGGTACATGACCGTTTAACATCCACCTGAATGCCAAGACCCAAGGTTTCCCAGAAGAACATTGATCAAAGCATCCCACTGCCTCTTCTGGCTTGCATTCTTCCTACAGTGCATCCTTCTTCTCTCCAGATAAATGACACAAACGTACCCAAATGTCTTCATGACGTAAAAGAAAGTCTTCCATTGATCGTTGGTCCACTTTGGATCCTCATACGCTCACTGCAGGCGCTCTGAGTGGTATCCAGATGATGTAGTGGCTCTTCTGTATGACATGAACCAGTGTTCAATACCAGCCCGGTCTCACGGGGATTCGTGAAACTGTCACGTCAGTTTTTGTTTCGGTTTGGTGCGCACCAACACGATGTCGTCATGTTTTTCGTGCGGCTCACCACGAGCGAAACCCGCTGTGGTAATCACATCTGAAAGTGGTTTATACCGCCGGATTCATGATGATCTAAGCTGTGCATCGGCGTTTGCGGCCGCTGCCGCGGCCGCCATTGCGGCTGCCAGACATCTGGCTGCAGCGGCGGCCGCAGCGGCGGCCGCAAACACCAATGGACAGCTTAAATCGTCATGAATCCGCCGGTATAAACCACTTTCAGATGTGATTACCACAGCGGGTTTCGCTCGTGGTGAGCCGCACGAAAAACATGACGACATCGTGTTGGTGCGCACCAAACCGAAACAAAAACTGACGTGACAGTTTCACGAATCCCCGTGAGACCGTGTTGTCAATACCCAAACACATCCCTAAAACTTGACCCTGTCGCTTGTTCACTGGTTTCTTGGATCGGTTGATAGAAACCATTGTACAACAGCAACAAACTGCAAGTACTGCTGTTTTAGAGATGTTCTGATCCAGTGGTCTAGCCATCACAGTTTGGTCCTTGTAAAACTCACTCAGACTCTTACACTGTCCACTTTTCCTGCATTCAAAATATCAACTTCAAGAACTGACTGTTCACTGGCTGCCTAATATATCCCAACCCTCTGACAGGTGCCACTGTAGCGAGGTAATCAGTGTTATTCACTTCAGCTGTCAGTACTTTTAATGTTGTGCCTGATCCATGTTCATTTACAATTCAACTGCTGATACTCTGAAAAATTTATTTGCTTTTACTTACCTTGGTATATGATTGGGATAAATACATATTAGATATATTTTGATGGCAAACTATTATCTGTCATTGCAAAAATTAGTTTGTTTTTTGTTGCTGTCTGACTAAAAATGCACACTACTGACTTGCAGAACAAATATGATTTCACTTTGCTTGTACAGCACCTTGTATTCTGAAGGTAATGAAAATAAATAAATACATTATTAAATTCTGTATCTGAAGGCTGACACCTCTTAATGCCCTCAAAAGCAGAGTTTTCCTTTGCTTAAGTCAGAAAAACATAACAGCGCATCCTTTAAAACCACCAATAACCCATTTTTTTTCTTGTTTTAATGAACACCAATGGGTTTCAGAATTATCCAATTTTATCTTTTGATTCAATTATCTGTTGTGCCTTTTTACCTCCTCTGCTTTAGTGGCTTCTTTTTTGAAGTAAGACACCTATAAAGGCCCAATTTTACCATTAACTGTAATCAGCTTTTAATTAGGATTGACAAAAGGATTTCACTTGGAAGGACACTAAGTGGTAAATAACTGTGGGCCTTGCAAATGTAGGTATTATAAATGCCGGCATGCGTTAGACATCATCGCACACACACAATCTTAGATATACATGTACACACAAGGGACGGACTCATACACACAAACAAAGGAACACAAGCATTATCTGGGCGATAGAAACAGGTCTATTTGGGCTTTGGCTCCCAGCACCGGAAGATAACGCTGGAAATTAGAGCGTATAAAAGCTCCCCCACCGGGAACACCAGCGGTTGGTTTGCTGGCAAATTTTACACAGTTTGTGTTGAGCTGTGTGTGTTCATGTGTGGTTATACTGCATGTGTTGTGCATACAGTGTGTGTGTGCATGAACAGGTGCACACAGATGCATATTAGTGTGTGTGTGTGTGGCATCTAAGTGGGAGAGTGGAAGCATCTGGAGAATTATTCAGATGCCCCCCTCCTTCTTCTTCTTCTCCTCTTCATTCCTGTTTCTGTCGTTCTTTCTCATCGTTTGATTTGAAGCAGAACTCAATTCTTCAATTCCACACCCTGAGCGCTGTTGATAAGGGCCCCGTTCGCTGCAGTCAGGCCCCAGAGAGGGACACAGTGTGCCCACAGAATGGCAGAAAATCGAATTCCTCAAGACAATGAGGTCCATTTGTAGAGTTAAGCCAGATGAAAGGCCCATATTTAGCCAGTCACTGTTTCAGCCACCATCTCCCTGTTTCCCATTGTCGGCTCGAGGCTAAATAAAAGCTTGCTTAACAGAAAGAAAAGTTGTGAAAAAGTGTTTTGGCCCCATTAATTAGCGCACAAGCCAGCTGGACTGCTGATGTTTTACTCGCTTTGTTTCTATTTTCACACATTTGCGCATTTTATTCTATGGATGATTGAAATGTAGTTTGTGCTTTTCTCCATAATGCACTGACAGAAAATGACAAAGAGCTAATTATATATCATTATGTGGGTAAAATCAGGACTACTGTTTATATGAGGTTTAATGCATCTGCTGAATGGACCATAAATTGCTAAAACACTAATGAGAAACGATGCATTATTTTAAAAAAATTAATACCGCTGGAATATTTTTTCTGTGTTCGTGTCAATCAAAACTGTTTATTTATATAACACTTTGGAAGGAGCAAAAATTTCAGCCAAGATATAATATTAAACAAAGCATCTCAAACTTAGACTTTATACAGAGGTCCTGTCTCTAAAAGTCAATGTTGCTGAATCCTGCAAGATACTGTAAATACAATAAAAGTACAATGCTGCTAATTGATAACACAATCAGCTTAATGCAAGATAATAAGCGTAAATGGGATGTTACACTCAGGCATCGGGCCATGTGTGCTCACTGAAGCAGACAACCATGTCCCATTGATTCCTCCAGTGGTGCGGTAAATGGAACAGAGCTCAGTGAATGATCTGCCTGCAAACAGTCCCTTTGACTGAGAAGTGCCATCCACATCTCTTGTGAGCCCCAGAGAGTACAGTTAGTACCCCATTTCTCACTCCACTTTTCCTTACAACAAAAACCTGTTGTACTTGTTCTCCTGCCTCCCTCTTGTGTGAGTCCAGTGTGATACAGTGTGGCAGAGTGTTCCTCTAGACGGCAAGTGGTATTGGGCATCAGATGAACAAGCTCTTCCAAAGGTTTGGCTGCCACAAGGGCAGCTAGTGGCAGATCTACCATCACTGCTCTCCAGTCCTGAGGAGCACAGACATGAACTTGGGGGCCATTACATGCTTCTACCGAGCTGCCATTTGGCTGTATTTGGACCTCATGGGGGATCGTGACTGCAGACTGTCAGCATCCAGCTGCTGTACCCCTTATAGGAAGCTCACCATGGAGTCCTGGATAGATGCTAAACACTAATGCTACCTGGAGTTAACTGAGTCTGCATGTCTGTGACTTTGTTTGACCCTTTCTTGCTCCCAGATACACAGATATAAACTCAGACTAATATAAAGCTTTGCCTAAGGCCAGACTCACACTCTAGGAGTTTTACAATTCTAGCAGATTTTTAAATCAAGTTGCAAAATGCACAATAGAAAAACTTCATAGATATTCCTCTCTCTAATCTCAGACAAGTACACACTGCAAAGCTTAAAAATATAGGTGTATCACACTACAGGACATAATTAGGACTACCATGGAGGAGGGAGCAGTGCGTCACCTCATGTGATCTCTCATGGGAAAACAAATGAAAACAAAATGGAGACCGTGGGGGAACAATTTACTGTAATGGTAATACCATTTCGCAATGAGAAAAAACAAAACCTAAGCAATCCTGGAAGAGGAAATGATTGGGAGGATGCCATCAGTATGGGTGTCTGTTCTTCAGCAAGAGATTTTAATTATCAGTTTTAACATCCGCAACTAATGCTAGCCTGTAGGGCTAGAATATTTAGTGCTGCTTGGCAACAGAGTCCACTGTTTCTGTCCTTATTGTACCCATCCTGATTTTAGCTTGTAATAGTCAAATGTACTTGATATTAGCACGGAGGTCCAGATGAGTCTGTGAGTAGTGCAAAATGTTTAAGAACTGATCTGTAAATCCCTCATATTACCAAATAATCTGGGTCCAACATTGGTTCAGAACAAGATCCCACGGCAGGTTTCTTCTCCAATTATTGGAAGGGGTGAGATTTTGGTAAATCAGACCAAAATTCCTGTAGTGTGAGCCTGGCCTAGGATACAACTTACAAATAAGAGTCTACAATCATGAAACAGGCCTGTAAGAGGCAGCGAGAGCCACCAAAGTGCACAAAGGCAAAAGCAAATTTAGTATCTGTTTAATTTTATAGCAAATAGACCAAAATCTAGTTTTCAAAAAATTAGACAGGGCTTCATTTTTGGCTCTGTGAATGCTATGTTCCAGCAGTTTACTCCAGAGTTTAGTATAAATGCAGTGAAAGATTTTGGGCTTCCTGAAGACATAAGGACTTTGAGCTCTCATTAGTTTGCCCTGGTGTTGCCAATGCTGTTCAAATGACATTAAGCAAACATAATGTTCACCATCTTACTTATAGCTGATAATGTACAACTGATGTTGATAGAAATGTCTTTCATTGATACATATTTGTCAAAGGATCCACATATTTGATTGGACCCAATGGTGGTGGGCATTGAAAGGTCAGACAGTTACCGAAGTTTTAACAATTAATCAATATCTGTCGAGACGTTTCACATTAAAACACAGATGTCAGACCATGAGGGTTATGCCAGGGAGTGTATGGATGAACTGACAGACTGACATCCCTACAGCGATGCCGCTATTATGGCTGATACCAGAACATCTTCAACCTAAAAATCTGGAACTTTTGAAGGTTCCCTCAGCCATATTCTTTATAATCTTTATTAGTAATGTTAATTGTAAACAAATTTATTTACTGGTAGTTGGCAGTGCTATCAATCAAGAATCGGTTATTGCTAAAACAAAAATACGTTGTGACTATTTCGTGAGGCAATAATGGCATTTTTAACCATGGATATTTGACATTTGTTGCAAAAGAAGTTTTTTTTACTTTAGGGACTTGGCTATGAAAACACTAACCTAGTGTCCTCTGGCATGTATTTAATACAAGAGTAGTGGCCGGAAACCATTGACTAGCACAGAAGCCTCTGTCATGGTGGCCTACTGCTAGCTAAACCTACACAATGTTAGCCAACAGAAGGTTACCTGTAGCCCAGGTGATCACATCCTTGAGCTGCTACAGGATTAAACACAACAAACTGCAGCTTTTCATCTAATCAAACTGTATATCTGGTAGTGAAATCAGGTACTATAACTAATGTACAAAATATTTTCTGGCATGCATATCCTTCTGCCATGTCGGATAATATATTTTAATCGGTTAAATTAATAATGGCAATTAATCGATTACTGAGTCAAATGCACACACAATTTTTTTGTTGTTAAGACTGGATGAAAGATATTTGTAGAAACAGACAAATCTACTGGAAATATGAGAGCAAAATGATACCTAAGAATAAACACATTTCCAAGTATGTTTACAGTAACCCAGATGAGCTCATGAGGGAGGCAAAATGAGTAAGATGTAACGTGCTGCTTTTATGTTTCGTGTTAATGACATGCGAGCTGAGAAGAAAAACTTGCGGCAGCAAAAGGTTATTGGAATGGTGTTGATTTATTCCTGCAGGAAATCAATGAAGGATTTGAATATGATGCAGGGAGAGAAGAAGAATGAGACAAGGAAAGAACAAAACAAGCCAAGGAGAGGAAGGACAATCTCTCATTTCCTTCTGATTGTGTAAAAAAAAAAAAAAAAAAAAGCTCTATACAACACTGAGGCTGGGTAAGGTGGGCTAGATGAACACCAAATGGTCTGACTCTTCACCTCCTTCCTATCAACTCCCCATCCTCCCTCTCCCTCCCTCCTTATTTTCTCCCATAAGAAGTGCAGCTGAGACAGCCCCATAATTATGCGTTTTAATGGCCCTTGGACCTGCTGCCATCCACACAGGCCTCTATATGAGCTGCTGCCAGTTCTTTCTGATGCATTTTCGCTGTCTTTCTGACAGCTTCCCGCAGAGCAATGAGAGGAGAGGAAGAGAAGACGGATGTGGACAGAACAGACGAGATTCTGCCTGTCTTCACATGAAAGGAACCGAACAGCAGAGACAATCAGGAAATACTCCTGTTTTATTTTTCATGCGAATCATGCCACCACTTTCCTATCCCTTTCCCCCTTTGGTATCTCAGCAGTTTATTTGTTGCACTGGAATGAAATGGAGGAAGGTGATGAGGAGCAAACACAGACTTGATGACTTGTGTGTTTCTGCTGTGGCCAATGGGAGGATGGGTTGCGGTGTTATTGGCATTGATTGGAGCATTATACTGTACATTGTTGTAAGATTATTACATTAACTGGTCTGACTTAATCACATTAGGAATGCGAGACAAGAGAATGGAGTATGTCATATCCTTGCAGATACACACATCATAACCTCTGCCTTTCTGCTCAGTTGGTTTATCTGGCGGCGTTCCAGGCACCTACAAGAACTGTAGGAAGTTTGCTGACTTCACTGACAAATGGACTTTTATTTCTCAAAGAGGGAATGAAACTTTTTGGGGTGATGATTTATGTTGTTTCTCTGTCCTCAATGACTGTGGAGAGCTACACTACCGGAGTCCTTTGGATTTTCGTTTCAACCCATTGTTTGGATTCCTCTGCCAAGACATGCCTTTGTTCTCAAAAATAAAGAAAAAGTAGATCATTTGAAAATGAAATTTCTGTGCTAAGCAGCAACTTTCTTTTTTCTCAGAAGTTCACAGCTCACCTGACCTCTCTAAAGGGAAATATTTCTGAGAGAAGCGACAAGCCAGGCCAAAGTAAGGCACGGTTTTAGTTGCTATGCCTTCTACGCCTCATTGCCCCATGACCTATTTTATGCAGGCACCCTTGCAGTTTGAAGAGACAAATTGTGCCTCGTCAGTATCTATAAAAGCCAGTGTTCCTTAGAGCCCAGCTCAGGCTGCTCTGGAGGTTAATTGACCCCAGGCAGTCTACCTTCCTTCAACCAAGTCATGGGGCCACTCAGTCTCGGTGCTGAAGCTCACAAAGCTGGCCTCTCGGTGAGCGAGTGTTCCTTCCCCATTCCCTCTGGAACTAGAGGCTTTTAACCGTGTCTCTCCTTTTTCTAGTTTTTCTCCTCCAGTTGTCTGCCTCAGTGTACTCCCATCCTTGTATTTCTTTCAGTTTATCAGTGTATACCTCTCAATGCATAATCAGACATTTCACACCTCTGAGAGACGTGCAGAGGTCTGCTGCCAGGACTCCACCTGTTCACCAGGGGCTCCTACACCTCCAAGCTGCCCTCATTAGTGCCTGAGTGAATACTGATGCTCTGGATGAGTCTGTTTCCGTGTTGATCGTAGCTAGAGCACACCAGGTGTCAATTAAGGTTGCGTACAGGTATTAAAAACCTGACTCAACCTGTTAGTAGCTAAGTGATGGGCAGACCTTGCAATACGATATCTAAAAAAAAACTGAACAAATGGATGGAAATGCATGAGAAAATATACCACTCAAGCCTCAGAAATCAGTAAATTCACATTTCAAATACCCGTGCAAAAGGAGGAATTCTATGAAAGATAAAGAACTCACAATGCATAAAGCTCCAAAAACCCTCTACGGGTTTGCAAAGCATCTCCATGTCCACATTCACAAAGCCCCCAGCTTGTCCGAACTGATAAATATACACTCTCACACACACCGAAGACCCATGGTTTTCTCTTCGGCAGTTAGAGAATTTCAAAAAGCCTCATTCTCTGCTGTGATAATTACCCATGCTGCTCTCGGATGGCACATTTGCATAATCATCATCAGCCATTCACAGAGGACACACAAAGGATTATAATGAGGCAACAGAGAAACAAGAAGCATTTCAGGGAGCCATTGAAGACTCGCACTGAGAGAGCAGTCATTGTCGCTTGATTTCGCACACAGAGTGCCACAAAACAGGAAGAGAGAGATGTAGTGATCATCTGTTTAAGGAAAAGGGAATCACAAAGATGCTTTGGCCAACGTGTCCCCAAGTATTCATGTTTTATAACTCAGTGCACTGAGGTTTGCTGAGATGCTATATTTGTGAAGAGCTTGTGCCGGGTGAAGCGCGAAGTGGGAAACAAAAAAAATCCACTTTTTCCTTAACAAACTTGCTGCTGCAACAATCACAGTAGGTAGACGCAGCAGGAGCTGTCAGCTAAACCTGCCTTTAAATCCACAGTTATTTCTCCACACTTGGTTCTACATGCTACAGCATGAAGGCTTGTGCAAAACAGCAGATGTCAGGTAAACTTTATTTTACTGTACAATGTGGATTAGCATAGCATCTGCATAAAATGAGACTTGCACACACACATCTCACCCATACCTGTCCACACTACCATCCTTCCCGGGGTTCTCACATATTTTACTGTTCTCTCCCGCTGTCCTTCCGTTTTAATATTTCCTCGTGGATGTCCTGTTTTTTTGTTGTTTTTTTTTTACACTTTCTGGCTGTATATCCTCTTGACAGTCGGCAAAGCAACAGCCTGTTTGATGTGCTTGGTCCATTCCTGGCTCTATTTGCTCATTACACAAGTGACGCAAGGGTCCTACCTCCCCCTCATGTCAAAAAGGTTGTCAACATCTCCAACGTTAATGACAGGCTGAAGTGTTGCTATCTTCCTGGTAACGAAAAGACAAACAAACACCTTGAGAGTGTACTGCAGCCATCAGGTAAACTTGTGTTCCCTCTTCCCCAAGTTTGATGTCAGCAAACAACGGTAACGCTAATTCGATGTGCTAGCTTGCGGTGCAGCTCTCTCAAGTCTGTCCGTCTCGGTAACCCAGCCGAGCAGTCCGTCTCTCGGTCTGTCTGCTTCTTGCTTGCTTGCCAACTACTTCCAGGCCTTCATTCTGTGACTTTGTGCTTGACAAAAGTGAAAGTGAAATGCGGCGCTTTGTTACGTTTGATATGTCGCCTGTGGAAATGCGATCATATGCACAAAATGAAACTCCAGCAGCAGCAGCAACCTCTGTGTGAACCTATCCAGACTATATATGGCTGTGACGGCACTCCTTAAGTATGTGCACAGTTTTAAACCAAGACTATGGCTATCTAGTCTCTCAGTCAAGGTACAACTCTCGACTAAGATGGAAAACAATGGACTGACATTATTGATCTGCTCGTTTTGAGGCCAACAGATGGAACAAATGGTTTCAAAGGAAGAAGGATTGTATTTGGGACCAGAACTAGAACTAGCTAACCCAATCATTGTGTTTTAGAGCACGTATTTGCTAGTGATTTTAGGATTCCCTCTGTGCGTACTTGTGTTGGACTGGTGCAGGGCTGGAAAATTTCCCTTATTTTTAAATTCCAGTGTTGACAGATATTATGTTACCACAGACACAATGAGATTTTGACCCTAATGCCTGGTCTTGGGAGATTATAGCAGATGTTTTGCAGCATTCAGATGACAAAATACTTCTTTCTTACTTGGAGGAAATCAAATTCGAGAAACGAACAATACTAGCAAGGAAATACTATAAAAGAGCTAATTCTATGCACAGGAAAGATGTGAGCATTTTTATCAAGAATGTTTTCCCTTTCTGCAACAGCTGTGTGCAGGGGCTCAGGTGTGTTTTCATCTCTCTTGAGGCTATCGGATCTTACACAGCATTTTAATTAAAGGTTCAACGCCGCAGCTTTATAGTGTAGTCAGGACTGGACTGACCTCCTAACGGGCCCTGGGGCACAAAAATTGTTGTTGGGCTCCTGCTGACCCCAACGATACATTTATGTTTCATTATTTCCTCAGGCAACTAGAAACTAACCAGCACTCTAGAGCCTAAATAATCAGCTTGATTCTTAAACAGAAATTAATTGACAACAATATCAATGATGGGTCCATTATGTGGGTTATTTTTAAAGCCAAACATGTCAACACTTCTACCAGCCTCTCATACATGAATATTTACTTGTTTTCTTACTTTTTAATGATTGGAAACTTAATATCATTGGGATTTTGACTGTTGAACAAATAAAAAAAATGAATATGTTTGGATTTCACTGTATAACAATGAACCTTTTGCAAACTGAACAATCAACTGATTAATAGAAGAAGTTGTCAGACATAGTGATGGAGTCATATATTGATTCATCAGGTTTTCAATTTGTTAACAGCAGGACAAACAAATAGAATTAACTGGATATCGGACTGCACAATATTACAATATTAGCATCACAGTATTAGCATTAACATCACAATGTGTGAGGTGATGCAAGTCAAATTATCTTCAGATGGTTTTGCCACTGTTACACCATATGAGAAAAGTTCCAAACAACAGAGAGAAATCACTGATGATGTGAAAGACACGAATGAGTGTCGTTTTGTCACAAGTGACCATTCTAGAGCTGTGCACAGCATGAAACACAGCCTTGACAAGTGGGCAAGTTGAACATTATGGAGCCACAACAGACTTGTGGTCCAGCCGGACAGCAAAGCCGTCCACTTTATTAATGAGGATTTTCAACTGAAACATCGCTGTTTGCAAGCGACATTTATCCCTGATAATTGTACAAGTGGGACAATCACAATGGGGATGAGAGAAACGTTGGATGTTGGGGCCTCGATTAGCGGCGTTCCAGCTGTATAATGATGATGTAGATGTCACTGTCTATTGCACAACACTGGGAAGGACATGAACAAGTGGACCAGGCTGCAGTTGGTCAAAAAACAAGGAAAAATATTGCAAGTGTCAGTTTTTCCCAACATCATGCAACCCCAACTTGATAGAGCACAATTTTACAACAACTGAGCACCACATAAGCTCTTAAAACCGGATTTTGCCACTATATAAGACAAGATGTAGAATGGAGGACTTGTCTTAGGTCATGTTCTACTAGTAAATCTGCAATTAATCACATTATAGGGACTCAAACGACACATGGTAAACTTGTGACTTCTAGGGTTTGAAGTGCTGTCAATGTATTCAAACCCAATATTGTTTCAGAACATGATTTTAAGATGACCCATTTCTTTGTTATGCTGCTATGGGCCCGAGACTGCGAGAACACCCCGCATGATGCACTGAGCAACTTCCACTTCTCTCCAAACTCTCCAAATATTAATCTGCCAGTATCGCATGCCATTAACAATGTGCCGTCTCTGTGCTGTGTCCTTCCTTTGTACCTTTGTGCAGGTATCTCTGGCTGTGGAGTTGCATGTTTCTGATCTGCCTCACCAAACCTCCCCAGTGATTAATGTTTGTTGTTTCTCCCTGCTCATCTTTTTCGGACTCCCCTCACCCCATCCGGTCGCGGCAGATGGTCGCCCACCCTGAGTCTGGTTCTGTTGGAGGTCAGTTCCAGGATCCAGTTAAAAGGGAGTTTTTCCTCCTCACTGCTGCCAAGTGCTTCCTCATGAGGGAACCATTGGGTTTTTCTCTCTATAATACTGTAATGGAATATTGTCAAGTGCCCTAAGATGACTTATGATTTGGCTCTGTATGAATAAAACTGAACTGAATTGACTTTAAGATCACTTGTGAAATATTTTAGAATGAGCTATGAAAAGAAAAGTACACACTGTGAGTCCTGAAGCTTCTGCTACTGCATCAACACTTTTAAAGCCAGGATTAGATTTCTCAATTACCGTGTCTTTTGAGAAGTGTTTTTGAGGCCAAACCACATTTAAGTTTCAACCAGTCGTAGTTTCTTTGGACCTGTTTGCCCTGAAGCCACTGTTCAAACAGCAACAACCACATAACTTCTTTCCCAATTTGCAGGGTTTGAAGTTGTACATTGAAAAAGTTGCCTCTCTGGATCAGGGTCATTCAACATAGAGTCTAGCTTTGCCAATCCATAGTCTGGCTTCACCACACTATCATTCTTTTTTAGGGGTTAAAAATACCCCTGTGGTTTGTTGGAATTACTCTAAACAGATCAAAGTTGTCATGCATGAGACTATGCAAAGGATGCAGCTTCAGTGTTCACTAAAAAAGTGATGGCAAGTATTGTTGTGTTGGAACATTTGCATGCAGGGCGATAAGTGCTGTCATGAAAATAAAAGGTTGCTGCTCAGAGGTCATTGTTGTTGTTTCTCATTGTGAAGAAAACTGTGACACACAGACAGAGGAAGGAGGAATGACTGACTGACATCATCTGGTGAGTCAGACTATTCAACATGATGCAGAAGATGAGAAATTCGGGTTGAAAACATACAAATTAGCATGTCTCTGGGTCAGGCTATTGTTGCACTAATGTTGTGTAATCTTTTTGGAACATCAATAAAGGATGACTGACAACATTTTGTCCAATTATTTCTAAATCCTCACTTTCTGTAACACTTATGCAAGGCAACTACAGTAGTCTTAAAATCACTTTTATTGATTAAACCCCTAATAACTCATCTCTGTGCATCAGAGTTCCATATTTAAATGTTTTCTTCACATGACAACAATCCCTTAGTGCTTTAAAATGACTTGGATATAACTGTACAACATTGCTTTCTTTTAGAATGTGGAGATGTATAAAGTGATCACTTATATCTTCATATATCCTCCCCATTCCTTGTAGCTTGACCTCATCAGCATACCTACAACTCTAGTCAGTCACCTTTTAAACTACTCTGAGCAACACAATGTCATTCAAGCATATGCGTTCGAACTTCAAACTGATAGTTCCACCCCGCAAGCTGACAGTATTGGTTTCTTAGATCTGTCATACATGCAACCCAAAAAGTCTGAATCTGTTTTTGTCAGTGGTACACTGCATTTCCAAGGTGGAAATGCTCAGCTAATGCAGTGCTAACTGCTTGTTTTGCTGATGATATGACCTCAACCTTAAAAAAATAACAAATGTACATGTTAATTGCCATACATGTTCAAACCTGAATTCAATTCTGAAGAGGAATAATGTTACAGACAGGAATGGTTTCTTACATCTGTGACATATGAAACTCTGAATACACCCCAATTTGGAGGTGGAAATGCTCAGTTAATGCAATTTTGACTGTTTATTTCTCTCATCATATGACCTCTAGCTTAAAGAAACACCATATGGACATGTAACAAAGTAAAAGAAGTGAGATTTTAATAACATATGTAAGAAATGTTGAGAAGTAGTGTGATAGAATGGGATACGACAAGTAGGCAACCAAACACTTGGTAAGAAGGTAGGATGACCGTGTTGCAACTCTCCAAACTATCTGATTAAAACCGCGAATGTAAAGACCGTAATAATTTCTCTGCGCACAACCTTGCATGAAAAATACGTTTACAGCCACAACTGTAAAATATCAAGCAAGAAGAAAAGTGTATTACCCAACCTTGTAATTCACTTAAACATACATGCAGACTTAAACATTAATGTAAAACCAGCGGCAGAGCGCTGTAAGTCAATAATTCAGTAGTCATGCTGCGATTTAATGTACCAAAACATTAGCCTTATGGGGCTTTAGCGCACACACAAACCCACTCATGAACAAACCATGAGCCGTGAAGCGAATGCACACGTCTCTGCAGGAGCAAACCTTTGTCTCTGCTTTGATAAATTCACGTAGCATGAGGTCGTATGCCCTTCAACTGATGGGTAAGATTCGGTTTATCTAAACAACAAGCAAATTATGCGTTCAGCCATCAAGTAGGATGTGAGCAACATCTGCCCGCCGCATTGTGCTGGTTTATTGGAGGAGTGCTTACAGAACCGCCGACCAGTGAGGAGAAACGGACAAGTTCCATCCCTGAGCTGTTTCTACTCAGAAAAAAAAAGCTAGTGTCCCCTTCTCTCCCTCCTCTCCCTCTTTTTGCAGCTTCACAAAACTCTCCAATGAAGGGACTTGTCATCTGTACACCTCCTCCGTGTCATGTTTTTTCCTTTCCCCTCCCCTTCCCATCTCTGTAACTTTCACTTGCTGTGGCTCGTCTTCCCTGGAGCCTGTCCACGGTGACAGTGCTGCCTCTTCCTCTGCTGGGCTGACAGGAAGAGGGGACGCCCACAAAGCACACAGAGACCTGCCTGCACATTTGCCAAGATAGGCGAGGAGGGAGAGGAGAGGGAAAAAAGGCCAAAAAAGAGATAGCAAAGGAGAGGGAAAGATATGCGTGGAGAGAGGCGAGAGAAGTTAAAAGAATTAGAGATGGGGATAGAGGGGAAACTGCAGAGCGAGAAAAGAGAGAGGTTATTCTCTGAGAGACAAAGCGGGAGGAAAAGGGGGGAGATATAGTAAGATGGAGCGCAAAGATGACTGATTAAGAAAATGAGATGAAGGAGGGAGCAGAGAGCAAAGAGTGTGCAGTCAGGGCTGTGGGGATATGAAACATCCTCAGGCAATATTCCTCTGCCTCAGCTCTCTCACGGTGAAAAGACAAAAACTTTGCTCCGTTGTAGACAGGGCTTAGGAGTAAGAGCAGCACAGTGAGGATGATGAGGAATACAAATGTTAGCTCTCCTTTGAGCACAAAACATGGGGATTATGGTAGGGCATTAAGTTGTTGCTTGTGAGGTGCTATCTTTTTTTGACAAGGGCACCCCAGCATCCACCGAGGCCTATCAGAGAGGTTGAGTGAAATGAACTCGTGACCAAGTTGACCTGCTGACACCATCGTTCATTACAGTACAGGCATCCTTTTTAAAAAATAAAAAATAAAAAATTGTTCTGCACAGAGGTTAACTGTTTCCTAATTGCTAAACTACACCAGAAACAGGTATTGTGAAATTATATCTTAATAACTGCATGTATGGACGACAGATCAGAGTTTGAAAGATGGTGTCTGTCATCTACTCAAGCTCTGGAGTTAGCATATTATCTAACTATTGCTACATGAATCAGTTTAGATTATATAAAGACAAACAAATTTGTCTATCCCTAGCCTCTAGATCCTGCCTGTTATTGGTTTTGAGGAAGTATCCTCCTTATGACAACCTCAGCCCAAGTTACCCAAAATTACATCACCACCAGATTTGCCACTAATATTGGTTCGTTCTCGTGCTAAAAGCCTTCAGTCGGACGATACGTAATAGTCTAATGTACTGGTGATAGATGCTTCAGCTCAAGCAATAAGTAGAGTGTTTGATAAAACGTTTGATAGTTTCACTGAGAAGCAAACCACCATGGAAGCTCATTAAAAAGGCACAGTTTGGTTGCATAAACAAATTTCAAGCATTCTCCCATAAGCCCTTGACGCCTATTGTCGCGAATTCGCATCATACCACTTTCATTCAGACTGCAGCCGAGGTAGCGTATCCATTCTCCCAGCGCTGGTTTGTGCATATTCAATGCGTACCTCGGAACCTTTTGCAAGCACTGGTTTCTCATAGGACCGGTCTCAGTGGGACCTAATTATTATATATCTGTTATTATTATTATATATCTGATCTCTGTGTAATAGACAAACTAACAATCTCCACTTATTTTAGCATCAGCTAGAAAGCAAAAGCACATACAATTACTAAACAAATTCAGCCATCAAGGGGTTAATGGAGCTGGGGATGCAGGGAACTGTGCAAGATGGGCTTTGTGGGCTGTGCAGCCTGCTCTGAGGGCTAACAGACTTCATGTTAGATTGTGTGTAAATTTAATTCTTTCTGTTGTTTTTCCAATTAAAAACATTATCTGTCTACCTTGATAAATTGGTTAAAACTCAAATGAAACCACTTTTTGTCCTGGGTTTCATTAAAAATTATCAAAATCAAACAAAATGAAACATTTGATCATAACATTTTCAGCCCTACTTGAAACATTAATAGTGAAACATATTGTTTTGTATATATGAGTATATATGTTATGTTAAGTTAAAAGAAACAGCACAACGCACAACAACCCAGCCTAAACAAAACTATGTTTCTATACAACTAATCTGCATTTTCAATTATGTCTGGGGGGAAATGTATTTTCTGCTAGATTACCTTTGTTTTTAATCCACACATCTTTGCTATTTATTTCACTGCCTCACTGTTGCTCCTTGTCACACTAGTAACCCAGAAAACGGAAAACAAGCTTAAAACATGCTGTGAAATGGTGATATTAGACCCGAACCGTGACATTTTTTTCTGACCCTGATCAAGTAATTTTGGTGCTTAAATGTAGCCAAGCCTCTAACATATGAAAGACTCAAACAAAGTGTGACATTTTTCTAAATCTGACCGTGTAGTTTTGGAGCCTAACAGACCCAGAAAGCAGGTGAAAGGGGAAAGTTAACAATGGCAGAAATCAGACACTTCATTTTGAGAACCGTAGTCTTCTTGTCGCAATAATTTGAAATCAAAATCCTTTCGAAACATAAAGGGAAATGCAATTCAGATGTGTAGAAATGTAATTTTGAGGAAACAGGTTGCACAGGAAGTGGCATATTTCAGTCACATACGCTAAATGGAACAACTCTGTGTTAATCAATAGAACCATCTCCTCTGCTGGCTGTCTATGAGGACAGCTGTGACATGAAGCATATATTTAGGTGATTTTTTTCTCTATGTGACTGCAGTTATTGTGTAATCTGAGCACTTCCAAAACCCAGGAGACTTATGCTCCACGGTGCACCTGATCCCCACACCGGTGCGAGTTATTTTGGCACATTGGTCAGTCTGAGTTTCTGCACTTTTGTATTCATCGTGTGATGCACATTGGCCCATAAAACGCTGTACAAGATGGCGGTTTTTATTAGATTTTTATCCATTTGGTCCAGCAGCATTTTGCAAAGTCTTGAAGGTGCTGTATGATTATTGAATTTAAGTTCATACATGTATGCAGGAAGCCAACAGAAATCCTCCATGTTTTCTATGGTCTCCACTGAGAACAACGCTAATACACTCACTCAGTGGGCTCAAATTTACGGAAGCATGCAGAACACGCATGCTTGCACCGCTGAGCAACTTTCATCTGAATGACTGAGGCGCCATCTTGTAAGGAGGAAAATCTCACCAGACAAAGCAGCGGGGCTTACCAAACACTCAATTCACTGACAAATAGACCTCTCCAATGAGTTTTTGAAGCAGTTTCACTTCAAATCTAAAATCTCCTGCATATTGATTAACACTTGAAGTACTCTCCAGGCTTGTGTATATATATATAATTTATTTTTTTGACCACACTTAGAGATCGTGCTTCAGGCTGTGAAGTGTGTTTGTGTCTGTGTGTGCGTGTAGGAGGTTCAGAGAGGTGTGTGGGCGCAACTGAAGCATTTTTGACTGCTTTAGAAGAACAAGGTCTGTTGAGCTAAAATGACACGTCTCTCGCTCTCTTGCTCATTCTTTTGCTCCTTGTCGCTCTCTGTTCCTCTGCCATCATTTTAAATTGGCCTGCCGCACAACAGCCACATAGGCTTTTAATGTGAAGTAGGTCATCACATCTTGTGGCATGACTCAGTGAGGGATGCTGCATGTTCACCGCGGGTCCATTTCATCAACAGACGTGTGCGCTTGCATTGCCTGGGAACATAAAGCAAACTGACGCATGGATATAGCGTGGAAAGGTGTTATGAACATTTGATGTTTTGATTCTTTTCAATCAAGCTAATACAATCACAGAATTGCAATTTTGCATTACGAGAACAACCCCAAGCATACAGTGTGGGCCATAAAAACTATCCTCAATGGCTGCAGCAACAAGAAGTACTGCAACAGATGGTGCGGCCTCTAGAGCCTGGATCTCAACATCAAGTCACTTTGCAACTACATGAAGACATACAAGTAAATCTGACATCCTACATCCACAGAAGAAGTGTGACAAGTTTGCCAAGATGCATGAAAAATTCAAAAATGTGATCATGCTCACACGAAACATCATATACTTTTTGGCTCTTTATCACACTTTGAAGTAAAATGAGAAGTATAAATCCATGGCTTTGTTTATTAAAGCATCCTCATTTTACTTTTAAAACTTTCATTTTCATATGTGATTTTTATCTATTTCATGATTACAGGAGGTAAAGAAGATGGGTCTATTTTCTAACCTATGCATCTCATTATGTGTTTATTTACATAGGATAAGATCTTTTCATTATTCCCAATAGATTATGCATAGTATCATGCATAGCGTGCTGTTTTTGAATTCATTTATCGCCACCATTTGAGGGGATATCATGCACGTATAATTACAAGGCAGAAAATACATTTCTCTCTCAGATGTTTTTAAAGGACACTAGGTTTAATTTAATCAGACACAGCATGATGCGGAAAGGAGGAAAAAAAAGAAACAATAAAACAGACCTGAGATACATATATCTGTTTCTTTTCATTCCTAGCACATGCAAGGCAAATATCAAAAGAATAAAAAGCATAAAATGCGAATTTTCAGACCTGAGGTTTGGAGTCTGAAGCACTTTCAGGTTTGTCATTTCTGTAGGGCTTTAACTGAAGCACAGTTTGCCTGTCCTGACTTAGACAGAGAGACACAGTGAGCTCAAACCTGCGCTCCGAGTCTTAACTATTATTTAAAGAAGAACCCATGAGGGCTAATGTCTGACGTCAGTGCTATTGTAGTGGGTGTGATTAGCTGGAAATAGATTTAGAATCATAGCTAAGAATGGCATCAAGGGAATGTGACTGATGTGACCCCCAGCAGGCCTCCAGCACAGCAGAATATTGATTAATTAGAACTGAGCGTTGCAGTATTTTACATCAGATTTCCATTTTCCTGATTTCCATTGCTGATTGAAATAGCACAGCAAAGTGACTCATTACACTGTATAAAGCTTTTATACTTGCTCTTCTAAACAATCAGTGTCTGACAGGTTCTTGGGAAAAAAACAGCCCTCTTTGTACAGGAGATGATTTGCTTTAAATGAAGGGTAGAGAGCAGAAGCAGCAACACTAGTTAAACCAGACAAAGAAGTAGTGTCAAAGACAGGAAGTCACACGTCACAAACAGAAAAAAACAAGCTGTGACAGTGTCGCCCACACATGTGATCCCTGTCAGTGAAAATATGACAAAACACTGCATGTTTATTGCACTACAGAACTAATCAATTAAAAAAACAGCTTGATGAGCTTACAGGTTACAGAAGGCAGCACTTAAAACAGAATAATCATACAGGTTTAATGTTTACACAGCCATACACGCACATCAACCTTATCAACACAGGAAAATGTTCATCAACTACTTTTTAATTTAAACTTAGTTACTAGTGCAGAAAAATATGATGTCATGTAATGTGTCATATCAGGAACAGTGCTAAGCGATGTAGTTGAAAAGCGGATAATACACAATGTTTTACTGGAGTCGATACTGATGAATATTGATCATTTTCAATTATTTCTAAAGAAGAAAAAAAACATACAACTAAATAAACTTGCACACATAAATAAGGATGAAGAAATGATTTCACATTTAAACCCTGCACCAGCCTCCATGTGCACCCTTAAGTCCATCAGACCTTGGGACAGAGTTACTTAGGTGAAGGTGGCGTTAGACACTGGTTCATGGGTGCTTTTTTACCATGAAGCCAGTTCCCACTGGCCACAGCCTCCACTAGGGGATGTCTACGGGTTATAAGAGGCCACAGTGGCCACGGACTAAAAGCCTCGGGAGACCTGGATGAAAGCCAACTGGGAGAGCGACGGAGGGCCAAGCGACTCCATTATCAAGGTATGATCGGCTGTTTATGGACTACGGAGGGAGAACGGATGGAGACTGTTCATGCAACTGAACTTTGCATTTTTGTTCTGTGCGTTGACTTTCAAATGGAGGTTGCATCAAATACATTAAAATGAAACTATTGAACATTCTATGCAACAGCTTTATTATTGCCATCAATGAGCTGTCCATCACCAGAATACAATATCACGATCGCCCAGACTTTTGTATTATAGCTACACATTTTCAGCAGTTCACAGCAGCATTAAACTGACATGATCAGTTTAATGAGGTAGGAAAAGAGAATCATTTATCAGGCCTGCATGGTCACCCAATTGGAACATTATAAGCCTAATGTATGGTCATCATCAATGTATATCATCCTAATACATACTCCCAGTGGAGGCAAAACTTTGTAAGATGTGGTACACGTAGCGATAGGTTGTCTTCTAATGCAAACCATTTGTCCATCGGTATTTTTCCATTTGGGAGATAGTGGCAGCTGGCTAAGATTCCAGATGTCCCCCTCCATCGCAATACTTTTCTGGTCTTCCTCTGTGATCCCAAGGAGATACCAGGCCAGATAAGATATGCAATTCCTCCAGCAAGACCTAGGTCTACACAGGGATCTGGACTCACTTAGATGAACCCAGAGGCATCCTAATCAGACATCCGAACCGACTCAGCTGGCTTCTTTTCATGCGAAGTAGCATCTACTTCACTTCTAGGTTCCACCGGCTGTCTACACCCCTCACCCGACTGCTAAGGCTTAAGCCCACAAAGGAAACTAATTTTAGCTGCTTCTTTCCACAACCTCATTATTTCTTTCACTACTCAGAAATCAAGACCATTGGTGACGACTGGAACATACATCATCTAATTAACTAAGAGCTTTGTCTTCTTATTCTGCACCCTCTTCACCATCATCATATAACCGGTACAACCCCTGCATTACTGCTGCATCCTGTACACTCCATTTTCTCATTCCTCTTGGAAAGGTTCCCATAATACTTAAGCTCCTTTTGGGAAAGAAACTCACCACCAACCTGGTGGGAAAACTCCATTGGTTTCTGGCAGAGTAGCATGACCTCAGACCTGGAGGTGTTGACTCATCCTGGCCACTTTATGCTTAGAGTTCATGGCTTGATGAAGCCAGGTCATCCACAAAAAGCAAATCCTATCAATGAATATCACACATAGAAGTGGAGACAAGGGGCAAACTAACACCCATTGGCGATGTCTTTGACTTTGTGCAGAGAATATAAACTTAACCAAACACAAACTTGTCAGGGCTGTGGCGTGTGGAGAACCCAAATGCAGACACGATAGACAGTCGGCCTTATTTTCTGAAAAAAGATTTATTTAAATAAAACAACGGCTAACTGAAAACAAGACTGAGATGGCTTCTATAAACTAAACAGCAGCAAACTACAGAACCAAGGAAAATACTCACAACACAAGAACAAACTAAAGGCCAGATGAAAATCATTGAGTCCAGAAATGTATCCAAAAACGGGGGAAAAGCAGAGTAATCCTGTGAGCAGATAATCCAGGGGAAAAAGGGGAACGGAGATGGAAACGGGGTGAGTCCAAGACAAGATGAGCCAGCGACACTGAACACAATGACCGGGCTTAAATACAGAGGGGGAACACAGGTGAGATGAATCTGAACTGATTGTGTCAGGTGACAGCAATCAGTGACCGAGAACCAAGAAAACAGAAAGCAACAGACAGAGGGAGACCAAGAGACCAGGACACAGAAGGGAAAAAACAGGAAAAAGTAACAACCAATACACAATAAATACAGAATCCTGACAAAACTGTTGGTAAACCCCCAGTGAAAAACAATGAATGACAGCCAAAGTCAAAGCAAAGTCAATTATACTATACTTGAACTCAGATCTCCTGGGTGAAAGTCTGTACATCACTACTAACCCTTTCAATCCCCAAATGTGGACCTTTGTTCCTATTTGCAACCGTTAAATCACATCTCCACCAACACTGAATGAGGTGATAACAGAGCTCCATTATTTGGTGATAACGGCATACAATCTACTAGAAGCTTTTGGATCACGTTTGGGAATGTAATGGGCTGGTAACATGTGAAACAAATGGTATGTTGTGGAATGACACATGAAAAAGCAAAGAAATGCATTGTGATAACATGTAAAGTAATTTGAGGTGTCATTCATACATCTTTTCATGATACCAGGGCGTGCTGAAGTATCTTTGTGGTATTATTCTCCTTTAATGAATGGATCTGAGTTCTCCTTCCACTACAGTGTTTTTTTTTTTGGGTGAGGGGGTGGAAGGGTGTGGAACAAGTTCTGCTATTCATGTGAGACAAAATCATCCGTGAAAAGCAACGAGTTCAATGACTTCTCTTCAATCATTTGACTTTCCTTTCAAGAGCATCATTCAAAGACACTGTCACTTTCGACTGTCATACCACTGCACTAGCAAGCTGTTTATTTGCTAAAAAATACTTTCCAAGTTTGTAGAAAAGTAACATTTTAAAACTTGATTTTTAGATGAAATTGCCTGTGCTCTAAACAGTTCACTGTTGCCGTGTGCAATGTAACTGTACTTTTCAAAGCGCAGCAGCAGTCTGAGGAAAGACATTAACGCCTTGGGGTAGTTTTGTGAAGGATATGGATTGTTTGAGTAACACTTTGCAGCATAGACAGTGGTCTCTTTGTGTACAGCTTTGCTCTAGAGACGATTATTCTTCTAGAAATTCCCCCAAAGACTGTCTACAGAACTGAATAAAATGTAAGATATTTTACAAAACATACAAGACAATGATAGTGAACACAGCTCTACAAATATAGGCTCTTCGTATTGTGCTTAAGGAGATTTAACATATCATTTAGAGACAGAATGTAAGGTTTTCTGTGCAAGAAACTACTCAGGTGCTTTAAATACTACACCTCCATCCTTGGTTCTATGCACAGTATTTGTCAAAGAGCAAAGTTATAGTCGATTGAATAAAACTATATTCAATACAACTGACTGCTGCCATGACTGCTGGCAGTACACGGAACAAGTTTACAGATCTCCACAGCCTCAGCAGAGAACAGATCATTTTCTTTATGTCACTTGTAAAAGACCCATTTATAACTGTGAAATTCAGTCAATAAATTCTACTGCCCTCCGCGGCCTTTTCTCCCTCTGCGGAACACATCGCAAAATGTCACCACGACCACGAGACGCCTTCAGAATGTTCCCCAAAACTCAGCAATAAACAAGCATGAGCGAGAACATTACTCACACTATAAACACTTCACATCTTCTTTTTTTTTTTTTTTGCACGAAGCTCTCCTCCCCAAAAATGTGTAAAATTTTATGCATATTCTTCATGCGGCCATGATATCCTGCTTCTTGTCTATGAAAACCACGGGCTCCTCCTTGACACTGCCAAGCTCTGTAGGAAGGAGTTTATGATGTGCTGAGTTCACCCTTGACTGGCTTCATGAGGTGTGAAGTCACCACGGTCAGCCTCCACAGGAAAGGTCCAACGTATAGAGGTAATAGAAGGTGAAAATGCAGAATCAGCTCAAGGCACCATCAGAGCCCTAGTCATCCTGAACATCCAAGAAAGTAAAGGGTGATTTAGAGGATTTGTTCACCTTGAGTATGAAGAAGAAATAGTTATTTTTTTTATATTTGTAATTGATGGATAGGCTGAAAATGAGTCATTTATTACTGCAGCTACGTTTTTATTATACTAGACAATTGATATCAGAGTCACACTACGGTTTTAAAATTTCTATATTTTGCCACTTATCTACAAAATAATGAAGGTCTGACATGTCCTTAGCATGTGTCTTTCAAATTTTCAGCTAAAAATACAACAAAAATGATTCATTTCACCATGACTGGGTTGTTGGGCTGTTTCACTGCCTGTAGTGCTAAAAATTAGCCTAGCCGCGCTAGACAACCCACAGCAACGAATTTAATTCTCTGCCAGGGTGGGTCTAGTTACCCTCCATAAGGCTCGAGGCTGGATTCTCCTAAAACTGGCCAAACGAATCACCATGAAGTGTAGAGTCAGAAGGCGGGCGTAACTAAGTGACAACAGAGGCGCGACGATTCTGACAGAAACAACCGGAAACAACTAGCCTAGCCGCGCTAGACAACCCACGGCAACAAATTTAATTCTCTGCCAGGGTCGACAACAAAAACGACAACAGTCGTTGAGCTCCATTAGCACCGACTCTTAATAATCTTTCTGTTAACATGTCTGTCATATACTTGAGCTTCACCCATTGACTGTATAAATAAGGCTTCACCGAACTACCGTATCCTCTGATTTCCGGCGCTCTAGGAGCCTATTCGTTGCGCTGATTGGTTGTATACCTACCCAATTGCTGCAGAGTGATTTGATAGACAACCTTTTAGCCCGCCTCCCTCCCTGTCGAGCGTGCCTAGACCCTTGTGCCTTCAGAACATGGGTCTAGCAGGGCTAGGCTAACTAAAAATGCCAGTGAGCTGTTGCAGTCCACACCCCCTTCAGGAAGAAGACACTCTCTGCATCTGCACTGACAACATGGAGAAAAACAGTTGGCATTTCAGGTGACCAGGATCTTTCTATCACTTCCAACTTCCTCCCTGAGCGATCATTTTGTCAGTAAATACAGCCAAATTCACGGTGCTGTCCTTGTTTTTATCTCATTTGTGTGCTATGTTTGTCAAACGGTGTTGCACTTATAATATCAGCTGTTTATTGGTGCACAGTCACAGCTGGGAACAGCTCCAAAGTGACTGCTGAGAGTTCAGAGAGTAATTTCCGTAATTTCTGAATGACTCAGATTACAGTTTACCCATAAGTCTGACAAGTGGACATATGACCAAAGCTAATGATAACGCTAGCCATGCAACCTGCTATCACTAAAGCCACGTGTCCACTTGATGTGTTTTTCCTGCATGTAAACGCGCTGCATCTGAAAAATCGCCCGCATGATAGGCATGTACTTGTGGAGAAAGTACATGAAATAACCAGACCAGCATGAGCGATGCATTTTGAGCTGCAATCCAGTTACTCGGCTCATTTGCATGAAGTAGACTTGACTTTTACATTAGGCAAATTTGATCTAAACTAGCCATCAGTGAACTAAAATGAGGACAGATTCAGCTACTGCACAGGTTATTTCTCATCTCAAATGCTTTCAGAAATACTTTTCACTAAAGTGTTTTAGAAATAAATAAGAAAGTCAAGCTGCCATGTTGGTCCGATGCATCTGCCAGACTGTCAAGCTGAAAGCGCTGTCATGTGACCATGTAGCGGCCTGCTAGTGACCGCCCACCATGCTGGTGATTTTCAGATGCGGCACATTTACATGCGGGAAAATCGCATCTAGTGGACACGTGGCTTAAGGATTTCTCATTGTGGTGATTTTGTCATCAAAAATAAAAAGTAATCCACTGAATCTTTAGTTCTTCAGATGCTGGGAGTGCATGAGGTCTCCTGTGTTCGCTCGTGCAGCCAAGAACAGCACATTTGATGAATTTTGCTTGTGGCTAAGACAGTTTAGAGTCAGCAGAAGCAGCTCTAGAAAGTTATAAACCTGGTGGTCCGTGAGTCAACTGATGTTTCAAAAATGCTCACATCAGAAGCACCGGGCCATAAGGGGGCAGAGTAATTCAAATTTTTTAGCTTGACAAATATTGGTTCCTCAGTTAGGGAATAAAATCCTACTATCCTGCTACTTTTCCTTCTGAAGAAAATTCTTACTGACTTGTAAAGCTGGGAGGTTTATATAGTTAAGAGGATGCCAGAGGAATGGAAGTAGTAAGTGTCTTCATATTAGCACAGCTTTTATTATACATCTCCAGTTCTTTAAGACATACAAAACACAACAGAAATGGATTTTTTAACCCTGAGAGACCTTTAAATAACAATAACAAAGGTTTTAAGAATTTTAAACATTGAGAAACTATTTTTTTTTCAGCATTACATAATCATGTGTAATACATGATTCACTGTGTGAAGGTTAAATACACAGACAGCCTACGTGTTTAAGTGTCTTTTCATGTCTCTGTCAGAAACACTTGAGTAAAATGAAGCAGGGGTATGCATCTTGTACCAATGTTACATATGTGACAGAAAAAACACTCAAGCTGTAAAATGTATGTAAGGTAAAGAAGTAACGAGTTCATTTTTGTTTCTTCAGTCCAGACAACTTTGTTTCAGCTCTCTTATGCTTTCTTTTGTGGCTGTTTTTACAAACTGCAACCTTTTTGTTTTTGAGGCTTACGAGGGATTTTCACCTTGTGCTGAATCCTCTGAGGTTCTGGTCATTAAGTTTCCTCAGGATCGCTAACAAGCAAACATATACACTTACAGTCAGGAAAGCATCACTGACTGTGCAGACATAAAGGGCTATTGCTCGTTATTCTTCCAGATTTTTCCACTAAATCTGTGCCTCTCAGTCTACCAGGTCATCACTGAACCCCCATTTTGATTTTGGCTAATCAACTACATTTGATATGTCTCAGATATATTACTATCATCTTTATTTATATGACTTATGGACAAACAACACTAAATCCATCTAAATGGAAACTCTCAATCAACCCTGAGCCACATGTGAGCTTTTTTTTGGTCATCCACTCATGTTGAATTGAAACAAAGCTGCCCAAGAAACACTTAGCAGCCAAAGCGTTCAATTACATTTGAACCCTTGCTATTTGGGGACTCTGTGATCAGAGGGCTCTATCTCACACAGTTCTTCCAATATTGACATAAGGATAGACTCAAATTAAAGTGAGACTTTGCATTTTAATGTCCTATTATTCTACTTCAAGTTAAAGCGCTGAGAGACAGAGCCTTAAAAGCAAAAAAATATAATTGTTAAATGTCCAAAATATCATCCTCTGGACTGTAAATGGTTAGTATGAGGTTTGTCCATCTATTATGGTTGTTGCTAGAGGTACGGACCCGTACCCGTAGCCTGTGGACTACGGATACGGCACTTGCCATTTGCCAATCAGATACGCGAGATCTGGTCACGTGACTCCCGGTAGACGCTAGCTGTAGCATCGGTACGACAGGTACGGACCCTAAACCTAAAACTAACCCTAACCTTAACCTTTGCTTACCTTTCAACAGTTTGCAGTGGTTAGCAGCTTCTTGACTCGCGAGACTCACGTACGGGTCCGTATCTGTCTGGCAAATGGAAAGTGCCGTATCCGTAGTATCCGTAGACACTACCATCTATTATACCTGTCAGGTGATGTATCATCCTGATATTAAAGCTGGCAGAGTTAAATAGTCAAAGTGTGAACAGTTCAGGTGAAATTCACACAGTCATGTAAAAAAGACTAAATACATTAAAAAGAAAATATTGTTTCTTTGACATGTTTGGACAAGCAAACTTTCTCTTCATCTTCTTTGAAACAGTGCCTGCAGATAAAGGTGAAACTGAACACAGCCACACACAAAAAAAAATCATTTTCTTCAATCATTTGTTCAACAAAAATGTAATTGTCAGTAGATGTAATATTCTTCTGTAGATACAATAAATCCACCTTGACCTCAGAAGTGAATATTGCCCCCCTTAGTAGAAACTAACTTCCTTTTGGTGTTTTGCATAATCATCCACCAGTCTGTTAAAATATTTGAAATTCTTTGATGCAAAATTCCTTCAGTTGCAAGATGTTTGAGGGTTTTCTTGCATATGCTGCCAGATTAAAACCCCCAACAACATTTCAGTGGAATTCCGATTGGGGCTTTGACTGAACCATCTTTTTGTGTCTTACTTTGGCAGATTTGCTTGCATGCTTAAGATCAAGTGGATCTGTTGAAAGGTCCACTTCTGGTTTAACTTCAACTTTTGGACAGATGGCCTCACATTATCTCCAAGCGCTCTTTGATACGATGCAAAATTCATCTTTGAAACAGTGACAGCAAACTGTCCAATCCCTGAGGCAGTGAAGCAACCCCTAAACATCACATTTCCGCCGCCAGGCTTCACAGAGGTTTTTTTCTGCTGAAAAGCTGTCTTTGGTCTGCATTGTCTTATGTGTACTGTTGCTGTGGCCAAACAACTCTATCTTTGATTCCTCTGTTCAGAGCACATTATTCCAAAAGGCCTGGTCTAATGTTCTTTTCAGACAGTGAAGGCTGTTCCTGGCATGCCTCCCATGCACCTCAAATTTGTGCAATCTCTTTCCAGTTGTAGATACGACACTTTCACACCAACAGTTGCAAGAGCTACCGACAGATGCTGTGATGAAATTTCGGGATTCTTGGAAACTTCTTTTTGCGTCAAACAGTTTTCTGCTGGGATAAATTTGCTGGGATGGAAAGTCCAGGACCAACTGGCAGCCATTTGAAATTGACATCCCTTTTATTTTGTCATGGTGGAAGGTTTTTTTTTCACAAGTCGAAGTACATCTATTCAAATCTTTAGCCAGACAATCTTTTTCTTATGAAGGCCTTAAAGATCCATTACATTTTGGCATGATGGCACCACACACTTCAATAGCAAAGAGAACACCAAACCCAAGAATTTAGAGGTTTAAGGTTCCATCTGTCACTCCCTAAGGAGGTTTCAAATTATTGGATTTCAATAATTCCACTTCATAAAGATGTTTTAAAAGCAGAGCAGCACTTACTTTTTTCGGTGACCAGTATATATTTTTTTAAATTGAAATTCAGAAAATGACCTGAATATGTCAATTTTATGTGTCATTTGTTTGAGTACATCACATTTATCTGCAGGCAATGTTTCTGAGAGGATCAAGTGTTGTTCAAATGCATTGGAAAAGTAAACCACTTTGATTGAAATATATATTTTTTATTTCACATACCTGAACTGGTGCTTACTCAACGCTGCACTGCTTCATAAACATGAGTACAATAACAGGATTTTTTTTCCCCCATTATGTTAACCAAGCGAGATTTGCTCCTTAAGCTTGACCCCATCAGTGAACATACTAAAATGAGAACATACAAATTGCAGTTTCTCTCCAGGCTCACCGGTGGTACTCGATCTGAATTAGAATCAGCCTGCTGGTTTTTCTGCCATCATTATATAAGCTGAGGTCTCTCGAAAAGGGCATTTGTACCATTATCACAGACAGAGGGTGGTTTGCAAATTCACAGAAACACTAATCTTAACAAGGATCATGAAAAATGCAGAATAAGCATTGGAAGGAGAATATATGGAAAGTATTTCAGAAAGAGTTGCATAATTTCTTAAGTTTGAGTGAGCAGCACCTGGGGCATGGAAGAATCATCTGCATTCAATTAGAGACCACTGTCTAAATACTGTAGTCTCATGGCATGATATTTATTCATAAAGGTCATCCATTTACGAGGATACATCCTAAATGAATGATTTTGGGTAATTTACATGAAATTTGAATAATTTCTTCTGGATAATCCAAAGGGAACTAAGAGGGATATTGATCCATCGAAACTCCCAAACGTTCCTGAAGTTGCACAGGAATGTAAGTGACGCCACATGGGTAAAAAGAACATCATGATGTGCGATAAGTTTGTATACATTAAGCCATAGACCCAGTGAAATCAGACCAGTCTCTGGATCAGAACCCTTTGGGCTGACAGATGAAGTATGTCTCTTTCTTCGAGGCCGCGGATAACCCTCCCGACCTCCAGGAACATCAGTTTGTAGAACATTGTGTTAGAAATCCACCTGGGACCTGAGTCGGGAGCTCTAGAGCTAATAGGTACAGATATCCATTTTCTTCCCTGCCTGCACTTTCTTCCTCATTCCGCTGCACTGCAAAAAATGTCCATCTCAAATGTACTTGCACACAGAAAGTGGCAGCTGCTTGCCAGGGCTTCCACAGTTCGCAATGAATTCGACTCCAACCACTGCAGGGAGAGACAGAGCAGCAGTGCACTTGTGCTGATGCCATTAGTAAATGCGCCAACAAGTGGTGGCAGATCTAAATAGAATTTCCAATTGCCCTAAATAAAAAGGGAAATTTCTGTGTGCCAAATGTAAAATCTAAGTTTGAGATGTAAACATAGCGACTTGTTTAAAAGCCAGTCATAGTCGATTAAAGCAACTTGAACAAATGTAGTCCACCTGTGTAGTCAGACCATTCTTTAGCTGTGTAGAATGGTCTGACTGCACTTCATTATTATTTTGCTTTTGGGGCAAAGAAAACTCCAGCTTGATTGCATTTCTTTAAACAAATAATAATGATGTTGATTGAGTATAAGAAATGGTGTCCCCTCAAAATAGTGACAGGTGAATTGTTTTGGTGGTAAATTTGCATGCAGGGATGCAGGCGCTTTGATTAAAGTGACTAATTCGCCTGAAATCGCTGGCAGAACAGCTTTAAAGCACAACATTTTCAGTGTGTTAGATTGCTTTTTCAGAAGTTGCTGTTGTTGTTTGATGCAATAAAGGGGATTTTTAAAGATGAAGATAGTGGAAGGGGAGGAGAAATCTGCCTGAAATACATGGCCAATGGTAAGCTTAAACCAACAGTCTACATCTATCTGGTGGGTCAGACTAACACATGGAGACTTAAATATTCATACAGCAATTCATTTTAGGAGAAGAAGAAGACATCTTACACCTAGTTGTTACACTTTAAAGCACAAAAAAACATTTGCATAGTCCTAGATTTGATATTTTTCAATGAGGAACAAAGAGTCCATGAGTTTTAATGTGTCTTAATATCACTGCAGGAGATCTTAGTTCAATATGACCGCATTTGCTGTGGTGATAATTGACAACATATGTTCTCAGAATTAGCTCACTTCCTATAGGTGGCATGTTTAGACAGTGTGCAATACGGTGATGCTCATTTATCCTGAATCACTCATGACATAAAAGTTCAAATCTTATAAATAAAGAACCAAAAATATCTACTAGGAGTTAAAATCTTCCTATGAAAGCTACGTTTTTCTAATTCAGGAAATAATGCATATCTACAAATGATGCACAAATGACAGCTACTGAGGTACTTGTCCTTAAGTATTTCCCTTTCCTGATGCTTCAGCTGCACTACAGTTCAGAGAGACGTCTGACACTGCAGTCAGTTCTGTGTTTACATCGATGGATTCTGTCTGATTGAATTGCGTGTTTACAGATTGAAACATTACAGAGGACTTTAATAAGCCTCTGGTGTTTCCTCATTGCAAATTTATGAAATTTCAGAGATTTATTTATGATAGCGTCTCCTCAGTTCCTCGCTCCGTGCTTTTTATCGAGTCCTTCATTTATAATCGCTTGTGGGCGGATTGAGAAGGGGGTGGCAATGATGTTTCTGCTTTTAGTTGTATTTAGCAATTTGTGTTAGATTCTATTTGTAGGCAAAGTCCGATTGATTGACTTCTGTTTCATCATTTATTGCTACACTACAGCTAGAACAAGACAGTAGCTGTAATTTCGCAAATAAGTTGCAGAGGAAAAATTGGTTTGCCCAATTCCTGATAAAATATATCGATGCTTGATGTTTTTGCTGAAGCCATGTAGTGTTCAATAAGTCAAACAGTGTCAGGATAGAAAATCAGCCAAGTTGTTCAGGAGGCATTTGGCAGGGGAAAAGTCAAACATCTTTACAGTGAAGACAAACTGATATCTTTTGGATGCTAGTAAAGAACATTGATTTTTAAAACATGAAAACATCTTTATTCATTTATATGTAGCTGTGTGATTTGAAACACCATTTTAGGACTCCTGGCTGGCCTGAGTTACTTGTTAATATGGATATTTTTTGCAGCGTGCTTCACCTCCAACAGAACAAGACATAGATGAGAACAGGCTTCTGGGATATGACTGACGGTTGCTCTCAGCCAACCAGAGCAGGGATGCTGCGAGCAGCTCGCCTGCTTCTCTGACGCTATTGGCTGTCCTCTGGAGAGTCAGGGTTTGTTCTAATATTAATGACTGCTGAGGAGACGGCGGCGCATCTATGTGGTCCGCCTGACACTTGATCGAGGGGAGAGATGCGCCCTAAACAGCCGCTGTAGAGACTGGAAAGGGAAGGGCAACCGGAACGCGTGAATCTTTCTTCGTACTTTAGCCAACAAAGCTGCGGGTTTTTTGGGACTTGGCGGTTTTGATCTCCCCTCATGCAGAAGCTCGTGTGCATTTTCCCCATTGGAAGATAAACCAGAACTGATTTCGCGTCAACTGCGTGAAAATAAGAAGACCACACATTGTTGACTGGCTTTATGTTGTGCGCTGGGGCTCTTACTCGGCACCGGAGCGGCGCACTTGATGGGAATAGACGTCACATACAGCTTCGATGATGATTACATCGGGTAAGTTTACTCTGTTTACTTGTCTATTGTGTGTCTGCCATTTGATCCATGTCGTGTGATTGCGTCTGCGGTTTTTCCAAGTTACAGAAAAACGCCGAAATCCGGCGAATCGGGGATGTTTCGCCGCACAAAATGGTCTTGTTGTTGGAATAACGGATCGGATCGCTTCCTAAACGGCGATCAGTCATGCGCGATCGCAGACATTAGGGACAAATATTGCAAGATAATTAGACTGATGACTGGCCTCGAACCCTCGCTTGACGTGGAGACATGCTTTTTATTTGCGCAACTATCCATGATGCGCTTTAACCGGAGCAGATCTGTGTTTGAGCACATTAGTGAAAAAAACAAACACGAGCGGTTTAAAAAAAGAAAAGAAATGTGTGGATGGATGATGGACTGGCAGTTTCGGTGTCCTGCTTAGTGAGCGCACATCAGACACGTCTCGAAGAAATCCACAGAATGGTGGCCACCCCACACCACCTCCTCCCTCCTCTCCCCTGTTAAACCTTCCTGTTGCAAACACAGAAGTCGATACCGACACACGAAAGTATGCTACGCATCCCTGTGGCTTTTGTGCGTGTTTTTTCCCCTCCAACCCACCACTAAAAAGGAACCTTTTGCACCGAACCGCCATATCGAACACATTTGCATCCAGGAGCTTCTGCGTAATTAACGCAGAAGCCTTTTTTTCTGAGCGCATCATCACTTCACCTGCTTGCACACCCACATATCCACAGATCCAGCTGGAGAAAGACAAAAAGAAAAAAGAGAGAAAGGGATGGCATTCACCAATCCCTTAACTGCATTGGGGCGTCTCTCTCCCCCCTTCTTCCTCCCTCTCTCACCCCCTCAAATTTCATCCCTCCCACCCTCCTCTCTCCTCTCCTCTCTGTCCAAAATGCATCCCATACAGCAGATGCATTACTCATGAATATTTCAAACCGATAAACAGATAATAGCTGATAACTCCAGATTTTTCCCCCCTTCACCGAGGGGGCTATCGAACCTGATTGCTGTAATCTTCTGTGCTGTGCATGGATGCATGCGGGTGTCCGCTTTTGCTTGTTTCCTGGTGATGGATACAATAGATTTTTGGCCTCCACAGTGCAGGAGTGACTCACCCGAAGCAGCTGCTCCATATGAAGCACAGTCAAATGCCACATGAGAGCCATCGTGCCCTCACATCAGACACCACGCCACGCTGGGGGAGAAAAATCTCAGCCCACACACACTCTGTATTGTTCCCACTTAGAATGATTCGACTACCTGCTGGTCCAGGCCAAAGCCATTTGCAGCTCATAATATCCCTGCACATCCTTGAGAGCAAGTATTTATGATTTCATGTCCTGGACACTTTGTGAAGCTCAGGATCACACAGTCTACAGTGGTGATAAGGAAAAAAACAACAACTGTAAAGCAAAGCAGTAATGGGTTGCTTCATTAATTTGGGCACATTTGTTCAAAACAAATCGATATTACATGTCCACAACAAGTCATACGCTTAAAGTGAGTGGCTTTGCGAATTGCCTATTGATCTGCGTGTGAAACGGTAAGAAACAGAGGCGGGGTGGGAAAGGTATTGTGCCTGCAGTGGCCTTGTGGAGGCTCTGAGAGCATGATAGGCAGCACGGTGTGGGTGTTCCATATTAATTTCTCTATAGGCAGAGGGCAGCAGGTTCCTGTGAGGTGAGAGGATGTGTGGGTGCCAAACACTACTACTGGTTCAAAGTGGAGCTGAGGAAGCCTGTGCTGTGCTGTAGTGCCACCAAATCGGAATTAATCTCGAGATTTATTTATTTTTCTTCTATGATGGTGGTAACGAGACGCCCAAGGATCTATCGGGACTCCTGAGTGAAATGCATGTAAACATATTCACAAAGACGGCTGCAGGGGATCAGTCTGTGCAGCCAAGCATTGGTTCTCTGATAGCATCCTGTTCCCAAACAAACACAGGCAACCATTAAAATGGAATAAGCAGAGACAGAGGGCAGAAAAGACAACACACAGGGAGAGACAGGAAGAGAATGATGTGCGTGTTTTGTTGTGGATCCAGTAGACGGACTGTGTCGGACCCAAATTACGTGGAAAGAGACAGAAACAAAGACGGGCTGAGGATCAAAAGATGGCTTGATGGCAACATCCATGGCATTTTGGTGTTCTCAGTTGATATCAAAGGTCAGATTGGGATGTGACATTTACTCGTGTGTTTGTATTTTAGGTGTTTAGCTTGCACACGTTTTCCAGTTTCGAGCGATGACACAAAGGTACGCGAAAAACTGAACAGCTAAATGTCAGGTGCTGGGAAAACAAAGAGGGATGCTGGTGCTGGAAATAAAATCAAAGCTATTAGCAGCTAATTAGTCTGCTCTTCTGTAGTTTCATATCAGAGCTGGACAGGACAGAGACATATGCCCATATTGCAGTTTCAAACATGAGCAGAGAAGAAGAAGGACATCTAAAGGGCCACTGCTGTGCCGTCCATCTGTTCTGCAATCACATTGATACATATAGGCTCTGGGAGCACTAATGAAAAGGTTGCTGATGCTGTATCATGAGACCAAACCTGCTTTTCATGTATTGATGAAGCTGCAGTGACTGATGAATGGCAATATGCACATAGATGGATGCATTTATATGCACGCATGCAGAGATAAGCGCATAAATGCAACATATACTACAGCAAGTAATTACTGCTGTCTGCAAATCAGATAGCCGGTGTGCTGCTGAGCCTCTGAATAGACACGGAGTCACAGTGCCATTTGAAAGCACCGTTATCTTTCATCTGTTTTAGCTGAGGAAGAGGAGCTGTGAATGAAAACAGAAAGAGAAAGCCCATATCAAGCCCCATGAAATCATAATAAAGAGGTCCAAGCCAGCGATAAATGCATTTCAGTGGCATATAATGATTGATTCCGTGTGCCGTAGGAACTTATTCCCTGCAGGCTTCTTGGCCCCTTGACCAGCCATATATTATTCATATAAATATAGATAGCTGCGCATCTTAGAGGCAGCACACATGCCACATTTGCACCTGCAGATTCAATTTGGCTCTGACTTTGAGGGATATGCCGCTGGCTCCATTCCCCCTGCCTGTCCCCCGCCTCACCACCATCCTCCCACCTCCCTCTTTCATTCTAGCTAGCAGCTATACATGGAACATTATGCAGATTTTTGTCAAGAGTGAGTGCGATTATGTTGGGGAGAAATGAGTGTTGGAATGTTCGCTACGCCTTTGACCTTATCAGCGGCAGCCTTAAGCTGGATACCTTGGCTTAATTTTAATAGATGCAGCACTATGCGAATTAGACAAGGGGACCTAGCTGTGCTCTTTCACTGTGCGGTGCGTTATGCATGCATTATGCGAATGAGCTGGCGCCTGTTTGAGTTTTTATGCTCTCTGCGAAGACACTGTTGGCTAAATTACGTGGGCACGCTCATGTCTGCAGAATGCATGGATCTTTTCGTGTGTTTGCATGTGTTCCCGTCTGCTGTGTGTCTACTCTGTGTGTGTGTGTGTGTGTGTGTGTGTATGTGTGTGAGGCAGGTGGCTATGCTATAGCGTTCAATAGTGCAGCATGTGTGTTCTCCCTCACTCAGCCCAAGGGCATGTCTTGTCCAGAAAAGAGCTGAAAACCCAGAGATGGGGGTCCTGTGGTTAATTTGGAACATTGATTTTACATTAGCAGTCGACTTGCCGCTGATTCATGGTCATACAAGTGCAGATGTAAGGGGAAAGGTTCCCATCTGGTCCCACATGGGTGCACACCGGCTCAGACACACATGCATACATACAGGAAGCTTCATTATGCATACACACATAGAGGTTCCCTTTAATGGACTCTCCCTTACCTTGGAGAAAGTATAATAGTAAATCAATGAGGTGAAGGGCAGAGGGAGGGACAGTAAAGACTTGCAGAGGCCTACAACCAGTATAGGGCTTACCTAGAATATATATCAGACATGGCTTGATTGACTGTGCTATGTGCTTATAGAATTGCTGTGTCTTGAAGCATTCCACTTGCTTTTTTATACCTTAAAATGAGCACTTAACTCTGACAAGATGTACCAAAAACACATATCCACAGCATTTTTATTCTGATTAATACAAAGTGACTTGAAGTTTGAAGAAATCAAAGTAATACTAGTCAGATATGTGCAGTAATAATATGCTCCAGCCTCCTGCAGCAGCTCAAAGACGGGAGTAGTAGGCTAACTGCTGATTCTAAACTGCTAAGAGGTGTGAATGAGTTTACCCCACTCAAGTCAGCTGTTACAGGCTTCAGCCCCCCCGTGACTCTCTAGAAGGGCTAAAGTGGCTATGGCTAATAATAAAAATGGAGAAAATGGTAGACATTAGGGGTTACCAGTCACTGAGCTATGAGTCAGAAGCAACTGGTGCAGGCATGGGCATTGGTAATTAGGAAGCAGGAGCTTCTAGACAGACAGTCAGACATGTATCCAGATGAGATGCCAGCTCCAGCAGGTCCTGGGAAGGCAATTAGGCCGACAGCAAACAAGCAACAGGACAGTCCAAGAAATCGAGACAGAAACCTGGACATGCTGGGAAACAAAATAAAATCCTGAGACTCTCTGTAGTCCATTGCTGGGGCGGATAATAATGCTAATAGGGAACATAAGGAGAAATATTCACCATAAGGGTTTGAAGAGCGGAGACAAAAGTGAGAAAGCAGGATGAAAAGGACAAGGTTTATTCGAAAAGTGATGTGGGGGATGCGTTACTGTGAGAAAAAAGCAAATGAGAGCGAACAGGGAGGGAGAAAAAAAGAGTAAGTGAGAAGGTGGTGACTTAAAGAAAGCCTTGCAAGGCTTATTACCAGTGGATCAAAATTCCCAGTGAACCCTTTCTACAATACAGAGGCTATTCTCCTGAAAGAGGAGGCAATTCGACTGCGCCCTACTTTCCACTTACGCCTGACCTTTATGTCTTCCACCCAGTTTTACCACAGTGAGTGTAATGTCTACCTCTCAGCAGATGCAATACTGCCTTGTTACCACTTAAACCGTGCAAGCCTCATAATCATCTCCCCACGGGCTCAATATGCTTCCCTCAAAACCCCACATCTGAATCTTAGAAATCTTCCCCTCTACGACCGCCATTCCCCACAAAACAATAACAGATGATTTGGTTTTTACCTGAACTGCGGGTCAACTTGGCTCCACGCAAAGCAACCAACCCGCGACAAAGCAATCACCTCTGCACGGCCGCTTCGCTAAACCCCATCCAAGCCCTGTGAAGCGAAGGTGGGAGGGGAGGATTTATAACTCATTTCAATAAACAGCATAAAACAAACAGTTCTGCCCGGCTGTTTGGCTGCCCAGATGACTTGAGTCAGGCTTTCCTGAATTAGCACTGCAGAGCCACCAGGACCAACACTTTCTGCCCCTACTGTGCACACTCATTAATTTAAAGTGGTCATATCTCACTGGTCTCTAATCAAACTGTATTTGTGCCATTACTGTCCGGAACAGCCACAGTGTTAGTATAATGGAGGTGGCCCGGTGGGATAGTAAGCGAGGTGTTGCCAAGATGTGAATGGAAAAGCTTTTCACCTTGACAGCGGGTGAACCTCTTAAATGTAGCCTCGTCCCAATTAGTCTGGTGCGTTTCCAGCAAGCAAATGATCTCAGAGAGGTGTAAAATGTGTAAAGTAACATTTATTTTGCACAACCAAATTCGTATTACAGACCAAAAAAAAAATAAAAAATTAGCACCAGGAAACAATACGCCAGCCAAAATGTGCAGCATTTTAATGAGGACAGATTCCTGGGTTTCCAGTCATGTCAAATGTCATTCTAATTAAGAGTGAAATCTGTGACTAACAAGGACTAAAGGCATACCAGTTTAGAATGGTGATGCAATGACACTGTCATTTCTGAACAGCTTCTCTGTTGGAATATGCCAATAAATATAGTGGCTCCCAATTTTCCTAATGGTGATGCAATGACACTTCCATTAAAAAAGTATTTTTTTTTCAAAACGCCTGCTTAAAAACAGGCATGGAAATCAATTTGACAAGTACATTTCCATCTACCTGATTTTGTGTGCTTGTCTAATTCATACAAAAGCAAACCTGAGGGTGAAAAACAACTATAAATATTGAAAAAAAAGTTTAATGTTGGCATTATGTAGAAGGTATTGCTAAAAATGGTCTATTTCTGTCACTATAAACCATGAAGTACATGATGCATGTGACTCAAACATCCACCGACGCTTCTGTTCTATTTGTGAAACTACAAATGGTGGCAAACAAATCTGAGTGGAGCGCTGAGACTGTAGCGCTTTTAGAATTAATACAAGAAGCAAACACAAATGCCGAACTTCAGTCATTTGTTTTTGTCAGTTTTCTGGGGGAAAAAAATTGAAAATCAGTTAAACTTTGCTTCCAATGTTGCGCAGAAAATATCTTCTAATTTTTCACAACGGCGCTGGATCAAATGGCTGTGAGTAATTTAAACAGAGCATTGTGTAGTGACAAACCCACAGATAATAAACACCTGACTCTGCAGCTGTCCTCGACTGCTGCACCGAGCATAAAACAGCAGACAAATAAAGTTTGCATCTACACGGTGAATATATTGAGCGTATTTAGCTTTCTAAAGAGCCAGATATTTTTCTCTGGAGCAGAAGCAGAAGCGCTAAACGGAGAGTGGATATTGGACTTGGATTCCTCAGGCGGATTGAAACACAACTCAGAATGAATGATAATGTTTCTCTGTATCTGCTGGACGTTTTAATAGGCAACTGTTTGCTATCAGCTTTTTCATTTAACTTTAAGACAAGTTTGTGTTAGTGTTGTGTTCACAGGCTTTATATTTTTGGAAGATGGAGGCATCCAATGGTGTGAATCCAATCCAGTGGTGGTGAACACAACTAAGTGTATTTCACACAGTGCTGAAACAAGTCAGATACAAGGAGCTTGTTTGCCATAATTTTCACAGCCTGGATTAACTCTGGTGCAAGTGAAAAGCCCACAGGCGAGACTGTCACCCTCCTACTGTAATAGAGCTGCTTTGGAGACCATGGCTTGAATGATCGTCCCCCTCCTCTCCTTTCCTTCCTCTGACACCTGGGAACTTGTGTTAGCTCCATGAGTGAACACCTTAGCCTGACCTATAAAAGCCTCTCTCGACAAATGTCAAGGCTTAGGCTTAATGTGTCAGTGCAGGTGGACATTAGGTTAAAGGAGATCCCATTTCGAGCTCTCCGCTTTGTATTGCCAGGTGTTGATTATATATCTCTGGATTTCCTGAAGCTTTTACACGCATAGATTACAGACATCCATCTTTGAATTCAATTTACTCCACAGCTTATTAACCACATTTCTCTTTGTTGTGTGGTTACCTAGCCACTTGATGCCAAAAGCACCACAACCTTTTCTTCTTTTGTGCTTGGAAAACCTTTTTTTCCTCCAATCTTTGTCTTATTTTTCCTGCTACATGCCTAGACCATGCTAAGATTAACATTCCCTGCAATGACAGCACTGTAAAGGTCACTGGAGGTTAATGCTTGACTACTGATACTATGTCAAGTTCCTCCTCTGGCGAGTCATTTTATCCTCCAGATCTCTTCCCTCCCCTCTGGCTTCGCCTCAATTACCAGTAACTGAGCAGTGGATTGTGGAGGAATTAGCTGTACATAGTAGCAGCGGGTGGATGTGTGTGTGGGTAGTGGGGATGCGGCTGGGTAACTTGACTGGACCTTTTACTAATAGGTTAGTACAAGTCTGCGTGGACTCCACAGTCGTAGCAGTCACGGTGCAGGGCCTCCGGAATACAGACTGCCTTTTCACCCGGCGCCACATAATGCAGTCGTACAATATCAATTTACGTGTTCAACCGCCTGTAGATTATTAGGATAGTTCACTTCTAATGATAAAGTTTGGTGGGGAAGTACACCTCAGAGTTTTAACCTTGAACGTGCTGAGATGCTGTAGCTAGGCCTTTAACAAACAGCCAAACAAGCCCGATGAAAGCTTTTCAATTTCCCTCTTTTGTTAACACATCTCGAGCTCTGTTCCTCTTGTCGTTTATGTTCCCCCCGTCCAGAACCATGCATCGTATTAACACTGTCTTACTACAGAGCTGTCTTGCCTCAGTTGTCTTCATCCCAGACTGTTTTATTATGTAACTGAGTCACCAAGGCGGTAAGTGTGCCTGAAGACCCAGTATATTTGCCACATCAGACACATCGCCACACTGGATGTCACTTCAGATTCAATCAGCTACTTTTCCCAATGTTTTCCTTCAACAGCCCTTCAATGGGACCTCAGCTAACCTCCAGGAAGCTTGAAATTCAACCTCATTTCTATAGATTTAACTCTAGCAGTACCATGTTTTTTTTAATGTGTAGATTAATTGATAATTAAATACTTAGCAGGGTCCCCAAGACTGAATTTAAAAGCATCAGCAGTAACTGTAATTTACACACAATTTGCCACAAACATATCTTAAAATCTATATTTGTCTAAACCACATGTTGGATTATCATTAATAGAATTTTATCCCCATTAATTAGCATGGAAATATGTTGCGCTTGCTGGCCGCTACATCGGCAAATTGTCCTGTAAAGCCTCCCTAATCCCATCCTTGATTTTCACCAATGTGGACAAGCAAGCATTAACATTAGCCAAACCGAATGGAATCTCTTTTCCCAATCTGTCTCCATTTGTAAAACCTCCTCGGCGTCCATGATGTCATCCTCACATCTATCCTTGAGCCTCGCCAAAATCTGGTGGAGGAATATTTGATGTAATGTGTGGTGAAAAACAACAGTGATTCTTCCTATCCTGCTGGCTGTTTAGAGACGTTCATTTCTGAGGGCTGCAAAGTCTCTGAGAGAAAATATTGAAAATCAATGAGTCCAAAAATGTCCCCACTGACACAATTAACAGCACTGGTAAAACAAAAGAACAGCACACTCTGTTCGAGCCACCTGCGGTGAATGCACAATAAAGCGAAGCAATAACAGTTAACCTGACCACATTACACTGCTGGTAATTGTGATTACTAAGGAGAAAAGCCAGAGCGAGCAGAGGTGAGACCTGAATGCTGTGGGCTGAATTACAGAGTGTGTCCTGTGCTTCCAGGGTGCGGATCAACTGCATAACCCACAATGAAGAGCCAGTGCTGAGGGAGAGAAGCTAAACCCTGTTTATCAGAACGCTAGGGGTGAAGCAGCTTATTAAAGTGCCAGGTGCTTTTGAAAAATAATATCCCCAACACCCCACCACCGTCCACCCCAGCGCCTCCCTCTCTTTCACCCGCTCTCTCCTCCAAACCTCCAGCCAAAAGGTTTGAGGAATGGACCCTTGGCTTGGCTTTGCCAGCGGGGCAAACTGCAGCATTTTCTGCAGCCTTCAGAAGTTCTTATTCATTTATTTATTTCTTTTTTTTCTTCCTCCACATCTCCCCTGTGGCCACTGAGGTGGAAACAGCGAGGGTGATGAAATGAAATCATTTCTCTCCTTTCTTGTTCTCACTTTCCCAGCCGCCGTCACACTTCTTCTCTTGATTCTTTCCATTTCATCCCCTGTCTCTTCTGACTTTTCCCTTGATGTGGTTCCCGATCTCTTGGCCCAAAAATATCAGAAGCACCATCAAACCTGTCTTGTTCAGTAAGAGGCAGTCACATACAACGGATTACATGGTACACTTCAACTGCCATTAGTCGTGGAAACTAATAATGCGATGCTACAAGAGAGACTATATATAAAAATAAAAGCAGATGCCTGACACACATGCTAGAGGATGCTTTGTATTTATATACTACTATTTCTAAATGATTTCCTCCTAAAAGGCAATATCATTTCATGTTTACTTGATACGATTAAAGGACACTTTAATAAATATTTGTTACTGGAAGGACCAAAAGAACAAAAAATATGGTCAGTGGTGGATTTGTTTGTCTTGTAATGTTTGTTTGAGCTTTTACGCTTAGATGTACTCTGTCTCATAACTGGGCTAATAACTATGAGCTATAAAACCGTGCATAAAATTCCCACAGTGTCACACTGTGTGCTATTGCAGAGACTTTCTGGCTTTTCGCTGATTGTCAGTGAAGCAAATATAAACATTTTTAATATTCCAAAAATATTTGCTGTGTATACACCCAAACCAAATGTGTTAACCTAATAAAATATGTTAACTGTGTTCTAGCCTTGAGCTTTCACTCAGTTCAAACTGAAATCATTCCATATTTATTAAATGCTGCACTATATTTCACCCATTCCTATTTTTTGAGGGTCTGAATAGGAAATTTATGCTGGATATAGTGCCCTCGAAAAAGTCAGGGGCATGGACTTTTTTGCTTACATTCCTATTAATTTCCACTGTAATAATAGTGGAAATTGCACTTGTGAGTGATGATGTAAAACGATGATTTACAGAGTTAAAGGCCGAGAGTCATTTCAGACATAGAGAATGTGTCATCTTGAACAATTCTTTAAATGCCGTTAAAAATGCTATTGTTATATGCAAACATGTGTGTCCAAAACTATAGAATAATGATGTGTTTTCTTCCCTTCAGGCATCTCTATGTGTGTTTTCCTTGTTAGTGAAGTCTGATAAACTGCACAACCTGCATTTCAACAAAAATGCTAAATTCTATTAGCATACAGATTTGCTGATTGCAAAAAAAAAAGATTAAATGCATCCCCACGTTAATGCATTTTATTTTTCTCAGCAGGTGCAAACTGCATCTGGGTCAAACGCTTAGTTTGCATGTATGGCCAAATGGTCTCTCTGTGTTGTGCATCGCCGCCTGCCCGTTTACTTGTTGCTATAGTGACATATTCCAGTGTCTTTAAGCAGCTTGCCCTAAAGGCTAATGCCTAAGCCCTAGGAAGTCTGCCATTTAAGAATTTTAATAAAGCCTCCCTTTTTAACCAATAATAGACTCACACTCCTAGCATCACGACTGAATGCCATAATGTAAGGGCACATGTGTTTTGTCCCCAGAATGAAGTCTAGAAGGTCAAGTAGATATAAATCCATTGTTCTATGTCTTGAAGGGAGCGTGTATAAATGTTAACATGCATCAGTGTGCCTATAACAAATGTCAATATGCCCAAATCCTTCTCTTATGACATTCCCTGACCACCTCCACTGCTGTGTAATACTCACACTGCTTCTCTCTGTCTTGTTTGTTTTTACACAGGTAGGAATGGACTGGGCTGTGGACTCTGGAAGCTGGTAAAGACAATCAATGAGGATAACCTGCATTAAAGAAAAAGCAGATTTTTCCATGGATACCTTTAATAAATCCTTCGAGGTGTAAAATCAGTCCATACTTTTTTCTTTTTTCTCCCTCCTTCCACCTTTTTTGACTGCAACCTTGGCCTCGAACCCTGACACCAGCACGCAGCGTTGAGTGATCGACCGTTACATTCAAGGGCGTCCACGCAGCAAGACAAAAACACCCAAGGGAACCCTGTGGTGTTGGTGGTGGTGGCAGGGGCTGCAGCAGTGGTGGTGGCAGGGGCGGTGAGTCAGTCGCCTCAGCAGCTGCAGCAAATGATTCATTATTTGTGAAGTTAACAGCTCTGACCACTTAATCTACAAGGACCAATTTCTAACTGGAGGGAATCGGTCCAATATGAAGGACGTATCATTTGTGGATCGTCTCTTTGTTGGCTTGGCCATGGCCTCTTTCGTCGTGGCCACCGAGGTGAGGCCTGACTGTCCAAAGCTCTGTGCATGCGAGATTAGACCCTGGTTTTCTCCCAGTTCGGTTTACATGGAGGCGCAGACAGTTGACTGTAATGACGTGGGACTCTTTAGTCTCCCTGAGAAATTACCGGTGGGCACGCAAGTACTATTACTGCAAACAAACAACGTCGCCAAAATTGACAAACCCTTGGATTACCTGGCCAATATCACAGAGATTGATTTATCGCAAAACAACTTATCCTCCATCAGCGACATCCATCTGGGGAACCTTCCTCAGCTGCTGTCCCTGCATTTGGAGGAGAACTGGATACGAGAGTTACCTGAACAGTGTTTGTCAGAGGTGGCTAACCTTCAGGAGCTCTACATGAATCACAATCTCATCTCATCAATTTCCCCGGTGGCTTTCCAGGGTCTCAGCAGCCTTGAGCGGCTCCACCTCAATTCAAACAAGCTGAAGGTTATCAAGAGAGAGTGGTTCGAACCCATGCCGAACCTGGAGATCCTAATGATTGGTGAGAATCCAGTTCTGTCTATTGATGATATGAACTTCAAACCTCTCAGTAACCTTCGCAGTCTCGTTCTCACCAGAATGAACTTGTCTCAGCTTCCTGATGATGCACTGGCCGGTCTCGATAACTTGGAGAGTATCTCTTTCTATGATAATATCTTCCCTGAGGTGCCTCACTCTGCCCTGAGAAATGTCAAAAATCTCAAGTTTTTGGATCTAAATAAAAACCCAATTGCGAGGATACAGAGAGGGGACTTTGTGGATATGCTCCATCTTAAAGAACTGGGGATTAATAGCATGCCAGAGCTAGTTTCCATTGACAGCTTTGCCCTTAATAACCTCCCTGAGCTCACCAAAATAGAAGCCACCAACAACCCTAAACTCTCTTATATCCATCCTAATGCTTTCTACAAACTGCCAAGGCTGGAAACCCTCATGCTAAATGGCAACGCTCTCAGTGCCCTCCACAGGATTACTGTCGAATCTCTCCCAAATCTCAGAGAGGTTAGCATGCACAGCAACCCCATCCGCTGTGACTGTGTGGTTCGCTGGATGAACATGAACAAGACCAACATTCGCTTCATGGAGCCTGATTCGCTGTACTGCGTAGAGCCTCCGGAGTACGAGGGCCAGCATGTCCGACAGGTGCACTTCAGGGAGATGATGGAGATCTGTCTGCCGCTGATATCTCCCGAAAGCATGCCGGGGCATATTAAAGCACAGAACGGGAGCTCCTTGTCACTCCATTGTCGGGCCTTCGCTGAACCAGAACCGGACATTTACTGGATCACGCCATCTGGCACCAGGGTCCTGCCAAACACCGTGTCCGACAAGTTCTACATGCACCCGGAGGGAACGTTTGACATCTATGATATAACAGAAAACGAGGCTGGTCTTTACACCTGTGTTGCTCATAATCTGGTCGGAGCTGACCTTAAATCTGTTTCCGTAGAAGTGAATGGATATTTTCCCCAACCTGCAAACGGGTCTCTGAATGTTGTCGTCAAAACCGTGGAGACGCACTCCATTCTGGTTTCCTGGAAGGCTGGCCCAGGCACCTTGGCCCCCAACATTAAATGGTACACCTCATCAGAAGCTAATCATCCCACCACGGCGTTCACCACCAGGGTTCCCTCTGACGTCCAGGTCTACAACCTCACCCATCTCAGCCCTGCCACTCAGTATAAAGTGTGTGTGGATATCCGCAGCATCCACTACAACCACGACACCAAATGCGTCAATGTCACAACTAAGGGATTAGAGCTGGCAGCCAAGGACACAGAAAAATGGGATGCGGCAGTAATCACTGTCTTTGGTGTGCTCTTGGCTGTGATTTCAGTGGCTTGCCTGCTTATTTATGTGTCTCTGAGGAACCACCACCTTTATGGGGATATAAGGAAATGCGACTCCAAAGCTTCTCTGACGCCAGTGGAAGCTACCGGTATGCACTCTTCTTTCTTTACAAAGCTGTGGGTTTCGGGTAAGGGACTGCCGAGCGGAGTGGAAGTGAGAGCCACAGTCATAAATGTATCTGACAATGCATTTTAAGAAGCGCAGCTTTGTAGAGCACCACACACCAACTACAGTGAATGGACAAGGCCACGGGCAGGGGCGGACGATGTTGTACTGTTTCAAAGGCATACGCATTCCTGGCCCCCAGCTCACATACACTGGCAACACTATTATTGGACTGGGAGCAGTTTAAAATAGACTACATGCTATCCCAGTTTCAACCCTAGTTGAAGTGATGGCTTTGTAACCGTTCCATCAAACCAAGCTAACATCAACAGGAGAAGGGGTATTTACTGCAAAATGATATATTTCAGTACCATTCATACAGAGATGCAGGCAGAGAAAAGAAAGTGAAGATGGTGATGATGATGATGATGATGATGATGATGGTCAACTCTCTTGTAATTGACTGTTAAATGTGTTCAGAGTTGTGGAACTGTCTGTGTGGTCCCAAGCAATACCGTCTGTGCTTTGTTAAACATCCATAGACGAGTTAGAGATCCAGTAATAACACCTGTCTATTATGGGAAGGGAGATTTAGTAGAGTAGACAAATAACAGTGACTATGGTGTAAGCCTTTTGATGAAATATACCCCCCTTTTTCTATTTAAAAATGGATTCTTGATTTTTCATGGAAATATTGTTATATATTCTATTATGTTGATGTAATGAAAAATCCTCTGTATGTGAACAGTTTAAATGGATTTTAAATTAAGGCAAGGAGCAGACTACTTTTGATTACAACGTCACATTAAGCTTAATGAAATTCAGCAACAAAATGGGTACCCAGAGAGGAGGTTTGCCAAATGGCTGTTTATGCTTTGTAGTTCTCATTGCAACGGTGACTGGGAAATAATGCGGACACATTGGACTAAAGCAAACACGGTTGATTAAAACTGAGGTGAGCGATGTGTTATCTCCTCGAGAAGTGGTTTGTTATGCCCTGGTAAGTGCCTACAACAAGAACTACATGAGGTAAACAGAAAAGAAACAGAGGAACTCCGTCAGCCACAGCAGAACATGGTCATGTCATCATCGCAGAATCACAAGCTATTCTCCAGTACTTTTAGTGGAAATACTTTCTCAGTATTTTTAGCATACATATTTTAAGAAAAAAACATTTCGTTGTTGCTTTGGGTGTAAAGTTAAAAAGCCATTTTTATATTAACTGTATTATATGTGATCAATGGGCACAACAGACTAATTAAGAAAAGCGCTGAGAAAAAAATAAATGTCATTGTTTCTTTTACAAACAATTGCCTACTTTCTCTCTTTTTTTTCTCATGTTTGTCATACATAACATTTTGCCATGATCTTGTGAAATGTGCCATGACTTTTATATGACATTTTAAGTGGAAGAATGTAAAACTAAATATTGATAAGTGGCACAGTGTAGAAAAAAAGGTCCTTTGAGGCAGACCACAGGGGTGAAGTAAAGGGACTCCAGCTGAATGGTTGAATGGTCGTCCTAACCCTGGGAAGAAGTGGGAAAAAAAAAACAGCAACAAAAGAACAGAACTCATTAGCCGCCTCATTAAGAACATGTTCGTCCTTCAGCTGGTCTGAATACAGTCACTGTGCTACAGCTGCTACTGCTCGTGCTCAGACGGGGACACAACGTCCCTGCAACACAGAGATGGAGTACAGTACGGGAAAGTCATGCGGGCTGCTGGGATAGAGCTGAGCCCGAGCTTCAGGACTCACATTTTATTTGCCTTACTGAATTATCCAGCATTTCACATGAGAAAGCCGAGCATGATGAATAGTTGTCAGAGGCGGAGTGACATGGCGGATTTATCAAACGGGGCCTAACACTCATACATCAGGCCAGCCTTCAGCACCACGGACAGAGGCTTTTAGAGCCGAGCCATCTGTCAAAGACAAAGGGAGTTAAAATATGACACGGCGCGCTCCTCAGGTAACGCTCGGGTCACACCGAGTCTGTCTCTCTGCAAACATAGGCACAAATACAGATGCAAAAAAAAAGAAGAAGAAGCCTGGCAGAGCTGAGAACCCACACAGCTGTATGCTAGTATGTAAAAACATAAATTCAAGGTCACTCGTGAACACAAAGAGACTCTAGAAGGAGACAAAAGCACATTAACACACACACTCGATTACCGAATCAACCGACGTTTCACAGAGCTTCAGTCGTGCTGCGAGAAACGCAACACGACAGCCAAAGAAGCCGCTAAATGAGTTCACCGACCAAACATGTTCCCTTGAGATTAAAGCAGCTCATGGATATTAGCCATATTGTTCTTGATTTTTATTACTATTATTATTTTCCTCACAACTCATGATTTGATTACATACTTGAGTGAATAAGCTGAATGTTATCCGCAAACTCATCTCTCCTGCTGTCTGTCCCAATCTCATGCATTTCCACGATCGCTTTGTTTTCCTTTTCTCTCCTCCAGCCTTTGACACTTCCCCCCCCTTCCTTCCAAACACAGAAATATGAGTTTGAGAGATAGCTTTTATTTCTTTGTCTGAATTTGTACATTCAAAGCAACCTATATTAGAAAAAAAAGAAAAACCCTCTGGATTTAACTTAAATCCCACATGAAAAGAACCAGTGAGCTGTCACCATTTAATCCGCAGTGAGGAAGGAGAAATTATGTTTCTCGCTGAATCTTCAAATATTTCAAATATTAAAACCACCTTGTTCTATTCAACAAAAAAAGCCATCTGCACTGGGGCAGATATTAAAGCATTCTCGGTGAAGGCTTATAGATGGGTTGTTCCTACTGCTTACATATTCATTTTAATTTTGCGAGGATCATTGTCAGGCAGCCTGAGATTTGATGGTGCAATCCCGCGGTGGGAGGTGCAAGTTCAATAGCATATTTATTTATTTCATTTTTTAACACGAGGCAACCATTAAGTCAGTGGCTGGCAGGTAATTTTCACTTTTATGTGATTACATGAAATAAATGTAAAAAATATGGAGTGCAGGAAGTGTGAATTTGTGAGCCTGGTTAGATTTTATAGAATTATTCAGTTGATTCACGCCTGCTGCTGTAACAGTGCGCATACAGGAACTCTTGACAATCAATATCCCTCAAGCATGCAGGAAGGTACTATTTAAACACTAACAGTTCTCCAAATACCTCATATTTATACTAGTTTTATTCAGAAAACAGCCCGAATAAATCTTTTTTTTCTTATTTGATCGCTGAAATGAAATATTTAATCTCCCTTCTATCTGAGATAAGATTAAAAAACAGAAACCTACAACACTGCAAGGGCTGCAGAAAAGCAAAGAGCGCTCACGCTGCTAAAGGCACTTTTATATGTTTGAATTATCAGCTTATTAAAGTTACAAACTTCCACATAGGTCAGCCGGTGTAGCTACAGGCAGCCACATTCCAATGAAAAGTGAAATGTCAACATGCATTTACAATCCTGCTGCTAACACGATATTTAATGCCACTGCTTGCTTTTAAGAGGCCTTTATGGGCTGCTATTGGAGAAACAACCAGATGACCTATGGAGTGCAATAACGAAGCACTGATTGCTTTCATGACAGAGTAAAAATGCCTCCGGAGTCATGTGGGTTCACACATTTGGATTTTTGACCCTTTTATTAATTAAACATGAGTTTTGCAGCAGCAGCGGTATAAATTGTTTCATGTCTCGGAGTCTTTTTCATGTGTTTACACCCACGTTGACACTAATGCCAGTGACAGGTGGATTCTTCATCCGCACCATGTATCTTCAGCGGGCCAGAATTTGTCCACTACAGCGCTATTGTGAACATGGCGATGCTGTGTATTTCCTGAAAAGTAGAGACAGAATGTCGCAACAGATTTGCCACGACTCGTCAAAGAGCGAGTAGTCAAAAGACATTTGTGTGTGCGCATTTCTGCTCTGCTCTGCCCTGTTCTCGTCTGCATTGCTGTAACCATCGCTCCCAGCGTGTCCCAGCTAATTTTTCTTTTTTCCAGCCACTGCATTGCAATTATAGCCACATACAAATTAATTAGCATCGAGGCAAAGCGTCCAACAAAAACCCAGCTGCTGTTTTCCATTTTAGGTAGAGCTCTTTGGCATGTTTTCTACAAGGCATTTCCCACATATAAGGAGGAAGCCAACTGAGTAAGAGCTAATGCAAGTAACCCGTCATATTGATAAATACGCTACCATAAGTCTTGCTGAGGCCACGGTGGAAAATCAACCTGGATTGAATGTTGGAATGATATGACTCTACAGAGAGCTTTTTCACTAATTGGAAGACCCATTCTCAAACTGATGATTGGTTTCCTGGGCCGCTGATTGATTGCTGCTTCCTTTTGTTTCACCGCAGTTTCCTCTATGAAGTGGGCATGCAGCCTGTGCCTGAGTTGGATCGATGTGAGGACTAATGAGTTATTCACATGCTTGCTCACATTACATGACTGGTGTTGGAGGGGTAAAAAAACAAAAAAAAAACAGAAATCAAGTCCCTAATGAGCAAACATGCAAGGACGTGGAGGAACACCCTTTCTATCTTAGGTGGGGTTTTAAAGTATTGTCGCCTAATAGCACAGATGCATCGTCGCTACCATCAGATTCATTAGTGCTGCTGAGGACATCGATACTCACGGTAACCCACATTAATCACCACCGAGCATTAAAGTTCTGTTGTGAAAGGGAGGAAGAGCCACCTACAGTTATAGCCCCTGTGTAAGTACAGCCTCTTTTTACTGCAGCCATGTTTACGTAATGCTTCGTCCAGGTCCATCTGTACAAAGACCGACTGCAGATTTTGCTCTCCATTAGGCAGATGGAAGGTTTGAAGAATAGTTAGGTAACAGTTGTTGACGCCGGTTACGACAGAGCTTCGACCGGTTCTCCACGACTCACCTACAGAACACCTATAGAAGTACTATTTGCAAAAGCAAGCACGAATGCAAGTTTGCTCTGTGGTAATTATGCACTAGCCAGATTGACAGAGCATCTGCGCCAACTGTCACAATTTTTCATTTAATCAGGGCAGCGTTAGAGAGGAGGAGACGGAGATGATGGGGAATTATGAAACGCAACGAGTTTCTCTTTCTGTGTTTTTTCTTTCTCAGTCCACTGACTGCCATCAATCTAGACTGTTCAGTAAAAAAAAAAAAAAAAAACGACACAAACATGAAGAAAAATAGATGTCATACATGTAATCTGTTTTTTATTTTGTTTTGCGCCTCAGGAAAAGAAAGAGAAGACTCCAAATTTGACTCTTTGCAGCAGTTACAATGCCACAAATTGCAGGTTTTCAGACAGCGAAAAACAAAATGAAGCATTTTGGTCACAATAGCGATAAAAGGCATGACAGGGAAAAAAAGAACACAAACGTCAATGATGCTGAGACACTTTACAAAAACATGAAAGTACAGTTTTGTTTTTTAGATAGGCGGTTTTGTGATTTTGCACGTCTGTCGAATGGTAAGTGAGGTGTCAACACTGGCTGGCTGCAATGAACACAAAATGACTAGAGACATTAAGTTAAAATGAAAAAAACTACATATGAAATCCTGCTGTGCCGGTACATGTGCAACTTCTTAATGTTTGTTTCTGACAAAACCTCTTTCTGTCAGCAGGAATGGCTTCAAACGTGGCTCGACTAATCCAAGAAAACCGCTGAAATTATTTTGTTATTTCTCATCTGTCGAGGCTCGGTTCCTCTTGCTGCAGTTAAAGGTTTGATTTGTTTATCTTGGTTGAATGAATAACTATTTTCAATAGCATGACAGACATGTACAGTTGAGAAGAATTTTCCGTGCCTTTGAATTTCAACTTATGCGTTTGGTATTTTATAAAAGCATCTTTTTAGCAGAGCAAAGCAGCTAAGAAAAATGGCTCTGAAGTGACTGCCAGTTCACAAGTAGTCTTACTGAGCTGTGTTTGCGTCACTATTTAATAGTAATTTGGTTATCTGACAAAAAAATTTGAAAGATAAGTAAACTAAAACAGCCTCAGTGGAAGTTCAGCTGGATTCAAATGCAATCTAAGCGAGCACAGAGAACAGGATAGAAGTAAACAGATGTAAATGCTGGTTGAGTTTAGGTTTCACTGAAGTGCAACAGACAACATGTTAACATCAGCATGAAAGTTTCCACCATCTCTGACTGTCCCTCAGCTTTACAATTTCCACAAGCCTCTGACCTGTGGGCAAACAATCACAGCTAACGTTAACGTGCTAATACTTAAGATTTTCCTGTTGTAGTGGTGACATTGCCATCAAAAATAAAAGTACCCTACTGGATCTTTAGTTCCGCAAATGCTGGGAGTGCATCTTGTGTTCACTCTTGCAGCCAACAGCAGAACATTTAGCATTCTGAGTTTATAGCTGAGACATTTTAGAGTTAACAGAAGCAGCTCTAAAAAGTAAATAAACCTGGTGGACTGCAAGGCTGCTGCTCTTTCTGAATGACTCACCTGGAAGCGGCCAACAGTGAAGAGACAAAATTATGCAGTTTTTTTGTCAGGGTGACTTTTGGTTCCTCATTTGGAACTTAGCAGTTCAATAAATATTCTTACTGGCTTGTAAAGCTTGCAGGCTGCTTAGTTGCTGGAGGGGTTGAGGAGTATCAGAAGTAAATATCTTTATAGCTTAACAGCTTTACTTTACACCCTCAAGTTTATGACAACCAACAAACACCATAAAAAGTCATTTTCACCAAAGTTGAGGAATCATCTTAAACATATTTTAACTATTTGATGAAACCTGATTAAAAAACCCCACAAACAGCAGTGTCTGTCAATGAAAACTGTAATTAATCAGATCTAATTAAAAACTGATTCTAATTGAAAATCATGGTTGTAGAATCACAGAGATAATATTGTTACATTTGATACTTCAAATACAAATACATTTAATGCTTGGGTGATCATGTTTTAATTAAATGTGACATTTTCTCGTTCCATTTGTCTAACAACACTTAGAAACAATGATTTCAATGAATCTCTTTTCTCTCATCATATTAATTTAATTGACTGCATTTTTTTGACATGTTAAGACACTGAAAATAAATTCGGAATATTACCACTGACTGTTGAAAGTTTTTTTTAACAACATACATGTTGGAGTTTGTATATGGGTTTAATCTTGAAAAATCTTGTTGACTCAGCATAAGCTTGACTTTTGCAGGAGTGGAGTTGGATTTGTTGCTTTAGTGATGGCTCCAGATCGGTTTTAAGGAAGATTTCCAACACCGAAAATTCCAAGCATGTGTCATATAATCAAAGATAAAAATAGCTCTAAAAGCGTTCAGCACTCCAAAGAGGCAGACAAACACCTGTAATATGGGCATTAATTAACTCTCGTGTTGTCCTTGGGGTCGCTCTGACCTCAAGTACAATCTTTTGCCGTCATATACTTTTATGTACCAAGGTCTATTTGGCCTTAAACTACAAAACGAAGGGAAAAAATTGTGGTAATGGGTTGAACTGAAGCAAGACTAAAGGTGTAACGCTGAATTGATTGACAACTTATACTATATGCTTTAAATAACAGTCAAACCAGGTGGGGTAATTTTGACCCCAGAGGACAAAAGGTGTATAGCAGCTGGGAGGGCATTACCAGGGTTACGCTAGATGAATGACTATTATCTATTTGTAAAGGACCTGTGGTATTTAAGGTTATTTTGTGGATGTATGCATACAATTTTCTTACTTGTATTTCTTATATTTACAACTTACAAAAAAAACAAAATGTTGTGAGTAGTCATTTAAACACCACAGTTCTTGTGTTTGCCAGATGTTAGCTTATAAAATCAGTATTTTAGCAGTGCAGAACGTGTGTGTACTATCGGAAAGAAAAGGGGTCCTTGGCCTAAATTGAATAACGTCCTTGAGTGAAGGCGTCATTTGTTGTTGATGCATTTGTATGTGGATTAAATATTTAAAAAATCTTGTTAGCTTTTGTGAAATTGGATTTGTTGCTCTGATTACGGCTCCAGATAAATTTGGAGTAAAATTCAGAAAGCTGAAAAATCCAGGCATGCATAAGATCATCAAAAATTAAACAAAACTATCTCAGAAAGGCTATGGCACTTCAAAGAGACGGACAGAAACCTGCAATGTAGACATTCAGTTAGTGAGATGAATGACTATTATCTACTTCTAGAAGATCCAGGGTTTTGTCAGACCCCTTTTTTTTTACTCTTTGTGGATCTCAAAATATAGTTTTGTCACTTGTATTCCAAATGTTGTCGGTAGTCTAACAGGCATTTAAAGCTGCTGTCCGGAGTTTGAATCGCAGCGTCTCCCAAAACGCTGGTGGTCCCACCCTCCCTCCCTCTGATTTCGCCCCTTTATTTGTGCACGCGCGCAGTACATGAGAGGAGTGCCCGGAGTGCTGCAGCATATGGCCTGTTCTGCTGTTTTCCCCTCTTCTGCATTTAGTACATTTAGTAAATAATAAAGGAATTACGTTAGAATGCTGTATTGAGTCTTACTTGTCCTAATACCAAAATAACATGAATCTGCTAGGACGAACGAGTAAAGTTTCAATATGTGATTACACTCGTGTATCCCTCTCGATGACGTTGTTTATCAAACTTAGTGCATTTACGCGTGTATATGTGTTAGATTGTTTATTTATTTCTATCTAGAGTTCAGAATTGCATGACTCCTCTGACGAAGAGTATGTCCCAGACGCCCCAACATCTTCCTCCAGAGGTCGGGCATCTAAACGAAGCCGTCAGGCGGGCTATGGAGGCCGTGGTCGGGGAGCGACGCGAGCACCCCGAGCCAAAAAACGTCCTGCAGTCTCTTGGCCTGACAAGCCGTGGGATTGGTAACTTTTCTGGAAGTTGCTGAGTCCTGATGCTCTCTCCTCCACAAGCAAAACAAATGTGCACGCAGTTGCGTAGTGCGAAGCTCGCCCACCTCTGCATGGACTTGCTTGCTGTGCGCGTAACCGTTGATTGACAGCATGACAAAGCTGAAGCTCGAACTTGATTGGTCGGCAGCAGCCGGCGCTTTTTGGAGTAACATGGGGGTCTATGAGAGGAAGGCGGAGCTCAGGAATAAATTTTCATATCGCGTTATACTAACTTTATATTATAGTATCGAACTAGACTAACACATTTAAGCTTTGTTAAACAATGATACATAAATTGAAAACAAACGGAAACTCCGGACAGCAGCTTTAAGCATCGCAGTTCTTCACTACATCTTGTGTGGGCTACAGGAAATTAAAGAGGTCAGTGTCCTAAATAAAGCAGCTCCATGCGTATCCTTCATTACAATGGGTGGTCTTATTCTTTGATGCAATGATGGCAGCGTTGGGTGCAGAGAGGCATGGAGTTTATTAGATGAGGGTCAAGGCTCGTGAGGACCATTCGGCAGATGAACACCTGCAGAGCCGTGATGCTAATGAGAGCAGCTAAAGTGCCGTGCAGCCACTTCTCAACGGCGTGTTTCAAATTATCGTTAGTACACATGCACGCCGGCAAATCTACACGCATGATGCTCACCGGTTTTTGTTTCTCGCTCAGGTCTTAATGCTAATCAACCGAGAGGAAGTCAAAGACAGCACGTCTTCCCGCTGTCTGTCAGGGTTGTTTACACCAATGTTTTAAAGTTGCTCCCAAAATGAACACACAAATGGCTGCAGTCTACCATCAATCATCCTCCCAACCCCCCGGCATGTGTGGATGGCAGCTCTGTGTGATTCCTTCCACTGTGGAGCTGCATGTGGTTCGCAGTAAGGTTATACTAAACAACCATATTCCTTCAGTTCATTACACGCTTCCCTGGAAGCTAGAATAACAATAACCAAGGCTGCGTGTTTGATCTTCATTATCTTTTTGATAAATTCCCTTTACTCTTTCGCTCCTTTCCCACTGTTGATATTTGCGTTTTTCTCTTCTCTCCAGCATGTTTCCTCTCATCTCCAAATAAGACAAATCCAGCAGTTTAGATTAGATTGTGGTAAAACTGAATGACCGTTTCATATTGATGATAATTGTGTTTTACATAAATTATCTATCTAGATTATTTGCAATTGAAATGAAGGGAGCGGGGTAGTTAAGAGTCTGGCAATCTGCTCTTCTCCATAATGTACGCATCCACAATGATGTTTCTACTGACTGAAAGCTGTTCATCTCTGAAATAAAAGAAACTGAGTGACCTATTAAATTGTATTATGGTAATCGTTGAATTAGCAGCAGACTGTCAAATACCATCACATTCATTATTGTCCCAATAACAAATTATTCTCTCTGGAGGGCATGTTAAAGCATTTTCCTCTCGCTGGGGGAATGAAATCAGAGTTTTGTGAGGGCTTACTGCAGAAGAGAAAAATTTGTCAAAAAAATAGGATGAAAAATAAATGAATGTAACTAAAAGCCCTGTATTTATGTACGCTTTGTGCGACGAGCTGTAGAAATTTGTGCCATTTGTAAGCACTGTCTCAAATCTGTCAAAAGAGAAAGCTTTCCTCGGTCCTCTGAAGTGCGTCCAAAAGAACACGGGTGATAACGAGGGCCTGGCTCTTCTCTCTTAGTCCTGCAGGCCATTAGTGGGAAAGGCTCTTCACTGGATCTCGATTCTCAGAAATGACTATTTCTGTCTCCATTGGCTTTTCCTTTGGAGTCGGGAGGCGCTTGCTGCCGAGCTCTCCTCGCCGGCTTCAAACGGAGGGTGCAAAGATTGAGCAAGTGCCATCGTTCGGAACTCTGGCGAAGGATTAGCAAGGTGAGAAAAAAGTGAGAGGGGTTGTAGAGGCTGATCAGAATCAAAGCGAGAGCCGAGGTAATGATGGGGATTCAATCAAAGGAATGGGGCTGCTCTTACAACAAAGAGGTCTTAAGCAGTCAGAAGACACTCTGATATAACTCACAAAGCCACATTAGCGTGGGATTCAGGTAGGCAGCCAAATGACCAGTTACCTTTTTTTGTCTTCATGTTAGACAACAGCACACTGATTCCACTGACAGCTCTTTATTTTCTATAGATTAAAACATCACTGTGGTTTTTCTTCGCCCCACTCATGAAAGCATAAATTTGAATCGCTTCAACCCAAACCGGTGCTTTTACTCATCATTCATACAGCAGGTTGATTTCTTGTCATCTCTCTCCCCCGCTTGCGCAGTGTATTTTCATAGTTCAATAGTCCAAATTGGATATTGTTTATGATGCATGATATTGAAAACAGACAGACTCCGGAGGGACCGGCGACATTCTCGTCAACCGACTGAACAAGCTAACAAACAGATCCAAGTGATTTTTGTTGATGCTCCGAGACACGTAGCTCCCCGAGCACAACAAAGGGACATTCATTCTATATTTATGCCACCACTGAAGTGTCAGAAATATTGATGACCCTGGGCAGAAATTAGCCTGCTTGTCAAAATAGAATAGTGCAAATACAGGGTTTTCTTTTCATCCAGTGCAGCGCTCGCAGCCTCTTATCACGTAACCAGAAATTGTGACTGAACAGGCACAAAGCCCTGACACACTGGATCATTGTCAGTCTAAATTTAAACTAAGCACATCTGTCACTTTGTCTCACTGATGCACAAAAATGCTCCAAGGTTACGGAAGTACTTGCTTAATTGAAGTGAGACAAGTTGTTTTCTGTTATTGCCATTAGGGAATTTCAATATCGGCGTGTATCTGTCACTAAATGCAAATGTGGAAATAAGCACAAATAAAATGTGTTTTATTAAACAGTGATCCAGGCAAAGGCTGACACACCCCGCTTTTGTTTATGTTTACTTTGCTAACCGAGTTAGAAAACTCTAATCCAAAATCACTTTTCACAGGACCAGACTTGTAAGTAACAGATGAAAGCATTGATTCCTGTTTCAGATCGATTCCTTTATTTCCTTGACTCAAAGTTCACCATCAAACTCTTAACCACAAACAGCCAGGCCAAGCGGAGAAAACAATCAAAAAATAACAATGAAAAACATCAGCGCCCAGAAAAGACAATGGCAATTGATCAGGCGTTCGGCGAGAGAGGTGGCATCTCTCCTATCAGATTCATTAGTTTTCCGGCCGCTCTGACATTTCCATTTGCACACTCCAATTGACAAAATAAAATACCCGTTCGGCTCTCATCCCTCAGCTCCACGCTGGGTAATCACTCCTCCACTGCACCATACACTCCCGCCTCCATCCGTCCCTCCAGTGCAGAGTATAAAACATAAACAGAGCACGCGCCCTTTTTGGACGAGGAGTTTTGGAGGAGGAACGGCGCCGAGCATCCCTTCAATCTGGGGTCACTTGTACAAATCACCTCAGGGAAGGGCACACTTCAGCTTATCATTTTCTTCCCATCACCACCTCCCTTGTCTCTTTCTCGGGCCTCTCGCGCTCCTCCTGAATACCTAAACAACTCCTCCGAAGTGCAGCCATCTCTGAGAATCACCATCACCATCTCCCCGCCAGCCTATTGACTGGCCACATGCTCGCAGGGAGTCTCTCAGCCATCCATTTCATTTAGACACAACTTTTTGACTCCTCCACATTACGGGTCAAACAGGCTCTTTTCAAAAGAGACTCGGAACGGAGGTAAATTATACAAATTGAGTGGCAGGAGGGAAGGGAGCGTGGCTGAGCCTCGGCGGCTCCCTGAACCCAGACGACCTCGGGTTTCCTTAATGATGTCTTTGCCGAGCCAGACGGAGACACATTGGATGATTATGCTGCAGATCAGGCAGAAATCTCTCAGACGCACTTTTTCTCTCTCCATCTCCACCCTGTCCTTCCCACAATCTATTACCCGGCCTCCTCTCCATCTTTCTCCATTTCACCATACATCCACCCCTCTCCTCTTTCTCTATACATTTATCTCCCCAACTCCTACTTCCCTCCAACTTCACCCATTCAGAGCAGTGGCAACATGCTGAGAGAGACTTTGGTCAAATCTGATGATGGTCCCTTCCAACCGTGGCATTTAATCAATTGAAATCTTATTTTGGGGATGAGCAGAGAGGAAGTTGTTTTTTTCATGAGCTGCTCTATAATAGAATAACACAGCCAGAAGGCCAGGTCCCTCATCACCGGGGACTCCATAGATTGAGGTGATCGAGTTGTTCAAAGATGAATCCTGAATACTGCCTACGCCGGCTGGCAAGCTGAGCTCCGCTGTAACTCACCGTAAATCCAGTAATACCGTATAAAAGTGTCAATTAAAAATGCAAAATAGAATGAATAAAAGCTCATGTACCGTTGAAGCTTGTTTCATTTGCTTAAAATGTATTTAGGGAGTTTTTCCGCAAAAGTTAGTATACGCAGTAATAGATACCTGCGATCTATCTTGGCAGCAAATTTCTGGTTGGCTGGTTTATTTAACCAGGTTAAAGTGCTGCTGAAATGAAATCTCATCCCAAACACAGGCCTGGTAGAGACAGCAGCATCATTATACAGTTATGAGTGCAACAGACTGTCACCCGCTCCAAATGAGCATCCAGTTAAGATGCAATATAAGATTACCGAGTTACGATGCAATAAAACAGCAGCTACAATATCCAGTTCAGATGTGCAAACAGCTATGATTTTCTGAAATGATTAAAAAAAATAAAAAGATATTTGTAATTACCACCCAGACTGACACAAGCATCTCTTGATTTAACACCCTATCAGCTATCAGCAAGCTGCAACTGGTCTCCACAAAATTGCATTTACATACAACTAAATTATGTTTTTTGGGGGAAACACATTTTCTGCCAAATTAGAGTTTCTGACGTATTAGAAATACATTTTAAATGAACATATCTTTGTCAGTAAAATAGTATTTTATGTAATATTTGTAGGGTTTAATCTCTAAAAGTAAATTACTCAGGCATAACTGCACCTAAAAAAACACCACAGGGTCTTAACTGTTATGTTTAGATTATGATTGGTGTTACCTTCATAATCCTTTTTACTGGAAGGCACTTTGGAACAGTGGCTGTTGTCTTAGATGTGCTAAAATTAAAACAGCTTTGACTTAGCTGTTTTATCTTGCTCATGTTGCATGTTTATGAACTTGTTTATTTGCCGAATTTGCAGTCATTTTAAAAAATCTATTCTGACATTTGTTTTACTGCCAAGATGTGAGGCAAATTAAGTTATCAATATTATCATTATTACTTATTTTGCTGTACTGTTGTTCTTTTTTAGTGAGCCAAGGGCATATTAATTGGAGGCCTGCTATCCTAGAAAATGGAGGAGAGGCTTTAAATTTGTAGTCAAAATGTCCCATTTTAACCCAAACTATGCCATTCTCTTAAACATAATCAAGCTGTATGTGCTTACCACTGTAAACCTAAACACGTAGTTTAAGTCCCTAAATGACTAAAAAACCAGAAGAAGAAAGATGAAAGTTAAATCAAAGAATTACAGTCCCACATGGGATGTGAGCTACGGTCTTCTGGATGAGAGTCATATGCCTCCGTCTTCCCCACCTGCCTCCTTATGTGGACTTTCAAACTGGAAACCTTTCCAATAATGCCATATGTGAGGAAATATGCTTGTTCCAAAACAAAATTAGATTTCTTTGAAAATGTAAATGCAGGATGCAGTTTAGTTGTACAGGAAAAGCAATATCGTGGAGACAGGATTGGCGAGACGACATTATTTATCAGTGCCTTGCCAAATCTGATATAGACATATAGACTGTATATTGCATATTTAAAAAAATAAACACATAAAAAAAAGACTCTTTCTGATCTGACTACTTAGCAGTTAAGGTTTAGGCACAAAAGCAACCTGGTCAAGATTAGTCAAAGATCACATTAAGATGAATTATTCTGACAATTAATAAAAAAATAACAAAAAAAAATGGTTAGAATTAGGGAGCAGCTGAGCACAGTGAAGGTTACAAAAACAGAAAGGAGCCACAGTGTCTATGACTGCTAAAAAGCTAACATTAAAATTTGTCATTTTTGCCATTTGCTGTAAAAAAAATAATAAAAATAAAACACTGCTGCAGCCATTTTTCTTTGCAGAACAGTTTAAAAAAAAAACCCAATATGATGCATTTTAAACTGAGAGTTGCTCACTCCATAACTTTCTGCCTGTGATATTCTCATATAAATAAAGAAGTGTTTGCAGCACTAATTGCCTATTGATAGAACACGATATTGATTCAGCCTACACACAGTTCATTAAAGCTTTGACATTTGCCGCCTTAAACATGCAGAGTTGGGATGTTACGCCTCTGACCAGGAGGATGCATAAATAAGATTCTATAAGATGTTTATTATACAGATGGAATTTAATACATGCAGTAATATATCTGATTTGATTCCAAACAGAAAAATCGTTGTTAAACAGACATGTCTGTGAGCATTATATACCATTTGATTCCTTCAATATGTAACACAGTTGTGCCTCTCAGGAAAGTTGGTGGGCAAGAAGAGCCCAAGTTTTCGGTATTTTTTGTCATACTGGCTTCACTCATGAGCATGCTGGAGCTGTAAGCCTGCAGGATATGAGCTCTGCATCAGATCTGCCATCTGACAGAAAACGCAGCTCGAGCCTGTGAAAGCCTCCACAACAGATGGACCGATGAGCGGTGGTCAGGTGTCATGCACACACAAACACAGGCCTCCTCACACAGCACAGGCAAGCAGGTGATACGCTTCTGTAGACACATTCTGTAGATGCAGGTTGAATACCCTACACACATGGAACATAACTGAACAATGTATCCTCATAAAATGCTTCATTTCAGTCGATATTGCTAATTGTTGCTAATTGTTAATGACCTAGTTTTAGTGAAGACTCGGAGAAAAAGGTACTCAGATAGTGCAGTAATGAAAAAACACAAATACATAATTTTACACAGGGAAATAAGCAAAAAGCAATCATGTCACCTTGACACACATTAAATAGACAGCAAGTAAGCTCTAAAGGTGATGATGTCACCAGATAGGGTTTCTGTCACTTAGGTGGAGGTAATGTGGAAAACAGGATTATGGGTGTTTTTCATTGCAAAGCCAGTCTCAGACAGGCAGCTATTGGTTCCCAGTAGCCACAGTTTCAACCAGGAGAGGTCTGCGGGTGCAGATGGAGGTGGAAAAATGCCCAGTGGCCCTCAGACTAGTGCACCTTGAAAGACCTGTACAGAATCCAACAGAGGGTTCACTGAAGATGGACGGATGTTAAGGGATTTGATAGGCTGAGAGGAAGCACCCTTGAGATTTGTTCATGCATTTTCACGATGTATTTTGATGGTGGTTTGCATCCAGTGTATTTTGGTGAATCAAACAAGCATTCAATTGGACAATTTCTTTGTTGCTACGGAGGCAGTGGTACATGAAGCTATTTTTATATCGCCTAGGTTTTTGTACACATAGTCAGTCTTTTAGATTCAACCACAAAATAACAACAATACGTGTATCAAATGCATCAGAAATGTTCACTCTGAATGCATCTACAAAATCTTCACTGATAGCAGTGAATGCACCTGGATAAGGTGAGGGACAAATGTGACACAATGACTTTTTCTACATTACACTTTAATGACAATTTTCCCTGAAGCTTGACAGAATTGTTGTAGTAGTCAAACAATACCCACGCCTGGGACACAAGACATATATTTCAGTCCCCAGTAACTTACATACAAAGCAAAACACCCGCCATTGCCATTGCCCTTGACCACGACACTGATCTCGGAAAAGAGTTGGTCCCTCAGCACTGCCGCTAAAAGCAGAGGACGAGTCTCCTCCCTGGAATAACTAAAGAATAACTTGAATCGCACAAAAGGCCAGAAGTGCTATGATGCACATAAACCATGCTCAGGAAGTTGTGTCCTGTTATCAAGCGCACACACAAACACACACAAACAGTTTCACACAGAGGCTGATGCAGGTTTGACTGATGGTGATGATGATGGCATGGCATTTGGCAGGTCACACACACAGATGGTGGACACCTAGCGATTTCACTGGCTCGCTGCAGTGTGTTAGATTTGGATCTGGAGCCTGACATTCGTGCTGCGTCCTCAGGAATCACAGGTTCAGAGGGAATGGAAGAGTGAAAAAAAGAGACTCGAGCCCCGCAGATTAACAGAACAGATGTTCTCACCTCCTCCATCACTGGCTTGATGGGCAAAGTGACTGCAGAGAAAAGTTGGCTTAAGTTTGGACTTGACTGACAGCAGTACAATGACTGTGGCTTGTCTGTGATTGTGTGAATCAGACGGAGTCTTTATCTAGAAAGAGCTCCTTTGAATTCTGGGTCTCAATTTAGCAGCTCTCACCCACAGCAGGGATCTTTCAGACTGGCAGAAACCAACCTAATAAACACCAAACCATTATACTGCTCTCACTCTCACTGTATCTTTTAATGGATCAAAGTGAGATAAGTAAATATGTGCAATATGTGACATTGGACACAACACAACTGTGCCTTCTTTTCAGTGAAATGATACCACAGAAGCAGCGTATGGAGTGTCTGTATTCTCTCGCGACACAGCACTAACAGTACAAAAAATTGAGAACAGGCTTGGCTATGCTTGGAATAGCAATGACCTTTGTTGTATTGATTGTAGCGAGGGTGGCTCTCGGACAGGCGTAGGCTTTGTACGCGTCTCTGTGTGGCATTGAAATTTGCGGCTTGGCCTTTTCTTGGAATACAAACATTCCTTCAACAGAAATAGACATTATGCCCTAATTAGAGTGTCCAAAGACACACAAGTGCTGTTCAGGACACGGTTCCAACCAACTGTACGTAGTAAAGGAGGCAGACACAAGATACCTATTCAGCAGATACAGTACATGTTGTACAGTACATGCAGTGCTATCTGTATGGTGCCACTTGTCCTTGCCACTGTCAATTTTGTCCTACTAACAAATTACACTATTCTCTTAAGAGGCACATTTTATACTAAGTAGTAGCTTTCTCTCTCCTTGTCATCCATCCATCCATCCCATTATTTTTTAGTTTGAGAAATAAGGAACTGCTGTTCCAATAGTATCTGTACAACAGAAGGGATGTCACAAAAAAATCTGCAATCTAATGTAGATGATAATAGGCAGATCAAGTGGAAGGTCACAGAGCAGAAATTCCAAGTCAGTAATGAGTCACACATGTGTGACTACTGGAGTTAATGAAGTTGTCAGTGCTGCTTGACGTATTCTTTCTGAAGGGCTCAGTGAAGCTGGTGGACTGAAAAGATTTCTGGTGGAGCTGTGGACATTGAAGTGCCCGACTACAGCCCAAACTGACATATCAGCATCTATCATGCCTACAGCTAGTTTCTAGTGTTTTTGCACTATGAAACAGAACCCAGGAATTCCTAGAAGCTCTGAAGATGAACTAATGCAGTACTGCACCGACTGAACCCAGGGTTATTTTGATGTACAGTAAAATGTGCTTTTCTATTTTAAAGGGGTCAAGTTAGCTTGTGTATATTGTTCATTTCTGATACTGTGAATAACTGTCAGAATGAAATTTAGTAAAAGTGGAACACTACAAACAAAGTAGACGAAGAAATGCAGGAAAGTGAAGACAATATGTACTTTGCATTGGACAAGTAAACCCTGCAAAACAACAGCATCTTTCACCTGTATCACTATTTGTCCTGTTTTTACAGGACTCATACCTGTTTATGGGTCATCAGCCTGAAGCCTGTTTTACTGTCAGCTTCAGTATTTTGGCCAACCAGAAAACCAAATATTTTGTTTCACCTTTTATCCTTGACATTATTCCCAAATGTCACAAAGGAAGTATCTGCTGCTGATTGTGAGGCTAGATAAGAAGTGTTGAATGTCATTCTGCACACAATGAAAGGAACAACACTGATCTAACAGATTTAATTTCCTACAGCACATTTTAATTCATGGACGTCTCTGGTGAGGTTTCCAAACATTCTATGCGTTTCCAATCAAGCCGACCCAATGGAACTGTACTTTAAAAACAGATTCTCCAATATCTAGGCCTGACAGATGGCTAAGTTAGATCTGACATGCCATTGAGCTTTCATTACACTTGCAGAAACCTTGAATTTTTAAAATATCATCTATAATCTATCCATCAATAAAGCCTCCATCTACTCAACGTCATATATTCCCACTTATCCATATATTCATCACAAATACCAAAGAACAACCCAATGCACTAGCCAAATTGATAATTTAATGAAAATGAAAGTCTCGGGAGATAACCAGTGCAAATTAAGAGTCAATAAAGCCCACTGAACTGCTTCTTGACAGTTCTGTGATTATGCTGCTAGTTTAGTAATAGCGCTAAAGAACACATTACCATTAATAGCAAGACATACTATAAAACTGTGATTCAACATCCCATTGACCTAAATAGAGGAGATGTAAAAACAGGCAAGCAAGAAATGAGGTTAAATGTGTTAAGATTGGAGAATATAATGTTCAAAGTGGAGTCCTCTGAAATAAATGTACAACGTGAGCAAGAAAGCAGGAGAACTGAGGCAGAGGAAGAGAAGGGGTCTTTAATGGGCTTCTCAGATGACTAACTAAAGAGCCAAGGCGCTTAGTTGCTAATTAGTTTGATTCACCAGCCATGCTTTAAGCATTGTGGTTTGTTGTTTCGCTATTATTTTCTATCTTGTGTTGGCGTCCACTGTTTGAGGCTCCGCTTAGTGTGCCATGAGAGGCCCTATGGAGAGGAAAGCAAGAGAGAGGCCCACCCCCAAGTCACAAGACAACATTGTTGTTTTCTTTCCTCTGTGGTATTAAAAAAAAAGAAATCAGAATAGCTTGAAATTCTCTTTAATGTAACACAGAGGAAAAAGTTAACTGAGATAAAGGGAGTAAACAGTATTAGATTTACCAGTGAAGTCTTCAAAGGAGAAGGATGTGGCAGTACATTGTCATGGTGAAGGTTACTTTCTAACCAGAAATACCCTTTCCTCAAGGTGCAGTGGTCAAACAGAAATTATTCAGAGAGATGTGAGAGAAAGAGAAAATGTGGTGGAGCATACACACAAGCAAACAAAAGATTAAAACCATCATTTACCTTAAAAGCTGGAAACCGAAATTCTATGTGTTCAATAGAATTCATCACGTTTGTCTAAAAGTGGTGGCGAAAATCAATGGCTTTTGGGCTCTCGGAGACTGGTAGTGGTTAAGTGCTCCGGTAATCAATAATGTAATAACCTTCACAGGGCCGTGTAACCACAATGAATGGTGAGCGCTCAGGTGTCGGAAAACAGAGGGTATATACATTACAATACCACAATTACTGGCTTTACTGTGATTATGAACATAAATAGCATTTTATGATTGCAGTAACAATTGCCTTTTTAAATCGCCATACTGTGACTGCAGAATGAAGAAAGTCTGACACTTTTCTAAACATTCTTGGAGTGGACATGAGAGCTCTATTTGTGAAAGGTATAAAAATACAATAGATGATGCTGGAAAAGTGTCCTGTGACAGAATTATTGACTGCTACATTTATCTGTCATTCATGGATTTTTTTTTGGTCAGAAGCTGTATTTTAACATATTATCACTTTGTAAAGTTAATATGGAAATCTGCATACCCCAGTTGTGTTTCAGGTAAAGTAATGAATCTTCTTTTAGCTCTATTTTGGTCTCAACCAACTCTTTAAGGTTAATTCTGACTGTTTAGTCAATTGCTAACTAATCTATCTGCTTTTTAGTCCTTGGTAAGTAGTGCAAAATGAATTTATCAGAGTATTTTTAACTCCCAGCTGCAGCAAGAAGCAAGGTTTATATTAGCTATAACAGTGAGCCAAAATAGTAAAGTTAAGGATTATTAAACTGAAATGATGATCTGAAAGACACTAAAAAGTTATGTGCAGCGGAGGGAAACTGTAGACTTTTCTGTCCATTTTATGATGAATAAAGTCACCCTTTCATGTTAAACATGGTAATTTTAGCCATTGTTAATCTATAAAATAGATCACAGCTGCCTGAATTGACATAGTAAAATGTTGCTATAACCCATGTCTTGTTAAGTATTCTAACCAGGCAGTAGGCTTGAAAGGCCTGTTATCTCTTAATGACACCATTTATTAGAGCAAGAAACTGTAAAAACTGAAACAATGGTCAGATATTCAACTTTTTGATGGTCCTTTAATCTTTCATCATGTGTGACGTGTCATTCCATTGGGAAATTTAACCAAACCTCAGTTAAAAACTGTGGCATTTCATCAAAATGACTCTATTCTACATGTCAAAATTGGAATACAATAATGTAGATTATGTAAAGAACAAAAATATTCTGCACCATTATGCACAAATGTGAAGTCATTTGTTACTGAGCTCTGAAAAAACAGCCACAACAAACTTTACTACTATTTGGGTGAACTGCAGGCAGTAGATAGTAGATAGAAGTGTATGGCAGTGCGGACACAAATTAAAAACATAGGTCGTAAAATATCCATGGAAGTAAACTTCTTTCACAATTTGACAGATTAGTACTATAATACTAGTTGTATGCAATTCTTGTTGTGACAACTTTTCACTTCACTGCTGACATGAAAACTCTAAATATAGAGGTTAAACTTTGTTAAAAGCAGTTTCCTTTGAGTGAAAATAGACCCCAGTTTCGACCCGTGTTGGCTGTTAGAGCTGCACAGTCAACAGACCATTTTCTAAACATTTTTACTCTTCTGCTGACTTTGAAATTTAACTTCCAGAGAAAGGGGGAAAAAAAAACTGCTGGCTTAGCTTCCTCCGGCACAATGACAACACCTGAACCGAAGTCGGTGTTAGGCCCGAGCCTGTTTTTACCAACAACACACTATTAGAAATGGAATTCTGATGATTTGACAATCAGATAAAAAAAAAACATGCCGTGCACGTCTTCTGCAAAGTAAGTACGGTGGGTGATGTAGTGACTGCTGTGGTGCATTAAGCAACACATTGAGAAAAGAGCTGCTGCCTCTGCATATGTTTTTAGTATTCTGCAGGAGCGAGGTTGAAAATGGATGTCTGAGAAAAGAAAGTTAGTCAGTCAGAGAGAAGGTGTGGTCCTCTGTGCACATTTGTTTGATTCAATAGTGAACACCAAGAATCTCAATTTCAAAGCCTGTAATTTGGCCTACAGAACAGCGAGTATACAATAATTACATGCAAAATTTTAAATTAGAGTTCAGTGTGTGGGGCCAGGCCCAGAATCACAGCTAAGGAGGTAAACTGTCAGTGGCAGGAAGAGGACGGAACAGGGATGGAGCATGTTTGGGTGGAATGTCTTTGTATGACACCAAACCAGTAACAGACGGTTGTGAATTAAAGTGACACAGCATTGAACAGTGCAGAACACAATGAGCAATTTGATTACAGCTATTTTAATGACTGAATTAGAAGCAGAAGAACTGTGATTAGTATGCCGAATGCTTCAAATTTGTAACATTGGAGAAAGCTACGCTGCTCACAAACAAATTAGCTAATAAACAAAACATCCTCGGTTTCTTTCTCTTTCTTCTAAAGTCTCTCAGCTCTCCAAGCTTCCCAGGTAGCCATTAATGAGTGATTTTTCATCACAGTCTCCTTTTCTTCCTCTGCTCGCCCCATTTTACCCTCTACCCCTCTCCAAGACCCCTGCTCATCAATCGGCTGGTAGAGGGGAGGCTCGTCTGTCTCTTGCTTATCTTCCCTCACCACTCTGCAGTCATATCATCCTGACCTGACCATCCATCTTCTGCCATCTCCCTCCATTATTGTGTGTGTGTTTGTTTGCGTGTGTGTTGGACCTTGAGCCGACCGACCATGTTGTATTTTCCAGGCCGAATCTGTCCGCGTTTTCCCCTCCAACAGGGCCTGAAAACTCCTCTGCTTGCTGGCAGCAGTGCCTGTGATCTCTCGCTCAAAAAAAAAAGAAAAAAAAAGTCTGTTTGGTCTCGTGTAATAGAGAAACAGAGCGTCAAGAGGTCTGTCTCGCTTTCAGCTCCTAGTTTATTGCGGGTGATGTATCTGAAGACAACCGCTGACAGCTTTGCAACCCCTTTGAACCTCACATCAAAGGATGACAAAATGGTGGGCACTGCGTGGCAATTTGATCCGTTGAAATGAGCCGCGACCATCAGATGTGAGCTATCATTGATCTGACATTCAAAAAAGTTGATGGAAAGCCTGTTCACCCATTACTATTGAGCATTAAATTATTGCAGAATAAACCGTTCAGTGACACAGCGCTCAGGAAGTGAATATTCACGAACTGTCAGTGACCAGTTCTGACCTAAAGCAGAAGTTTTCACAACTGGCACAAACTCTCAACCACATTTGCATGATGCTAAGCTGCCCCACTTATCAGCTGCTGCACAAACTGCCGGATCTTAACTTTAATGGTTTTAAAACTTGCCGCATACATGCGATAAAAATGCTTTTGGATCCCTCCGCAAGAATGTGTGCCTAAATACTGCGGGGTAAATGAACAGGGGCCAGAGATATGACTTTCTGGCATTTGTTAGCAGCACGGTACTCTATTTTAAACATTTACAGAGCATAGTAAAAGTGTTATCAAGCCTCAGCTAAGCAATCATTTGTTTCAACACCCTAGGAGGGAAGGAAAGATGAAACAATGATGGAAAAAAAGAAACTGGAGCTGGAGCATGTTGGTGCTCTGCAGCAAATCAAGTCAGTTGCTCACTGGGATGCAGGCTATAATTGGTAAATGCGCTGCCAATTTTAAAGTAATATTACACACAGCACCATGTTTTAAAAGCTGACATTTTTCTTAGAAGAGTCATGCTGGTTGGGGGGAAAAAACTTTGTATTGCTATTAAAGGCAAGAGTACACTTTTCTTAGTGTTACATGTATAATGCTAACCTTGCCAGCAAGTTGATTTCTCGCGATATTTGTGAGTTCACAAATCTCTCAAGAAACCATCTTGCTCCGCTCCCGCCTTCACTTTTCGTACAGCACCAAGTTGGTTCGGGCCAATCACGCAGGATATCCGGGTGTGACGACGACACCAAGCGCCAGTAGATCAAAACAAACATGGCAACGGAGGACAACGATCGTGTGGATGCTGCTATTAAGTCAGTTTTAGCTGAATCTCCTATCGCTTCTTTGAAGGAAGAACAACGAGAGGCGCTTTGCGCATTTCTGGATGGTAAAGATGTTTGTGCTTTTTTACCTCTGGGTTTTGGTAAGAGTTTAATCTACCAATTGGCTCCGCTCATTATGAAGATCCCGCGATTGGCTAAAAACAAACCTGTCAGAGGCGGGACATACTATTGCATTGTCCAATCCGTGCCTCATGTAAACAGATTTACATGGAGCGGTCCCAGATTGATATTGTGGAGTACTATCAAGTACTACACAATTATTAATCTGGCTATTGCCAGGTTAGTATAATGCACACCACCTACAAATGAACAGGAAACTAATGCTGTTTCATGACGACTGGAGTAATTAGGAAAGAGGTCTAGTTTGGCTTTCTAAAATGACTCTTGCAAGCTCCATGAGCTACGCTACTTTTGTTGTCCAACTACTGGAAATTTATTCAGTCCTGAGATTATGAAACAATTAATTCCATAGAAACACAATTAAGATTTTGTGGGTAATCAACTAAATATCGTGTGTTTATGTTACTATTTATTAAGTAAATAATAAGTCTAATACTTTTGATTGTAGAGGAAAAGCTAATTCTCCTAGCTTAAATGAGTTTATTGGTTGAAACTTATTTCATTACAAGTTGTGCTAACTTTTAAAGATTGATGCAAACTTTCGAGTAAATTTTTAGTAAGCCCTCAGAGCAGTCTCTGGTCCTTACCTAAACCTCATCAAGAAGCTGTGGACTTTTATTTGAATAGTCAAATATCAGCATTGCTGTATGCATATTTCAGGCCCAGGAGATTTCATATTTTTAGAAAACCTATAATAAATCTATGAAGAAACCAATATGCATTATTGTTTTTGTGACAAAGACACATATTTCAATAATTTTATCATAGAAAATTTTGAGTTTTTGGAGTCACTGCCATGCTATATTATATATATTCCATGATATTCTTTTTGATCACATTTAGCATAAGTGATTATACCTATCCACATGCCTATTAAACATATGTGAACACATGGTTTCAATGGTTATATAGTAAATTCTACTCTCACACAGGACCGAATCAAGCAGCCAAACATTAACAGAGTCACCGAATGTCAGGAGCTCAAAAAGACAGTAAAAAATTCAAATGGAAAATTATTCTGCCCACTTCCAAGAACCTGACAGAAGAGTGTATTAGAATGTGACTGAGCGATAAGCCACACAAATGTGAGCTGCTTTAATAGAAGTATTTTCTGTGTCACTTTACAAGAGAAAAAGGCTTTAAGGTAAAACCTTCAAACAAACAAGGAAAATTTTGCAACAAGCCAGGATGTCTTCAAATCAGTTTTATATTCAGCTAATGTGGTGTTTAGCATTCTGCATTGCCTTCAGTCTTGTGTGCTCCACATGCCAAATATCAAAAAGGTTTTCTGGCTCTCTCCCTTATGTTTCTGCTAAAGTCAGCAATGGACCTCTCTGTAACACAGACCTACTGTATGCATCAAAGCCAACAAGCCATCACTTGTGTCCATCACAGATCACGTACAGTTTGTTTCCTTTCGTCTGTCTCCATCTGAACTGTGACTTATTAATTGCAGAAAGTGATCTGGGAATGAATTAATGCAAATTGTGATCTGAAATTCTGCCCCACACTGCATCTGTTGAGCATGCTAACACACTTGAACCCCAGCACGCCACATCACACATCATTGTGTTGGTGGAGGATCCAGATAACCGAGTGGTAATGCCTGAAGTGGGATGACCGCCAGCTTTATCAATTTGTGTTTTCCTGCAGTCCACACAATGCAGCAGAAGAGCAGCTAATTAGGAGGATACACTGTCTGCATGTTCATAGAGTCTTTGTTATGTTCTTTATGCGCTATATGTGTGTGCGCATCTGTCCCTGGGGATATGGGCTGTCTTCTTCTTCTTGTGGGTAATTATGGGTAATGTAGGATGACAGCAGAAAACATTCACTTGAACAGCAAAGGGGCTCACAGCAACCAGATGAAAAGTCACTTGCAAATTCACAAAAGCAAGCACACAAACAGACAAACATATTCTGCTAGCAAAGCATGTTCCATAGCATGAAGTCACATCAGCTGTGATCAGTGTGAGGCCATTAGATTGCGCGAGTCAACAAAAATTAGCAGGAAAGTGTGTAATCTGATACTGCCCAGCATGGATGTTTACTCCTGTATATCTCAGTGTGCGTACGGTATCTATGTTTGCATATATTTGTGCGAATGTGTGGCCTCTCCGCATGGCGTATTAATGCCGTCTCAGCGTGACCGCGTGTTTGCATTTCTATCCAGCAAAGTGAGGCTATTTGGTGTGATGCATAGCGTTTATCCAACAGCAAATATCCAGCGAACACAATTACCAAACAACAGTAGATGTCTTTCTAACCCTGCTGGAAATGGATCACCAGGAATATTTTTTTTATTCCAACAAGGAAAATGGAACTGTATCTGTCAATGGCAGGAGATTTTACTTCAGTCTTGCTTCCCAAAGTGGGGCTTGGGACCCCCCAGGCAGCCAAGATGATTTCCAAAAATCGAATAAAATTTGATAATGAGTAACATTTAACAGCCGTAATTGTTAGAAAACATCAAAACAAACAAAAAAGTGCAAATAAAATGACTTGCTGTGCACACCCATCTAATTAGGTGAGTTTAACACTGAGATGAGAGTAATGAGTAAAAATTTACAAAATGTCACAACAATGTAGGAGCCTGCTGCTCATAACACACACACACACACTTCACCTGCTGCATCTGCATACAGTGTGTTCAATTTCACTGGTGTACTCTGCTACTAGCCTGTATTAAATTAGTGTAAAATAACATTATGTTTGTCAGGCTGTTGTATTCTTTTGTGTTGTTTTTGAATAGTCCATTCAGTGACCATTGTGTGGCTGAGCACCATGTTTGTATGCTTTAACCACCTCCAGGTACAGTGGGGGTCTTGAGTTTCTGCCACTGTCATTTTTGGGATTGGAAGCTGAAAAGGTTGAAACTATTTACATGTATAAAGCATTTAGTTTGTTGTGATACATATGTGACAAATCATACCATTTAACTGAGACGTCTTTGGTTTAATCCTGTCAATGATAGCCATCTCTGACTACCATTTTATGTTCGTTTTTAATCTTGTTAACATGCTCATATGGTGTTTTTATATCATGGAGGACACATTATGAGGGAAACAAGCAGTCAGCATCATTGCTGAGCTTTATGATTTTAAAAATGCAGCATATTAATGACACAACAAAAGTAAGGAATTCATTCTGTCAACTTAATCAGAATTGGTTTACAGTTTGAACATCTGTGGCTTATTCCAACTCTACAGCTTGTGCAGCATAGAGTGGTTTTAATGTGTTTGTACGGAGTTGTAGGTGAGCTGGTGAGCTTGAGCTGCACCAAGTGGGAAGAGATTAGGACTCAGTAGATCTTCACATTATAAAGGAAACAAGTGTAGTTTTTCATATAAGCCATTTTAATGCATAAAGGAATTATTTTAACGGAGAAAAATGTCTAACTGTGTAATTGTGATACATTGAGAGGAGTATTTTTTTGGGTTAAATGGATGACTGGCGAGAGAGTTTAAACACAAAACTACTCTAATAAGTGTTTGCTTTGTTGACTTGGCTGCTTCGTTGCAGATAATAACATGGAGGTTCAAAAGTTTAGGTATTTGTACATCGTTTTCCTTTCTTTTCTTTTCTCTTTACTGCAGAGACAATCAAATATTCAAAGTCTGCAGAAAAACTAAAGCAGTGGTGGAAAGTCAGCCTGACTCTTGCTAAATACTGTGAAAGAACAGCAACAGCAAACTGCCCCTGATGGAACTAAAACTTAAAGTTCCTGTTCATATAGGGCTTTATAGATGTTGGTATGTATATATATTTTTAACCTATGCTAAGTAAAGCTAAGCTGCTGCTACTGTAGATGTAGCTTCATGTACAGAAAACTGGCACGAGTGTTCATCTAATCCAGCTCTGCACAAAAAAAAAAAAAAAAAGAAGAAGCTTGTGTCCCAAAATGTTAAACTAAGGCTTTAAATCAACACGTCTGCAAATTTAATTAAAGAGAAACTCCAATGATAAAGTCAGTGGCTTATGAGCTATATAATCAAACCCACTAAGAGGTAACGATGAGTCAATGAAGGTAATTTTAGAGGGATAAATAAACGGAAATTAAAAGGAGACCATGTTGTTTCCCAGGTGTACATCATTTAGATTTCCTAGACACAGCTCAGCACGTCCGACACCAGCATGAGCTGTATTTGATCTTCTGTATTACTGATATAACAGCACTGCTGTGGGGATGATATGAGCCCTTCATCTTTATGAAAAAATCTAACTCTTTGTTAAAATTCTGCAATGCTGTCTGACAAGTTAAAAATCCAACAAAAAAGGCATAAATTTTCATCATCAAAAATTATGCCACAGTTATTTTTACATTTACTGCTAAGATTCAGAAGAAAGACATGTTTTACAGACACATATTTGTTGGTTTTTAAAGGGAGAAAAGGGACAGTTTTCACTCTGTTTACTTGTTATATCAGGCTTTAAACACTTTTTTCTCTAAGCCCCATATAGGTACCATGCAGAATGATGATAATCCCTTCCCTCCTCCCCCCATCTGCCTCTCAGGTTAAGGAATCAGCAGGCAGCCTCACCGGGAGACACAGAGCTCCCCAGGCATAAATCACACACCCACACGACTTTCCATCCCGACTCGTCCCCTTTTTTATTCAGTTTTTTCTCCATTCCCTTTGTTTTCCTCACTTTCTGTCCATCCCCTTTCTTCTCTTTGCTCTTCTGCCTTCGTTGTTTCTCTATTCCTGCCTTCATCACGCTGCCACAACCACGCCATTATTGCTCATTCTGCCTCGTTCCCCCTCCTAAACATTTCCTACTCTGTTTCCACTGTTGTCTCTCCTCCGTCTCCCGCCTTCCCTCCCAAATTTGCATCACACCATCTTTTGTCTCAAACTGCGAGCGGATGAGTAGCCACCTGCCGAGTACAGCATGGGTGTCGAAATTACACTCAAATTATTATTCACTGTTAATAAGACTTTGAGGCAAAGGGGTCAAAGGGCGAGTGGGACTGGAGAGAGGAGAGAATGAATCACTAAAATGCTCTTCTCGTTGCCGTTTTTCATCACAGTCGCAGGGAAAATGACCACAAATTGCATTGCTTTGACCGTCCAGCTGCAGTGTGTGTTTGTGTGTGGGTGTTGCTGTGTGTGGGAGCACTTCTGTGTGGACACGTGGGGCTTTAATTCCAGCCTCACCATCTAATTACTTAAATTGTGCTTACAGGTCTTATTGTACTGTACACTTCCCCTTGGAGAGCTGCACCCCGTCTTCCTTCATGTCTGCTGCATTAGCAATAGAAATAAGCACATTAGGCAATTTTGTGCTCCATAATAAGTTCTGCACCTGAGGGATGTTCCCGAGTAAAAACGTCTGGACAAAAAGAAAAACAGCTTTCTAGCCCAACAGCACTCTGTCCTTTTTTTCCCCTGTCATTTGTTTCACCTCCCCTTCTTCTTCTACTCTTTTGTCCCTTGTCGCTTGCGCCAGGAGAGATGAGTTCCTCGATAGAAAGCCTCTTGTTTTTGTGCTGCCCAGCCCTCACCGCTGATTGCTGTGTGATTTTACAATTATTAGCGGATAGGACAGTCCAGCCCTCCAGGAAATCGACCTTCTCGGTTTTGTCGCCAATCAACAGGTCAAATTGCTTCATGTCACCTAAAACGACAGCACTTTAAAGGAATACTATGGAATTTTGGAAGCCCATCACTACCTATTACCCACCTCTCATGTATCTGTGTAAACACGGGCTGTACTTTTATAGCCATCCAACCTTTTCTGCACACAGGGTTTGACAGCATTGCATCAAATCCACATCCAGTTTAAGATATGTGTGCTGAGTGCAAATCCTTTCTAATTATTAACCAACTCTAAAGATGTTTGCTTTCATATAAGGGACCAAGGATGCAAAAGAACAGAAAGATTCAAATCCATTTGAATCTTTCTATTCTTTTGCATAGAAGAATAGTCTATTCTTTTTGTCTTTCTTGCACCTTTTTTAAAGTTTAGCTTCTTTAAAATAAGATGATAAAAGTTGAAAATTAGTATATTGTACTGTACTGCTTGATGCTATTACTGAAGATTACAGTACATCACTGTTAACCTTGTTACCTCCAAGACATTTCTGGACATTGTTTGCTCGTGTCACATTTTTACTCACTGTGGCCTCATTTTCAATGCAATCTCAAGTCCTGCATCTCTATGGAAACAGCACAACCATGACTAGAAGTACAGTGGTCCCTCGCCTATTGCAAGGGTTATAGACCTTTCCCGCACAGTTATTAACCTTTCCCACACTCTTAGGAACACTGTCTATGCTCTTAAACACTTTCTACACTCTTAAAACTGCGTAATTTTAACAACATATAGAATTCTATATGGGTACTCACCAGTCCATATACTTTAACCTAAATGATGAAGATGCTGAATTAGCTGAGCAGTGCTGATGACGATGAGATAAACGTACTGTACAGTGAGAATGGACAAAGCGAGATGTTGAATGCTGCTATGCACAGGAGATGAAGTAGACTGATGCTACGTTGCTAGGCCAATCAGCACCCAGCATTGTGCTACACATTTTATTCCGATTTAATTATTTTTTTACATTTATTTATATTGTTTTCATTTTTTTAGACTAGAAAATGCTTATTTTTCCGCAAAATAAGTTTAAAAAATATAAAAATACCTATACACTGCAAAATCCTGTGATAAGAAATACATATTAAAGCCTAAAATCTAATTTACATATTGCTCTACACACTACAGATATTTTACTACTATATTTTTTATTTGTTTACACACATCTTCAATCTGCTCTGCTGTAATCACAGTCTGCAGTTCTATCAAAAGGTTGCTTAATTTTTGTCCTGTGACTGAGAAAATGAAATGCACAATCTAACCAGTCCCAAGATATAAAGTTTAATCTCCTGTCAGATGGTTCCAAGCTACAACCTTTTGGCAGCATTTAATGACAAACTGAAGACACTATATTGCCAGCTATATTTTAAAAAAATGAACAAGACTGTATCATCGGCATAGAGATGAATATGGAAGTTATTACTAACATTATTAAAAACTGTGGAGAAGATAGTGGGACTAAGTACTGAACCCCGGGGAGCAGCTTAAGATACATGGAGGGGCTGAGAGCAATTGAGGTGTACATTTGCATGTTAAACCCTCTTAGTAAGAAAATTGGTGAGGTAGAAAAACAAGTTAATGAGCAACCACAGACCCCCATACTATTTAGTCTATCTAATGTTGCTTCACAATGTTTGGTGTCCAGTGCAGAATTTTTGTCATTTACAGCTTTCAAAATGACAGTCATAGATTCAGAAACTGAACAAAAACACAACTGGAAAAATCATGTGCCACAAGACAGCAAGTTAACTGCTTCTCTAAAAGTTTCTCCAAAGCTCAGGTACGCAGAGCAAGATGAATACAGAGCAGTAGCAGATTCAGTCAGCCTGATCATCACCCTGAAGAAGAAGGCGTACACTGGCTACCTTCCAGTGAGCTGGTATTTCTGCAGTACGACTGGAAAGGTTAAAAATGTCCATTAGTGGTCCTGTAATGACTGGAGCTGATATTTAAATAAAGAATGGAGCAAATCCATCTGACCTGGCTGGCACTGTGGAGTCCAATGAGAGCAATTCTTTTGAAACTTCTCTTTTCACAAAAGGTTGAAAGGATAAACTGTGACAGGCTGAACACAAACAGGACACAGAAGTTGAACAATTGGCTAAAAGAGGAGTGTGAGTTGGATTAATGTACAGGCAAGTCTTCTTTCAGCAACTTGAATTGGTAGACACAGAGACCAGTCCAGATTTTCTAAAATAATGATCGAGAAAGTCATTCAGATGATTTTGACTGGTGATCAGAATGCTTTAAAGTCCTGCACCTCTATTGAAACAGTATAATCATGGCTCGAAGTAGAGAGAACTCAAATTTGTCTTTTGTGCTGAATTATTTTTTAATATGCACACAGCCTTTACCAATACTGTGAAAAAGTGGTGACTCTGCATACTAAAATTGGTTTCTATTCATATTGTTGATTTGTTTCCATACTTGTGTACTATCGACTTGATGTAAACACGGCCTGCAGTTCATCCTTGTTCATTCAGAATGCCCTTTGGAAGATGACTGTCGCAGGTGAGTCAGTCATGGCTTCAGAGTTACGCTGCAGAGCACAGAATATTTAGTTTTTACAGAATCTGGTGCAAAAAAACAAATTGATGAGAGATGTAGAATAAAGTGATTTTGATAAAATATCATGATTGAAGCTTAGATTTGGTTAAGTTTTTAAATTAAATGGCATGTCACACATGATTGAATTGAGGACAATCTAAAAGTTGTACTGGAGTGTAAATGGAGATTCATGATGGAACCAGGTATCAAAACTCAGTGCTATAAAAGTCATTCTTCAAACTGCAGAAATCAGTTACTGGACTGTAGAGCTCAAAGGAAACATATACATCATATGAGGGCACTTCAAGAAGTTCTCCGCTATACCAGAAAATGTCATAGAACAAAGATTGTTCTTGCATCATTTTTCAGCATAGTCTCCTTTAACTTTCCACCATTGTTCCAGCTTCACTATACATTAGTGGGAGACAGTCACACTTTGAGTCTCCAGAAAAATGGAGTCTCAACTGAAAATGGTGACCATGGAAGTGAGATTTCAGTTGAGATTCACATAGAAGTTCAGTGGTGCAGGTTGGGTGAGTGAGGTGCATGAGGCAACAGCTTAAAGTCACATTTGGCAGCTTGTGGATGCTTCCAGCTTTCCTCTCCTTTGTTTTCTGATTGCTCCAAACATCTGAGTTTTTGTGGACAGCGATATAAGGCTTTACAGTATAGAGTTATGTCCCAAAAAGGGAGTTATGCCCCTTGTTTCCAAGTAAGGCCAAGAACTTTTGTACCCTTGTACACGAAAAAGATGCACACAGACACATTAGTTGGGAGGTCTCAAGCTCCATTTTCCTGAAAAATCCTTGCCAATAAGCTAAGTTACACACAGAAAAAAAAACAGCTGATGAAAGCAGCAAACAGGGTCTGTAGCTGTATTGCTGACAGGCAGTATCTAAAGTCATTTAGAAGAGAAATTCCTTCACTGATTACCTATAAATTAGCAGAGGTCGGCACATTACCCCGACCCATCCCCTCCTCATTTTTTTTCGTTTTTACCTAGAACAGTGTTTTTAAATTGCACAGCCATTAAGTAAAAGAAATACTGTCCAGGTAGCTGTGGCTGTACAAAAAGCATTATGATGTGAAATATCACATTCACACCTCTTGTAATTACTAGGAGACCAGCAAATAATGCCAAACACTGGAACGCCCACACTCAGAGATAACCTGAAATGCATGCAGAAAAATGTTCAAGGGCCACATACTACCAGGGGACTTCCACTTCATTAACTCCAGTAAGGGCCTCTGTTTGTGGAGGAGGTGCTCCAACACATGCGAGCATCTAGTGAGGCGAGGCGACAGGACATGTGAAGACTGTGTGTTTGCTTGTAACATAAACTCCGGTCCCTGCATTACAGCAACAGCACAGGAAAGAGAAAGCAGCCGTGCACGTGCAAGGTTTGTTTTTGTATGTGGGTTACACGTCCTTTCTCGTGGATGTGTGCAGCCTGGGCGAATTCCTCAAACAGGAAGACAGGAAATGTGCGAGTGATTTTGTCAAGCGTTTTATCTATCTTCAAAGCTACTTAAAAGGAAATTTAGGGGGAACAATGGGAACATTAGGGCTCAAGTGGTTAAGCTAACCTTCAGCTTTCATTTTCAAAGTTACAGTCTTTCAGAATAATATCATCCTACTAAATATGAAAATGTGTGCGGCAGCTACAAGACTGAAATATAGGACAAAGATGCCTCTTTCATAAAAACCGCAATTTGTATGTGTGCGTATATGTGTGAGTGTGTGTGTGAGCGGAGTACAAAATTTGGCGTCGCCTGAATAAAATATTTCCCAGGGGCCTCTCTACTTGGCGCTTTGCTGGGGGAGAGCCTGGAGCATCTTTTCAATATCACCCTGAGAGAGAAGAAGAGCATTCATGAAGGGATTAAATGAATTGTCACCCTTCTTCCTCTCTGCCTTTGCCACCATTAAGACGGGGCTCACTGGGGCTCTCCGAGTGCAGTGTAGTGTAGAGGCAGGGGTTAAGGTTTGGAGGGGATCATGTGATCAGAAGAGCACGAGCTGGTGTGCCGGTTTTTGTGAAGCTGGATTCTAGCCAACAGGCAGGATTTCACAAAACAAACTACAGTGTAACGTTTTAAAAGCACAGACGATTATAGCACCAGCAGCCTCTACCTTCCATAGCAACAGAGAAACTATAAATCACATAATTTCAGCTGTGTGTAATAGAAAGATCAGCGGTAAATGTGAGAGAGATGCGTCATTTCCTCAGAACATATTAATCTTCTGAACTCTCAAACCTGCTGGCGGGTTTGAAAAGGCATCAACAAATTCAAACTTACAGCATTTTTCATAATTAGAAAACATAAAAACAGGAAGAATTGTTGGATTTTCAGCCTTTCAGTGGTAAACTACTTGAATTAATCATCTGTGACAAAAAATTACATCATAAAATGTAACCAAATCCAACCTAAAAATTATGATTTTTTATCCCAATCAATAAGTTTGTCAAGGGAGAACTGTTTGCAGTAACCACATTTTCTAAAAACAAAAAATAAGAACAAATTAAGGATTTTCAGCTGAACTGCAGGTAGTGTTTACACAGAGCAGATAGGAGGAAAGTATGAAAACAAATTAAGAAGGAAGCAGTCAAATATCTACAGTAGCTGACGTAGAGTCAACATTTTGTCCCAGTATTGGTAACACGTGGGAAAAATGTTGCACGTGCTGATTCCAGATTTAAGAAATAAAAACATGCCTTTTTTTCTCTGTTTTCATGATTTATAGCATTCTCAATGTGCCACACCACACACACACAAAAAAAACGTTTTTAGTTGTTTCTACTTCGAGTCATGGTTGTTCTTTTTCCATAGCTTTGCAGGATTTTATATTGCAATGAAAAGTTACCCCACAATAAACAGGAGCAAATAACACTCAGAAACTGCTCTGGGGTCAGAGGGTCAGAGGGTTACAGCATTTTCCCCTTAACTTGTTGCACCTGTTGTGCTAAAATAGCAAAAAATCAATACCAACAAAAAATGTGTGTTGAAAAGGTGCTAAACCTCTCGTGTCTGGTTCAGCCGAGCTTACATGACATGGACCTCACTGTCGGGCTGATGATAAATCAATAAAGCAAAATGCAAGTTGGATTTCTTAGTGTACAGAACAAGATAACAGAAATGCCAGCAGCTCTGGGAGAATGCACTTAAACACAACTGTGCTTTTAAGCTGAGCACTAAAGCTAACAGCGCTATCCAGATGACGGTGTTAGCATGTCAATTTAGCCGTCGTAATGGTCGTCATCTCAGCTTAGCGTGTTCGCATGCTATCATTTTCAGAATGGCAGTAAAAAGAAAGCAGAATGACTAATAATTGCTTTCATATAGGGAGCTTTGAGGGTGGCAGCTGCCTATACACCTGGAGGTATATGGGCATATTATTGGATTTATTTATTTATAGAGTTTCATAGGGACTTTACACAGTGATAGAAACAGGCGTGCACAATTTTGGATTTTGCTAATGCCCGATACGCTGATATTTTCCAATTTATCTGATTGCCTAAACTGATATATGCACATATTTCTTCCCCTAATTGAACATCAGGTCTCCCCTCTCGCATATGCAGAAATAAAATACAACGCTTTAAAAAAATAAAAAATAAAAAAAACAAGAGAAATGTTACAATTTACCCATAAAACTTTTTGAGCAAAAATATTAAGATTAAGAAGAGAACATACAGTAGATCTTTTACCGACAGCAACTACTGTCAACCTTCTGCTGGTGCTAAAGTAAAACTCAGAGGATCACTGAAGCCTGCTGACTTGATCATCTGGACATGTCTGTAAAAAACTGATAATTGTTCACATCAAAGTGTTGAACTGACTAACCAAGAAACTGACATTTCAGCCCATAATGCCGTGCCACAAGCTTCATTTAGAAACAGTAGCTTTTTCCCTTGATTAAATAAAATTATTCAGAACAAATGGAAATTGAAGTGAAAGTTAAAAGCATTTGGAGGTGTAACAACAAAGCCAGGATTAATTTGACTGCTTTCCCCCAAATAACATGCTTCTCCTAAATTAAAAACAAGGACCAGATGGTTTTGGCTTGACGCTGGAAGCTTGCTCTTTCTAATCAGTGCTGAAAGTTGGATGCTGGGCCACTCCCTGTTGCGTGGTTAATTACACCGCGATACAAAAGACTGAGACCTGCTGGTGACACGAGGAGGAGGAGGAGGAGGAAGAGGAGGAGGAGAAGGAAGGGAGGCAGTAATAACGCTGGTTGTAAAGCCATCAAAGCTCCAGTAAATGTTGACTGAGTGTCCTTGAGAACACGGTGGAAGACAGCAGAGTGTGCCTCTTTATGTGTGTTCACGGCAAACTGTGTGAGCTCATGTGGGCATACGTATATGACACAACATGCGCCTGTGTGCATCTGACTTGATGCGAGGATCATTATGCGGATGGATGTGCGAATGCTGGTGGGAGAGAACACGACTTCGAGTGCGAAAATGAGAGACCCGAGTGGCATAAGTGGGCCAAGACAGAAGCAGACAAGTTTGATTTAGCTAATGAGGCTTTCTTTTTTCTACAAATGCACAATGCTGCCATCATTAAATCTAAGAAACACTACCAGAGCTGACCAGTTATTAATGTAAACATATTCATGTATTCATTAAACACCGTTTTTGACTTGTGGCTCAACAAATTCAATTAACCTTGTGAGTAAAAGCACTAATTCTGACATGGATGTAAATAATGAGTGTTTGTATGGGAAACAATAATTGTGAATAAACAGCAAATAATAAAAAAAAACACTTCCTCTTGCTTGCTCTTGCATTCTACCACACAGGCCTGGAGGGTGTAAATACTGTAAGCAACTAACTAATCAGGCAGTCAGCACATGTGCAAATGCAGATAAATGAGTGTCCGTGTATTCGCTCTCAGCCGATCAGCACCTTGCATCTGTCCCAAAGTACCCAGCAGGAGTAACCTACCGAACGTGTGTGTGGCGACAGGAGCCTGCCACTCCGTTTATCCCATAATCCGCCCTCTAAGGGTGATTGTGCTAAACACAGATTGCACTCCGCATGTAATCTACAAGGGCATCATCGCCAGCATATGTGAGGGAGAATATGCAAACACACAGAGAGACGTTGGGAGGCTGTCAGCAACATCTGACAACAAAAACCTACTGTATGTTCATTTAGATTAATGTTTTCAAGCATTTTGGGCGGAATGACAAAAAAAAAAAAGGAAATTAAAAATAGAATAAACACACACGTGCACATGGAGAGTAACTGGGTGGTTGTCAGCATCATCTGACAAAATAAATCTACTGTATGCTCATTTATACTAATATTTTCATGCAGTTTGGCCTGAAAAGGCAAATAAAAAGGTAATTAAGAACTGAATAAACACACACATGCATAGGGTAACTGGGTGGCCTTCAGCTGCATCTGACAATTTCATTCAGCCAATCAGTGCTCATCAGGTCACTGCTGGGCATGGAGGCTCTTTTAAAGCATGTGTTCCTGACAAGAAAGAAGCAGAAACACACACTTCCTTTCCCCCTCTTTTCTTTCATTCTCACACACACTACACAAAAACTGATTACACTGCACCCATGCATGCACACACTCACACACCTCACCTCAAAGAACAGGGATAATGAGGGATTTATATGCAACTTCCTTTCTATGCAAAATTTTTCTAGGCTCAGAGTAATACACAGAAAAACAAAAAAACACAAGGACACTCACGGAGCTCAGCTATAAGCCTCCTTTCGCCTCATTTTCAGCTCAATTTCAGATGCTAAGAATTTATTCTTTCATTGTTTTTACTGTGTTTTTTTTCCCCCCCAGCAGTGAGAAATTTGTCTGGTTTTTACATCATAATGCTGCAACTTAAAGTGACTATTCTTCTATGTGCGGTGGCCTACAATTACAGTGGCTGAGTGTAGGAACATTGCTAAAAAAATGTTCCTGCTGGAGCAAAACTGTATCATAAGTGTTGGTATGCATGCATGTGGCACATACGACATCCTGTGCGATTAATGGAAGAACTTAAAACCCCCACTGCTCGCGGTGTGAGCTCCACCATGACGATAAGGAAGAGCTCTTCGTGCTCATTAGAGCATCTCCAGCCTCAGGTTGTTCGGCCACAGGACAAATAAGCTGAGGGTGAAAGGAAGCTCCCTCCCCATCGCTCTTCATCTTTTTTGGTTCTATCTTTCTTTTACTCAAAGCCTTAAAAGCTTAGCCCGCCTTCCCCACGCTGCTTTCCTTTCCCCCTCCTTCCTCCTTTGTTTGTTTCCTTTTCTGCTTCATCAAACTTGCTTCACCATCCATCCCTCCCTCTGTCTGGATACATTAACCCTCCGATGTACAACGCATGTACCACCAGAGCAGGCGATGTCTCTTTTTTCTTTGTCTGAAGCCTTTCATCTCCGTCTTCACCTGCGGGCCCCTGTGATCCCTCAATGGCTCAAACATTTACAGACCCCGGTGGTCCTAATTAAGCTAAACAGAATAGAAAGAGAGCACAAAGGGAATGCCTTTGCGTCCATAAGGATGCTTTATGAGCTCTTCAGATGTCACGGGCAATTTACCCCGAGGGCTGTTTCCCAAAAAGACTGTTTTTTTAGGCAGAGCAGGTCCGCGGTTTTCTCCGAGTGGGCAGTGACTCATCCCACGCTGCAGAGATGCCAAGAGGCTAATGTTGTCTATCACATCACGTCTTTGAGCTTGTATTATTTAAGTCAGTGCTTCATATTCAGACCTTGAAAGGGTCGAGCTCTTGCAACGTCGAACATGTTTGCTAATGAGAGCTGCCCAGTTTCAGCGCTGTCCTTTTCACCTGTAGACTTTGTGGAGACTTCAGATACTTCAGTAGCATCTGTTTGTCGTGCTAGCGTGTTGCGCACTGCGCTGTTGGGGCATAAAATGAAGGTCACCCAACCAACCGCAAGCCCCGCGCTGTTACATCCCATTCCACAGGACATAAAAGCCAACAACCCTGTAATGCGCATAAATCCTGCAGCCTTGAGCGGTATACAGCGCTCTACAAGGTCCAGAAGGGTACGTCAATTTCTAGATTTTGTCGACCTTTTGTCTGTCTGCAAAAAAGGGACGACAGTGTTTGTTTTTTTCCTTCTAAATGGATAGAGAATCCAAGGTCGGAGATAAAACTTCCTGATAGTCCCTCGGTAAAAATGGAGAGACTTTTTTCCGTCATTCACTCCCCACTTGCGAGCACCTGTCTCTGCATGTTACAGATGCTTAATTGATAATGAGTTGAGTTTCGTCTGACGCCTGCATAACAAAGTCAGTTAGTTGGCATGTGTAATTACCTCATGACAACAAGTGCTGCTTCGCTGATCAAATTAGCCCGATACACCTGCATGGCTGCAACTGCACCTGTTTGCTTTTTAAACCTGTGCCAACCGCAGTTGTTTCAGGTATACTATTGAAATAAACGCACAAAAAAAAGCACCCAACCAGAAAGTAAATCAGTCATTCTGTGCTGGAGATCTCTTTGTGCCGCGTGTATAAATGTGTTTGATTTATTTAGACCAAATCATATAGCATTAACGGCTGCCAAAGCCAGAATCTAAAGGCAGGGAAGGGAAAAGTGAACTCAGTAACACCTCTATGTGGGAGGTTATACAAGAACCTTATCGCACTTCCATTTCTATTATCCGGTAGAGAATGCAAGCAAGCTGGCAGCAGCTCCCACTCTTGTTTATTTGCCTTTATAGATTTTTTTTTTCCTAATGGAACCCGGCACTGTGCCACCTGCCAAAATGTGGCGGTGGAGAATAAATACAGCCTGTGTGTGTGTGTGTGTGTGTGTGTGTGTGTGTGTGTGTGTGTGTGTGTGTGTGTGTGTGTGTGTGTGTGTGTGTGTGTGTTGTGCAGGTGTGTTGGGAAAGACAATGTGTGTATGTGTGAATGAGGAGGGGGAACGGTGTGGACTTTCACAGCCTGTTATTTGCATGCTGCTGTCAAATGAGCTCACTGTACGGGGAAAAAAAAATCCAAAAACAACAACAACAACAAAAAAAAGAGCAATCAGCAGGCTGTGGCATCGGAGGGCGTCTGGCAAATCAAAACACAAACCAGAGCCTTAATTGAATCGTCATGTCAGATCACCCTGGCTTTGTGTCTTGAAAGGCGGGCCGCCGTGGCTGAAACGAGGCCAAGTGGGCCATCTCAATTAAGTGCTTTTGGGTCTGCTTGCTTGTTTGCAAAGCCGAAAAAGGACGACTATCCTCAATGGTCAAGAAGGAAAAAAACACAGAAGGCTAATATTTGCAAAAAAAAATTAAAAAAGGAAGACAGAGTGTGAGAGATGTGCAGATTACGAGCTGGGAAACTTGACACCTGACATGCAGAAAAATCACAAGCCTGCAAAACAAATCTCTTCACTCTGCCACTCCATTCTGCTCTCATGCTCTGCCATTATAATGAGTGTTTCTATGGCCATCACCTTTCATAAGTGACTCACATCCTGATGACCACTGCAAACTGGATTGCCACTTCACTGAAGGAGGGTAAATAGAGGGACAGGTTGCTTTCATTTATTTATTCTTTTAACTTCGAGCGCTAAAATAAAACCCACCATTTTGATAGCCTGACTTGCATGTTAAACGCGTCATTTATTCATTAGTTGACAAAACATTGTTGCTAGCATTTGCAATGCGGCGCCACATTTTCAATTCGGAGGCTTTGAAAGGGATTTGTTTTTGACAATGCATTCAGTTATCAATATGATCATTGTTAAGCTCTAATTTACTTTGGCGATGGCGAGTTTTCTTCCGAGCCCGTGAGGGGAAAAAAAAGCTCGTCTTGTTAGCAAAAATAAATGAAAAAAATTGCACCGCTTTAACCAGAATGCGTTGTTAAATGAAATTACTATGCGGCTCCTCGTTTTACTTATTATCACTTCATATCAGTGTGGAAAGTGAGCAGTCTATTCAGACGCATTTACAGGAGAAAACAGTGATTGCTTTCAGTGCCGAATGCTTGTTGAATGTTGTCACATTCAAAGCAGTGAAATGATGGAGGCTCATTATAGCGCACCTGGGACAAAGGAGATGAGAATGCATCATTTGCTTCCCTATATGTGTGTTTTATAACAAGAGTGTGTTTTCGTGTAACACAGATAGCAAGTGATACGCGTGGGACGACACATTAGCAGCATGTTCCATTTGCTTTTTATATAAACATCTACATACAAGGTTGGATTGTGCTCTATTAGTCAGGTTCCTGCTCATATGGAACCTGTTTTGTGCAAACTTCCTCCTAAAACTGATCTGATGTGGTTTTACTTCATATTTATGTATTTAACAGGCCACAGTCATGTTTCTGCATTATCCAGTTTTCATTTTGTGTGATTTAACGTGCATATTTAATATATCTTGTAGGGTTTGTTGTGAGATTATGCTTTATGCTTTCCTAAACTCCAGGTCCCCATAGAGTATAGTTTGCACCATATGTGGTTTAAAAGTGTGGAATAACTATATAACCTTGAGTGTATCTAATTGCTTTATTTTGTGGTGATGTATGAACCAGGAAAATTCTGTAAACAAGTGCAGCCTTCATCATACTAAAAGGACCCAACAGACTGTGAAATAGTCCGGCTTTCCATTATCACATATAGAGTTTACAACAATAACGGTGGCAGACTTACAACTCAAGATTCACAGCATTCTGGGAAAGAAAGGGCTTCTTATTTCAGACAGGGGTAGACAAAAAAAAGGCTTTTCATTTCTAGCTGCAGACTATTAATTTCACCCAGTGCCACTGTCTCTGGCAGGTGTTATCAGATGTAGCGAATAAGCTAATGTTAGCCTCAGGAACTGGCTGACACACAGTGGTGGAGGAAGTATTCAGATCATGTACTTGATCAAAATTAGCACTAACATGCTGGCAGTGTTGTGAAAGCTGAAAATGATCTTTGTTTCTGTTGCAATGTGACACATTGTTTATTCACTGTTAATTCGATTTCATGTTTATTATATTTCCTAGGCTCATGTGTTTCTCGGGTAAATTCTAATTTTGCAAAGTAAGTAGCAACTAAATCTGTCACAGCAAATTGGTGGAGTAAATAGTAAAATGTTTCAGAAAGAGAGGTTAGTTGCGCAAACATGGGTACCACTTATTGGGTAATATTGGGTAGAGAACAGCAAACTACTGAGGATATATTGTCTCTACGATCTTTTGTTCGGCTCAACGGCAGGCTGGAAAATGTAACAGACACTGTCATCAGAGCAGACTACTTAGTGTATTGATTCTGTACATTAGTAATATATGTTTCTGTGATTTATGTGAACTGCTACACTGCAATTTCTAACAACCATGTTTACTTTCTTATGCATTACGACAGAGACAGAGGTGAAAAATTTTGATTCATCCAGTGTTCCCCCAGTATGACTCACGTCAGTTAGCGGACCTAAGTTAAGTTTGGCTGTCAGAAAAATTGTAGGAATTCACGTTTGCAGCTTACAAAAGAGCAGAAAACCATGCAGTTTTAACCTTCTTATACCTTCGCTTTTCTGTATTTTTTGAAAGTCTAAACTCCATATTTTTAAAATCCCAAGCCCCATGATCAGCCTGAAGTCCCTATGTGATCAGTGATTGTACCTCTAAAAACTCTTCCCTCTACATTCCTGTTACAGATTTAGAAGTTTTGTTTTTTTGTGTTTTTTTTTTTTTTACAAGAAAACAATCCATCCTTGCTTTAAAAAGGGTTAGATGTAATTCTACACTGTTGCCTTCTTTAGAATGTGCAGATCTGTCTGTGCTTTCTCTTCGCCCACCTTTTCACTACTTACTGCACCTGGACTAGACCAAGTTGTAATATTGGAGTAACTCAGCTATACATGTTTGGCTGGAAACCAATTCTGCAGAGGAATAATGATACACCAGTCCCATCCTTTAAGCAGACAGGATTGGTTTTGTTTTGTGTGTGTATTTGTTACTTCTAAAACCCCAGAAATCTCAATTTGTGTTTCTGAGACGGCCATCGGTACGGCAGAAATGCTCAGCAATGCCATTGATTTCTTGTTTTGATTCTTAATGCATCTTCCAACAATTAAAAAACACCATAGGCTTGTTAAAGTATAAAAAAAACCACTGATTTCCAGAGAAATGGGAGTCTTTAAAAACCGAGACAAATTGCTACCTTGGATCTCATAAACCGAGGAAGGGTTTAGCGATTTGTCATCCTTTTCACTTTTGTTTCTTTATGAGTTGTATGAGATATAATGTGTTAATTAGTGGGCTTTCAAGGTGGAGTTTTTCAACTAGACATTTACCTTTGCTTCAAGTCTTCCTGCTGAACTAAACTGTGACAGACAAAAAAGCGGCTTCAATCTTCTAATCTAGCTCTTGGCGAGACAATCGGTTTATTTCCCAAAGTTTTGAGCTATTCCTTTAAACACAATCCTATTTTCTTATGAAATACACACACATCCACGCATTCAAAATGAGACGGCACACTAAGAGGGGTAGGGTGATTGGCTAAGTGATCTCCTTTAACAGTCAGACAGATCGTATCGGATTGCTTGCTTGCTTCGGGGCCTGCAGTGCCATCAGATAGCACTTGATAAGAGTGTGACAAGCTAAGGCAGCGAAGGTCAGGACATGATGGCAGCCAGGGCAACAACAGCCCTAGTCTCTGTGCTGGGAAGGAGGATTGTTGGGGGTCGGGGTCAAAGATGAAGTGATCAACTTGAGGCAAAAAAAGGAGAGAAAAAAAGAGAATATAGCTGCTTTAAGAGGCAAGTTGCTCATGTCTGATTCATTTCCATAAATGTGAAGAGAATGGGGGACTAGCCACGCTTTAGAAAGGCAGGTTTTCTGATGCTACATGACAAGTTTAGCATTCAAGAAGTCTGAAAAACCATTTAAATTCTGACAAAGGACCTATGTAGGATTGGTTCTTAAAATTCAAGGCTGCATTTCACTCGTCTTCAATTGCCCTTTTCTCAGAATCTTGATGTCACACATTGCTGCAAGGTCAAGGGACTTGCACTTTTAAGCCAATCCAAACAGAGTCTGTGTCTCTGCCAAGCTGATTCGAGCAATCCCCATTACGCACACATTGTCATGCGTCGCCGCTCAGCTCAAATGAGTTACAAAGAAAGCAGGGAGAGGAAACATTAGCAGCAGTTGGATGGACTGGATGCATAAAAATATTAGAGAGTGATTTATGACCCATGTCGATAGCCAGTTCCAGGCAAACAGCGCTGTGTAAGCAAAGGCCCTTCCGGCATCTCTATCGACCATTCTGGTACAATGGGTGACAGAGAAAGACTATGAAGCCATAATCTCTCCGCATCAATCAAAGAGAAAATGTACCTGTGAGACTGATATTGCAAATTCAGACAGCTAGTCCGATCTGTATCCAAACCCCAAACTGGCTAAAATGGACAGACACACATTAACGTAAAGTTGAAGAAGAAGAAGAACAATACTAATGGATGTTTGGGTCTAAAAATATTAAAGAGATTTATTTCACTTTCATATTTTTTGAGGCTACGGTGGTGTCTGCTGATAACATGAACACGAATGAAAAATTACTGACAGTCAGTGAAGTACAAGCAGGTGTTTAAAAAGTTAGTCAATATATGTTTAACCTCTTCTTTCCACTTTAGTTTAATTACAATGTCTGTTTCATTGATGATAAAAATTTGATCTTTCCAGCCAGATGACGGCATAAAGCGGTATAATTTGTAAAGTTTCTTATGTGGAAAAGAATTTAGAATAGCAGCAATCTACAAATTGGTCAGGCAATCTCAGGATGAAACAGGGGGCATGACTGACATCAAATGGTCTCTGCAATATCAAAAAATATATGAATAAGTGTCAAGCATAAAGAGCATTTGGAACTGCACTCTGGGTGTTCTTTCTGGTGCATAAGTAATGTACATACTCTGTAATATACATCCTGTTGGAGAACTACAATATGTCCCTTTCCCCTGGAATTAAAAATAACTGTCCAGCAGGAGTTAAAGTACAAATGGCTTAGCTGGGGTTGATGTGCTCTACACTGATGTTACATGAATGGGGCTGACTTTCAGCGAATAAAGGATATATTTTAATGACTGACATTCACTGCGCTACCAAACTCTGGTGACAAGAAGTAAACTTTCTTAAAGTCAGCATACTTCATTTACATGAACATCTGCGACTTTTACACCATCAACTGGACATTACTACAGTAGCACACAGGCAAATGACTGCAGCTGTTTGAAAAAAGTTAGTCTGTGTTACAAACAGGGATGATAAAGATTACAAATGCATCAGCCAATGAGGCAGAAGATGAAGGACATGCATGTCAGAAAATGTAGGAGGTTTGCTTTATTCCTGTTTAATGGGGTGGAGTTACACGCGTGTTTGCTGACTGCCCGAAAGAGTCCATAAAACAAATTCACCTCCCTGCTGCTAACTGCAGCATTCAAGTGAATACACTCTGCAGAATAAAGTCATGAAAATGGTGTCTGGTTTTGCTAGCTACCTGAGGCTCATGCTAATGCAAGACTTGGTTTTTCAAATGCTAACAGAGGCAGCTGAGTGTCTGTCAGCAGAGAGCAGCTGTCGATGAACTCCAATTACATGCTTCCAACAACATTCAAACTCAAGTGATAAGGACCTGTGATGCTCTGAGTTTCAATGCACTTTAAATTCTAGAGCTTCCAATACTGCAAATACCGACAGATTTCATAGACTGGTATGAATTGTATTGTATTTAAAATGTTACTTTTAAATAGGACCCCAGGAAGATTAGCTGACCTAAGGGTACAGCTAATGGGGATCCTAGTAATAAACAAATAAACAAAAATAAACTGATAAAGTTTCTGTGACAGTATTTGGAGACATCTGTTCCAGCTGGGCAGCTGTTTCCAGCAGCTGGACTGGCATTAACTACAGTGAACAAGTCACTCCATCATGTAGATCAGGTATGAGGATTATTCTGATATCAAACTGCTGTGCAGAGATTAATCATGTTGTGGGTTGTTTACTGTGAAAAACCGCAGCTTTTTTGTTTAGTACTTTGGATTTTGTCAGATCATTTAATTATAATTTTAAACGCAGTCAATATTTTTATGCTAAATGGTTTAATTTAGTTTATCTGTTTATTCGAATTCTTAGTGTAATCAGGCCAATTTTGCATTGAACAGTACATGTGAGTGGTTAAAAACAAAACCCGTATTTCATTAATTTCGACGGTTCATTTATTATTGTTATTGACTGTTAAGGTGACCGACTTTTGGTTAAGATAACCGTTTAAAATTTACCTCTATAGTTAAAAACTGAAGGTTCGCCTTTATAAAGACATGGGCATGTGGAAGGAAAGTTACTGTTTAGTTGTAGGAAACAAATATTTTATCTGCACATCTAGAATGTGTAGAGACTTAAAATCTTTCTTTCGGAGAATTAAATTGACAGAGTACTCCTTCAATAAGATATACAAACTATACAGTAATGCTATCCATTGCAGCACAACTTGTCATATCCACAGGATATGCAAAGTGAGAGCTCTCATTATGGAAACAGCTATATATGAGCTCTCCAACTAATGCAAAACAAAGCGTTCCAGAGCACTGGTGTTAGTGTACAGTAAGTGGAAGTGCGCTGCTTCATAGTGGCTGTGAGTGGGTCTGTTCACACTGCAGGTATCGCTCAGCGTGTTGGCTGTTGGCACCACAGACTGCCTACAGCACTATGCATTGCACCTTGGGGGTAAAAGCCAGAGGCTGAAGATGCTCTGTCACCTGCATCAGCTCACCATAGAGGGGGTGAACAGATGTCTGTAGGACAGATTTCAGTTTAGTATGAGCCCTCTGCCCTACTACTGCCTTCAGGCTGTAGCAACCACATTCTTTTTCAAACCAGTTTGTTTATTCTGTTTGCCTCCCATATCAGAGCACTGCCTATTCTTCACACCACAGCTGAGAACAGCCACTGGCTAACACTGATTCAATACATGGGTTGTACACCAGTCTGGATAGTTGTTGGTATGTATGAATGGGTACTTTAGAGACTGCACCTTCCTCCTCAGCTCACTGCTGAGCGCGTTTGTAGTTACTTCTTTCCGACGTCAGCCATAAGTTCCTTCACCTTGCTGACACTGGCTACAACCAGCAGCATCAGAGGTGCATTAGGTTTTATTTCAGAGCTAAAAGGCAGAAGATGTTCCACATCCTGCTCAAATACATCACTTCATTCTTCTTACAGGGAAAATGCATTGCAACTTTTACATTGGTGCTTCTTTATTTAACTGACTCCATATCACTGCATTATCTGCAGATATGTACATGTTATGTAGTCATCTTGCATATACAGCACTGTTTCTGGTCTCCCCTCTCTCTCTCTGGAATTGTCCCCATCCAGCAGCCCAGGATGAATCTTGGAGAGGTTTTGCTGCAGGATCACCAGCGACTGAGAACAACTGCCATTCATTTTACTCTACAGCCTTGGGCCTCGGAAATCAGTGTACAAGCTCATGCAAACGCCTACATGTTGCAACTGAACCTACAAATAACACGCATGCATATGCACACACACTCTAACACTGGTGGTCATCTAGTCAAGAATAGAAGTTCGATGTTCCAGGGAAGCAGTGGGTTTAGAGTCGACATTTCAAGCTCAGTCTCACCACAAGGTCACAGCCTGCAGGCAGCAGCAGTAGCAGCAATAACGGCTCTCCATCTCCCAGCCCCATTTAACTGACTGATGCTTTTTGACATGGCGGAGCAATCGAGCCAGTTAGCCTCTGGGAGGCTTCAATTAGGACCAAGACTTAATGCAGCAAAGAACTTTGCAAAGCTCTGATACGAGGTTACAGCCAGACTCAAATCAATAAGAAGAATATGGTTAAAGGCAGCTGTGCTGCATCCCACACTCACAGAACTACTAGAGCACTCAGAGATGGGTGAATGCAGATTGGATACAGGGTAATGCAGTGAGTTTTCTGTTGGTAGCAGATGTGTATTTTAGTTAGGATGAATTGTCCCAAGTTGTCTTTTGAGAATGAATTTAAACTCTCACAGTCAATTACTTAAAGATAGTTGGAGGGAAACAGGTGTCTGAGACTGTTTGTATAAAACATGTGTTTAAAATTTACAGATATTGGAAATTGTTTCAGCTGCACCTGTTGCCTGTGAGCTGCAATATACACAGACTCAAATGCACACACATTTTGTTCCAGTATGATAATGAAATAAAGCAGCAGGGCTGTGAGTGACGCGGCTGCTGCACTATTTCACGCCCCTCCGACAGATCCATTTCCTGGCAGTAGGCATGAGATTCAGGCGAGGCTCCTATATAACTGCCACTGCCACCTTGCATGGCCTTACGTATCTGATTTATGGATAAGATGTGTGCGGTTATACACTCCCTCACGGACCAACCCTATTTGATTGTGTCAGGGGCAATTAAACAGTCCTCAATAGGCTCAACGAACTGGAAAATGATGAACTATGACAATGGTGTTTTATATTTTTTGTGAGTTTCACAATTCTTGATTGAAAAAGAGAAAACAACTGGGAATAGGTTTCGGTACAGAATGTAAGTATTGCACTTATTCTACACGTTTGCATCAGCTTCATGAATTAATAGCAAATGCTTCAGTTCTGTCTGACTACTCAATTCTTGGGTACATGTTACATTGCCGAAAAGTCATCTTTTTTTTGCTTTTATCAAAGCGGTGAGTGCTATTCAGTGCCAGGAAAACACGGTTTGATGGAGCAGGGGAAAAACAGCTTTGAGTCAGGCAGACCTTGAGGTTGGCTGTACATCATTTCCCCCCCACAGTGCGAGTGCATCATTGTCTGGGCTGTAGCAGTCAGAAATGACAACAGAGGGTGACACTGAAAGGTCCCAGAGTTCAGCTGCCTGAAAAGTCACTGGGCTGCCTCTGACGGAAAGTCACACAGGGAGAGAGGAGGAAATTTGACAAAACAACAACCTCAAAGCACTACAGATCTCTCAGAAAAACACACGGAAATGTGCATATTCTCTTCCTCCTCCATCTATCCTACCATCCATCCATCACACACTCAGTCTGTCTTTCGGTGTCGTTGATGATAAAGCATGCAGACAGGAGGTTTGTGTTTATTGCATAAATAATAGTCATGCAAAAGCAATATATTGGTTATGAGAAAATGAAATGTCAAAATGCTGGATAACTGATTACTTGTTTAAGTTTTTCATCCAGGTGCAACGCAATAAAAGTGAAGAATTTCTGTTCTTTTGTTTTATATGCCGCGATGTGTTAATTTTGGAGTTTGGACTGTATTGGCTAACATCAGCTTTGGTGAAATTGTGGTTGGCATTTCTCAGCACTTTCTGAAATTTTAGAAAATAAACAATTACCTTATTTAAATAATATAAGTAAATAAATAAAATTGAGTAATCTACATTTAAAAATCAGATGTATCCTTGTTTTGTAGTGATATAATGTCACGATCTCTCTTGAATGCATTGATAGTATTTAATACTGGCATTTTTTAAACAATATCTAGTCAGTGTACTTAAATCCTGTAGATACTCAATTCTGTAATATTTTTAGAAGATCACGCTGCAATTTGCAAATACCGTTCGATTCAGATTCCCCCGTGTAGAGTAGTAATAGAAGTAAAGGATTGGAATCAGTCTTTATTGTAGGGTTGTCGTCTCCAGGTGATTGACTGGTGGAGATGTTCATATTTCACCAAATTCTTATTGATCAGACAAATGGCAGTGGTACTTTCATGAAGAGAAAAGCGCTACGTCAATAGCCTGTTGGATTAATACCTATTTCTGGAGCACCTTAGTATCTGTGAACATCCACATTTACTCCAAGTAGGTTCCAAAGCTGTGGGTATGGCTGCAGTTTGTTAAAAAAAAAAATAGACAAAAAAGTTGAATAGAAACTTTACAAACAGTAGTTTAAATATCAGAGCTCAACAACCAATATATCATATCATCCAACAACAGAATGGTAACCTCTTGACATATTTGTATTTTCAGAAATGACATGATACAGGCAAATTCACGCTCGTCATCATCATCAGTCAGCATAAAATAATGAGGTTAGAATTATTTGTTTTGCTGCAAATACTAGCCTTTTCTGTTTATGTTCAGCTCGCTAAGTTCTCACTTACCTTCACTTATTTACACCCACTAATGTCATCATAAGAGAAAGAATAATATCTGCGAATTTCTTCGCAATAAAATACTATTTATTACACTGCATACTTACATATATTTTTTTAAGAAAATGTACATTTTGCATTATATGCTTATACTTTTTCTATTTGTGTTTTTATTTTCGGGACATTTTTAGCTATATATTTTTTGTACTGTTTATATTTCTAAGGTTTTGAATGGGAGCCACTAATCCATTTTCCCTCTTGAATTAATAAAGTATTTCAGATTCTGTATAATTTACTCAAGGTAATAATGCCAGCAGGTAGAGCGTACTCAGTACCCTGTGGCTGATTTAGTTCAACTAGATGTAAAGAAACAGAACCAATCGATTGGTTAAAGAGTAGGTATGATTTCAGTTGACCTAAATTTTCTTCAGCTGATTACAGCCCTGCTTTACTGTCTGTTTCTCACTGATAACAGCCTCACTTTTAAATTTTTATTGTTGCGTATAAAAACCAAAACTGTCCTGCTGCTGCCGGTCCACATTAAGAGCACACAACCAGTAAAACACAGAGCATTTTCTACTGTGAAGCAGCCAAAAGATGTGCCAAGTGTATGTCACTGCAGTTAGCACCCATCGTTTCTGTTCAACAGATGCATCCAGGGAACAAAACTGCTGAAAATAGATACACTGTTTTTTGTTTTTTTTAGTCTGCAGATTAGTTTAACCCTCCTGTCATCCTGCAGGTTAAAATTGACCCGGTTTAAAGTTTTAAAATGTGGGGGAAAGTATGTATTTTCACAGTAAAACTTCTGATGTTCACATTTCAACGTTTTTGGGAAATCTCTGAACATTTTAGGTGGAAAAAAGAAATGTTAAAAATGTTTTCTTTAAGAACATTCACAGACAAATCATCCAAGATCCAGCAAATATCGCTGGATTTTGGTTGATTTTTTTTTGTGAATGTTCTTAAAGAAAATATTAGAAGTTTTACTGATATATATGGAATCACTTTAGATATTTTTTTAGGATTTTTACTTATTTTTTGACAATATTTACAAGAATTTTCTTGCCAATTTTTTTTTTTTAAACTTTGAAGGAATTATGGGAATTTTCTTCCTGAAGTTTTTGCAATTTTCAGAAATTTGGGGAATTTTTATGCTGGATTTTTTTCAGACAAGGAAACAATATTTTTTGGTGCCTGTAAATGAGGACAACAGGAGGGTTGAATTATTTCAGGGCAGATGGTCAACGAGGATTTTCCGTTATGTACTGAGCCACACTTGCTGTTACCACGGCAACAAGGAGAGTCACATCAACAGGAAAGGATTACTGTAATATAACTGACATCGCAGTCACCTGTTCGTATGACCGACAGGCACAGTGAGCGACTTTTTGAATTGAAAATCGAGATGGCGAACACGCACTCACACGCTGAGGATGTTGTGTGACAGTGTGAGCTGCACACAAGGGAAGCGTGTGCACTGGAAGTACGTAAGGTGTGGATTCATCACGGCTTTCACTCCTTTGATATGTGACTGAGGGGAGGGGAGGGTAAAGCAGAAACGTCTCTCCTCATTAGACCCGACTCCCCCTTCTGCTCCGCCGCTGACAGAAAGACTCATATCCTACCTCCACCAGTCGGCTCTCGCAGTATGGCATCAGTCCATCCGCATGAGTAACTCCAGCTCTCCCCTCAAGTCAAAATCAGTGCATCCGCTTGATCCGATTGGCCACGCACGTCAGCATCACCTAGTGTGAACAGAGGAGATAAAAAAAAAAAAGGTTCACTGTTTGATGTCTGGCCAAGTGCTGTGCCTTCACAGTCACAACGTTAATGTAAAGTACATTTCCTCTGGGTGTCAATTTATTGTTTTCAGTCCCTAATCTTTCTGTGCTGTCAGACTTGTTTGTCTCGTGCTTGTTGTTCTTTCGGATTCGCTGCATTACAGAATTCACGGAAGGTCAGTGAAAAATCTCAAAAGCTGCAGATTTCCCAGGAGATTACAAGGAAATTGTGAAGATAATCTTTGTTCGTTTGATTGTGTGATTATCATTTGTCAGATATGATGACATTTTACCCTTCCAAGTAATTTGTGAGTTTATTTTTAAACACTGAAGTGGTAAAGTTCTCATCAGAGTAACTTATTCAATGAAAATAACATTATCAAAACCAGAAGCAACCCAAAAAATGAGACCCAAATTAAAATCTTTCTTTTGCAGAGTAAACTAAATACTAACACATTCATAAACATAGAAATTTGAATTTATTTTATCAGCAGCATTTACATAATCAGCTTTATTTGCTGCAGAAATGTGTAATCAAATTTTCGTGTAATTCGTCAAACTTTCATCAAATCAGCGAATTCGTAGTTTTTAATTCGAGAGAAGTAAGCCGTGCACGATTAATTAGTTCTTTGAAAACAACACAGAGGTTTGGATGCAATAAGGAACATTGCAGAGAAAACAATTTTTCTTCAAAAAGAGTGAAATTAAGCAGCAGGGCAGAGAAGTAACAAAGAAACAGAGCACGGTGTGTGAGAAACACAACTGTTTGTTTTTAGGACGTTCTTACATCCTACCTGCAGAAGATGACTCATGTTCCCTCGCAGGGGAAAGACGCAGAGCATTTCTGAGAAAAACAGAAAACTAATATTAGGTTTTGCACATCTCAAAAACCTTTCAGAATGATTCAAATCTCTGGAAAAAGGAAAATAATAAATCTTGGTCGTTTCCTCTGACAGACACTTTGACCAGCTATTAATTGTCTTAAACCTGAAGCAATTAAATGGGATTCCAGCCAGTATTGATTGTATTCTTTAGACTTGTGTGTTTTCCACTGCACCATAACGCTGTTTAATCCATTTAAAAAAAGGCTACTGCACATGTAGAATCCTCACATACTAATTCCTATCAATATTAAGCATGTTTCCATTTGTTTGTACAGAGACAGAAGATAAATAATGGTCAGATCGAGTCCGCTTTGCCATCCACTAAACCCTCGTTCTCATTACGCCCATCCCTGCCTGACACGACTCTAAAAAGTGGGTAGCAGGTGCATGAATACAGTAGTCACAGCCAAACATGCATGGTTATAGGAGAAAAAATCCTCTCTGGCAGATGCTGCCAGCTGCATGTGTGTGATTACATCCAAACACATACACCTGAGAGGTTTCCTTGGTAACCAGAGGCCAGGAAGGGACTCGTATTGAGTGTTTCAGTGAACCATTTAACCACACACGTGTCTGTAGAACTGACAGTTAGATCTAAGCATTATCATTTAAATGTAAAAGAGACATCCCAAAATTTCCTCTTAAACACAGTTCATTCCTAACAGCCTGAGTGACTTCCTTTAGGGATTATTGAGCTGCTTCCACAGATGTTACCTTCGCCGTCGCACAGCGAAAGTAGATGACTTTTACTTTGAGTTTTCAGGTATCCATTTTCATAAAGACACATTACGGTGACGTGATGAACAATCATTTGCACCCAGAAGCGCCGCGGTGTTAATTGGGAGAGCTGTTGGTCTCCTCCAGTCATAACTCTGCACCGAGGAAGGAAAAAAAAAATGTGCCAATACTATCAGGAACTGCACATGATCATGTGATAGTTGCTAAATTATTAGCTACAAGGCAGAGCATGTGTCAGAGGCGGTGAGAGGTTACAGGGAAGGGAAATAAGCGTAGCCAGGATCTAGCTCTGCCTAATTTAAGACTATCAAGTTGGCTAATTGGTTTTAAACGAAGCCCTCTCTCTCGTACACGCGTGTCCAATTAGCGGAGCGTTAACTTCAGAATAGAATCGCTTCCTGTCAGTGTTTTCCAAAGCTGTGGAGTCGACATGAGCTGTGAAATCATAAACTCTGTCAGTCTGTCTCGCGCTCATCGTAGTAAGGAAGAAATGGCTTCCCCCGGGGATCTCATGCCTTATGGTGGTTGGGAGTTTCAGAGCAGCAGGGAAAAGAAGGCGGCTTTGTGAAGGTACAATGAAGCATATAAGTTCATATCCAGTCAGTGTGAACACATAAAGGCAGCGGCACCCCAGAGGTTTGCATCACTTTCAAATAAAGAAAAGAAACACTTGAGCCCCAAATGGAAATATATCATTTAGAATCACGAAAGGCTGTTGATGTAATTGAGATTGATGTAAAATGGCTACCTTATACTGTACACTTTAGGAAAAACTGTCATTCAAAGGATAGCTTTTCTTTATTATGTTACAGATTACCAAACCTCTCACTGTGAATAAACATACAATTTAATTTAGTTAAAGAAAGTTTTCTTGTTAAATTTTAAATTCACAAATAATTCCTTTTTATTGAAAAGATTAAACTATAACATAAACTTTACTGCTGTAAATGTATTCTTACAATTGGATGCAATTGGATACAGCAAAATAACTACTGCTGTAATTTAAGCTTGATGTGTTTGTTAAATAAAAGATATCCTGTGTAATTCTAGAAGTTTACAAAACAAACATGTTGAATTAATGTGTTTTTATCAGCATATATAATTAATAAGCATGAGTAAACTGCCAAAACACAGTTTTTAAGTTTGAAATTAGTGATTATTTACACAGTGGAATAAGTGAAAGAGTCCCTCAATCATGAGGTATGAGGATTATTCTGATATTAAACTGCTTGGAAAATATGAATAATTACAGGGTATTTACTATGGAAGACTGCAGCTGGTTTGCTGTGATTAATACTGTAGTGATTTGAGGAGGCAGTCACTTCTGGCAGCACTGTGTTGACAAGCACAAAGAATCACTAAAATGTTAATGTTCAAATCCACATTTTTAAATGAGCAGTTTTGTGATTGCTGTTTCAGTTTTGTTGTGTTTGAATTGTGGCTGTTGTGAACGGCTGAGATAATTTTGGTGTTTGAGAACACTGTGGAGGTTTAGCTAATAAAGGGTCACCATGACGGAGACTTATGTAGCGGGTAATGGATAGCTGCCTGTGTTCAAAGTCACATTTCTTAGCCATGACTGATCAGACAACTTGAGTATTTATAGCACCTGGTTCATCAATTTCTCAAAGGCAAATACATTATTTTAAAGGGGGAATACTGTTAAATAGAAAAGGCCTGTTATGTTCACAAGATTTTTCTGCTAAGTTAGATGTAAAAATTCATACTACACTTTGTAGAATTCAAAATTTACATTACATTCTTGTTATTTCAGACCAAATCATTAGGTTTGCAACAGGACTTTGACTTTTCTTTAAATTACTTAAAATTATAGAATGTAACCGAACAATAGCAGCAGTTTTCTCCAGTATTATGCCTGATTTTTTTGCATGTTATAGGAGCCTTAGACTATGTTTATTGGGTTCAGTGTCTTTGCACTAAATATTTAAAAGGCAAGCAAAAACGTGATCTAATTTAAAATTAATGCTGGAAACAATTTTAATTAGAGGAAATAACTGTATGTTTCTGACATTGTTTTCACTATTCATTTTTTTACAGTGTTGCTCAACTGGTTATCTTTTCTGTAGCTGCCCTTCATGAATAAATAGGACATTCTCTCACTGTCTAAACAGCATAAAACACCCCTGCTTTAAGTTAGCTCTGACAAGCTTTCATCAAAGGACAGACGTAAACAACTTGCAAAAGGAAAAAAATGTATTTTTTCCTCCATGAAAATGTGATTGCATCATTACTTTTGAAGTTGTTTTGATGCTGATGACAGTCAAACGAAAAAAATCTAGCATTTCTTGTGAAAGACTTACGGACTTTTTTCTTCTTCTTATAACCTTGGGACTGTTGAGCAAGAAAAAGACTGAAGATGAAAAATGATCACGTCTGTAGACATGATGCACGCTCAGAGGCTGGACTGATAATGTCACGATATGAGGGCGTCTGAACTGTAAGCTTACATACTGTATAAGAAGATTAGAGCCCCATGTGAGGCGGAAAAAACATGCACTTCTTCAGTGGAAAAGGCAGCAAGGAGGGGCTTTTGACAGCATATGAGTGCAGCGCTGGGAGATGCAGTCGCTGCAATAAGTGTGTCTCTCTTTGGGATGAATGTCTTGATCAGTGAGATGGGAGGAACAGGAGGCTGGGAAAACAGCTTGTACAGCCGGTATAATCAGCCACAGCTTTGGCAGAGAGTGGCAGCACTTTATTACTTGTCTAAGTAAATGTATAATTGAGCGAGTCACTTCATCCACTGGTGCACGAGACGAACACTGGCGCAGGCAAATTTATTTTCAAACCGAAATCTCGACAACTGCCGGAGAGCTGACTGACATGCATCACGGAGGCTCACAACCTTAAGGCAAGCTGGGTGTTTTCAGGGGAGGGAGTGGGGGGGAGTGGTGTTGGCGTTGCAAGCAGTTCCTGTCAGATTTAAACTGCATTTTCCAAAAAGCCTGGAAATGGTGAAAAATACTGCATTTGGCTTCCCTCGGGATGGCATTAAATGAAAACACTGAGATCAAACATCCCCTGCACTTTCAATTAGATGCCATTCCACTTGAGCCCACTTGATCTCTTATGTAAAAAGCTATGTGTTGCAATTAGTTCTGATTTAGTTTGTTTTATTAAAACATCGCCTGGAGGTTGTGAAGAAAGGCAGTGCATTGATGCTCGTCCTGGCATCTTGTTCTGGAGTCAAATATTACAATCATTACACCGACTCCTAAATTGCCATTGACAGAGAAAAACCTCCACCTCATTACTTCTCAGGAGCTAGCACGCAGCTAATATTTACAGAGATTCTTGTGATAAATGGATAAAGCAGCTAATACAACAAGATATCTCACTCTTGACTGAGCCAGAGTCTTCATCATACCAGAGTACCTCAGCATTACGGAAACCGGAACAGAAGGGTTAAATTTCCACAGCGCTTTCTGCATCATTAACAATGTCTTTGATTAATGGTTTACAACCACCCAAAGCCCCACCTGTGAGAATCGCAATAAAGATGATCGTTCGTCGGGCTGCAGCCGCCTTCCATTCTCACATGTAGACAGAAAGACATTCTTTAAAAGAGCTGAAAAGTTAAGACACAGGAGGTTAATTTTCACTCACACCTGTTCTAAATAAACCAGTGGCGTAAATATTGTGACTTTCTCATCAGCAATTTTGGTGCCAGTGCAGAAGGGGCACACAGTAGGTGTGTTCGATAGGGAAAATAGCCCTGCATCAATTCTCCCGTTTTCTGCCGACCTCTTCGCAGTTTGCAACCCACCCATGTAATCCATCATGGAGACATTAATTATGTACTAAGCTCTTCTAGGACAAAGACTCTAATGAAGGGCCTGTCAACACAGGCCTTCCCCAGAAAACAGTGCAGTCATTGGAGGTGGGAGGGATGCTCGTGCTGAGCCCCCCACTTGGATCTTATCTCGAAGAGGAAGGCAAGAACAGTTCAAGTGCATTTCCAGCACCTGCATTGTGATAGTGCTTGCTCAGTGCACACCTGGAACTGCACACTCTATTAGACACACATGGGCCACAGGAGTAAAGCTAACTTGCTAACAACGGCGGTTGATTCATGATCATAAGCGAGGAGGGAGTTGTTTCTCTATTTCTGTAGCAAATTAGTCACAATTTGTGACAGCATTTTGTAAAAGGGTTCACTAAATGTACTTCTGTCATTATTTTCAAATGACACCGAAGCTGCCGGAGTGACTGTTAGGAGCAGTTTACATTTTTCACAATGAAAATGATGACTGTCAGTTTATGAGTTGCTACTGAATGTCTATACATTCACCCACAAATTCTGCTTGAGTAGTTAAAATAGCTGCAACTATTTAAGTTCATCATGGCCTTGGGTCCAAGTTTAAAATAAGACACATTTCATGGTTGACAGAGGCAGACAGATTTACTCAAAGTCAGACATATACTATATATTTTCACAATAAAAGTTTACATAAAAATGTTTATGCTTTTTTTATACTATATTTATTTCTATTTTAGAAATTGATCTTACATGTTGCTGTTCTATTTGCCTGTATTAGTGTTTTATATGATTTTATTTACTTTTACTCTTTGATTTAGGGTTAAAATGAAGTCTCATGTTGTCTTAATGTTTTTACTGCCTGTCTAGTAACATGTATAGGCCTTTGGTCAATTTAGGATATTTAAAACATGCTGTTAATTCAATATGATCGGATCGGATCTGATTGCATGAGACTGAAATGGTGTGACATACGTGTCACTGATGTGCAGTGAGGGTGTGAAAAGGAAAAGGTGTGATTGGAGAAAAAAGCACAAAAGCAACCACTGGCTGAGTGGGAGGAGGATGTAACAAGAAAAATTTAAAGAGGGTTGGCTCTGTAGCTGAGGTATGTGATGTGTATGGTTGGAATAAATCTAGAATATATCTCTGTTATATGGTTGGTGTGATACTAGTGCTCTATTTTTAAAGCAACAGTGACAAGCAGATCAAAATAGGCCAGATTTGGTGCTGCTGACATTGCAAAGATTGTTTAGTTAAAATGACAGAAAGTGAAATATCAGAATCAACAGATGGGAAAAAATGTGTTTAAGCACTATGGTGGATAGTATTTGGAATAAAAGAAGAAATAAGTTAACATTTTGCCATGGTGGTCTTACAGTAACTGGGCTGTCCAGGGAACTCCGTTGGTATGTGAAAAATGCTGGAAGAATGAATGCTAAGATCATAATCAAGGAACTTTTAAACTTACTCAAACCTCAAAACTCAAAAATGTACATACACACACCACTGCTTGTCGAAATAACATCTCATATTTATATAACATCTGAAGCTAGTGAAGCAGTGAGGAACACCAATGTTGTACTTTAACATCACCTAAATTATAAATTCCACTGAAACCCTGCCGCAAGTCAGTTCTTATTTCCCTCCTTTAAAGTGATTGCTTACCATTTTGCTGTCTGGTGATGTTTTTACTTTGTTAGTTACCACTTCATATTTCACCATGCTATATTTCACTCTTTATTATATACTATTAAAATTGTTTTTCTAAGAGTTGTTCTTTTCTCAAATTACTTTTGTGCCCTAGAACTGTATAACTCATGGACACATTCATTATTATAGACAAATAACAGAAACGAAATGCACAAAAAAATTATCCTTGCCTGGAGCCAGATGAAGAGATCGATACCAAATCACGTCTGTAAAAACCTAGGCAGGCAATTAGCTTTGCTTTGCAGAAAGATTATAAAGGGAACCAGTTATCTAACTGCTAAAGTAAAAAAAAACAACAACAACAAAACACCTAAAAACATCTCTAAAGGTCAGTGTATTTGGTTTGTGTTATCAGTCCACAAACACAGATGTCAAAAACAAATTGATTTATGGGGAAACAGGATACAAGCAGGCATGGCGGTTAGCATCATCGCCTTGCAGCTAGAAGATCCCTGGTTCGCATTCTGGCATTGGATCTTTCTGCATGCAGTTTGCATGTTCTCCCCATGCATGTGTGGATTTTCTCCAAGTACTCCGGCTTCCTCCCACAGTCCAAATACATGCTGAGGCTAATTGATGATTCTAAATTGTCCGTAGGTGTGAATGTGAGTGTGCTCGTTTGTCTCTATGTGTAGCCCCGTGATAGACTGGTGATCTGTCCAGAGTGTCCTCTGTCTTCGCCCTAACTTAGCTGTGATGGACTCCAGCACCCCAACAACCCTGATGAGGATTAAGCGGTGTATAGAGAATGGATGGATAAATGGATGGACACAAACGGCATGTACAATGCATGGCTTTGATTTTTACATGTTGAAATTGCAGCATTTTGTAGTTGTTTCACCATGTTACCTCTTCTCACGACTCTAGTGGGATCCATAATCATGTGCCCCAGACAGACATGACAAGTCAGCCAGACAAAGTGCCTCCCTGCCAGCCAGCCAGCCAGACTGAGACCGAAGTGTGTAGGCGGCGTGATGGATTAAAGACAGCGCCAGGACAGTGCTGCTGCAGGTCTGCTCACTGTTTCAGCTGGACACTTCACAGCGTTCGCGGCACCAGCCGAGCTCTGAGCGTCAGAGAGATGACTTGAGGTGTGAAACTCGAGCCATAACTGAGCCGAGCGGGCTTTTGTTTCATGGCTAATTACCGCTGACTCCTGGCTCTAAAACCCCCGCCTCTCCTCCACGTCTTCCTTTGCTTTCTCTTCCCTCCATCACCCCTCTCTGCTCTGTCTTGCTGTTCACCAGTGGGAAAGGTATTACTAATGACAGAAGAAGGTTAACCAATTATCTTCGGGCAAAATCTTTCAGTGGTAGCTCTGCTTGTGTCCCTGCAGAGCAAAGATTGCCAAAGGAAAAATATAAAAAAGAACACACACACACAGCAAACAGCAACGACCAGGGACTTGATCCTGATCTGACTTGGCTGGTTACATCCAAACTAATCCTGGTTTTATTTTTTTAATTTTTCAACCTCACAATACAGCAGAAACCATAAGATAATAAGGAACCGTCTAAGACATAATTAGACGCTGAGGGCAAAGGGATCACTGAGCACCTCAAGGAACGTTATTTCAACACTTGCTTGATTTCAATACAGATGGTGGGATTTATCATAGGGGATGAGGAGAAAGACTGGGAGGGAAATGGCAGCTTGACGAGAGCTTTGGTTCTTTTGACCCTCTGATGCAGAGTGATTTGAGAAAGTCCTTTTGGCGCCGTGATGAACAGGCAGATGGATAACAGAGCAGAATCTTGGTGCTTACAGCTTTAGATGACATCTGACTTTCATGGAGTCTTAGATCGTCATCGTACTAGCCAAAGTGAGAACAGCAAAAAAAGACTCTCCTTCCTCAAAAAGATGTTGAAACACCCTTGGGTATGCTGCTTTTAAACCATGAAGGAGTTTTAATATTGGAAAATACTGGCTGTAATGCTACTGAGAAGAATCAAAGAATCATTAGTCCAAAACATGACACAGAAGAGATGTATAAAACAGAGGTATGTTAGCTAAAAAAGATTTTTTTTTGAGAAGATTCACAACAACAGAAATGAGAATTTTTAAATATTCTCCAGGAAGCTGTTTCTTATTGTTTTGTGAATGAGGCAGGGTATTGCAAGATGATACGACAGTAAATCGAACACTGATAAAATGATGTGGAAAGAAAGTTTGGGTTCAGGGAATCCACTTACTGATTCTTGAGATCACTGATACTTCTCCATGAATCAAGTATGAGCAAAACCAGTGTTTTTTCTCAGTGTAAAATTTCACATTCTTACGTCTCCAAATGCCACTTATTCGTAGACTGTATCTTGTTTCCTTATCATGTATGTAGTCAGAAATGTAAAATGTTGTGATTGTAGAAGTGTAACTTGCCCAAGCGATAAATTAGTTCCTGGAGTATTTACTGGTCAAATGTCATACACGCTTAACTTGAAACTGGTAGTGGCAACTTGCAGTATTTTGAACTTTGGAAAGAGCTGGGAAGAGGCTTTGAGCTTAGTAGGCTCCCTGCTTCCTGTCGCTAATCTCTTACTTCACATTAAGACATGACAGTGGTCTCAACATTTACAACTTTTGGCAAGAAAACAAAAAAATGTTTACCCTCACTAACACTAACCCAAATCAATTTGAGTCATCTGGGAGTTATGCTGAGCTCAGACTACAGGTGTTTTGGGATTATTTGCCCCATTATAACCTTCCACACAATCAAAGAGAACTCTGGTCTGGAATTATGGTCTGTGGGGCCCAGATTATTGGTAATGTGAAGGATTACAGATCCTGTGGTAAACCTCCCTAACTGCTCACAGACTCACAGAGGTAATTCTTACAATGAAAAAAATGTTTGATTAGTTTTTCGCTCCTGTATCCAGGATACCAGAGTTTCTTCAAAACCACAAATGCTGTTGCCAAGTGATGTTAAAATTCTAGCTCTTGTTAGCTAGTGTACAAATAATAAAACTGATGGTTAAATCTTGTTCATAAATGGCAGGAAAATGAAGAGTGAGATGGACTGATGGATTGGAGCAGCACCAGCAGTATCGTGGATGTTATCCCAGATTGTCATGGTGAAGAGGGATCTGAAGGATGGTTGGGCTCAGGCTTAGGGGCACAGGGCGAGGAGAATCTGGAGAAAGCCTGGAGATACTGTTACTTCACATCAAAAGGAGCCAGCTGAGGTGGACTGGGCATCTGATTAGGATGCCTCTTGGGTCTCCTCCTTTGAAAGTTTTCGAGAATGTCGAACTGGGAGAAGACTCTGAGGTAGATCCAAAACTCGCTGGAGGATTATATATCTCATATGTCTGGAAATGTGTTGGATCCCCCAAGAGGAACTGGGAAGTGTTGCTGTGTAGAGGGACTTCTGGATGCCCTGCTTAGCCTGAAACCATCGCAGCCAAAGTCCAGATAATTGGAAGAAAATGGATGGTTAAGATCTTGCTGAACAACAGAGCACCCATATTAACTGCATCTTCCCAACCATTTTCTCAGGCAAGCTCTTTTTGCTTTTTGCTTGTATTTTATTCTCATCACAAAGTAGTAGTAGTAGCAATCTGCCAAGGCTGCTCAGTTGTATGATTTTCGATGGACGAAATATCTAAACAATTCGTGGTCCGCAGGAGTTGATTTGTAGTCGGGTCGCAATCGTGATTGTCAGCAGGCGGCTGACATAGTGTTCACTTGAAGTCATGGTTACAGTGACCCGGTGCCGCTATCTGGCAATTATATGGAAATCTTAACAAATCTGTGGATCCAGACTGTAAGCTGCATCACTGCCAAAATCTAATCACTCACTTGTTGTGTCAGTTTGTTTCTGACTAATGTTTGCAAACGGACAGACTACAGAAATACAGACAAACCAACGGCCATCATCACATAACATAATAATATTCTGCGGTGTGTGATGCACCATTATTTTCAAATCTTGTAGCCTGAGCATGTCTGAGATTAGAGACAAGAATATCTGTGAAGTTTCTCCTTGTGTGTGATGCAACCCGATTTTCAAAATGTGTTAGGATTCTAAAACTCCTGTAGTCTGAGCCTGGCATTAGGGAGATTACAATAAAAAGAGAGCATGAATGGGAAAGAAAAAAAAGAAATTAGTCGGAAAGAAAAGGGTCTGTGAAGTAGGCAAGGTGAAATACAAGGAGAAGTGAGTGACACATCTGTGCTAGATAAATGAGACGTTAGATGTCCACAGCTGGTTAACGACTAAACCCTGATTAAACAGTTATTAATCAGCTGAGGCCAAAGGAGTCACACCAACATTCATTAGGTTTTATCTGCTCGGCAAAGGCCAAGATGTGCAACCGCTAATACAGTCGGAATAGAAACGGTAGACAAAAAAAGTTATGGTATTAGAGATACACACGTGGACAAAATTGTTGGTACCCCCTCAGTTAAAGAAGGAAAAACCCACAATTCTCACTGAAATCACTTGAAACTCACAAAAGTAACAATAAATAAAAATTTATTGAAAATTAAATAATCAAATCAGCCATCACTTTTGAATTGTTGATTAACATAATTATTTAAAAAAACAAACTGATGAAATAGGGCTGGACAAAAATGATGGTACCCATAACTTAATATTTTGTTGCACAACCTTTTGAGGCAATCACTGCAATTAAACGATTTCTGTATTTGTCAATGAGCGTTCTGCAGCTGTCAACAGGTATTTTGGGCCCACTCCTCATGAGCAAACAGCTCCAGTTGTCTCAGGTTTGATGGGTGTCTTCTCCAAATGGCATGTTTCAGCTCCTTCACATATGTTCAATGGGATTCAGATCTGGGCTCATAGAAGGCCACTTTAGAATAGTCCAACGCTTTTCTCTCAGCCATTCTTGGGTGTTTTTGGCTGTGTGTTTTGGATCGTTGTCCTGTTGGAAGACCCATGACCTGCGACTGAGACCAAGCTTTCTGACACTAGGCAGCACATTTCTCTCCAGAATGCCTTGATAGTCTTCAGATTTCATCGTCCTTGCACACTTTCAAGACACCCTGTGCCAGATGCAGCAAAGCAGCCCCAAACATTACTGAGCCTCCTCCATGTTTCACCGTAGGGACAGTGTTTCTTTTCTTCGTATGCTTGGTTTTTTGAGTCTATGAACATAGAGTTGATGTGCCTTACCAAAAGCTCCAGTTTGGTCTCATCTGTCCAAAGGACATTCTCCCAGAAGCTTTGTGGCTTGTCAACATGCATTTTTGCAAATTCCAGTCTGGCTTTTTTATGAGTTTTTTTCAGCAGTGGTGTCCTCCTTGGTCGTCTCCCATGAAGTCCCTTTGGCTCAAACAACGACGAATGGTGCGATCTGACACTGATGTACCTTGGCCTTGGAGTTCACCTTTAATTTTCTTTGGAGGTTGCTCTGGGCTCTTTGGATACAATTCCAACGATCCGTCTCTCAATTTGTCATCAATTTTCCTCTTGCGGCCACGTCCAGGGAGGTTGGCTACTGTCCCGTGGGTCTTGAACTTCTGAATAATATGAGCACTGTTGTCACAGGAACTTCAAGCTGTTTAGAGATGGTCTTATAGCCTTTACCTTTAAGATATTTGTCTATAATTTTTTTTCGGATGTCCTGGGACAATTTCTCTCCTTCGCTTTCTGTTGTCCATGTTCAGTGTGGTACACACCTTTTCACCAACAGCAGGGTGACTACTTTCTCCCTTAATAGGCAGACTGACTGATTATGAGTTTGGAAACACCTGTGATGTCAATTAAATGACACACCAGAGTTAATCATGTCACTCTGGTCAAATAGTTTTCAATCTTTTATAGAGGTACCATCATTTTTGTCCAGGCCTGTTTCATTAGTTTGTTTTTTAAATAATTACGTTAATCAACAATTCAAAAGTAATGGCTGTTTTTGATTATTTAATTTTCAGTAAATTTTTTATTTATTGTTCTTTTGTGAGTTTCAAGTGATTTCCAGTGAGAATTGTGGGTTTTTCCTTCTTTAACTGAGGGGTACCAACAATTTTGTCCACGTGTGTAATTTTACCGTGGATGTCAAAGGTCCTAACGGTGAACACATCAAGCCGGGACTCCTTAGTTTCATCACTTACTATCAGAAAAGAGACATTTTAAATACATGAGGATGCTACACCAAAGGACGGATATCAGGGGTGTCAGCTGAGGGAGATTTTCTGAGCTGATGTCTTCCTCAGATGCTCTGCCATCATCACCTACTCCATCATCCTCCGGCTGTCCCTGCTTCATGTCTGCCACCTCAAAGTCCTGATTATAGAAATGCCAAACTATTCAGTCACGCAATTTATCATGACGCTCTGCGTGTTCTCTGTGGCGAATGCGCCTCCTCTGTCACAGCACCCGGGGCAAACTGTCAATTTGAAACCCACCTCGTGTGTTGACCTTTACGATATTCATCCATTAATTTTTCCACCAATTCCTTTAGAAAGGCACACAAAAGCTAACAATTAACCTCTCTGGTTGAAGACAAAAAAAAATACAGTCAAGAGATTTATGGCAATGAGGCCATTTTAGCCGAAAAGTCTGATTGACGATATCGCCAAGTGGAGCCTGCAAACTTTATAGTAATGTGAGTGGAAAACACATGAAAACATGGCATATGGGAATAAACATCCCCCTGTTCAGTTTTGGTGGTTTTACAAGGGTTTCAGTCCCGTGTGTGAAAGATCTATGAAATGTGACCCGGCCAATATGAATCTGTTCATAAAAAATATACTGAGTGAAATTAATGTATGTAAATGATGGGTGAAGGTAAGGCTTAGGGTCTCTCGAGACATGGCATTTCATTAATTTTTTCAGGCCCTTTGACATAATTGGAAGCTCTAAATCTATGATTGGCTCATGCAAGCGCAAAACCCACAGTGGCGCTTGACATTTGTGGAAGTTCAAATCCTGGGTTATGATAGAGAAGTGGGAGAAATTAAATCTAATTTTGACCTGCTGGAAAAAAAAAGAAAAAATACAAAGATTAGCCCGAGCGCATGAAATGTACAGAAAATTACAGGTTGAAGTGCATGAGCATATGAAACTGAAGGAGCGTTTAATTAGAGGCTTTGCTATTGATTAAGCTGGGCAGAGGTGGGTTTTTCATGAGCTGTTTGGGCTTTTGTAGAGCAATTTATTTTCCAGACGGCAGCAGCAGGCAGAAAGGGTCCATCCTGCAGAGAAATTAAGCTGCTGGATGAAGAAATTTAAGATAAGACGGCAAAACTGAGGGGAAGAAGAGGAGAGAGATGGAAGAGAGACTGACAGATACAGTATAGATAGATTTTTCTTTCACTTCAATCGACTTAACTTTACCACAAGCAGCGAAGTTAATTCTAACTTAGAGTGACATCTTGGCAAAGGTTTAAAACGTGCGGTGGGAAGCAGGAGTATCAGCAGTATAGAATAACTCAGCCCAGTGTGAAGCTAAAGGGTAATAAAAAGTGGACTAAACAAGCTGAGAAGAATGGATGGTGCAAGAGATTAGCAGAGCAGACGTAAGACTGTGTGTCTGAGATGAGTGGTGGTGGTTGTGGGGGTATGATCGTCTTGGCAGAGCGGCGTCGACAGCTGCAGTGTCTGCGAGCAGAACCAGCAGAAGCAGCAGCTTCAGCATCAGTGGTTGCAACATCTGTCTCTGCTGCTGTGCCCCTCAGTGAGCTGATGATTTGCAAACCCTCCACCACAAGTGTCCCCCTGATAAGCCGAAATCTGAGCTGTGATTTGAATGAATGTATCGTATAATTGCCTGATGCTGCAGTCGTGTTTACTTCTGAAAACATCTGAACTGATTAAAGTTTTAGAGTTTATAGGAAATAAGTGAAATGGAAAGGAGGGTTTCAATAGATCTTCAGAACATATGGGATTAAGAGGCTAATTAAACATAAATCAAGAAAGTTTGTATTAATTGATACAATAATATGGCTAATTCTGTGGGTAAAACCCAAAGCAAAGCATGTAGAAGAAGCTTAACAGTTGCTGATTTGCCTCTCATAGGACAGAACTGAATCTTTAAAAAGAGACATATGGAGGGAAATAGAGTACACACAAAGACTAAAGCAGGCAAGAAAGAATCAAGAGAATCTGGCAGTCAGTGCTACGACTCACAGCATGATGCAACCGAACTGTGTTTGAGAGCAGAAAAAAAATACAAGGAGAAGCTATAAGCCTCTGCATAGATGGCTCTCACATTAAAGGAAACTCAGACTACACAGACATTTATACAAGCTGTGTGTTAAATTGAAAACGGGCTCAGTCCAGGCAAGTGATTTAGAATTTTCTTCAGAAATACTCTCCATCTACAGCTGTGAACAAAAGTTTATGTACCCTTGCAAGGACCATATATATCTAATGACACTTATTTCTAGGGCTGAGTACCGAACTTCGGTTCTTTAATGGCACCGACCGAAACGTTTCGGTAGTAATGAGCATCGAAATAAGCCTTGTATTTCGGTTCCATGTTCCGGTACTTATCACGTGATTATGATAAAGCAAACCTGTGATTGGCTGTAACATTACACGTGATTGAGGCAAGCCGAAAAAAACATGCTGCCCATTCACAGACAGGTTTCACGTTAGGTACATTGACTTTACTGCAGTTGTGTAGCGTGTCGTCGAAGTGGGAAAAGATGCCTCTGAGGTCTAAACGTGGCTCTACTTTTGTAAAATGGACACCAATAGTGCGCGGTGCAGTATATGCCAAAGCGGGTGGTAAACTCCATCTAAGGCTAAATACCGGCACGAGACCGATAGTCGACAAGTACCTGAAGGGAAAGTTGAAAAGAACTTTGAAGAGAGAGTTCAAGAGGGCGTGAAACCGTTAAGAGGTAAACGGATGGGGTCCGCGCAGTCCGCCCGGGGGATTCAACTCGGCGGGCCAGGGACTGCCGCTCGGTGTGGGAGGATCCCCTCGCGGGACCTCTTGCCGGGTGTGGGCCGTCCCCCGCCGGGTGCATTTCCTCCGCGGCGGTGTGCCGCGACCGGCTCCGGGTCGGCCAGGAAGGGTCCGGGGGCAAAAGTGGCTCAGTATGTACTGAACTGTACATTGCTTGCAAATGTTCTTTTGCACTGGAAATCACTGGAAAATTAAACTCAAGATGTGAAAAGTAATGTGTAATGCAATTTTCATTCTGTTAGAGTATATATTGTAAAACTGGTATCGAAAAAAGTATCGTTTAGGAACCGGTATTGAAGTGAAGGTATCGAAATTGGTACCGGTATCAAAACTTTTAGATTGTTACCCAGCCCTACTTATTTCCCTGGATTTTCTATATTGGACTTATTGAAACACGTGTCTTTGGCACTAAAACAATCATGCATTTTGGTTTGTTCATAGATTCATAATGGGTCTTCTAGAAACATGACAAAAATACAGCAACTTGAATGATCAGTTTTAGTAATGTAGAAACCTGTGTTCATCTAATCTTCTTGGTGACATGACCTCTTAACTTCTTGTAAGTGATTACAGTTGACTACAGCTGGTGACTTCAGAGGATCTATAATACATCTATGAAAGACCCACAATGCAAGATAGTTTTTTGTGTGACAAAGATGCATGTTTCAATCATTCCATCATAGAAAATTTACAGTTATAGGAGTCAAGACTGCTATAATACACATGGCCTTTACAAGTGAATGTAAACTTTTGTTCACAACTTTGTAATTAGGTACCAGAAATATTGTATTTAAAGATGGAAAAATCCTCTCTGGCATCACCCACAGGTTTCCTAAACAGCTACACTTGTCATAGACGAGTAAATTAGCTAAAGAGACTAAAGTTGTTTTTTGTATCAGGCTTTAAACATGTTTATTTCTGTTGTAAAGTTGCGCACTTTTAGCATGTCGGATGATGGCAATTAAATCGCGTTTGGTGCCCCTAGTGGCCATTTGAGGTACTATAGCAGCTTCATCTTTTTTTTTTGACATTTACATGCACCGGATACATGTGAAACAGGCCTGAAGAATCCAAAAGAGACCCAATCAGGAAAAGAAGCAGGATCTGAGTCTTTCTCAAATTGAACCATCCCTCGTCCAACTTTTTACATAGTCACTTCACATTTTTAACCCTCATTAGCTGCTTTGGTTTTGCAACAGTCCAACCGTCCCTGTAAATGCGAAACACTTTGCAATCAAATAACCACATCGACTGTGTTCTGGACCTCTGAAGTGTATATTCGATCCTCAGTAAAGTTTTAATGCCTGACTAATATCTATCGAGCAGATTATTAGTGAATACATTAGCAGTTTCACAGATTTCCATGACAAACACGCACATCTGCATCGATGGTGTTGAAGGTTTTTACAACCTACCTTCACTCCCTGTTAATTAGTTTGGACTCCATTCCTGTCTGTCTACACACAACACTGCAAACAGAGTTTCTCAAAACCTTCAACCTGGAAAGTCTTAAGGGTTTTCGGAGAAGTATAACTCAGTTTACGTGTAGATGAAACGGCAAAATGCATTAAAAAAAAAAAGCTATGTTATAAAAAATTTGTGCTGACAAGACTTCAGTCTGAGGAAAAATACAACTTTCAAAGAGAAAAACCCAAGAGCATAGCTTAAAGAAGTGAGAAAACTGACGCCATCTTCCTAATTGAATGCAATGTTTTGATATGACTGGAAAGTATTGTATGACAAACTCACACTCACTACCAGACTGGTATAACACATCGCTGTCACATTATTAATGCGATTCTTGACAAGGTCACAAATGTTTGTAAGCTTGTGAGCTATTAACTAAGTCGCATATATCACATTAATAATTAAAAGATTGTGCTATCATGACAGTTTTTTTTGACAGTAATATTACATATAACGAAGTAGTCATTCTTCTAAATGCATTCTCAGTAGTACTACTTGGCCTTGGCCTTTGCCTGCTTTCTTGATTTGCATAAATATAAGGAGTTTAAAATGCCAGCGTGAAATGAAGCCACCCGATGAACTCATCCCAGGTTAGCTACAAGTCCATTAAGTTTATTAGGCTGGCAGCGAGCAGAGGCCACCACTCGAGGTTAGGTACGTGAGAGTAGCTGACTTGCATCTAGCTGAACGCATATGATTCATGGAGATATTTGGAATGTCTGTACACACAGACAGCTGAACATAAATGCTCATTAGAAGAACCGATTGCACACATGTTAATATTAAACAGTCAAATGGGTTTCCTATTAGGAAATAATCAATTAGTAAATAGCAGTAATTTTTTAAAATACCCTCAATGAGTGCATCTGGCAAAGTAATTTATCAATGCATTCATGAATGCTCACCGCTACAACAGTGTTTACTTGGGAAGAAGACCATGGCACATGCCAATACATGGAAATTATTAATTATTTGAAGCGTCTGGAACATGTAAAGCCTCATTAAACTGCCCGACTTCCTTTGATTATCATACACTGCCGTCACTGGAGCAGCTCCGTGTGTTAATTCCTGTCTAAATTACAGGATGAGCAAAGAATAAAAAAACATCCATTGATAGAAAATAGCATTTTATTCTTCACTAGTGAATATATTTCTGCTCTTTGTCCTTACATTTTTTTAAGTCTCCATCTCTATTGTCTCTATGAGTGGGGATGAAAATGGGTCGTGCCTCACCCCAAAGGAGTTCTGGCAGTAAAATTTGAGCAGGAACAGAGCCCAGTTAAGGGACTAGCTCAGAAAAGGGATTTGAGCCTCTCAGGCAGCGCTTACTCACAGGTTAGGATTATGGCTATTGTTGGGGCTTTTGGGTCCGCCAGCCTTAGTGGGAGGCTAAAAGAAAGTGCTGCCTGGGAGGCTGAGCTCATGTCTGCAAGAAACCGTTACATGAGTTTCACCTCCCTTTAATACCGATGACAGCAAAAGCCTCTTTGGCAGTGCCAGGACATGCAACTTGGTAATCACACTAAGTAGCAAAAAGGCTATTTACATCAACTCAAATGCCAGTTAAAACAGATAAGTTTACCTTTAGTGAGGGAAATAAATATTTGATCTCATGTAAATTTCATGATTTGGGCCGTATACAAATGAAAAACAAAAAACAAATGGTCAGTGATTTTAATAGTAGGATAATTTTGACCGTTATAGAAAGAGAATATCAGCCAAAGATCCAGAAGAACACATTAACTAACAGTTAAACACTCACTTTCAGTTGAAAAAAGGAAATAAGTATTTGATCCTCTTCCTACTAACAAGACTTCTGGCTTCCACAGATTGGCTATGTGACCAAGAAGCACACATATAAGCCCATTCTGCTTTGCAAACTCTTAATCTGAACTGGTTACGTGTACATATGTGAAAGAAACCTGTCCAAAGAATCACACTTTGCATCTTAAAATTTACCACCATGGGTAAGACCAAAGAGCTGTCCAAAGATGTCAGATACAAGGTTGGAAAGGGCTACAAGACCATCAGCAAGCAACTTACAGAAGGTGACAAATGTCGGCGCCTTCGTTCGCAAATGGAAGAAAGATCAATCATGCCAGATCTCACCTTGTGCAGTATCTATGATTATCAAAAAGGTCAAGGATAATCCCAGAACTACACAGTAGGATCTTGGAAATGTTAAGGCAGCTGGAAGCGCAGTCAACTACAAAACCATTGGTAACACACTGCACTATAGTGGGTTGAAATTCTGCAGCACCCACAAAGTTCCCCTGAAGGGCATTTGAACAAGTCATGAGGCTTGGAAGAATGTGATTTGGTCACATGAGACCAAAACTGAGTACTCTGGCATCAATTAGACTCCCCATACTGGAGAGAGAAGAATGCTGATTATGACCCCAACAACACCATCCCCACAGACAAGCACAGAGGTGGAACCATTATTCTTTGGGGCTGTTTCTCTGCCAAGAGTACAGGACAACTGCACTGCATCGAGGGAAAAATTAATGGGGTCATGTACCGATAAAACTAGCTGTACGTCTACCCGCAGTTACTTTAAACATTCATTCACCTAATACATTTTCTGATTTCTACTTGTAATTCTAATCCTACTTTAAATTCTTTGGCCTGATGCATTTTAATCTAATCTGTTTTAGAATCTACAGCTGCTGCCCCTGTGAGACTGTACTTAAGGACAGTATTGCTTTGAGCTAAATGCTACCATCAGCATGTTAAGATGCTCACAATGACAATGATGGCAAGAAGATTTAATGTTAACAATAGCTGCAGTTACATGGACAGTGTTTCTTCAGCATGACTGAAATCATTCTGATTAGAGATTCCAACAGAATTGCTTATGGACGTTAAATAATGCGATAAGATGCGTGTTTGCATGCCCCAAAGCATTTAATCAGAATATAACTTTGATGCGTGCCAAGTGATTCTGCCCACTGCCCATCTAATCTGCCCATTAATATAATAGTCAAATCATTTTTTCTAAATAATTGAGAAAACTCAATTCATTCAGTAGAATAAAATGGCTAAGATGGACACGCATCGAGTGATGTGTATCCATGGGAACAATATTTGGGTTTCTAAAGAAGCAGTGATCCCAGCAGCACACAATTCTCCTTCAATCTTTCAAGAGGGTGAAAACGCAAGTGGACCTTTACAGCTCAGCAAGAACAGTAAACTTGGTGCTCCTTCCTCCGCTGAAGATCAGGAGCCAGAAGATGGAAGTCTAAAGCAAATATTGGTGGGAGAAAGTTATTTCAGAGTTTACTGATCAGGAGTGGAATATTGGACAAACATGCACGGAATGGATGTATTTGCTCCAACCAGAAGGTAGCGAACAGATTAAGTGATCACATGGGTATTGGGATTATCAAAGGGTTTAGACCACACTCTCACCTTTAACATTGTGTTACTTGGGCTCAACAACAACAACAACACAAATACACATCAGTCTTTTTCAGTTATGATAGCTTCTAATGAAATTATGTTCAACCAACAAATGACATGGATGTAGGGGAATTAGCTTTTCCTCTACAATCAAATGCATCTTTAATTAGCAGTCTGAAATGTACGAAATAATCCAGGAGATAAAGGAGGAGACTTGAAGTTACAATGGCGATTATATTAAGTTATTTCAACTTGAATTTAGTTTTAAGTCAACTAATGCAGAAATTGTAGTTAAAATTACACATAAGAATAAATAAATTAAATATTAAATACTGAAACCATGCTTTTATTTAAGTAGTAGGAATGGTTTCCTTAAATTACTTTTGTAGAGTACATCTTTCATTCTAGCCAGTCTGTTCTGACTGAGGCGGCTATGTGAGACACTTATTTTAACTGGTCCATAAGTGATTATTATTATTATTATTATCATTATTATTGCTAGTAGTACTAGTAATATTAGGGTCCATGAATAAAGCTGTGAGTGAGTGGAGCATATTAGCATGCTAATATTGGATGATGTAGGTGAAAGCACATGCTGGGGCTCTTTTTCTAGAAATCATACATATGGCTATTTTCTCGACACAAAATACTTTGATTTATTGTATTAACAGGATGAATTAGTTCTATAAATGTCCTATACTCCCTTAAAACTACAACCAGAGTTGTTTAATTTTGTAGACCGTCTTCAATATATAGACAAAGTTTTGCATCTAAAAAATTATGCTAGCAAAAAGCTAAACCCCTGTAAAATAGCCTACCCTAACAATGTCTTTAGAAAAACACAGCAGAGCTCTGCCTCACCTGTGGTAATTCCAGACGGAGTAAGAAACACACACACACCTATTTAATAATTTAACTTTTACCAGAATGTGGCTGCAGCCAGACTTCCCTCTCATGCTGGCACAGGGCAAAGTCTGTACTCTGCCAAGATGTCTTGTTCTACCAGCAGATAACAGAAGTGAAACACCTTCACACGGACATTTCTTCGTAACTTTAACTCCAAAAAAACCAAACCTCAGTGTCTCCAGCTGGATCCACCAAGTGAACTGGATCACAGGATCAGTGTGACAGACGGCATGCAGACAGGCTACCAGTGAGTATAACTTCTACTACAGTCACATTTTTTTTCTCTCTCTCTCTCTCTCTTTTTTTTTTTTTTTTTTACAGTTTCACAGTCCTGAGCTCACTACCATGACAGCTGTGCTACAGACAGAATCAAATCAGAACTGTTGACATGGATGAAGGGTAGTATTTCTTCAAAAGTGAGTGTAACATTTTTCAAAACTTGCTCTGTGGTTGCACACAGGAGACTTCCAGCCTCACAAACAAGCCTCACACCACCAGCGGTTTGATGTGTGTGATGCAGTGCTGGAGGTAGTGTTAAAGTGGGTAAACATCACTGCTATGAAGCCAGAAAGAAAAGAAAAATCACATCATAAGAGTCTGATACAGTCTGGTCATCGAAGCCATGGCACTGAGAAAACCGTGGAAGCTTCTGTGACAAAGGGAGAGAACAGCATTCGAGGAGAGGGGAGGGGGGAGGTGTTACAGAATCCACAAGCAAGACGTAGTAGAAAGGAAAACGGCAAGACAAGCAGAAAGAAACAGCAGAAAAGTAGGCGTAAGAAAGCCAGAAAATGCTTGGCTGGTTTACGAGGCCTGTTTGCCGCTTCGGGGGACGGCCGACGCGTTTGATCTCACGAGGAGCTTCACACGGGGAAAGATAACTCCGCAACACGTCTCGGTAGGGCTCTTCGCTCCTCGACAACCTCCATGCATCCTTCTCCGCTCTTCAGCTGAGAGCCTGATACAAACAAGGGGGAGGGAGACGAACAAACGGCAAAGTATGATTTATGAACACTTCTGCTTTGGTTTTCATTCCGCCCTGCATCCCTGCTGTGGGGTAAACAATGCTGACTCCTTTGAGGGAAGGCATGTACAGTCCTTTCATTCTGCCTATCTCTCACACCCACAAAAGCACAGTGGGAGAAGCCTTTGTCTGTCTATACCTGAACTCACCCTCCTCCTTCCTCGTCTTGTCTTTTAGCCTGGAGATCTATTTGTGCTGACTTCTTAAAAGGCATTGCGAGTGTCACTTGGACAGAGTGGATGGGGCCTAATTGCATTTAACAAAGTGGAAGCAGATCTGTACAAGCATAAATGGATTGAACGTGTTTTTCTCACTTTATTCAATTGTTCCTGTAATGCACCGCTGTCACTTTGTAAAACTCTTGTGTGCTTTCAACATTTTCCCCCCACTTAGCCGAGCTTAACATGCATTATATCGACTAGTTATTGCTGACACTTGAGCAATCCTTGGAGGCCTTTTTGGTCACATTGAAAACTCTCTGAACCCGGCGATTAAAATTGGTTAGCAACAGCATTTTCACATTTCCCACTCAGTGACTTGGACATTTATTCATTTCGCAGCGGGAGGTTAATAATAAAATCAATGTCTTGACTTCCATACACAGCACAGCGTGGGATTGTACGCAGAGAGGCAAACGCGCCGTCACCAGATTCTTGTTTAGCGCTTTTCATAATGGAAATCGATGCACTTGATGGTAATTCACTGTATTTGATGATTATATAATTTCCTTTTTATAGCTACTCAGATCTAATCAAGTCTAAAAGAGTGCTTCTTTGCTCTAATAGTTCAATGTCAAATATATGGCTTGTGGCAGTGGTCCTGGGTGGTTCGGTTTATCTATCAGCTATTTACGCAACTTTGAAATGTTGAGGGTCGAATATGCTCTTTTTATTCCCCGCTACAGTCGTCCTGACAGGACAACAGCTGCTCCGCTCTGCTTCGGTCTATCACCTCCAGCTGATCTGATTAATCTGCAGGGTAATGCAAATGTACAATCTGTATCTGCTAACTGCACAAAAACACCTGCATTTGGATTCCTACCATAAACGTGTGGATGTATACTGACTCCCTTGTCTTCTGTGCTACATGGTTTTCTATTGCCATTTACACTTCTCATACATATATTTTAAAAGTTTAGTTGCTAGTAAAACACACAGTATAATAAAGTAACAAAGTAACAGCAGGGGCACTATACAAGTCAGAACAATAATGACAAAAATAAAGGTTATAATATGTATATTATTCACAATCAAGGAGACTGAGATGTAAATCTGATATTTGGAACTGGTATTTGCATATGCTGATTTGCAGCAAAAATGAAAATCTTGATGTTCAAATTTAGACAATACAGACTGCAACACAAAACTTTTATTAAAAAAAAGCCTTAATTTATCTGTGAGATATGTGAAACATATCTTTCCCACATATATCCTTTAGAACTTAGTACTTGAGACACGTAGGCAGTCCAACAGTGCTGTCAGTGTGGGGTTGGAGTGGTGAGTACAAATGGAGAACGGCAGATGCAGAAGTAGCACGCTTTTAATTTGATTTATTTTATCAGGAATAGGTTAAAAAATAACAAAAGCTTATAATTGGAAAAAATATTGAATGACAATAATCAGCTTTTCATCCAAGCTGATAATCGGTCAACCGCTAATACTTAATTAAGTTTAGTTTCCATTTATTGTCATAAGAAAATAATAAAGCATAGAAAACATCCATCCATCCATTCTCAATACACCGCTTTATCCTCACTAGGGTCGCAGGGGCATAGAAAACATGATAAATTAAAAGACTTTTAAATTAAGTGGCTTTGAGATTTTAACTACATTGGTCAGCAACGCAAGACATTTTATTTTGACAATAAAAGCAGTTAAATTGTGACATGCTTATGTTTTCTAAGGGCTATTCTTGGTTCTTGTCATCCTAGTGACCTAAAGCACACCTGGAGATGTGTGGTTAGCATTTTCAAGGGTATATCTGAACCTAAACCAAGACCTTTTCCAAAACATAATTAAGTTCAGAATTAAGTTGGGGCAGTGTTTGTGCAATGGTTAAGTCTCTGGGCTACTGATCAAAAGGTCAGAGTTTCAAACCCTGATGTGGCCACTGTCGGACCCTTGAGCAAGGCCCTTAACCCTTCCTGCTCCAGGGTTGTGTACTATAGCTGACCCTGCACTCTGACCCCGATTGGGATATGTGAAAAACAACATTTCACAGTTCTGTAAATGTATTTGTGCCAAATAAAGGCTTAAATTCAAATTAAAATGAAGTTGCAGGCAGTAAAAGTGGTCTCATGAAGGAGAATCTGTGCAGCATCAGTCCAGATTAATTCTGCAGAACCCAGCAAACATGATGAAGACGAGAGAAATGTTACTTAGGATAAACTTTGAACTGTAACATAAAACTAGCAACACTTCTGTGGGTTACCTTTGTTTACATTTTCTATACTGTAAAATAAAAATCTATTTAAAATCTGGCTGCAGGGGTGCCAGAAAAAGCCTGTAAAATTGTGAAATACTGTAATGTTCAAAAACTGTAAGGCTTGCGAAAATAACAGCAAATGTGTGTAAAATATTGAGAAAATATTTGTTTTCTAGGATTTTACTATTTGTAATGTAGAAAAATAAGGAAAATCTAAAAGTAAAAGAGAAATTCTTTAATCCTTAACATAGACAACTTATCTGTAAAATTTCAAACAAATCTTCAGAAAATAATGTTTTTGTTGCCATTTTAAATACAGTATAAACAATGTTTCACCATTTTATATGGTGAAATGTTGAAAAAGAATGAAATACCATTTATAAAAATACTAATTTCTGATGTAGACATCATTTGGCTGTTTCATTTTTGTGAATGTATATGACTGATTTAACAAAACAGGGAAATCTGAAAAAACATAAAACATATGTTACCATTTTTGACTTTCTAATAATTTGATATAGTTTTCCTCTTAAATAATGCATATATCTGTTAATTATTATGTTGATTTAAATACAGTTAAATGCATCATCATTTTAAAGTCAAACGCTGTAAGAGAATCAATTACCAATTCTAAAAATTATAATCATTAAAGTGGGCGGAATTTACAATTGTAAACTGTGATTGTTTTTTGTGCTAACATGTAAATACTCTTTTTTTCTTCCTTTGTTTTTACTCGCTTTTTCTGTAATTTAACAAAAGAGAGAAATTGGTCAAATAATAATAATAAAATAACAAAATAAAATAAATTCTTCAAAAACTTCTACAACAGTTTTAAAAAATGTGTCAGAGAAGTACTGCATACTAATCTCAGCTGTCATTCCTCACCTGCCCAGCAGCCATCACTACTGAGCCTCCCGCCTCAGCTCATCACCTGCCTCCCCCACTGCTTCTTATGAGCCATTACCCTCGGTAGATATGGAGGACAGATGTTTTGATGACCATCTGCCTCCCATAGCCCTCTGGATTCATTTCCTGGTCTGGCAGCTTTTTCATTTGCAACTGCAATCATGCATTTTGACCTGTAAAGACCGTTTTCACCTCACCTGTTTTGCCTACCAAGTCGGGTTTTGGGCAGCAGCTCTGTGATTCAGCGCTACACCTCCTGCAACACATTCTGTCTGCCTCCCTCTCACTCCCCTCCTGTGTGACCTTTCAGTGGTGAGCCTTGGCAGTCTCCATCTTGGGGGGTGCCATGCTTCCTTGCGAGGGTGATAATGATTATCACGAAAGTGAGGAGGCAGAGGCAGACGGGGGGCATTTATTACAGAGTGATGCAAATAAGGGGAGGGACAGCAGATGATAGGAGCCGGATGCTTTTACAGTAGCACAAATGCAGGTAAACAAAGTAGGAATGCCTGTTAAATCTGTCAACATGTGGTATTTCAGAAGCTAGTCCTGCTTTACCTGTTATTGACAGAGAAATTATTTTTATAATGGATAACAGTGTGCGACAGGAAAGCTTTTACCCAGTATGTGGGATTCAATGGAACTCTGTGCTTTAAGCGTAAGAAAAAGTTCATATGTATTGCTCAACATCAGGTGAAATCCAGAAGGCAGTTTCTTCACATAAAAACGGTATATGTGATGAGAACAAAGGGAGAAATCAGACTGCAATACAGAAGCTCGTCTTAAATGCAGCGTTATTTTATTCAACGTATTCCACATGAACTGTCTGCATATGAATTTCTCTCCCGCTACACACGTGGACAAAATTGTTGGTACCCCTCAGTTAAAGAAGGAAAAACCCACAATTCTCACTGAAATCACTTGAAACTCACAAAAGTAACAGTAAATAAAAATTTATTGAAAATTAAATAATCAAAATCAGCCATCACTTTTGAATTGTTGATTAACATAATTATTTTAAAAAACAAACTAATGAAATAGGGCTGGACAAAAATGATGGTACCCATAACTTAATATTTTGTTGCACAACCTTTTGAGGCAATCACTGCAATTAAACGATTTCTGTATTTGTCAATGAGCGTTCTGCAGCTGTCAACAGGTATTTTGGCCCACTCCTCATGAGCAAACAGCTCCAGTTGTCTCAGGTTTGATGGGTGTCTTCTCCAAATGGCATGTTTCAGCTCCTTCCACATATGTTCAATGGGATTCAGATCTGGGCTCATAGAAGGCCACTTTAGAATAGTCCAACGCTTTTCTCTCAGCCATTCTTGGGTGTTTTTGGCTGTGTGTTTTGGATCGTTGTCCTGTTGGAAGACCCATGACCTGCGACTGAGACCAAGCTTTCTGACACTAGGCAGCACATTTCTCTCCAGAATGCCTTGATAGTCTTCAGATTTCATCGTACCTTGCACACTTTCAAGACACCCTGTGCCAGATGCAGCAAAGCAGCCCCAAAACATTACTGAGCCTCCTCCATGTTTCACCGTAGGGACAGTGTTCTTTTCTTCGTATGCTTGCTTTTTGAGTCTATGAACATAGAGTTGATGTGCCTTACCAAAAAGCTCCAGTTTGGTCTCATCTGTCCAAAGGACATTCTCCCAGAAGCTTTGTGGCTTGTCAACATGCATTTTTGCAAATTCCAGTCTGGCTTTTTTATGAGTTTTTTTCAGCAGTGGTGTCCTCCTTGGTCGTCTCCCATGAAGTCCACTTTGGCTCAAACAACGACGAATGGTGCGATCTGACACTGATGTACCTTGGCCTTGGAGTTCACCTTTAATTTCTTTGGAGGTTGCTCTGGGCTCTTTGGATACAATTCCAATGATCCGTCTCTTCAATTTGTCATCAATTTTCCTCTTGCGGCCACGTCCAGGGAGGTTGGCTACTGTCCCGTGGGTCTTGAACTTCTGAATAATATGAGCCACTGTTGTCACAGGAACTTCAAGCTGTTTAGAGATGGTCTTATAGCCTTTACCTTTAAGATGTTTGTCTATCATTTTTTTCGGATGTCCTGGGACAATTCTCTCCTTCGCTTTCTGTTGTCCATGTTCAGTGTGGTACACACCTTTTCACCAAACAGCAGGGTGACTACTTGTCTCCCTTTAAATAGGCAGACTGACTGATTATGAGTTTGGAAACACCTGTGATGTCAATTAAATGACACACCTGAGTTAATCATGTCACTCTGGTCAAATAGTTTTCAATCTTTTATAGAGGTACCATCATTTTTGTCCAGGCCTGTTTCATTAGTTTGTTTTTTTAAATAATTATGTTAATCAACAATTCAAAAGTAATGGCTGTTTTTGATTATTTAATTTTCAATAAATTTTTATTTATTGTTACTTTTGTGAGTTTCAAGTGATTTCAGTGAGAATTGTGGGTTTTTCCTTCTTTAACTGAGGGGTACCAACAATTTTGTCCACGTGTGTATATGTTGAATGTCAAACCCATCTATTACTCTAAAATCATTACAGAGCACCTGTGTGCTCATGTGACTGACAGTGCTCTATATAATTACAACACAGAATTACTGCTCACTCAACCTTGAATCAATACCCTTCTCCTCCCGAAACACATTCATCTCTGCAAAAAGCAATTAAGCAGTGACAAATCAAAGAGTACATTCCATGATACACCCTGCCTGTGAAGCCTGCAGTGAGAGGTCAAACGCTGAGTGACATGAAAGATTAAATGTATCAATAATACATTCAGGCAGAATGATCCAGCGGGGGCACCTAAATGAGGCGTCACTGCCTTGTCACATTGGGGAACAGGTGCGCTGCCACAGAAGCTCCTGTACCGCTGCATAAGGGTGTATATTTGGCATGTCAAATGAACAGGTGTTGTGTATAATTCATCTTTGTTCCATATTTCATGTACAGGAGCAGCAGAGTGGTTTGGGAGTCTGCTGGGGGGGCTCTTTTGTCAGCCTTCTGGCTCGGTGTGGTGCACCTCTTCAGTGAGGCCTCATCTTTAGGAATACATCTTTGGGTGTGTGTTCTGTGACACTGAACCATCACAGCTACAGATCTGGGTCATATAGTACGCGCTGGTTACAGTTTTGTCTCTGAGTGGTTGAGTGATGTTTTTATGTCGCAATGGATCTGACACTGAAAATGAAACAGGGCTTACTGAAAAATCTGTAAGTCGATCTTTTAAAAGTGTTTGACAAACTCAGTGAAGGTAAACTCTGCACTTTTTCTCAAAAATAGATGGTTTGAGCATTTAGAGAATATAAAGTCCACACTTTCATTGTACAGAGTCACAGTGGTCCTTGGTAGCATGGAGTGATGGGTTCGCGTACGTAGCCGTCATTCTATTTTCGATTTGGGGTCAAAACACCAAAAGCGGATAACGGCCGTTTCCCGTTTTCAAAATAAAAATCAGAAAACAGAAAACCAATCCATTTTCCGATTTTCTTTTTTTCAATAAAAACGGATATCAAAAAACAAATTAGAAGTTAAATTTCATTTTTTTGATATCCATTTTTTAACTTCACTTTTGCAAGACAAACATCAGAAAACAGAATATTGACCGTTATTCCATTTTTATTTTCCAATAAAAACGGATAACGAAAAACGAGTTAAATTTCATTTTTCGATATCCTTTTTTTTTTCCACCAACACTTTGCCAAACAAACATTTGAATCGAAATACGACACTGAGTTGCCTTGCTCTGCACACCATCTTTGCGTGCAGAAAAGCCCTGTGTAGCTCCAAACTGTACGGTAAGCGCATTGGCGATGTCGCTGCATGTCATCCCAGCAGATCTTCTCTCTGTTATAAAGCTTGCAAAGAAAAACCAACTATCCTAGGAAAAAAAATCTCCCCGCCCGGCACACAAGGAAGTCGGAGTGGCGTCGTTACCTGTCTTCGCGGCTAAACAGTGCAGTTGTGTCGCAACATGGCCTTAAACAGCTTTGCAAGCTTTTCAGGCTATTCAGGATATTTTCGAGAGCATTTTCTGCAAACTAACTACTGAAAAGTATTTTTTATTCCTCCTCAAAGGTCCTGGAAAGGTCAAATAAAGATAGAAATAAAGTAGAATACTAGATTCATCCACGGACGCATGCGAATCTACATGAAACCATGGTCAAACCCAGCTTTCAATTTGCTCTTGAAAACATTTTACTGTTAGACCCAGGCAAAAAAGACAATAATAATGTTTGAAAGTATAAATTTGCACAAGTGAGACAAAATCCTCTTTATATTTGAATTACAGTAGATTTTATTGCAACTTAGTCAGCAAAAAGTGATTCAACTGCACCACTTGAGGGGAAAAGTAAAGAATCCCTTTTTTTCCACGTAATGGGCAATGTCTCCTTTGAACGAAAGAAAGTGAGTCGTTGATCCGTCACTCAGATGCCCAGAAGGAATTCTGTGCCATAATTGTTTCAACTGAGGCTGTAATTCATGTGCTGTACAGCTCACATTGGGTTTCCTTCCATGAGTGTCAGCGGGTTTTACGTAGAGGTCTGGCTCTGCAGCAGACAGAATTCAGTAATGAAACAGCGGTCAAATGTATTTTTCATTCGGTGTCAGAGGAGCACTAAAGCAGAGTTTTGATGTTAAGTATTGTGTGTTGGAATGAAACAAGATATTAGATGGCATAAAAACTGACATGGTTACAATAAAAAAAGCCATTGTTATTTTGTCTAAAATGAGGGAATATTTACTGAGCATGAATTCTCGTTTTCAGCACCAATTTGATTTGTCTCTGTTGATTAAAGCTAATTCATTTTTAAACTTGAATTGCTTTTCTTGGCAGAATATTCTCACTGGTCGGATAAAGACTGGTGTTACTTTCAAAAGGAGAAAAGTGTCAAATCGATCGCCTTGTTGGAGTAATCCATTATTTTCAGCAGTGGGATGAACACAGCACCTGTGATCACAACTACATCTTTCACAACTCAGAATATTTACTGAAAATGCAAAAAAAAAGTCAGCTTCAAACTAACTGACACCATGTCAAAAAAGTTGTTGTTGTTGTTGTTGTTGTGGCTATGTTTGTCAAAACCAATGGCCACAAAGTCCAGTGTAAAGTTTGCAAACAATAGATTGCATATCACCGCTGAACAGTCAGCATGACATCTTGTTAAAAATGGTAGGCTTACTTGTGCTGTATATTTCTCATGTGCTATTGTAATCAGACATCATAAATAAGCCTGTTTTCATTTCAATGTAAAATGACTATTGAAACTCTATTGAATATGCTGTAGATATTAGCTTTTAATATTTATTTTGAATGAATTTAGGTTAAGGCTAGCAGGTACAGTTTAGCCAGTGCGCTGTGGAAAAATTAGTTAAGTATGTGCAATTTCACTCTACCAAGATTTTATTGGGTTTCCCTTTTGTTCATTCTTTTGGCTTTATTGCAAACAGCTCTACTTGTTTAGCTTCACTCTCATTCTCATTCTGTGTTCAATAAGTTCTGATAAGACTATTGCACGCGGTCGGTTTCAACACCAAATAGCAGACAAAGTTAGTGAGTAGCAGGCGAACAAAGTGGAACTTTTACTGAGGCTGGAGAGTAGGAACACTTGACTTATATTCCTCAACTGGCTAAAAACATGATTTCGAGTGAATACTGATGTTGTATCGTGTCTACTGGGCATGAAGATCTGATGTGACAGATTGCAGTGACATCTAACATGAGACCAATGTGAGATTTTTTTGCAATGAGAAGATTTTCAGTTTATTATAAATTGGTTGCAGAAGCGCTGAGGGCAGATATAAAGTCAATTGACTGCATTGCTTAAATTTCACATTTCTGGCAAGTGCATATATTTCCACTGCACCCCATTATCAAGTTGATAATTTGGTACAGTGGAACAAATTGACCATTTATTAAAAAAAACCTGACAAGGCTAATCACAATATCTTAAAAATGGAATTGCAGTGATTGAGTTGAACTGATTGCCATCATTACCCCCATTACATTGTCCAAAAATTGCTCTTTTACATTTAACCACTAGAGTCTGGAACAGCTGGAGGAGGCTATGTGAGATGTAGAAGGGCACCTCAGTGCTTTTTGAGGAAAGGTAGGACAGATTTGCATGCGTGTTTGTTTTGTAAAACTTTCTGCTCGTGCACTGCATTTTCAGAGTTTATAATGATTATGTCTTAATTGCTTTGTTAACTCTATTCGTACAGAAACCTCCAATTCCATTTTGAGAGGATATAGCGTAAAATCCCTTATTATGCCACTTATAGGCTTTTATGTTGTGCAGATCCCACAGTGTGATTTAAATGGGATCAGACAGTTACACAAACAACAATTAAAAGCTTGGTTAAGTTTGTTCTTCCTGATTACCAGTGAAGTTTTGTCCCGTATACAAAGCAGCGTCTCCACAACAAATATCTGTTGATGTGCATTTGCGATGATCAAGGCTTCATTCAAAAGCCGCCTCTGTCCCTCCCACAACACAATACACTCTCATCCAAGGCCTTTATGAATAAGGCCAGTCACTTCACAAAGACAAATGGTAATAGACTAGTCAGTCTGAGACTCTAAGAGTCATGTGTTTGTAGCTGTTTGTTGCTCAGTCATAACAATATATATAGTCAAATGAGGTGATACATTTTGATTGGTAGACATAAGGAACATCAAAGGCCTGCCAGAGATGTAACCCATCATCTGTACAGGAAGGCGAATATGAGCTGTCCAGCCGCAGCTATCCTTCATTGTTCTGGGGGAGATGGGGCATTGTGATTGCCTTGCAAGGTGGTGGAGATGAAGACAAATGGAAAACCACAGTATGTTACACTTGGCATGGAGCAACAGTATAAATGTCAAAGAGACAGAAGGTCTTCTCGACAAAATATTTCTCCACAGTCACTGCTGTGTGGGGAAAGTAGACAAATTTGACAAGTTGCAAGTCATCTAAGAATCATTAAAATTGACAATTTCAAATGGCAAAAAGTCACTGAATGTAATTAGGTGTATTCGACCCTTTTATTCATCTTCTGGTGCTTATCCGGGGTTTGAGCTGTTGTGCCAGCAAGCCATTTCAGATACCCTTCTACACAATAATGTTTCAAGTTCCCCATGGGGAATCCTGAGATGTACCCAGTCCAGATAAGACATGTAATCCCTCCAGCCAGTTCTGGGATTTCCTCCCAGTTGGATGTCCCTGGAAAACCTCCAGTCACCCAGCAGGCGGCCTAATCAGATGCCTGAACCACTTCATCCGGGCTCCTGTGAACTCTATTAAAAAGATCCTAATGATAAAAACCCATTCCAGTCCCTTGTGCCCATGATTTAATTCTTTAGGTCGCTAACCAGAGTTCATGGCAGTAGGTGAGGGTTGGAAGAGTGGGTCTACGAATACCACAGGATCAGAAAGACTGACGAAGTTGGTTGTACAATGACCGGATGGCTCATAGCAAATACCTCATACTCCCACAGTATCCACCACAGGTTTCCCAAGGGAACATGATCATAGGCTTCTTCAAGTCCACAAAACATGTGGATTAGACGGGCAAACTCCCACGACCTGCTCGGGAACTCCACAAGGGTAAAGAGGTCGTTCACTGTTCCATGACCAGGACTTTGTTTTCATTTTGTCATTAAAAATAAAAACACAATGTGCTAGCTGACACGTTCTGTATATAGAAGAACATAACTGAAAAATTAAAGTTCAGCATTTGGGGCATTTTATGTTTGTCTATTGAGTATATAGCTGAAGGGGCTAGAGGGCAATTATCTTAGCTTAGCATAAACACTGAAAGGAGGGGGAACGACTCGTTTGGTAAGTAAGAGCTCCTGACCTATTAGCATGTTGTAATCCCTTAGCTAAATCAGTGCTCAGATAGTTCCAGCTCTTTAAAACTACAAATTGTCATTTTTTACATTTGTATTTGTGCACATATTAAAAATGCACGACACAGCATGATAATTAGGAATATGAAATGGTGCTTGTAGGTGTATTTGGCATATGGACATGTTAAGCTAATCACCTCCGGGTTACAGTTCTGTACTTAATGCACAAGGAGATTAGTTTGAGTGAATAAGCATAATTTCTAAAATTATTTAAAATTACAATAAAGGATTTGGTTAGAATATAGCAGGAGGAAAGTGGGATTTCAAAAATAAATTTGAATCACTAAACCCTGAAAATCTTGATGTCTTTGTTATATTGTTGCCGTCTATTGTTAATATTTAGACTATTTATTATGATGAGCTTGTTAGCTGGTCATCATTCATGATTTGGAGTCCCAGGGCAGGATATCAGCATTTTGATTGGTTGTTGCCAAACCTTAAATCCTCTTCATTTATCTGTCCACTAACTGGAAGGCTACACAATTGTTTTTCACTAACTGTGAGTGTGCGTCGGCAAGCAATCCTTTATCCTGGCTCTGTTGACTTGTCCAGGAACTCCTACCTACGTACTCATTATAAGCAACAAAAGATAAAAATGTCAGCTTAATGTCGAATATGCAAATATGCAGTGGGAGGGAAAATGGCGCAATAATCTCATAAAGCAGGTAAGAATGGTTGTCATAGCAACCTACACGCTACTTTTAAGGTTAATGCTGAAAACCAGTGTTTTCAAAGATCTAATTTTAGATGTAATTTTGTATGCAGTGTTTTGTTAATTTTTTTGAACACATTGCACATTCATTCGTTTTGCACAATAGAGATGCAGTCCGTTCTGTGGCTGCTGAAGGTTCCCTGTGAGCTGTTCATTAGCTAAAGCATTGACCCCAGTCCTGATTTTCCTGTCTGAAATCAGCACTGCTCTCATGCCTCACCCCAAGAAGAAAGTTACCCAAAGAAAACTTGCAGATGCTAATAAATGCTTCATTTCCAAGGCTTTATGGTCTTTCTCAAATATTGCCCTGAATGTGCATTGTTCTGCTGTTATGTGAAAATATTGCTGACATGTCATTGGAAGGCTGGGGATACTATATTAAACAAACAATGCTATTCAATTTCCCGAAATGGTACACTGATCACTTTGTGCGTGGTCAGAATTGAATTTTTCTGAAATGCGATATTTGAACTGACTACATCTCGGTGAAGGCAGAGTGAAGGGAAGAGAACTGCTCATAAATCATTCCTTGACATTGCTGCTTCATTACCCCAAACTCACTTTCTCCCAGCCTCTCTCTGTCTCTCATCAAAACTCCATAATCCCTGTCAAAGCTGTTTGGATTGTAGGTTAAAAGTGATTCACAAACAGAGAGAGAGAGAGAGAGAATGAGAGAGCATGGAGAGGGACAGATGGAGAGAACTGTAATCTCCTCTGCATGGAGGTCTGTTCCACACACTCTTATGATAATTACTTCTTGCTAGCTTTCATTGGCTCCATACCTTCTTTTTTTTAATAGGTGCTGTGAGGGTGCAAATGGAACGGGCTTGTAATTATAATGCTCCAGGTGCACAGAATCATCCTACTATGTGTGCACATGGGAGAGCTGATCATTTGATTTCAAAGGCTGCCATCGGACCCTGTTTTCACCAGAAATGTCAGCTTGATGGATTTAAGTCAAGGTCAAATTTGAAAGCTCTGATTAAAAACTGAGTGGTGTTATGGATCAAATGTTGGGAGAGCACAGCAGAGGGTGCAGCTGGGTTTAGAGTGCAGCACTTCTTCAATGCCTTTAATGCCTTTACCGAGTAAAAGAGCGTTTGGTCAGCAGTAAACTATGTCAAGCACAGGATTTTGGACCATGTGGGCGGAGGACAGGAGCAGATACCACCAGAAGCTGATCAATCCTCAGCGTGCTGCAGAAAGCAACACTGAGCAGAGAGGTTCGACAGTCATTATCGGGGGGTTTTTTGGAAGGTGAAACAGTCACACATATCTGATGTGAATACTCTGAAAGTGGCATCCACAGCCTCCCAGCTGCTGGACTATCTGCCAGTTTACCTGAAAATGCTCACCAGGACTCCAGACATTTGACTCTTATCATTTACACCGATCAGCCACAATATTGGCAGAACATTACTCATGTTGTTAAAATGCAACATTCTGCTGGGAAACTTTTTATCCTGGCTAGGATATCAGATGTTAGAGATCGAGTACAAACCCTCATGGCAACAGCATTCTTCAACACCAGCAGTGTGAACAAAGTGCCTCGCCACACCACAAGAACTGCTCAGAAATAGCTAAAAGGAACATGACTGAAAGCCCAAGGCATTGTTCTGGCCCCCAAATGCTACAGAACAAGTCCGGTCCACAGAGACATCATCTTATAAACCCATAGGACCAAAGAATCTGCTGCAAACATCCCGGTACTTGACATAACTGCACACCCCAGAGCTGTTTTAGCTGCATAAAGGGGATCTATACAATATTAGGCAGGTGGTTTTAATGTTGCAGCTGTTAGATCTGTACTATTTACTCGTCAAATGTCAAAAGCAAGCAAATAAATATATATCCTGTAATGTAAAAGGACAGTAATTTCAGTTTTATGTCTGCCTAAGTAGTGCATATAGCCAAACAAATCTGCAGGGAACCAAACAGCGAAAGGCAACAGTCACATACATTTGGTAATCCAGCGAGTAAATTAGTCATATTACAAGAATTACCACATGCTATTTACAACGGATGACTGATTGTCATTAAGACAGCCATGGTATTGTATTAACGGTGTCATCAAAACATATTAAGAGGTTGAGATTACTGGTGCTAATTGAAGCTGCTGCTATCATCCGAGCTAAACTGGTCACAGGCAGGAATGCATCCAGATTTTACGTATTCATATCTCATTAACAATGTGGACCTTGTATACATAACACTCAAAGTGCCTGCTAAAACAATAAGAGAGGGAGCTCTCCTCCTATTGCAATAGAAGCACTAACAGAAAGTCTACAGTGTCCTAAATCAGCAATTCAAAGATTTTGCCAGTAGTAGGGAAAAATCTCTTTTTAAGGTCACAGTAAACTGCGTGGGCATACATGTATAAACAATGTTTAATCTGCAGTGCCTCCATTTCAATGACAGGGAATTTTGAAGCTGTATGTGGAAGGAAATAGTTGTCAGATTGAGAACAGGAAGCTGCATTAAGGGAACAATACCACTGCATATCTGCAGGGGTACATGCAAAACTCAAAAATAATCCATGCAAAAGAGCTATCCACTCAGTTTTGCATCTGTGCAGCAGTAAGGTTTATCAGCTGAGAAACTGAGCAAAATCTTTGAAAAAAGAAAACACTTAAAGTTAAAGGACAAAAAAAAACTTGGAATGGGGTACTTGTGAGGCCATTCCTATTACAGTGGCATTTCAAACGAGTGTGCTTATCCAGCACTGGCTTTGCCGGCTGTAAGTGATTCATCTCCTGGAGATAAAAGCAAACAAATGTTGCCCAGAGAGATGTCTGATGGTAGCTGTCCATGGTGCTGCATTTACCCTTGGCTTCTCTCTCTCTTCTTCCCCTCAGCCTCTGTCTCTCTGTCTGTCAGTCTGTGTCCATCTGCCCTGGGTTTGTGTGTAAGCACACATTGCCAATGTCACTCAAGACTGTCAAAGCAAGGCTGCGGCAGCCACCTCCACGGCACAGCGGCTATAATGTCTCAGTCGGGTGAAATATTGGCAATCGCTGTGTGCACAGTGTCAGTGGTTGCAGTCAATATGTCCTTTTTACTGTTTCAATATAAGCATTAAAAGTCTCCTGGCAGAAGACATACAACAACATAGCCATGACCCATTCAGCTCAGTGTCAACTCCATTCACAGCAACACCGGCCTTGCCTTTCAAACACACGCATTAAGCCTTCAACTATCTTTGCAGGATTGTAGCGGCTGATGATGAGGTGTGTGGGCAGCAGCAGACTAGCTGTTAATTCATGGATATATGCAAATTTGCATGCACACACAGCCACAACATCTAAATCTAATTAATGATTCATTTGTCTCTTAATTGGTTTTATTATTTTACTAACTTGGAATTTTAACATTTCTATCAAAGTGTTTCATCTAAAATCTAATTTCCATTCTTACGTCTTTGTTAATTTCAATTTTTGCTCAGCGATATTGTAGATGAGGGCTCTACCTCAATATGTTAAAGATGAAATCTCATCATAGTATTCCAGAAAAAAAGAAAAACAGCTGTCATGAATCCGAACTGGATGAAATCTTCCCATGACTTGTCAGAACCTCCAGCACACTGCAATGTGCATTCTTTTCTTCATGACTGAGTTTTCTATTCTTTAATTGAATTTTACAAACTGTGTGAGCACTATTGTTGATTTTATCCATACTAATTCATTAACTCGTCAAAAGCTTTACTCTTTTATCTTCAGAGGAGAAAAAGGCCCTTTGTTATTTCTCGGGGAAAAAAAAATCCTTTGTATTCATGGCATGCACGAACAATCATTACTAATGAAGTATTACTTCACACGCAAGAAAAGAGAGAAATGATTTTAATTTAGAATGTGTCAACAGTTTTTGAGAAGCATGTCAAAATGCTGCGGCAGTTTAGAAATTAACAGTGAGCTGGCTTATTTTGAAGAGCTGACTTTTTTTTCCTGTAATAGCAGAAGCTGTCACCTTACTATTAAAGATTTGAGCTCAGTGTTCTGGATTATTTCACACGTGTCATAGAAAACATGGATCTCTCTGGTGTCTTTTTAAATCTATTACTATTTCTATTAGTGATTCAATTTCATATTGCTCTAATAAGGACATTTTATGCCTTTATATAATATTCATTTCACACATTTAAAAGAGGCCCAAGGCTCACAACTGTTTCGCTGATTCTTACAGTGGGTTTCACAGTTTAGAAGTCTAATTCTCGTTTTCAGTGGACTAATTTAATCCTAAAATGCCCCTCTGGTATATCGACATCAATTAAAGATGGCTGAAAGTTCAGCACTATGGGCCGGTTTCGATGTAAGCTGAGCAGATTTCACCAGAAAAGTCAAACCCACAGTGTTTGAGCCAGTATTTTCAACTGGACCAGGCATTTCTAATTTTGTTAGGACAGTGAGGAGAACCTGGTTTCACTGTGAACTCTGCTGTAGCCGCTTTGTTGGGACCCCTTGGTGTCATATTTGAAAGCACCAGCTTTCCTTTAGAGTCATATTTCAACGTGCAAGGTAGTTAGATAGATCTCTAAAAACAGACACAATGAGGCTGTAACTGAATGTTCTCTGCTGGTTCCATCACTGTCGACTCTTCAGTTAACAAAAAAAATTGCCTTGGAACATGTGGTTAATGTTGTAAAAGGGTATATTTGAACAGAAATCATGATCATACCCTCAGCTTAGTCACATAGGTCTGGTGTCTAAAACTAACTGAGTGGTTTTGGTGTTTAAATTTAACAAAAGAGCGAGTGAAAATTAAATTTACGTATAAAAGTAAAAAGTAAGAGAAAACTAGGTGAAAAAATAATGGTCCAACACAGGTCAGGGATGTCAGCCTCCTGGATAAAGGTCTATGACGTATTCCTCCTCTGCCACCTCTTCGACCTCCTAAATAGGCCCTCTGAATAACTCTTATAAGTGTATCTGGGTTGCATATTGATGCAAATGGCACCAATGTCAAACAAAAAGTGGCGCACATCTGTCAGCAATCGGTCATCTGGTTTGACAAAATGCCAGTTACTGTAGCCTTGGAAAGGAGAATAAGTTTTCTACAAAGATCACTGGTACATCCCTGCCATCCTCCTAGCACATTTACTACTCCAGAATAGCGAGGCAGCGCTCCCTTTGCTGACTCCTCCACTCTGGGAGGCTCTATGGGTCACTGGGCACCAAAACAACCAGGCTCAGGCATTCATGAACCACAAAAAAACAGATAATACGGTGTGATAATAGTAAACACTGCTATAAAACAGCTACAAATTCTGTTCTTTTGTACAGTTTGTGACACACAAATGAGTGCGAAACAGTTTTTTTTTTAACCTGCTTATTGTAAATGTGTTTTTTCAATGCCAGATTCTCAAAAGATAATTTAATATACCTAAATGTTTCTAGTGTATGGAAACTCCACAGCAGCAGGTGGGCATGAAATTCATGGTCAGTCTCGTATTACACATCTCTCCCAAACAATAAACTCCAAGTGGCGCTCTCTGCCTCTTGCTGCTTTTCTCTCAGCCCTCTCAGCTTTGCATATGACTTTGATATTTCCTTTCATGAATATCCTTTGCAATAAATTGAAAAAGGGCTTATTCTGAGAATGCTTTTTCTCCCCAAGTCCCTTTAGGAAACATGAGAAATCAGCACAAAGAATGAGCTCAATTCAATTATCTTCCCTCATACTCGGGGTGCCAAAGAGCCTTTAACAAATTGAAGATGGCTTGAGTTGATTCACGTAAATGGACTGAATCTCACTCAAGTATTTATAAGGGGGGGAAATAATAGGTGGAAGACGACATCCTGCTGTTGAGAAGCAGGAGATATAATTTACCACTGAAAGGGATAAACCTTGAGAGGCTTCACCAGCTTTGCAGCAACAACAGTCCTATCGGGGAAGCAGGAGTGAACCCAGTGTTGCATTTGTTCCACTCACAAGGCTTTACCTGCTTTGTTGACAATGCGAGATGACAGCTTTAATGTCGAGCCTTGTCTTCTTCCAGTATACTACCTCTGATTTAAATGTAGAACCAATGCCTTTGTCATGGCAAATCGCATTTTGTAAAGGTTGGCTTTCATGCTCAAAACTGCCTCTAAACTTAAAGCAAAGGCACGGGTGATTTTTCATGTGAAACCCAGAGAGTCCCCAGCCCACCCCCACCTCCTCACGCACGTACACGCATGCACTACATGGGCTGTGTCATTTAGCATGTGCCTGGGACTCCAGTCAGCACAGTGACCTCATTAAAATGAGTGGGCGCTGTGAGCTGCAGTACATTTTTGTAGGTGACATATGTTTTTGTGTTGCCATGCCAGTTGCAAATCTATTTTTGCTTCAAGGGTGCACACACATCTGCAACATAGACCTGTGTATGGATGGACAATAGGTGTATAAAGAGATCAATAAATGAAATTAATGCTTCATGCGTGCAGAGATAAATATAGAGAACAGGGGGGCAGCAGAGCAGATAATACTCTATATCATGTCGGATCCAGTGTGTTGTCGGTGCCCCGTTCCTGTGGGGAGCAATTTGCTTGTTTTCCTCCAGGCTTCAGCAGCAGTGGCAACGCCGACACTTCCTCTACCCCCAAAATGAAGAGGCCTCTGCTGGGGAAATCACCTCTCAGTTTGGCCTCTCTACTCCTAGATCCCTCATCTCCTGCGTCGTAACCTCTGAAAGCACCTGCCGTGCGGCCATTACCCAGGCGCGAGGGCTTTAAGCAGGGGAAGATGGATCTAGAGGCTGTCCCCCGCCAAAGCTCCACACATCCCTCCTCTGTATTCCACACCATTACTTGCCTAGCTGCCTGCCTAGCATTCCTGCCTCCCCTTTCTCCCTCACTGCTTTCTCCCACTCCTTTTTTTTTGTTTTGTTTTGTTTTGTTAGCCACTACAGTACATGGCTGTAAAAAGATATAAATATCTGGAGGCGTGAGCCACATCCAATAAAGCAAACTGATGTGAGGGGCTGTGACAGGCGATCACACTATTTGAGGAGTGTGACAGCGATTTATTCGCTCAGTTAAGGTTGGTAAGGCCTTAAAGCAATACACTGGAACCAGAAGACAAATGGACATAGATCTTGGTAAACCACTGCATTAGAGATAATATTGCACTGGTATTTAAACAGATTGTCCTTTGACCTGTCCTGGTTCATATCTCTGAACACGTGGATATGATGGATGGTGGACATTTAATCAGAATGAAATATGGAAGTCATTCATCTCCTAATTTTTGTTTGCTTACTCAGTGGCAGTGAAAATTATTAAACAGGTGTCTCACAGAAACTGACTTCTGTCATTGGCTCAAGTCAGTTAGCAGATAATATTGCCAGATGAATTCCTCATGTATAAATAACCTGCTAATTGTGTGAAACATCCACAAAACAAAGCGTTCATGACTTTGATCTGTCACGAGGGGCTTTGTTTGGATCGCCCAGCAGGTGGCCCCGAAACAAACCTTGAAGCGAATCGCTGCCCCGCTTCCCTATCACACATCCAAACGTCTCTGTCTTTTATCTCCTGGCCTCCACAAAACAGCCGCTCTCTGTGTGTGCTCAAAGTGTGACACATCAAAACACGCGTTTAAAGGCAGACCTCAACTGGGTTGTTTTCAGGAATCTTTCAAGAACTCAAATGACTAAGCATCTCATGCTGTGATTGTGCTTTTCACACATCTTTGAGTCAGAGCAAACTGCGAGATGCTGAAAGTTGGGGATAACAACAATGAATGTCAAAACATTGATTACTATGGCTTGAAAACACTTTGATTTATTCATTTGTTTGGAGGTGGATAAGCAGCTTTCAGATTGTGGAACGGCTAAGACTGAGCCCATAATTGACTAACTGGCAGCAGTGCTTTAATAGGACATATCTCATTGCATATTGGCTTCTTTCCCATTTCACATGACAGGACGTGTCATTGTTGGACGCTTCTAGAATTTGAAGAATGCATAAGTGAGTCTTTGGGGACGATGATGTTTGCCACATTCCAGGATCATTCAGCAAGTCACACAGAGGGTAGATCAATAAAACTATAGACTAAATACTGTAGATGAAAAGACTTGCCGTTTGCTCTATGTTTTCAAAAGCTCTACTAATTTCACTCACTAAGACAATAATCCGGTGACATACCAATTTCCATATGTCCTGGGAACATGCAATGCCTCATGTGGTTGTCCAACTAAGGCATGCAAAAAATAAGTAATGCCAGTTTATTGTTTTCATATTTACAAGCTATCCATGATGGTTGAGTTTTTTAAGCAATCAGAAGTTTTGTTCCTCATTTGTCGACCAATCAGAGGCTACTTTTCACATGGCAACTGGGATCTGAAAGGCACTATGCAATGGAACACCAAACACCCATCTGGTTTACGGCCTAAAGTATTCCTCCAGTCATCTAAAACTGGCTTGGTGCCTGAGAAAGCAAACAATAAAATGTGTATACTGTTTCCATTGGTATATGTTGCTAAGTGGTTCGTGTGGCTTGCTAGCTAGGGGAAATGTTGAAGCTCTTACCAGCCATTCAGTTGTTGCTTGTTTTGTATCTTATATAAGAAATATAACTCCTACAATAAGGAAATTTGGTAAGATACAGACAAAATTGTTTATAATAGACTGAAATGACTGAATGGCTCCAGCAGACGTGAAATTTGTAATTATTGACCTTTGAAAATAGAAAAATGTAAAATATTTTTAAATAAGGGCAGTATCGGGGCTCCAAAGTTCCTGTGAGGGTTTATATAAGCCTCCAACATCAATAGAATTTGATGTGAGGCAAGTATGCCAAGCCAAGGTTCCAGTTTTGTGCTTTTGTAATGTGTCAAATTGGTGATGTGGCCTCATTTGTATGACCACAAAAAGTTGTGTGCAAAGGGGTCTCTGTAGTGTCATATGTGCAAGTTACAAGCTGTTTCCATGTAGTCTTTATGGAAAATTGAATAAATTATGAGGCTCATTTCGTCTCACTGAATGTTTCCATGCATATACGTGTAATGAACACTGAACAAAGAAACAGACAATAATTCAACACGCAAAAACGTCACGTTTACTGAAACAAATCGTGCAATAACAACAAGAAAGTCAGAACAAAACATGAGACGGCGGAGCAACATCGCTATCTGGCATGACCCAGGGAGAATTAAGGAAACTAGCTACCGTAGTTACTTGTGATGGATCACCACTGTTTAGTTTAAATATATTCAACATTTATAACGGCACTGATCAACAGCACCACTGCATTCACCACAGAAGCCTGGCTAGTAAACAGTACATGCTATAATTTCATTAAAATAAAATGAGATAACATGAACACGTGTATGTAACGTAAAGGAAATTTTAATATGCAATATGCCTCCAAAAAGAGGTTTTAGCTTGTACCAAAAGGAACTCGCCTGTACCATTGAAAAACCTGCAACCATTAGTGTCTTTTTAATTGGCATTTGTGTGTGAGTGTGTACGTGTGTGCTTTTAAAATGTGTTTCTGTGTGTGTATAATGTTTGGTTTGACTGTGTCATAAATTTTATAGTCCAGCTTTTTTGTGACATGTTCATGTTGTGATGTTTTTATTGTGACCTGCCAAGGGACTGCAGATAGAAATTAGCTTAAAGCTAACTGTGCTGCAATACATCAATTGAAATATATATGTTTAATAGTGTACATGGTCCCTTTTTAAATAATCTGATAATATTAACAACTGAATAAAGAATGATAAAACTATCAAGTTGTTGATTTCTGTTTCTAAAATGTTAAAAATAACCACCCTCCCCTCCCTTCAGCCTCACTATGGTTCCAAAGGTAAAGTCAGGTGATTATAAAAATCCACAGAATTCATTCATTTCTGTAGCTGAAACTGTAGAAAGCTGTGACTTCCAGCTAGGCCGGGCGACCGGCGAATACACAGCACTTCGGTTCACATCCAGAGTGTGGGAAAAATGGCTGGAGTATGAACATGCAGACGCACCAAGCAGCCTGAAAGCTGCAGACAAAAACACTAATCAAAGAAGTCAGGTGGAAAATGTAAGCACAGTAGTGCTAATTGACCTGACAGACACCTCCAGTGAGTCTCACTGGAGAAAACTGGTGGCATGGCACTCAAGTGTGTGAGGCACTCCTCTTAGTCATTTTGCTGTCTGACCGACTCAAATCTCCACCTTTTTTCTCTTTGCTTCGCACCCTCACACTCTGTAAATGTTGCTTCTCACTTTGTGTCCTTTACTTGTCCATTCATCTGCCATTCAGCGCAGCCCCACTTTCTGTTTTAAACATACTCTCAGCTACACACACACACAAATACATACGCTCATACATTGTTCCATTTCAGAGGTTACCACTCAGACTCAATCCCAGTAGTGCTGTCCCAAAAAAAGCCTCTTCCATCAGTGTAACACAGTGCATGAAAGTGCTGGAGTGGATATCAGTGAGTTGGTCGACCCGCTAAAGTGACGAAAAGCACAGCAGCAGCTGCACATAAAACCATCAGCACTCTGGGCCACACCGGAGCAAACCAGGGTAAACCCAAAGCAAAAAGCATTGTGGCAGAAAAGCTGTCGATACCTTAATTGAATGGGATTTTTGTGTAAATTATTCCTAAAATGCTGGAAATGCATTCTTACATAAACACTTGTCGCCTTAATTTTATTTTTCTACAATGCAAACTGTAAGAATCTCGCCCTAGACACAGAAACTCTGAGGATTCACCTACTTCTGCAGACACCTCTTGGGGCATGAGGGCAATGAGCTAGCAATAATTGGGTTTGATTTAATGCAGTAATGTATCCAACACAGCTGTCGTGCTAAACAAGCTTGTGCATACAAGTGCCATCTATTTACCTCTGGCGTGAATGTGTAATGCACTGCCTTCGTTTTCAATTAAAGCTCCACAGTGCTGGAGTGGTTCATTGTATTCAATTCTACATTATTCATTTCCTGTATATTCATAAATTAGATTTTAGCTTGTGTACACACAGCAAGCTATCAGATTCAGCAAAAAAATTCAAATGAAAGTGGATGAGATAACCAGGAAGGATTGGTTAAATAAAACACTTATTAGATTTTATTAAAATTTTCAAAATGTGCACTTCTACAGTTTTGTTCAAGCCGAATGTAAGCTTCACAAGGAAAGACAAACTCATTTGGGAATTTTGCCAACTCCCGCTTTTTCTAAATGTAGGCCGCCTCTAAATTGTTCAATTAATCATTGACAGGGAAATTCAAATTTTCATGAAAAAGCGTGTGCAGAAGGTATTCGATTACAGCAGATATGGAGGAGCTTGTCATCCAGAATAACATCATTCTTGGTCATCCAGAACCATTAGGAAGTCAAACCCCATCTGTGTCTTTCCCCTGTGAGCTGCCATGTCTAAGAATACATGCCTCCATCTCGGTGCACTGTCACGTCAAGACAGATGCTATCATCAGATGGAGAAATGGAGCAAAGTGTGAGTACACAGTCGCACAAATATTTTATTTCTTATCTTTTTTTAATTGTGACCACAAACACAAGGAAAAAGCTCAGATGTCATGACTTTAATGTTTAATGGTTGTATACTCACACGACTTTTACATGAAGCACGCACATGTACATGCCACGAGGAAATATGTTAACACTCACAAAAATGCACACAAACACATTGAAAGTGTTTATCTAACTATTCTTGGCTGGGTGGCTTAATCCCTACTCAACCTTGTAAATCAATTCATGAACAGGATTTCTTTTTCATATTTCATGTTTCGATCTGTCAGGTGCCCCAAAGCACAAACAGTTCCCATCTAACTCACAAAACAGGTGCATAAATCATGCAGTGACCTTTTTGTGTTGGAACAAGCAGAGGACATGCAGTAGTTTTAGTTGTCCCAGGGCGGAACTTCTCAGTGTGAGTTTGCACGGCTCATGTGTGCTGACCACAGGCTATGTTTTTAAGTCTTTGCATAAAGTTTCATGGAAATAGTGCGTCCAGTGATGTATAAATAAATAGAATTATTTGAGGCCACTATATCTTTGTTTCAAGCCTGTTTATGAGCTTTCAGACTCCACTCCAAAATCTTCCAGCTTCCTAACTTGCAAGTCAGACTTTCAAAAATTACATTTCTATCCAACTGTATCTGTATTGTTAATTGCATTTTACGGGAAACACTTTATACTGGGTTACATTTGTTTGTGAAGCAACCCAAATACATTTCTAGTCAACATATCTTTGTCATTTTTTGTTCTTTTTTTTTTTGCTTTACTGTTAGTTGCTTTTTATGGTGGCTGAGGTTTCATCACCAATTGTAACCCAGAAAAATGAAGGAAAAGCAAATGTATCAAAACTTCTAACACGTAGCTGTCATTGCTAAAGTGTCAACAAGAGTGATGTTTTCCTTAACTTAACTATGTAGTTTTGTGCCTAAACCCAACTAATCAACAAGTAAATGAGTGAAAACAAATTGAAGAATAATAATCCCAAACTAAATGCAATGGCTTTTGCAGTTCTTTTAAACTGAACGTTTCCCCTACAAAGTAATCAGTTAAAAAAAAAAAGTATATATATATATATATATATATATATATATATATATATATACATATAGTATAATTTTAAATATAATTGAAAATATGGGTGTAAACTAGCACAAAGCTGTGGTAGCAGGAATATTAACACAATTTGGCATTTAAAGCAGGATTATGTTACTTTTAAAAGAAGAAATTGCCTCTAGATAGAATTTAGTACAAAGTATTAAGTACACTGTGTTTTTGGTTTTGTTTGCTATCAAAGCATTAAAACATTGGCTTCCATAGGAGAAGCAGTATTTCAGTTTTAAAAAGATCTTTTAATGAACTTTTGTGTGTCTTTCAGTCTTTAACATCATTTGAAAACAGGAGCTTCTTCCCTATTCCTAAAAACTTTACTCCTTTTATTACTCAGCCTTTTTTTTTTCTAAACTTGCAATAAACTGTGGAATCTAATAATGACAACACACTGAAAATTACTGATCCGCAGCAGTCTTTGGGTAACTTTGTTTAACTGTTCAAGATGTATGGGACCATTAATGTCATCCAGGCCTGACAATTACAAATCCCACTTCCATTATTACATTCATTTAGAGACCATTTGAAGGTCTGCTGGAGAGTACAGCAGCACACTGCCACAAACAAATGTCCAAATAAAACCTTCACAGTCTACATATGATAATACTGTGAAATCAATAAATTGCCCTCAAACTGAATTTTTTTAGTGAGCCTCTTGTATACGAATATAAAATGATAAGGGAGCAAAGGTGATGTCATGTAGTTATGTGAGGAAAATATAATTAAGATTTTTTTTTTCCTGATCAAAGAGAGCCGACAGCTTAATTAACACTCTTTTTCAAGCTTTCCATTTGACTGTTGCTTGTTTCGCCGTGAACATGTTAGTAAATCAAAGGTTTCGCGGGGTTTTAAAAACGGATTTTCTGAGCTGCACATTATCATACATTTTGAATTTTGCACATTACAGTTTGTGACAGTCCATTTCTGTCATGTACTAACAGAAAATGTGCATATTTGCACACATCCATCCATCCATCCTCTATACACCGCTTTATCCTCATTAGGGTCGCGGGGGGTGCTGGAGTCTATCCCAGCTGACTCGGGCGAAGGCAGGGGACACCCTGGACAGGTCACCAGTCTGTCACAGGGCTTATTTGCACACAGAAAAGTTAAAAACTTATCACTTGTTTCCACATAAGACATTATATAGTGTATTTAATTGTTAAGATTGCATCAAAACATGCCAATGATGCCTATTTATATCGTTTTCCACCCTCAAGTACTTTCTCACTTTGACGCAGATTCACAACTCTTCTCATTATCTGCCCGATCACTTCATTAAAGCCTTTGAGAAATCAAGAGTTGACGATGATGCAGCACAATCAGAGTGACAGGCTGACGTAAGAGGAGAGCCACCGTTTGCAGGCGACACGGCGATGGAAACCGCTAATTCTCCCCTCCTGATTATGTAAATACCACTAGATCCCAATCTCAAAACATCATTAATCATGTCCGTATGGTATGACTGTGTGTTATTTCAATTTCCTTGTGGAGGGCTCATTTGAGAAGCAAAGCTAATCAATTGCGTCTCATTATCGTGGCAAAGATCTATGTCTGTGACACTGTACCCTCGACACGTATTGACAAAAGACTGATACTTTAACAATTCGGTGCTAAGAGAGAACATCAGCAGTCGGTGACACAACAGTGCTAATTTGACTTCATGTGTCAATGGCGTTGGTAGTTAAAGTTTTATCAAACGAGGCCTAATTGTCGATACAAATCCAGTCAGCTAACAATGTTCATCACCTCATGTTAGTTTAGTACATTAGCGTGCTGATATTTGTTATTTAACACTAGACATAAAGTGCAGCAGAGGCTAATGGGAACTGAAGCAAAATATTAATAACATATGATCAAGTTTTGGCATTTTTCTTGCACACATTCATTGACATACAGTAGAAAAAACAAGTGCATACAAGGGTAGACTGGATTATCTTTACTTATTAATAATTATACATAATAACAAATACGACTAAACACATTTTGCTTCCTCAGGCTTGTTCTGTGTTTCTCATAGATTTGTAATCATCTGTGATTATTACTAAATGAACACCATGTCAGTTTCCCTTGTGGGAATTTCTACTATACATATATGCTTTTTTTATGCTTTCCCTGTTGCAGCTCAGCAGTTGATAGATGAATAAGCTTACAGTTGTGCACAGGATTATCATCCGTTGACACATTTATTGACCTCGATGCTCCCTGCTATTATTTCACATTAAAGCAACCTATTTCTCCTCACATTGTTACTGTCCCTAAACACTCAACCTTGAATACTTACATGTACATGTGGCACATAAATCATCACGGCAATGGCGAGGACTGGCTGTTTAAATTAGTCGTGGAAACAAACAGAACGTGTCACCAATACTAATGAGACTTTCACCTCTTGCATGTGCCCGTATTTTAATTATAAATTGTTGTGCGGCATGCTTTTAATGACTCGGTTTTATTAGAAAGCACAAATTAATTGTGTACATCTCGCTGCCATGCCACATTGAAATAGTCCCGGGAGTTGCAATAATGAAGAATCAATGGAGCAACATATTGGATGTAGATGTTCATCAATATGGCTGTAACCAAACAACAGGCTTGCTGCTTGTGGATTCATGTCACAGCCAAGTGTGAATACCCTTTTAGAAGTGTGTGCAAATGATTGATCTTCAATCAGAATTTTTTATTTTTATTTTTTTTAACTTTCTCTGACACATAAGTGATACCTTTTATATAAAAACTTAGTGACCCATGGGGGGGGGGGGGGGGGGGGGGGAATGTCTTTTCAAACATCTTTGTACAAATATTTTTGCTGTTGTAGTATAGCTTCAAAGTCAAGAAGAGTGCAGTGTCTAGACGCTGGCTAAGTGAGACTCAAATTATTTGCATTTTCTGTCACTCCGCCCAGCAGGAGACACATTTGTGGCTTGTCCGCCAGACATGTCTACCCTGCTCCTGGGCTCGCAATTGCTTTCTGTCCACTATCTCTTGTGAGGGACAAGCGATCCCATATTTGAATTAACATGCAATCCACTTTGGATTGCCTTCTATGAAAATAACATGAGAGGTGAAGATGGGGAGACAGACTAATTTAAAAGCAGACTGGGGAAAAGAGGAAAAAAATACCAATTGGCGACACTGATGGAGGAAACAGGAGCTGGAGTGGAGGGAGGAGAAGAGAAGAAAGAGGAAGAGGGGTTCTTTAAAAAACATGTGGCTGGTGGGAGGAGATACATCTTTGTAGTGAGGGTCCATATTTAAAATCATGTATAAACAGCAAAGGCTCCTGTGCTTATCAAGGTGAGCTATCCCCCTGCTCCATATTTCTCTCCTCCAACAGACTGTGACAGATCATATTAGTGGGTGTCTGCTGCCTCTCATTTCACACTACAACCTGTGCAGCGATTGGATTTTGTGCGATTTAGAGTGGGGAAGTGGTCAGACAGTGAGACAGTGGGGAAGTCTGTAACAGCATAGTTGGTGCTATTTGGATATGTGATCTGACAGGCGTAAAGGGAAAAGTGTGCAGCGCGAGGCGAGGTGCATGTGTTAGGGACGCGACGCCGTGTGCTCTTAACTCATAGGCATATCACCGTGCTTCTGCTGGTGACAAGGTGTTTGTTGCCCACAGCTACAGCTGCAGGGGCACGTGGCATGATGGGAGCTGGCTGACAAACGGTGGGTAACCAAGTGTCAGGAGAGAAAATGCAGCAGCCAGTCATTTCAGCATGCATGGGGGAGAAAAAAATCCAATCGGATTCCTCTAAGCAGAGGAAGAACGTTTACTCTCACAGCACACCATCCCTCGACTGAAAGCTGTCGCTGGAGTTCTTGATAGAGCGCAGATCTAAATGGTCAAGCTGAAAGCGGGAGAGCTGTCAGCCATGCCGAGGAGCTGCTTTTACACGTGTGACACAAGCTCACTTTGAATTGCTTTGGACATTCTGCAGCGGCGATAAGATGGAATACGACATACTGATGAGAAAATGATGCACTTTATTGGTGTTGCCAAGTCGTGGGTGGCGTTGGTGGTACCTGGAAGCAACCTATAGACAGACAAAGCTGGAGGTTGTGAGCAACACCAGACGACCCCAGGAAACATCACTGATGATGTGTCGAGGTGCGCCAAGATGATGTATGTAAAAGATTCCGCCAGAAAATAGGTGACATCGCACAAATGACACAGTGTGAAAATGCTACAGCTGAGGTAGAAGTGCGACACGAATCCTGACTGCTACATACGGCAAGCTCCATTTATTTTTCCAGATAGGGGAATCAATCACACAGAAAACTTCAAAGTCAGCAGCCGCATTATTTTGAAAAGTAGTGGTCCTGAAATAAAGGTTTGCATGTTTGTCGATGTGCTTGTAATCCTGTTTCATGCTCTCCTGGAGAGGAGTCGCACCATCATCCCCAGGCATGACAATTCCACCTACAGGAGTATATCAGCAACCTCCGCAACACCAGTATGACTGATGTGTTTATGCATTCTCTTATCATATTTACCCCTCAGTGTCCTCAGTGCAGACTACGCAACGTTTACAGGGATGATTCACAAACCATCAAGAACAGTGGTGCATTATTTGAAGTGTGGGGGCAGCTCGAGCAACTGCTGCAACATTTTTCTTCATATAGCAGCATAATGACAATAAACCTCCATCCAGGATGTGAGGAAATAACAGTAATCGAGTTTAAGGAATGTGGGCCACAGTTTTGGACAGTCGACTTACTTCTTCCCACAGTGGGCCGTATAAATGCTCACAAGGAGGGAGAGGGGGCGAATTCAATCACACCTACACACTTCCATTCGCGGTGAAATCAAGAAATAAATGGCAGTCTGCTACTCATCCCTTAGCTCATGATAAGTGTGACTTTCAGTGCCACTTGATAGCCCCAAAATGTACTGCGGAGAGGTCAGCCTTCAGAAAGAGACACGGTGATTTAGGAGATATCGGTGACAGTCGAGGTGACGTTCTTTCTCCTTCTGATGCATGCTGTTACCGAGGAAGAAAGAGAGAAAGATAGAAAGACGACGAGATGGAGGTGGGATGAGATAAAGAAGTGTGGAGAAAAAAAGCTGTCTATTGATACTGCTGCAAATTGTCCTCTGGCCAGCTCTGACAAAAATGGATGATTTTTATTAAGAGCCTTGGCTTTGTATCTCCCATCTCATATATCTCTCCTAACAGAGGAAGGCCATCTTTGTACCGGTCATAGAAGTGGAGTGTCGCACTGCTCTTATTTTGAGGGGGGGTGGAGTGAGAACAGGGGAGGGAAATGTGCAGTTTTAAATACAAAGGGAACATGGAAGACTGCATCTGAAGTCTGTCTGTTCAGATTGAGATGAAACAGTAGCCGTTTCTCTGCCTAAGGTGTTTGGTAACCAAAACGGGCGGATTCTGCCTTTTTGTGTACACTGAAAAAAACCATAATGATACTGTAGCTATTGTGCATATTTTCCGGTTTTTCAAACAAATGTTAAACCTTGAGGCGGATGTTTCCTACGGCTGTAACTGACTGACATCTGAGAGCTGGCATTGCTGGGAAACACACTGTCAACTTGATGCCCTCCGGACAATAACATGTCACACTGTGTATCCGATAAAACACCGGGGCACACGTTTTCCCCCTTTTTCCAACAAGCTGCCATAGTGTTAGTTATCAGCCATTACAGGTTTGACACATCTGTCCCTTTAAGGAAGACCTGTTATTTTCAATTCACTCAGAAGGTGGGAGCTAGTTAGCAGACCTCGCTATAGTTGAGTCCTGTTGACTCTTTGTCAAGTTTCCAAACAATCAATGCTGTATTTGTCGCAAATGATACATACACTGTAATAAATTCGTGCAAAAATACAGTCATGCTCGAACAATAGTGCACTGCATTTCCAAAAGACCGCAAAATGTTTCTTGTGGAGCTAAAAACAAGAATGCACGGTAAGAGCAGTCTATGGTAAAACTTAACAGCTTAGACAAGTGACAGGATTGTGGTAGCTTAGAACATTATTGCTGTTTTTACACTGATGCCCTGAGACAGGCCATTTTAGAATTTTTTTTTTTTTAAATTAACATCAAGATAACTTATTTTTCTTTGGTTTCTAATGTATATTTAATAGACTACAACTAGTCATACATTGCTGCCTTTGAATAAATGTTCTCAATCCATAAAAGTGTACCTTGTCGTATTTTTTCATTACTACTCCGCCAAGACGTACGTTTATCCGTCTGTTTGCCTGTTAGCAACTTTTCTCAAAAAGTACTGTGCTCTCTGATTGCTTTTCTTGTTGTTGTGTTTTAGTGCTATATGCACTTTTAAATGTTCAGTGGAGCTGGTACGTCTCCATTATGCACAATAAAGATTAAAGTTTTTATTTGTTTTTATTGTCTATGTAATTCATAGTTCATACATTTTAAACATTTATACATTTAAAGAAGAGCATTTTGTAATTACCAGACATCTATGGTTAGAGTTCATGTTCATTACACTGACAACACTGTATAGCTACACTACATTATTGGAAAGTCTAGTTGCAGCACATAACACATCATACTTTAATGTAGAGCACGTTTTATCAATCATACAGTAATTAACTGTTCAGGTAAATTAAAACAGGAACAGTAAAAGTACTGGCAACTTCAAACGTTAGTATTTTACTGTAATTTTACAGGAAAGTCTGTCACAGTGTAGGAGGATGTTCTGGCAAATGACCAGACTGCCCAAACTTTGAGCAACAACAGGTCAGTCCTACTATCTCAGCCCTTCGTGTGTTTCATTGTGATTCATCAAGCAAAGCACAAAGAATTGTTGGTTGTGCTCGAATCACAGATGTAATAAGCAACAGCCAACAAAATTGTCTCCCCAGATAGTTAACAGCCTTTGGAAGTGACGTGATACTGCTAAGTATTTTTAGTGTCAGTCCACACAAAAATCACACTGATCACACCACAGATGTAAAGCACTCGTGGTTGCGATGGGCAACATTGCTGTAAAATTATTAATGTCTTGTTTTAGTCACTATGCTTTTTTACCAAAGGTCTAAGTACACAAGTCGACAAACACATCCAGAACACTATAGCAGTATTTAATAGAATATGACAACTGATTTATTAGCTGCAATTTTCATTCAATTACATATAATGAATCTAGAGACACTATTCTTATATATAGCAATGCCTATTTTTTCAGCAATGAGCTAATTGACCACACTAAGCTCCAAACTCACCGACTTCCAAGCATACATTTTTCATTTAAACTTTAAACTACACCAAGGTCTGAGGGCCTTATTTACAATGTACTCGAACAAGAAAATAAAATATGTTGATATTAAACTTAATAAAAAACATTCAAAGACAAAGTTAGTTAAATAATAAGCACTAATTTAAGTTGCAACACAAATGAGTTAACTGAAACAAGAGGTGAATTTCTTAAATTAAAATGCGTCAAGCATTAGATTTGGAAACTATATTGCAATACATTTGTTCAAAGTCAATTTTTCAAGCAAATGTCCATTAAATAGGAACATTTGCAGCAGACCATTAAAAATACTAAGTGTTTTCGACATCAGCACAACTTATATTGGATTTACTCTGACAAAACAAGAGTGCTACTCTTGGAACATATCCCCTCATAGCGCTGTTTTTTGTGTGTGTGTTTTGAAAGGTTGTTGACAGCAGTGAAGGTGCGCAGCACAGCCAAAAGTCTGTTTTTCTATTACTTTTCATTCTCTGCTCGGTGCATTAGTATGTGGAAACATTGTATTGACTATTTCACCCTCCACAAGAAACAACTTGCACAAACTTGCCCATTCTCTTTCTTCCGCCCGGGACTCTCAGCCCTATATTGTTGTACTCACAGCCGGCGACCTCTGACCCCCGCCCGCCACATCTCCCTGCTCCCTGGGGAGTCTCCTGGCTCGGCTTCTCTTTTGTACTACATGCTCCTCCACATCCCAATGACAGGCCCCATAAACCACCGTCGAACAAGATAGCCCACCGCCCTGCTCAGTGGAAAAGGCCTGTGGGATTGCCATTGCAGAACGAACAAGAGGGACAAGTTGGGTCTTGTGTTGATCAATAATGTACTCTCTCCGCCATCACGCTATCTGTCACCTCCATTTCTGAGAAAACAACAGAATAAATAGCAGAGCCTGGATTTGTTGCTTCCAATGATGGATGATGGGTGATAACGTCGCCTTGGCAACTGTTCTGCAGTGTACACTCACCATAAGGGCCTCCAGTACAAGCTATTCTAACTCTAAGCCTGAATGCCTATTCCTTTATTGGCAGCCTGTCACGGTAAACATCCTCCTATAGCTCAAGCTGACAATGGAGTAAGTAAATTGCATGATAAAAGCCTTGTACAGTATATTCCTATGATGCTCCTGTCAACATGAGAGTTCATCTGCAAATAGAGAAAACTAAATTAATATCTGAGGATTGGACTGGATAAATACGAGCTGCATGAATCAGTCTGTTCTTCTGTCCGCCATCTGCTACACAGGTGATATGAGTGTACACAGCGATAAACATTTCATTCTTTTAAGAAGGCAGTAGGCATCAGAGACCTTCAGTTACACACAAAAAACACATATATATATAATGTCTTGCTCATCAGCTAATTCTTTAGGTTACAGCCTCCTGAAGCAAGAATTGTCCACATTCACAACAGAGAAAACACATTATGCTTTGCCCCGCCTGGAAATAAAGTCACATAAAAGCAGGTGTCTAAAATAATCTCAAAATTCTTTCCAAGACACCTTTGCTGTCCTGACTTTCTCTGTTTTTGTGTGGTGTTTACTGATTGTAAACAACTGCAAGCAAACGGTGAAAACAAAGACGGCACATTCAAAAGACAAAATGTCAAACAGCCGTACACCCAGAGCAAATCAAAACGGACGAGCCAAAGCAGTACATTTAGCCTCCCGTGGCGCTGCCTGCCTCAGAGAAATCAGTCACGGCCAACTAAGGTAATGCTTGAGGGACTGCCTGCTGTCAGCCTGAGATGAGCACTCAGAGAGTTTCTACCACAGGTTCCATGTGTTCTGACTCGCTGTACCCAAAATGAGCTTTTAGCTGCCTGCCTGTCGGACAGAAAAGAGAAGACCAGAACACCCTGTTTAGAACTGACAAAGAATAGGAGAAAAAAACGTGTCAACTGAGAGGCCGAGGAGTGTGCAGGAAAAGACATTTGGACAGTAATAACCTTGAAACCTTCAAAGGCTTTGGAAATCATGTATTTGTTAGCCATTACTTTTACTGCACAGAACAAAAAACACACACTCCGTAACATCTGGTTGTTTTATTTAAATCATGGAGTATGGAGCAATTGTCCCTGTTTAGCAGTGTTTGGTCAGTACTTTCCATTTTTCTGATCTGCCACCTCTATTATGATCAATGGCGCCCGCAATCAAAGGCAACTTCACTTGATAAGGAAGGTTTGTAGCCACAGTTAAACAAAAATGAAGTCTACAGCAATGCTAGCTTTGAGTCCAATAATGTCAGCATATGAATATGCTCACAGTGACTTTATGATCCTGATGATTAGCAGGTCTACTTCTTTTTATTTTTAGCATCTCACGTAATACTAAATAGTCATACTAAAGAACATTTTTGACCTGATGATGGTGCTAGATAGAAAGTAAACGGGTTACCACAGTTCATATTCATCCAGCAGTAGTATATAGCTGCGTGTACTAAATTTCATGGTAGTATTTGACATATTTCTTTCAAATCCATGGCTGTAAATCTATTGTGACACCTGAGGAGTACACTGTAAAACAAAACAAAAAAAGGAATATGGTTAAATCAACTTATGTTTTCTAGTTTATGTAAATATGAGTTTTGCTCATTTATAGTTAATGGAACTTCTTGTTTTAGGACCACTTTAGAACTTAAAAATATGCGTTCTTCCCACTTGAGGCCAAAATTATGAGTTAAATGAGCAACAGTTGAGAGTTCACTAAACTCATTAAATCCAGTTTATGAGAAACAAAACTAGCATGGAAGCAGAGTTCTCAGGATGCACTGTTAGAGAGTTGTAGTTTAAGAAAAAAGATAGTTGAACCCTGCTGTACACTACCAGTCAAAAGTTTGGACACACCTTCTCATTCAATGCTTTTTATGTATTTGTATTATTTTTTTTACATTGTAGATTAATACTGAAGATTAACATTTTTTTTGTTTACAACATAATTCCATATGTATTCTTTTGTAGTTTTGATGTCTTCAGTCTACAATGTACAAAATAATTAAATAAAAACCATTCATTGAGAAGGTGTGTCCAAACTTTTGACTGTTAGTGTATGTCTTTAATACAAGTTATATAAGGTTTGCTTTCATAGTAACTAATCTAACCATGACAAAGATTATAACCAAATTTAGTCCCTACACTGGTAGACTTATAATCCAGTGTAACCGAGTGTCCTCACTGATGGTATTTGTGCTGATTTTGGTCAAATATGTCTGCAAGTCTTCCAAAATGTCTGCAAAAATGTAAAGGAATCCAAGTCTGTAAGCACTGTCAATGTGGCCACTCAATTCAACTTCATATCTTAAGTTTACTGAACTTGTTTTCTCAAGCTCAGTTCATTTAAATCAGCTAGCTTTGCATTTTCACAACTCAGATGACTTTAAGCTAATTCATCAACCAAACTGGAGTCAAGTTTGAGGCATCAGTGTTTATGTTTGATCCAACGGGTGTTGAGATGTCAGTAAAAACTAAAACCTCAAGGGAAGAAAAGCCAGAAAATGATCAGGTCGTATAAGACTGAACCCTTGGCATCCATCCGATTATTGTTCAGATATTTCAGTCTGACTGACCAACAAACCATCTGCAACCAACTGACTGACCAACAATGCCATCAGTAGAGCCAAGAGCAGCGACAAAAATATGTTAGCGAGACATTAGATTAAAACCATGGCCCCCACCCATGCTTTCTACACTAAACCACCCTTCAGAAACTCACATTATACTTCCAGCATCTAGAGGAGAGGAGTGATTTTTAAAAAGACCACACAAAGTCACTTGTTGACAAACTGTGCTCTGATTCCCCCACTGACAGTGGCAAATAACTGAATCAGAAGTCCTTTACTACTCCAACAGAGCATCTGCACTCTGAGGCCTTTGTTTTTTTCCTTCCACAACATCTGGCTTGTCAGCAGAGGTGCAGAGTAACATTATCATGCTGAAGATAAGCTTGTATAGCTGCTGTCACCGCCACCCTGCCACAACTGCCACTGAAAACAACCTGTGAAAACTCTGCGATGGAGATATTGATACTACAGTGCATCTTCAGCCACATCGATGCACTCATACAGCACATTATGAGTTTATTGAATGCAAAGTGCCGGGCGTTGAACAGAAGCCTGAACAACAATGAGAGCATGCATTCACACCCGATCATCATTTTTCTGGCAGCTGATCTCTAGTGAGGAAAACATTGCAGTGACTTTTTTTGACTGTGAGAAAAATTATATTCTCAGTAAGTGTTTATACAAAGAGTGGTGGAAAATATATTTGTAGCAATAGTATGCACATAATTGTGTACCACCCTGATACTTATTTAATCAAAATTAGTGAAGCTGACAAGCAATATTCAACATAATCAACAGGATGAAACCAACAGATTTGGTAGGTTTCCAAACAAACTCGCTCTACAGAGACTCATACTGCAGTAAAAGAGTGCCACTGAGGAGGATTCAACTAAATTAAACAACATTTTGGGAAAAATTCATATGATTCGGAACAAAGAGGGTGACTCATGAATGTATTTAATTAATGAATGGTCCTTGTAAAGACTGTTCAAACAGCTGTAGGCCTACAAAATTAAAAACAAATCAAAAAGCTCAAGACAATGTCTTCACTGACAATTCTATTATTTTAATCAGGACCTTTTTTAAATTAATTAACAAAGATTAAAAACAATGAAGACGGAAGCAGAGACTGGAACCCCCGTTGTGTTTAATGAAAGCCAAGTTGTACAGAATTCATTCTAATGAAGGCAAAGACCAGGCGTCTGTTCTCTTTGTGATGTGCATGAAAATAGCTTGCATACTTCCACTAATAAAAGGCTGGCATATAATTAATGACAAAAAATGTACTCTCTTCCTTCAGTCCTTTCATGACAGTTGAAACAGTTAACAGAAGTATTCGTAATGAGCTCTAAATGGCCAATAAGGCCATTTGGAGTCGACGACACACATACACACACAACCACACACACACACACAAAAGGCACTGACATGGCCAGTCGACGCCGCCAGGTAAAAGCCTCCAGGACCAATTACTGAGCCGGTCACCTCAAACACACACACACAAAGGAAGACAGTCACACATAACTATGAGCACACCCTGCTAGTAGCTTAGGAGGCCTTTAGTTTCTTTGTGCTGCTGTGTGGCCAAAGAGCCAGGAGCACAGTTTCTGCAGGCAATAATGTGCCGTGCTCAGATCTGGTTTGAACAGGCATTATGGAGCCAAATGGCCACCCAAATATCTTCAAAACTCCCAACAACACGAGGCTCGATGATAAGGCTTTCAGTGTAGAGAGAATATTTATGCTCCTTAATTGCGTTGAGCTGGATGAATTCGCATTGTGTGGATTGCCTGTAATTTTCCTTGTGTTACACTTCATACAGTGTTTTGGTAACTCTTTCTTAATGGTGCATTCCCTCTGAGGCTCGTGTGACCCCTCTTCCTTCTGCTCAAGGACAGCAGGGAATAAGATAAAGCGTGGCACAAAAAGGACAGAAACAATGATGGCATGAAAACCAAAGGGTAGAAGGGGGCTCCGAGGAAGAAATGAAAAATGTAGAGAGTTAATAGAGGTTGAGAGGAAGGATTAGAAAAGAACAGAGGAGAACAAATGAATTCCACACTGTCCATTATACCAGCCGCAATGTGGTGTAGTGCCACAAGCCAAATGCACTATTTATTCCAGGCATAATTACACGGCAATGAGGCCCCGCTGATGCCCGATGCGAGGTTAAGTCGATAGGTGACCCAGATTTAAAGCAGCCGTGTCCTGTAATGGCATCTACAGTCAAAGAGCCTTGCCTGGATTCCAATAACCCATCTCATCTGTCATAATAAAAATTTAGCTTGCAATTTGTGCTGCCCACTCTGCCCCTCGCTCTCTGCCTCTTATGTTCCCTTTCTTCACCTTCTCTCTCTGACTCTCATTTTGCCCCCTGCACACTTGTGAGGATGCAGTGGTTTGCTGGTAATAAGTTATGTCACTGGGCTCATATCGATTCCGGAACAGTATCCACCGATTTAATTAGCCATGCTGCATATAAAATACTCGACCAACCAATCATTATGCTCTAAGCAACATGAGCCACTGAGGCTTGAGATATCTTGCCTAACAATCCTGTTAAAGCATAAAGCTTTTAGTGCTTTTGACCGCACTCCAAAACGACTGAATCCTTGACCTTTGGTCCTTTTTTTCCTCCGCTTGCTAACCATATCTCCTTTTCCCTGTCTGCCTTTCTACCAAACTTCTACAGACTTTTTGTCCTTCTTTGAGCTTCTATACATTACTTAAAGGGATCCTCCACTGGGAATACATATGAATCAGTTTATCAAGAACATAAGCCTTCTCCCTGAAGGTCGAAGTGATCCCTGATTCAACTCAGATTGCTAAAGTCGAGCAATCACTCCTCCACATAATAATATAATATTCACTGTGCTAATGGGTACCTGATGAGGTAAGCTAAAACTTAAGGTGGAGGGACACACGTTACCAGCCCAGCATTTACCTGAAAGTAGCGTGGCTTTGTGGGCAACCTGTGCATGATGCAGGTGCAATGTTTTGGTAAGTGAGTGACTAGTGTGTCAAAGAAGTAAAATTACCAGCATGTAGCCAAAGCCATGGTGAAATGCATGCTAACAGGTATTAGTAAGTTACTGTAGTCTATGACAAAATGTCTATATAGGTATAAGTTCAGTGGAACAGCTGTCCACATGTTGTATATTGTGTTTGTTGCCGTAAAATAAAGGAAATAAGAGTACAGTTCATACAACATTATGACTATAGCTTCTAACCAACTTCGTCTATGGCTTGAGTGTAGAAATATTCAGGCTAAATATTCAAATTGTTGTACTGTTAGCTGAATTCGACTTGACTGACAAAATTCTGATAATAACTAATCAGCATCGTCCTACATTGGTCTTGAGATGTCAATTTCCATCAACAGAGAGTCTGACTTAGAGCTTAGAACGTGTAGCTTGAAAGACGTTCATTATGGTACAGTGATACGTATGATCTAGTGTTGCTTGAGTCTAAGGACAAAAGTCACATTATATATATGTGTAGATTGTGGCCACTGCTTTCTCAGTTTAGTTCTTCCAAGTCCCCCAACACAATAAAAGGTAAAACCACACCACTACATGAGTAATTAAATTAAAATGCAGTGAATGGCTAAAGTGATATTTTTAGGTAGGCAGTTACGGTTACTGTGTGTTGAGTCACATCTGTCGTTTTGACTTTTTGTTTTTAGCAATCTATTTTAGAGACCAGATTTTAAAACATCTTTTCACATCTTGTTTGACATTCTTCTCTGCCGTCACTCTATTGATGGATCAAAAAGAGCTTTACAGGCCAAGGACGCGGCTCTGACTGAACAGCAGGGGAAAATTATGCAAGAAACAGAAGACCAAGTCTGACGCAACTGTCTGACCTGCAGCAGTTGGTGCAGAGAAGGTTAAGGAATAATTTTGTGAGCAAATATCACAAACATTACCTGAATTGCAAGAAATGGTCCGCTGCCTTCCTCCTCGTACCTTTTCCTGACACAGACTTCATCCCTGAGGTGATAGCTGTGCAATCTGTCAGCCTGTTTCAGATGAAAGACAAAGGAAAGCGACATTTGTGCTGGTGATTTTCATTTTTGTGTAATGAGTTGACCCGTCTGTTTCCTTTTCAATATTGTGTGAAGGCTGTCTCTCCAGGGCCAGAAAAAGTGAAAGTAAGCAAAGTGGTTTTAAAGTCATTTTTGTCATTTTTCATCAGTTTGATCCTGCCGTTGTTTCTGTGATATCAGAGTTATTTGGTTGTGATGCTGTAATTGAAAAATGGTAGCGTAGCACCTCAATTTAGTGCCATGTTATTATCACACCGATTGATCATTTAAGTATGCACAAATCAGGTCTGGAGGGGTTGAGATTCATTTTGCACACTTTCCACCTGACTCACCTAATATGAAACAATTGCAGTCCCTGAGATGTCACTAACAAATTCCGTAATTGAATTGCTCAAGCTACTGTAACAAATGACATTGAGAATAATCAGCAAGTTCTACTTTTAATCCAGATATTTGTTCCGGCGGCTATGATAATTTCTCGATGCTGATTATCCAGTTTTGTAAAGAAATATACTGGGATCCCCATAATGACACCTGTATGAATGAACGACTTAATTAAACTTTTTAAAATATGAGCAATCATCTTCCCTTGTTATCGTATATCAGAATTAAAACCTCTACTGCCTTTGGGTAAATCTTTGGCTATTGGCGAGATTACAAAAAGATAATGTCACAAGGTTAATGATAGCCAGAGACACGACTTCAAGTGAATGCTAAAGTGGCTCAAAGTAAGTTTCTCACATTCGTTTGAAAGTTGATAATACGTCAACATTAGTGGGGGTGGCAGCACACCTAATTTGTGGTTTGTTAGGAACCACTTGATAGGACTCATGGTTCAGTGTGTTTTTGCAACAGCAGAGAAAACCAAATACATTTTAAATAAAAAAATGAAATTCTTCAGTAAGAAGTATGGTCTAAATATGCTGTAATATGTCATAAATTTCAGTCTAACAGTTAAGGTGCTCAAGTGCGGCATACTGTCAATTAAAAAAAACAAGATGTTCACACACTTAAGCAGAAAAAAATCCATTAAGACAAGTGATTCATATTTATAATTACTTGAAATTAATCTTATTTACTGACTGCAGACTGTTGGTATAATCCAGCCAGGGGTCATGTGGCATTCTTCCCGTTTTGTTTTCTGGAAGCTACTATTTTTACAATCCCTTTAAGTCAGGAAACAACAATAACAACCTTCATGCTAGCACCCTACTTGCTAAAATGGCAAGATTTGATGAAGGCCACATCGTTGATCCAGTAAGTGCAAGCAGAGAAGTCGCAGATTCAGGAAGGAAGGCCAACTCAAGACGTAGAGTACACATCATACATCATGCTAAATAAAATTGCCACAATCTCTCTTCTTTTGAAGCTAACCAAGCTATATTGATTTTGCTAATGTACAACAATTAGTGCATTCCCAAATGTCCTGTCTAGTACTGAATGGTTCAAGATGAATACAATCAATCAATCAAATTTTATTTATAAAGCGCCTTCCAACCGCCAAAAGGAGCACAAGGCGATTAACAGAGTAAAATAAAATAAATAAGTAAAAACATTTTAAGAAACACACAGTACTAAAAGGAGCTAAGCCTCAAACGCTACACGGAACAAGTGCGTTTTCAGACGACATTTAAAAACATTTAGTTCAGGGACGGACTAAGTGCAATGGCAGAGAGTTCCAGAGCTTAGGGCCAAGAACGGCAAAAGAGCGGTCACCATACTTTTTATATCTTGCCCTGGGGACAACCAAGGAGGTGTGGCTAGACAAGCGTAGTGTCCTGGCAGGTTGGTAAATTGCCAACAGCTCTGAGATGTAGGCGGGGGCACGCCCATTTGTGGCCATATACAGGTACTATTACACACCTTATCAACATTTTTATTACAGATTGTTCTACTGCACTCAAGTGGCAAAAAATATCAGTTAAAACATGTTTAATTCTGCTTTTATATTTTCACCATAAAACTATATATATATATATATATCTTTAATGGTGACAAAGTCAGCAATACTACACCTGGCAAAGGAAACTGCTCCAGAGTGGTTTATGTGTGTCTTTGGGATTGCTGATCGTTGTTGTTCTTCCCTGTTCAGGAGCACTTAGCTTTGGTGGCCCATTTATTGTCATTTGACATCTGACGGCCTTGTTTATCTCAGTCAGGCTTGGATGCAAAGTCATCTCAGACTAATGGTGCAAATGCTACAAATGGTGAGAAAGCCCATTATGACTGAGGAATGTAGACAGTAAGTCTTTGCAGGGTTAGTGACATTGTGTTTTTGAAACACCTCACATGTGTCTCTCCTAAATGTTTTGCGTGCAGCAGTGGGAGAGAATATGATGGCATTAAAGCGAAGGAGGCTTGGGATTTTCTTCAATTAACATTTAACCTATATATGATCAACTGGAGGTGAGGACTGAGGGACGAGGAATGTGAAATGGATTGCCCTCATTCTGGAGGCTGGTATTTTCCATTAAGGATGCCTACTTTATGGTGGTTTAATTGAGAAATAGTGGATGTAAACCACAGCTTCTTAGTCTGTAGTGCTGGAATCCATACATGAACTCCCATGTATGCAAACATGCATGTTTTTTTGTTTTTTTTTAACAACAGCTGGTATGCTTAGGCTGTAATTTAAACAATATGAAAACCCCAATAGCTAGATATAATGATCTCACCTTAATAGTGGAATTCACCAACACAGACAGCCAACTTGACAGTCAAAAGTGAGGATAATTTCTCTTCCCTCGGCAGGATGCCAGCTCTGTCAGTGCCCATGCAGTGAAGAAGAAGTCGTTGTTTGTGCCCATTATAGAAGTTCAAGCCCTCACTAAAGGAGTCAGGGAAACAGGGCTCCTCAAGCTTGACAGCAAATCTTTACTAAAAGGATATAATAGGACATTTTTTTCAGTGCAGGAATGCCAGCATTATTCCGTACACATGAGTAATGGAGGCAGGTTACGGGGCCACTCTGCGCTTTGATCAAATAAATATTAAAAATGACTGCCAACGTAACAAAATGCTTAATTGCAGAATATTGAATGATAAATAGGGCAGCGTGTTCTCTTAAAAACACAGGTTAATTGCCAGATTCAAGTGCTGACTTTGCTCCAAAGGTAATTTCAGCTGAGTCATGCCAGCCTAAACAGAAAACATTTACTTTATTCCCAATTAAATTTTTAACCTTTAAAACAATAACAATTCATAAGCTGTGTTGGCAACACAGTACGGTTCATTTTTTTATTGAAAACTAAAGCAAACAAACCTGCAGTCAGTGGTTTTTGACAAGGCGAGGCACTTCACCCCGCTCATCCTTCTCTGCCTATTCAGCAAGTGAGGAGGGGGGACGACAATAAATCAAATTCCCCGTTCCTGCTGTAGTGCTCCACAGGTCCAGGAGGACAGTGTCCACTTCCTTACATTAATCTTTTAATGGACTCTCCTCCCTTCTCTTTGGCAGCTGCACTTCCCCCGATGGGTCAGCAACGATTGCCGGGGTCATTAGTCCTCTGATAGGCTGAACGATAAGATCAGCAACAATGGGGACAAGGTGTGAGAGAGACAGCGCTGAGCTAGCTACACCACTCTGGGTTAAAGAGGAGACTCGTCTTTGCAAGGTCGTTCTAAGAGAAGGAGACAGTTGAAGTCAATTTAGCAGCAAGGAGCAGCGTTTGGGGGTTGTGTTGCATTGCAGGTACTTGGATAGATGCTCTCATATTAGCAAAGGTTGTAGCTACACAATCTTTGTAACAAAAGCATTAAATTAGCTACATCTTTTTCTTCATCCTGTAATTCATACAATCCATTTACTGAATGTGGCTCTCTTTAAATAATAAAGTTTGGAGACTAACTGATGGCTGTTGAATCCTTTCAGTGTTCGGCAGACTAGTTAATATTTTGCAGGAGCCACTTGAATATGTTTTATACAGAACTGGCCTGCAGATCAAGGTTGACTTTGAATAGTCTGACTGAGTTCTGTGGTTCAGATCACAGCGGATAAGGCTGGAAAAGTCAGATTTTCTCTTAATGGGCCTGGGGGGAGGGTGTTTCATAAGACAAAAGGATGAGACAAGAGAGAGGATGTTTGTTCTCCAGGAAAAGCTTTTGGCTTCTCTTCTGATGCGGTTTTCACAGCCGGCCGCGTCCAAATTAAAATTAACTACAGACAAAAACAGTTCAATCCATATTGTCCGAGGGGAACAAATGGGCTGGAGTTGATGGGTTGATAGTGGGAAAATGTATTTCTTAATCTACACTGAGGTGTAAGGGTAACTGGGTAAATGTGGCCCACTACTCACAACAAGTCCCGTGAGAGATTATACCAATTGCCATTTCAGAAATGAATTCAGTGACCTACAGTAATGTGAAATTCATTTGCACACTATTTGCCGCCAGACAATGTGTGTGTGTGCGCGTGTAAGTGTTGTGCGATTGCTGCTAACGCCACAAAAGCAGTTGAAATGAAAGCACGAAAAAGCCAAAGAGAATGTCAGCATGGTATTTGACTCTGAAGTTACGGACTGTCTCAAAAGTGCGTGCAAAATGGCCAAAAGAGCATTTTAGATTTCTCAATTTTTATCGTAGATTTTTCAGACCAGCTTTCAATTCTTTTGGACAGTGGTGTTTTTCCACAATTACTGTCCTTGAATGCTAGTCTGAGCTACTTGTTCCCTACATTTTCTGCAACTTTGTACTTCCAGTCCTCTAAATGTTTAAACAGAATGAAGCCACTTTCAGAAATGCACTCCTTTTTTTTGGTCTTACAGCATCTGAACATGTAAGCTTCATGTGAGAACAAGCATTCTGTCACTTTTCAAAATCGATATCACTAGGTTGGCCCTCTTAGCAGGGACAATATAGGTTAAAAGTAAAGAAGCAAGATCAAATTTGCACAAAAAAAGATCATAGTTTCATTGTTGTTTTCAACAAAATAAACATTATTCAAAGTAACTCATCAGAATACATTTTTACTATAATTGCCATGTATTTGCTTTCTTGTTTTTTGTTTTTTTTTACTCAGCTGTTTCTTTCTAGCCATTTCTGTGGTAGTGACATGGACACAGTTTGGATTTATTGGGATTTTTGTATGCAAACTCTCAAAAGCCACAAAGAGCTAAAGTGAATAATGCAAACTGAGATTTGTGTTTTGTGGCTCCTGCCAATCTTCTCAAAGCGGAAACTAATCCCTTCTTTTCTTTTGTTAACATTTATCCACAAATTCTCTGGTAACATCAGTGGATACCTAAAGGTAAATTCAAGAAAATGGTGTGTGTCAATGAAAGCAAAGTCTGATCATGTAGTAAATACATCCCAAAATCCATAGAATTCATACTGTTTTTCAAGAAAGACATTGTGAACAGAAACTTGAAGTTGCTTCCAAATGTTTGGTCTGTATTTGCCTTGATTCCAAACTTTTGGTCTGTAGTGTATGTAGGACTTCTGACACAACACAAGACTGAACAGCATGAAGTTGTATTTACAGATAGGCACACATAAGATTACGATGTTGCTGATACCAGATATAGTGGGGAACACAAGAGTCTTGGAATTGATATACCACCTGATCCCAGTGTCACTTGATATAATGTCAGATCTTAGAGGTCTGACAAATGTTGCACATGCTTCATCACTGTCATGGGTAAATCTAGTTAAAACCATGAAGTTAGCATACATAATGCAACAGTGACTAACCAGGGCATTCCAGATGTCCATTTCCAGGTCCTCCTAGGTTATCCTAAGATGCTCCCAAGCCAGATGAGATATGTAATCTGTCCAGTGAGTTCTGGGTCTAGCCTGGAAAACATCCAAAGGAAGTCACCAAGGAGGCATCCTGATCAGATATCTGAAGTACTTCAACTGGCTGATTTTGGTGACAAGAAGGAGCAACTCTACTCACTCTACCCTATGACGAATTGCCACCTCAATGCACTGGAGGGGTTTGAGTGTCTCTGTGATCCTGGGAGATATGCTGTAAGGGGCAAAAGTCTCCCAAGTATGGTCTCCCAAGGCAAATGGGCGGTAGGCATGACAGACACCGACAGATTCAAATACATAAATGAATTTGAAATCAAGGAAAAGGCACAACCTTGTCAAGCACAGGGAAATAAGTGCCCCTTTCTGCAACCAGAGCCAAGAAGGGAATGCGCTGGCAAAAGTCTGGTTGATGAAGAAGATGCACGTTGGTGCCGCCCAGTGGACCCACCATTGACATTAAGAGATGCATGGAGACGAGTGCAGGAAGTGTTCTTGGACTCGGTTTAGGCTCACTTTATGCAAATCAGATTCAAACTCTCTATTTTGAAACCTGTTTTGTTTCCTGGAATTGCTGACTGTACAATATCTAATCAATTACATAAGATATTTAAACAATTTCTTATTTCTACATTGGGGGAGATGCAATGTGCAACCTTAACAATCCATGTCTTTTTACAATGTGATCTTTATAATGACAGATCAACAGAAAAATCCTACAACATCCCCTCTTTTACTAAGTAATCCAGCTCTATCCTCTAATCAAATTAGGCTATGACTTGAAGAACAGCAACCCCACAAACATTCACACACACAAAACAAAACTCGCAAGTCAAATTAAGTAAGCAGCGTGGGCTGTTGAACCTTCACTTAGCGCAACAGCCTTCTCTCATGTTATTATTTTAGAAGACACAAAAACACTTGGACTGATTAGTTCTGGGAATAAATGATCTCTAATTAGGCTAAGTGCTTCAGAGGGAATATTTTAGAAGAAGAGGAGCCTGAATGGCTACACACAAAAACAAGAGCTAAAACGTAGACGTAAGTTCTGCTTCTTCTGACAGAGAGATGCAGAGAGACAGAGGGAGGCTGAGTGGGTGATGTGATCTGTGTACTGCACACACTGGCAGTGTTGCTTCCTTTTGTAGTTTAATTAATAAACCATGAACTGTTAGACTTTAAAAGCAACAATCTGGGGTCAGAATGTTTGAAAATGTGAACATCAGAAATTGTGTAATATGCCTGCATCCAGTTCCCATGTGCCGAGTATCAAAGAGAGAAGAGACAAATGATAATGCGGTGGGGAGACCAGCTTTCTCTGGGCACAGCAATTATTCATTTATGTTTTAAAGATGAATGGTATTCCATTCAGAGAACATTGATCTCCGATATAATCATGGAAATCAATGTATGTGTGACAAAATTTGGAGAAATCAGCCTCAAATGGCTGCGCCAAACAATGTAGATAATAGTGTAGGCTGCAACACACCTGAGATTAGAAACGACACTTTGTGATTAAAATTGCACTCGTTAATTTAGGGACACCATCTTTCTTGAAAAAATGGTTAATTTAGAGTAAGTCTCAAAGCGACTTTGATTAAAATGGAACTGATCAGTCTGTTATCTGAAAGTTTTAAGTTCTGATCTCATTGACCTCCAGTTCCCAAACAAAGAAATGCACAGTAGAACCGATGATAATTATACACAAACATTCATTATATTAATACTACAAACAAACAACACACAACAATGATGTAAAAACAACAGACAGTGAATTAATGAATGCATAAATACAGATAAACTAACCATAATCATCACTGGAAGCAGTTGGTAGGAAGGTGATCAATTTAGAGTCACTGTAGAATTGGCAATTTGTAAATTTACCCGTTTCCCAGAAGGAAAGTGATATTTGCGTAGCCTTTATAGTAGGGAGAGGGAGGCCGCTGCAGGTCTGTATGGTACGCCCGCCAGCTCTGCTGCCACTTAGTGGCAGACTTCTTTTTCCCTTCCCCTTCCCTCCCTCTCTTCTCAGGTGGGCGGGTGCACAGTGTGTGGTGTGAGGACAGGTGCTGCCAATGATAATCAGCAGAATTGGCGGGCGAGTAGGTGGGAGCGATCATCAATCTACACTCACCTACCATAAAAGACAGACGCTGCCATCACTTGTTGCCGGATCGTTGAACTACCTTTTCGTTCCACACCACGGTCTGTCTGAATCCCTCCATCTTCTGTCAGCCCTCCACCTTCACCCCCCTGAGACAACCACAGTACAACCGACTCCCTCCATTCCTGCAGCACCTGTCTGGATTCCAATCCCATCCAACCCTCATGCTAGTGCACTCCCCACCAAGCTTCTATAGTTCCCCTATATCCAAGTCTGGTACAGCTAAGTCTCCTGCTTGCCTTAAAGAGCCAGTCAGTTCGTGTTTGTGCTTTTCTTCTGTTACTGTGACTCGTTTAGTGTGCGTTTCCTGTTTCTGAGTTATTGGTTAACTTTTGCCTGCTGCCAAATTCTTTGGCTTCTTGCCTTAGATTATCTGGGTGTTACGACCCAGCTGTCTACGGTAGCCGGACAACAACAAAAGAAAGCAAAACCAGCGCTGAGTTAGAGAGTGAAGGGCTGAAATTTATCTTGAAAACAGCATGGTCACAATAAAATACAAAAAGTGAGGGGGTTAAATGCAAATGGGTGCAAGTGAAATTAAACAAAACATAACTGAAAGCAAACTTTACTCAGAAGTTGATGTTAGCATACTGGAAAAAAATAAAAGATAATTAATACAAAGAAAGCTCTTAACCAAAATACGGTGTTGTAGCACCCCTGATTGAACTAACAATGAATTCTCAATCAGTATTTCTAAAGACGCCAAAGTACCACTCACTAGCATTTAGTCCTCCACACGTACACTAAGCACAAACACCAATGTTCACAAATCGGTAACTGTGCAGCTCAACTTCTTCTACAAACTGCAGCCAAACACTGCATGAATGGGCCTTTTGAAGTCCACCTGGCACCATGATTGAAGGAGGTCACTTGTCCTGGACCAATCCATCTTCAGCTGCTTGGGTTTTCAGCGGGGCAAAAATACAGAGGCTGGGCGAACGAAGGTGTTTGACAGGCTCGCAGTGCTCCACGATACAGATCATTACAGAGGAGGAGGAGCGCAGCAGCCCAGGGTCATAACACGAGGTTATTCTTGTGTTTACCTGTCTTGGTGTTATCACATTCTGGGAGCAACTTGTTCAATTCTTTAGTGAACCAAGTCTGGTTAATGTTTCCCGCCGCTCCACTAGGAGTTCTTCCATACTGGTCCTGAACAATCTGGTGTCAGAGACTGAGTCCAGATTGTCATTCCAGTGATGCTGCATTTCCTTAATGTTCTGATTTAAACTGTTCAATCCACTCCTACATGCCAAGTTCTGTGAATGTAAATCCTCTTCTGAAGGGGTGTGGTTTTCCTCACAGTTGACACTTCATGACCCTTAACAGATTCTGGGGGAGGTAGGAAGCATCCTGTTGTCTCCAAGAGAGCTGTGAGTGGTCCTTTATTAGTAGACATCCAATCAGCAGATGCTCCACTTGGACGTGACTTTTCGGTTAGCAGTTTTCTGAAATGGTTTCTTTCCAAATGTACAGCTTTGGGGAAGGGTCTTTGGATCTTTGTGAGTGGCTCTGGAATGTTCTTCTCCTCAGTACGCTACAGATGTGATTATTACAGTCCAAGACAAGAGTAATTTAACATATTCACTTTTTTGTTAGAGAAGTGAAGAACTCCCTCGTGCAGTGAAAGTCATGTTCTCATTTACATAAACAAGAGTGCTGCTGTTGTTGGGGCAGCACTTGTGGATTCTGAGGGTACTGGATATAGAAACAGAAATTGGTTTGAACACATGATTTTTGATTATTTTGGCTTCACATCCACATATTTACCGCAAGGTTGACTCTGAGCTCCTCTCAACAACCCACAGTCATTTTCAAAAAACTGTGTGTAAAAAAATTGGCTGTATACAACCTGACTTGCACCAAGTAGCAGGTAAAGTTTGTATCGATTGTATATAACAAGATAAAGAATCTACAGCTATGTTAGCAGCTCTGTTAAATGGTGAACAATTAGCTTTGGTTTTAGATTTATCTGTCTCAGAGTGCTCAAAATGTCATGAATTAAGGCTTAATATTGACGCAAACAAAACTGGAAAGTCACCTAATGGTTAAATATTCACAGCGTCTGGGAATTTTAAGTTGTTAATGTGTGTTTTTTTTAGGAAAATAACTACATTATTGAACTTTTATGACCGAAATGGAGCGTTTTATTGTCAAGCAATGTTTTTTTCTAAGTTGTGTTAATGTGGATGCATGCATTTACGCACTTGCTGTATCAATTTAGGGTTTAAAACAAATAAATTATTCATTGCAAAGTCATGTTACTCTATTCAAAATGTGCATTATTTACAAAACCTGCCTTGATCATCGTTCATCTGCTGGACTTCGCTGACATGTACAATAGCTAAAAGATGAGTTCTTAAGTACTTGTTTCATTATGTACATCTGCGCATATTTTACTCAATTTAAGAGCTAAAATAAATGAAAGCTGTCTGTTTTTAATGTTCGCTCCATTCTTTTTTGTTTTTGAGTTATTTCATGAGCCACATTATAGTGGAGCTTGCATACATCGCTGACTATATGAGGAGAAATTCAGCTGTTACAGAGCTGACTTTACAAAAACAGCGTTTGTTTTGAGTGTAATGACTGCATCTCTCAAGGACAGCTACCACGAGAGGACATACTGCATTGGAATATAAAAGAACTGAATAAATCATAGAGGAATATACAGTTTGCCTACTATACACATTTGATATTTTTTGCTACAGTTAGTGATTAAGGAGTGAGAAAATTGCTCGGTATGCTTGCTGTCACAATCTTTAAACTCAGCCTTTTAATAGGAGTCTTGTTCCACTAATTACAACTGCTGCACGCTGCCACACTTTAACAAACTTTGCTTGAATGCTTCAAAAGACACTAAATAGTCCACTGTTTTTGTCTTTATAAAATTACTTCAAATCGTATGCTGCTGGATATTTAACATGGCTCTTTTTAGACTCCAATCGGATCATAAGAGTCTAAAACATGGATACAATTGCATCCCAATATGCTGGATCAACACTAAAAGCTTTTCCTGCTCGGTTCCTATAGGACATGGTGTAAATAGCTGTCTCAGCGAGCCCAGTCTTTGTCAGCCTGTGATTTCTAAGGAAGGTTCCATTACACATCAAAGCAAGTGAGGGTGGTTTATTTATCTTGTAAACACATGCGCATTACTAATTACGCCGCATATCACCTTAAAAGAATTCCACCTCCATCAAAGTCACAACTGTTCGATAGAGAACGATTTTTCCTCTTTTCTTCTATTCTCTCGCCAGGACGGGATTAAAAGCTGGTTATCGTTCAATTCCTTTAATGTCGCCTCTCTCCCCGCTGCCGTTTCAAGCTAATTAAATTTCTTCCGGGGCGATGCTGTATTGGCTGGCTGACAGGTAACATTATAAAGCGTGACCTTCCTTGCATTATTATCCTCCTGACAGCTTGGAAATTCTGCTGTTGGGAAACTGTGGGATGAAGGCAGGACGGTCCCCAACTTTTCATGCAGCAGACACACTTGTCAAGTCCTGTCAAATCACGCTGTATTTGTGAGGCAAATTTCATATTCAAATACACTCATTGTGCTCTACATAAAATTGACAAAAAGCTAAACAAGTATCCCTATTTTCGTGTGCATTCTCTCTGCATAAATATGTACAATTGCTAACGGAGTATAAAATCCCATCAGCAATGAGATATTTCCAGACTCCTCAACAATGACAGAAATCGAAGGCTGACTCATCTCTTTGAGTAGGAGGAGAGAGCAGCTGCTGTAGCGGCTTCTGCAAACCAGCCAGGTGTGTTTTTGTGTGTACATTGTTGGTCCATGAAGGATTCCCAGCGAGATATTTAAAATTATGAATGCAATAAAAGCGAATGTGCTTTTAGGTTCGAGGAATACACATATCCAAGAAGTGGAAAAGAGCATTTTAGAATAAAAAAACAACTCAACATTACCTTCATCTACCTTCTTGCCTGTTGGTTTCTACAACAATCTGTCTTTCCCCTGCCAAGTATGTGAATGTTTTCTGTTCTGCTTGCCTGTGTGTGTGTTGTTGTGTGTTTGTGTGTGAGTACAATATGTGAGGACAAGCAGGCACTATGTTCAATTGCCCGTTGACTGAGCTCAGCAGGGTGTGAGGACCCTCTGGCCAGACAGCTCAACACTGGGACTAGTTGTCAGGCTTTATTTCAGATCCTCAAATAATGTTTTCTTGTGCTGCTGCGGCTACAATAGATGAGCCTTTAAGAATCACAGGGATATTTTATTACTTTTGTCTGCAACATCAGAAGACGAGACAAATGTAAACATTACCGATATGACACTAAGCTGGTGTCATCACAATTATGAGAAATTCTACTTGTGAAAGATATCACAGCAATCTAAATATACACCGATCAACCATGACAATGAAAGTTCAGCCTTAGCCACTAAAGCAATGGGCACAGATCTCTGAAGGTGTCCTGTGCCCATTGCTGTTAGCAGCAGAAGAAGTTGGAATTTGACTTGTTTTTTTCCCAGCACATCCCACTGATGCTTGATTGGATTGAGATCTGGGGGATTTAGAGGTCAAGTCAACAGCTTGAACTCTTCCTCAAACCCTTCCTGAACCATTTGTGCGTTGGCAGGGAGCATCATCCTGCTGAAAGAGAACATCAAGAATTACTACTGCCAGGTAGGGGTGTTCAGGAACAATGTTTAGGGAGGTGCTATGTGTCAGTTTAACATCCACCTGAAGGCTAGGACCAACTGTTTCCCAGCAGAGCATTGCCCAGAGCATCACACTGCCACTGTTGGACCGCTTTATTCCCATAGCATGTCATGCTGTCATCTTTTTTCCTCAGGTGAACAATTCAAACGCACCTGGCTGTCCACATGACATCAAAGAAAATGTCATTCATCAGACTAAACCAGCTCATTCTTTTGCTCCATGGTACAGTTCTGAAGCTCATGTGTCCATTGTGGGTGCTTTCAGTGGCGGTCAGCATGGACACTGACCATTCTATTGCTTTACAGACAGCAAGCTGTGATGCTCTATGTGATCTGCACCTTTCTGTCACAAGCAGCATTAAGGTTTTCCACAATCAATGGGTTCACCGAGCTTTGGCTGACTGTAAACCATTCTGCAGTTAACCAGCTGTTCTTCCTTGGAGCACTTTTGGAGGGAACTAACCACTACAACACCCCATAACACCGCTCTGACCCATTTCTATAGACGTCACTATTCGGTCCTTGTCAGAGTCACTTTGTTCCTTAAACTTGCTGAACTTTCTTGTTTTTGACACATCAACTTCATGAAATGATCGTTCATTTGCTGCCTAATACACCCCAACCTTCATTAGGTACCACTGTAATGACATAATCAGTGATATTCACATCGTCTGTCAGTGGTTTTGATGTTGCAGCAGGATCAGTTTTTTCCTCCATAAAAAGTTCAAGTGCTTGTGTGAGGGCTGCTATTATGGTGGGAAGAAACAGAACCGCACAATGGTTGCCATTTTAAATAGAATGATGTGTGAGATTTTTGAAGGAATGAATGGCAATTTTTCTACTTTAACAATGATGCAATGAGAGAGTGGGTTTCCAAACTACATCAGTACACACACTAGTTAGACAGTTTCACTTATCTGAAATCATTGGCTCAGGCACGAGCTCTCTGTATTTATGCTGCCAACACACAAATAAACCTCAATATGAGTCAGAAAACGATGAGAGAGAGCGAGCACACAAAGGAAAGAGTGGGCAGATAACACAAGCAAATTCAAATAAATTCACTTGGTATTTCATAGTAGATACAGACTAAGATACCAACTACAGAAAATACTTCTTTGCAACACTCTGATAGTGTCCTCATGCAGCTTTCATGTCCTGATTTATGAAGGTATTCACGCTGTGCCAGCTGTGCATAAAGAGCCCAACATTATGGATGTGGGTTAGTGTAATCGGAGTAGGAAAAAACTGAAGTAAACGTGATTCATTTACAACGTGAATCTAGGGCTGCCTTACATTATTGTATTGATTTAGGTCTCCAGTGAGTATTAGACTGGTTGACTAGATGATGTAACTTTCTGTATTTTTTCCAAACATTGGTGTAGTTATTTTTTCTTGATGAAATACATTTAAATTGTGCTGCTGTGCCTCTGATGCAGCTGCTTCTCTGTATCAGTAGTGACCTTGGTAATGAACTATCAGCACTGAAGAATAAATGTGGGAAGTTCTCTTTTAATGAAGCTTGCAAAACATAATTAAACATTTCAGCAAAATTTTGTTTTCTGAGTTTTATCAAGATAATTTTTCATGCATGTAAAATCCAAATACTGGTTATCGGTCCCCTTGAGTACTAATTGTCAGTATTGGAATCTGTCACTAAATTAACCAAATCAACTGACCCCAATATTGACTGGAATAAAGTCAAAGAAATTTTTTAAATTTAGCATACCATGTGTACTGTGTTCTCTGTCCTTGGTTCCAGTTGGACAACATGAGCAGAGATTGTGGTTGGCACCGTTTGGATGTTTCAATGCATTTTATTTACTCATTTTTACATTTTGTATTTGCTTTGGTCAATGTGGGCCCCTACAGATCCCTGGTATCCCAAGCGTTTGGCTCCAACAGCAGGTCTCATTACAGGCCAGGTTTGGTCCAGCATTCTTTTTGTGTGTTTTTAGAGATAATTGCAGGAAACAGCAGACTGGTTTGGGTTTATTTTCTTTCCACTCAGATCCGTGTGTGTGCCAGAGCAGGGTATAACTATGCAAACTGGACCGTCTGCTAAACAGATAAAATCACAAAATATGATGTTGTTTGAAATCGTTTACACTAATAGTATGTTTTGCAGCATATAGGACAGATAATTGTGTGAGGTTCAGCTACTTTGAATTTGTGGCAGCAGCCGCCGCTTTGGTGCGCTGCATGAGGCCCTTTGATTGTCAGGAGTTGTTTTGCACACTGCTGATGACCTACTTTAATTAAAGGTCTATATGTTCCACTGTTGATGAGGACATGATTGGGAGTGAGGAGAAACATGGAGCACAGACTGCATAGAAAACAGAAGTAGCTTATAAAAATCATACAATTATTATTAACAGGCTTTTTCATCAAGTCATATTATGTATGGAAAATGCATGCACAGTTATTTTATTCACCTCCGATGTTTGGATCCTTCCCCCATCAAACAATACCGCTGATTTGTGCCAAATTAATTCTGCAGTAAGACAACAAGCTCAGACACACAACAGTGTCATAAAGAGTCACGGAGAACTGCCATCAGCGGCGACAAGAACAAGTAGTCCTGCACAGCAGATGGTCTGGCCCCACAGAGCCCTGATCTAAACATTACCGAGTCCGTCTGGAGTTACATGAAGACTCACAAGCCAGTGAGATGCCCTAAATCTGCAGAATTGTGGCAAGGTTTTCAAGTTGCTTGGAACAAGTTGCCTGACAAGTACTTTGGAAAAGCTGTGTACCTGGAAGAACTGGTGCGGTGTTAAAGTGAAACAACGGTCACACCAAATACTGATTTGATATGTTTTTATGTGCATTTTATGGGATGTTAATAAAGAAAATATTTTTTTGCAAGTGTCCTGACTTTACTACTAGTGATTAAATAAATATTTTCTGTGCTACATAGTATAAATACAGTATAAAGTAACAAAAGGTCACTGACCATAAATAATAATGTTGGAGTATTCAATACAACAAGCCAACGCAAGAGACCAAACATCTGGCTGATTTGTAACCTATCAAGGACAAAAATAGCTAATATGTACCACAATAATCATCTGGAATATACAGTATTTGCTAAAAGCATTCACATTTTGCTTGTTCACAATAATGCAGACATTTTGCACTGAAACATGCAGTTATCATTTGCACAACTATGTTTATAACAATTATCATTTTTGCAATACCGTGTTTATATATTCCTTTCTAGCTGTAAATTTCTGTATATATTGCGTTATATTTAATTTCATTACTACTATTTTTTCCTCCTTGTTCCTCTTTCTATAGTTGCATTATCTTTTATTATTCTCTTCCATATTCCTAGGGTGACAACAGCCGAAACCAAATTCCTTGTATATTGTGTACGTACTTGGCCATTAAAGCTGATTCTGATTTTGCCAAACACACATTTATGTGAACACTGTGACTCGTCATTTGTACACAAATGCTATTTTCAGTCACTCAAAATCATTATATAAAATCATCACACCTTTACATTGCCTTTATTATACCTTTATTATATCTTCTGTAATTTTTTAGCTGTATTGTCATATAATTCTCATATTCCCTCTTTTATGGCTCATCTGTATCTCGCTGCTGTAACGTGTACATTTCAGTAAAGTTTATATCATCTCAGATTCCTTCTAAAAAGAAAAAAAAACAACTCTGGTTCATATGAATCCATGGGGATATGTAAAACAGAGTTTGGCAAGTGGCATTATCATATTTGAATTTGCACATGCCTAGTGTTGCTTTGTGTAATGAGCATGTGACTGAAATAACAGCAGCAATGGTGGAAATAAACTAGTCTATTTACTTGTGATTAATACTAGCAGTTGGAAGATAGAAGGTAGACTGACATAGCTGCACCACTTCTCTGGCATGTAACAGAGTAATACTTGGTTCATAGCATCCACGGTTTACATTCATTATATATCCAAGATCTGTGAGATCCATATTCACTGTCATTTGATCTACACTGATGTGGATTGGCCTGGCACGCTTCTTAGAGCATTTGTCATTATTCTAGTGGTTTTCTCACGAGTGGAGGTATTTTGTAACAATGTTAGTGTGGACAAAAGTTTTTTGTATAATAGAGAGAAACAATGTCTGTCCAGAAAAATATCTATATTAATGCAGAAAAGGCTTTAATTTGGAATAAATACCAGAAGGACTCAGCAGTTAGCATGAGCTGCAATGGACACACCAGGTAAACAGACAAAATAATCCAGTGACACAAATTCACATTTCTCCCATCTCCTAGGAAAAGATTTTATGGTACCGGTCAACAAATTGATTGCTTGATTGACCTCTGGGAAATGCAATTACCAGAAATGTCAGCAAGCTTTAAAAGCTGTTAGAAGTGTTGTGACTCTGCCATTCATTGTGTATGTTGCCTTTTTGAAATAATGCTGTAGATGTGCTTTGGAGGTGTAGATGTCCATGAAGTGGAACCACTAGCGAAAAGAAAAAGGTGCTCTGTGCTGCCCGCTGTAAACTCAGAGTGAAGGAGCTCCTGCTGGAGGTTTGAACTCTGACGGTCTTACCGAAGCTTTCCTATCATTTTGAAAGAGCTTGTATGCTTGACAACTGTGTGTGTGCAGGATGAAGAAATGTAAAATACACTGAAGGGAGAGAAAGGCAGAGAAACATCCACAAAGATGCAAAGATGTGGTGGAGAAACAGAAAAAAAGAAGACTGATAAACATTCTGACACATAGCTGTGCCAGGATTGTTTTCCCACTAACCATTTGTGCTTCTGAACACATTAGAAACAGAATGTGCCAAAGGCTTTTCAGCCAGCCTCTCCAGGCTGGCAGAGATAAATGTAGCTGGAAGTATGAAATTGTCTTCATGCTAAATTGCACATGGTTTCTCAAACCTCAACTCATACTGCCTTTGAGGATGACATTCTCAAGGCTTAGCCGGGCATATTTTTAATCTTCTCTCAGCTGTTACAAGTTCATATGTGAGGAGTTTTCAACCATAATGAGATTTAGAAAAGATTTTACCTGTTCATTCAAAATAACCAACAGACCAAAATTAAATGAAATCGCATTTCCAAAGAAGGGAAGCAACTTAAATCCATGGGCTTGACACAGTAACACAGCAGATAAGGAGTTTAGTAGCATTCACCTTATCTCTGCGCTTCATTAAAATAGGAAATGTACCAAATATTTTGTGTAGCTCGGTTTATACGAGTGATGCAGAAGGAGTTACCGTCTCACAGCAGCCAATAAAGCACTCAACCGATTTATGAGATCATTTTCCGTGACCTCCGCAGGCAAAATACAAAACATGGAATAACTGACCTTGATGGTGACCTTTTAAAGCTCCAGATTTTCACTTGTACCGATAACATTTCTGAGCTACACACCGCTGCTGTTATGTTATTGGCTGCTGTCAAAGATTCCCCAGCCAACTTTACTTAATCAAAAGAAGAAAACAGCTGACCTTGGCCAGCAGCAACACATATTTCTCCGGATGCAGAAAATTAACAAGGCAGGGAATGACGCACTGTTTGGGGACAGTTCTTGGTGCAGTAATCAGAAAGGTTTTTTTTTTTACCTTAACATGTCTGAATGATGGTTTCATCATGAGTGATGTTTGCAGTTTCAAGGCAGAAATATCCAGCCACGGTGTTGACTGCACTGTAGTCAAGAGCGTAAATATGTAACACACCTAAGGAACCGATCTTTTCCACTTGCAGGTTTGGGCTAATTCATTCGTTTCCTTCAAATTCACAATTTTATTGCTGGAGGGTATTATTATTATTTTTAGTATAATTTTTATTATTATTATGATAATGACCAATTTCATGGTCAAAATATTAATTTTAATACACAGAAAGGAATTTTTAGGGGTTTAATGAATGACCAGAGGGTCTTAAATGATACATACATTTACAGTATCACTTGTAGTTCCCCTCTGCTGTCTAAAAGACAGACATAATGCTTTAATACCTTTAAGTTCATTGCTTCTGCTGTCTTCATCTGCCTTGTTTCCAGATAGCAGCTGTACTGTACTAAAACGTCAGCTTTCCAGCAGCTAATGACAGGAGAACAAAGTTAGTGAGAAGCTGGTGACGTATGTTGTCACAAAGCTAAAGAGAGAGAGAGTTGGTGTGGACTAAATGCAGATTAGATTTCACTGAGAAGACAGAAACAAGTGTTAAATCTGCTCCACATTGCCCAAGGGCTCATCCTGCACATCTTAGTGAATAATTTATGCAATGAAATGTGATTTTAGGCACCTAACTAACCCATTGCATTATGAAACAACACATAACAATCAGCTAGTGGGTCATATTAGCAAGCTGCTCATTAATAGTTGGGATGACATTACATTTCTAAAAGAGCATGGGTAAACCAGAATATATTTCCTTCTCCTTCAGCCCTTTTTCCTGATCTAACAATACCAGTGAAAGATGTGTGGGTGGAGGCCAACTGGAATCTGTTCGACCTCTCATTTTCTATTGGTTCCCATGTCATACTCTCTTTCCAGCTATCAAATCATATTCTTGACAAACCTACTCCGTTGTTTCTCCTACTCTTGTTTTCATGCGAGTTTAATGTAAAACAGCACTGGATACATACCAAGATGGGTCATACTGCATGTGGTAGACAAAACCATGAAAAATCTTCTTTGTAGTGTGACAACTATGAGTGGAGAACACTTGCAAATCATATTTGTCATGGTCCTGTTTTCGTGAAGCATAATATGACTACTTGGCTAAATATCAGCATGGGTGGGAAGAACATATTGTAATGCTGTGTACTCACAGCTCACCCACTCCGGAGACTTCTGCATTTAAAGGAGGAGCCGGCCTAAGACTGTGTTTTTGTTGTTGTTTTTGATCTTGCCCACTGTGATGCCGAGTACCCCCAACAGACTTGGCTTTCACTTGTAGTCCTCTGTAAACTTCTCAACTTGGCATGATGTTTGCTAATTAAACAGATAAGCAGCACTGGCTTGAAAACTGATGCTAAAAGGAGTCTTCCGCACAGGAGTGCCCCCTGATGCTCGCTGCAGTCAGTCCCCTGAGAGCTGCACGAGGAAGTCATAACAGTTAAGTAAACAACATTTGGAATGAGAGAAAAAAAATAAAAATAGGAATGGAAGACAGAGTTTGTAAGTGGGTGTGTGTGTGACAGAGAGATATGGCGTACACTACAGCCTCTAACCTTCAAGATATAGCTCCTATGTGTGCTGCTTCTTTGAAATCAGACACTGAATGAGATTTTCAATAACATTCAGAGCACACAGCCCTGGAAACACATTCAACATGACATGGCTTGCTGCAAATAACTACAAAAATAATTCCACACACACCATGCACTTCTTGCTGCTCTTATTTGATTGTATATGAAAATGTACTTCAACTGACAGATACCAAAAACTCCTGCACCACCTCTCTGTTTCCCACTAAATGCCTTAATGATCTTAAGGCTCCTACTATTTATAGTTGACTCTCTAACCCTTCACTAACCCCCCCCCCATCATTCCTGTAATACACTGCTCCATGTTTTGCCCACTGCTCTACTCTCTCTCCCCCCCTTCCTTTCCTCTCCCTCTATCTGCATGATGGAAACATATTTCTGGCACTGGGCTCCTGAAACACAATTCCTCCCCTGTCGATATCCTGCCGCCTCCCTCACACCTCGATCCATCTGTCTCTCTCCCCTTCTACCCGTCTGCATATTTTAGCCATCTCCCCGAGCCGCCTCTCGTCTCCTGTCCAACATTCGTCCTCGTGGCGACTGCTCTGCGGCCAAGACACTATGCAGCACACCCCCGCCACGCTCCTTCCCCCTTAACGCCACCGTCACAACCCTTACCCTTCTGGTCCGTCTTCATTCTGGGCAATTTCCTTCAATCTCTGCTGGGAGTGTCTCTAATGCTGTTTGTAGTGTGAATTGTTCTCACCTTGTGCCGCCTCCCTCCCTCCCTCCCTCCCTCTCCTGGTTAGCCGTGTCACTGTATAAAGTCCGTCCTTCCTGCCTCCTCTCTGTTTTTCACACCATCTCATTCTAACAGGCAGCGATGACACCTTAAAATCCCTTGTTTTCATTAGGTGTTAATATACAAGTCCAAACACACTCCCTTTCACACAAACACACCGCACAGTCTTGGGCGACACCACACAACAGGCACCCAAAAGCTACTGACTGGTGACAATAGCAATGATCACCTCCACTAATCCATTTAGAGCCTCTGTCATTGGTGCTAGCATGAAAAAGAGAATAAGTCACTAACCAAATATGCAACACACTGCTTCAAATTAAACTACAAACTGTCAACATACAGTGGATTGGTCACTATAATATGTTCAAATGATATGGAAACGTGTCAGAGGGTGTGTTTACCATGTGGTTCGTGTGTGGGTTTGGAGACTATGTGCGATCAAACAGCATTCAACTTAAAGGCGTTCTGGACATTTCAGCACACGATGAAGCATCTACATTTGTAAGACACTGGGATCTGCAAGGACCTAAATACTGCATCAATTCTTAAAGGAATACCCTGACATTTTGGGGGAAAATGCTTATTTGCTCCTTGTTTAAAGTTAGATGAGAAGATCAATACAACGTTTATGTCTGTCTGTTCAATATGTAGCTGGAGCCAGCAGACCCTAAGCTTAGTAAAAAAGACTGGAAACAAGGGGAAATCTATCCTGGCCCTTTCCAAAAGTAACTAAATCTGCCCATCAGCAGCTCTAAGGCTCTCTAATTAACACATTTTATCACGTTAATTAAGCCACAGCTACTTGTCATCACCATGAGGCAGTTGGGTAACTAGTGGAAGTTACTCTCACTGGCCAGGAAATGGCCTATGTAGAGCAAAAACAGCTCATTTTTAGACTTTGGAAAGAACCGGGTTAGCTTTTTCCTTGTGCTTTCAGTATTTATGCAAGATCTGCTAACTGGCTGCTGCTTCGGCTATTAAATGGACAGACATGGAAATGTTATTACCAAGTTAATGACAAAAGCCCACAATGTCAAATTATTCCTTTAAAGTGCTTATTCTGTCTGTATTTCAACTTTTTTAAGTTTTCCGATTTCGTATTGTTGACATTTACATTACGATTTTTCTGATTTCTTATCACATTCTACAAACTGAACTACAAAAATTACTCATTTGATTGCTTTGATGATTTTCTGACAAACTCTATATTTAATAAAAAAGGCTTCCAGGTTGTTTTACAACCTTTGAACACAACAAACAACATTATTTACTTCTCTACACACTTAGTAGTGACAGTTAATCCCAGTGGCTGAATCTTTGTTTACTTTCAGTCGAACTCAGAAGAAAGCTTTTGAAATGAGTTTTGTTAGACTTAAATGTATATTGCCGTTTCTAAAATCTAATTTCTTGAATCTCTACAAGATAATGGTGCCAAGTTTGCATCCCCTACAGTTACAAAGTCCAATTATTATTACTGTTACGAAGATAAGCCACAACTGTTCTTTTCACACGATATAAGAATAATCACCAACATTTCTAAAAATAAGTGTACCTGAATGATTATCTCCACTCTGTAAGCCTTATATTTGTATTACAGATAAAGGTGTTGCACTGATGTAAATGTATTGTGTATACAACACAATAGCACTGGACAATTTACTGTAATTTCTAATTCAAAGATTAATCCCTCATTCGTTTCGTAGCTCCATCTCTTCGCACTGCTGTCTCTGGAAGCTTGATCAATAGACTGCCACCGGCTTTGTATCCATCAACAAATAACTATGCAAATAAAAATCGATGGTCCAACAACAGAAAATCACTGGCTCACCAATTAAAGCCTACCATGGCCCACAGGCACTTTGGGAAAGGTGGCATGGACTGTAACAAAGAGGGTGGCAAGTCTTACAGTGCTGGTAAATGACAGTTTTTTTGGTTGTCATAAAGAATATAATGACCTTATTACTTGTGTGTCGGTGCTCTGATCATAGTATCATGATGATTCAGGAGATAAAATATTAGAGAATAGTATGCTTACAGGAATGAGTAAAAAGCATGCATGATTGTCCTCTGCAGGTGAATGTGAGGCAGACAGGCTATCCTTTCGCTGCGTTTAGGGAGCCCTCATCTGTCAGCATGATTATTATCCTTATAATCCAAACACACTCAGTCATCGACCTTCTTCTTCAACCGGTTTACTATTTGAACAAATTATACAGCTTGTACCCTTTCAAGAGGTTTCGAGGGAAACCCTCAAATAATCATGCAGTTACAGCTGTGCAGACAAGCGGTGGACAGCACACACATGTGTATCTACCGTTGTGAGCAGTTCTTTGATTCAACCCGTTACCGTAGCAACAACATGAAAAATGGCCACCAAGGCCTGTCATTTACAAAGCCCTGTGAAAGGTATTATGACTAAAAGACTGCAGCAATGAACAATTGCTCAGATCAGCAGAAGAATCCCAAATACAATTCAACTGTAATATAAAACATGAGCTCACACGGAGGCTGTGCTCATATATCTCATTAAAACACAGAACACTTTTACTTCAGCATGTTAATATATCCATAAAATACATGCTAAATGATCCCAGTGGCAAATTTAGGTAGATGGAGCCCTGAACAAAGCAGCAGGCTATCTAAATGCGAGACCATTTACACCCAGAAAATGACTCGCGTATCCCATGATGCTTTTATCACCATTGAAAATACGTAGAAGATGTGCCACTTTGCAATGTGATTTCCCATATTTCATTCAACTTCTCTTGCCAAGGCACCATGACATGCTTTCAGCTGCAGATTACTGCAACACATATGCAAAGACAGTAATAAAAAGGAGACTGAAATAGCAGTGATTCATGCTGAACCCCACAGCAGGCTGGAGATGTAAGATGGCTCCCAGAGATGGGGCAGCAGCAGGGTCTCCACCTCCCTCCTGCATTAATCACTGTAAAGATCACCTCAGATAGGAGACCGCAGGTCGAGGCAGGGAAGTGGGGGGCTGAAGGTGAGGGCTACGGGGCCAAGATGATGGAAGTTAGGGGGAGGATGGCTCAGAGGAAAAACAGAAAGAGAAGGAGGTGGGCTTTGCCTCTGAAGTACCTGGGGGAGTGATGGGTAATGAGGACTGGGGGCAGGGCGGCTTAAAGGGTCGCGGGCCATGCTGCTGAGAGTATGTCGGGGTGTGGGCACAAGAAACAGGGAATGAAGTGTACATTTCTGTTGATGTTCATCTTCTATAAAATGACCGACACGCTGAATTTCTATGTAAAAAGAGCTCAGCTAGTGTTCTAGAAGTGAGCAATTAGCTACTTTAAATCACAAAGAAAGTTGAGAGCAAATTTACCCACTGCTTAGAGAGAAAACAAACACTACCAGAAAGTAAAGGACATACAGCTTAGTGCTAGATGTTTGCTCTAAGCTGGTGTCAGACTTTAAACTCAGATGTGGCACAGCTGATTATTTAACATTAAGTGTTAATTTAAAGCTGCTATAATCAATGTTTTTATGTTAACAATGGCTCATGTAAAGAAGGTGTTTGTAAAGTGACTGTGATGTGAAACTTAACTGTTTTAGTTTACTATTACAGCCATCAAGGTGGCAGTTCAATAGTTACATATTCTCCTCAGAGTATACTGAAAACGGAGCCATTAGGGGAGTGAGCACTGGCGTCGCGTTTGCCTGGTGTCCAAATTAATGATAATGTTGCTCGGTGTCTGCTTAATGAGTGAACTGGCAAATGTTTGCGAACAAGTTCACTCTAATGAACTTTACATGGTGATAATATGACAGTGCTGTGTTCACAGCTATGCCTCTGTTGCCTCGAAGCGGTCATCATTTATAGAGAAAACAATTACACAGTTGGTAACTTTTAACTTCTGTTTAAAAGTGTCATCGCCGTCAGGTTCAATTTAGAATTGTGCTGTTTTGGATAATGAGAATCTAATGCAATAATATATTACTGTGAGCCTAGCATGACAAGGGAGACTCTGCAGGGACGAATGTGATGAGCTAAAGCCAAATCAAAGCTACAGTCAGTGGTCACATGGAAAGATTATAGCCCGGAGGTCTATAATATATCCACTTGTAGATAAGTTTAGTTAATGCTCTCCATGGCTGATATGTTTAGGAAGAAACGCCTTCAATTTCAATTATGACCATTAAAAAGTAATAGCGGGACTGTAAATTTAACAGCTTCTTGAGCACTTTCTTCTCGTGCATCTGAAGATAAAAAAATGAAAACAGGCAGCACAGACAAGCAGTACAAAGGACTAGAAGTAAACATGTCCAGCAAGTCTTAAAAATGATTATGAGGTCCGGTTACTTCAAAAGCTTCAGTGTAGATCTGTTAGCTCGGCCCTGTGGGCAAAACACCACACACGCGCGTACACAAACCGTGGCCGGGTCATATTTCATAGCATTAATGAATAGCTGCAGCCGCTACTGACAATCCCCCCCAGTGCAGGAAGAGAATAATAAGCTCTGCATAATAACTGTCCCTCATCAGTGTTCACTCATCACAGCACTGTACAGCACACTCCTGTGGAAGGGAGGGGGCTAGTAAAGCAGAGCGAGGCGAGCACATCGAGGCTCCCATGGGATCCTGCTACATGGTAGAGCCATTATGGGAAAATAGGCTCGCCCATTTCAGGGGCCAAAAGGGGGCATGCTTAAGTAAAGAATCCCCACTATTCACTTTCATAGCCGAGGAGCATTCATGGAGTCTTAAACAATGTCTCGTGCACACAATAACGCAGATAGACACACACACGCCTACAGTTTACAGGAGCCATTGATACTGTAGCCTGCACAAACATGGGTATTCATATGCACGCTCCCATAACTGAGTCAAAGCGGGACAAAACAGACCCAGAATACATGCCCAGGTGTTTTACAGCCGCCAGCTACCTTTATTCAGTGGCACATTTAAATTACTGTCAGGTGCACATTCCCCTGCTGTTTAATAAGTGAATGGATCTGCTTGGTAAAGGCATTTTCATCATTCAGGCCTGTTGCAGATTCTGAAAAAGCTCCTGCGAGATCATAATGGCATCGCTGCCCCGCTCTTGCTAACAAACTGCATCATTCTCAAGACCTATTGCCAACATGGAGGGTTTGTTGTATTTCAAAATGAGGATTAAGATTGAATAATTTATACAAATGCCTCAACAGCTCTTTACAACGGCACAAACTCACATATAACTCCGTTCGACACAGTCTCTCTTTCTCGCTTTACTGTTCCTCTCGCTGGCTGCAATCTCCGACACAAAATGAACCAAATTAATGCTACTTTACAGTCCGCTATTTTATATTGGAACCACATATATCACACATTTACTCTGACATGATAGGCAATAATAAAGTCATGATCTTCTAGGAGTAATGAGGCGCTTTGAGGGTAGCCACAGTTGGCTGAGTTCATTACTAAATAACCTGATATGCAAGCTACATTCTACTGGAAAACATGTGGTGTACTTACTGTGACTCTGTATCCAAATGCACCCAATATACTGCATGTTGACCATATAAATACTGTATTTGCTACACAGTATGAGAGGTGCCCCTGGTGTCAATCCAGACCTTTTAATAGATCCACTGTGTACAGACTTTTTACAACCGGATCCATTGTCAATCCTTAACCAGTGGGTATGTCAGCTGTCGAAAATGTGTAATTGCAGATTGTTTAAACACTGCTGCCTTTTTGTAAAACAGTGTTATGACATCTACATTAACACCAGCTGTATACAGACATATGGTCTACTCACACTGATATGTCAGAATTTCCTGTAACACTATTGCACCGCGAGACACAAGTACAAAGATATTTTTACAAACAAAACCACCACTAATTAATAATGGAAAGCTTTAATGCACTATTCTCTTGCGTGACTCCAAACCTAGTCAGCTCTCTAAAATGTAACTAAATCCATTATTGGCATTACTAATTTAAAAGAAGCCACTTCTGGCAGTAGAAAAAGCTGGAAACACTGCACTGACATGTAAGTTAATAGTGTGAACCTCCTAGCAAACAGGTAAACAGAACAGAAGTTTCACAAACCAAGGTAACAAAGCTCAGTATTCATTCCTATTTTTAAGTTCCGTTTGGTGTTCAGCAGTGTTTAGGGGCTAAATGCTCTATTATATGTAGCAGCTAATTTTGAAGCTGACCATGTAGCATACAGAGGATTTATCGGAACTTTTCTGCTGTAAAAAGCTGGCTGGAAATAACACGTTAAGTATAAATGGCAAAGATGAGGGCAACAAAACTCAAAGAACAGATTAAAAGATGCTAACATGTTTATAGTAACTCCTGAATTTGATGGTAACTTTCACACTTTTGACCGACTGTAAAATATAAAGAGAATAGTTTTAATGAAGGCAATAAATACTAGATCAGACTTTGTGTGAGCAGATACACAAATAAAAAATCTGGGAAACATTTACTGTATGTCAAGTACTGTGTGGCATCAAGTTACCAGTGTAAGTCAGCTATTAGATGTCAAAACACCATGACAATGTTTATGGAAGGGAATATTTTCCACATTGAGACCGGGTGGCACAATAAAACAAAAATAAAAACACGACATGTAAAGAGTCAAGGACACAGATTTTAGCCTGAAAGTTTTCCCACCCCATCTCTCCATCAACAGCGCCTGAAGGGAGGACTTTTCAGTGGAGGTTCATTTGAACCCAGGACATTTTTCCTTGTCAGAAGAAAGGAGGTCTATTTTTATCTTTCCTTCTTGTTCGATGAACCCACGGGGAGTTTAGCAGTTCTTCCTTGATCCAGGCAGGATGGTGGGTTTAAAGGGATTCCTGTCCTTTTCCATAGAAGCCTAATGCCAACTTCAGGGTATCGCTGCCGTTGTGCTCGTGGTGTTCTCTAAATACTGGTCTCCCAGATGTGCGATGTCTCTCCAGTTCTTTCTCCAGGCTCTCTCTCTTTCAACATGTTTCTCTTTTGTCTTTCTATAGCTCTTATTTTTCTCTCTTTCTGGCTTTCTTCTTCCAACACAAGTGTGCAATTTAGTCACCTTTTTGAAATGTCTTCGACAGGTGAATATTTCCAAGCCCCAAAACAGCTGACTGTGATCCTTATTGATAAGGACCATAGCCTCCAGATATGCTGGAAGAAAAGGGACTGATGCAATTCATCATCAATAGAATTAAAGAAGGCTTTTGTACAAGTACTACAATAGCAAAATACTTCTTCTGGGCCAAAAAGCCCATCCCCTGAACCTTAATATGCCATCTCTTAACACTGTATTCTGCATTCACAAAGGATTTAGTTCACTTTCTCAACTCCCTTCAGTAGTTCTCTATTCCCATTTCTCTCATCCCCCATCTCTCTGTATCTCTCTCGGTGCTCCCTAAGCTCCAGGGTGTATTGTTCTTTGAGACTGGAATCATACTGGAGATTTAGAACTTGGTGGATTAGAGGAGGCAGCGTTGTCCCTGGTGGCTATTCCCTTTTGTAGAACAGGCCCAAAAATAAAGGTCCAAAACCACCCGAGGATAAAGGAAACAATCCATCATACAGGTTGAAAAACCCCACTTGCGGTCAGTTAAAATGATACCGAATCCGAGTACTGTGTGTCGCTGTACAAGTGTGCAAACATCTGTACACTCCACCGACAATACAATTCTTGGCGGTTTAGGAAATGCTATATATGCATCTCAGTGGATTTATTGCAACACACTCCTAAATCCCACAAGACTCAGACTGAAATTCAGTCTTATAAATCAATAAGATCCACACTACTGGGATTATGCTCACAAAAACTATTTTTTCCTTGCTATGATCTCTGAGAGAATGCTGCAGAGTACTATATTTTTTTAAAGGCAATACAGTTCAAACGACACACAGGAATGCTCCCATTTTCATGAGAATTGTTGCATTATGGAACCAATTTTCAATATTTTAACAAAACTTTCTGGTGTACAAAGTCTACACATTCATCTAGATAACCAAATATCCCAAATCTATGATGTAACTATATAAACTTAGTAAGACCACAGAGACATAGCAGTATGAAATCTGCACTGAAAAATGTCATAGTTATTAAAATGGGGTATCTATGGTCTACAGAGCTTTATTAAGACAAGTAGGCGTCAGTGGTCATAAAGACTTTTTTCTTATAAAACGACATGGTCATAAACTCACCTGGGTCAGTATATCACAGCACAGAATAGGCTATGCAGTGCAGATTTGAAGTGTACAGCACAGATAACATATCTCTGTTTTTATTCAGTGGCTGTTATATATCAACATGTGACACATGGGATGTAAACTCTAAAATAGGTTAAACACCATTCAATTTCTTTGTTCTTCTCATTTTCATATGTTATTATCTGTTTATTGTTTTCTCCATTAATCCATTAGCCGTTTGGTCTGTAAAGTGTTAGAAAATGGTGAAAAATGTCAGTGTTTCCTAAAGCCAACATTATGATTTAAGCTGTCCTGTTTTTCCCCCACACCTCAAGTTATTCAGGTCACTGTTCATCATCATCCTTTACACCAAGTGGTGTGTAGGGCAGCAACAAAGTTCCTCCACTTCTGCCTGTCCTGGGCCAGCCTTGTCAATGAACTCCAAGAGTGCTGCATGGCCTCCATCTCACCCTCTACTGTTCTTCTCCATGTTGTTCTTGGTCTTCCTCTCTTTCTTTTGCCATCTGGGGTCCAGTGCAGTGCTGTTCTTGTGATTGACTGTAGGTCTTTACGGAGTGTGTGTCCAATCCATTTCCATCGTCGCCTTGTGATGATGGTGCCCATGTCTTGTTGTTGGCATTTCCTTAGCAGTTCTTCATTGGAGATCTTTTCGGGCCAAAATATTCTTTGAATTCGCCGGAGACATGTGGTGTGGAAGGATCGAAGCTTGAAAAGATCTGCTTCCGTCATTCTCCAGCATTCTGCTCCATACAGCAGTGTTGATACAACGCAGCTCTGGTATAGTTTCAGCTTGGTGTTTGTGTTGTACTGTGTTGATCTCCAGACATTATTCATTCCCCTAAACACACTCCTTGCCTTGCTTAGTCTACTGTGAATGTCTTCTTTTGTGCCGCCCTCGGGTTTGATGATGCTTCCCAAGTATGTAAAGCTATCCGTTTGTCGTAGATCTTCTCCGTTTACCTGAACGGGGGCTGGTCTGTTCACATTCAGTGTCATTGTTTCCGTCTTCTTGATGCTGATGCGGAGCCCTATTTGCTGCCCATATGTCTGTAGTCTGGTGGTCTTCTCCTGCATGTGTTGGTGTGTATGTGACAACAGTGCCAAGTCATCGGCAAAATCCAGATCTTCGAGAGTGGAGAACAGGCTCCAGCGGATTCCCCGAGGGGAGTCCTCGGTTGTCTTTCTCATGACCCAGTCAATGGCTAAGTTAAAGAGAACTGCTGACATCACACATCTCTGCCGGACGCCGGTTTTAACATCAAAAAAGGTGTCACTGTCTCCAACCGAGCATCTAAAGTTGTCGTAGAAGCTCTTGATCAGGTGTACTAACTTGCATGGGATACCATAGTTTCGAAGAATCTTCCAAAGGCTTTCTCTATGAATGCTGTCAAAGGCCTTTTCGAAATCTACAAAGTTCACATACAGTTGTCGCTGCCACTCGATGCACTGCTCTATGATGTTGCGGAGTGCAAAGATCTGATCAGGTAACTGTTATAGAGGAGTAAAGGAATCATAATTATTCCAGTTTCAGTAGCTGGAATCAGGGGAATTAATTTTTTTTCTTAAAAAAATACATTATCCAAACCATTTAACTGATTATCAAAATAGTTGACAACTAACTGAGAGAATCAAAACTATTACAGCATCATTTGAAACTACAGTATCTGGTCTTATATTTCTTTAAAGTTACACATCACCATCAATATATTAAACAACCCATCATCTTCCATGTATCATTCATCCTTATTTAGTAGTTTTTTGATTCAGTATTTTTGCCAAACATCGAGGCTCTTTTCAACTGCACGCTGCAGCAAATATTTAAACCGTTACACACATCACACCTAAAGGCTGCTTAGAGAAACCAGAGTCATCTCCTGTCTCCTGCAACTAAGCAGCTTTTCTGTAGCAGTCAGGGATTAAGCACCTAGCTTAGGGCCATTTCGACATATGATTTCTGTGGTTATTACTCAGTGAGCAGAGAGAGCATTAGTCATTTACTTTACTGACTGGTCTAAGAATTTGAACTGGCAACCTTCCAGGGTCCTGCTAATTTCTCCGGGCTGTTGCCACTCAGCAGTGCACACGCTGGACAAGAGAGCTGAGATGTATGGTGCGAACCCTCTGCTTTAGCCAGTTGCAGAATGGCAGTTTTGGTCCATCTGTGAAATGGCTTTTAAGTCAGATGGTCAACAATTTAAGTAGGGACAGAATCTCCTCTACAACCCTACAACTGCAGGGGACAGTGGCAGGTTTTCGTGTCACACGGAGGATATGCTTTCCAGCAATATAGCTGGAAAGCATGTCATGATAACACATTTTATTTCAGTCGATATCAATAATAATTAAATTGCTTTTCTTGTTTGTATATATACCGGGCTTTGCAAAAGTTCTGTTACACGGTTTCATGATCTTTAGAGACATTTACATGTTGGAGTGAAAAATTCCATTAAATAAACAAAGTTCTACCTTACAGGCAGGTGTCCTTAATACAAATTTTTTCTCCGGTGAAGTTGTATCAAGATGGAAGTCAAAAGAGTTGAGATATCTGCTCTCCTTCATGCTGGCCACAACAAGTCTGACAGAGCCAAGCAGCTGAACATCAGCCGGATGACCGTCCACAGAGTTGTGGAGAGGCTCAAGAATGGTGAAGATCTTTCAGTGATCTTTCAAGAATGGTGAAGACCTGAAAGATCTTCACCATTCTTTAGCCTCTCCGCGACTCTGTGGACAGTCATCCGGCTGATGTTCAGCACAAAGGAGAGCAGATATCTCAACTCTTGACTTCCATCTTGATACAACTTCACCTGAGAAAAAAATCTGTATTAAGGACACCTGCCTATAAGGTAGAACTTTCAGTTTATTTAATGGAATTTTTCACTCCGACATGTAAACGTCTCTAAAGATCATGAAACCGAGTGTAACAGAAGTTTTGCAAAGCCCGGTATATATATATATATATATATATATATATAAATGAACAAACACAGAAAAGAACTTGACCTTTAACCACCCTACTGTGAATTTAACTACTTTAGCCTGTTTATATTTAGCAAAAGAATCAATCTCAACTTGATACACATTAAATATAGAAAGAATGTAGGCACAAGGATGGTGACTGGGGTGAAGGTTAGTGACTAGTCTGAACCGGATGTCACTGGATGGAGATTTTGAACCAGCCTCTACGCCCACCCAATGTCATGCCTATCAGCACTTACAGCAGGCTGCAGAAAACATGTATCTTAAATAAAGGCAGTAGTGGACACAGGGTCATGGATGTTAAGACCATGAAGTCTGTCTTGCAAGGGTAACTACTGATCCCTGCCAACTATAATCTCCAGCAGTCACATACAGACTGCATGGAAGCCACGGTGAATGATGGAGAGCAAAGGAGCTCCAGTGTTAAAGGAAACGTTTGTAAAGCTGTTCATGAGGCAGGAAGGAAGCATCTTTGGGGTTTGTTCAAGCAACTGAACTCTACACTTTTGTTGTGTACGAGGGTACTTCAAAATGTTCTCAGCCTCACCCAGAAGCAAGGGGTGTAACTCCCATTTTAGGGCACAACTGTATACTATAATATACTGTTTCCCAAATTTTAAAAAAATCACTTGTGCAGTAGCCATTTTCAGAGTGATGATGAAATGCTGCTGTTGAGGAGAATCTGGAGCCTGAAGATGTGACTTTCTTCCAGAAAGGGTTAGTAAATTTTGAAGATCCGTGCACCAAGTGTATTAAAGTTAAAGGAGATTGTGTTAAAACATAATGCAAGCTGAGAAGCATCCTTACACCTCATTGTGGTTTGCAACTAATGCATTCAATTCAAATTAAGAAACATGAAGCATCTAACATTCATTGTTTTATCATGCAGCCCAAATAAATTATATTGACTTTGGTAACCCTTGACCTCTGCTCTGGTGCATTCGTGAAGATGACCTTTTGGCTTTGTAGTGAAATGTCTTGACAAATAATAAATGGATTGCTATGGAAATTTGTACAGGCACTCATGGTGTCCAGAGGATTAATCTTTTTCACAGTCATTATGGATTACATTCCAACTGGGTACATATGTTTATAGTGTTTATAGACTTCATGTAGCATCATCACGTCAAATTTAAATGCCTCCAACATTTTTATGTATCCTACATTTTATCTACTTTACAGTGAGCGTGGCAGAATCACAGAGCCACAAACCTAAATGTATCTGGTAGGTTTTTGTGATGTCTGACCAGAAAAAAAACAACATGCCTAGTGACCCACTTAGAATTTTTTCCATTCAGTTTGTATTTTTCTCTTACTGTGCAGTAAATCCAGCCTGGGCATGAATCTTTTCCTATTTTTTTCCCCCCTTAAACCACACTCAAGCAAACACTCTCAGACATCATCACACACTGAGAGGCGTATACAAATATGCAAACAAACCTAGCCGAAACCGACTTGAGGTGGCACACATCGCACCGCAGGAAAGGCAAGCACTGCACGCAGGGGACAGTGTCATTCAAAATGACATGAGGGAGAGCAGGAATTGAAAGAGAACAAAGTAGTACCTCTGAAGATACACGCAACTCTGCAGACATCACCACACCCATGCTTCCCGCTGATATGCACCCACAGCACACAATGAAAAAAAAAACAACAACAAAAAAAAAAACAGTGGAAAGCAGCTGAAAATTTGGTTTGTAGCAGCATGGGAATGAGTAATGCGTGTTGAAGGCTGTCTTTGGAAGCCCTTGGAAGGATGGATGTGTGGCAGCTTGAGGCCTGGTGATCTGTCTTCCACTGTCGAGATTTATAAATACCTGAGATGTGACAGTGAGGACAGCTCCTGGATACAGACAATGCCCATGTACAAAAAAGCATGCGTGTGAGCGCAACACGAGAACAACACACCTGTGCTCGTGCACGCAGAAACACATACGCTGCTAAGAAGTGTAAATACATACAAAAACACCTGCGCACGAAGCCACAGAGGTGCTCTGCTCGGAGGCTATTTTTATTTTAAGACCACATGCTTGGAGGCAATTTTTCAGAGGAGACAGGGTTCAGTCATTGCAAACCAACTGATTAATCTTCATAACTGCCCTTGGTGCAAAAACAGATGTTTTTCCCTCCTCTCCATAGGGCAGCTGTTAAAATCAGTTCATCTTTATTCGCCACCAGATGTATTCAAAAAATCATATCTGGTCTAATTTGTTCTTTTTTTAAAACTACAACTTAGGGTCAGAACAGTCAAAGTCTTTTCTAATGATGCTAATGTGAAATTATCAGCTGATCTAAACTAATGATGTGGCACAAATTAAGAGAAATAATTAGGCATTTCTCCTCCATTCTTGCTCTCAATGTGTCAAAACGGTGGCCTAGTTGTCTCATCAGTGTCATTGGCAATGTCAGTGTGATGGAGGTTGTGCTTAAGAGTTTAAGTGCGTGAGTACGAGGGGGTTGGAAAAGGGAGGAAGAGGGCTAAAATAAGCCTTCAAACATTTTTAGATCGCTCGCTGGCCAGACTGTGGTCCCAAACATTCAGCATACCATCAAGCTGCTCTCAGGCTCCAGCCATGTGGGGAGTGATCCACATTATTGGCAGCAACATCGGGGGGATTGACTGGATGAGTGGTTGGATGAATGCACTGAAAGCATGTGAAAACCGCTCTGAAACACATTTTACACCCAAGTAACCCTCGAGCTTCAGTAATTTAATAAATGTGAGCAATCACATACATGACAGAAATAAAATCCCACTAGATCTGACAGTAAAAGGTAAGGACGGCACAGAAAGCAAGTTTTTTCACTGTTTTGTCTCAGCATGTTTCCATATTAGAGTCCGTTATTTCCCTATTATCTATATAGGTATTTTTATTGACCAATTATTGATAAATTTATAAACTGATAAATAATTTCAGGTCTGATATGGCCCTCTCTCTCTGTCTGGCATCACTTCATAGTTTCAGAAATGTTTCTAAACCAGAGAAGGAAAAAATTAAGCAAGAACACAATTCCACAAACTAGGAAATTAACTTCTCTCATAGTGGCTAAGGCTACACTAACAGCTAGCAGCTATTATAGAAGGCAGCCACAGATTAACCTGAAACAGAGTCTGGGAAACACTAATTACTAATGCTTTAAAAAAGTTGACCTTCATAGGCAATACAAGTGATAGAACAGTGAAAGATTTAAAAAACTAGAGAACAGCAGAAGTAATTACAGGAATCAAATCTCAATCAAGGGGTTGCACAGTGGTGTAGTAGTTAGCACTTTCGCCTTGCAGCAAAAAGATCCCCGGTTCAAATCCCGGCTTGGGAATGGGATCTTTCTGCATGGAGTTTGCATGTTCTCCCTGTGCATGCATGGGTTTTCTCCTCCCACAGTCCAAAAATATGCTGAGGTTAATTGATTACTCTAATTTGCCCGTAGGTGTGAATGTGAGTGTGATTGTCTGTCTGTATATGTAACCCTGAGACAGACTGGTGACCTGTCCAGGGTGTCCCCTGCCTTCATCAGAGTCAGCTGGGATAGACTCCAGCACCCCCCGCGACCCTAGTGAGGATAAAGCGGTGTATAGAGAATGGATGGATGTAAATCTCAGTCAAAACAGAGGAGAGCGTCCGAATTTATTCATTCCTACTTCTATTTTACATTTTTAGTTGTAGTCACCCTTATTAATGAAGAAGCCCAGCTTTGAATAACAGATTCTCTGTTATCATATGCAGTTTAAACACTACATTTAATATCAGTTATTGCCCTTTCTCGATTACCAATAATCACCATCGGTATTGACCCTGGGAAAACCAATATCTCTCGATTCTGAGTTTGCACATGCTGTTGTGTACATCTTTATTCTTGTGTCCTCAGCTGGACTCAAACTTGCACCAGTTTAATAAAAAATGTAAAAAAAAAAAAAAAAAAAAAACAGATGTCACTTAGCTGCTTCAACAACACAGTATCTTTTCAGGCAATTAGAAGTAGAGCTTTGAAATAAGGATTATGAATAGGTCAAGTTTTCAGGTTATTGTACCTAAAGGAAAGAATTTGTTTTGCAGGATCACAAATTTAAAATGCAAACATATTCAGTGTATCAAGTGTAGCACATTCGTATCCTACAGCAAGGAACTATATTCTTGCACATATCAAATTCTTTGAACTTGATATCAATAGAAAGCGCTTATGTGTCACATTCACCCACGCAGGAAAGCATATAGCAGCCAGTTTAGTTTTCACCACTTTGGTTTCTGCACTGTGCTCCAAAAAACTTTAACTAACCAGATGACAGAGCCAAGGATCACACCACCAACGCTACAGTTAATAATTTTGACCTAAACTTACTGCAGTGTGTTCTCAGCCGTGTTGTTGTTTTTTTTTTTGCCACGCTATTCTTAAGTTGTAAAACAAGTGTGTCCAAACTCAAGGAAGCACATTTGACACTGCAAATGTGTTGTGTCTTTTGTGTTCAGCAACCTGTCGGAGGTCTACATTTTACTGCAAACATACAGTGGCCTTGAGGGAAGGAAGAGATGTGAGCAGTCTGACTACCATTACGCTGTGTGTGTGTGTGGGTGAGGGTAGGTGGGGTGCCATTAGGGCAGCCTACTGAGCTGTGCAGCGAGTCGATGGCCTGGGGCCCTCGTGTCAAACCTGTTTAAAAACGCTTCGGCTTATTCACGCCGTCCCCTCCACCATTTGGCCGGTGCGCTTATAGCCAAGTGATCTTTCTCCTCCCACTCCACATCCCTCCGTATCACACTGTCCCCTGCAGTTTATTTTCAATTCCTGCTCAGTGGGTGTTCTTTCCGTCCATTATCATTTCCTTCAGCCTCTTTTTGGACAGACTTGGCTTCCTAAGTTGCCAGCTATGTATGACCTCTTTTCTCTTGAGGTAGCATTAAATATTCTTTACTAAAGTCTGAAACTGAGTTCCAGTTTGTGTTCCAGTTTTCCAAACCGTTTTTCAGTTTGATCTACAAACTGTAGAAAAACAATATAATGCATACATATAGAGATATATTCCTTTTCAGATCCCTGATACAGCCCTTAAACAAACACTGTGTACTACCAACTCAAATAGCACTTTATTCCATCTACATCTTTACTCTTGTGTCCCCAGTTGGTCTCATACTTGGACAAAAACAAAGTGTAACAAAAAATATTTAAAACAGGTCTCACTTGGCATCTCAACAACAGACAACACATGATCTTTTCAGCCAGTTTGCCTCTTCAGACCCCTGAGACTACACTTAAAAAACACAATGTTTTAAATAACTCATGTAGCACTTTATTCCATCTACATCTTTTTTTCTGTGTCCCCAGCTGGCCCTACACAAAAGTTTAACAACAAACTAAAAATAGGTCTTACTGAGTTGCTTCAGCAACACAAACTGTTTTCAGGCAATTGAAACAATAGTTCTGAAATAAAGCTACATATTTTTAAATAAATTCATACATTTAAAAAAAAAAACACTATGTTTTGACCAGCCCACATGGCACTATTCCTGTGTCCCCCAGCTGGTCTTACACAAAAGTTAAGGACAAACTAAAAACAGGTCTTACTGAGTTGCTTCAGCAACACAAACTGAAACAATAGCTCTGAAATAAAGCTAAATATTTTAAAAATAAATTCATAAATTTGAATAAAGAATAAATAAAAACACTATGTTTTGACCAACACACAAGGCACTTTATTCCAGTGTCCCCAGCTGGCCCCATACTTGTAAAAAAAATTAAGTTTATCAACAAATTAAAAGCAGGTCCCACTGAGAATGTATGAAAGTATAGCTTTATTCAATAAATTTCCACCAAAAAACACACAAAAACAATGCAAATAAACACTGTTTTCACTAACTTACATGGCACATTATGTACAAACCAGACGTAAAGCTTTCGACACACTTCTCCTCGCCAGCATAAAACTGTGTTAAATGATGTGTTGGTACAGGAAATTATAGTAATGCAAGCTTAAAGGTGCAATATGTCAGATTTACACTCTACTATGTCATAAAATTAAATGCCTATAAATCTGCATATCTCAGGGTGTTTATTGAGGTCGTGTTGAGTGCTTCAGATTCCTGAACTACTCTTAATGAGCTGTTTTTTTCACCGTGTCCTGTCAGCCACCAGCTCTGCTCAGCCATAATTCTGTACAGTCAACAATTTGCTATCTTCATTTCAGTCAGCATTTCTCTCATCTGTCATGTGTGGGGTTTTTTTTTATCTTCTATTGCTGACATTTGCATAGAAAATATACATAGTGTCTGATTTTATCTGTGTCACACATACGTGCAGATATAAGTAGTTGCCACTATGAGTCCATGTCAGCTTCCTGACTTCTCTTCCTCCAGCAGCTTTAATGCTGTTAACCTTTTTAACTTTACAGCGCTTTCTAACCACTAGACTGTAGTGCATCCGCTAAAGCACTTTAATTAAACTTGGCTACTAAATTGCTTACTGTCTCCCTAGTTGTGTGTTCTCATTAACACTTTAATACTCTCCAATTTTTAATACAGACCTTAGTTACAAAGTATCAAAATGCTTAAGAATGAAACGTAAAATGATAAACTCTACACAGTAGGCTTATCAACTTTAAAATAATGCTTTTTTTAAACATCTATTGTGCTGGTCAACACCATAACTCCTTTTGTGAAGAATCCATAATGGATGTGTAAATAGTTATATTAAAACAGAATTTAATTATATACTAAAAATAGCTCTAATTATATATTATACAAGAGATTTTTGGACACACAAATAAACATCTTTAAACCCACTGGGGAATGATTTGCACTTGTGTAAAAATGGTTCATAAATATTATGTTACACACTAATGATTTGTTCACTACACAGCTGTAGTCTGGTTCATAAATAAAATGTAACTGGAGACACAGCATTTAACTAAATAATCTAGCTTTACACCTACATGATAGCCGATAGTTGTGTTTATCTACTGCTTTTAAATGATAACTGAGGAAATTGAAAGTGTTGGGTAAGATTGACTCATGGCACTGCGTACAGAAATGATAGAGAAAGTAGCCATTGTAATAATTCAGATGGCACATTTGCAAAATTGGCCTTTCAGTTTTCATCTCATGCATTTTGTCTGTATTTCCACAGGTCCAACCCTTCAATATCCAGAACCTCACCAGTAACACCTCCAGGCATGTTATTTACATGTTGACAGGCTTGTCAAATCTCTGATGAACCTTGGGATGTGAACCTATAATATCCTCCCCCAATCACGGATGGAGCATACAGACAGATTCAGATTCTTGCTATCAAGGTCTTGCATCTAAATCAGCCGACACACAAAAATCTGCAGCACACACACCATGCATTGTTTCAGGGTGAGATGAAATCTGCAATCTGTGCACACAGGCTCTCTTGTACTAAATATTTCATTGACAATAAACATTGGAGTGATTGATGTGAGGCTGAGTCAGTCAGAGAGGAAGGAAAAATAGGGGAAAAGAGGAAAAAGAGAGGGAGATAAAGCACGGAGGAGAGGTCGAGGAATGAAAAGAGACAGAGACCTACAGCAAATCCTGCTCATCATGTTGCTACAATAATAGAGGATTAGAGGTCAACGCATGCTTCGAGTGAGAACACTTTTTTAATTTTACACATTAGGGCCTGGCCTTGTTTGTAATGAGACCCTATGATTCATAACGCTTGCCGTGCAAAAGAGGGGGCGGCCAAAGTGCTGGAAATGAAGGCCAAGCGCTCACTTCTCCAATGGGCAATTTAATTACTGCAATCAGATCGAGAAATACTGAGAATGGCTTCAGTTTCTCTGCAATATCTCTCCCTACACTAAGAAACATGGCTTTGTAAAACTCTAAAGGGCCCCTTTCTCCAATGATCACCTTATTAAAGCTTCTTTTTCTCTCCTTCACTTGCTGTAAACGGGCCAAGAGATGGCAGCTCCTCAGAGACAAAATGGCCTCTGAGATCTAGGTTTTATCCCCTTCCTGTCGTCATGGTTTTACACAAACCAAGGCCGAAATCCCCTCCTGCCCAGCAGTACAGTAGGACTCATGAATAAAACATACGGACCAAGAGGAATGATAGCACGAGAGCCACAATGTATTAATAAAACCTTTGCATTCATCTGTGACTCAGTTGTCCTCCTAAGGCCGGCCACAATTAAAGATTAAATGAATTCTTCTTGGAATAAGTACTCATATAACAACCTGGGGAAAGTAACAAAAACTGGTGGAAACACCAAGCTTGCTGTTTACTATGTGTCAGAAGAAACAACACGAAATGGTGAGAGAAAATTGACTCTTAAATATATGTAGTTCAAACAATAATAATAACCATTTATGTAGCGCGATTTGAAAACAGGGTTTAAGAGGTTATTTGGTGGACAAGCCGAAAAAGAGGATACTCAGGAAGACAATAAAACAACAGAAAGCCAGTCAGGCCAAACAGACATAAGAAAGACCAGAGAAGCAAACAATGAAGAAACAAAATAAAGCGCCATTAAAGACACAAAAGGCAAAATACAGACTATCAATATCACCGAATAGAACAAGTACTAAAGGATAGAAATAAGATAATAAAAGCATCAAAAAATGCTACATCAGAGTTCAAGTGATAGCACTGGCAGATACTACTTGTAAACTGTAGTCATTTCTATGAGTAGTCAGTCTTAACTTTGGATATTAATGTTGGATGAGCTGGATGACCAGCTGTATTTACAGCCAACGCAAGTTAGCTTTAAGCCAGTGCTAAAACTCCATGACTTGGTTGAAAGTCATGTCTGGCATGTTTCCAGTTGATGGGGTTCTCTAAAGCTAATACTAGAAATATACATGCTATCCTTACTAGATTATGAAAAAGAGCAGCAACAATTGTATTTGTGCAGGTTAGTGCTAGTTAGTTATAGTATCTACTCTCAATATAATAAACCGAGGATGTTTTGGATACTTGGTCTTGCTACAGCGACTAACATGATGATCATTTTAGACAACTCAGTTTCAACATGTTTGTTTGGAGCCAACCAAACTATGAGCAGGACAAAGACACATGTACCGCTGACATACTAGCAGCCTGGTGCTGCTGAGGGGGATGGCTTCAACAGGGAAGCTTCTAGCAAAACGTGTCCCCACAAAACAATCATCTAATTATGCCTCAGGACATAATGTAGGTTGTAAGGAGTAAGCTAAGATTTACAGCTCAGAACAGACAAACACAGTGGTTGGACGTGTTGTGAGACAGAATTCTCGGGGTCACAATGTTATACAGGAGCAGTTTAGAAAAATTACATTAAAAACTGGACATTAGGAGAATTCTGAATCCTCTGAACCCCCAAAACTCAGAGGGTTTAGAAGGCATGTTTATAAAGATTGTTGAAATTACAGCCTTTATCGGAGTCAGAAACTGTAAAAACACAAAGAATCATCAGTTTTTAGCTTTCTGGTGGTCCTTGAACTACTACTCTGTGACATGCCGTTCCATAGAGAAACATATCCAATGCTAAGCTAAAAACTATGACATTTCATCAGAATCATTGTATTCTCGAATTATTTGAGCATTAGCCAGGAATAAAACATTTGCATTCACCAGGCTCTGTAAAAAAAATAAAATAAAAAAATAAAAGCTCTGCGCTCCTCTAAGCAAACTGAAGCCATGAGAGACTTTGTAGCAACCATTAGCCAAAGATTCACGTACTACTTGGCTGAACTGGGTTGAACTGCATAGTGTGCCTACACAGAGCTGACAAAAACAATTATGAAAATGAATTAAAAATGTAAGTAGTTAAGTATTTATAGTAGGTAGAGTCACATTTTCTCCAGCGATGTTAACACCTTGGTGTACTTGGGAAAACCTTTGTACAGGGTTTTTCAATTTTTGTAAAATGACTAAACAAAGAAATATAACTTTTCTTTTTTAATGATTTATGGCATTATAGCTTTGTCATACTGCGCAAAAGACATATCTGCTTCGAGCTATGGTTGTGCTGTTTCCACAGAGGTGCAGAACTTTGAATTACAGTGAAAAATGAGCCCAGAGTGCGAAAAAATGTGACGGGAACAAAAAAAAAAAAAAAATCATCCCAAAAGCAGTTAGGGTTCAGAGGGTAAACCAGCCTCAAATGGGGAGACCAGACCACGAAATGGTTAGGGCACATACCATATGGGTACATCTGCCCTGAAAAGCGAATTCCCGGTGGGATCATGTGCAGCATGTTTTTCAGGTCGTCTCTTTCCCAGCTTCCTGCCTCCCTTCGCTGTCCTATCAATTAAAGGCTAAATAAAAAATAAACCTTTAAAAACATGGATTCTATGGAGGTAATGTGGGACAAAATCAACAGCCCTTCTTCTGTGTCAAAATACATTCCAAAGTTTATCTGGAGTTAATGAGGCTTCAGTAGCCTGAGGTAGTAAAATCAAGTAATTATCTTCCAAAGTTACTGTGTTTTCAGTAGAAATTTCCTCTTTTTGTTACTGCTCCTCCACTGCAGCTCAGCACATAAATACTGTTTGGGGAAATGGGAATTTTGTACTAAAAAGGCACTAACTTTGGAAGATATCCACTTGATCTTATTAATTCAGACTGCTGAGGCCTCATTAACTTCAGATAAATCTCGAATGTAGTTTTACACAGAAGGCGTACTCTGGATTTTTTCCCCCATCACTTTCACTGAAAGCAGATTCAGAGGGAACTTCAAATGGCCAGTATAAACAGGAAGAATGATTTTAGCAACAAATAAACTGTCTGAACATTCATATGAACAATTGAAATATTGTTTTTATCGAGATTTTGCAACACCGACAACCTCTCTAGAACAATACCCTCCTGAATGACTGTATGTTATGTTATCTAGTATTTCCATCCATGTTCAAGACTAGCTAGCTGTGTCAGCAGATAAAACATCCATTTAACCTTTTATTGAGCAGGCACAGCATGAGAATGTACAAGCACCTCCAGATTGTGTATCTGCTGTTCACTTGTCTGTAATGCCATGCTCTGTGTGGAACATACAGTTCCAACCTTTAAGAGTACAGCTTGAACTTGGGAAATGCCACGACATTAAGTGAGTGGAGAACACACTTAATAGTACGACTGCATAATAAATATATATATTTGAGTAGCCATGTCATGAATGTTATATTTTCTGTTCCGGCACAAATAAACATGAAGGAGAAGGGGATTTAACTTAACATTAGGTATTCACAAACTCATTTTGTCCACTTAAATGAAAAACAGCTTATAACTAAGGATCTATACTTGATTTTTATGAGTACTGGTACGCAAACATATCTGAGACAAACAATTTCAAGTACACTAGGTACAGTAACTGCAGTCAATAAACGTGATGTTCGGATGTGTAGTGCACAAGTGAGCATGGCGAGAGCCTGAAAGGTTAGGTTTGAACTTAAGCCTTAATAGCAGAACTTGTGCACCATCATCCATCTCCATCTACAGAAGATGACAAGACCCGTGTAAGGCTAAAATTGAATGTGGAGATGCGCTGGACGTCCCTCAGATGCAACACCGGCGTCTCGCGGTCCGACGCCTCTCAACAGCACGTATGTTTCAGTGAACGGCAGCATGTGCAGGCAATCTTGACGCATGTGTGTCCACGAGAATGTGTGTGCATCCGTGTGAGCCGAACACACCTGACAGATGAGAAAAGCTCGAGGCCCACCGGAGACCAATTTCCCCAGTCTGTTCCGAAGGCCTGTTCATTACTGTGAGCAGGAGGGAACAATACTCCACAGCCCGCCAACTTCATTTGCTGCCATTTTCTCTCATTCTCTCTCTCGCTCCTCCTGAAGCACAGTGCGCCACCCCGACTTCCCACAGTGCACCGCCGCACGCCTGTGAAGCCGAGATTGGTTGCAGTGGGCTCTCCAAGGTTTCAAAGCTGTCGCCGCTGCCTAGAATGTTTTCTCTCTCCCTCTATTTTTCATCTGTCATGTTTCTGAGAGCGAAAATAAACCAGACATCTTGGTTTTAGGGTTTTTTTTCTTTTTTTCTCTTGGTGTTGCATGTGGGCTCTGAGTTGGCACTGAAGAGAAGAGAGGCAGTGAGAAAAAAGAAAAGCAGCGACGCAGCCTGCATTTGAAGGATGCTAATACACTAAGATAGCAGCAAACGGAACTTGAATGGAGTATCCCGTCATGGACTGGTCTTTTAAAGTTTGTTTGGTTCTTCAATGCTCATGCATAAATATTTCCATATATAACGCAAGTGTTTCATTTCAAAAGATGATACTAAACAAATAAAAAGTCTCGAAAATGCGTCTGTGATTTTGTGCGAGACAGCATGCAGTGAAGCAGAAGATGCGATTTGTATTTCTGTAGAGAGTCAAAGCTAAAATTAGATGGCTGATGTACAATAACGATACTATATCATGCCAATGCATGTAGCATATGATGGATCCATGCGGAAAATGAGATCTCATTTCACATTTCTTGCAACACTTATTCTTAGCGTGCAGGAATACAGACAAATAGAACCATCAGAAGGAAATTGATCCTTTGCATGAATCAGTTTTACAGGCAGCTCACAGATGGGTGTGCTTACAGCGGCATGCCGAATAAATCAGGTTTGTAATGGTCCCTACTGCAGGCATGACAAAAAGTCTGAGAGAGGTACTGAATCCCATATGGGCTCATGGAGCGACCAGTGACGGAGTGTTTTTCTGAGTTAGATGCCGCCTCTTGAAAATGAAGGGTATTCAGTAAGTAAGGCATTTCTCTGTGGACCCAAATGTTTCCTTGAACTATTTGCTTTCAAGGGTGAATATCAATGATCTGTGGGAATTAGACTCTGCTCAAGAAACAAACATGTTTGAAATTGAAATGCTGAATAAGATACTTGTTCAGACAGAATCTGGATACGAAAAAAAAATACTTGCGTCTGTTTTTGTGACAAAGACATCAAACCCCCGGAGCTGTGACTGTCTGCCAATACTCATTGTAAAACATGTTATGTATTCACTTTAGTAAATGTTTAACCTTGATTTAAATACCCCACAAACAGACACTGAAATTTTTAACAGCTTTAAATAGAGATAAAACAAGCCAGCAGCTACAGGAGACAATAACTATGCTTTTTCATGATTCAGTGTTTCAGCCGCTGATGTATGTGATTACATGTATCAGCTGCTCTCGCACTACAGAGCTTGGACACTGTCCTAAATCTTCACAAGCAGAGATCCTGAGCTAAATATGAGCTTCTGTGCTGACTGGATATCGGCAACTGGGTCTAGACTGATTTTCACCTTTCTGCCAAATTACTGTCATTGTGTTGAATGGCAGATATGGGGGAGCTAATGCACATCAGGCGAATTAGTATGCCCCTGAAGTGCTCGGTGCACTTTGTCAGGAGGAGAGGTGATGTAAGAGGGGATAAATATTGCAGTTTCCCCCTGACCTGGGGCGCATCGTCCCCCACACAGCAACACACTGCCCCCTCTGGGCTGGTAATGGAGATTATATACTTTCAACAATTTACACAGCATTTTTTAAAAAAGTGATATATCTACATTGCAGTGATCTGGGAGCATCAAAGCCCCCCAGTTATTTAATGAACAGAACAGTATTTAACAAGGTGGGTGCACCTCCCATAACAAATCAGTTCAATCATATTCTGTATACATGATATATAGTTAGGAGGGAAAGCCTGAAAACTCAAATAAAAATAAATAAAGGTGTTATTTGAGAACACAATGATTACTTGATAAATAAAATATAAAACAAGCCAACTAAAGATCTTGCACTTTGGTTTTCTATTATTTGATATTTTAGAGACTGAAGGATTTAGCCAAAAATATCTGTATCAATACTTTAATTAGTTGCAGCCTTGATCGTTTGAACCTGCAATTTAAGCAATGGTATCGCTTTGCTATCTGCCTCTTTTTTACCACTGTGAGGAAGAGAAAACTTAGACAAACATGTACAGACACATAATGATCCCTGTAGAGCATTCATTATTTGTGAGCTGAACAAAACAGGATTTTAGGGAAACAACGTACACTCAGTTGGGGTGTTTTGTTGCTTGCTCATCATTCAGAGCCACCTATTAAGGCCTGAGCAGGAAAACAAAGATTTAACTTCACACTGCCACTAGGCCAAACAAAGACGAAATTAGCTCCCTTTGGACGAGCTAAAATTAGTGCAGTCTAGTTAAACAGCCACATTTCAAATAGTAGCAACAGAAAACAAAAGGCCTAAGCCCTATTTGCATGGTCCACCCTTTTTGTAAAAAAAAAAAAGCAACTCATGATCCATGCAAGTGCAGAAGGATGATTAAGTTGTTGAGTGGAAGGCTGCCAGTGTGACTTGTTTTTTATAATGTAAAAGAAACCTAAGCTTCCCTTCCTTTCGTGAGTTCATCCATCATTTTGTTTGATTCACTTTAAATGTTGTTGAAATAAATCCACTCAAGACTGTAAGTGGGTCATTCATTTATAAATGTGCCACCTGATTTGACTTTATCACCAATCTCATGACTTCGAAAAGGGATTCATACCACAATACTACACTCTATTCGATCCAACCACCATCATTCAATAGTGTTATCTCAGGTATTTAGACATTTTATGTTACCACTTTAGTGTTATATCTGACAACAAAACAAATGACTAAACATCTGCATACATTCAGACTATCATAAATCCTCCAACTACAGCAGAAACTCACAAGGTTACAGATTCATTCCTTAAAAAAAAAAACAGCGAAGAAGATAGCTGCAGGAGAGGATCAGTGATGAGGGTAACACTTGAGATGTCTGTGTTACTTCTGGATCCTTGCTGCAGATTTTTTCACAAATACATATGGGGGTACAACGAAAAGTAGAAAGGTTAGCGTAGATCGAAAGATGAGAAATGCATGTTAACTACAGTGAAATTTATTCACAAATTGCTCTTCAGACATGAGGGGTTTTTTTTGCCATTAAGTGCTTCACAAAGAACACAGGTCATGAATAAAGATGAAAAGAGTACAGAAAAGAAGAAAGAACAAGCATTTCACAAATGTTTTGTTATGGGACAGAGCTACAGAGTGTGTGCAGGGAAAGAAATTCAGCTTTGGACTGGCTGATGGGGTGAGGTGGCTCGAACTGGGTCGTGATTTATTACATATGAGCATGCACGCTTTCCTGTGCACTCTGAACGATAGGCACACATTCAGAAAAAGTAAAGAGACAGATTGGTACAAACTTTATTTGGACTGTCCACTGGCCCACCAATGCAGCAGCCTGCTGGGATTTGTCCCAATATCCCTAACGGACGATACACCCCTGTGTGTGAGTGTGCTGCTCCTGTTAAAATGTGAGCTAATTACAGAGAAGGAACAATAATGCCCTGGAAACTTTTATTGTAAATGAGATTTCACATCGACGAATTCAAGGTTAAAGTCAGGCCTTTAAGAATTACTAACACCTTAAATTTAAAAAAAAGACATTAACATACTCAGTAGGCAAATTTGAAGAAAAATACAACAATTTCTGGTGTCTATCAGTCTACACTGAGTATGAAAGCACGTGCACAGCAACATAGCACAGGGCTATTAGACGAATGTAATGCATCCTTACAGCTTCATGGCAGTAAGGTGTATAAAGAGACGATATTGCTTGTCCCAGGACTTTTCCTGAGGGACTTGTTGGAGGAAAATGATTTATTGTTCAGAGTGCACAAAATACTATCCATCAGAGTCAGTGCTGTAAGTTAGTCATGGTGGGCATGAGTTTTTGAGTGGTGTCTTCCAGTAAAAGGATGGGAAACCCCAGTTTTCCTGGAATAGGAATTTACTTACACAACTTTATTGAGCAGATTTTTTTTTCGCCATTACAAAGCAGTCAACGTCATTCATGTACTGTTTGTGCTTTAAATCGCACTGCACAACAAAACCTTACACCTCAGCATACAGCACTAGAACCACAAAGAGAGAAGCTTTGAAGCTATTATGAATTCATCACGACTGAGAAAAAGAAATGGATGTTTGAACATGTACAATTTCATGACAACCAAGAAAATTCAATCTGAAGACAACATAATAGCACTGAAAGCTCCAGACAACAACAGGCTGTTGTGTCAACACAAAAACTGCCCTTTTCGAACATTTGTGTTTCTTCAGCTTTGAAACAAAACATCACCTGCCTTGTCCACTGAAGCATGATATGGATTGGACAGCTCGACTGAGAGTGCTAAAGGTAATTCAATACTTGTTCTCTTGCTGGCATTATGGCATGTTAGAGACTGGTACTGGGTGTTAGGAGATGTGTCCTACATGAGCATGCCCTGAGTTAACCTCATCTATAAATATGGGAATTCTGAGAGTGGAGGGCTGTGTGGACATTTTCTGCTTGGAACAGGAAGAAAAGGGTTCATTGGATGCTTGCTCCTGGGGACAGACTAAGCCTATTGGATATCATTCATTTGAACTAGGAAGAAAGGAAAACCACTGGCTCTATCTTGTTTGGAAAATGATGACAGGAGGTCCACCTGGGCTGACCAAATATCAACAGCTTTGATCCAATATTTAAATCCAGTTGGAATTTGTATCGAGGTGAGCGGGAGTGCACTTTTTTGATGATATTTTCAGATGTCGTAAGGAATGTAAATTATAATTTAGATGTGAAATTGAATAATTCCTGCCATTTTGTGGTGTTTAAAACTGTATATTACTCCCATGTGAACCCAGATAGCACTAATCGGTTGAAAATGTATTGATTTAATGGATGACTGAAAACTGCATAATTCTAATCTAATCACACCGTATGAATCACTGCATGTGGGTCTTATATAACCAGAAGATGCAGATGAATTTACCGCACATTGCCTTTATCACTATGCTTCTGTTTTTTCTAAAAACTATAGATTAGCCTGCCCGCCTCCATGCTATCTGCTGTCTGCCTGTCCATCCTTGTATTTCTTGGCTCAGCTCATTCCCAGCTGAACTAGCCCTGGCTCTATGCATGTCAGCCTAAGGGGCCTGTTTGTGGATATGTGCTCGTGAGCAAGTGCGCATGTGCAGATTGTGTGTTTGTCCTACCTGGCACAGTGCATACGATCCCCAAGGACCCTCAAGTGCGTGAGTATGTGTGTGTGCTCGCGTCTCTCCAGCTGTCTCCTCGCATCCATCCGTTCTGATGACTGAACTTCAGTGATTCTCTGGGAGCTGCTACCTTTAGGGCTCCACCCAAACGCACACATATTCCAAACAACGCTACTTGGCTCTGGAGCCTTATCGCACAGTGAAAGGCGGCTGCACATCAGTCAGAGCAACCCGCAGAGGAAACCATCTTATTTGTCACAGACCAGTGCTGGATGGATGGCCCGCTTCTCTGGAATCAAGTGAGCGCTACTAGACAGCAGAAAGCCTGCGGTTGATGCTAACGGACAACAGTTTCTGACATGCCATTGTTAAAGTCGTACAATAAATGCAGTGCCGACTGTCCTTTATCATATGTGCTACTCCAGTATTTTTTAACCTCGCTAGAAGTGGTGATTCCCGATGTTATCTGGAGGACTATATTCACCGAAGGCCCATAGAGCAGATATAGACTTATATTTTATTTATAGACCTTCACCATTCACTCAGCCCCGTCACAAAAGACCTCTACGGCCATTATTAACCAAACCTTCCCACACAACAAAGCAATGCACAACCTTACCCATACAAACTAGATACACACACGTCACTTTCTCCAATCACAACAGACTCGAAAATGTCAGTAAAGATTGTAACTGAAGTGATTAAAAAAAAAATGCAATCTCCTAAAATAATGATGAGGGATGCTCAATTGAAAATAACACAAAAGGAAAAAAAGGAACCTCGCTGGTTACTGGATATTTTAATTCACAGTTGACATAAAAGCAATTTGAGGAACTTCCACATGGTCTAACTTGCTGTTGAAACATTTATTTGATGGCAACATTACAGTGAAGTGCAAGGACAACATCACAACGCTCACTATATACTATATACACACAAGGCCTGCCTCAATCATCCAGTCAGTACTATTGAGATTTTTCTCTCTTTCTTCAAGTTGCACCTTCCTCTGATGCACCCATCGCTTGCTCAGATGTGCAGCAATGTCACAATGCCTGTCTTCTATACTATTTCATGCCTTACGCAGACAGAAAAGGTATAAATATCACTGACATTTCAAACCCCTTTGTGCATTCTGGCGACCTTAATGGAGTCCCTGACTTCCCTAACTGTCGCTCTTTTCTGCGAATATATAGAGAATTATTGCACACTTAAGTACAGTGAACAAATTTACACATAATGAAACATAAGCTGAATCTACAAAACCCCAGGACTTTGGCTCCTAACATCAAACAGCAATGCAAAGAGTAGTTTCTGCAACGTACTGGGATATAGCATCAAAAGCACACCAGGTCTATGTGTTTTGTGGAAGAAACATCTCCGGAGATCAGAATAGTCACACAAAGGCAGGATGAGAACCCTGCTGTTCCAAAGAGGTGCGAGATGCGATAATAATGTGCAAACAAAACAAGCAGAAAGACCAGCAAGCAAGGACATCAGTGAATAAACATGTTTGCCATATGCATCAAATACGCTGATGCCAATGAGGAGATTAAATTGTGACGCTCATTTTATGACACAGATAGAGCAACACAGCCAAATTATCTTTAGTGTGGAGTGCAAGTGCATCCCAAGAAATCGCTGACCAGGCATTGGCTTTACAGAAACAGTGTGAAAGGACAACTTATCCATGTGACACCAGCTTGCAGAGGATTTTGCACATACCAGTGTATGAGAAATGTTACTGCTGCTGGTTTAGTCAAACCCATGTACAAGGTGAAGGCTAAAGCTAATGGTGTATGTGCCCAGCATCCCCTCCTCCTTCTCCTCCTAGCTGTGCAGGTGTGTTGGTGTGAAGGTACTATTTAGTTTCTCACACACAAGTACACAACTGTTTGCAGATGTGCACAGAAGTGTGAACTTGCGACTTCCCAGACCACTTAGATTATGCCTGTATGTGAAGAGAAGTGCTGACAGTGAGCTACAAGTGCGGGATCGGCAGCGAGTTAATTAACAGCCACGTTTTCAGCTTCCCAAAGGAACCAACACCTGTGAGTCAAAGGCGGGGTGTGTGATCTAACAAAACTGGAGAAATCTCACCAATAATGAACATGCATTGAAGTACCACGGAATGCAAATACCACCGAGTGTCACCTCATTCTCTACATGTGATATTTCTCTTTGTGCTAAGACACTTACAGAGCCACAGCATTTGAAAAAAATGTTTGCACTTTTAAAAATTGACTAACACATCTGTGTCATCAGTCTTTGTCCTGAGCAAGCCAGAGTTTCTGCTTGAATTTCCATGAGGTCAAGCATTTCTTGTAGATTTAACTTGTTATACTGAAAGCTCCACAACATATCCACCCACAAACTACATTTATTAGTCACCCATCACTAAAAACCAATTCAAAGTCCATGAGGATTTGCAGCCTCGTACAAATAAAACTCATTCATCATTTTCCCAATTTTAACCCTCACTACAGTGTTTCCCATTTATGAAGCTGATTTGAAAACATTTTACCGTTATCAAGATGAGAGGCTTGCTTCTACTTTCCTCCATATTTTACTGCATCTATATTATTATGTCTTAAACCAATTCCACCTCTGGCCATCATTCTGTGAGCGCGAGTTAAATTGTACTGGTAATAAAGGATCTCACGCTGTGTGCGACACTCATGTCTCTCATTAGAACAAACAAGCTGTTTCTCTGATGGGGTCAATGTGCTGTGACTCCGCTATCCTGATGTCTGAGCCAAGAAAACAAGTCTCATATGTCTCTTAAGAGGAAGCTTTTCCATTTAATTAAGTTGCTCTTCAAGGTGTCAAATTGTTTGATGACTGTAAATGTTCTCCAACATTATTATGCACTAGTTAGGTTCAAAAACAAATGCCATTACTCAGTTGTTTTACTTCAAACAATTTTACATGCTAAAAAGGTTTGTTTGAGAAAAAGTACTACTTTTTACCGTTTGTGTATACCCGGCTCCTTTAAAAGTCAATATGCTAATGAATAACTTAACGTAGCATTAATTTGCATAGCATTGATTTTGTGTTTGTGGTGGCCTGATGGTCTACACACACCCCAGGAAATGTACGCGGCTCTTTAGCTGCCACATGTACCACTCTGGTTACCTGCTAAGATTTAGGAATGTCTTAGAGGCGCTTTTTATAATACAGTATTGTACAGCAAGATTTCAGAGTACATACTAACCCTTAATGTTACTAACCTGAATTTTTGTTACTTTATGTTGCTGTATGTAAGCTGCTGAACACTTCAATTTATTTCCCTCAGGATTAATAAAGTATCTATTCATCTATTCATCTATCCATCCATCCATTTGCCCTTTATCCTAAAAAACACTGATTAAGGGAATATTATTGAACCCTAAAATCAACCTGTAAGCTAAAAGATGCTAAAGTGTTCAGTAAAGCTGAGTATTACAACTGACACCTCCTTAATTATACATGCACATTTAAAGCATTCTTTATATAAAAACATGATTATTTAACTTTTTTTTTTACAATTCAGGAGCTATTAAGTATTGGATAATTATAAGAAACAATTCAAGTCTTTTGCTAAAATTGACTACCAATGCAAGTAATGTTTCTACCAACCAATCACAATCATTCCCAAACCTTAACAAGGTCTTTCATTCTCCAACAATCTCTGTATTACAATCGTATATTTAAAACTTTGATTTTTCCCATGTTGTGAGCAGCTGCTTGAGAAATGATTTCTAAGGAAGCTGTCACTGTCAACATGAATCTCAATTACTTTGAGCAGAACTTATAATACTCTTTTGCTTCAGTAAAAAGCAAATAGTCTTGACGTTCTTGAAGAACCAAAAGAAAAGTCCAGTTTCTTTGTACTGAAACTCTTGGGATCATTATCATCTGGATGACAGATTCCACACAGACATTATTATTTCTTGTTTGTATGCAGCCACTAGTATCTTAAAATTCTTGAAACCTGGCAAACAAGAAATAAGATATCAGTGTGAAACAGGCTGAAATAATCTCACTGCGCTGGCAGCTTTTAGTGAGGCATTTAGGACCCAAAATCAATTTGATGAGATTGTGATATTGTGCGGTGAATACAACACAGAGTAGAATGGAGTGACTCATACACTTGGATTTTACTGTGAAGAATATTGTTTATCTGTCCCTTTGCCAACAAAGAGAGGCTTGTGAATAGGAAGCATTACAGGATGCTACATTGAAAGCAATCAGGCCTTTTTGATGCAGCCACCATGCTAAATGATTAAGTTTCATTCTCCAAAGATTTCTGCTCCTCTGCCCAGATAACGTGCCCGGAGCAATGCACTGTAAAATCTGCCTGAACATCAGAATCTACAAAACCAGCAGTCATTTATTTCCAATTTCTTGATTTTTTCCCCCATTCAGTCAAATCAAATAGGACATAAAAACAAAGTATCAAATTCATCACACATGGGTGGTGTTTAAGTGGCGCACAGTGGCAAGAGCAGTTGTAGGAAATTACTCCGGGCCTAGTGAAATCTGACACACTGTGAAATCAACATTATTGATGTTAACCACTCACCACAAGACATTATTCAAAGATAAATTCCATCTGATATTACCTCTGGATTGGCGCTCACAGGTCCTTAAAAAGGGAAGACAAGACAGACTGTGAAAAAAGAAAAGGTAAATATTAATTTCAGCGCCCCACGTGGGATGTGGTATGATATGGCTTTCATTTCGCTGCCGCAATCAAATTTGAGAGTGGAAATGGCAACAAGCATCCAAAGGCCTGCTGGTAGCAGCGTGGCTCACAGACAAAGGCGCCGCTGGTGCCCTGCAAATGGCATGCTGCTTTCAGCGGCGCTATGATGCCTTCACTGAATAACAGGCATAATAAATCAACTGCCGGAAGAGAGATGGAGAGACAAAGGGTTGGGGGAGGAAACTGATGGGTGATGGGAAGTTTTTGAGGAAGATGGAAACAGGAGTGACAGGTGGAGGTGAAAAAAGAGAAGAAAGAAAAAGATGGGAAAAAAGTGACAGCAGCACACAAAAGCCCTAATGCTTGCTTTTGATTATCCTTGGTTCTCTCCGTGTTTGCTTTCTCATACTATTCACACTACAAAGCTCTTCCTGGACAGCTTTTAGCTCAACATTGCTTAGAAAATGTGCATAAAATATTGGTGTTCGAATCCGGAGGGAGGCTGTCTTTAATGTCATCTCACTGCAATATAAATCAGCCTTGCTCTATCTGACAGAGTGTGGACTGGAAACGGGGCTATATTTAGGTGGTGGGTTCTCTCTCATGATTAAACATGGTGCACAACAATTAACATTTTAAAGGTTAGTGTCTCTGCAGAGAAACATGCATGTTGTCCCAAGCATAGCACATATGGCACAGTGTCTATCCTGCTCTGCCGTCTGATGCCAGTGTTGTTTACTGCATATCTTAAGAGTTTGACACAGTTAGGATGGAACACAAGCTTAAGGTTCAGGCATAATCCCTCAGAGAGAGCAAGAGAGAGAGAGAGAGAGAGAGAGAGAGAGAGAGAGAGAGAGAGAGAGTGAAAGAGAGAGAGAGAGAGTGAAAGAAAGATTAAGATTATGAGAAAATGATGAAAAACTTAGTAACATGCTGCAGGAAAGCAGTGTTTCAGCTGTGTTTCAACATAGGTAAGGAGCAAAAGAGCAGACTTCAATCAACAGATGACTAGAATGGATCCAAAAAAAAAAAAAAAAAAAAAAAGCCTGTGCAGCGCCTGATCTGACTCCGACTGCATGCAATTGCCCTCAAACAACTCTTAAAAAAAAAAAAAAAGCCAGCTACGCCGGAAAAAGGCAGATAAATAGAGGTTCATGCAAATTCTTTGTCTGGCTAGACCCAACACAATTAGCCTCTTTTGCTCACTGTCACACTTCCACAGCCCCAGAGAAACGGAGGTGGACTGACGAGAAGCCGATGTGCCACCTCATATCTCATGTGAGAGTGGGACCTGAGGTAGGATCAGTCTTTTGTTCTCTTCCAGGCAGAGAGCCGACTATTCCCACATGACGCCACCTCTCCCCTGCTGCACATATTGCAGAACCTGCTCAGATGGTTGCAGAGTCCGCTTTTCCCTCTGTGATTTCTCTTTGATTCACAACCAAGTCTGTATCGACACATGCGCACAAAAAAGCACTATTAAACGCGTCTAACGGTCTAAATAAATCATAGCTAAATAGGCCCTTCACTAAGCCGTGCATATATTTACAAGACGTGTCACTTGCACTAGAGTATGGTGGATGTGTATGAAACATAAATAGAGATTTAGCTATGAAATACCACAAGTGCCTCATGGGCACCATAAAGAGGCAGTTAGTCCACACAAACGCAGATGTACAATCACACTTCCATTTGTCAGAGAAGTCCCCGCACACACACATACATATCACCACAAGAATGCTTCAGTCACACACACAACACACATGCCTGGGCTCACAGTCAGCCCAGCTTCTGGGATCATGATGCTTCGCTATATCGTGAGCAATGCTCGAGATGGTGGGCATGACATTTTCTTTTATGGGCCTGCCAAGAGATGTCATTGTGCTATCAGCATCAATTGGACCTCTGATGTTGTCACATGCCGCGGTTTATTGTAGCATGACTGCCAATGCTTGAGTGCATTACCCTCATCCACTGTTGTTGAACACATCAAGACCAGAGCGGCAAATGAAACAACACCAGCAGGTACATTTCATTTTTCTTGGAGCACTGACTGCATATGCACCAAGACGGGTATGAAGTGGATGCCACAAACGGTACATACAATCTCCATTATTGCCGGGTAACAGAATGGACTACTGTTTAAATGTATTAAATAAAATGAGACAGGCTACATATACAATACAGTTAATTATTCTGTCTGCTCCGAGTCCTGGCGACCTGGCTTTTCAGGTTTAAAAAAAATCTACTCGGTAAATTTAATGAAGACATTTAGTTTTTTTTAAAAAATAGACAAGAATATTATGTCTTTCAAGTCCTATTTAATGGTGTCATGACAGTGGCCATGAGAGCTCATTGTAATTTAAGAAAACATAATAAAATAGATATAGCACAAACAAATTAATGAAGTGTTTTAGTAATATAACACGAGTTTTTCTGTTTCACCACATTTCTATATTTGCAGAATTATTAGTGCCTTAGAGGTCAACCATTATGTGCTTTTGTAGTCAAGGAGACTCCAACCAATATCTGGAAGTGATAAATTACTGCCGTAAAAATTAAAACCTTGGTGTCAAAAATTTGAAAAACAATGTGATGTTTTACACATGTTTAATTGGAAAATTATTTTTTAACATTTATTGAACAGTGTTCATAGGCTAGATAAGTCATGCTTGTGCATTGCTTAAAATCATAGTGCAGTGATTAAAAATGAAGCGACAGCTGCATCAGAGACAAAGGAGCACAATTTTAAACAAATTTTTAAATATATTTTACCTGGAATCAGTTAAGAGAAAAAAAACAACTAAAAATGTTCAACACTGGAACCATGTTTCACTCCTGGTCTACAGCATTTTGCTGTCAAATTGGTGAAGATATTTCCTTAATTTGCATGTGTTTGTTTGTTTTCCCACGTTTCAATGTCTCTTTCTCTGTTGAGGGTTAAGCTTAGGTCAACTGAAGATTCTTCTTCTGAGAGACTTCTTCAGTGTATAGTTGTTACAGAATTCTATAGAGACCAAAAGTCTGAACCCAGCAGTGCTTTGAGAACATGCTGATTTTTAGCATTGCCAATGTTTAGATTGTTGGCATGCTAATATTTACCAAAATAGCAATAAATGCAAGTACAGTAGAGTACGATAAGTGTCCATAGGGCTTGGTTCCGAAACCAAAGCTCAACTTGAAATTCATCTAGTGCCACCTGAGGATATTACATTTCCTCCTCAGGGAAACATTAGTGTCTGTCTAAGTTGTTGGTAATCCATTTAATTGTTTGCCAATTTTATCTGAACTAAAGGGGAAGAAAAACAGACCAACATCTGCAAGAACTCACAGCTCCAACAAACAAACATGCTTTGCTAGTATGGCTCCAACAACACATGACAATACCTGAGGGCTCCAGAAATAAAAAGGGTGCTTGTGATGAGGTGGAGCAGAAAATCAACGGATCGGATCAGTACTGTGCTAATCTCATTGCCATTTAGACCAAAATTGATTTCCATAGGAAGAACCAATGGCCTCAGAGCTTCCTCAACCCATTCTCATCGTTCAGACCCCATGGCCTTATTCAATAGGAGCTAAAGGTCAGGCTGGTGTTTATAAGGCAGGTAATTAGCTTAGTGTCTCGCCATGCTAAGCAGCAGCCCCTTCAAATCAATCCAGTCACTGTCACTCAAAAGGGTCGCCTGTGTCTTTTACCAAAGCAAGAGTTAGTACATGATTTCTGCAATCAAAGAGTTCTATTCAAGTAATGCGTTTGTTAATTTATACTTGTAAGCTGAAGATTTAATTAGGTTAAATTATTCTGCCTTTTTGGTTTACTATTGTGTTTTTCTGTCTTGTTCAGCCAAAACCCACAACTGCCTTATTAAAAGGGTTGCATAGGGCTAGGCAGTCAGCCAACAGACCTACTTCTTAGATTAAAAATATCTTTTAATGATTAGGTTTTCCCTACAGGGGAGTGTCTATTTCTATTTTATACATCTGGCATTGAATATTTGGACAACTGTCTCCAAAAGGGTTTTATTAAGACAGTTCAAGAACTATTTCATTGTTGGGAAAGGAAAATGAATTAATTGGATTTCTGCAAAACAGTACAGGAGGCTCCTCAATGTGTGACTCGTGTCTCCATTTCAAAATCAATTTTGTCTTGTCAAGGATAATTTGTGGGATTTTGTGATGGGGTTGAGACAATCAGCTGGGCTGTGCAGACATCAGGTTGGTACATAGTTGACAGCCATATTTGACAACTGTTAGAATCCATATTATGGCAAGAACCAGTCAGCTCAGTAAAGAGAAATGACAGTCCATCATTACTTTAAGAACTGAAGGTCAGTCAGTCCAGAAAACTGAAAAAAAAAAACAAAAAAAACTTTGAATGTATCCCCAAGTGCAGTCGTAGAAACCATCAAGCACTATGATGAAACTGGCTCAGATGAGGACCACCCCAGGAAAGAAAGACCAAGAATCACCTCTGCTGTTGAGGATAAGTTCATCCGAGACACCAGCCTCAGAAATGACAAGTTAACAGCAGCTCAGATTAGAGCCCAGATAAATGCCACACAGAGTTCTAGTAGCAGACATCTCTCCATCAACTATTCAGAGGAGACTGACCAATCAGACCTTTATGGTCAAATAGCTGCTTAAAAAAAACACAACTAAGGAAAAGCAAAAAGTAGAAGAGAATTGTTTGGGCAAATAAACACAAGGACTGGACATTAGACCAGTAGAAATCTGTGTTTTGGTCTGATGAGTCCAAATTTGAGATCTTTGGTTCCACCCGTCCTGTCTTTGTGTGACGCAGAAAAGGTGAACGGATGGTATCTACATGGATGGTTCCCACCATGAAGCATGGAGGAGGAGGTGTGATGATGTGAGGGTGCTTTGCTGGTGACAAACACACCTCCAGGCCGTGTAAGAGCTATTTGACCAAGAAGAAGAGTGATGGAGTGTTGCGTCAGATGGCCTGGTCTCCACAGTCACCTGACCTAAACACAATCAAGATGGTGTGGGATGAGATGGACCGCAGAGTGCAGGTAAAAAGGACCAACAAGTGCTTAGCATATCCGGGAATTCCTTCAAGACTGTTGGGAAACCATTTCAGCTGACTCCTTCATGAAGCTCATTGAGATAATGCCAAGAGTGTGCAAAGCAGTAATCAAAGGAAAGGGTGGCTATTTTAAAGAATATAAAATATAAAACATGTTTTGAATTTGTTCACACTTTCTTGTTTACAACATAATTCCATATGTGTTCATTCATAGTTTTCATGCCTTAAGGGAATCTACAATGTAAACAATCATGAAAATAAAGAAAAACCAATAAATTAGAAAGTGTATTCAAACTTTTGACTGGTAGTGTGTGTGCGCATCTATCTATCCATCTATCTGTTGATATAGATTTATATAATATATTACCTGAACAATACCTTTTATTTATACACACACACACACACACACACACACACACACACACACACACACACACACACACACACACACACACACACACACACACACACACACACACACACACACACACACACACACACACACACACACACACACACACACACACACACACACACACACACACACACACACACACACACACACACACACACACACACACACACACACACACACACACACACACACACACACACACACACACGAAGTAATAGATATCACCTAGGCCTAAGAGACAGTGAGCAAAGACTACCACAGGCAGACACGAGATGAAGAAAAAAATGTATGAGCATCCCTGTCATACACTGAAGCCATGGCAACAGGGATAAAGGCTGGAATGACAACTGAAAATACAATTATTTTACAGCTACAGATGTTTCTGAAGTTTGTTTGGCTTCATGTTTGAGTGGAGAGAGAGATTGAGAGAAATCTTTGGCGGTTAAGCAAAATAATAAGATCATTAAACCCATAGCTATCTAGTCTGTCCATTGTCAACTGGCAAAAGCCTTTTGTAGGTTCAACAAACAACTGACACGTAGACCCTTAATGTACTCATGCTAACATCTACACAGAAAAAATATGACCCATGTATGCACATAGATTGACAGAATGACAGAGACTGCTAAAAAAGGCACCTAGAGCACAGGTGTAGGCGTGAAGAATCAAACTGGAGGATAAACAGAATGAAACCACAAGAGAAAAAAGAAAAATCCAGGCGTTAAGAGCTGAAAGGTCCTCCAGTCTTACCGGGCAGCTTGCTGTACTGTAAATATGTCCCACTTGGTGGGAATCAGTGTAAAAGGCAGCTAGCAGCTGGTGCTTAGCGGGGTCCTGCTGGCCCAAACCCACAGCCGCCCCGGCTCACTGATGAAGACAGATGGATTGGGCCACAGCCCCGACGCAGGAAACACACCCCCGAGTCGGCAGATTAGAGCCAAGCTTCCGATGGAGCCCTGATAACCCGCTGAGGGAGAGACAGCAGACTGGGCAGAGGACTAATGCTTGGTACACAGACGCCTCTTCACATGAACTTTTGAACCAAAAAAATAATATGGAATAAGGTCAGCTGAGTGTTAATGATTGACTGAAATGGTGCAATGACAAATAGCGTCAATGATGTCAGAAATTTTAGAAGGATTGTGAAAGTTACCAACAGGTAAATAAACATCATCCAGCGTATCCTGTAAACATTGGACAGAGATTCTTAGTGCATTAAAATTACTTTTCAATGGCAAAATTACTTTGACGTGAACATTATGACCTACAGTGAATTCATGCAGTTGGTCAATAGCCAATTACTGTGTTTACTAAAATAGATAACCTCCAGGTAGCTCTACACAGGACAGACATGGCTGCATTCTAAATCACATACTGCACACATAATTGGGACTACTTCATCATAATATTGTGCCTTAAGCATTGACCGTTGCAGTCTGTAGTACGAAATGAGCAAATACACACATCTGTCTGTTCATTCTAGGCAGATCAGTCTTGTTTATATATAAGACACTCCAACGTATGGGCTGCACAGTGGTTAGCACTTTCGCCTTGCAGCTAGAAGATTCCCAGTTTGCATCCCGGCCTTCCCGGGATCTTTCTGCATGGAGTTTGCATGTTCTCCATTAGGTCCTCCAGCTTTCTCCCACAGTCCAAAACCATGCTCAGGTTATTTGGTATCTCTAAATTGTCTGTAGGTGTGAATGCGAGTGTGACTGTCTGTACATGTAGCCCTGCGATAGACTGGTGACCTGTCCAGGATGTCCCCTAAGTCAGCTGGGATAGGCTCCAGCCCCCCATGACCCCAATGAGGATCAAGTGGTGTATATGTATAACGGATGGATGGACTCCAACCTATGTGACAGAACTGCACACTGAGTCAGAGTGAGCAAAAATTAAAAGCATTTTGGCTTACATACTCCAAAATCTGACTGGATGTAGCAGGACATCCGTGTGTTTTTGGCTTCACATATGTGGCATAAAATCTAGTATGATGTCCTAAAAGTTTTTCTGCCATACTATATAGTATGGAAGTACGGAAACTAAAATGCCTCCCATGTTCAGTGTGGTGTTCCATTTAATATTCATCTAACTAAATGGATGGACGCAACATTAGCTTCAAATGCTGTATTTTACAGAGGTTGAAAGGACTTACTGCGATGATACAGAATGCGTCTTCTGCCACTTAACACGGAAAAGTCATAATCTATACAACTTTCATTGTGAGACGCTGTAAATAAAACAGTGCTTTCCCTGGGATTACCGTTCGGGGAAATGCAATTTGTTTTGCCTGTAGGCTTCTTAATACAAGCTCAACTTTCACCTCTCTCAGATAAACTTATGTTAATTTGTGCTAAAGTTCATGATATAAGTAGCTTATAGGACCAGAACTGACAGCTCAAAAATCTCATTGTCTATGCGCTTTTTTCATCCATTACCACTGTCTTCACTGATACTTCGGCTCCGTATCAACAACACTTTGTGCTGCTTGCCAAATACATTCAATGCTACTCTAAATGTCACATGTATCTATGTAAAATCATACAAGGCCAGTCAACACAATATATCACTTTATGAATCTGCTCAGAAAAATAACACAAGAGCAGGTAGCTTGTGACAGTGAACAGACATTTCAATAATATACATGCACAATTCCTTATGCATTGAGGCAATGTGTGAGCGAGTGCTCAGTGCTGCATCACTGACCATGAAACCAGTGAACCTTGAGACAGCCACACCGAGTAGAATGAAAGATATGGAAATAAGATATTAATACTCAGCAACACAGACACAGCACATTCGGCTTTCACATACGATATGTACAAACATGTCTTTTTAAAAAGCGCTTCTAGCGAAAACATGGCACGATTCCCAGTCATTGTGCTGAGACTAACTGATTGAGAAGACCTGAGCTGGTGAAATCTACAGTAGTCCTGGGGGGATGGTTTATTGATTGGTAAAGCCCCTGCTAGGTGTGTTACAGTTGGCTCAGGCACACCTCTGATTGACTTAGTGAGATGAGAGCATAATTAAGACTGCAGCACATTAACAGATGGCTGCAGTATCACAGAGGGTGAGTGAGAGATTAGATACACATGGAGTGCATATTATAGGATACTGGACTTTAGAATATCTGTCAATGCTTGCTGAAGTTGCTTGGCACATATGGGGGCACTGATGTCCACAACTTTTTGAAGACATTGTTGCGATCAACATTTCTGATTGTTTATTAATAGAAAAAGATGTCATAAAGAATGGGTATTTAACGTCAGTACTGTTCTGTAAAGTAAAACATGCACCTATACAGCACTATATTTGGAGTAGGGGTCAGCAGATGTTATTATGTAACCAATATTCAGCATTCTGAATTCAATAAATTATTTTAAAAATGTGCTACTTTGACTCCAATGCAGCTGCTTGTCTTCCTCTTCTTTCTATTTGTGATCTCCAGTAACGTCATCTGATTAGCTACACATAGTAAGTAATAGCTGCACAACACTAATAGTTAAATGTTGAAAACTTGTTTATCTTTCTGCTTCAGTGATGGCAGTTTATTTTCTGGATGACATAAATTTGAAAATAAATGACAACAATAATAACCATCCTTTTTCATAGAGCACTTTTCAAAATTCAAGTTACAAAGTGCTTCACAATGCAGCAAAACAGAACAGACAAGTCATAAAGTCTCTAAAATTTAAAGGAAAACAGTGTATAAAAGAAAAAGGAGGTAGAAAAAATTCTTGGAAAAAAATACATAAAAGACAGCTCTAAGGAAGTAAAAATTCAACTAAACATCAAGAAGGGCTCTCTAATAAAAGTATATTTGAGAAGAGACTCAAGAGATCACTGACTTAACTGGGCTGATTCCAGCCAAGCTCTAAAATTACATTTTGTCCCTTTAATCTGACATTCTAATTTCAGCAAAAGTGTGAAAATCAGGTTTACAGCTCCTTTAGCACTGTGCTTCTGATGTAATCACATCCACATTTCTTCCAAATTTTCTGCTGCAACTCAAGTGCCATGTTCATCAAGTTGAATTAGAGTATAGGAATAGAAAAGGATGGTAAATCTAAGGACAAAATCATGTTTTGCATTGATATAATGCATTACATTTAATATACAACCATTTGAAACTGTAAAATTGTGCATTTCTAAGAGGTACTATAAACAGTAAAGATATGGTAGCTAACATTAACAACTTTTGAAATAACAGTCTAAGGATTTCAGTACATCTCACTTAAATCAGTGGCTTTATTTTTACTTGTTAACGAAATCTAATTATTCATTTATGTTATCAGTTGAAGCAATTCAATAAAGTTGGTTAAACAAATCTTTTAGCAGTGAAGGTCTAAATTATTCTATTCTAAATTTTGACAATTTTACTGCAAATCTATATGGGCTGCAAAAATCAGTTGTTAGTCGCATTCATTACTCATAATCGATATTGAGACAATATTGGTCGACCATGAATTTGTGGAGGCCAAACACCATATCAACACTGACGCCTCATAAATATTTAATATTCTTTTTTACAATTTCACATTCCTAAAATATTGCTCTTCTGTAGCGCAGTGGTGATTTTCTATGCCCCTGCTTCCCCCACCATCTCTTTCTTTCTCGCAAACACATTGACAACGGACCCATCTGTGAACGGTTCCACCTCTCCACACACACACTGAATCAAAACTTGATCATGCACTGGAGGAAGGATTGTTGTTGGTTTTTTTTTCCTCCCTTCAGAGAAAACGGCTGGCTGAATTCCTGGATAGAATCAATCCAGAGTTCACAGATGGTGAGTATCATGAGCACTTCTACACAAACTTGTCCGAAACTGATGCATCCAAGTTAACTTTTGTAACTTGGTCCATCTATGTTCTTGACAGTGCTGACACTCAAGTCTCCAAATAAATTATTAGCAAGCATGTAAAGGTCCTCTGGGTGTTGGCTGACATTAGAATGCACCTGCGTTGTCAAGTTAGCACGTTGTACATAGCTGTGAATCAATAACTGCTCAAGTAGAAAACGTTGGGGTTGGTTGTTTGCCCCTTTGGTCAAGATAAATATTGAAAAATATTGTGAAAGACTAATTCTGGAAAGGATTATTTGACATAAAGTGAAGCAATGGAGCACTGTATTTAGCCACTCAGCCTCTAAGCCACCTTTCTGATATGTACGACTTGTGTCCCCAAAACCGCTTCCGCCTATTGGGACATTGACACAAGACCTCTGGGAGAGTCCTTTAGTGTTTGGCACCAGGACTGGATCCTTTGGGTCCTGTGGGTTTTGGGGTGGGGCCTCTGTGGATCTGATTTCTCAGTGCCTTGGGCTCTGTAGTATACTTCAGATAATTCCTGAGCAGATTTCGCATGTTCTGCCGAGGGAGGCTGCTGCCGCCCTCAGTGAAGTACCACTGTCATTAGGGGCTAAATGGTGTCCAGCAATGTTTTGCTGGGTGTTAAAGTAGTGGGAATTACAGAATGGACTGGCTAAATGAGACTAGTGTTAGAGTAACAGCCACATGAATGCCAGGATGCAATACTTCTCACAGAAGTAACAAGATGATCTGCTATTTCTATAATTTGTAAATTGTTTTATTATTGTGATGACTGGTGTAATTTATTTTCTTGACACAAATGATATCAAAAAATGGAGCAGGATATACACTTAGTTATAGGTCACAAAGTAGAAATGAAAACATTTGCAGTAGATATGGTGTATATGCTATTCTTAAATGATTCCAGTGCAGCCCTTCTTCAAAAGTTTGGTACCAGAAACTGCACTATGGGTAAAGGAGAGTCCAACTATATCCACCTCTTGCAAAAGTGGTGTTCCATGTCCCTAGAGCCAGTCTGCGCTACTTGGGTCAGCACGCCTTAGTCCCTGCCCTCGCCTGCCACCCAGCTTGTACCATACGTGACCCCTATCCCCATCCCTGCAGGTGGTGGAACAACTGGTCAGTGACTCCATGTCACTTCTATGGGCTTGATGCCAAGCGCCTTCTAGGTTTAGGGTGAGTTGCTGCCCCAAGTCAAAGAGTTTAAATATCTCACAATCTTGTTCATGAGTAATGGGAAAATGGAGTAACATACAGATTGGGGAATCCGTAAGGCAGGGAGCTCAGTCGCATGGTGAACCTCAAGATTTATAGTCCAGGTTCGAGCCCTCATCTATATTCATGAACTGTGTACAGTCACCAAAAAATTCCTTTTATAGGATGGCTAGACCTTAAGAGGGTGGAGAGCTCGCACATCCAGAGAGAGTTTAAAATATACCATTTACATCAAAAATAGCCAACTAAGGTAGTTTGGGCAACTGATTAGGATGCCTCCTGGACGCCTTCCCTTGGAGGTTTTCCAGACATGTCCAACTGTGAGGAGACCCTTGGGTAGACCCAGAACTCCCTTGAAGGGCTTACAAATCTCATCAGTCCTAAGAACGCATTGCAATTCCCCAAGAGCAGGGGTCGGCAACCTTTAACACTCAAAGAGCCATTTCGACCAGTTTCCCACAGAAAAGAAAACACCGGGAGCCACAAAATCCTTTTGCCATTTAAAATGAAGACAACACTGCATATATCACTTTTTTACCTCTATGCCAGTGGTTGGCAACTGGCGGCCTGCGGGCCGAAACTGGCCAGTCAGGAATAATATCTGGCCCGCCAGATGATTTTGAAAATTTGATTTGGCACGGAGCCAAGCCAGTCCGTCACTGCAACATGAAACTCGCGTGGTCGGCTGCTGCCGGGCATTTCCGCGTTTGCGCTTGTACCAGCCAGATGTCACTGAGCAACAGTGTGTGCAAACGTGTGTCCCGGCAGTCATTTTTAATACATTGTGATCAGAATGAGGCGTGTGTCCCAAGCAGCGGCGATCAGCTGTAGAGGCTCCGCTGCTCGCGGTATCTCCGCCCCCCACCCCCCGCTCGCGGAATCGGAGCGCACCCCCCCCGCAGGTTGGCCCGTTGTTCGATTGTTTACAAACATTTTGGCCCGAAGCCACATCTACTTGCCGACCCCTGCTCTATGCCCTTGTTAATCAGCCTCTAATTAGATAGATTCATATTTTTAATCGTGTCCTTCCACTAATATTCATCCTACTTGGTTAATGTCATTTTTGCTCCTGGATCTCATATGTTACATAACGTTAGCTGGAAATCAATATTTTGCGAATGTCTATTTAACTTGCAAAATCTATTTATTTATCTTAAGGTAATAACTTTTCTCCGGTAAGTCGCTGCCCTATTTTCCAAGACTACACTCCTCTGACTCTTTGACCTGCTGCCTGGACATCCAGCAGTGTTCTTGCGAGTAACGTGCATTACCCTATCATGAGTACTTCTGACTCAAAGACAAGACGTGTCTTTCTTGGAGTGGAGCTTTAATATACAGACTTGCCATTCTTGAGTACAAAACGATGTGAAACTACAGGCGTTGCTTCTCCAGGAGTAAAAAAAAAAAAAAAAAAGGCATGAAACGTGTGGGAATCGGAAGCTCCGTGTTGTCTCTCTGCTTCAACTCTGCGCTCTCATGCAATAGTACCCCAGCAGCCCATCCGGTGGAGTGACGTCAAAATAAGAGCGGCAATTTCACAATAAAATTGTCTATATTAAAATGCATTGAAACGCGCCTGAAAGGCAGAACAATTTATTTTCCAAAGTTACAGGGAGCCACAACAGAGGGCTGAAAGAGCCGCATGTGGCTCCGGAGCCGCGGGTTGCTGACCCCTGCCCAAGAGGAACTTGAAAGCACTGCAGAGGAGAAAGATCTTGAATGTCCTGCTTAACTTGCTGCCACAGAGACCCAACGCTTGATAAGTAAAAGAAAGTGGAAGGATGAATGGATTCAATAATAAATTAATTGGAAATAGGGCTGCCTCCTTCCACTTGCACAGTATCCTCCCATAAGTGAAAATAAACAAAAAACAATCTACCAGGGCCTCAAGTAAAGTAGTCAAGTGCAACAAAGCCAGTCAGCTATGAGAAATAGCAGTGGTTTTTGATTTGCTTATATGAAATTTGATATTTTTAAACATTTGCAATCATTAATATAAGTAAGTAAAACTGTATTGGGTAAACTCCTGAAACTTGAGCAACAGTTTAATTGCTCCTGAATCAAACTATTCTTTTAAAAGCAGAACCTCATCCTATGTTCTCTTTCAAAGGTAAAATGCTTCAACATCAAGTCTGTAATTTTCTTCTACAAATACAGACCTACATGTCCTAAATGGGTACGTCAAAGTGCCATCATTTAAGGTGTTTTAGTCTAATGTTTAGAACAGAACAACAAAACAAAATGTCTGAGGATTAAGATTCAACTGATTTCTGAAACTTCACTGAACAAGAGCCAGCACAGGTCTGTTCATTGCGTTTACCTCGATTTTCCAGGTTCACCCCAGCCATCACTCTGCTTGCTTTTTGTTTAGTTTTGCCCCATCCAAATAGGATAAAAAGTTAATCGAGGAAAGGAACCTCAGGGAGCAGATGAGAAAACAGTAGTCACGATTCAAGCCACATACAATCCGACGACATGACCAGAAAAATCAATAGGAATTCATTGTGAGAAACCCCCTCAGAGCTTCACTGGCCGAACAAAAGAACAATTCAGTGCTGTCGAGCTGAAGCGGTAATAGCCCAGTAAAGTCATTCTCCTGGAGGAATCAAACCATTCGTGCTCAAGCAGTGCATTATCCTTCCCGTGGCTTACCCACCACAGCCGGCACCCCTTCATCACATACCCGGACACCAAATTCTGACAGTGTTGGTCTTTCGAAACACCAATTACAATTTGAGGGCAGCTGAAAACAAGTAGCAAGATGAAAAGTTTCAAAGTGTCTCTGCTCTTTAGGCAGCCAGCTCGTTGCTTTTGTTGAACTCTGCAGGGAAGTCGTAACCGCTTTGTAAAGTTGAGAGTGATACAAGCAGATGCTACTAGTTTTCCAGATGTAAGATGTCAAGCTCTGCTTTGAGTCTATATATATATATATATATATATATATATTCTTGATGGACACAACCAAAGCAGGAATGCTGCTCATAATTACGGAACAAACCTACTGTATCCAAAAACCATTGGCAAATACTGCAATGACTCCTACAAACTGTATGTGACAAGATTTGTCATTTTGAAATTTGACCCCTCTGGACCTGATTTTTAGCACCAATGCAACTATTAAAATTATGCTTGTCATGCTGCTATTGGCCTGCACAGTGGTTGAGTGGTTAGCACTTTCGTCTTGCAGCAAGAAGATCCCCAGTTCAAATCCCAGCCTGGACCTGGGATCTTTCTGGATGGAGTTTGCATGTTCTCTCTGTGCATGCGTGGGTTTTCTCCGGGTACTCCGGCTTCTTCCCACAGTCCAAAAATATGCTGAGGATAATTGGTTAGTCTAAATTGCCCGTAGGTGTGAATGTGAGTGTGATTGTCTGTCTGTATATGTAGCCCTGCGACAGACTGGCGACCTGTCCAGGGTGTCCCCTGCCTTCGCCTGAGTCAGCTGGGATAGGCTCCAGCACCCCCCGCGACCTTAGTGAGGATAAAGCGGTGTACAGAGAATGGATGGATGGATGCTGCTATTGTCTTTCTGAGTGTAGTTTGTTCCAAAAAAACAAGACAGTGTTACAAAGTTTAGCAAGCAAGGATGCAATGCCCATCAAACAATGCACTTTCTAAGATTTAATAGCTTAATTTAAAGTGTTTTCAGAAAGCTTCATTTCGTATTGGTAGTAGTTTCTGTATAATTTCTCTCCTCCTCTGACCTCCAATCAACTGTCAAATTATGTCATGAAATTAGCAATATTTTTAGGCCCAAGCAATTATAACCAGGAAGTATTTTGTGTGAAGTTTTTATATTTCACCCTGATTAGCCACATTAGCCACATGAGCAAAAATAGTAATAAGAAGAGAGAGAAAAAAAATGTGTTGGTTGTAGAACATGTACATGTTTCACTTTGTTTTATGTTCACACTTGACTTTTCCCTTTGTGAAGGGGTTTAATGGAAATTTAGATTTCTTTTGAAGTTGCACAACTGACTTGAGATGAGGATTCTGTTTTAAAAAAATTTATCATGTTGGAGTTTCAGCTGCCAATTTATCACGACAGTGTTGCACTCTAATTAAGAAACCTAAGTTTACATTTTATACTGTGCTGTATTATACAATGACAGTTTGTTGAAATGAACTAAAATCAGGTGATGGACTGACTGAGAAAATAGTCAGTGGCAGACCTATTCAGTATTGCTGCTTTTTGAACACCATTTTCCATCTACTTAAAGGAAAGTGATTTTATAATAGATGTGGCAGTCAAAGTCACTTAATGTTACTACCAAATCAACCTGCTTTTAAAATTAACATACACAAAGTACTTGGAAAAAATGTGAATTGTTTCTGAAAGTAATGTTTACACAAGCATCCAGGTAGTCATGGCAGCGGTATGTGGACTCATTACTTGATAGGCTTCAGGTTTGTTAGCGCCACACTTCCTTCTGTTCCTAGACATAAGCTGAATTAGGATAGAATAAACTGATATATTCTGAGGAAACACCACCAAGATCACTGAGACAACCGTCTTCATAATAAAGGTAATCCTTTTCATGTCCTGCTTTGAAACTGTGCCCCAGAAAGACTAAACTGGAGCAGCAAAACTGACTTCTTATCATCCTTTCTATGTCATCCTCCTAGCCCTAATGTTAACCCCAGGGCTGGTCTTTAACTCAACAGAAAACCCGTATTGAGACAACACTTCAAAATCTCACCTGACCTTATGTTTATTCATGTGTGTAGGAGAAACAAGAAAGACCTCTTTGCAGCTGAACTAGCCAGGCAGAACGAAGTCGATCGCCCAAGAGAGGGGAGATGAAGAGAGTCAAACATTTAATTTAATATACGCCCCACAGAGAATGAGAGTGGGTGACAGGAAGAGGTGAGATGAGGGCAAAAGAGTACCTCTTAACATGGCCGGCCTGATGCGAGTCCTGATGCAGCTGCCCTCTGGTCTTGCAGTGCAGACTACTGAACCACAAGGGCTGGAGTGGAAGCGAGGATCGAGAACCCTTGGTGGGCACGAACACTCAGTAAACAGGGTCGCCATTTGCTGACCTTTGGAGGATGACTCACTGGAAAAGATCGGGGCATATGGTAATGAGGGAACTGGAGTTGAGTGGTTCTTCAGTTGGATAAAAGAATCTCAAGAGGCAGGAGGCAGCAGTGCAACTACAGCTTAAAAAAAAAAGCTATTCAACTATTTTTGGCAAAATACGTCAGAGGTATACTTTTCCACAAACATAAACCTTTACAGTGTCCAGCTTACACAATTATCCCAAACTCTGTCCACAATTCCTGGCATCTCATGTGAATTTTCAAACAGCTTCAGGCAGTGGCTGTGGATAGAAACAATTCTGTAATCTTTTTCTTTCCCACATTTCCCAAATTTCTTCATTAATCTTCACTAGAAATTCAAATAAAGTCCATAGTGTTTGAAGAGTGTTTGGTTGCACAGCGTGAGTTTGAACTGGCTGCAAGATTAAAGAGATTCATTTAATCACTTACTGCCTGATGAAAACATGGCTTCTTCCTACATCTTCAAACTGTTTTGGACTGGTTAGCAAAGAAGAAAAACAGCCCCGTTTTTTGGTTGCCACCAAAATTAAATCAGCTCTTCCTCTTACCATAGTCTACATCCCCTCAAAATTTCATGCAAATCTGCCCAGGCGTTTTTGAGTTATCTTGCTGGCGGGCGGGCGGGTGGGTGGACAGAAAGACGGAAAGACGGACAGACAGACAGGCGGAGGTAAAGATTAAACAAGTTTAAGCCCACACTGAAATGTGCATTTTCATTCATTTTGGGGCTCACCTGTGAAAACCCATTTGGATTTTTTTGTTCCTGTAAACAAGTTGTAATAAAAATTTGTTACTAAGCTACTGTGTGGTGCCAAAATGTGGACCGGCATCCACTTTGGAAACTTCAAATGTATGAGGGATGCAATAATTCTACATTATAATGAGCTATTAGAAATCCTAACTTGGAAACTCTTTACTTGGAAGGTTTTGGCTCACTGTCTTCAGGGCTTTACTCGTTTCAAGCATGCTGAACATTTCACTGTTTATTCTACATTTACTGTTTCAGTGCGCACCAGATCAAAAACTACTAGTACATTCTTTAATCCATGAGATGCAAAAAAAGGAAGAAAAAAAAGGGATTATGACAGTTGATGTAAAACCTTACATATTTGTGCAATTCATTGGTGAAACACTTGAAAGAAACACATGTTTACCTGAATCTAGAGAATCCTTTATATTAAGTGTTTCTGCTTACTTTTATGTTGCCATTAAAGACTATTGCATTGCAGACAATGAGGGCTTATTACTGACAGCTTTGTTGTACTAATGTTCAGTCATGTGCCAGTAGGGAGCCTCTAAATGCTTTCTATCAGTTTCGTGGCCTGTTTTTATAGCCTGATCAATATATTAATTTAAACTCTAGTTTTAATAGAACATAATGCAGGAAAAAGATACTTTGTATAATTAAGAAATGCTACCATCATATAGAGCAAATCTGACTGTTTACTCTCAGTACAGTCTGCAGCACATGTAGCAGAGCACATGTCATAAGTGGTGAAGAGTAAAGCAGTGTCTTCACCATAATTTGCCAAGTAGTTCGTGAAATACATCACTGGAAAGTGAATAAACCATCATCAATTTCTACTTCCAATATAATTCTGATTCTGTGCATACATTAAGAATACAGGTCCATACATATAAGATTCATTTCTTACTTCCACCATATTGGTGTCAGAATTGGCCCCCCAAAAAATTGTTTTTGTGTTGTATGCTGAGGTAACAAAATTATTGTTTTAATGGTTGCTTCATTTCTTGCATATTTCATAATTTACTGTCTCTTGTTATTTTTTCCTGTGTCTCTGGGGATTTTGTTGTCATATCTAGTCTAATCTTACTTCGTTTACATCATATCAAGGCTTTATGGGTGAAAGATTTCCTTTGCAGTCGAGCTAAATCTCCTATAAAGTGTGATAACTGAAGTATTTCATTCAGTCAAGCAGTTTTTTTTTCTATATTGCTGGCACAATAGTTGAACTCTGCACCACACTTTCCTGCAGTGGTACAAAAAACAAAACAAAACACTGCACAAATCTGCAGGAGCGTATACAGTATGTCTCTGGCAAGCATACACAATTACACACAGTATATATATATATATATATATATATATATATATATATGTGAGAGCACACACACCTGCTTCTCTCTGATCTCTTTTTGTCTTGTACTCCTCTTCAGCATTCAAAGCATTTGAAACTAGCAGTCAACTCCCCATTCAGCTGAGGCAATAGTCCTCCTATGAGGACAGCACAAGTCAAAAAATTAAACTTCACTCATCTTGCCATTAAAAACAACCTGGAGTATTTGAAGCTGTCAGGTGAAAATCCCCCATAAGCTGCTGAGCACAACAGAGCAGATATAGGAGTGGAGCAGAAAGATAAAACATGCCATCTATTCTTGCGAGCTCCTCTTTGAAATTTCCCTTCAGTGTGCCTCTGAGATGGAGGTTCTTTGCTCCCTGCAGAGCTACTCCAGCTCCCCTTCTCCCTGGAGAGATTTGCAGAGCGAGACAAACACCTTGGGTTTCTCTGCGGCTGTGTGTTCTCCAAAATTCGCTCCAGGCAACTTTAAATTAATACCTTGCACTGCCTTTCCCCTGATAATTACGTATCATCACCCATGAATGCTATAAACGGGTGATGTTTAGTGCTTGTATAATAGGGCTAAACTGCAGCAAAAAAATATTTTTAAAAAACCCCAAACAACTCCTGCTGGATATAATGAACGCTGCATCTTTTAGAAATGAGCTGAACATCTTCACAATTACAGGGAGCTCTGCAGGTTCATAATATTTACATGCTATTACGACTCTGTGCCTTCCGGCTACGCTTCCTTTTGTTGTAAGGAAGCTATCTGTGTCCATGCAAAATGTCAATGTCTGGGATCAGCAGAAATTTGCTGCCTGCTTAACTCTCTCCTGTCCTTTAACTGGGATGGGCTTTGTTCACTGTTCCTACAAGCAGAAGGCTGCTCTCCTCTCAATAATGGGCAGATTGACAAGCCCATGGAGGTTTGTAACCCACAACAATCCACCCGGGCCTGCTGAATGGTGCGAGCATGTCTCTCTCGGTGCTATGCTATGCACGCTCTGTTGCAAGGAGACTTTGCGATTAGCTGGAAATCCATTCCTGACATAATAATTGCTGTCAAATTAGAGGCAACCACCAACAATTATGATGAGTGCTGACAGGTGAAGTGCGCTCATCTCCCAATCAACACACACAGTCTGTTTATAGGTGAGAGAGAGAGGGGGGGGGGGGGGGGGGGGATTTGCAATTGTTCAAGGTCCCTCGGTCAAGCAGCGCAGCTCCATCAACACACAACTGCTGTGCTGATTATAGAGCGAGAGCAGTCTCCAGTTCAACCCTGGTGGTGGGGTAATTAGATACTGTGTGATGAACAGGGTTTCTTGCGCCCTTGTGTCTGTGAGTGTGTCCTCTGTTAACATACATCAGTAACTCATCTACAGCCTCTGAACCACCTGTGCCAGAGGTATGCTTCTAATGGCTTTAACGCTCATGTGTGGCGGAGGATTCCCAAACATGAGAAACTGATGCAGAGAATCAGAGATTGAGGTGATGACATATTTATGTAGAGCAGATCTTAGTATCAGCCACTTTGAAGTGTGGACATGAAACTTTAAGCATTTCATTCTCTGCAGTGTTTTTCTGTTGTCAATCACGATTAGATAATTCAGTGGTATTGATGTTTCAGAGACTGATGCAGAAAAACACAGTGAAGCCGATGTACTAGTTCTGATCCCAGAGCAGGATTGTAGCTACATGATGGTAAATTAGTCGACGCACAGCTACATATGAGAACCAAAATAACTCGGCAATTAATAACGTTACAATTTAATTTGAAATTTATGCTGTACAGCAGCTGGGACATTCACTTTTCATTCTAACAAGACTAAGAAGCTAAAACTAAGAGGCTAGCAGCTCCTGAGGGTGCTGCTTAGGATGCTGAATGCTAACTTTGGATTGCTGACATGCTAACAGATAGTGTTTAGCAATTTTATGAGTCATTACCTTAGTGAAGCATGCTCACATTTAAAACAAGAAAAGCACTCAGAGAGTGCAGTACTCCGCCAAGACTCTTCATTCCCTGACCTTGCGCTGAGCACAGGTGTGTTCTGCAAGTGTACGTTATGTACGGATACCGAATCGCCTGACCTAAATATGTAGCGGGCAGCAGGAATTGATGGGACTTGAAAACATTGCCACAATTTAATCAGTTGTTCCGTCTCATTTCTGATAAGTCGGCAGTGGTGGATTTGTAGTAGGATCGCAATCATGTGATCGTCAGCAGGCAGAAAGGGTGGCATTCACTTGTTGTCATAGTTACAGTGACGCTGTGCTGCTATCTCAATGGGAAGTTCTTAACAAATCTGTGGATCCAGACTATAAGCCAAATCACTGCCAAAATCTAATGAGGTGGTCCTTGTGTCATGTCTGACCTTCCCTGAGAATTTCATCCAAATCCGTTCGTCCGTTTTTGAGTAATGTTGTGCACAGACAGAAGGAAGGAAGGAAGGAAGGAAGGAAGAAAGGAAGAAAGGAAGGAAGGATGATCACATAACTCTGCTGCGTTCTGTGGCGGAGTAATAAACAAAGTAAAACACAGGGTGGAAAAAAAAAAGACAAAAACACAATAAAGCATTTTTAAAAATTAACTTTATCGCTGTCAAATGTTTCATCATTTCAAGGACACTAGTCTAGACTTTCTCAGAAGGTATACTACATAACAAGTCTGACATATCCAGATTTTTTTTTTTTTTTTGCGCAAGCTGCCTTGATAAAACCTAAACAACCGAGCTGAGATGATGGGTATCACGATGATAGTTATTAACTTTCTCCGTTAATTTAGAAGACTGTACTAAGAAGCAGGATTTTGGATTAGCAAGATAATTTGATGTTTAAAGTTGGATTTTCAGGTCTATAATGGTGGGTCATTTCTTATCAGGGGCTAAAAACCTTCTTCTGAACTTGGTTCTACTGACCAATTGTTGTCTTGGAAAATAGCTTCAACATTCCTGGAAGATTGGTGAGCAAATAATTAAAGGGAAAGCTAAGAGTTTTAAGAGCTGCCACCAATTCCAAAGCCTTTTCACTGTTTTATATGGCTTTGGAGAGTGAGATAATCCTAAAACAGACACCGATTAAAACACTAAAGCCTTACAGCCAACTTGTTGACCTTATAAGACCTGCAGTGAGCCTACTTACCACTTTGAATTAGGTTTGGATATTCATTCTTTACTTGCTCCCAAAACCATTTAACATTCACGCAGTCTGCTTTCTCTACTGGCTTTGGCTGCAGCACCTGTGCTGTTTTCAGCTTGTATTATCATTTTAAACTGCTCAATTTGGTTTAGACTTAGAGTTTGTTCCTGTGAGAAGAATGTGACTCTACACCTGTCCATGTTTGCAGCTAGTAATCTGCTGTCAACACCACTGCTTTCATGTGATCACACTCATAGTCAGGTTTAGAAATTCTGGATGGATGTAAAGAGTTGATAAAAAAAGGTTATGTGCAACCGCTTAGATAACAAAAAGATATGCTGGGAGTGTTGATCTTGCTTCAAGCTCCAGGTTTTCTTCATTATGTCCTGTGAGGGCTCCCATAAAATAAGACATCTGATGCGCTATTTGATTCTTCTTCTACACAAAATGCACTGATGGCTAAAGTTTCACAATATCCTAAAGATAAAGACCTGAAATTCTCATCACATTATTGATTTAGAATCTGCAATATTGGACAAGTATATCAAATGGCCTTGGATTATCGATGTGTTAAAAATAAAATAAAGGTGTAAAAAATTTAACTTTGTGGTACAACTTCTCATACTTGCTCAATCAGTTATGAAAGTTCAATGAAACTCACTTTTCATATTTGCGATCAAGTATTGTATGCGTTTTGATATATGCTGACATGCAGCTACAAATGTTTAGGTAAATATCCCTAGATGACTTCCGTATGATTAATTTTTTTTGATAATATGTGCTCAAAGATGCTCAAAGACTTTTTCACCTCAACTCAGCCATAATCAGAGATTATTTAATTTATATTGCAAAATATTGCAGATTCTGATTCAATCTAATGATAACAAATACCAGAGGGAGAAAAAACACTCAGGCTTTTATCTTTTAGAGTTCCAGAGATTTTGTCATTCAAACACAGCCTCAAGTTTCAATATGTAGAGAAAAAAAAAAACACGAGCAAAATAGGATGACAGGCAATTTCTAAAAAAATGGTATCTAGCCAAGTATTCAACATATCATATACTATTTTAAATATGCAAATTTATGATATAAAAGTTTCAAATAAATCACAGATGGTCAATCAAAAAGGCCCCCGATGATTTCAGATGGAACCAGAAAAGCACTCGAGAGCGCATACCTCCGCCTTCCCGTTTGTCTGTCCGTGTGTGTGTGTGTGTGTGTGTGTGTGTGTGTGTGTGTGTGTGTGTGTGTGTGTGTGCGCGTGTGCGTGTGTGTCTGTTAACAGCATAACTCAAAAAGTCATGGACGAATTTTCACCAAATTTTCACAGGATGTCTTACTCGCCTGGCGGCCGCCTGGCTGCTATATCTCAATTGTCCTTCGACCTTCAAAAAATTCCTGGATCCAGACGGTGATTCGGATCACCTCCAAAATCAAATCGATTCTTACTCGTGCTCTTCCGGACATCCTGTAAAAATTTGGTGAGAATCCGTCCATGACTTTTTGAGTTATGCTACAGACAGACAGACTCACTCCGGTGATTACATAACCTCCTGGCAGAGGTAATAACCCACATCTAGTATTCTCTCAGCTGAGAATTTGTGTTATTCATAGTGTGTCTAGTCAGGAAAAGGAATGGTAAAGGGGTGGCAGGTTATTCAGCTTATTTAAATGACAAGCTCTTAACATAACATTGTTAGCTGTGTGTTTGGTATAATTAATCCTACTAACACACAGGTTGACATATTTTCCTTTCTCTCCAGCTACAGAGAGAAGGAACAAATTAAGGGCTAACTCAACTGTTAGCCTGTTAGCAAACGGACAGGCTAACTTGCCAAAAGGCTCAACTGTGTCTTAAACTCCAACGGTAAAGCCCCATAAGCATTTTTAAGGATAAATAGGAAAAAACTGGCTCTTACATGATGAGTGGGTCACTCTCTTAGACGGTCCCAAGGAATTTCCAGAAGAATTAGACCACTGGAGCAGAACAGAGGACACTCCGAGGTGTTTCAACTTAGCAGTTTTGAATACAGTGCCAGGGCAAAACTCCTTCCCAGGGACTGTGCTTTCAAGTGAGGCAATTTAATCCAATATTTCTTCTTTTTACAGAAGACTTTTTGAAATGTGCCAGTGAGAAAAGCACAGGTGCAAATAATATTAATTCCATGTTGCTGCACTGGCTTCAGGGTCACGGTTCTGCACAAGCTGCTCACATCGTTAATCACATCAGAAACACCTGTGCTGCTCAGAGAGGCCCAGAAATTTCCAGAAAATTCACAATTTTCATTTCAAGGAGCCCATCTTGATAACTCATGTGAATTTATTTGGTTTTAAAATTTGTTTTTTTCTTGACTTATTGTAATGCAGACAGTTTTTAGTTAAATAAGCTTGATTTTTTTTTCAGCTAAAATCATAATTTTCTGTTTTCTAAATAAATATGCCTCTAAAACTATTAGACTTTGACACAGTTGTCCCCGATTTTTCCTCTCCTCCTCCAAATGCTGAATTACAACTTTTTAAAAAAAAAAAAATCTGGAAAAAAAACAAGAATACAACCCTCTTCAAAATAAAAGCACCACTGTAGCCTTACAAAAAGTCCTATTTTTCACCTAATTTCTCATAAACATTTTATTTTAGCCAATTTTATAGAAATTCTAGGCTTGTAAGACTAATTAAAAAAAAATAGTGTGAAAGATATAACTGCAATTTCAGTGGTCACGGACACAAAAAAAATGCATGAACGGAACCAAATATTGTAAAACTTGGTTAGAAACTTAGGTGACTTTGCCTCAAAACAAAGCTTAAAAGGCATTTTCCAGACAGTTTAAACTTCTATTTTTTACATTTTTACAACAACATGCTTTGGCGCAACATCCTTGGCTTACAGTGTCCTAGTTTAGCTGTTAAAAAGTAGACGATTGGTTGTTGATTGGTTACCGTTTAACATGCAGGAGGTGCTGGTCACTTCTTTTTGCTTACACTTGGTAGTGGTACTAGGACAAAAAATGCATTGGTGTAACGAATTGTTTACATTATCTACCCAAACACAAACAAAAGTTGTGTCTGTCTAGTCGACTTTAATAATGGAGCATGATCCCAAGCTGGACTCCCACCCAGGAACGCTAAGAAACATAAAATTAACAAATCGGCTCAGATTTTCCACACATTTTACTCTAGCAATCTTATGTTTTGTCCCTCATTTTCCAACATCTCCAAATGCCAAATCACACAGTACTTTAATAAAGTTATTAAAAAAAAATGACAACAAAATCACTTCACAATAAAGCACCACTGTAGCCTCATGTAGATTGGGACGAACTTTCAGTGAAGTTCTCAATTTCAGGCAATTTCATGCTTCTGATAATGCAGAAATGTGTCAGTCAATCTATTTGTATTACATAGGGCAGTTTATTGAACTTGTAAATGAGTTAGGAGTCATTACGCATGACCTTAGTTTTTCTACACTCACAAAACCATAAAAGTTTGAACATTTATAATAATAATTTGCTGCTTCAACATTACATTCAAAGCTGTAAATTGTTATAGCTACATTTTGTTAAAAACACAATATTTACATTAATTGTAATACACAATTTTTTATATTTGGCATACTTACATTAATCTCATCATATAATTTACAGGTTCTCAAGTACTGATTAATGTGAATATTTAATCTCAAAGATTCACAACAAATCAAAAAGTAAATGAACCATACAAAAAATGAAACATACAAACAATACTAAAGCTACCCACCCCCACCTTCCTAGCAAAAAAGTGTTGCACAGAATTTAATTAATGGATATTTTTATGCCAAAAAAATTCCTCTATTTTACAAAACAGTGTGAAATCTGCCCGCCACAGAACATTTACTTCACTGGGCAATGCAAGAAGACGTGGTTGAACAGAGCAACTATTTATAGTGCAGTCAACTCACGTCCATCTCTTTAATCAAACAGAAAGTAAATCTCAACTGTACAAATATTTGACAATGATTAGTTTGTAAATATTTCTCCCACAGAATATACGTCCTCATGCGTTTTAAGGTCACTGCTGACAGTGAGAACTCCAATTACTGTTTTGTCAAATAAAGAGCTCATAATAACAGTACTGGTCATAATGCAGATGAGAAACTCGTGTTTGTGCTTGTCTGATCAGTAGATTTGAGATTAATTTGGATTTTTTGGGTAAAGTCACTTTAAAAACTTTCCTAAACATGTCTTTTCAACTGAGCATTTCCATGTTTCTTGATTCCGAGTCCCAGTTTAAAGGAAAAATGAAATTAAAAACAACTTTACAGGACACTGTTCAGTTTCCTTTGGCACGATACTTGCTAACCCACCCCAAAAATCTGTTGTCATGTACATCATGCAGGAGGAATAGGGTGTGTTCGCATAAAACAGCAATGGCTAATGCCAAATTCCACCTCCCTTTGCCTGTGTTTTGGTCCAGACTCATGATTTCATAAGTAAGTGGCTGATTTTACAGAAAGAAGGGCGTTTGAGTGGTTTGTGAAGGTGGTAATTTCCCACTGAAAAGCTTTCCAGCTGTCAAATTTACATGTGGAGTTAAACAGGCCTTAAAATTGCTGTTAATACTGTGCCAAAGTTTACCAATTTTTCATATTGCTGCATAAAAATGACCAAATATGGTCAGAATTTTAAAATCAGGCCAAACATAAGGGCATTAAAACAACTTTTAGTTTCAAATTTCACACTTTTTAGTTAGTTTGAGGTCAAATTTTGACTTTTTTGTACCATTGCTTGTGTGCACAAAACTATGGGAACACACCCTTGTCTACTACACTTCACTGAAATGCATACTCAAGGCCTCTAGCACCTTTTTTTAGCCATACAGTATACAAATATACTGAATTGTTTAAAAAAACAAACAAAAAAAACGTGCAAGACTCACAGATAAAAGACTCTGTTTCCAATACTTAAGGCAAAAACAATTCTCATATATACCAATATACATATATTTGAGATCATTACATCTATCAAAACTGTGTTTTTCTAGAGTGTTCTGGTAAACATATGTTACGACTGACCGTGGTGACCTATTGTATGTACTAGAGCTAAAAGTGCGGAATGACCAAAGTCAATGCAATGCCCTCTAGTAAATACAAAAAGAAACTCTTCTTATCTTTGTCGTTTTGTTTTGACTGCCTGTTAAGTCTATAGGCTTGTGTCTTTTATCGGGTCAGGAATGCCGAACTGATGATCACAAAAAAAGTGAGTGCCGAGTAGAAAAGTGCAAAATACGCCAGTGTGTTTTTTTTTCCTCTCCACCTCCTTCCACAAGTAGCCAGCACCTATAGCTGGGACACCTTCCTGGGCAGAGGCCTCGGTCTGGGGACCCGAGGGTCGGCGGTTCCATCCAGCTTCATGCTGCCTGTGCGGAGCTGGTGGGGTTTGGGTGGCAGGGCTGGGGGGTCCGTCTGCGGGGGGATGGAGAGGCTGTGGGGCAGCGGCACGGGCCTGCGGGGGTTGTTCCTCTCGTAGACGCTGTACGGAGGCGGCGTCTTGTTCTCCCGGCGGATCGGCTCATCCGAGCTGCTGGAGATGGAGTTGGGCAGGGTGGTGGGTGGAGGCAGCGTGTGGGGCGGGTGGTCGCCGGCGGGCAGCTCGGTGCCCGAAGCTTCCGACACACTGCAGCGACTGAGGGAGGAGATGCCGCTGCTGTAGCTGCCGGACAGAACAGGGGAGTTGGAGACCAGGCTGGCAGACTGGCACTCGGTGGGTGACGGGGTGAAAGGTGGCACAGTGGTCTAAGGAGAGACAAGAAGGGACAACAAAGCTCACATTTCATTTGTGTTTATGGTACTGATCATTGTTCAGTTTGTACTGCTTGTTCTCCATCTGTGATCCCCACCCCAACCCCTTATGCTACCCCACTCCCCCCTCATCTCCACGCTCACCCCAACCAGTTGTGGCAGATGGTCGCCTTCCCTGAGCCTGGTTCTGTCTGATTTTATATTTTTCCCCATCCCTATTTTATTTTTCTCTTTTTTGGCTCCTTCACACCGTCGCCGGCTGCTTGGGAAATCTAAAGGCTACTTTGGATTGCTGGTTTCTCTGCTCTGTTTGAAATACGGAAGGTCTGCACCTTTCCATGTTAAGTACTGTGAGGTGACACAGGTTGTGAATTCACGCTATACAGTGGTCCCTCATCAATTCGTGAAATAGCAACTATATTTATTATATATATATATATATATATTTTTTTTTTTTTATTTTTTTTTTTTTAAGGCTTTAGAAACCCTTCCCACACACCGCAGAGCAACACTATGAGCAGCAATCAGATGTCTGTGAAGTGGACAAATGCTGAATGCTGCTACACACAGGAGACAGAGGGGACTGATGCTATGGTCACTGAGCCAATCAGAGCCCAGCGCTGTACCCTACACAATTTATTTCAATTAAACATTCTTTTAATAGGTTTTAATTATTATTTTTTAAATACTGTTTTCTTTTTTAGACTACAAAATGCTTATTTTCTTTCAAAAATAATACAAATATAGCGATGGCAGAGCCATTCATGATGACTGAGCTGTTGTGCTGCAAAAAAGCTGGTAGATTAATCAATAATTAATCTTTAATAGCAGTGGTCAAGCAGTTTCTACTGTTAAATTCTTTATTATGAATACAATTGACCATTTAATTTGGAGCATTTTTAGAGGACTCAAGTGACAGAAGTAGTCAGAATACAGCCCTAAAAATTCATGCTACATTTTTTTTTTCATTTTAAACTCTTAAGGTCGAGGCTATTTTTTTGAAATTTGCACTTGAAAAACTAAATTTAGTTGACAGCTGCAAATCTGTAAAGCCAAAACGAACAACCTTGGGCTCTATGAAGAGAAGAAACTCTGATTCTCACCGTCAGTGCTGGATCTAAAAAATAACTCCAGTGAAAGTAGACATTTTTACTTCTGCCTTATCCAAACTTTAAACTGCAGGTAAGCAGTCGTATAATAATGAGTCAGTGACACTGAGGTTATTAAACCTGTTTGGAAAATTTTCAACTCCAACTCTATTGAATTTGAACAGAAATAAAACAACAAATCTTTGGCAGGCTTGTAAAAAGATCAAACAAATACACCACTGTTCAGGTGCAGATATGTCCAGGATGGAAGGAGCTATACTTGGATGGTTTGTGGCGTTTCTATCCTCAGGCTGGAAATAAAAGTCTTTTCCAAAAACAGGAAAAATAAAATCCTAGCAACTACTCTTAATACAAAGCTCTAAAAGTGAAAAAACTATTTTGTTTCCTACAACATTTCCTCTAGATTTGGTTAAATTTACAAATTCAAAGCGCAAAAAAGCACAGAAAAAAACAGCACAAAACTTTTTAAAACAGAGTTCATATTATCTCTCTCTCTAAACTTTAACATTGTGCAACGTTTCTTCTCTCATGATAGCAAACCTGCACCTGGAAACTGAAATTTCTTTTGCATATTGTTTCTAAAATATCTCGCGGCGGTCCCGATAAGCGTGTGACCGCATTGCGTGCTGCTGTCCAAAACATGCGTGCTGATCCAGCCGTATGGTCGCAACAACCAACTTTCAAAGAAGTGGAGTCAGTGAACAGATTGAGAGGGCCAGGTTTTCCACTCCATCAACCGGCCCTGTGCACCGAGACGAAAAAACACAATATGCTGCACTTCCCCCGCGACGAAAAATCCAATCGCTCATCAAAATATTTTTCTAAGCAATTACACCACGCTGCCGTTATATCTGCTGACACTTAATTGGATGTAGTGGAGTATACCGTTGATCAGTAAGGGCGTATTGTCGTTGCTATGAAGAGGGCGAACCTTTTCACATTCAGGCTGAGCGTGATGAAAATCTGTAGAATTTAATACAGTGCTGACAAGTGGTTTAAACTCCTGACCCAGTTTTCCAGAGAGACGCTCCCGCCAAATATCATTTCTACCTCTGGAGATGAGTAAGTGCAGCCCTGTCAGACTGGCACCGTGTGTTTTCCGCGGGTTCACTCCTGTCCTGGGGTTTGGTGGTCTGGTAATGGGCCCCTGGCTGCACAGACTGATGTGTGTGTTGGGCGTGTGTGCGTTCATGTGCTCGATAATGGGGCCTGCTGGAGGTCCGCAGAGGATCCGTCTCTGGCTGTGCTGTGATGGGCAGCCTGGTACTTCGCTCCAGGTCTCTTCTATTGCCACGCCGCAGACAAACGTGGCGTCGCGCCGCACACACACCAATCTGATTGACAGAGCATGCTGAGTGCCAAGCTGTCACTCACACTTTGCTATCCGGAGTTGTTTCCTCTCACTCTTTCCATTTCACACACACAAGCAGACCACACACACACACACAAACAACCACATTCTCGCTAGTTGTCACATGTAAGAAGACATCACACCTGCAACAAAGCTGGGAGCTTAGCACTGTTGCTGGTGACAAGCTTACAAAAGAAGATAGGTGCTGGCGGAAGACAAGCCTCAGTGCGCCAGTGTTTCAAAACAACTTTTTAGCCTCATTAAGAGCTCGCTCAGCGCTTAGCTAACCTTTCCTGGACCTCCTCTCCCTTCTGCAGACTGGTATTAACTACTAAGAGGCTCATTAACAACAAATCTGAACTCAGAGACAAAGCAGGAGTAATCAGTTTATGTGTAGATAAACAGAGAAAAGACTCTTTGAGGTCAGAAATATTAAAAATTTTCTTTCAACACATCCCAGTTGAAGGATGCAGCACGTAAAGGAAAAACCCCAACAAACAGGGTTGGGGCTTTGAAATTTAAATTCATTCACAAATACAAGCAGGCCGAGTTCCATTCTCCCAGAGTTTGAGTTCACATTCAGCGGATGACGGTTGGCATCTACCAGGTGTACATTCAGCTAATACGATGAATGCCCTCCAGCCAGTCCCGTTTTTGGGCCCTCATTGGGACAGCTGTGACATAAAAACTACAAAATCAGCAGCTCCGGAGCCGTTAACAGCTTCATTGAACAGTAATGCAAAGCTATCCGGTCTTTTGGTTGACACGGAGCCGGATAAAAAAACCCCGAGCTGGCAAGTAAGACGTTAGCAGGATAAAGGTCCCGAGGCTGTCGCTAAGCAAGGTCAGGCTGTCTCAGAGAGAGGAAAAAAAAACTTTAAAAGAAAAGTGAGAAACTTGGACAAAACAGAGGAAGTCAGTGGCAGAAAGAGGACCAACCTTTTGTGGTGATCTGGATGTGGGGACAGGAGACTGCGACCTCATGTTTTTAGCCGAGGAGCCTGCTGACAGGAAGAGAGGAAGGAAAAAAAGAGGACAAATTCAAATTAAGGGAGTGTTTTCTTCCATTCACCAGGATGACACGGCATGAGTCATGCAAACCTACACACAGTGGCTTAAAGCATCAATGAACCAAACAAGCGCTGATGTTCTGCTGGTCCTTTAGACCGCCTTAAGCTGCTCCTACATCCAACAGCTGCTACTGCTCTACGCAATGAGTGCAGGAAAAGAAAACGCTCCATCTGCTTGCTATGCTACTGGGCAGTGCAATACATCAGGAAACACTAGGGAATAAGTCGAGTCTGTTGCATCTGTAAAGAAGTAAATAACTAAAAACACGGCTTGAGTTGATGGTGGAGAAAACTGTTGTTGACATGAAATAACATGCACATCTCAAGGGGACTGGAAGGAAAAAAAACAATCATGGAATTGACTAGAATTTCAATTGGGAATAACTTCAAATTCCACAGAGATTTCCAAAACTTGCTGAATCTCATAACAGGAAACATCAGCGGTTAATTCAGTCGTCTTGCATGTGGATGACATTAAAAGCTGAAAGCCAGGAGACAGAAATGTTTCAGCAGGAAGGAGTGGCGAAAGAGCACCAGGTGTCAGAAGCCAGAGTGGAAAATTAGTACGACTCTTCACTGGAGGGTCTGCTGTGATCGGCCTGTTTACCTGAGTACGGTGGCCTAGGAGGGACAGGAGGGCAGAGCAATTTGCCCACAGAGTCAGAGAAGGATGGAGCGCCCTCTTTGACACTGTCTAGGCTCCAGCTACTGGGAGTTGGTCTCACTTTACAGCACAAAACATCACAAGGCACATGTCAGGTCATGGATTCAAACAGGACAGCATGAGAACACAGAAAACACAGTGGGACAATTTCAATGGATGATATGATGGCAAACATTGATTAAGAGCATTGGATTGTCACTTATTAAACTGAAAACTGGCCTCACAGCAAATGAAATACTCTGGAAACTTAATTTAGCGTGTCATGAGTGATGAAATGCAACATGATGTTTCCCTGTTGTGTCTGAGTTACAACAGTTATTACACATGACATGTATCTGTATTTCCATTTTTATTAGCGTCCTGCTGCCAAAACATGAACTGAAATAATATGACATCAGTTGTCAGAAATCGATGGTATTTACTTGGTCGTTTGCTGACTTTAAATCAAATCCAATCAGAGCAACTTCAAAGACTCCTGATTAGGATGAAGTTTTTAAATATTCCAAATATATACATAAAGATGCTATATTCAGAAAAATATTTGGTCGATCCCCAAGGGGAAATAGTTTACGTTAAAGTTGCTCCCATTCAAAGTTTCACAAATATAAACAGTTAAAATATAGATAGACATCAGCAGAAAAATATATCCTAAGAATATAAACACAATGTGCATTTTCTAAGATAATAAAATGCAAGAATACAGAGTAATAAATAGCATGTAGTTATTGCACAATGAGTGAAAATTGTACAACATATTATCTGATATTAACTTTACAAGAAAAGACGAAAGATTTGAAGCCGTCAGAAGCTTAGACCAAATTCACTGAGGGTGAATTTAAAAAATCATTTTCTAGCCTGGCATCCTGTTGTGTTCTGACCATCAAGAGAAAGTTACATAACTCTGGGACCTGCCACAGTGCACCTCCAGCGGCATTCTGTGTGTGTTGGCAGCTTATTGTGGGTCAAAGTTCCTTTTTTGTTCAGTTTGGACACAAAATGTGGAGACAATCCTAACAGTGTTTGGAACTGAGGCTCCCAAAGCAGCTCAAAAAAAGCGCAGCCCAGCAGTCCCCTGATATTTTCACAATAACAACCCGTTTCAGTCTTTTTCCTGATTCGATTTGACGAGCGAAATACTCATTCTGCTTTTATTCAGCTAAAAGTAAAGACATTTTAGCCTAGTGAAGATTTGAATCAGTTTTTTTCTTCAGCATTTTTACTTTATATGTCTTAGACTATTTAGATTTTTCTTTTGTTTTCAATTACCCGCAGTATTTACTCAAGTATTTTCTCAACTAATCCTGCTATAGAGTATTATTTGCTCGTTATGCTGGTCCTGGTGCTGTAAGTTTGTTCTGACATTTTCCAGTGTGATATCTATTTGTATGTACTAATTTTGTAATATCTTTGATCAGTTTAACCTGTTTCATCTTATTTGAATTTAAAGATGTGTATGTAGACAGATATCTATATATTTTTATTCATAAATGTACGATTTTAGCGTTTCTTTTATTTGTTGTAGATCCACAAGTTGGATGTTTACCATTGTATGTTGCATTTTAAAGCTTCAAATATATTCATCCATTTTAAAAATTAGAATACTATGTGTGTCAGCTTTTGCAACATAGTTTAAGAGCTGCAGTCATTTTTAGCTTACTTTACTTTAAACAACGACATCAGTGTCTCACAAAGAAAGTATTTTATTCTAAATATTTCACTGTACTTCCATGCTGGTACTATATAGTGGTTTTACGGGAATTAAATCTGTGAACAATCGTTGAAAATTACTATAAATTCTTTGTGCAGGACATCAGGTTCATGCTCTGCATTACTGCAACTATATTAAACTGTATTGCTTCAATGAAATAAAAATAAATTCAGATTTAATTGATGCATCCCACCTCCTCGTCCTTATTTTCAGAGGTCCTGTAGAGGATAATCTGCAATTCTATGACTTTTTTCTTCTTCATAATAGACAATATTAGTTAACATAACTGGCAGAGAGATTTTTATGTTAATGCAAGATGTTACTTAAGAATTTAACAAGCCAAGCAGCTAAACAAATTCCTGAAAAGATTATATATTTGATGCTTTTTACAGATCTAAAGCATGCAATTTAGTTCAAGTTTCTCTCTTGTTCAGCGAATCCAAGAGTTTTTTGTGTGACAGCAGGGTAATGATTTTTCCTGACTGTAAATCTTCAATAAAACAAAGGAGTGAAACTGCAACACAGATATAAAACCCACACTGTTTTTCATTATGTTTTCCAGCGAGCGGTAGATTTTAACAATACTATCTGGAGTTATAAATAAAGGCTTGGAGGCATATGATGTGACAAATGACACAGTCACAGGTTTGGTGTAAATTCTTGCACCTTTTATCATTGTTTTGTGCATAAAGGTGTCGTGCCACCATATTGTGGCGGTTTGTCTCGCTCGCGCTGCATTATTTTACAGATCACACTCGGATCATGAGGACAGTCACAAGGAAGCTTTCACATCCACATCCTCGCTCTTTATTTTAAAGGTGTTGCGTCTGCAAGCCTCTGTGTTTTGTTTTTTTTTTACAGTTTGAAAGCTGTTGTTTTGGCGCTAAAGAATAGCATTTATTGTTATTTTTCTGTCTTAATAGTACACAGAAAAACAATAAAACTGTATTTTATAATGATGATTAGGGTGTGTTGGGGTAAGCATGTCCATCATCGCTGTACTTCTGTTCCTCTTTAACCCTTGTGTTGTCCTGTGGGTCAAAACTGACCCGTTTTAAAGTTTGAAAAAGTGGAAAAAAATATATATTTTCACAATGAAACTTCTGATGTTCACATTTTCAACATTTTGGGGAAATCTTTGAACATTTTTTGGTGGAAAAAAGAAATGTTGAAAATGTTTTTTTATTAAGAACATTCACAAAAAAAACTACCAAAATCCAGCAAATTTCGCTGGATTTTGGTTGATTTTTTTGTGAATGTTCTTAAAGAAAATATTAAAAGTTTCAGTGATATATATATACATGTAATCACTTAAGATATTTTTAGGATTTTTTCGGAAGACTTTTACTTATTTTTTGAAAATATTTACAAAAATTGTATGTGCATGTTCTTAAGAGAATATTAGAAGTTTTACTGATATCTATCTATCTATCTATCTATCTATATATATATATATATATATAAATCTAATCACTTTAGATATTTTTAGGATTTTTTCAGAAGATTTTTACTCATTTTTTGAAAATATTTACTAGAATTTCTCACCAAATTTTTTTTTTTTTTAAATAAAACTTTGAAAGGAAACTTTTAAGGAATTATTGGACTTTTCTTCCTAAAATTTTTGCAAATTTTCAGAAATTTGGGGATTTTTTTGCAGAATTTTTGGATTTTTTTTCAGACAAGGGAACAATATCTTTTGGTGCCCGTAAATGAAGAAAACAGAAGAGTTAAGAACAAGCTTTGAAAAGCTTTAATCGCCACAGTGCGTTTTACATTTTTGTGTGTCTCTGTATCCTGAGGAGCTGCTGTGTGAAAACAGATGCCTCCAGTCACTGAGTGGTCAAACTGTCACAGACGCTGCATGTCTGGGCAGATGACCGCCACCACCAGCACCGTGTACAGTGGAGCCAGCATCAGTGAGTAATAACTCACCACAGTGACTGTCGCCAAGCTATCACTCAGAGGGAATCACTAGATTTGTTGGGTTTCTCTCTGTAATGCAACATCATCAGGTCGTGAACTTGCTGTGTGAAGCGTCCTGAGATGACTCGAGTTGTGACTATCTAAATAAAACTGAGCTGAAATAAGAGAGAAGCAGCTTATTGCTGCTGTAACAGAGCTGTATTACTGCACCAAAAATACTATTTTTTCTATCATTTTTGATTCAGTTAAGAAGATTTGGTTACCAGGTTGACATCTGCTATGTGTATATGTTTTAAAAACACTTGCTTCTGACATTTTTTGGGTCTATTATCCAACTCAATCCAGTGTGATATTTATCTGTGTATATTTTTTTGTAGTATTGTTGATCAGTTAAACCCATTTCATCTGATTTGGAATTTAAAAATGTCCCAAATTCACAATTTCAACATATCTTTTATTTGAGCCGATTTATTACAGGCTCTTGTTTTTAGGTTTTTTATGGCTTGTGCAGTTATAGATCCACAGGTGGGATGTGTGCTATCTCAGGTTGTACTTTTTATAGAAATGTGTGAGCGCCGGGCTGTGAGGCTGCGTCCTGCTGACTAGAGAGTCTTCGGTGTTTGACAAATATTAGCAAAACGGCTGATGACAAAACACATTGGGAAGTGCATTGATTGCACAAACACGCGACATCTTCACTACTTTGGAGAGAAACTCAGGTTGCAGCAACTTGACAAGTGCACAGTAAGTATAAAAAGTCCACTAAAAATGTGGACATTATGAGCTTACTGAAAGAGCAAATTAGTGGATAATCTTTATCTGTTTTGTACTCCTGAGTTTATTTTGTATTTACACAATTTGACTCAAATGATTCACATGTTTCGTTATTGCAGTTATATTTGATACAGGTCTAATTCTTAAATAATTAATGTTAAGACCAATACATGCTCCCTCTTAAGCTAATCTTGTTTATTCTAACTGGAAAAGAGTGCATTTGTGTTTCATTTTGTAGCATATCTTGATAAATCTGCAGAGAAGGTGTCCATAAATAAATAAAACACAATAAAAAGGGTCTAATATTTCTTAAATAATATATTTACAGGCTGCATGGGCAAAAACGCGCACGGAGACCATTTGTCCTTCACAAATCACGAACACAAACTCATTATAATGTGCAATAATTAGGAAAGCGGCATTAAAATGTGCCAGAAGTCATCAAATTTGCGCCCAAATATTTCTCTAACGACCCTGAAGCAGGCTGCCTCCTCCATGCGATAAAAGTTCTGTGTTCCTTCTTCACAGGAATTACAGTTAATGGACACATGCTGAGGATTTATAAAGGCAAACGGGCTTTTCACTGGCAGCAAGCACCTCAGAAAACAATAAATAGAAATGCTACATGCTTGGAGTAGACTTGGTAAGAATGTCTCCATATGCCGGCGTTATTGTTTTAAAGGAGGGGATTCCCTGGAGGGTGTGTTTGGAGTGTTTGTGAGAGTGCTGAGTGGGCGCTCCTCAGTGCATGTAGGTGAAGGGTATAGAAAACATAGATATATGCTGAACACAGTGTTTTACCTTTATCTGGCGCTGAGAGGTTGGGGTCACTCCTAGGTAAAGTGGTATCGCCTATCTGATGAGCAGGAGCTCTCTGCACAAAGAAGAAAAGACAGTCAAATACATACAGCTATAGGTACAAATAAATACAGTGTAAAGCCAACAAATTCAACAGAATAGACCGAAAGACAGACAGAGAAAGGGAGTAGAAGTCTCTAATTACAGTAAACGATCAATATCTCTGATAATCAATACTCCATTAGCAACTAATATCGAGTATTTCATTGTTAGATCCTCTGAACATCAATTCCTCAGTCGACTTCAAAGGATTTCGACACAAACGGGGGAAGAAAAGCAGGTGAACTGTTCCAAAAAGCGCCCGCACTGACCGCGAGAGACGAATGGCCTGGAAAAGCAAAGGCATTATTTTTCTGTAGCCGTCGCTTTGTCACTGCAGATGGAGTGTGTGATTGTGTTACACACTGTCCTTCAGCCAGAAAAGGAACTGCAATATCATGTTGTTCTCGTCGGCCCTTGTTATTGTGGTAACATTAGCTTCCTGTGCAGGAATGTTTGTTTGTGTTTTTTCTTTCCTTCCTGCTGGAATGAGGCAGAGCTGGACCGTCTGACTTTAATAAAACATCAGTAACATCAGCTGCTCTTGAAAAACTGCATTTCTCAGCTACTAAAGGCCTTACGGCATGTGCCCTCGTCCAGGAGCTTTTTTATTTGTTTATTTTTACCCCCTCCTCTTAGACAGAAGTCACCCATTGAGATATATTATACATTACAGAGGTGACCTTGTTTGCTGTTCCAGTATGTATCTCACAGGCGGCTGCAGCGCTGGACAAATATAGACACGATTCTGATTTTGTTGTTGCATTCGAATCACATTAACACACACGGCTGGACGACAGGTGGAGCAGTGAGATCGAGTAAAGGTAACTCAAGCATCTGCAAATGAAAGAAAAATGACTTTTCTTCTTCCATTTCCCTCCTCAGAAAAACAGCAGGTCAGAGAAATCTGTTTGCAGTGAGCAGAGTTATTGCTGGTCCTGTGAATGTCTTCCCTCACTCTACTTAAAATCCTCAGTCTTTCTAAACGTGGAAACTCCAGACAATAGAATAATCCCACAAGCCTATCTTATGGTCAACACTTTAACTTCAGGACAGAAACAGAGCACTGCAGCTGCCCGAGTTCATCCAAAAATTGACCCAGAATTCAAAAAGTGAAGAGATTTCAACTGCAGATTATGTTATCGATTTTCTCAACACTGTAATCTTAAGCTTTGGCTCACCGTTAGCGGTGCATGAAGCAGGATTTCAAGGTTGGTGGCTGGATATCTCTTGCAGAAATCCACAGTTTTCAATGTAGTAAAGTTCTCAACTTATGTCATCATGTATATATAGTCATGTATCTTTAACTTTTTATCAAAGAAAAATGCATTTTTGACATGGTTCAGGCACAAAAATGACTTAGTTAGGTTGAGGAAAACATGGTTTGGGTTTAAAATACAACCCTTTTCCCCTATTTTCTGGCTGAATGGGGTGATAAAAACCCACCACAGCTACAGTCTGATTGGTTGGTTGGAAAGGAGCAATGGTAAAGCAATAAAATAAATGCCAACGATATGTTGATTTGAAACATATCTGTGATACGTCACAAACAAACGAAAGAAACTATGCTTCCATCAAAACGCAATTGATTTTGCAGTTAGGCTGTATTGGAACACAATTTTTAGGAGGCAGGGTTGAACTTTGAGTCCCCTCACTTTTTCTCCAGACAAAATGAATGTGACGTTTATTACCAGATCAGCTATAACCGTATAATTCCCCTTCAAGTGTGGCAATATGCCAAAGGCCAGTATGACACCACACAGGAAATGAACAGGAAATTGTTGTTTTTTTAATATTAAACAGAAAATCTGATTTCTTTTTCCAGCAGCTCATTTTAGAAATTAGTTTATGTAACCTGTTGTGCCGCTGCTGTTGTTTATTTTTGGGTTAAACCAAGTATAAAACTACAAATGTGACAACTACATCAGGAGCCATATTTCCATTTAACTGACAAGCAAATTTAAGGAGAACTTTTGAAATGCTACATAAATGTTAATTACAAAAAATAAATAAATCACAAATTAACAGAGTAGAAGAAGTGGAGGGCGCGAATGGAAAGCAAAACTAGCTTTTTCCAAAGAGCCAAAAATCCCTCAAAGAAGAAGAAACAAACAGAACCAGCTGCAAATGACGGAACAATGCAAAAGGGTTTTAGGATTTTTTTCTTCCAGTTAGGCAAGTTATAATTAATTCATGCCAGCTGGTATCACCACTGTTTCCAGCTGTATACAGTCTCTCAAAGCAGAAACAACTTATCAGTACTTTTTCAGTACAGGTATTTATATCTCCCACAAATTGCATTGACTTTTCAAAAAATGCTTTTCCTGAATTTCACCATTAACCTTTTCTTATGCGATCATTCAAAATGAGACTAAAAATACTCCACAGAAATACGACCGCTGTTGAACTTTCCTCCGAGATGCTTCCTGATTGTTTGGTTTTGCTTCTGTCACTAAAAGGTCAAAGACTCATTTGTGTGTCTTGTTTTACCTCCACCCACTTTCTCAGTTTGTATACAGATTTGGATATAATTAGGAGATCAGCCGTTGCTTTCTTTACAATATTTACACAACATACCGTAACAACTGATACTATATACACATATTTAGCTTGTAATAGACATACAAATGAGTAATATAACAATTGAACGCATATATTATTGTTGAAAATATAAAAATATGAAAAAATTCTCAATAGGCAGCTGAAACTTTTTTGGAGTCACCATTATTTTGTGCAAAAGCTGTAGATGCAAAGTAAACAGACAATCTAAACTAAATTATCACTCAACAAAGCTAGGAAAAACAGAAACGTGAGAGGATGAAGTGAAACACAGCAAGAAAGACACTGCTAATGACCAAAACAGCATCTATTGCAACTTTAAAACAAAAATGCAGTAGCTAGCATACAGGAAAAGACAGAAAACAGTGGCCACAGTGGTCTAATAATTGTTTCCAAAGCTGTGAATATGTATTTGGTTTAACATTGTATATTTAACGTAACAATTTCAAAGCATTTTCCACTGGAACAATGAAGTATCCACTACTTCTACCACTACTGTGTGCTTTGTACAGGTCATGTTACGTGTCCTTAAATGCAGATGAATGTGCTTGTGCGTGCTGACCTGTGCGGGGTCGAGGGGGTTGGGGAAGATGGCACTGACCGGCCTCTCTCGTGGCGACAGGCAGGCGTTTTCTCTGGAATGCTTGTGTTTCTCTGCCATTTGAGGTGAACCTGCAACGGATAGCATGCGACGTTATAGCGGCGGCGGAGGCACACATACCCCCACAGGAGCATGCGCGAGACACATAAGGGACCGAAGCGGCAGCAAGGTGTTAGGCTATTACCCACAAATACTGGCAATCAGGAAAGGCCAATCTTTCTTTCTCCCTCCAAGCCTCTCCGCCATTCTTTCAGCCTCACTAGCTCCACGACATGATAAATGGCCCGGCCCCTCTCGCGCTCCCCCTCCCTCCCTCACCTCCTGTGTTACACCGGACAGCAGAGGTGTGTGCTACAACTCGACACGGTAGCATTATGTAACGCAGCCAGCAGAGATAAAGCCCACACACACACTCGCACAAAAACAAGACATGCAAATGCGTGAATTTTCACAGCGCTCGCCCTCGTCTGCTGCAGCCATTGCATCGATATTGATCCATTAGCAGAAGCACTTGGAAAGCTATCATATGAGAATGAGATACCCATCGCTGGCTCTCGTTCAGATAACCACGGCAGCAATAATTCTCAACACGCTTTTATGGGTAGACAGAGGGCACTTTTATAAGGGCGCCGCCCGCTGTCAGCGGCTTGCCAAAGGGGAGTGTATACGCTTCCATAAACGTCTTCATATATTCTTACTTTTTATGACGGGGATCAGGCGCAAACACTTCTGAGCACACCGAGATAAGAGCGGGAAGCAGGAGGAGGCATTAGACATTCACGCCGCACTGTAGAGGAGGCTCGGACAGCCGAGGCCGGCACGGACGGGAGATTCTGTTGAGGTCCGAGTGGGATACTCTGCACAGCTGTAATCATCTCTTACTCTCTCTAGCTCTGTCTTGCATTTTCATTGGCTCCATGTTTCTTTCAACAGCATTTCCCTTGGCCCATTTCATTTTTTATCCGGCCTCATTTTGGATTCTCTCTATTTTTCAATCCCTCACTATCCATTCAATTCTCTCTCCTTCTCTTTTTAGTTTTTCTTTTTTTCATCTGCATCTACCTCCTCTCTGTGTATCCTCAGCTGTCACCCAACCTCGCTTACCTCGCCAGACAGGATGCTGCGGTCGCTTGAGAGAACATTGTGTCACCGAAAAGGTCAAAGGTTCAACCTGTCCAGCTGGACCTCTGTCTGCTTCCTCTGTCTGAGTCACTCCGGATTGAAATATCAGCTAAAAGCCTGCAGAGTGTAGTTTTGTAAAGTATGATGTGTAGCAGAAGTGCCGCTCTCACCTCTGGCGCTGGAGGGGGCTGAGCTGGTGACGTTGGGCGAGGCAGAATGGTTGGAGCTGAGGCTCGAGGTAGACGGACTGGGCTGCAGACGGAGAAGACAGCATCAATAACAGCATCATCACCAGAATATCAAAAACATTCATTTAGACAGTCTGCTTACTAGAGACTGCTGATGCTGCATCTTAGTTTGCTCAGTGCAGTTATGCAAAGCTGGACAACTACTAGCTCTATGCAAAATACCAGCAGGCTATGTGTTGACTATGTGGGTTAGCAATTTGTAAAAACTGTGGACACTTAAAAATACAAAAGGAGACTGTAAAAATAGCTCCAGCGCAATGTATAGCAGGATACAACAGAATGTGTAAATATGAAATTACACAATGTGATCAAAAAGTTCTAAGACTGTGATATGTGCGAAAACTGTAGCCGAGAAGAAAACATCACATTCTGTGCTAGTAGCTATGATGAGCCGGCCTATATGTCAAGGATTATCCTGTGTGGGTCTGCAGCTATGGCTGAGAGAAGAAATAGCTTTTTTTTTTTTTTTTTTACAGAGGAAAAGCCCAGAGTGTCTAACACTGGATAAGGTGCATCATATCAGGAGCGCACAAGGAACATGCTTGCTGTTTTTCTCCACATTTACGTGGCTGTGCTGCAGGAATTAGTCCTCCTGCATGAGACTTTCAAGGCAGGGTTCTACTGGAAGGTCCTGAGTGAACATTAATGACCTGGACTGTGGTGTGATGGAGTGTAGGTGATTACATCTAAGGCCAGAACCAGGGAGGCAAATTTTGAAAATTTTTTCTGACTATATGTGGTTCCTAATAAATAGTTGATTAACAGCTAAAAGGAATTACCCAAAGTGGACATTATTACATATGCAAATACAGTTGTTTTTCACTACAATCACCACAAAGCCAGCTTTGTTATATTAGCCATATACCTAAAGGATCACTGCAGTTGCAGACTCTGGCCTGTTTTGAATACATGAGGCTGGAATCCATTAACCACCACATAAGTCTCTGTCATGGTGGCCAAACCCTTACAATGCTCTATGATTTCTTGTCTGTAGTTCAAGTGAGCCCATACTAGGGTCACACAGGAAACAAAGTGTAGTCTTCCCAATTACACTGAAGAGTAAAAGGTACTATACCTAATGTACAATACATTTTCTGTCCTTTATCTTCTCCGTTATTCATTAATACTTTATTAATCAGTTAAATTTTTAACTATAGTTAATTGAGTAGCTGTTATCTCCAGGCACAGCATCACAAATGTCCCTCCTCACCTGCCCTACTTGGCAGATTTGGCTCCTTGTAGCTTCTTCTTCTGCCCAGTAACAAAATTTTAGTGAAAGTATCACAGATTTGACACAGTTTCAGCGCTCCTTGTAGATGGTGCCTGATATTGTATATTTACAGAACGGAACTTTCAGGAGGCATTACAAGTGCTGCAGAAATGCCAACAGCACATCATCGCTGCACCAGCAGACTACTTCAATAAGGATCTAGAATGGAATGTATCTGCATTATAATTCATTCTGTAAATTGTATATAATAACATTCATCAACATTCATCATTGCACTTGATCTGTAAAAAAAACAAAAACAAAAACGTATGATGTTCAAAGCTAATTCTGTAATGGGCTCTGTCAGATCCCTGACGACAGCTTTTCTTTCCCTCTCATGTTTTCTCTTCTCCCTGGTACTCCAGACCTGCCAGGTGCGGCTGACAGCTTCCCAGGAGTTGTCGGCAGCTTTCTGAATTGGCCAAATCTAGTTTAGATTAGCCTCCAGCGGGCTCCCTGGACGGACCACACAAAACACTGTGTCCTCATTTGATATAATCATGACAATTTGCTTGGCTGGACGACGCTCCAAACAAGTAAGAGAGGGAGATAGGGAGGAAGGGGTCAGAGGAGAAGAGAAATGAGGGTCGAACAGAGCGAGAGTGGATTAAAAAGTATTGCAAGTGAAATCCTCGGGGAGCAAGAGGGTAAATGTTGGGAGGTGGACGCATTCCGCTGCCTTAAAAGCTTTTTGCATGAGTGTGTGGGAAGGCATAAGAGGCCGCATGTATGTGTGAATTACAGAGATACTACCTGCATGTTGAAGACTTCATCCGAGCTCTCCGATTGCCCTGTGATGTTACTGACTTCGTTGGAGGCTTGCGATGACAAAGAGGATGAGGAATAACGGTTCACGGCGGGGTAGCTGAGGAGGCTAAGGGTGCCAGAGAGACGGAGAGGGATGGTTATTTTGGTTTTCAATAAAGGGATTGAGTTTTTATGTTTCATTAGCTTCGAGAGGTCTCACTCACCGAAAATCCAGCGCGAGCAGCAGCAAGGCCAATAAAAAGGCAGACAGGCAAGGAACAAAGACAAACACAGAGACAGAAAATGTCAGATGAGAAGCAGATAACTTATGCACCAATCTGAGCGTTTCACCGAGCTGCCAAGAGGCAAAAGTGTTAAAAAAAAAATAGATGGGACCTAGTTTTTGTGTTGCGAAACAGAGTACAAAGAGAAAAAAAGAAATCAAAACTCAACACGCAAAAACGTGAAATGTCACTGGGAGACTGGGGTGATGTGTGCGTCTCCATCTCTGTGTGGCTGCCGTGTCCCGCGGGATCAGACTGTGGAGGCTGAATGTCGCAGGTAGACAGAGTGGCAGGGTCACTGAACACATCAAAACACACACACACACACACACACACTCTGCCTGCTGGCCCGACAGCAGTCACACAGAAATATCCCTGTGGGTGCGAGCCGGCCGTCTCCACCTATTGTGTGCCCACATCGTGCCACGCCACTAAAGAACTGAGGGAAGAAGAAGAGAAAAAGGCACCGAGCGTGGCGAGGGAAGTGGAGACAAGGAAAGTAAAAGAAAGATGAGGATAAAGGTCTGCAGAGAAGGGCGTCACCTCAAGAGGAAGTAAAGGAAGGTGACACAATGTGATGAGGAAGTTTTAAATATTCCCTAGATTTAACCCTCGTGTTGTCCTGTGGGTCAAAATTGACCCGTTTTAAAGTTTGAAAATGTGGAAATGAAATATATTTTCACAGTGAAACTTCAGATGTCCACATTTTCAACATTTTTGGGAACTCTTTGAACATTTTTTGGTGGAAAAAAAATGTTTCTTAAGAACACTCACCAAAAAAAATCAACCAAAATCCAGCAAATTTTGCTTGATTTTTAGGTGAATATTCTTGAAGAAAATATTAGAAGTTCTACTGATATACATGTAAACACTTTAGAAGATTTTTACTCATTTTTTGAAAATATTTACAAGACTTTTCTTGCCTAAATTGGGGGATTTAAAAAAAACTTTTAAGGGAAACTTTTAAGGAATTAATCATCCTAAAGGTTTTACAAATTTTCAGAAATTTAGGGAATTTTTTGGCTGAGTTTGGGATTTTTTTCAGACAAGGAAACAATATTTTTTGGTACACATAAACAGGAGGGTTAAGGTTTATAGGTGATTTTTTTTTATCTTTAGCAGAATAAAATACAGATGCAACACCATTTGAAAGCTAAACAAGCACATAAATAAGAATTTAAGCAAAGAGGCAAAGTAAAATCAGTGAAAATTCATCATCACCTCCGCCTGGTGACCCCCCTGCCACCGTCTGGGCTAATGATGCTGGGCACGGAGTTCCTGCACGTACGTGGGCTGCCGTTGGTGAAGTGCACTGGGCTCGCGCGCACATAAGCCGGAAACTCCTGCGGTTTTGAAATTGGGAAAAGAGGAAGTGCACATCATCAGATGCTTCTTGGTGCCAGTGTGAGATATGTAAATAAAATACACAGTATGCAGAAGATGGAAGTTTGTTTAATGAGGGGTGGCTTCTCCCCCTCCGAGGACTGAAGGGGTCATTTACTCGGAAGCCTAAACACAGCAGGCGGTTTCTGTTTTCACATACAGCGTGCGCTTCTAGAAAGACTCGAGTGAAAACGATGCAGCACCTGCAGTAACTAAATTAACGTCTGTTTAACGTGATATTTAAATCCACCGTTGGTTTACGAATGCTTTCTAGAAGATGTACTGCAAACAGGGATTGTTACGTACCTGTATGCCCAGGCTGGATTTCATGAGATGAAACTGGTCCACTAACTTCTTGTGCAGAGGTCTCATGTCTTGAGGAACGAACTTCTCGTGCACAGCGAGGCCATACTCCAGTATGTGTGCCTGCATGACAAAAATCCACAAAGAGTTTTTAACTCCTATTTGATCGGTGTAAATTGTAAAATATGTGCTTCAACATCACTACTCTTGTCCACTGCTCAGGTTCTGAGCTTACCAAGTCCACATTTTTAAAAGATTTATTCTAATTCCACTACTCTGCCTTTCAGACCATGTATTATGCAATCCTCCTCTTCATGTCCACCTCATCTGAGCTGTCCAGGGAGTCTTCCTCTGACTCACCAGATGCAGAATTTGCCATTTCTGTTGCTTATTTCTTAAAGCTTTGGCCTTCTCTTCTGTGATCTGTGTTACAATAACCTCTTAGCTGGCAACCTACACACTGAAAAGTTCTGAAGAACATTTGGATCACGCAAAAAAGTAGGTCTGCTTGTGTTCTTTTTATTTTTTATTTTGTTACAATAACCCCTTTAACGACCCTTTCCTGTGTCATGATTTTTGCAAGGACACTGTTGCTGCATCCTGGGCTTAGTCAGATGATTGTGACTGGTTCAAAGAAATACAAAGAAGTGAGTGTTTTTCCCCTATAGCACAATTGTAATAGAGTGCAGGCAGACCATTCTTCAGCACTGACACGGGATTCCACCACTAAAATACTCCTGTTTCACATATTTCTGCAATAAATGTTGCTCTTTGCTTCCAAATTATCTCTCCTGATTGAACTGTGACATCATTTATTATGACAGTCCTTCAGCTACGTTTTTACAATATGTTTTAACAAGAACTACTTGCAAATGCATCATGATAGATAAGACAGAAACTATGTGTCATATCAGCAATATTAAGTCCATGTCACCTGATATGGGAACTAAAGCCAGAATGATGAATTGTCTGAGCTGATAAACTGGCCAATATTAGTTTATCTTTGCTATATTAGTATGAGTTGATGATAAGGGGAAAACAAATTCCCTCTACAGGTAATAATCTATCCTCTAAATTTATAAAATCCATTGGCAGGTTTGAAAGGCATGCTATTTAAAAAGAAATGCCAAAATGACTCCATTTATCTGAGCCACAGAGTGGTTCAGAAAAACCTCGAGAGAAGTGCCCAATTATTACCTTTCAGACGGCTCTTGAGCTAATCTCGTGTGGCATTGGAACTCTTAAATCATGGTATTTATTCAAAGTCTGTTCAAAAATAACTCACCTGATTATGTAAAATAACACAGAATTTCCCTTTGGGGATCAGTAAAGTATTTCTCTTCTATTTTAAAAACAACAAATATGACTGAAATATGTGACATGGCAAAATCACAGGGGACTTTTGGCTGAACTGCAGGCAATGTTTGCACAGAGCACATAGCAGACAAACACACTAAAAATGTAAGGAGTAAATGTGAAGTATGAAGGGCCCACATTGCTGTACTATTTCCATAGAGGCACAGGACTTTATATTACAGTAAAAATAAGCACATATTGAGTAAAAATATGATGCGAGCAAACAAAAAAAACACCCAGAAACTTCTCGGGGTTTCGAGTTTGAGAGTTAAAATTTAAAAGACGCTTTTGTCACACCTTTGCATTTAGAACACCTCTCGCTTCTAACCTGTTCAAACATGAGCTCTCTCAGTCGCCCGATCTTCTCGCCGTCCTCAGGGTGATTCATAATGTAGTCCTTCACGAAAAAGGCCTGCATGGAGACAAAAATGCAGAACATCTGTTATGCATACACCGGGAGCCGAGGCAGTAGGCTTCCTGCACTGCAGCATTACCTGAATCCCAGCTGGCCTGACACAGTGAATTACCGTCCACACATTTATTTGCTAAATCCTTAAAAAAAAATATGCAGGGAAACTGAGCAAATAGACAAACAGAGTGAACTAACATCCTACTCAAATGGGGTGTAATACTCCTGTCTGGGTTTTGTGTTGTGATATTAATATCAAGTTTAAAAGAAATATTGGCTAAAAATAGAAAAACACTGCAGCAAATGGTTGTTAGCGGAATCAAAGGGCTGATTTTACTTTGATATAGGAGCCAATTTGGTTTCGGATTTTTAAAAAGACTCTTTTCGTATCACTTTCATTCATGTCACTGCTTCCTGTTACAGATCATGTCTCTTTGGAAACACCGCGCTTCTTACAGACTGTGCTTTCTATTCACTTTCCCAGACATTTCCTTCAAAAAATGGCGACTCAAAGGAGGCACCGATAAGATGAAAAATGCCCCCGATCTGCTTTGAATGACGATAAGTGTTTCTGTCACAGCCATACATTAAATGCCAGGTCCCCCGCTCTTTACAATGCCATCGACACTTGTGATGTGTCAACAGATTACGATAAATCCTTTTCGATTTGCATCAGGGTACACAAAGAGGGGAGAGAATGAACCCATGAGCAACCCGGCTCGCAATCTGCTTTCACATCTGGTTCAGAAGGAAATGCACACACACGTGGATTTAAAAAAAAAATAAAGGGGGAGTTTACAAGAAAAGATCTGCATGATGCCCCTCTCAAGGACACAGCTGTCGATCACCAAAGAGACAGTAAACGAGGAAAGAGGCTCAAGGCTGCTTCAAATATGTTTGCTCACAATCTCAGATCCCCATCAAGGAGAGCATGCAGGCTATAAATCCTCAATAAAGTCAGACAAACATCTTGAAACCACAATCTTTATCAACACGGCGTTTATACAATCCTCTCGTGCTAAACTGTGCAGCACAGATGGACAATTTTAAATATGTCATCGCATGAACATTATTATAATCTTTACAGCCAAACATGCACCGGTTTTACGGTCGAAATTTCTAAAAAAAAGAGAAGCACTATGATTCAGCAGGAACTTCCATCCAAGAACCTAGTGGGAAAAGAGCGGCAAAAAGAATCAATAATCTTCCTCAAATGATGGAAATTCCTCGTCGGGCTGCGGGGAGTGAGACCTCGCCATGGAGTGGCTCAGTTAATCACTAGAAAAGTCCAATTAGAGATGGAACGCTAAGGGGAGGGGGGAGGGGGGGATAAATCAGACAGCATTCCCCCTCAAGGGTTTCAACTCAAACCAAAGCAATAAATCTGAATATTAATAATGACAATTTCTCCTTCATTTGTAGCTCAGCAAACCTCCACAGCTGTCAATCGGCATTACGTGGGCAAATTAATAGATTTATAGGCGCAGTCCGTGGGGTACCGCGTGTGATATATTCTGCAGTGAAAAATGAGAGTTGTTAGCAGTGGCGATGTTTTTGCAGAGGAAAAATAAAGCACAGAAAGCCCCGTCTGTGTCCAGATCGGGCGAAATTATCGAAATATGTGTCACTTTCTGTTGTGTATGATGTTGAAAATACAAATTACAAATGATTCAAAGCAGTAGGGGGTGAATTTATACCAGCGGGGATGTCATTTGTATGCATGGAAATGTATACATGGAGCTGCAAACAGTGCATCAAAGCTCTGTAAGTATTTTAGAAGCTTTCATTCTTCTAACAAAATGAAGGCAGGAGGGGGGGAAGCTTCAGTGAGGCTCATCTTTGTAGCTTTATCAACCTCTACAAACCTTAATAAGCTGCTTGTGCACAGAGACATGCTCTCCACTCACATATATGCAGTATATGTCCCTAAACTACACACAAACATGCAAGTGCCCCCACTTGCATGCTGGCTGTGGTTGCTATGCAACACAGAGCAAGTCATGGGCTGTGTCTGAAATGGCATACTAACGTACTACTCATACTAAGTGTGACGTCAAAATAAGTATGTAGCGCGTTCACATTAGATAGTATGAAAAGACTGAGTACGCGAGAAATACCCGGATGTATACTATTTCTGGAAAATTTTTAAGTATGCGCGGTGACCACACTAGTCATACCAATGACGTATATATAGATCTCTATATATACACGTCATTGAGTCATACTCAACCGCCCCATAATGCTTTGCGAGCTACCCACCGAAATGGAAGCCTCTGCTCTATCTGTGGTCGGACCGGGGCGATTTTTATTTTATTTTATGTGGTTAAGTAGTCATCCTAATCACCCCACAGATTTGACAAATAGGCGTTCTCTGACCAACGTTTTAAATTTGTCAGACGCCTCACAACGTGCTACTGAATGCTAGCAGCTAGTTGCAGCAGCTCGCTCTGCATACAGAACAAGTAGCAGCTACCTCCAGTAGCCTGCAGCTACAATTGAAACGATTCGCATAATCTGGCTAATAACTGCATGAGGAGTGCCGGCTTGAAATTGCCACATTAATTATGCGACTGTTTGTTAGCGTAAAATCGACCTGAAGCTGGCATTCAGCCGAGATATTTGATAGCCGTACTTCCGGTTTTTGTCGTTGGAGGTTTGAAATGCATTATGGGAAACGTAGTAGTATACTACAGTGTGAATGGTTGGCATTCTAATCATACTTGTAGTACGTAGTATACAGTATATACTCATTGAGCATGTAGTATGTAGTACGTTAGTATGCCATTTCGGACACAGCCATGGAGTCCACTCAGTTTGTTGAGGGTAAAAAAAAAACATTTCCTTGAGTAGATTTTTAGTCTTTTTCAATTTACCAAATGGGACTGCACTGTCATCCTGTGATTGCCTCCTCTCCAGGAGAAGCAGCAGAAGGTGAAAATGTTCTCTACCGCTCTGTACATCTGCCACTTGAGTGTATAATAGAGCAGCTGCATAAACACTCCCATCTCATTCATTTAGCTGTTATTAGCCATCCATCTCTCCATAACGCCTCCCTCTATCTGCCATTTTTTGACCCGACCTCTCTTTCTCCCCACATCCATCCCTCCATCCATTGAGTGAAACCCGCCATCCATTCAACTCGTTCCTGCATCGCCCCATCCATCTCATTTTCTCGCTTCCAGCCTCCGCTCGTCTATCCACTCGGTCAAACCTTCACCCAGCCATTCTTGCATCCATCCATCCATCTGTTCATGCACTCCTCCCTCCGCAAAACGCTCCCTTGTCCATACATCTCCTCCGCTTAAACCCACCTTCATGCATCATTAGGCAATCCATACGTCACTGCCCCGGTCTCTAAAACCCTCCAACCCTATCCTCTGCCGGGCCCATCCATACCTCTTGGTAGCGGGCCAGCCCCCCGTTGACAGCGGCGTCGATGACCCCGTTGAGGCACATGGTGAGGGGGTTGATGTTCTGCATCTGCCGGCTCTGACACTGGGTGATCAATGTGCGTAATTGTAAGTTCTTGTTCTCGATCACCTCGATGGCGTTCTCCAGCGGGCTCACCTCCACCTGTGAACCGAGGGGTTTGAGAAACACTTTTTTATAGCTTTTCTTATTTAGCTCTAAAGGGAGCTCTCTGGAGTCAGAAAGCTACAGTAGGTTATCTCAGTTTGGGATTGGAGATTACACATTTATAGGGAAAAAAAACGGTGACAATTTAACAAGGTACCGCAATAAAGAAATGCTACTGAACTGAATTACAGTGAAAGACCCAGCAGCTTAGACCATATTAAGTTCTACAAATCTTGGATATCTGCCTGTGTTGCTTTCATTTTCACTATTTTTCAATATATCTCCAACAGATTTCTCAAAAGTGCATTGCTAAATTGCTAACTCTAACTCCAAAACTTGATCGATTCTAAATGTTTTCCGACTAGAAGTACACAAATGAATCTTGCACGGAACTAGTACTTCAAAAGGGCACATGTTTTCATTTTAATAAATTTTCATCTGTCTAGATTTCTGGAAAATGCAGTAACATTTACACACTTTCACCTCGAGACCTGAACCAAAAAAGAAAAAAGAAAAAAAATCGCTGAATATTTCAATAGGTGGATATGTTATTATGGAGGAAAATGTTCTGTATTTGAATTACCTGATTTTTTGAGTTCAAAATAAAACGACTGGGGGGGAAAAGCTATAAACACTAAATCTGCCATGATATCAATCACCTTTTAAGCTCATATGGTGAACTATTTAGCTGCAGCTTATTCACACATCCAGCAGACTTTGAGCAATATTAGCATTCATCGGGAATTGAGTTTCTGTCTCCTTGGCATCCAATATTTACTCTGTTTTTGGTTCCTTGCAATTCCCGAGGGAAATATCAGCCTGTTTAGCAGCTAAATGCTCCACTATGTTCACCAGCGACTGTGCTGATGTGCTGTTTGATGCCAGATAGGAGGATTTTAGAGGCTTTTCACTGCAAACTGCTGTCTTCTTTGTCTTTGCAGCGAGAGTGAACTAAAGCAGTGAAGCTGTGAGCCGTAAAAATCTAAATAATTAACAGATTGACGCTAAAATGCTCCACAGCGATGGGGGCGATAATTATCTTTGGATTTATCACAACTGATTAACCATTAATATGAAAACAACTGCAGCACCCTGTCAGGAAACTACAGCTGTAATACTTCCTACATAATTAGTATCAGGTCAGTTTTGCACATCCTCACGCGTGCAAAGCAAACGCTCTTCCCTTCATCCTGCATTTCTTTTTCCCTCTCTTTCTGTCTCACACAAAGCTTAATCCTTTTGCTAATAGAGCTTTTGCCAGCTCTGTATTTTATATGCTATTGCACAGCATAACCATCATGGAGTAACACTGGCTTTACAATCCACAATTTCACACCACACTCAGCTGCTGTGAACTGAAAAATAAGCGCTTAGACCATCAGAGACAGGCACTGTGTTATGTTTTGCATACGCTGGACAAAACAGCATTCAAAATCCACCCACTTCTTAGAGACCTGAATGAGAAGATCCAGACAAAAAAAAAAAAACAACAAAAAAAACGTTTTGAGAGGATTTACGTGATACACAGTGTATCAAATATGATATGTGATTCCGGGCCAAAAAAGAAGTAAATTCCCAATAGAGAAATCCATTCTAAAAATTGGACATGTTTGCAATCAAAGTGAAGCAATCAGATTTTTAGCACGACATCCAATCTATCCAGTGGAGGAAATTAAAGGTCCAACAGCCTCAAACTTATGACCTCGGTCATTATTGTTGTTCAGTGTAATGACTCGGATCGATACTCGGGTATTGGCTGGCGGCACTCTAAATTGCAACCTGCAAAATAAAAGTGTATTACGGCGTCCCTCGTGAGAAATGAATGTGTGCTGTATTTATGTGGTCATGTTTGTTTCATCATACGCTCGCTACTCACCAGTTCTCTCTTCTCCACTTCGAACCAGCGGGAGATGCCTGGTAGGCTCTGGACCAGAGTCAGAGTCGTCCTCTCCACCCACAAGCTCTGCATTAACACACAGAAGGGAAATGACGAGAATTAGCTGATTGCTATACGTTCGACTTCACACACACACACACACAAAAAAAAATCCATAACTACTTATGCCTGATGCACGTATGCACCCTCAGTCTCTGGCACACTGCACGCAATTCAATCACTAGTTTGAGCAAAACATAGGTGCACCTACAGCCAAACACCCACTTTTAGGCGTAGGTCAGATGTCACGTCTTATATTTCATATCATCATTCATGTTCCACCACTTACGCTGTCAGCCAGCATGCTTGTCAATATGCCAACATCCCACAAGGTCACTCCTGACAGCACGTAAACTATGGAAACTCTAACATTCACTGCAGGCTAATAACATAATAGAGTCGCACTATAGCGGAGCACCAGCAACATTGTTCAAACTAAGTGATAAATATGTCAAGAAACCAAACAATGGAAAACTTGTAAACAAATGTTTTTGTGTTCTGCATGTTTACTCTTGACAGAAAATAACTCCAACTTCTCAAATGTGAGGATTTTCTGCTTTCATTGCCCAACTAAAGTTGTTACAACTTGTGACACTGTACATATTTTTCTCATATTTTTGTCATTCCACAGATTAACGGCTCCATTGATTCTTCCTAGATCTGATATCTTTAATTGTCAACTGTTGTTTTCCAAGTCCGCAGCATGGATTCTCAATTTGTTTTGCCTGGGGGCCACTTTTGCAAAAATAACAGAAGACCAGGGGCCGGCTAATAAACAAACAGTAGTATTTATCAGATGAGATAAATACACATTAAAGGGCCTGTATCTCATCGTACTTTTAAATTATTTGTTATCAAATTAACTGAGTAACACCCAAGGGACATTTACAACACAAACAAACAAGATAGTGGGAATTAATTTAAAGCTGAATGTCAATAACGGCATCCTAACAATGACAACGCTAACACCATGATGCTTTGCAGTTAGTTTTACCTGCTAGCTTAACCCTCTAAGCACATTTTTCTCTCCTGTCACAGCTTTTTTCACTTTATTATAAAGTCCTGCATCTCTGTGGAAACAGCACAGCCATGGCTAGTAGTGCAGAGAACTCATACATTGTCTTTTGTGCAGTGACAAATATAGACTGTCATAAATCATAAAAGAAAAAAGAAATTTGTTTTCCAAAAGATTGAAAAAGCCTGAAATCAGTACACACAATATTATATAATATTCGGTGTCCCATGGTGTTATCAATATTGGAAAAAATAGGGGCTCTTTATGCTATACATGTTTTACTACTTCATTTTTTAAATGTATTTATGTACAGTCAAGCCCGAAATTATTCATACCCCTAGCAAATTTTGACTAAGTTACTTTTATTCAACCAGCATTTTTTTTTGTTGTTGTTGTTGATTGGAAATGACACAGGTGTTTCCCAAAAGATAATAAGATGATGTACAAGAGGCATCATTGTGGATAAAATTATTTCTCAGCTTTTATTTACATTTAAAAGTAACTTTAAGTCAAAATTTGGGCTTGACTGTACATGTCTCCTATCTGTTTAGTGAAAACACAACCTGCAGTTCAACCCAGTTTGACCCAAAATTCCCAGATTTTTAAAAAAGTGGTCACAGTTGGGTCGCTACCGGCTTCAAGGAGTGCAGAATTTTAGTTTTTTATAGACTAATTACAGAAATACTTCATTTTTTTGTCTCCTATCTGCTCTGTGTAAACACTGCCTGCAGTTCAGCTGAAAGTCAATGCATGTTTGCTATGTTGGTCACAGCAGCATAACTAGGGGCTTGTTGTGATCAGCAGTGCCATTTTTTGTTTTTTACAAAATCTAGTTTGAACAAACTGTTTATTTTTGGCCAATTACTAAATGAGACATGTATAATGATGTGTTTTTAGAGAAATACTTAGATTTGTTTTCCACCAGAATGTCACATCAAAGATAAGCAGATCAAGGACCGTCAGAGAGTTAAGAATCTATTTCTGTTTTTACAATTTCTGTCACTCAGAAACTGTGTATTTACTCAGAGATAACTGGGTTTTAAATGATAGCTTACCTGCCAAACCTGTCAGCGGATTTTAGGGTTCAGAGGGTTAATAATACTTAAATAGTGCACGTATATAGACACTCAAAGTCGCTTTACAATGACGATAAGAACACAAATAAATAAATAAAATATAGTGGAGATGAATGTGTTGTCGGGTTAATGTGTCAGCGGGCTAATTAGGAGTACACAAATCACAGCTAACGATTATGGGAATGTTATTTGCCGTGTCACCAAAGCATTGGAAAATGCTAACTATCTTAGAAACCCATCTCTCTTAGGCTGTTTTTCTCAGTTTTGATTTCCAAGGGTTTTTCAAGGTGCTCATAGAGTACAGTTTAATTTGTTTTAAGTTTCGTTTAGAACCCAGTGCCGTGCTCGTGCAGTATCGATCCGGTGTCCTCAGGTTGAAGAAGGGACTTCCGACTCACTACACAATCCAGCTGCCCTTTATTGATTTCATGCTTTTTAAGGCCAAGAAGTCCACCACAGCACAGCTCCAAAAATAAAAAAAACAAACATGTATTACACTTTAAAAACAAGAAGTTGAAAGCAAAATCTGACATAAATAGAAGTCCTGACCTTTCTGCTAACTATTTTTGTTCCCGCAGGTAGAAACTTTGTTGAATTTTGCCAACATATCTCTTTACCAGTTTATTAGTGCCGATCATACTCTGGCTGCTGGCTCTTTCTTGTCACCATGAAAAAGTTTATCACACATATTATTCCCCACCTGAGGGCCACAGATATGCAGCACTGATGGAAATGCAATATCATGATTAAATTTGGCCAAATAGCCTTGATGGAACGGAGATGAGAAGACGGCATGACGCGCGTGTGTGTGTATTAAAACTGAATATTTATGAGAATAATATCAGCGTCTGCATGGCAGTTGGGTGTGGATGCGTTTCGAGCGTGGATGTGTGCAACTAAATCAGCCAGTAAAGACTTCATCTGAGCCAAAGTCGGATTCGTATCCGAGTTTCTGTGGATAATTACCGAGTCGCAATGAATAAAACATGCACTTTACACAGACCAACACCTGGGTCGAACTATCAGTATCTACAGAGCGTGATGGATGAACGAGCCAGAGAATGAAGCAAATGAAGCCGTTTCACATCACTGGATAATGTTAATGTTCATGAATGTATGATTTTAACTTTTGAAATATTCATAAAAAACTGTCATAGCACATGACATCTTGCAGCTAATCCACACAGAGTCATGAGCGATAAGGTTCATTTCTTATGTTCATAACTCAAACCGACATATTAATGAGTGCATATGGCAACACGCAGCACTTCCTGTGCAGTGAATGTGTTTTCTTTTCTGTACCTTGAACTCGTTCTCCTTGTCTTTGGTGCCCTTGTGAAAAGGCCGGTCGTATCTGAACCTCCAGATGTGATTAAACTTGTAAAAGCTTTTGATGTTGTCGGGCACTCCGTCTCTCTGCAGCACATCCTGACTCTCCGGGATGGGGGTGACGGCATAGATCTGCAGGTCTGAAAGATCCGGAAGTTAAGGAAAGTGCAAGAGAGCGACATGGAAAAGCACTGCAGGCGCAAACAGACAACGGTTTCTCATCGACCCGAAAGAACACGGGAACGAGAAGATGTTGTCGCACGCAGACAACAAGGACGCAAGCAACTGGTTTGAACAGTCAAGTGTGCAGGCACTTTAAGAAAAGCACACATCTTCAATGTCATTTGTGTTTCATCTGGCATTTTAAAACCCTGCGCATTATCTTTTCTTCTACAAACACTATAAAGCACGCTGTTCTCCTAAGTGCTCTACTTGTGTACAATCTGTGCAATAATAGCAATCCAGTAGTGTTTCTATTCATTAAAACATCCGTGCTGCACCACTGATATGTGCAATAATGATATTTTTAGAACCAGTACTGTATATTTCGGTTTAAATTTATATTTATATCACATTTCTTAAATGTTTCCACTATCTTCGCTGCTGTAAAACTGCACATTTCCCCACTGTGGGATTAATAAAGGTTATCTAATCTAATCTGATCTTCTAAAAAAAAATAATACCTGGACTGAAGCCACAAATACCACAGAAAACTACGCATCAAGAACAGGAAAGGTGATAAATCAGCCTAAGATAAAACTATCTTCCAAATGGTTCGACTTGCCTCTAGATTCTCTTATGAACACATACCACTGCACTCAGACCTCAAAAGAAGACACAGAAGGATTACAAAGACATAACAACAACCTTAAAAAAAAGAGTCAAGTTTCATTTTAACCCTCCTGCTGTCTTAATTTACAGGAACCAAAAAAAATGTTTCCTTGTCTGAATAAAAATCCAAAAATGCCCCAAATTTCTGAAAATTTGCAAAACCTTCAGGAAGAAAATTCCAATAATTCCTTTAAAGTTTCTTTTAAAAGTTTTAGTTAAAAAAATTCCCCAAATTTGGCAAGAAAATTCTTTTCAACAATATTTTCAAAAATGAGGAAAAATCTTGCCAAAAAATCCTAAAAAAAATCAGTAAAATCAGTAAAACTTCTAATATTTTTTTAAGAACATTCACAAAAAATTTTGGTTGATTTTTTTTTGTAAATGTTCTTAAGAAACATTTTTAGCATTTCTTTTTTCCACCAAAAAATGTTCAAAGATTTCCCAAAAATGTTGAAAATGTGGACATCATAAGTTTCACTGTGAAAACAGAATTTTTTTCCCCACATTTTCGAACTCAAAACGGGTCAATTTTGACCCGCAGGAAGACACGAGGGTTCAGCTAGCAAACGGAAAAAAACAAAAAAAGGAAAAAGAAAAGACTTATATGCGTGAGCAGTCGAAGAAGATTCAGTGTCTCTTTGCATATACTCGCCTTCATTAAAAGAAACCCAGCAGTGACGAGCAACTTTATCGGCGAGAGAACGGCAAACACATGAATTCATATGCATGAGTGTTTGTGACAAGGATATACAGATGGCTGAGCATTCTGAGAGAGACTCTATTGATTGGCGCGATGTGAGAATGACAGCAGTGCGTTAATTTATGCAGATGATCAGTGTCGTTTTGCGTGTGCAGGCATAATCGCACGCACATGAAAAACAGCGAAAAGAACAACTTAAACGAGTCTTTCTATGCCCCAGACCTGCGTCATTGTGTCACTGCCGTTTTTCCTTCCCCTTATGTGGGGCAACAGATGTTCCATACATTGATTAGAATAATTAAAAAGGATCATATTGTAGGGATGACTCTGGACACTGCATGGAAATGAGGAAAGCCTGCGATTTATTTATGTAAAGCGAAGGTTTGTTTTCAGAATGCAAGAAATAATTAAGAGTCGTGGTAGCTCAGGTAGACACAGAGTTTGTATTTAACAATGAATGATTCAGTTTTTTTAGTACAGTAACAAAGAAATGAGAAAGGTTTCGTAAATGGCGGTATTATTAACCAACTGATGCTCAAATTTCTGTCACATTTCTACTTGTTATGGGCTCATTTGTCACTGCAATATGAAGTCCTGCATTTATATACAACCAGCAAATTCATAGTGTTAAGGAGAGAGTTCAAAAATCTATTTTGTGCTGTATAACAAAATTAAAATGAAAAAAATATAAAAAAATAAATTCAAATGTTGAATTTCTTCGACTATGTGTAAATACATTTATTTACAGGTGTTTTACTGCTGGGAAAAAAATGGTGATTCTCCATACTATAGATGTTTTACTACTTTCTATAAATGTCTCTTATCAGCTTTGTGTAAACACTGCCTGCAGTTTGACGAAAAAAATAGTCACCAGTGGCTTCATGGTTGCAGCAAAGGGCCCAGAATTATAATTTTTTCACAGAATCTAACTAAAGCTTTTTTGGTCTAATTATAAATGAGTCAATTACAGTCATGAGATGTTTATAAAATATCATTTGAAGAGTACATCACAAGTAAATATTACAAGGATTGTCGATGAAAATCCAGCAATGTTTTTAGCTTTTACAAGTTCTATCACTTACAAATGGTGCAATTTTGGCAGTTTTTTTAAAGACAACATGTCTTTCAAACCCGCCGGCAGCTCTTGGGGTTAAGAGGGTTTACGGAGCAACCCCGCTTTGACATAATAAAATAATTAATCACTTCAAAGACAGCATCTTTGAGTGACGTTTAACTCGAGCGTTTTAATTGGGAGAATATGAGCTGTAACTGTAAATGAGTATTCCCAGGTAGCATCTGCTGTTTTCCTGTCAGACGGCATATTGTTCCAAACCTCAGCACAAATCAGAAGGTAGCGCACCTACAATGTTGAAAACTAATTGCGCCCAGCGAGACATCGGCCCTTCGGCGTTGTTTTAAAACACATGCAGATCCATAGCGTGTTTGATTGCTATTTGTATGACTTTCTGTATGCTGCGCACAATTTGTCGGATGTTTGCGTGGATGGGCCTTTGATATGAAAACAGATAGACTGCGAGAAAAAGAGCGAGGCACGGTGTGTGATAGCCTCATTACGGCGTATGAATACACGATGCATGCTGTGTGCGTGAGCCTCTGTGCATGTGTGTGCGTACGCATGCCTGCTGTACTTTCAGTTTGCATGCATTTCCACACGTTTCTCTGTTTCTGCCCAGCATGGATGCACGTGTGTCTGGGCTTGTGTGAATGAATTTTGCATGTGCCTTCTCTCCAGAGCCAAGGATACACTGTGCGTCTGCCTGGTAGATGGTCTGGTCGGGCTGGTTGACGTGCTGCATGGCGATGGCGTGGGGGAACTCGTTGAGCATCCGCTGCTGGAAAGCCTCCAGCCTCTCGTAGTCATGGCCGCGGCACACAAACTCCTTATTCTGCAGTGGCGGGAATATCAAGAGAGCGTGGGGTTAGCTTGACATCTAGTGGTCGTCGAGCGCGACTGCAGCTCCATCTGCAAAGCTCCACCAAGGACAGGGCCTGTTACATCATTAAATGGCACCGAACAAGAGTTTGCTGAATGTCACCTTACACTGGAGGAGTCTTACATAAGAAAAGTTAATTCTTCCTGCAGGTCTCTTTCTTTGTTGAGGAGGGTAAAAGCACTACTCTTTTCAGTTCCATATTTAAGACGCATAAAGAATGTGGAAATTTCTTTACCCGTAAGAAGAAAGGAAACTTCTTCCCATAGAAACCAACTCTGAAGAACTCCGGTTCTAGTCTTTGCTGGTCCATGATCTTGTCATAGAGAGAAGCTTCCATCATCTGGCAATGAAAATGAAGGACAGCAGTGAAAAGCAAACCAGTGAGGTTTATTGTGCATCAACAAAAGCACAACTACTTTAAACCCCAATAGAGTAAAATAGCGTCTTTAGCTTCTTTCCTGAATGAATTGGTGGTAAAAGCAACACTTAAACTAACAGTCCTACTTTATAATGCTACTATTACATGCACAACTTACCCTCATTTTGCTCAAGTTCCTGTAGTCATAGTAGGATTCATATTGGTCAGCGAGTTCCCTGCAAAGGATGATGCCATTCTCCCAACACTGAGGACACACAAAAACACACACTTATTCACTGTGTCCTGTCTCAAAACACCATTATCAGGAACTGGCTGAGCAGAAACTCCATTAAACGGAGTCACTCGCTCTGCAGTGGTGCTGCTAAACCACTAAGCTCCACTGGGTGGCACTGGCGAGTCAGCAATCTCAGGAGTCGAATCCGGCCTCTTCATGTAGGTACATGCAACACTCAACCATCTTGCTAATTAAATGAAAAGCTTTCCTTTCCTGCTGCCTTCTAACCCCAGCGCGGCAGCACTGGCAGATGGCATAGCTCGTGAATGAGAAGGAAAATTGGACTATGAGTAACGAGGGGAGCAGTTTTAACGATTCCGCAGAGCTGTGTTATTTCATCAAGGAATGCTAAAGCTCCTTTTCTGGGAGGGGTGAGTGCAGTTTTGTAGGTTTTTCCGTAATGCCACTTTCCCCAGAGAGCGCAGAACAATGGCAAAGGCAGTTAGGATAAGGAGACAGAAGAGGAGTGGGGAGAAAAATGGAGCAGAATTCATGGAAAACTAACTTTTTTTCTCTTAAATGACGCCGCATCCTGAATCAGCTGTTTAAGCTGCAGGTCTCACTGCTGACTCTTCAGCTGAAAAGCAACGGCATCAATGCATGTCACGCTTCACCTGTCAGTCTTGGCATCATCATCTCCTGCAATATTTCTTGGAGGAATGGTGTAGAATACTGTGGGACAATATGGATCCTGCTGTAATTACAGCCACCGGCAATCCGTCTGATTAAACCGAGGTGGAGCTGATGCCTCGAGCTGCTGTCACAGTTCATGACGGGTAGAAATTAACTCTGTGCAGCTTCTGGCCTTCCTCTAAAGGAGGGTTTCATTTCATGAGAATGATGTCAACAATCAGCCAGCTCTCCCACCTTCCATCTTGGTCCATCTGCATTTCAGCTGATCTCTTTAACATGTATTTGCTCTAAATGAGCTGTTAATATTATGCTTCTTTTTCACTGCCAGGTATGAAATGGAATATGTATTAGTAGCTGACATGCTGCTGGGTGTTTGGCAGACAGAAATATTCTCAATAAAACCGAACACACTGTTCCTCCTCACTGGTACAGTACATTCAGTGCTAAGAAGCCACTCTGGTATTTGGGCTCATATGGACAGTTTCTCTCACTAAAAAGAGAGCTTATTTGACTTATTTTGGCCCAGTGCAGAAAAGAGGAATATTTTGCTTCTGTTCAACAATAAAATGCAAAAATAGCAGAAGGAAGGAAGGTTGTGAGGGAAAAACAGCACAGTGTTACAGCTCACCTTCCCCCTGTCGAAGTTCTGGACAATAGTGAGATGCAAATACTCCTTTCTCTGCCATTCGCTTTGCATGGGGTAGTTTAGAAACTCTCTGAGCGGCCTGTCCGACCATTCCAGGAGCTCGTCATACAGCAGCAGGGTGTAGGATGCCTCTGTGACACACACAGACCCACACAGAAGAGCAAAGTCAGCTAAAAGCAGTAGTTTGGGAACAACACGAAGTCTCTCAGAAAGTAAAAGTGAGTCATTGGAGAAGCTCAGAACATACGACATTCAGAATACATGTACACAGCAGTAACATGCATGCAGTAAGATGAGAACAACACTCACACCGTGCTGTTCAGGTCAGTCTTTTAGGCGTACCTGTGTAGTTCTGAGCTTTCAAGTGCAGGTCGTACAGTTTGTGGATGTAGCGGATGTACATTTCCTCTTTGTTCAGCTCGGTTTTGTAGAAGTTCTGGTAGGAGGAGTGGGCAGTTTGGTGACGTTTGAGGACAAATAAATTTAAAAAATATACAAGAGAGACAAGGCAAACAGGGACGAGAGTGAGTTTCGAGATGTAAATGAGCACATGTGAGAGTGACAGACTGTTCTGGACTAATAGTGCAACAGTATATTTCAGATGCTGATTTGCAGGGACTTTTTGATCCATCTGCCTACACATCCAGGTGCTCCTGCAGATGGCTGCAGTTACACAAAGAATCCTTATAGATGCAATCTGCTGATCAGGGAGAATAATTCTATTTCCTACAAAATATACAAACATATCAAACAACAGGTAGAAAATAGGTAAGAATATCCTGAACAGAAGATACCCATCTTTCTTTCTGTGTTCTTTAAAAGTTAAACTTTACATGGTTTGTAATAGCAGCAGATAATGGAAATGAAAACATCTTTGTCAGCGCTCCAAAATGTTCCTCAAACTATTCACCTTTAACTAGACGCCAAAAATGATTCAAGGTGGTGTTTTTAAAAAGGTTTTTGTTTTGTTTAAAGAGTGCACACATCTATCGGTATCAGTTTAAATGGAAAAAATATTAATGACTATAATTCACAACACATTTTGTTTGTTACTCTTCAGAATATATTCTAAAAGGTCAACAGCAATATAATCATAATATACATCTTATTCCGTCTTATAAGTGCCAGGTACAGAATAGTTTTTGATAAACAACATTTCAGAGCTGTAACATTTTCTTTTCTTTAACATGAACAAAGATGGTAAAAATATCTGACAGAATGTAATGTTTTGATTTTGACAGACGCTAAAAAGTATTAAACTTAATGTAAATATTCAATAAATGGTTTGACTTTTTGGGCCACACGCTTATTTCATTTTGTCGCTTAAAAGTTACAGAACAGAAGAAGATCGAGAAGATTTCTACCACTGTCATACCTATATGTTATCTATATAGTCAGTCTACCTTAGCATAAAGATATCAAATGTTCAATACATATAATGTATTAATTATCAAAAATTTGAGGTACTGGTAGGCAATTTTTATTTTATTTTACTTTTGGACAAGGCCAGGCTAGAACTTCCACTATTTCTAGTTTTTATGCTAAGCTAACTGCCTCCTGGTTTCAACTTTACAATTAACATGACACACATGAGAAATGATTTGATCATCCTATCCAAGTTTTGACAAGAAGGCAAACGGCAACCAAAAGTCAATTTCATTTTTATATTTCAGTTGAAATTCGGACAAAAAAAAAATAGCAAAAAAACGTTAAAAAGCTGAAAGCACTCTCACCTGGTCGACAGAATGGAAGTAAATAGTCCATGAGTTTGCTTTGTGAAATCCTTTAAACCAGTCAAAAGCTTTGATACTTGAAGACATCCAAACCAAACACAGGAAGTAACTGCTACTCACCAGTAAACTGACAGTACATCCAATCTTTTTGCCGTCCACTTCTCCCAACTTCATGCAATCCCTGTAGTAGAAACGCAAAAGTTCAAAACTGGCACAAAAATATGACATGACTAAAAGAAATGTTAAAGAAGAAGGTCGTACGTGAGGGATTTAAGAGCACATATGTGTGAACTCTCACCTATAGTCCAGCAGCCTCTCCATTAGTCGAGTGACGGTAGCGATCAGAGAGATGCCGCTCTCCCTCCAGGTCTCCCTCTCAATCTTCTTCAGCAGACTGAAGGAACAAATCAAGAGAGACAGAACAAGACAGAGAGATGTAAAGACCAAAGGAGACAAGAGGGAAAAGAGAGCAAATGGGAAAAGGAACTGCGATGGAGGAAATTACTAAGAAAAGAAAGCAGGCGAAGCAAAGAGGAAATCAGTCACACCAGTGTCACCTATGCTTGTTGGCCTGCCTGTGGGAGTTCAAGTAAAGGTGGCTCAAAAAAAAAAAATCACAATAACCGATTCACTGTTTTGCCACCTAAATAGGTTTATAGGATTGATTGGTTATCTCAGCTGGATGGTTAAGAGGACAAACACAAATGGCAGCCATTTTTAAGAAAGTTTTTTTTGGCTGAAATAATCCCCGTTCCCCTCACACAGACGACACTGAGAACAAAGAGGAGAGCGTCTTACCTAGGGTACGGACCAAACAGAGGAATTCTACTCCAGGCGGGAAGCATAGGCGGAATAAATTAATATTAATATGATTAATATCAGCACACACTCACACGGGTTAGTTTAAGGGGTTAGTGGAGTTAGAAGGAGGCAAAACAGAACAATAAATTAAGGAAGAAAATTAAAGTCAGCTGAAATCATAAACAAATTAAATTGCAGTTAAAACATAAGAATATCATATAGTCTAAATTTCTCATGTATAATTACATTCTATTGCACAATATAATGCAGATAATAATAGTATGAAGCGATATTACGCTGTATTCTGTGATGTTTCACATAGAAATATGGTGGGAAAGAATGATCCACTATGAAAGACAGAGGGGACAATTAGAGCAGATGCATATTCTGTTAATACTTATCAAGGTAACAGTTTGATTTATATGAGATTAGAAAAGACATACAGTGTGTATGTGAATCTTTTAATGCAAAAATGTTCTTGGACTGTAAGTTGAAATGTAGCAGGTAGGTGTTTTTAAGGTTCAGATATTAGGAGCCTATAGTGGAGGGTGACAAAAACAAGCACAAAAGAAGCAGGAACACACACACATGTGCAAACAGGAAACATGCAATAACACAAGGACAAAATGAACCGGCCATAGAGGAGGTGTGAGTGAAGATGAAGGTGACTCAACACTCACTTACCTTTTTTTTTTTTCCATCATTCTATCAACCCATTTGATAAAAACAATTTCAAATAGAAACCTAGCCAGCTCCTATTTCTAATCACAAGTGGATGAAACTGCAAACTGAAAGCGGAGGTGAAACTTTCAATTTCCAAAACCCACTTTTCTTATTAGCGGCTCGCTCTGAAAGCAACCCGACGCATTCACCGGGTGTTTTATTGAGGCGAAGGAGGCTTTATCGGAATCACAATGCCGTTATCTGTGCTCGGTGGTTTTCAGGGTTAAAAGCTAATTTTCAAACGCCGAATACTTAAACACATCCGCTCGCAGATAAAAACCGCCATTGACTGAGGCAAACGACCTGCAAATTGCAGCCCACACAGACATTTACCCGATGGAGCCTCGTGCGGGTCGCATCATTTAGGTCATTAGACTCAATAAACAGCTATTTTGTCTTTCGCTGGAAGTGTCCTGAGCTGGCCTCGGTCCACGAAGGCCTCTGTTGTGATTTGACTGTTTACTTAAAGTGGCTTTATTAGTTTGGTTGTTTAACCTGCCGCTGACCGAACCCATTTTTCTTGGAAAATCTTGCAGGTGAATGTCAGTAAATAGAGGCTGTGTGGGCTGTGCAGTGGCTTTATAGTGTTCTTATCACTATTTTCCCACTGCTCGTGTAATGTAATGTGCAATGTGTTATTTAGGGTTGCGATTTGCCACAGAGGCAGTTGTATGTGAAGTAATAAAGCATCCTATTGTACAAACGTGGACCCATGCGCTCCTCGTCTTTGTGCCCTCTGATTCTTTCACTAACTCACATGCTGTTGAAGAGCTCCCTGTACGTCTCGTCTCCTTTGCCCTCAGACATCAGGCTGTCCAGCTTGTCAATCAGCTTGGCTTCCACCTGTGAGGAAAAAGCACTTAGAACTCAAAGAAGCGAACAATATTGATAAAATCAGGGAGGAACAGCAACACGTACGGTTCAAGGTTTAAACCTTGAGAGGTCTGTCAGTGAAAAGGGTCAAAAAAGGCAATTTTTTTCCTGACAATGTGAACTCATAAGACCATTTGCCCAGTTTTGTGAAACATGACTATACTAGCTCGTGTAATCTGAAGGAAACAGGATCACATATACATCGTATTCTAGTTTCTGACTGTCGCCAACTATTTCCACACTTCAGCCAAGTGACATAAAAATATTATACCAACACCATTGCCCCTGTCGTTGATAATGTAACTGTAGCTCATACTGTTTCCTTTGGTCTCTCTTTTTCTTTTTTTTTACAATTTGAGGCCACTGAACTCCATTATACAACCCTAACCCAAGACTGTGAATCTTCATCCACTGCTCCCTTGTTTGCAGGTTGTAACTGGCCTCACACAGCAGCAATGACAGGGCTAACAGTCTACAGGAATGTCTGATTAAGTTACACGTTTGTGTGCCTGTGCAAGCAGCAACCAGGATGCTAGTATTTATTAGTGGGGATATGAAATCAGGGTAAGCCTCACAACTGGGACACTGGTGTACATGTAAACAAAATCCTTATGTGTATTATTGTGCTTCTTTTGGTTCCCCAATACAGTCTTAACTTAGTAAGATGAGAAAAGTTTAAAAGACAATGAAACTGGATCAGTGACTTTAACTCTAAACCATCTAAACTTCAAAAACATTACTACCAAAATGTTAACATTTATCACAGTCAGAAACTGCAAAAACAGTCATCTGATTTTTAACTTTGTAGTGGACTCTGACCGACTCATTAGCAACGTGATCAAATCTAAGCTTAAAATTGTGATATTTCATCAAAATCACTTTATCCTACAAAAGACACAACTTTACAAATATCAAAGGAAATTCTTGCGTGTCTCATTGAAAGATTTGTCAAAACAAAGCGTTTGCACAAAGCAGACTCAGTAAAAAAACTAAACAAAATCTTCTCTGCACAACCATAGAGCCATCACTGACTCAGAACTGACCAACAGTCACAAAAAATGAGACAAAATATGACACTAATTTCGGGACTTTTTGGCTGAACTGGGCTAAACTGCTGGCTGTGCTAAGGCAGAGCAGACAGAAGATAAGTATGAAATCAAATTAATAACATCAGAGAAAAATTTCTACAGTATCTAGAGTCATTATTTCATTTTGCATTGTTGGTAAGACATCGGGCCACTTTGAAAAATGTCGATGTGTGCTGATTTCAGGCTTTTGTAAAAGAAGTAACCGAAGAAATTAAATTTATATTTCTTCTATTTTTATCACTTATAGCATTTGACTTTTACTATACTGCATTTCTCCCTACTTCTAGCTGTGGTTGTTTGCTTTAAAGTGCAGTGAAAAATGAAACCACAATGAGTAAAGATATGAGAGAAGCAAATAAAATTCCTAGAAATAGCTTGTGATAGAGAGGGTAAAATGCACGGGTTGTATCCTACTTTTAAAAAGTCTGTTTTATGGCTTCCCTCTGTATTTACTTTGGGAATTCACAGGGTTCTTTACATTTGTGAGGTAAACGCATCATTAGTTGAGGAATAGTAGTGATTATACAGCACCATTTACCTACAGTACTTTATACAGTAACACAACTTTACATTTAATGTGTTCTGGGCTTCAAAAATGCTGAAATTGAGATAAATATGCTTCTGATACTATGATCAAATTAACACATTTTGCAGCAAACAAATATAATTTTAGTTGTGGATTAATTCTAGAAGTTTAGTAGCTTAGATGGTAAATATTACAAGGTACATTAAAAGTATTTAATACTTAAAGTTAAATGAGCAAAATCATCAACATAGCATGAATTAGCACTAAGAAAAATCACCGACACCAATATGGGTCATTTGATTAAATATCTGTTTGAGGACACCGAGGCTATTTCTATTTCCAACATCATCATACCTGTTTGAAATTGCCACTGCGTCTCTGCTCCCAGTCCATCATGTCATGGAAGATGGGGATCATGACATTCCTCAGATCAGGCTGAGGCACCAGCGTCACCTCCAGGAACGGCCCAATCATCGCCGGGATGAAGTTCAGCTTGTGCTCCCCTGCAGGAGAGATCGAGGTCAACGCGGAGGTCAGGCTTTCACTTTAGCTCTGAACACAGCGTATTGTGTGTGACAAAAGCAATCTGGCCAAGTCTGAAAAGCAGCCTTCTGTTCCTCCAAAACTTCAGCCTCAACGAAAGCTGCTCTGAGAAGTCGCACGGATTTCTTTAATGTGGCTGAAGTGCAGCATTTTCATAAATGAAATACTCACAGTGCATATATTAAAACCCAGACAGTCTTCATATACATATTAACATCAAATGCAACAAAAATAAAGTGACTTCAAACTGTGCACACTTGAATACACACAAAAGCAGCAGAAATTACAATAGAAAAAAACTAAATTGCACAGATCCATCACAGACTCAGAACAAAAACATCCACATAAAGCAAGGCTGGGCATCCAGCTGGTTGCCGTGGTGACAAATAGACTTTTTAGATCCCGCCAGCTCGAGTACAAAGAAATAGTTTACTTTCATTTTTTTGATGTTAGTGCATCACACAGACTTCAAGAACTTTACTTTTGCATCAGAAAACCAATAAATATGCATAAATAAAGAAGTTTTGAGTATGTTATGATAGGACTGTACGAAAAACCTACTGCTACAGTCCATGTTGACAGCGAAAATTGAGATTTCGTTTACCTAAATTCTGCCACATGCTGAAGATCTCACAGCCCATCATGACCCTCATGTCTCCGTATCTGCACGACAAAAATTCACAGTTAGAATCTGCACGGAGCAGCATGTCAAGCATCCATTTTCCTGAGTGCATGTATGCAGTGTGTGTCTTGGTGTTTTGGAGAACAGGAGCAGGATAGGATGGCTTGTTTTTGTAAAGTATGTGACTCACTTCTGCAACACTTGCAGCCAAGAATGCTAAATGTGTGTGTGCCTGCGTGCGTACACTTACTTTTCCAGTATCTTCTTCCTCTTAGAGGGCGAGAAGGACTCCAGCTGAAGACAGGGCTGGTTGATGAATATTACAGACAAATAGAAGTAAGAGTCCCACACCTAAAAATGACAAAAATAAAAAAATCAGTAAATAAAAACAGCAATTCCACACAAAAACAACCCCCTATAACTAAAATGTTTAGAAATGTAGACAAAAACATGCATAGTTTGCCACCAGCATGCACAGATTCTTAATATTTAAGCTTTAATGCTTCCGTTAAATATAAAGAAGTCGTTATTAATTGGTAATTTAAGTCACATTTCTGCAACCTACGTATGCAGTAATGTGATCTGAGGGGAGGAAATGCGCATTAAAGTGTTTGAAGAAGAATAAAATTAATGAACTAATCTCTTTTCTTCCTTCTGTGTCTTTTTGACCTCAGTCTGTTTTAATTTTTCAGCTCTCGGCTAATTTTATATTCTTCCTATTAGCTCTGTTTTATGTCTGTGCCGCTTCCAGCTTTGGTTTGAAAAAGTGCGATGTACAAAAAATAAATTCATTGATAACTTTTATTATAAATGTGTGTCAGTGGTAAACCAACACTGTAGCCTTTTTAGAACAGAGGCTGTTTTGATTTTCAGACGGTTTTGAAGCCACACACACACACACACACACACACACACACACACACACACACACACACACACACACACACACACACACACACACACACACACACACACACACACACACACACACACACACACACACACACACACACACAGCTGCTTACTGACACATTTCTTTACCTTGTAGTCAAATTTGTCATTGAGGAAGTTTTTCCTCAGAGCGTCAGAAAGGTAGAGGACAGTTGTGATGATGACACTGAAAGAACAAGGGAGAAATAAAAAGCAGGAGGTGAGCGAAGGGTTACTGTGTCACCTTGGAGGAAAATACATCACCATGAACATCTCGCACTCTATTCAAATAGGCCTTTGTGTGGAGTAATACTGTCAAAGGGGGATGTGAAATAACTCCACGAAACACTGCAGGCTGGTGAAGGACAAATAAGAACACCAAGGGAGAAAAACAAAACCACAAAAAGAGCAAAGTGGGACTTCTCATCTCATTGCGACCTCACGTTTTTAAGTTACACTTCACTAAATTGGAAAAAAGACACATTTGTGAGAGAATTCTGTGTTTTTATCAACAACCTCTAGTCCATTTTAAATACAGAGACCTTCAAGACTGTGGATTAAAGCATTTCATTGACCTTTCTGTGCTGCATCTTCTGTCATTTAATGGTGTCCTCCAGAGGGATAGAGTGCATCAGCCTTGGTTTCACTCATTTTTAACAAGAGCACTGCGTCAAAATCCTCTTTGAAATACAGTAACTTTATTATTTTTTGGATGTCAGTTATTATGTGCACAGCTTTTCAATGTTTTTGCACACACCTTGTATGTCCAGACACCAACATATTAGGAGAAAAGATATTTCTGTGTTTTCTCCATAGATCAGAAATTGTGTCTGTATGAGGTGTTCAGGTTTGCATGTAATTTCTATCTGCATATCTGCAGACTTTAGAAAGGGACTTGTTCATAATTCCAGGCAAAAGTATATGAGGATTTAAATATGTTTAGAATTGTCCTGACTTTTGGTAGTTTGCTAAATGCATGAACACCACAAAATCACAAACAGGAAGTGGACAACTGTGCAGCTGATCAAACTGATAATGAAACAAGCAAAACTATTTTTTTTCATGTAAGCAGCATTGGTCATACATATATATGTATTATAATAAAATCCCCATTATATTTACATATGTTCATACACTTCCTGACTTTTGGTATTTTGATAAAATGTATGAATACTGTAAAGTAGCATGAAGTGATCACCTGTGCAGCCAGTCAAACTAAGAATGAAACAAGTCCAAATTGAGTTTTATTTAAAGCAGGTCTGAAATAAACATGTGCTGTCACATTAGTGTGTCCAATTCCTCTTTTTGTATATACCATTATGAACCCTGGATGACAGCTACATTCTAAAACAGCCCATCTGGAACACCAGGGACTTTTTCTGTTCAGTTAAATCACATATTTTGAGCTGAAACTTGAAAATATACACATTCTGGGGACGTGAGACTTTCATTAACTTCTTAAAAATAGATATATTATGGGACTTTTTAAATTGAATGTTAAGAGGTAGAACTATTGTGGAAAAGGCTAAGGTTCTTTAAAAAACACTACTGCATACAATTTAATGCAAGATGCACACTGTATGTATGTGAAATAGTGTCTGTTACTTTCTTATTTAACATTATTCAATTTATAATTCATTATACAAGTCCTTTTATTGTCTATGTACTCTGTGTTCTTACTTGTTCGTGACCAATCGCATGACAGTCCAGTCTTTAGGGAACATTTCTGGTCGGATCAGGATCCTGAAGACTGTAAAGATATGAAGAAGGAAGTCCTGGAACACAAACACACACAAAACAACAGACATGTTGGAAACTCAGAAACACCGTGTCCATACTAATGATAAATGTGAGTTAAAAGTGAAGGTCTGTGGGTTTGTTAGTTGGTTCAGTCTCTTCATATAAATCATTAAATGAGTAGAAAAGGTTAAGGATTAAACATATTGTTGCCATGATGTACCAGTATTCTATAATGCATTGTATACTTCAAGCAGAGTAGCTTTTGGACATTTTATAAAGGCATGAAATGATACAATGTGGGTGTCAGTTAAACAATACAGAGACCACATATACCCAAGGACGCTGCTGTATGACTAATTCCTGCAGCTTTTACTTGCTCTAAAGTTATTTTCCCATTATAACACCCGTAATTTGCAAGGTAAAACTAACAATCTGTGCAGTAATTTGCACTGAAACATTTCCACAAAACTTTCTGTGGTGCTCTTGCGGCCATTTCAGCAACATTCTTCGTGACTTTAATAGTTTTTCTCTCTTCCATCTCCCTTCTGCATGCGCTGTTACTCTTGATTATACTTAATTTTGTCCCTTTCACAGTGTGAGGATCCTGAAAATCTGCTTTAGTTAGTATGCAGCGTGAGATTAGAGCACAGCAACGTCTCTTGTGTCTCTCTCCGTGGTGCTGAAACAGAACTCAAGCTCCTCTGAAAATCAGTTCATTATAAACGGTGCAGCAAGCAGGAAAACAGACTAATGATCCCAGACCACACAAAATCTAAGGACTTTGTCTCTCAGCTTTAAGTGTGGGACAACTTTTGGGTCACTCTGAGAAAACAACCGACTAACACTTCTACTTAAAGGGCAAATGAAAGCCTTGTGGGAGACTAAATGAGGAGCTGCTGTGACTTGCAACTCACCTTCAGACCCTCTTCTGCTCCAAAAAGTTTGAATTTTACTTTAAAATGAGTATCTACGACTCCATGAACATATTTTTTTCCAAGCCCAGAGTCAGTGTTAAGTTAGTTCAAGGCACCTGTGATGAAAGTATCACAACTACAGTTCATTATGAAACAACTGTTTTAAAACGAAAAAGACTGTCTCTAACCTTTCCACTGTTTCTGACATCCATCCAACTGGTCTTACTTTGCACTCAAGTGAACTTTTGACTTCATTAGCTTTTCGTGTGTCTCTTCTTCTGTGTTTCCACTCATCTGGTCTTCTTCACTACCTAATCTGGTCTCATAGAGCTGTTTTATTAATATAGAAACTTTATTGGTTTATATAGATATGTTGTTGGGTATATATGCATTTAAAAAGCATTTAAATGAATGTAGAAGAGTGGAAACGTGCAAAATATACAGGTTATGAAATAAACAGGAGCATTGTTTAAATGGATGCCTAGTGAACTGCAGAGGTGTTTACACAGACAGTAATAGAATGTCTAAGTTACATAATTTTTTTGGTTTGTTTTGTGATTTATAGCATTATAAAGTATGGCATAAATGATGATGTTGTACTGCAAAGAAGACATTTTAAGTTCTACCCTCTTTTACTGCTCCCATAGAAGCATAGAACTTCATTTTGCATTGAAAAATGAGCCTACATTGAGCACAAATGTCACTGGAGCAAAAAATGCAAATGCAAAAAATGGTATTCAGAGGGTTACACAGCATAAACAAAACACCACCATTGGTTTTCTGCTGTAAATGAGTATTATAAGAACATTTAAAATAATTTTACAATATGTCGATGTGCCTACAATCAGCTTTAATGGTATAAGTGGGTGTGAAATATCCATCCTCTGCTATTTATTGTAATTTTTGTTTCACTTAAAGGATTACCTTTCGACAAAATCAAAGGTAGAGTGAAACAGAAGTCTTGCCTCACCCAAACAGACATGCAGACAGAGGGGGAGGGAGGGAGGGAGGGGAGGGAGGGAGATGGATATGGCAGTCTTACCCTCAGGTCGTCTTTGCTGCTGAACGCCTGCAGCAGCTGCTGGTAATGTCTGTCACTCATCTGTCGCAGCAGCGCCAACAAACATGCCACAAACTCCCCCTGACAGGACAACATGAGAGGAGAAAGAGTGAGAGAAAACCTGTGAGAGTTTTAGTGTTGTGGTGCGTTTAGAGGCACCTTAAATGACTACGTTAATTGTATTACTGAGGTTTTAAACATGTAGCAAGCAGGAGGCGTGACAACATAAGCTGGTCCGAATCTGAACAGCTCAAAATATGTCTTTAATTTTTACTTCTCGACAAACTTGGGATTTATCTTTTCCTAATCATGCTGAGAAAAAAAATCTGAAGCTTCTGAATTATGCCGCTTTATGGAGCTTCCTTTGCCGTTCCGTCAATTCTACATCACGTCCTGTATTAACCTCTAATAGGAACCGGTAAAAACCTCCATGAGTTTCCATCATCACACAGAGACGACGATGATTTCATTATTTTCCACCTCGCTATTCCCCTTCCGCGCTGTGTTGCATTATAAATCTTAATTATTGCCATTAATATTAATAATGTTCATGGAATTATAGTCGCCACGGAAGCAACTCAATTTAAAATCTCTAATTACTCTTGTACGTATTGTTAAGTCCCAAAACAATTTACAGTTTTTTAGCGCACACACTCACATATTCAGGCACACAGTGTACAATACAAACACACATACGGTGACATCCTGGAACTGCAGTCTCATGGCAGGTCCAGCAGGCTGAGGCCGGTTGCTAATTTCCAGAATGGTCCTCAGCAAAACTCCCAGCAGACTTTCCACAATTAGCTCCACTTCCTCAGACACCACAGGCTCCTGCATGACAGAGAAAACTCGAAAAATAAATCACAGGTGACACTTTGAATTCGGAGACTACAAGCAAAAGAGTCCCTTTTTTTTTTTTTAAGGTAAAACCTGCATCGAAAATGTCAGGGTTATCCTTGAGATTTGAATATGCATTACATCCCTCAACTAAAGTTACATGAATTACGTTTGCCTGCATAATTTGCATACTTTTAGTGTTGTTCTGCCAGCACAACCTTGAACCATAATCGACATCATTCTGCTTCTGCACGCCCTGTTCTGTAATTTTATTTTCATCGCAGTTTTTAATGAGTCTCGGACCGGTACGGGGGACTAATAAGAAGTTTCAGGGTTACAGGGAACATTTTGAAACTAGAAAAGTTCACACTGAAAGTGGAGAATGGAGAGGAATAAAAGGAGGTAGAATACAAAGGAGAAAGAGACAGTTAAAGATTAAAAGCAACTCAAAGAGAGTGGCGGATAAACTTGTGTGTGTGCGTGGTTGCATCTCCCTCCAGTCTTTCCTCCTGACAAGACAGACAGGTCTTGGACAGAGTGATAATGAGAAAGAGCCTCACTGCCGCATTGGCTGCCACTGCTGTCACTTCCCTTTAGATATGGTGCCAGTTTGTGTGTGAGTGTGTGTCCTACTGGGCGCCTTTACCACTAGCTGCCCCTCTGGCAGTGAACAGTGCGAGCCAAGGCAACCTGAGCTGCTACACACACACACACACACACACACACACACACACACACACACACACACACACACACACACACACACACACACACACACACACACACACACACACACACACACACACACACACACACACACACACACACACACACACACACACACACACACACACACAAATCAGCTCAAAGTGACTGCCACTCTGACAATGCCCATTGCTAAATTGATGGGTCTCATTACTGAACCGCACAGCTGCCAAAGTCCCTGTTACCAAGACTAATTGACCATATACACATGACAAAGCAATCTGCTATTGCAATGTGTTGGCAAGGAAACTGCTGTATGACTAATTTCTGCAGCTTTGACTTGCTTTAAAGTTATATTCCAGCAACAATGCCCATAATTCTCAAGCACAGTCTTGCAAAACAGAAGAGGGAATTCATCGTAACCGTACAAGACACAGTTGAAGTATTAAGTCGTGCCATAAATTAGCTTTGTGCATTCGATCTGTGTGATATATAAAGCTGCAGCCAGTTAGGTTAGCTTTGTATAAAGTATAGAATCACACTAATATTTATGTAAATCTTTTTTTAAATTATTATATGTATGTAGGACTGATCTGTTTTGTAAAAGAGGTTCTTAACTTTCTGCTGGTGTCTGTTATTTTCTTGAAGAGACGAGACTTAATAAAGCAGTCAGGGAACAGGCCGGTTTTACCTCCTATAAAATTATAATTCTCCAATGTGTTCTTTTTTCTTTCCCTAATTATGAGAAATAAAAGTAACAAGAAGTTTGAGAAAGACCACTGCTGTTCTTCAACTTGTCAAATATTTATTTTTGGTCTTTGTTCAGGAAAACCCACAATGTTCTTATCTACAGGAGTGCATTTGTATTTTTGGGTTGAGTTACACAATGTTTACATGCTTTAATGTTTTTTTAAAACATAATCTTGCTATTGCACTTCTTCTTACTTTCTGCTGGAGCTTCTGTATCCTGAAAAACTCTGATCGGTCAGCTGGATCGACAGAGGCGAGTTATGCAAATGTGCTACACGGTGAAGTAAATAAGTAATGGAAGAAAAGCCTGGACTTTAAATAAGGTGCTTCGGGCAGGTAAGTAGCAGAAAGGAGTTTTCTGTGGGCATGAAAACTCCCTCAGGTGTGGACTTTGCAAGTTTGCAGACCTGCACTAAAAAGCACTTAAATAATGCACTGAGGGAAAGGGGATAAAAACTCTAAAAGCATAATATGAGCTCTTTATACAAACAGGATATAGTGTATTTATCTGAGAGCTTTACAAATGCTTTTAGATTAATTTTGCTAAGTTCTGATAATCTCAGGTAAGTAGCTGCACCCTGCAGCTCCATATCTACTATACAGCTATATCAGCCAGGCAGTATATTTCCCAAAATGCTGAACTACTTCTTCAACCCTCTGGATCCCAACCTGTTTCTAGGAAATATTGCTCCTGTGACACTTTTACTCACTGTGGGCTAATTTTTCCTTTGTAATATAAAGTCCTGCAGAAATAAGGAAACAGCACAACATCACAAGAAGGAAAGAACTAAAACATGTAATTTGTGCAGCCAGTTGTACAGCTGTAATGGTATAATTCCACAATTTTTAATTCAAAATTTAGTCCACATTTAGTACGACATTTTCCCCACAGGTGTTAAGAATACTGGAAGAAACTGTGACTTTCCATACTTTTGATATTTCACTACTTTTATTTTTACTTTGTTTCCATATCTGTCTCCTATCTGCTTTGTGTAAATACATCCTGCAGTTCATCCAAAAAGTCTGAGAATTTTTGTCACTGCACTGATGGTTGCAGCTGAGTCACTAATGGCTTCACAGTTGCGCGAAGGAGTGCAGAAGTTTTTGTTTTTTACAGATTTTGTTTTTTCAAACCATCAAACAGCTAAACATCCAAGTCTTTCGACTTTTACAGTTACTGGCTCGGACAAATTGTGTGATTTTGGCTTCTTTTTTTTTAAAGACAGCACGTGTTTTGAAACCTGCTGGTGGTCTTTGGGGTTCAGAGGGTTTGTGTGATTGTGCTCAGTTGTCCGTGCGTTGCTCACCGCGCTGCCGTTTTCCTCCTTCTTGATTAGAGAAAGCATACTGGTGAGGATGCGAGCGCACATGACCAGGTCTCTCTGCTCCTGCATGTGGGCTTGGAGGACTCTCAGCACCACCGGCAGCAGGATGCACCGTGATTCTGCAACACAAACAGCTGTCACACATCAAACGCATAATGCCACATGAAAGGAAAACACTGAGAGGTAAAAGAAAACAGGAACAGTGTTCATTATTATTTCACGGGGCCACGACTTTCTGCTTTGCTTTCATGCTCACACGTTGCTTCTTAAATATTATTAAGTGTACCTAATGTAATTCCTCGTGAAGCATTAATATGATTTGCATGAGGGATGTGTTTCTTGCTCCCTGTAGACTTGGGGAGCGTGCTGGAAATAAAACACCGACACAGTAATTTTCTTCAGCGCAAAGCCTTTATTAAGAACTATTTAACGACATGGAGTTCGGTTCACTGTAGGGTAACTATTAGCTAAGGTGTGTTCTCAAATGACTGCACCGTAGGAGTACACAAGCAAACAAAGACTAATAGCCTGTTTGCACAAACCGCAAGACAAAGTATTATTGATCATTTTCTGTATTTCGGGCACGAATCCGCCTCTTCAAACCTGTTTGCTTTCCTCTGTGCTGTGTGCTCCTAATGCCTTTTTTGTGCATTCTCACAAATCCTCCTGCCCCGGGTTTTCAGTGCGCCTACAGGTGATAATTACAGATACATTTCAAACTAGTGCATGCGTTTGTGTGAGTGTATTTTCACCTGGGTTAATGTAAAGCTGGCTCTCCACAGTTTTGGCAATGCACTGCAGCTTGATGGCCTCCAGGGGGCAGTCGGCGTGGACGGTGGTCGGCAGGCTGCCCAGCGTCTCCCTGACGAATCCGGCCACCTCCCGCACGGTGAAGATCTTCAGCAGCTCGCCGTAAATTGCCGGAAACGTTCGCAGGAACACCGCCTGGGCAGAAAGAAGGGATCATATGGAAGCTAAATCAAAACAGGCACCATCCTTTATCACCCAAATAAATTCTCTCCCCAAGGAAACACCTTGCTGAGCAGCCAAAACCAGTCAAATTATACTGTAGAGAGGATATGAATATACATTTAGGATGTGACTATACATTGTGATTTTCACTGGACCTTCCATACATCTTTCTCTAAATCAGCACACAAAATATGCAACATAATTTATGGAAAATGAGAAAAAATATCCAAAATGAGTCCAAATGTGTTGAAGATGACAAACTAAAATGCCAGTCTAGGCACAATAAGTCAAAATGGTGTTCAAAGTTACTAAAATTTTGTTACAATTAACAAAAATTTATTTGAAACCGACTCCAAACTTGTCAAAAATTACTCCGTTTATTTATGAAATGACAAAATCTAGTCTGAAATGACTCACTCCTGCGATATAAACCATTTTGGCTTCATTTCCCTGAGTATTTAGAACAGGAGTGTAATATTTAATCTGATGAGGAACCTCCATTTTCATTGTGATCTGGAGGTGCTGTGAAGCTCACAGGGAAAAGCTCAGCAGTGACAAATGTTAGCTTTAGAGAGTTCATGACAGTAAATCCTGTCAGAATAAGCAACCATAACCCCATTTATACTTCTGTGATTATAGATTTTTGAAAAACCAAGGTAAATATTTAGGTTTCTGCCCTGAATCACTGCCCTGGACTGGATTTGGTTGGAACTCTGGCAGACGGGGATTATGTGGATTAAAGTGAAGGACCGCTGGAATTGCTGTCCGTCACCTGTTCACAGCTCACTGTCTGAGGAGCTTTCTTCCTGTTGACTTCTGTCAGATTCTCATTTCACAGGTGAAAGATGAAGATTACATAACTTGAGAGCAGTGTCTCTCTCTTTTTTTCTCTACAGCTTCATTTTTCTTTTCCAAAAAAGTCCGGCAGACGATAGAAGCTCTTTTTCAGCAACACCTTGTTTCACTGTCAAAGACGTGTTTTTTGAGAAAATGCCTGTTTAGATGGAGCCACAAGGGGCCAGATCGAGCTGAAAATTTCTTAAGCTTCTCTGGTAGTAATCTTGGGTGGACAGTCAGAATGATAAATGAACCGTCTTATCTCTTAATAGACATATTACCTTCAAATAAGAAAATTTTACCAACAAGACAGAAACTGTAAAAAGAAGGAAAAAAATCTGATTTTTTAACTTTCCAACAGTCCTTCAGCAACTCTTCTGTCATGTGCTACAAAATTATCCAAATCTAAGCTTAAAATTGGGACTTTTCTTTAAAATCACTTTAGTCTACATATGTTATTTGCTAAAAAAAAAAAAAAACAGTTTACAATTATCAAGTTCTGTGAAAAGAACTAAGAATTCAGAACTCCATAAAGTGATTAGTGACTGAGCTGCAAACAACAGGGACATTACAAAAAATTGGGGGCTGGTTTGAACTGCAGGCTGTGTCTACACAGAGCAGAAGAGGAGAAAAATACGGAAAATAATTTTAAAAATGAAGTAGTAAAATATCTACAGTATGAAGAGTCACCATTCTTTCCAGTATTGATAACACATGTGTGCACTTTGTTTTCATTTTATCTATTAATTTTAAACATTTTTGTAAATAAACAATCACTGATGTTTTTCATGATCATTACATTTTAACTTTGCTATAACATAAAATAGAGAAAATGTGAACCAAAATGGTATTCACATGCCAACTTGCGACTCTCTAACTGCTTGGTACATAAAAAGGCTCAGAAATCTGGTATTAATCACCTGTTCCTCAAGCCAAAGTCCATCTGTGCAGGAATTCCTCCTTAATTATGCTTGTTTGTATATGATTTTGCTGTTAATGTGCTTGTGTGTGTAATTGTGTCTCTTGGCTAGTGTGTGCACCACATGTGACAGATTAATGGGGATTAGCATTAGCCTGACCTGCATCCTCCCACAGCTATTGTTGTGTTGAGAATACAGATTAAACCAGATCAGAAGCCAGTGGAGGCATGAAACAGAGCTTTACAGACTGCATGAACTGGACACAACTGGAATGTTGCTCTAAAAATAGGATTCTCGCAGCTTCAAAGAGAGGAAAAAGTATGACAAAATCACTAAAAGGGACCAAAGTGAACAGGATTTCTGGTTCTCATAACTCTGTCAGTCTAATGAAATAAGTATGATAATTGTTCAAATATGAGCAGAAACCACATGTTCATGGATTATCATTGCACACACATGTACCACAAAGGTAAAAATAGAGTTATTTCAAATGCGTAAAGATGCAACCACACAGGCTTGTGTTTCTGCTGTGTAATTACAATTATCTCTGCCGTCTTTAGCTTGTTTGTTTTGGTCTTGTTTGAAATCAGTGAAGGCGGCTGCCCCGCTGTGCAGACCTCCCACCGGAAAAGGAAAAGCTGCCGCACAAACTCCTATTCCGACTCCAGACCCTCCGGCAGCGTGAAATTCAATTACAGCCAATTTCTCACCTATCACAGCTGCACTACCAGGAGTCCTTGAGAAAGAAAGCACGATGTGGTGCACGAGTACCAACAGGGCACAGAGTTAGAGGTGCACATTCACATATATGCACACAGAAATGCACACTTGACATGCTTGTTGCAGATGCTGCACACAAACACACACATAATTACACACCTGTGTTTGTGCGACGGGACTGGTGCCTTTGTTTTCCTGCGAGAGGAAGAATCGGATGGACATGAAGAGCTCATGGATGCAGACTCTGAACTCCTCCTCATTCTGGCCTCCCGTCGCCAGTGAAAAGAGCCGGCGAGATTGGATAATGTACTTGAAGATATACTCGCTGGCCTGGAGGACAGAAAGAACAAACATTTAGCGCTTGTTGTGTCGTGAAAAAGCACAGCAAGTCTCTTGTAGTCACAGAAAAACGCAATGTTAGTTTTTGCACTGATGTATTTTAATTGAAAGTTGTTTGACTCAAAGTCCCGATGAAAAGACAGTTCTAACAAATCTGAAAACTGACTCATCCTTTATTAATCACGACTGCAGAGTGTTTGTTTCTGTAGAGTCACAATTGTGAGAATCTGCTGCTTGTGCTGCTCAAGTTTCACCCTCAGACACCACCTCAGCCTTCAAATTTGAAGTAATTACTTGAAGCCTTTGCGCACAAGTCTATGAATTAAATAGGTAGAAAAGCCCCCGTATTCAATAAATCTAACAGAATTTAAATAGTCTTTAGCTTCAGTTTTGCATTATAGGGCTTTAACAATAACCTGCTGTCGGTAACAAAAAAAAAATCTTGAAAAGCGTCACAAAGTCGCATGCCTGATACACAATTAAAGCTGTCTGAAGATGTTCTATAGATCACTCCTACATGGCAACCCTGCAACCATGACTGCGGTGCATCACTTATTTATTATTTACGGCACCGCAGTCGAGCATTTACTCCTGGTGCAGAATGTCTTCTGTGAATGATAAATGGAAAACCACAGTTGAGAAGCTGCAATGTGCTCCACTGACAGTGTATCTGCATGAGTCATTAGAATAATGTGATGTGGATTCCCGACACCAGAGGCTCTGCATTTCTGCTGATTAAAATTGCATGCAGCGTAATAGACAGAGGAGGGGAATAACGAACGGCGGCTCAATGTGTTCACTGTTGATGGGGAGATAAATTAGTAGAAGTGGCAGCGAGTTTGTTTGTTTGTATTTCAGGATGCATCTGTGTGGATTGTGTAATTGTCCCTGTAAATTTTTGCGAGTGTGTATCTATAAAAACAGCTGAATACGGGAATGTGCGGTCGGAAAACATCGCTCCGCTTGTCTTTGTGTGCGCCTCACCTTGAGCACCTGCTGTATGTGATCCTGATGCTCTGCATCAACAATGCGGTCCACGTACCACTTCAGCACTTTGATCAGGTCCCTGGAGAAGACAGACACACACACACACACACACACACACACACACACACACACACACACACACACACACACACACACACACACACACACACACACACACACACACACACACACACACACACAGTATTGCCATTTACCTCTCGCTGCATCGCTTTCCCCGCTGGATTTGACAAGTAAAGATGAGGCAATGCTGTGTTTTAAAAGGCAACAATCCTTTGCAAAATGTTTTACATCAGATAACATTTTTTCAAACCAACTGATCTAAAAGCTGCACTCAACAAATGCAATAAATAATTCCGAGCAACAAGTTTTTTTCCCTGCATTTTAAATTCTACAAGTTGGATATTAAACTCAATTAAGCTCATCTTCATCCAGTGACTGATATGGCAAAAGAAATGACTAAATGCGAGGATTTTCTCATTTTAATCAGGGCTTCATCACATCCTACCTCCTATTAAGAACCAAAAAAAGCTGTAATAGGAAAAAAAATCATCACACTCTCTGACTTAGTGAGTTAATTAAGTTGTGACATTCAGGTAAAAGGGTCTAAAGCAGATGAATGTGGCAGCACGGTGTGTGTATGTGCATGCAACGACTGAAACAAACCCAGCAGAAGACAGCGCTGATGTCTTAGCAGGTACAGAGGGTGTGAAGCAGTCAGCCGGTGAGAACAGCAGGTTGTGAATATGTGTGTCTGTCTCTGCATGTGTGTGATGGACGGAAGCAGAAATGAGAAGTTCGGAGGCAAAAGCCGGCACTGTTTGATATTTCACTTTTCATCAGCCAGGGGGCACCAGAGGCATTTTATTCGCTCTTGTGACTAACTGGAAGCTGAGCAGAGCTGCCTCTCAGCATTGACGTAGGTTCATTCTCCCTGCCCCTGTGAGGTGTTATTAGAATACAATATGTGGGCAAAGCTGCGGTATTGTGTGCCCAAAGTGCTGCCTTCAACAGCCAACATGCGTAAGAAGAAGTGAAGGCTGAAACGTCATGTACCTGTAGGACAAAGCTCCAGCAAAGTGGCTCTCGATGTAGGTGTCCATGACGGGTTTGAAGTGCTGGAATTTACTGTCCTGGAGAAGGTTGATGATATGGACCTAGAAATAAACAAGTAAGATGTCATTTTAGCTTTAGGAAGCTCAGTCTGTTGTCCTTCAACTACAGTTTTACTTCTTTCTGCTTTATGATTGAACAACATCATCTTGTATGACAATAAATGTATATTCTGCATCAGCTTGTTCCAGCTCTTCATTGATTTTTATAGTGAGCGTAATAGTTAAACTTTCATGGCTGCAGCATGCCATCAAATCAACAAGATTTTACACACGTTTCCCAAACATACTGGGTTTTTCTGACAAAATCTTAAACCATCTGGCATGTTATCTTTGAACGACAAAATCAAATCTCCATTTATCAGAACCACAAACTGTAAAAATAGGAGAAAAATCATCAGACTTTCAGCTTTCCAACAGTCTGTAAACTACTCAGCTGCGATGTGCTGTTCTGTTAATGAGAAATCATTCAGCCTAAGTAACTCATGTAAAAAAAACATGCCAAAAATAAACACTTTGTATTCATCGAATTCTGTAAAAAAAACTAAAATTCTGTGCTACTTAGTGCAACAGTGAAGCTACTAGTGACACAGCCGTAATTAACAATCATGTGACAAACATTCTGAGACCTTTAGGCTGAACTACAGGCAGTGTTATGAGCAAACATGGGCAAGCATTGAAACCAAGTAAAATATCTACAGTAGGAGTGACTACTTTTCCTGCAGCAACACCCATCTTAAAAAAAATGGATATTCTTGAGTTTTCTTGACTTTAAACTGTGGTTGTGCCATTTCCATAGCGGTGTAGGACTTTATTTTGAAGTGAAAATGAGCCCAGAGTGAGCCAAAATGCGAACCAGAAACTCCCCAGGGTTCAGAGGGTTAAGGTGTTGACTCCACAGCATAATGACCATAGAAAGACTCGATTAGCCTTGCTTCTACTGCGCAATTTTGTCTGCATTCAGGTCTGAAATCACCCGCAAAATGGCTACAAAAACAGATGCAACTGTGGAAATGCAAAAAGATGCAAAGAAGGAAAAGGTCAAGTCAAAATAAAAGTAATCCGCGGACAGACATTCACTCAAAGGATAGAGCTCCGGGGTTTAACAGGGTTTAAAAAAGACATCCTTCTGGCATTATTTCTGCTACTTCAAAATCATTATCCGATTTATTATTACAACCGTTTTACTCTGCTTTTATCGCAGCACTGAGATCAGGGTTTCTTATTTCAGACTGAGAATCTCTTGGGATGTTTTTTTCTTGCTTTGGACTGTAGCCATGTTGCTAATGCTACTGCTATTAGCCAGAAAACAAACCAGGAGCTTTCTTCTCCTCTCTTATTTCCTCAGAAGTGTTGACAGTTTTGTGCTTGACTGCCAGGAAAACAGGAAGTGGTCTGGTTAGTTGCTAATTTAATCAGTTTATTTTATTTCTGACTTGTGGCAAAATACAAGAAAAAGTTCTAAAAAAAAAAACTCTAAAAAGAGGAAAAACAGATATTTCCAGCTAAAATCAGCTTAACATGTCACTTCTTCCTATTACTTCATGTCTGCCTTATATGGACGTTGTTGTACACTGAACTGAATTTGTCCAAACCACAAAAGTCCACTGGTCCAACTTGCTGGATTGATCTCAAAAACCACAAAAAGCAAACTTGATGGCTTGCAGCGGTTCACTAGACCTTTTCATCATTGATAACACCACACTGAGAGCAGAAAGTGTGTTCATTTGTCAGTGTGAGACCGATGTAGAGGGAGAGAGACAGACACGCTAGTAGAGACAGAAAGAGAAAGAGAAAGAGAGAGAGAGATCGATCTCTGGTCTCGTACTATCAGCTCAGTGCAGCATGACCAGAGAGAGATTGGTTCAACAGGCTCTGAAGCGTTACATCACCAGATCTTCCTCCAGAAGTTCAGCTTTCTGCTCTTGCTGCACAAATGTTATCAGATGTGTGAAGGAAACCCAAAAAAAAAGATCCATGGAAATGACCAAACCATTAGGATAATGTGCTTACCAGTGAATCAAACACCTTGAGCCCATATCTCTGGGAGCTTTCATCCAGAATACCAAAAAGAGTATCCAGGGTGTCCTGAAGAAACTGGAAAAAGAAGAGGCGTTCAGCACAGAGCTGCAGACCAAATTAACTTGAGCTGTAAGTGTTTGACATTCTCTCAGCTTGAAGTTAACACAAATGTGGACTGAAATCAAATCAGAAACACTCGATAAACTCCAGAAAAGCAATTCAAGGCCGAGAATCTGATTGCCTACTTTGACAATCTCCGAGCCATCGATCTCCTTCAGCTTGGAGAGGCTGTCGTTGATCCGCTCGGGGTGGGCTCGCCACTTCAACAGGTCCAGCATATCGCCTGCGAGAAGACAAAGAGAGGGTGATGCAGAGAGATACAGTGGGACTTAGAGAAAAAGAAAAACAGCAGAGACAAGCAGAAGAGATCAAGACACATCTCTTGTTTGTTTGTAAAGAAACAGAATTAGGAGAGCAATGTACCTCGGATCAGAAAGCATCATCGCACCCTTCAATTACAGCCTAAAAACACCACCGAATCTAAACAAATGATGACATTTTCAAGTGCGGCGGGATAAAGAAGATAAAAAGTCATTTTCCTGAGCCAGAGTCCCCAGACGTATGCATGAATAAAACATAAGCCTCAAGAAGAAAGTCTTTTAGCTGTCTCTTTGGATTCAACCTGAAGCGTGTCTTTATGCAACTTTTAAATTTGTGTGTGTTTATTATTATTATGTCTGTCTCAAAAATATGTGCCAATATTTTTTTTCATCACAAAAGCTCTGCCATATTTCTATAATCAATTCAGCAACAACAACATCAAATCTATTCAGGAAATTAACAGCCTTTTACAAGTAAATTGTGCCTGTAGCTTTTATGTTTATATATTCAATCATCTGCTTAATGAGGCAAAAATCTATTCAGTGTCTTTTAAGTTCATAAAATACTGTTGCTTGGTAGAACAGCGACAAGAGTCTGGTGAAGTTTGAAAACACCAGTGATGGTGCTGTTCATCATATTTCTACTTTTGTTCATTATTGGATGATACGTTTTTAAATGAGGCGCCACGTCTCACTCTGCACATGGACTTCAGAGAGATTACAAGTTTATCTACAGATTGGAAGCTGTCCATACACTTGCACCCGTCTCTCGCTGTATCTTTTGTTCCTGAATGACACCCCCTAAGGCAAATCAAGTTTTTAACATGTGGTGCCTTTTTAGTGTCAGAAAACGCATCATGAATGAAATAAGCAGTCATTCCTTCCTTGGAACTGCAGTGTACCGATGATAGATTCAAAAACTGACTCAGATTCATATGTAACAAACCTAAAGAATGAGTCTGTCAGATTGAGCCTTTAATGGACTGATGAAGTCTATTGTGGAATACATAAAATACAGCATTCTGATACATTAACCTGTAGTGACCCTGCATAATTTGTTCTTCAGAATCAGACTCTGCTTCGAACACATATTGCAAAATGATTCCATTATTAGAACTTCCAGTTGTGCTGCATAAAGAGGTATTAAGGTAACAGCAGGCGGTGGGTGGAGATAGAGGTGAGGCTAATTTACATATTCATAGATCTGCCCCCTCTAAAGGAGTTAAAGGTGCAGAATTACATCAAAACCATTTTAAGCCACATAGGGGATTACTGTCATAGAAAAATGTCTGACTATGTAATGTTGTTACATAAAGATGAGCTTTAGGGAAGAGACTTCAAACATATGGCATCTTAGCAGTGTCTGTAACCTTTTTAAAGTGCTGATCACAATCTTTGGAAATGTTTGTGTTATGCTCTACTTCCTGAACTGTAAAGGCACACCGGAGCAGATAGTGGAGCACTGCAGACGCTAACTCCAATTAAAAATGTGTACAAGCATAGCAGCCAAAGCAGCTCGCCGGGCGAGGGGCCAAAAGATGTCAACGCCTGGGTCTGGTTTACCATTCTGTGTGAGCTTGGTGGAGCAGAGGAAGCTGGTGATCCAGAAAGACTCCTTGGTGCCTTTCAGCGTCTGATTGTTGGACGGCAGGTTGGCCTTAGAGAACGGCTGCTTCAGGTAGCGCGAGCAGTCGGCCAAGCTGGTGTTCTCCTCACACTGGAAGGAAAAGAGAGCATGCATTTGTGTAAACTGGCACTGTAGGTGTTGTGTAGAAGAAAGCAACATCATCAAAATGTTGAAATAATGCTGCATTCACAGTTTTAAATGCCATTTTGTCAACAGAAAACAACAGAAAGAGCAAGGATGTGATTTCTAGTTACTGTATCAAAGCATATTTCTGGACTATGACATAAATTTTGGGTGGAATCCGCTGATTAGTCATGCTACAGACACTAACACCCAAGTTGAAAACCTTGTTGGCAAATATTCAGCCTGTTGGAATGATAAAAATGCAGAAGCCAATAATAAGATTGTGTTATTTGTGGGATTTAATGTGCAGCCTTAATGCACAGCTGAGGCCGTTTGAGCTCCAAAGCTACCACACAGTTTGGACTGATTCTTCTGTGTCTATTTTGGGTCTGAGGAGAAACTAGGCCATGCCAGTTTCATTGAGCTTTTCAGCAACTTCCATCTGGCATTAGAATGGGCCTTTACCCCGTCGGTGGGAACGCTGGGAACACACAAGGCTAAGAAAGTTGTCCGCAAAAAAAAAAAAAAAAAAACTGGCAGGCTCAGGTTTGGGGTTTGGTAACACTAAATCTCACAACCTGCCAGGAAAAGATGACAATGAAAACAGGAATTTTTTGCTTTTATAGATTGCTGAAATAAACTGTAGACAACCACAAAATAAATAATCCGATCTTGGTCACCGTTCTGTCTTACTGCCAATGAAATGCACTCGGTGTTTCTCTCTCTTCCACAGAGCCGGAGGTTTATGTACACACCCTTCGCCTGCAGCTGAGGAAAAGCCTGTAGTCTGCAATTATTCTGAATTACACCCAAGACAGCATTGCAGTAGCTTTAAACTGCGGATAAAGGTCATTTTATTTGCTTTAGACTTTTGATGTGTCCAACCCTAAATGTGTGAGAAGATGAGTGTGAGTCTCTTAAAGTGCAGAAAATGGACATAAAGGCAGAGCTAAATAAAGCTGCGCACTGACTGTTTGTGACACATGCACAGGCAAAAAGACACCAACACTCACTGGACAACGTTACATAAGTGGCCATTACTCATTGGCCCATCAGCCCATAATGGAGTGATGTGAGCTGTTTGTGAGCCAGTGGCACCAAACACTATGATAAGATGATGAGTGCATTTTGCCATTTAGGGGGAATGATTCATGTAATCATACACGAGGTGAAATCCCATCCAAAGTACCCTCAGCAACACCTGTGTCAAGGATCTACTATTCGTTAATGAACAGAATGAGCCTTCTTTGTTTTTCTGTTCAGAGAAATCTTGCTTTATTTATTTATTTTTTTTAAATGGCAGTTTTCTTCAGGCTTAATCTTGGACTGAACAACATACCAAGATGACTATTCCTGCAGTGCAATGTCTGAGCACTGTGCATGTGCCAAAAACAAATATCCTGCCAAGGACACATTCAATTCGACTCCGTGTTTGTCGGTAGTGAGTGAGGGTGTGCAGGTCTTACCTTATGGATAATGAGCTCATGGGTGCCATCTGGCAGAGTCCTGCCATCCTCCTGCATCAGAGGAACAAAGGAGTAGCCAAACAGTTTCTTCTCTCCCTTGTCTTTAGCTGTCAAACAACAACACATGGACGTGATATTGATATCCAAAATAGACCAACACAGGCTGCAACAAAACAAACAATTATATATATAGAACACAAGTTCCGCTTTTCACTTAAAAGCAGTGTTCAAAAAGTGGAACTCTTTTCAGTAAGCTGCACTAGTCTTCAAACTGAAAAGCCTTCTTGACTCTTCTTGGGTTTTAAAGTTACTTTGAGTCGTTTTTGACCACTTATGGTGCTGATGAGTGGTCGTGTTTTGCATCTTGTGCTCTACAGAAGAGCAAAGCAGTGCCGAGATGCTCATTTCTGCAAACAGTTTGAGTACAATAAATGGCAAAAAGTCCAGGAAGAACACCACTGTTAGTCCATGTCAACACTTATGTAAACAATACCAGTTTGAAATATTCAACATCAGCATTTTGAATTTTTAATAAACACACATTTGTGACACACATAAGATCTTTAAGTGTAAAAAAACAGTGTAAAAAATGTGGAAGCTAACGCTGGTTCTCTATTGTTGGATACAAGTTAAGATAAGTCTTTATCAATCCAATGGTGGGTAAGTTTGCAGTGTTAGAAAATGTGGTACAAAAACAAAAATCAATGAAATTATAAATAAGCAGTAGTTATAGAAATAACAGTATTGCACTTGTCAGTGGTATTGCACACACTCTTTCATGAATACAATACTGAGACAAGCATTAATATTGCACAGGATGTACAGAAGTCTAAAAATAACTATGTAGACTTGTCTAAAGTCTGCCGCAACCGACCACAATAAGGTTGAGGTGAAGTGAAACGAGTCCCACTAAAAAAAAGAAAAAGAAGCAAAAACCAGCAATAACAAGATTTTTAGATGCTGTTAAGTTACTCTTCGAGGGCCTGATTAATGTGGGCTGCTGTGTTTTTACGAAGCTTTCTGAAAGCTCTGGGCATAATTTGCATTATGAACACATGTAATCTGATTTATCTGCTGCTTTAGCTGTAAAGTGCTAATGTGTGCACAGCGGGAAGTGAAAAGCATCGTGCGAGGAGCGTTTCTATTTCCTTCCACTGCAACACCAGCGATTCATTTAGGCGGGCTTTTGTGTGTGTGTGTTTATCAGCGTGTGTGTGTTCGTTCTCCAAGGAGAGGCAAGTTTTACTGTATTAACTTTGAAACTGGTGCTGCACTGCTGCCATTTGGGGAAGCTATGGCTTAGAAAACTGGGCACTTTTAGTTTTTTTGCTGCGTGTGGATGCTTTTGGGAGAAGTTTTCCACATCTTTAAGTCCTCAGGTGGCAGGAGATTAGGAAAGATTAAGTGGTACTGTGTGAAAAGCAGGATTAGCTAAGCTTAGCAGACCAGGTACAGATTGATATAGGTTACATTTTCTACCACATACACTATTCTGTTATATATAGCACAATGTAATATCTGGGGGACTTCAAGAGTTTGAACCGTAATACAGGGTGACTCAAAAGTTTGGAAACAAATGAAAAGTCTATAATAATATATGTTATTTCAATAAATCAGTACCACAGATATAGTCAGAAGAGTATCAGATTAGTGTAAAACAAACATATTTCGACATGTTCATGTTTGTTTCTTATACAAAGACGTGAACGTTTCCACCACCTGGTTACACTGGCATCTTCTGGAATGTACCTTCATTCATGCTTATGAAGGTTCCTCAAACTGGCCAGTAAATGTTGCCTCATAGTACTTTTTGATGTTTAAAAAAATTAAAACTGTCAGATACTTTACCATCAAGAGTTTTGAAATCTGACACTAATGGCCTGCATTTTGAAGCATACCTGGACCTTATGGTTCTATTAATTTTCTTTCGAGTTATTGCACTCAGCAAATACGATGTTTTTAAGTTATTTTATTATGGTATAACAAAAATGGGTAAAATAGGAGTGATTTCATGCACCCCCAACTATAGACACTGCAGTTAAACTTTGTTTCCAAACTTATGGGTCACCCTGTAAGAGAAACGACTTCATATTTTAATAAATCAGCCCTTCAGATAGCAATAATCATACCACGCAACATCTCCTGGAAATTGCTTCAATTGTTACGGAATCCATCAGCGAACAATTAGCTATAATAAAGCTTTGCACTGCTGATGTTGACAGCCGCATTAAACAGCATTTAGGAACAACAATGAACTCCCCACAAACAAATTAACAGCTGCTGCATAATGAGTGCAAAAACAAGACCATTTAAAAGCATATTCAGAGGGGGGGGAAAAAGGAAAAAATATAGCAGCTTCCAATTTTGCCTTAATTGAAAATAAAGAGTCTGCTAATCATATTTCTACATGCAGGTTGTGTCTGAGTTGGAGAGCCCTAACAATATGTGTCAAATGGCCTCCTCAGTTTGGTGTCACCACAGGCCTAAATTGGGATCTTAATAGGCAGCCCTGGGGTGGCAAAACCAGCACTGCCAGCAGTAATAAGGCTACTATATCTACCACACACAGCCACCCAGCCACCCAGCCTGGCATAACAATATCAGCTTGTTATGAGAGAAGAGACTCGGCCGTCTCCCCACAGCCCAGAAAGAGGGGGAAAGAGTGAGATAGTGTGATATTTTGGTCATAATTAAAGTTTTGTCTCATTAGGAAACGAGAAGTTGGACAAACTAGTCTCATTATGGAAATGCTAAAACAGGCGTATTCTTGGACGCCGCCTGTTTGGAAAGAGGTTAGCAGCCTGAGGGCTTCAGGCTGGAGGGCTGGCACATTGAAGCAGTTGGGAGAGTGAATGCTTTGACTCCTTTCAGACGGACACAGTGACCAGGTAATTTAGAGTAATTCTCGGGGTTTATCAGTGGTGTTTATGGAGCCACACCGCAGGCTGGAATCATAGCAGGATGACAGCTCTTTATCTTCGACTTCCCTGGATAATCAACTGTGGAGAATGCAGCACCTCGGGCGGCCAGTGTGTGAAAATATGTGAAAGCTCGGGGGAAAATGTGTTCGCTTGGCCTTTCCGAGATAAACGCAGGTTATCCGCGACCCCATTCTCACTTACTGGAGCAATGTCGGAACTCGAAGCGGACGTGCGATCCCCGAAACATGTCGACGGGGATGGGCAGCTTGATCTGCTCAGCCCAGCGAGGACTGTTGTTGTGGTACAGCACCAGGGAGTGGTACTCATCCCCACCTGGTTCACCCGAGCCAGCAGCCACGTGGCTCTGAAGTTCAGAAAGAAGAGAGCCAAGAGAGACAAAGGTGGAGGAGGGGAATGAAAGAAAGAAAAAAAACAGAGAAAACAAGAGAGCAGGTTAAAGGATGAGGTAAGGCGCAGATTGGAAGCAAACTGGGATATTAACCTTTTGAACTTCAGACCTTACCACAGGGTTTGAAATGCAAGACTTTTCAAAAAATAAAAAAGGAAATCACAGAAATCCCACAATTTTTCATGGCAAGAATGTGTTAAGACATTGAGGATCATCAGATTTTTAACAGTGTGATTTCCAGTTTCATGTGGAAAGGAACTCATATTTAAGCTTCAAAACTGGACATTTCACCAAATATCTTGTATTCAACATGTCTTATTCAAAAAATTTGCCAAAAAATAATTGTTTGCAGTAACTGAGAAGTCATTACTGACTTAACTGTAACCACTAGTCACATGACAAAAATGCAAAAATACTTTATAGTTGAACTGAGCTTATGTAAAACAGACAGGAGACAAGTATTGAAACATATCAGAAATGAAAGTAACAAAATATCTATAGCATGCAGATTCACCATTTTTAACCCCTATGGCCACTTTAAACAAAATGAACTCTACTTGCTAGTTCTTTACTTTTCTATTAAATTATTCCTCGATAAATAATAAAAAAAAATCTTTTTTATGATTCTTGGCATCATAACTGTGTCATACTGCACAAAAGACATGCTTGAGTTCTCTTTACTTCAAATCATGGTTGTTCTATTTCCTAAGAGGTGCAGGACTCAAAAAATGCGCCCACAGTGACAGGAACAAAAAACACCCAGAAACTCCTTGAGATTCTGAGGGTTAAAGAGCCCATGTTATTCACATTCATATTATAATTTCCTGACTCTACAGTGCTCCAGCACCTCTTAGTTCCTGTCTCTTTAAGGCTCTTCTCCCTAAAACACCTGTCTGCTCTGACTTGTCAACTAGACTGCAGAAAGTGTCACATGATGACGTAAATAAGTAACTAAAGAAAAGCCTGAAAGCTATACAAAGAGTAGTTTTTTCTTAGGCAGAGTCTAATTCCTTTTGGTATGGACTTTGGGCTCTAAGTTTGCAGACATAAAGAAAGCTACAGCAGACTATATGGAGAGGAAAAACCCAAACAGCATAATAGGGGCTCTTTAATATGTCAGACAGAGAAGATATGAATGAATTTTAAACCGTCTACGCCCAATAAATGGCAATAAAGCGAGAAAGACAAGGTTTACGTGTGAGTTTGTGTGTGTTTGAGGGTGGTGTGCCATGCGGTGGCAGCAGGGTTATATTTGACTATTTTCTATCCGACGCCGAGGCAGTGCAGGAAACCACAGAGGCAGACTGTCACACTGCTGCACCAGAAACGGGCAACACACTGGAGAGACACTTAGCTCTCATCTGGGTCAGCGATGTTTAATTGAAGAGTTTTGCTCCAAAATAACACACCCACTAATAAGAAAAAAACAGGGTTAACTAAGGACTTAAATAAGGAATTTGCCACCTGTAAAGAGTGTTTTGTATCTGTAAATGATCTGTTCTCTCAATAACAACAAACATCAGTCTGCTGAATAGAAAAACTGAGTGTGTGTCTACCTTGAGGACCTGTCCATCGATGTCCAGCACATAGACGGTGATTTCTACGTTCCTCGCGACGCTTTTTCCACCTTTCTCAAACTCTCCTTTCTCCAGTGTGATGTAAAGGTCATTCCTCATCTCTCCTGCAGGAACAGGAAAGCCAAACAGCCAACAAGGCATTGATTATGCATATGAGCGAGCATTATTAATGACCTCTCAGCGTATTTTCCCTGTAATTCCTCATGGCAGGGGTGGACAACGTTTACATTAGTGGCTTTAATGATATATTTTCTGCTGACATGAAATCTGCGCCTGAGTTATGACACATGAGCACCAGAATGTAACAAATTCAAGGTTTGTCTGATGCAAGCAGATTTCCCAGGGCAAAAGGGTCAATTTTCATAAACAAGAAAATGTGTGAGTTCTCAAACTGTCACAGCAAATCTGCAGTGAAGCTGTTCGTCAACGGACTCTTGCAAGAAAACACTGAATGTAAACCTTTCTGCATTGTGATCCCTTAACACAAATAAAAACATCCACTTGTGTACATACATGTACTGCTTTCTGACATGCTCTGCAGAAGAAATACATTTTCTTTGTTTTACTTTAAGAGGCCTTACGATTTAATTAGATTTAATAATCATTTGAAAAAAGCAATAATTCAAGAAAAGCCTGAAGCAAGACAGAGGACTTTTAAAAAACAATTGCTGTTCTGTTCACCTTTTAATTACTTTCCAGGTCTATTTTGTAATCAGTTAAGAAGGTCTCAACCTCCAGATATGATACCAGATGTCACAATAGGTAGGCAACAATAACGATGGCATCACGATACATTGATTTTACAAGATATTCATCTACAATACATGTTAATATCTATGTAACTGAAGAAAAAAAATGCTCCTGAAAGACCAAAAGCAAACATTCATCATAAGAGAGCACATTGCCGTGTCAATATTTTGTCCCACTCCTACCTCTGACTACACAAGAAATGTTTCATAAACACAGGGGAAACCATTAAAAGACAGCTGTGTACCATTATAGGTAGAAAATTTTAACTCCACTTGCATTCTCAGCTTTAAGGGCTTTAAGGTGAGCAACACCTAATGTCCAACAGGTGCTACCAACACGATAAATACAATTCTACAGCAATAACAAGGTCATATAACAAGGTGTTAAACGTGGTAAGTACTACTGTGCGTCCAAGTTATTTTACTTTGAAATGAGGCGTTTACTACATGGACTGCTCCATGAGAGGAGCACTTTGAATATCAGTATCAGTCCGTCACAAAAGTCATAATCAGAACCCTTAAAACGGAGTAAATTATGTTCAGTCAGACAGACTTGTCTTGTCAATTAGTCACGGAAAATGAGAATCGTGCAAGTTTGTTTTTATATCTAGCCACAAAAAAAGGTTGGAGCACGATGCGTTTGAGGTAATTTGCCTATTGAACATCCAAGGATATTGCAATGAATATGCTGAAACAATAAATTGTGCAGCCCTACTAAGTACCCATACAGATTAATAGCACCCATATCATGCTGCTTTTTTTATTAGCTTAAATGTATGCAGCATAAACATGATATGCAACCACTGGTGAAAACATTTAGAGTGAGAGTTCACCCTGGAAAAGATCCTAAAATGTAAATGATCAACATCATGTATCCTAAAAGTCATTAAAATGCACTAAATTCATGCATGTTAAAACTGAACTCATTGTCCAGGATCTTTAAAAAAAAATCTCCTGTTACACAATCTTTCCTTTGGTCCTGTACTGCAATCTGCAAAAACACTCAAGCAAATATAATCCCAGGAAGTAATACTCCACTTCTTTTTGTTAAAATTGCAGCTGAATGTGCAATGACTGAGCCAGATGTACATTTATTTCCGTCTGTAGAGGAAGCTAAAAAAAAAAAGGTGCGAAGCATGCTGGGTAGGAAAGAGGAAAGACTTGTTCCTTGTGCAGGTCAAGCTGTGGTCTGGCACATTATAAAACCAGCTGCCTATACAACCGCAGTGAGTGTGAGCACACGTGTGCTCATCATATCTCTATCACTCGGGTCAAAATTGATTTTCTGCTCGTAACGACAGTAACCATGGCAACGTGAGGCATGCTATATCCACCCATACTGTACACTTGCTTTTATACGCACACATATGGAAACAAAAAGAGCACAGGAGGGTTGAGACACACAGGGGCAGTTTTTTAAATGTACAATGGGAAAGAGGGGAAGTGGAGTGGGTTTGGAGGGGCAGAGCAGCTGGACAGAGAAAAGAAAATGAGGAGAAAGGTACAGTCGGATACAAATCCAGAATAGGAGTAAAGGGGAGGGGGGGAAAGGAGAGACATTTTCCTTTGCCCAAGGGCAGACTTACACAAGCAGACAGGGTGAGAGCACTCAGCGTTAAGGGTTTGTAGCCAGACAAAGACAAAGAAAAAGACGGTGAACATAAATCTGTGTTAGTGAGGCACTGAGGGGCCCGGAGTCTGCGGCTCCTCTTTATCTGTGTGACCAGACAACATACCTCACTTATTTAAGAGATGTGTTCGTCTGGAGTAAAGAAAAAAGCCCCCTGATGGCAAGCTTTCAAAAATGAAAAGTCAGAAAGCTAATTCAGGCAGTACTTTCCTTCTAGACTACTTTTCCCTCCTGCATATGTAAATATAAACAGGCACTTTTCCGTGTCTCTTTTTCATCTTACATTCAAATGGTTATGCATTTGTTACCAAGGCAACAAGACCCCATCCAGCTCAGCCTGAGGGGTCTCTGCATGGATTTGTGTCATCTGGAGAAGCAGCTATCTAAGTGATACCTATCTACCTGAAACAACTTGAATATTTAATCTTTCTAAGGGCACCCTAAGGTGGAATTCAAGTATCAGCCAACGCATGCGATAGGCGGTGGATGTCAGGTGTTGCCGGGACAACTACAGTAGATATTTTAAGGAGGCATCAAAAGGAGTCAGCTAAAATATTATCTAATAAATGCAGACATCAATGCTCATTTTATGATTGACTTCTCACACCTGCTGCCTGAAAATCCTCAGTGTCCGATTCACAAAAATGGAGCGTTTTCTCCAGATGTAGTAGCAGTTTATGGGGAATAAATAAAGGTTGGAGCAGTTAAGGTCAGCGCAGTGGTTCAGCGGTTTCCTGACAATAAGAGGGTGTCCATTTGGATCAGCCAGCTGCAGCCTTTCTGCTCTGCCAGGAACTGCCTTTGTGCATGATCTTATTTCCTCTCACAGAAATTATGAATTGGACGCATGTTTTTGTCTTTATCCATCTCTTATTAATATCGCAGCGACAGACTCTTGACCTGGACAGGACTTGCAACCCTCAAAAAAAGTCACTTAGAAATAGATGAATGGATGGATAGAGGGATGATTATTTAGGGTTAATAGCAAATATAGTTAGGACACATGAGTAAAATACTTCAGCTGATAGTTGAGTGATCACAAAAACACCATTGCACGTATGTCAACAAAGTAAAAGATGACTATTTCAGATATGGACTCCTTTCTACTAATCTAAACAAATGGACTTATTTGAATAAGCACTACGGGTGATCTTTCCATATAGGTGGAGATTTTAATCTTACTAGTTCAGACACTAAAACAGTTATATATACCTTTGAACACGTCTGAAGTACAAGCAGTTGCATTAACAAATATTTATTTCAAATCAATATGGTACACAAGAAATTTTCCCAGTACCATTACTGCCACAATTAAAACTACAGAGTGGCTATTGAGTAGCAAACTTGTTTGCCAATATTAATTCCAAGATATTAGATAGCCACAGTGATTTGCTATTGGTTTACAGGTTGATCTCTGCATCACACATGTGCTCTCTCAATCACTCTCATAGGTATTAATGACAAAAAGCCATAGTTGATGAGGATTAATGAGGCCAGCAACATCACATATCATGTGTCTGAAAATGGCTCATGTTAGTGGTAAAATGGTCAGAAGATTAATTGACTTTGTTACATGTATTAATATGTTTGGATCTTAGGACAAAGTGAAAGGTTCCATTCTGTTTCTCTGTTCTGCAAATTAATAAATGTCTCCAGAATGCGCTTTTTTTTTTTTTTTTAGCTCAAAACACCGAAAAGATTTTACCAAAACTGTGTAACCTTATTTTTTTCCTGTTTGAAAAAGGCTGTTTCAATGTCTGTAGCTTCAAATGTAACTGAGCTGTTGCTGTCCATGCCCCCTTCAGGAAGAAGACTCTCTCTGCTTTTGTTCTGTTCAGTGAATAACAGACCAGAACAGCAGTTGAACATCCTGTCACTTTTAGCTTTCTCTGTTTGTGATCACATATGTGATTTCACATGGAAATGTAGCCAAATTTTCAAAACAGTTTATGTGTGGTGACTTTATCAGACATCATTATTAGGATAAAATCTGTGTTTTAGCAGTGCAGAGCCACAGCTTGGAAATGGCTATGAAGTGACTGATTGTTAATATGTAGTCTTAATGGGCTGCATTTCAGTCCATTTTTACTCATTCCGTTGTCTGACAATAAAAACTGAAAAAAAATATGTAAATGACAGTCACTTTATTGGGAATTTGGCTCTATTGAAATGCAGTATTATACTCGTCCAAGTCTGTAAAATACATAAAACAACAGATTTTTGCCATATGAGACATTTAAATGGACAAAAAAATGGTTATCATTGAAGGAGAAATGCATTTTTGATAAAACACTGGGGCCTTCTATTGATTTTTTTTCGAACTACGACTGATCAAAGAAGCTTCATTAGTAGTTGTATTTGTTTGATCTTGTATTCACATCATACAGATAAATACATGAAGCCAATCTCTTCGATAAAGCCTCTATACGTAGAAGATTGGTGTGTAAAAATAAAGACAGTCAACATGCAGATACAAAAGTCAGGTTGCACTAAACACTGGACCGAAGTAATGGTGTGTTGTGTTTGTGTCCTACCTGGCATGATGACATCAGAGAAGCCCAGTTTCCTGGTGATGGACACCCCACGGGTGAAGAGGACCATGTATTCCCGTCGTAGCTGCTCAATGTCCCCGTGGAGGAGCTGGAGAGCCACTGCCAGGCCTAAAAATGAGATAATGAGCGCATTAAAAAAGCCTTAAATATCATATTCCTGGACACAGTCAAAACACGGCCTTGATTTTTCCTCTCTAATCCCTTACCAAAGCCACTCAATAAAACACTCAAAATATATCACAAGCCTAGTCCCAACACTATAAACAATCTTGTATTGGTGAGCTAAGAAAAAAGTATTCACAAGGGCACATCTCAAGTTTTATTGCAGCCGTATGGACTTGCAAACCAGACAGTTGTACTTGCCAACAACAACACTTATGTGTATGGAAAGCAACCAGACACACACACACACACACACACACACACACACACACACACACACACACACACACACATATATATATAAACAAAAAAATGCAAGCAGCCTGTGAGTCATCTGCAGTTCTTTTTTATTAAGAGGAAATCCTACATGAAGGCCGTCGTCTCAAATCAATATCCTTACGCAATAACTCCAAATGTCAGTGGAACTAAATTAAAGCACTGGCTTGTATTTAGAGTTTAAAATGCCTCTCCTTGATGTGTGTGTGTGTGTGTGTGTGTGTGTGTGTTCACGGTGAGGAGAGGCAGATACATAAATAACTAAAACAGCAAGGGAATGTGCAGGAGACAAGATGATGATGATGATAATTAGTATTTTGGTGGTTGTTTTTTTGGAAAGTCGGGAGGCAGTGGTGAAATGGTTCATTAGCTGAGAGACGTTTCAGTCAATGGGAGTCAACAAAGAGACGTGACTTGTTTGCAAGCCTGATAGCGATATGCGAGACTACACTGCTGCACAAAGGCACAGAGCAGTGAGAAGAAGGAGAAGAGTTGAGGGAAAAAAGGGTTTGAAGTTTTCAGGCTGTCCAGTAAATTGCAAATCAGACAGAAGTTTGTAATCCCTTCATGTTGCGCCTATGCTAGAGATAATGTTACCCAAAGAAACCATGATTACTTATAAAGAGTCTATTTTAAGAGGTAAATATCAACAAGTTTAAGCCAATGCAATCTCCTCAAGGTCTGCTGGCTGTCCACTATGAAAAAAAGAAAAACTGCTGTCCACGCGAGGCAGGAACCTCCAGGAATGAAAAGTGAATCCAATGCAATAGTGTCCAAAACCGCAGTTCCTCAAATGGCCAACTGAGGCTGGCTTAAAGTGAGTCACTGTCCATAGACTCTCATGGTAAAATCCGTAACTTTACAACAGAAATAAACATGTTTATAGCCTGATACATAAAATATCTTAGTCTCTGGAGCCAATTTCCTCATTCATGACAACTGTGCAGAGGGTGAATCTTTATACTACTCATCCACTGAAATTGCATTAAGGTTTAAAGTTTGTATCGCTCTGCTCAGCTCTAATAACACATCACCTCTTTGCTCATTTTTTTGATTAGCCGGAAATGAGAAAATGTCAGGCACTGCCAATATGGTGACGCCTGAAGCCACTGTACTGAGCTTCAAAACAGTCGTCACTGAGAGCTTGTTCCTCCCTTTTTACAGCCTATAGTTTGTACACAGCCCTGACTGTAAATGAGACACAAAGTGGTTTGGGCCCATCCATACAATGATTATTCCAGTCTGGTCTGCACGTTTATGCTGTGCTTGTGTATGTTTGTGCTCATGCACAGGACAGGGAAAGGGGACAGTGACAGCAAAGTAGCTGTGGCACATGCTATCGAAATGCTAACTAATGTAAATGCTCTCTAAATATGCTAACTGGCTATGAACAACCTTTCTCAATAATCACTGACTCCACTTTTAAATGGGCTCTATGGCTTTTAGATAATCTTAAGACGTGAGGACAACACAGTATGCAAAACTAAATGCTTTCCTTCAAAATTTAACGATGTGTTCAGCTATGGGACATCAAATTATACTACAGATAGCAGCTGATGGGAAAAAAGCAAATATTCTGATTGTCAAAGGATGCTTGCTCTTGCTTTAACTGCAACAGTCATTTATTATCAAAGCAGTTGAAATTACTGATGAAGAGAATGCAGTAACTACAGTACCTAAGTGAACTAATTGCGGTTAGATTTTAGTTGTATTTGCACAGTTGCTACAAACACAACAGGATTTCTTGCTAATTTCACATTTTAATAACAATAGTGTAAATATTTGAGGTTGTATTTTAAAGTGGATGCTACAACGCAAATCCTAATCTCTTTTGATCAAATTTATGGCTTCATAGTGCACTGGCAGCACAGCTCTGTGCCTCTATGATGTCATGATGTCATCTCTAAGACATCTCTCTAAATAAAAATACAAAAAAACAAGAGGCATAGGGGTGACAGAGACACAAAGGACTACAAAAATAGCCCAGTCCATTAACAGTGTGTTCATTGCAGCACAATGGCTTGGTAGAAATTGAAAGGAGAGTTCCATTAAGTTCACGAAAGATTTTTTTTTTTTAAACCAAGCTTCATCTGCTTGCCCCTTTCTGTGGATCCGGCGTTTTCCATTTATTTATCCACATAAACAAACGCACAGTCAGGCTCTAAAAGCTAATGCAGGGCCACAATTAGGCAAAAACCACCTTCATTACTATTCTGCCCGGTAGATGCTGCCGAGGCCGACATAAAGCACCCTCAACCTTTGCTGCCCTCAGCCCACCCGGCCTGCCTCTTCACAAACTCAAAAAACAAAAAAAATTTAAAAAAACTCCAAAACAAAACAGTGGAGTTGTCGCAGTCTCTTCTGTCGCTGCCTACGCCTGCATGTGGAGGTGGCAGCTGAATTATCTACCTGACCTGACTCACACACACAGCCAGATTCTTATGAAATCCCTTTTACGGATTCACTGGGAGCAGGTAAACAAAATCCTCTCATCAGTCTCTCGGTTTCCATCACCCCAAAAAGCACCCGTGACCATGAAACGCAGGTTAAGAAAAAACAAGGTAGTCATTAGGCGACATGAGAACAAAATAGCCGTCTCCACATAGACTGTCTCCCTTCGTCTTTATTACAAAAAAAAAAAAAAACTAAACAGCCTGGTATGTTTAAGGGGCAGTGCATTCATCTCTCCCCTGCTAATTGGCTGCTAATAAGAGACTTCTGGAGCACTGCCAGGTCTGTAGAAAAAGAGAACCACACAGCGAGACAACCAGCGACACACACCAGGATGCACAAAGATAGCATCATGTGCACATATACAGACACATATACATATTACAGTATCTCACGCCTCTTCAGACTTGTTTTAATTGCCCTCCTGACATTAAGTGTAATAAATTGTGGGCTTTAAATTATGTATGATGCTCCATAACTCCTGCATGAACGGTTTTAAAGGGACAAACTGGAAAGGAGACACTGACCTGCTTGGTGAAGATGAAATATTCTCTGTTAGTTTTTGCATTTGTTGTCGCAGCTCAAGTGTTATCTATCCTGTAATGCTGCGCCGCTGCAGAATAATTGCCTTCTGGGAGGAATTGACTTTTCCAATAATAAAAAAGAAAGAAAAAAAAGCGGGCCGCTAGTGATGTTGTGTATTTGTGTTTTGAATGTGGAATGAGCAGGGAACAAGAAAAGATTTGGAGATTAAGGAGAAGAAATTAGAGGCAGAGGGGATTTGGATTGCTTTGGTTATCTTCATACTTGTTGCTGCACATGTGAATTTACGGCCTGGTACAGTAAATGTGGAAATGATATCAGGCTGCTGCAGCCTATGCAGCTACTGCCACAAGAGCTATTAGCATAAGAGCAAATGTGTGAGAAAGAGAGAGGCATGTAATTAACAAGATAGACCTTAAAAAGGGCACAATGCATGCAAAGTAAAACTGTCAAAGCTAATAAAACTGTAATTAATTTACTTGGTCCAGGCAGATGAATTGTGCTCATAAGTAAAACCTAATATCCAGGGCCCATTATTTAAATATTAAAATTATTGCCTCTCCTTTGCGATTAAAGACATTTTTTTCTTTTATTTCATAAGATCAATGTCAGATTTAGTTAAGTGGTGTAAATGTGATTTCAGAACAAACTCCCTTGAATTATGCATGTGAGCATATTGTGACAAAAGACCCGCAGCTCAACTCTAATGCACTTTGAAGAGAGAAAGCACTGAAGCAAATGAGGCGTTCAGCTGGATCAATGTCTTCAGCTGACAGGTACTCAATAGCAAACATACAAGTGTTTGTGATAAAGTGCGGCCAAAGACGGAAGTAAATTCTTGAAAACAATTCACTTCCATGTGTTTATCAAGTGCGTGTGTGTTTGCACCGGCTCAGTGTGTCAAAAGCCCTGAAGCAAACACTTATATGACGGATACATTTTGAGAAAACACTGCGAACTACAGCATCGTGCCGTCTCCTGCCTGCAATGTTGTTTTTACCAAAGGGTGTGAATAATTGTTTCTGATTATGAAATGTTAAAGATGAAAATGTCAACTGATATCCAGCAGACATCAAACCCTGTGCTGCTCATACTCAACAACAACATACAGTATCTACAGTGTCATCTGAAAACAGGTTAGGGAGGCTGAACAGCAACAATACGGAGCATCATCTGTATGCATTATCTGTTACTGAATCTGATCACATGAGCATGGCTGTGTGTTATCTATGATAATATGGGCCGGCAGCAGGAGTAAGCAGTAAATAAATCTGGTAAACTATTAGAGGATGAACCTGATTAAGATTTAGCTCAATATGAGATAAGAAAACAGCAAGAAATTAAGTAAATGGTTGCTTAATAGTGCTGTTTTAGCACCATTTCTGTGTGTTTAATCAGGAATTAATTTGAGCTTAGCAATGCAAAAGCGCTTTACATCACCACTCGTTCTATGCATTTTAGATTTTAGCTTGATGCTGCAGTTTTGTCATAAATCGACGCGGTGTAAAAGACGCCGCTCAGATGACGCCGACTGTGTTGAATGCCTTTGTGTCACTCAGTTTAATCACCGCATCCCTTCACGCCTGTGCGAGATTGTTCATGATAATTTAACATTCCTGAGTCGTATGACTTCTCCTCGAGTAATTATTGGCGTTCCGAGGGCAGAGGCGCTGACTCAGTAGATCAGTCTCGCAGATTCTTGACACTCTTGTAATCTCTTTTCCCATTTCCCTGCTGATAGTCCTCAAACAATCATCAACCTTTTCTATACAGCGGGCTCGGCTGTTTCTCCAAGAACATATAAGCAAGTGTAAGAAGACGGTGCACTCGGTTAACACACCGAATGAACACTTTCATTACGAGAATAAGAGCCTGCGGCAAGTTTGCAGGAACATCCACAAACACATTAATGTAAATGAGCTTTAAGACAAACTTCTGATGAACTGTTGCTGATTGCTTACAGTTGGTTTTGCGTTTGCCCCTTGATGGAAACGGCTGCAAAATAGCGAACACTTTTTAAATTATGAATATGTCCTCTTGCTTCACAATCTGCATCCAAGTTAGAAAACTAAAGATCATCTTGTTTACATGCGTTTATTATTCCAACACCTGCATCTTTATCATCCTATAGTCCACAGAAATATGGATCTCATTGCATAACAAACCTTTTCATATGCCACGTGGTTTTTCTTTGATGTCTGAAGAACCGAGTGTTCAGATTCTCCACCAACCTGTTGCTATGGGAAACTGCTGATGCTGTTGTTCAGTGTGATGCGGATGCAGCTATTTATACAAAACCATCTGAATGCATATATGCAGTGGCGGGTTTCCTGCAGACACAAGCATGTGAAGAACGATCCGCTTCCCTAAAGAGGAACTTCACTCCCACATGAGGGCTGCTCAGACTGACCGGAAAGTGACTATCGCATGGTAAGACACCGCTGATGCAACTGAGCTGTCACCAGAGCACAATGGAGGGGTTATGAAAGAAAAGAATCCAGAGTTCATGAGGCTGTTGAATTAGCAGCTTTGAATTCGTGAATGTGCTTAAAACTCAGGAGGCCAACATGTATTACTAAATCATCCTGCTGTGTAATGTCTCAGATTCAGCACTGTGTGAAGATGAATAAAACAGATGTGGTTCTTACCAGTGTTGGATCCAGACAAGTTGTATCTGGAATTGGCCTTTTTGATGATGTTCTCATGGATTTGGTACCATTCACTCTCAGTGTTACACCTGAGGGACAGAAAAACAAAGAATAACCCTTAAATCAATTGCACATGTTGCACAATCACAGGGACACATTTTAGTCACAAGGACAAATTATTAAAAAATTATAACATCGAAGCAGTAGAGACCGAGATATTTGGATCCAAATCGCTAAATCCTACATTTTCCATAACAAAAAGCACTTTGGCATTAGATTCTTGGTGCCTGGCAAATGTCCACTGCTTTAAAGCACCATGTTGTTTCTTTTTGCAGTTGTCAGCCATGAAAGAAGTATTCTGATGCTTTATGAAAGTAAAAGTACAAATACAACAAGTAAAAGCCCTGCACAAAAAATCCTATTTGAGTAACAAGTGCATAGCAGCAACATGTAGTTAAAGTATCAACATAAACATACTGACTTGGTCCCTCTGACGGACATATTATTATATATGACACCACTAAATCACAAATACCGGAGCATCAGCAGCATTTTTTCTGTTGTAGTAGCTGCAGGTGGAGCTAGTTTGAACTACTTTATATCCAGTTATACGCACAAGGTCAGCATATAAATCTGAGGGATCATTACATAATTAAGGAGAAATGAAACAAGAAAAAAACTAAGTTATGATACACAGAACACACTTCAGTTTTTATATATTTTTTCTGTAATCTTTGATTTTTGGTGATACGCTGGCTTATTTGAAAATTTATTGAAATGAAAATATGCGTTTTAAAGGGGGAAATCACTATCTGATGGAGCTGTTCAACAATTCATAGACATCTGGAAAAAAATTTTTTTTTGAAACAAACCAGAAGGGTCGGAAAGTACTGGATTAATGTTTAACTTGTTGTATTTTACAACCGGTTGCATTATTCATTGAGTAAACTATTCTCCTTATCAGTAACCACAGTTGCCAAATAAAAGTATGGGTGTAAAAAGTACAACATTTATCTCAAATGTAGTGGAACTATAAAGTAGTGGAAATACGTGAAGTATCTGAAGTACACAAGTAAACACAGTTACTTTCCTCCATGGTCGTTTTCTAACACATACTATCATAATTACTGGATTTACCCTATAAAGTCACAATGTTTTAACATAATGTGTTATTACTCCACTATTGCATCATCTAGTTTCATGCAATGTACTATTTCTATCCATCTATCTGTCTATCACATGTATGATTCTATGTTATTGCATTGACTGCCCGTTGTCTGATTTCTAAGTGTAACTAGGACACACTGGGTAAAAACTTGGCCTTATTTACAATCACATCCTGTCTGGACCTAATTCTGCAAACATTCAGCTCAGACCTTTAATGCTAATCCCGCTGAAACCTCATTGGTGTTTGCTTCAGGTGTAAAGAGAGTGGCTGTATTTTCTTGTGAGCTCAGTCTATTTGGCCAGTCAGCTTGCTCCAGCTATAATTTAGGTCAAAGCTACTGTGTCAGCGGTAGCCTTTCCTGTCCCTGGGGGCATCGTGTGGACTGTGTAGGACCACAGTATACTTTCACCGCTGCTGGCAGAGAATAAACCACAAAGGCTCTGAAGTGCAACAGAAAAGGTGTATTTTATTGCTGTATATGTCCACATTAGCACTTCTGTATTATTCAGTGAAGCTGGACTGCTTTGTTGCTTCATGAAAGGGAATTCTAGCCTCGAGTTTATGTCGACTGACCGATATCTTTTTCAAAATATGGTTGGCATTTGATAGAAAAATTGAACTTGTAACACCATCGGCCACTGAAAGAACACTAGCATTGGTTGAGCTGAGCATAAAGAAGCCCATGAACAGTCTTGACCTTCAGAGGTGTAGGTAGAAAGTGAATAAACTCATTTCTAATAACGCTGAGCTATCCTCTAGGTAGAGTCTAGTTCAGTCTTTAGAAGAAATGACTATTGAAATAGTTCTTCATGGTGACTTACGCATAAACCTTGAGCAAGTGGTCATCCTTGGAGTCAGCAGTGAGGAGATCAGCAATGCTAACAACAGCGCATCCAAACGGCCTCCTGTATTGTACACTACACAGGTTCTTCTTCTCTCCTGCTCCCATCCTCCCTGCAAGTACACAAAAAACACTTCCACAGTAAGAACAGTTCTATTATGAAAGAAAGCCCAGGAGATTTTCAAAACACGTAGAGCTCAGGAGAATAAAGAGGCAACAACATCACTCCCACCTATTCTTATGATGTGCACGACGATGTAGACGTCTTTTCGTAGATCACTGCTTCCCAAATCCTGACAAACAACACAGTAAAACATGCTTTAGCACCAGAGCCAGTCATTGTCGACAAGCTGAGGAGAGCTGACGAAGCTTTTTAGTATTCAGTACAATGGAACATGAGTTAAGTCAACTTTACATAGCTTTAAATTGCTCCCAGGCAGTCTCTATAAACACAAAGTCGTGTTCTCTGCTCACCACAAACAGCGTGCATTGTCTTTCTGTCTTCTCTGGCGACTTGGGCAACCCGCTCTTATTCAGCCTGACAAAGAACCTTTCACTGTACGAGAGGAGAGACAGAGAGAGGGAACACACATGGAGATGAATGAGGTCAGGACTGATGGCTGAGTGTCATAGTAAACAACTGCATCCAAGTCACTGCTAACAGGAACAGAATAAAGATTAGAAACAATGTCAAAAATGTCAAGCGCTGAACAGTGGGCACTGGAGAAATCACTTCAAAGTTCAAACTTCACACTAAAGCTGTCTGAAACCTTGAAACAGAATACAAGGCAGGGAAAGACAGGCAGAGAGGGAGCAGGGAGAAAAAAATATAGATACAAAGCTTGAATTACTGAACCAAATCCCCAACACAGAATATCTGACAAGTACATTCACACGCAACTCCTCCATGACTGAATAAAACTGCATTTTTGCATATTATAGATTCTCTCTGACACGCTTTAGCCCCAATATTGGACTGTCATCATCATGAAAATAGAGATGGGTTATAATAAAATAATCTCAGTCATATAACTGCAGAGCTGGTTGTCATAAATCTTCTGGCTGTGACAGGCATGGACTGACGAGGTGAATATGGACAGACAAAGAAAGAAATGAACCTGATGAGAGCTGGTGAACGTCAAAGATACTGTGAAATGTGATTTACAATATGAAATAGACATAAATAGCAACTGAGTGTGACTCATCCACATGCAACTACTTGGTGGCTGCTGCATGTTTTTTGTTCATTATCAGGAGAAGCATAGCAACGAATGATTTGCTTTGTCTTATTATTGCCATAAAAACTATCATTCAAAAGTTCGGGGTCATTTAGAAATGCTCTAAAAATTACCATTGGCCCCAAAAATCCAGTATTGGTCAGGCCTTAGTTAGCATAACTGTCATGCTAATGTTAGCGAATGAAAAAAGTCTACAGCCAAGCTAATAAGGCTGCAAAATGACACTGCTGCAAAAGGATAGAAGCTTGAAAAACAGACAAAACTCAGATGCAGACCAACTCAATACTTTCCTTTTTATCAACAAGACTTAAGAGTCTACAATCACAATAGCAGCTTTGCAGAATTAGGTAGTAATGCCAGTATGCTGGCATGCAAACAATGGCAATGCTAGCATGCTGAACTATCATGATTCTTATCATGCTCACGTTTTGGTTATGTGTGTTAGCATGCTAATATTTAATGAGCATCACTGAACCTGAGGTATAGCTGATGCTGATGGGGATGTTTGGTTTAATTTTGTAGGTATTTGGCCATGAAGCAGAGTTTTGATGTGATGATGGCGCTACATAAAAACTGAAAGGATCCCTGAATTTAAAACAATTCATCCTGGCAGCCACAGATGTACATGCCTCAATTCCAGGGAAAAACATCTAACAGTTCTTAAGACATTTTACAAATGTACAGCTACAGCTATAGGATGCTTACATATCACTAATTAAGTTAAAAAATGTCTGTAGGTGGCACCAGAGGAAAAGTCATTATGCTTAAGCTATAACCAATGATAATAATGAAAGTGCTCAAATTAGGCTTAAGTACAGGCTCATTATATTATTTTTAAGGTCCACCAGATGAGGTTTACATGCTATAGAGATTAAATACCATTATTTTTTGGATACTGTACACTTCTGTAGACTCATTTTTCACCATCCACCTGAAACACTCAGTTTTAGCGCCGGTCTCTCTTTAAGGTCCCCAGCCCAAAAATACCAGCCTGTCTCTGATTGGCCCAGCGTACATAAGGTAAGTTCTAATTTACATATCATCACAAATACAGAAATAATGCAGCTACTAATTCTTTGCCAGGCTAGTTTCTGTACAAGTAATGTAGAGTGTTTTCTGTATGAGATAATAACTATGCATGGAGTTTGGACTTTGTGAGTTCCTGCTAGTTGCAGAAAGTCGCTATATCACACAAAAAAATATAGGAAAAAAGACCAAAGCATTATATCTGCTCTTTAATATCTGTACAAACGGTCATGGTAACTCTTCAATCCACCAAAGTAAAAGCTAAAGCAACAGACTGGCTCTGAAGTCAGCAGCTATTCCGGGGACAACTGCAAAAATAAATTGCCTTAAGTCTGAACAACAATGAATCATTCTTTGGGTTTCTTGCACATCCTCTGTATATATTCTGTATATTACATATAGAGCAACTTTAACTGTGAAAATCAAGAAGAGCAGCTTCATAAATCACAATGAACTGTCCCGAAATAACAACTGTGGCCTCAAATGCCCTCCCACCCTCCTTTTAGAAAGTGAATGTCGCGCAAAAACAGAAAGGACAGACACTGATCGCTTTTTCATTCTCTTTGTACTTCGTCCTCTCTGTCTATCTCGCGTACACTCTGTAAGAGAGGCGGCGGAGGCATCCTGCTGGGCCTCTCTCATCCTGGCTGGCGAGCTGAGGGCTAATCCAGTTAGGTGACTTTCACAGTCCACCGATAAGCAGAGAGAAAACCTTGTAATTCACCAGCGCCTGACAATGAGCCAAGTCGCTGGCACGGCTAGCAGCGCAAGCTACAGTAGGCCCATTCACACGAGAGCAGAATTCACCCCGGCAGATACTATATAACTTGACTTCATGCTGTACGCGACTACAGTGGATTAGGATGTTTCATTATAGTCTGGGCTAATAAAAGCTCCTAATACAAGCTCCAACCTTCTCGACAGTGATGTAAATAAGAGGCTGCTTCTTGCACTGTAATTCACTGTTTTGTATATGTAGGGCAGTGGGTGCCCATGTTTGAATTAATTAAGCTCCTGATTATTAATTATACAAATGCTTATGATTTTTCATACATGTATTCCTTCAGTAAAGTTTTCTTTTTATCAACCCGCATTGGAATGAAACAGTTGAGAGGCCAATTTGATTTAGATGAGGTTGTTCCTCATTAGCTGCTCTCTGTAACTTTCCAGGCCATTTATCCAGCCATATGGAGACGGATTCCTATGCATTAGACATGAGACTTTGCACACGCTCCCCCGAACCCTAATTAGTCCTCTATTGTTGAAACCCCAACTGCCAATTAACAGCCACTCCAGCAAACACAGACACACAAGTCTCTGGTTCTTCAGCACACCACTCCCTGTCACCAACTCTTCTGCCGCACAGCTGCAGCGTGTTGATCGCCTGAGCTAAAGGGACCGACGTCCCCCAGCAGGACCATATCTCCCTCTATCACCGCTCACATTAACATAGCATGAATGGCCGACTTCCCTCCCCTCTGGGCCCTCACGGCGCTAGCTATTCCCTCTCCTGATATCGATGATTGCATTAGGAACCGTGCGTTCAGCCGCTGAGGGGCGGAGGGGGAGGGAGGGATGGGATAGTGAGCAACTGGCGTGTAAAATACTAGATAAATTAACTGCCACTGCTGCCTCCCTCCCCCTTCTTAAACTTAAAAAAATATAAAAATCTACCCCGAGAGGCCACGTGGAACGATGACTAAAACTAAACAGTAGAGGAAACTTAAATCTTTTTTTTATAAAAAAGCACAACATTACACTAAATACAGTGAAGCAGACAGGTAAAGAACACTTAGTCTCATTAATGAACAGGATAGACAGACTGATGCCTGGCCAATTGTCATTGCAGATATATGCCATTTTTCCAATTATTACTATTAAACGAGCAACTTCAGGTCTGATGCAGCCTCCTCTCTGTCAGTCTGTGGTCTCAGAAATGTCAATTTAGTAGCAATTAGCTACTCTCACAGTGGCTAAGGCTATGCTAATGGTTAGCAGCTAACTTAGAAGGCAGCCACAGATTACCCCAAAACAGAGTCTGAAAATGAGGATCGAATGATATTTTTCCAGGGCTGATACAGATTGTTGGCGATCAGGAAAGGCCGATAACCGATATTTGTGGCCCGATTTACATTACAGGTCATGCTTTAACAGTACGTGACAGCAGGGAACCTGTCGTTCATAACTCGGCTTCTTCATTAATAAGGATGACATGAACTGAATATTTAAAATAGAAAAGGAGTGATTTAATAAGGACGCTCTCCTCTGCTTATGTACGATCGACCAAGATTTATCAGTTTGTCTCCTGATGTTACATCGGCTCTTCTTCTCCATTTTCTTAATCATTTTATCATTTTTATTGCTAACTAAGGTCCATATCTGAAAGCATTATCAATTATCATTATAATTATTATTATTGTTTATCAGATTCAGTTTTGGATGATTTGTAGCCACCTTCTAACTTAGCTTCTAACCTTTAGCATAGCCGTAGCTACAGTGACAGAAGCTGATTTCGTAGTTTGTGTTTCTTGTTCAGGTTTTTTCAGTCTCTGCTTGACAAACATTTCTGAGAACACAGAGTGACGACAGACAGAGAGAGGAGGCTGTATCAGACCTGAAGTATTGCATTTAATATATTAATAATTGGCCAAGAAAAATACAGATATCAACAATCTGGAAAATGTCAAATATCAGCCAAAATAATCAGTCAGGCCAATAATCCGTCAGTCTCAACTGAAAAACTATGATGAGTAATGACTTAAGATGATTAATATGGATCTTAGTGAGTTATAAAAGTGACAATAGTAAAATATTTAGAAAACAAAGACAAACAGCAGACATATCTACAGGAGACAAAATGATTAATCTCAGTCAATCCCACATTAACACCCGAGAGGGTTTTAATTTAATCACTCCTGTTTCTATTTGACATATTCATTCACAGTCATCATTGTTAATGAAGAAGCCTGGTTATGAACGACAGGCTCTCTGCTATGACATGCTGTTAAAACATTACTTTGAATGTTCATCAGCTCCAAATATCGGCTATCTGCCAGTAACTGGCATTGGTATCGGCCCTGGAAAAACCATATCGGTTCATCCCCAGTAAGAACACACATTCACAAGCCAAGTGACCCACGATTGCCCTTGAAAGAAGAAAAAATGGAATTTGGAGGAGGGAAATATGTAAAAAACTTGCGTGATGTGCTTATGTTCCATCTGGAATAATATGAGAACCTACAGGGTAAGAAGAGCAGCAGGATCAGCATGAGTGCTGCACAGTATACCACTGTGTTGTGCTGCTCAAGAGCCTGACAAGGAGTCTGTATGGAACACAAAGAAGCTGCCATGGTGCACGGGGGCTGCTGGTGTTGGCATGGTACTGAGACAACGGGTCAGACCCCCATCTGGTCTCGTGCACACACACACACACACACACACACACACACACACACACACACACAAATAAACTACCAGCACAGAGGGAAGGAGAGAAATGGCTTAGTGCCAGGCAGATTGTGTAAATTTGTGTGTCTGTGTTTATGCATGGGACCAGACAGTGAGAGACAAGGTTGGCGAGCTGCCATTGTGAGATCATTCAAAAAGACAACTGATCCAAACGGGGAAAATTAGACGCATGAACGCACAGTGGCTGGGTTTACCTCTAAAAACTGAAGGAAAATTTGTAATTAATTGATTTAGGCACCAAGATAAGCGGCTGTAAAGAAGATGGAGCTTTGTGTGTGTTCATTATTGTACATTCAGTTTATAATATATGTTGAATTTCTAAAGCAGACCTCATTGTGTTTCAAAGAACATATTGTAAAACCCTTTCAAATGTATGACAGAGCTGAAGGAGTCTAATTAGTCATACCTGGAGAAGGTACTTGATCTTTTGAAGTAGCAAGAAGATCGAGAGATAGAAAAAAAGGAGACGAATAATAACAGTAAAATGGAGAAAGGGAAAGTGCGTCAAGTGGAACATAATATGATAGCACTGGACACCAATTACACACTTTGAGACACAGTGCAGGAAAATAAATTATCTTCATTATTGCCAAACCTTTCAACTACATCATGATTTCGGATGTACGGGTTAAAAGAAGACAAGAGACCAAATTTAAATACAACTTTCTCAGTAATAGCAGTTCTCATCCACTCGCGGTTGTGGCTTAAGTGCACACATGCAGATCTCTTTGTTCTTCTTCCTATTAGATAAACTGCATCATGAGAAACAAACTGAAAAGCACACTAGCAAAAATGGAACCTGGTGTCTTGCGTGCTATTATTCACCCAGCTATTCGCCATGTGAGGTTTAGACAAACTTACCTTTAAAGTTGATGAATAATAAAGTGGATTTCAAACAGAAGTGAGGCTACTGTATGCAGCACAACAGTAAGACAACAATGACTCCCATCAAAGCCACCCCTATTCCTCTGATGTGACCCTGTGGGGCGGAGAGCATCGTCACACAAGCATGACTTATCAAAAGGAGTTTCAGCGTCGCCGTGCTCATTTCTCAACCCACTCGTTTTCCTTCGCCTGACAAATCCACTTGTTTGCAACATTAAATAGAATTTCTTCACTTTGAACTTTGAAAACCGGGGAGTTTAAACACAGTCTTCAATTTGGGCAACACCCCACCAGAAGTGTGTGGTGCGTGTGAGCATGCACGCAAGTAACGTGTGCAGACTCCCAGGGCGACGGGCTCTTTTATGTGGAGGGCACAGACTTTTTTTTATATGACAAAATGACATGACCTTGCCCACTTTTATGTGTCCAAGTGCACTTTAACAACCTGCTTCATTTAATAAATCTTCAAGAACACAATTACAGCAGTCTTGTTGACATCATGCGGGGAACCATTAGACACCTCCCGCAATCACCAGTGCATCTCATTTGCATTTCTGTGACTCGTAAACCCAAAGGACATCAGCAAATGCAATAACTGTGCAAGCTTATGAGGATTTTTAACTAAATATAATCAAAGCAAACAACACACAGGCTGGTGACCTTTAAATGCTGTTGCCAGGTCCAAAAACTTATAAAAACCTACATAAAATCAGGTCGCAGTGATGAAAACTTCAAAACAACATACTGTATAATAATGAGGCTAATATTATTAATACCATAACCCTCAGAGCCTGAAACCCACCAGTGGGTTTTAAACACATGCTATACTTTCTTATTTTTTTAAATGCCAAAATGACACCATTAATCAGCTGCAGAGAGAGAATCATTAGGCTTAATCACTTTCCTACAGTCTACTCATCTGTGAGATGCCATTCTATCGGAAAACATAACCAAGTCTCAGGTTAAACTCGTGATATTTCGGCAAAATCACTTATCAAAGAATTTTGTGCAAAAAAAAAACAAACACTTGCCCTGAGCTAATTCTTCAAAAAAAATAAATCTGTGCTTTTTGAGGCATTTGTGAAGTGATTAATGACTCAGTTGAGGCCAATAGTCACTTGACAAAAATTCTAGCTTTTTGGGGCTGAGCTGGGTTGAACTGCAGGCAGTGTTTCCACAGAGCAGATAGGAGGAAACAAATTTGTTGGAAACAAATAAAAATATAAGACCCTATATATTCATAGCATGCAGAGCCACCACAGGAAAAATGTACAAGTCAATTTCTGGATTTAACAATGTTTTGTTCAAATTAATGTTTCTGGGGGGGGGGTTTGTACTTTTTTGATGATTTATAGCATGATAACTTCATCATACTATGAAAAAGAGACTGTTTAATCCTCTCTACTTTTAGCCATGGTTGTGCTGTTTTAATCGAGGTTCAGGCCCACAGTGAGGAAAAATATGACAGAAGCAAATAAAAAAAAACACTCAGAAACTGCTCCATCAGAAAGAGTCAAAATAATGCAGCACAATGTCACATCTCAGTGCCTGGTAGTGCACTAGCAGTGGATGATATTACATGGTGATACTGGGATTCAGAGGATTAAAAAGCAATGCATTTTCCATCATTATTTCTTTAAATTAGTGTGCATTGTGTTCTCTACAGTCTCTACCTGAGTGGTCGATTCTCCCGTCCATCATAGATGTGAAAGAAGACTTCTAGCTCCTCCCCGAGGTTGGCGCTCATCAGACTCTTCACATGGACGAACAAATGGTGGGTGCTCGCGGGCGCCGGGGTCTCCTTCTTACGATGCCGATGTTCCATCTGTGGGGGAAGAGGAGAAAAAAAAAATCAGCACAGATTGATCCTCTGAAAAGGAGACTCCTTACATATCAACTTTGCAAGTGCAAAAATTTTAATAAATCGTAAAACACGTGAAAACAAATGCTGCTTTAATACAGGATTCAAGATGTGGATTTAGGAAGGTTTAAATAACAGCAAAATCCATAAGCTCTAAATCCTGAAAGATCCTCAAAATGCAGGATCAAAGCTTATCAAATACAGTTAATACTGGGGGGAAAAAAACAACATGTGGTTACACTTCTTTAAATACTGGCCAATCACAGTACAGAGCTGCTGTATTTAGTGTTGAGTTTCTAAGATAAGTAATATCCCTCTGAGACATCTCACTATGGGGGGAATCACTGCTGCAGATTTGCATATATATTTGAGGACTGAAAAAATAGGCCCCGACAGAGTTTGTTGATATAGATCATATTAATATGGCGTGCAATATTGCAGACAGCACCAGAGGCTAAAATGTGAGAGTTCGAGCTGCATTGTCTGACTGTTTCTTTGTGGCAGCGGTGATGCCGAGAAAGCAAATGGGGCGTTGCATGTACATATCACAGTAAAAGGGCTTTCACAGAAAATAGACTATTGCCTCTTTACTTGGGAAAACACATTTAACATCTTATATCACCTCAAACTAGTTTAAAAGCAACAAACATATCATCCACTTATCTTCAAGAAGGCTAATTATTTTCTCGAGAATTAATAGTGTTTTCATTTGCATCCCTTTGCTTAATCTTAGAAACAGGAATGCAAACACTGAGATTCACGCTGAATGTAAAGCAAGCAAAGAAATAGTCGCAGTACTGCAGCAGGCTGTCACATCTCAGTACCTGCTACTGCACTAGCAGCTGATGATATTACATGATGATATTATATTGAGTCAGTTCGTATCAAAAAGATCAAAAAGGCCTACTCAGACACAGTGGCGTAGCACTGAAAATGCCATCCAGATCAACATGGACATTATATGTCTGTTTAATATGAGGTTCATCCTAATCTGCTGTCAACATCCACAAATACAAGACACACAAACACACACATATACACAATGCACCAGATGGCCCGTAGAGTCATTGCCAAATTTTGCCTCACGTCCATTTCTGGAGTAAAACATTAAAAATAAATAAATAAATAGTGAGTCGGGAGGATGAGGAATGAGGGGAAGGAGAGGGATAAAGAAAATGTAAAAATGCTATGCTAAAATGCTAAAAAAAAAATGCTAAAATGTAAGACTCATGATGAGAAAACGGAAACCACGCTCATATATTGTAAATACTATATGTAATATGTAGCTGGAAGCAGCAGCAAGTTAGCAAAACAAGTGGAAAAAGCTGCACTGGTTGCCTTCTTAGAAGAACTTTTGTAGTCTTCATGCTGAGCTAAGCTATACTAACAAGCTACACACTCCTGCTACACATTTGCTGCAGACATAGTGCTATTAGTCTATTCTATTTCCTAAAATCTTCAATTCTGTGATGGAAAATCCAAAGTTTCATCATTACATTTGATGTCAAAAGAACTTCATTGATATTTTATCTTTTGAGAGCATAAGTTTGAACAAGATTTTGTGATTATTGTGGGCAAAATTTACTGACTGCAGCGGCTTTTCTAAAATAGGTCAATCAATTTCTTAGTTATAACAAAGAAAACTATGATCTTTTAATGGAGCTTCTTGGTTTCCACAAACACTTTATGCTGGTTTACAAAACAACCTGGGGGAAATGCATTCTGAAAAACGATAATCAATACACAGATAAGTTGGGCAATTATGATCGGGAGGATTAATATTGACTTAATGTCAATTACACAGCTTTTTTGAAAGGATTATTGAGAGCAATTGCTGTAACCACAAGACCACGAATTAGTCATGGCAATATATAATGTCACAAAATCAAGCATGGAAGACAAATAATCTAGTCTGGATGTTGTCTAAATATTGTATCAAACTGGTTCTTTCTTACTTTTCACAGCAATTATGCTGCCTAAATATAACTATGAAGGCACTGATGTTGCAGTTTACTTCAACACACCTAAAAATGCCTCACCAAGCAACAATAATATTGCTTTGACTAAACATAAAGGCAACAAAATCTTAACCTGCGGTGCCTCAGAGATGGTTTAAGACTCTAAAAGTTGATTTACAAGCTATTGTGTAAACAGTGAGGGTAAGAAATCAAACACAAATGATAAGCTCAGGCTGTGATATAAATATAAATCTATGCAAAAACCACCGATGTGTACATGGTGTTACACTTAAACGTGTTCAAAAATTACACCACAAATCATTTTAAAATTGAGATATGTGTCAAAGTGATGAATATGTTTTGCCCTCACTCCTCTGCACTATAGTATCTGAGTTCCCAGAAGAAAACAAACCCGAGAACGATCTAACAACAAGGCACAATGTTTTGTTTTTTCTCAACCAGATCAGTGTTTCTATACACAGCAGGGTTTTGACGCAGAATGACTAGGTCTGGGGAAGGCCTAATTTATGCTGTGGGACTTTATTACGAGGTTATTTTCAGCGTGTCATTTAAGCTGCCCGGCGGGAACAGTGTGTGGTTACATGACAGCTTCAGCATGACTAGACACAAAGGGTAGACATGACAGGCTGGCAGCCCTACTGGCAACACATAATGCTGTAGGCAACAAGCAGAGGCCTGGAGATAGCCGACCAGAGAGGGGACATGACCATGTGTGTGCTTGGCCAACCGTCTTATTATTGTTCACTCAGTAATCTTTTCCCCAAACAGCATGAGGACTGGAGCGACTGTCGGACCACGAGGAGCTTCAAAAAGGAGCGACGGGTCAAACTGAGGCCGCAGAGGAACTTCTAAATCCTCCCGCCATTGCTCACTTCTACTTGATTATTTAAGCCTCCTTTATCCCACTTTCTAAGCTTGTGGGAAGAAGACCTGTGGATGTGTGTGAAGGCTTTCAAGCATTAGTGCATCTCTTTAGTGATAAACGAAGCCACTGAGGGTATTTTACTACCACATGTCCAGGGCCAGGCCCGAGCTATCTATCACCGTCGTCTGATCTGCCACTGTTAATGAATTCATCGCTGGGAGATCTAAACTCTGGTCTGCTCGGCACTGAACTCAAGTCTCAGAGGAAAAAACGGGAAGTCTGAAGCTGATTGCCTTTGCTCTACAGACAGCTATCCCAAATGAATAGACTTTGCATGAGAGTTTCTTACTTTAAAGCTGTTATCAAATGCTTCAGCAAGTGTTTGTTATTGTTAGTAAAGTCAAATGTGCCCAATAAAAAAAAACGGCACTTTGATCTCCACAAATGATCTTCTTAATGACTCCAATGGACTGCACACAATAGGCAGAGCTGCAGTGATGAACTGATTATTCAATCGTAAGAAAACCATTGTTGTTACATACTGAATATTGGATCCCAACTGAGAAAACAGTTACTCATACTCACACAGGGTGTCCATAAAGACTTTATGGACACCCTGTACATTGCTTTCAGTGCGTATCTTGTTCAATATGGGCACATATTAAAGTTGTCTTTTAGAGAACATAATACAGCTTTGGGTAATGAACTCCACTGTTGACTCTACTGCTTACAGTAGTATCAGCAGTACATGTAGCAGAGTATGTATCACAGCTGAGCAGATGGTGGCCAGGAGTCAAGCTTCGTCTTCAGGATAAGCAGTTTGTGAAATACATTGCTCTAACATATATACCAACAATATCGGCCAATATTTCAATATCAGAATTTCTTACTCCCCAAAATCAGTGTCTCTATATACATTTACATAATAGAGCCAAACTGATACATAGACTGGCTGGCATTATTGGCCAACATTGACATAAAAACTTTGTTTTACAGATCATAATAAAAAAAAAAACAACAGAATGGCTTCAACTCCATTGTATATAGTTCTATCAGCAGCACATGTAGCAGAGCACATATCAAAGCCGAGCAGATGGTGTGGAGTCCAGCTTGGTGTTCATAATACGCTGAGAAGTACTTTGGAAAATACATTTCAGGAAAGTTAATAAACAACCTCATCATTTTCCCTGTTTAAAATGACTGAAACATATAGTCAAATAATACTGGGTGAAATAATGACATTGGACTATTCATATCAATAGTTCCAACAGCAACACAAGATTCATCAAGTCCAGTTACAGTTTTACCACAGAAAAATGTTCATCGAGAAGTGAAGTTTTTTTGAAAAATGTGCCTATTTTGATTCATTTTTAAGCCAAATAACCCAAACAAATGTTGGTTTAAATGCGAGAATCTACTTTTGTATATGACACAAAACCGCATTTATTTTCTTCCTGTTGTAAGAGCTGCGAATCAATAAATCTATATGTTAATGCCTAATAAAAATGACCATTAGCGTACATGTATCTATATTATTCAATTGTCTTCCCTTTATCCTTTTTTATGTCCTCTTTATTCTCACTGGGTAGATATCACATAATTCCTTGACAGAGTGCAGCTACATTTTCCCACAGTAACACCCCACTGCCATTTCAACACACACACACACACACATACACATACACATACACACACACACACACACGTTTGTTTTTCTATACCGGTGGGGACTTACCATTGACTCCCATTCATATCTAACTCCTAACCCTTACCCTAACCCTAACCTTAACCATCACCAAATCAATGCCTAACCCTAAACAAACGTTTCTGCACTTTTACATTTTTTATTAACAACAATATGGCCAAGAAAACGGTGTTGCCACCCGTGGGGACCTCATTTTAGGTCCCCACCATAAGACAAGTCCCCACCTTTATAGCAAATAGTCAGGTCAAAGTCCCCACCGGTATAGCAGAAACAAGTGTACACACACGTACACACACACACACACACACACACACACACACACGTACACACACACGTACACACACACGTACACACACACACACACACACACACACACACACACACACACACACACAAACACACACCAGGTAATCCCCATCTCAATTTAATTAAGCCACACCACAGCGGTACGGCACAAGACAGAGGAAAGAAAGGAGCTGTTCTCATAACACAAGATCTCACTGAAAAATAATTGATGTAATTTGGGCTCGCTGAAACGGTGCGTTGTGTCTTCTTGCATGCGGCTCTTGTGTGTTTTTGTATGCGGATGACAGCGCTGAATGCCTGTCCCTTTATCTTGTCCTGGTATAGAGGAATTGCAGTCATTTGCTCATTTTGTACGCCATTTAATAGAGGTGCATTAAGCTTTCTTCCTGCGATGCCTGCTTTTGTTTTGACTAACAAAAAAGAAACAGATGGATTAAGAGCTTCAATTACCCCTGTGAAGGGAAAGCCGACACACTGCGGGTGTGCATGTGTGTGTCACAATCCTCCCTACACTGTACCAGGGCAGAGAAGTGGTTGCCACGGTAACAGCGGCTGGGGCTTGGAGAAAGCGGGAAGGGGAAGCAGGGAGCAAACAGTAGGGAAAGGAAGGGAAGAAATAAGGAGGCAGATGGAAGAGGGAGAATGTAGTCCTTCAACTCGACTACATGTGAGGAAAAACACTGATATCACTGGTGTATTGGGTGGATAACACCAAATTTGATTTGCCAACTGCCGCTTCCAAGGACAAGAGCGGACTTTCAATTACAATATTTATGCCAACACGAAGACACGAGTCAAGTTCTTAGAGAAAATGGAAATGTGAACATCTACAATTCAGAAACAGCCCAGTAAAGAGAGTAAAGAGTGAACCATCGAGTCGTACCAATGAAAAGCTAAAAAAACAGTTCACCGTCATAGAAATTCTTTACAAGAGCCTGATCACAAAAGTATCCATTATCTAAGATTTTTACTGTTTTCTGAACCATAAATTGTCATCTTTAAGTATTTCTACTTATTACTCTAGTGGAAGGTCAAATGCACCTATGTGAAGGAAACTGTACAATGCGATTTTTTTTCTGCCAGTTTATGCAGTTTTTCACATTACAGGGATAGCTGAAATTGATCAAATCTTAAGTACTCACTGTTATAACATCTTTTCACTGTATGTAATAGGTGGCATGTCTTCTATAAAGCCGCAGAAGCTAGACACTGCTGCAAATCTGTAGCTGTGAAATGCATTTTCAAAACACAGTCAGACCGTTCTCCATAGCACCGTGTGAGCACTGGAGAATGGTCCGGCTGCACCCAGTGTTATTCTGCTGTAGGGAGAAGAAACCCTCTGGCTTGGTGTTCGTTTTAAGAACACAACGTGGAGATCTTTGAGTCCGCTTACCAGTCTGTAAAGCTCTGTGACGCTGATTTCATCCGGGTCCACCATGCTGAACTCTCGCCTCGGGACCAGGTCCAGGCCAAGTTGTCTGAAACGCATTGAAGAAGTGAATTACATACAGATAAGGCTTCCATGTCAGGTCTGAGCAAAAATAAACCATATAGACGGACAAGTTCTCACAAACAAGAGATGTCAGAGTACCTGTCAGCCTTCAGACTAAACTGAAGAGGCTGTCTGCTTTATTGAAGAACATAAGAAAGAAAACACCATGTCCCTACAGCTGCTGCTCCTGCTGTCCTCTTTATCCTTCCCCTCTATCCTTTAACCCTCTCTGTTCTTATTCTTATCCACAAACACCTCTATCCTCCCTTTCTTCTAGGTTAGTCATCTCAGCGGGCCAAAACAGGCACACCAGAGTGTGTCTACTTCTCAGCAATAAAAGAGACGAGCCTGGTCAACCATGCAACAGCCCACACCGAGGGACCCTCCAACCACCTCCTCACTAAGTATGGATGTGTGTTCAAGCAGGGCCCACAGCAGGGAAATGAAAGAGAGTGAAGGGTGAGGACAGACTAGAAGAGAGAGCGACACAAGTTCTAAGGATTTTTTTTTCTCGTTTCACCCCGACGGCATGGAGAGAGGAAAGAAAGAGGCAAGCGGGAGGAAAGGATGGAGAGGGTTTCTTGATTTGAGAGAGGAGTTTGCCTGCAGGGAATGAAGGTGACAACAAAAGACAGAGGAGAGAAGAAGAGTCAGAGAGAGAGGAGAGGAAGTGAAGACAAGTTGGAGAGCTGCAGGAAGCCGACGAAAAGAAGCTGAGAAAGAAATGTGAAATGAGACGTGATTATTTTTAGTTCTGTTTGCTTCACACATTAGTTAGCCAAACCACAAATATTGGAGGAACTGATTTGTTTTAAGACCCAACTGGTGGATTTATAGGTTTTACTTTGGCTCATTAAGAACAAATCTGACTTATATTATTGATGGTAATTTCCCAAAGTGTGGTAAGTTTTTAGATCGATTACCTTCCTGACAGGTGTAGTGAAAAATACTTTTAGACTTTAAACTCTCAGCAGGTTATCCCTCACAGTGAACGTAAAGTTTGATTTATAGAACTCATTAATTCTGCAGAAGTTATACTGCTATAGTATAATGTGGTTATGCAGCTGTGAGCAGGGATTGGCAACAATTCAAATAGTTTCAACGAAACAGACACATCCAAGATTTTAAGGAGGAAGTGTCCAGCAAAGCATTTTCTTCTTCCCCTTCTTCATTTTTATTAAATGTAACATGTTTGATCTAATGGATATCGAGAATTTCCCCAAGAAGATGAATAAAGTCCGTCTGTCTGTCCAAATATTAACCAACACCTGAACTACAATGGAGAAGAAGCTCATACTGCTCGTCTCTGAGTAGCAATGTCTAACCCAAACAACATCCCTGGACTATCACAATATTGATATGAAAAATAACACTTGGAGGACCATTTTGCTCAAATGGGCCTATCAGGCAATCAGCTCGAGTCAGCAAGTTGATCGGTAATTACAACACATCACTTATGTGGAGATTTGGCATTATAACAACTTGAACATCTCAGCTGCACCTGCAAAAACTTTCAATTGTTCCCAGCTGGACATTTTGTAGAAGAGCGCCTGGCATTTTCAGCAGGCAAAGAAATGCTTTTGTGGACACACCCCCTTAAAGTCAGTGGCTGAAAAGCATTTCTGTTTCATTGGGAAATCGCACACATGTAACCACACAGTTACAGATTCTAAATTCGCAGGAACTAGCACGGTCTAATACACCAGATCTAAATCAGCACAATATTATAAAACGGATTGGATATTGGCCAAATATTACATGATTGATCCACTCTAAATATAGTTAGAAATCAATATATACACAGTTTATATGTATAGCCGTTCATGCCATACAATTCAGGGTCACTGCTATCAGTCGCATTCATTCAGTTACAGTGCTGAGAAAAAGTACGATTGATTAGCATTGCCCAGTGTCAATCCCCAGCCCCTCCACATGCCATAAAGTGCCTTAGCTCCTGCTTTGTGCTTTACAGGTACAGACTATTTACCAAATGTGGAAAAAGAGAAGACCGCATTGGGTCAGTGTATCCCTACCAAAGAACTTAACTCTTGTTTGCTTCTCTTTCTATCAAACGTCAACATCAGTAATGACTTAAAAAATGATGTAATTGCCTTCTCAACCACTGGTGCAGGTTGTAACAACAGATTCAGGTTGTCATCTGTAATTTGCTGTTGACTCTTGTTGTAATTAACAGATTCATGAAACAGGCACGGGCAGGAATCAAGACTGACACCTCCAAAGTGCACCTCCAGAGTCCATAACCAGTTTGAAAAAGCAACCATCTCCTTCTCTTAGATTTTTGTGTCTCCAGTAACCACACATAAGGTATAAAAGTGTCCAAAAAAGTGCGATAATGAATAACGGAAGACATTAATAGGCAAATAATGGAAGTAAGTCTTAAATCATCAAAAAGCGAATGGTCCCGGTTCACATCTACAATACCACCTCCCGCTAATCATTACCAAAAAAAAGCCGACAGACTGTTCTTTGTGATGGATTGGTTTCAAGCAAGCCTCAAGTTCCTGAAATTTGAATTCTATACAGCAGCGTAAAATGAAGGGAGAGAAAATCAATCCGAGAATGTGTAGTACACAAGTGGATCTGTGGTAGAAGAAAAGTTTAAGTGATGAATTATTAATCAGATGAAAAACAAACATCAATACGGTTCTTGTGTGTTAAAAGTCTGCCTGAAGCTAGATATGTGAACCGAGAGGTCCTCTCCCTCTCGGCCCTTCTTCTACTCACTCGTTGCCCCAGTCCAATCTCGCCGTGATGTGCTGCTTGACGTCCCTCATGCGGTCGTGAGTGAGGTGGCCCACCAGCACCTGCCTCCTCAGGTCCAAGATTTCATTCATCACATGCCAAAGACGATGGAACAAATCTCCCTCGTTCTTCTGTTGGTGGAGGAAACAAAGAGAGGAGGGGAAAAAATGAGATTCAATCAAAGGCGATGAATGAAAGGGAAATTGACAAGAAGGGGAAGACAGAATGAGGATGACAGAAGGGAAGGCACAGATAAGAAGATGAAAACATACAGTTGCATCAACACTGACTCCCTAAAAAAAAAAAAACATAAGTGAAAACATGAAAAGCGACATAGCGCACATTAGAGAACCAAATCGACACTGAGAGGAAGAGGGCGACCCGGAGAGAGGAGTAGACAGAGGGGCTTAAAATGGATTTGTGCAAATTAGCTTCAGTGTCCTGCTGCTTTTTGCCGCAAATTTATGCACTTTGATCTCCAAGTATTCATCAGCTCAATTTAATCAGCACCCCAGATAGCTTAATAGGCCACAAACACAATCAATCCAGCTAATGCATGTGTATAGAAAAGCTTTTGACTGTTTGCGGCTTTGGAATTACCAAATAAACTCGCTGAATGAGAAACCTAAAAAAAAACAAAAAAAACAGCCGGCTTCGCTTAAGGAGCTGTGACATTTAAATCAACGAAAAGTGTGTGTGTGTTTGTGTGGCTGTGTTTAGAAATTCTTACCACATAGAGCTGTTTCCACATGGCACCCCAGTCTCTCAGAGTTGACGTCATCTCTGTGATGACGGAGTCTTCGACGGGGATGACGGTCTCAAATTGCCTGCAAACACATGAATGAGAATCAGACAACCTGCGCACACAGACATGGAAGCAGACGACAACAACAACACGTGACGCCACTCACCCTTTGTTCTTGACATGGGCATTCTTCAAGTGGATGTAGCTGGATGGAAAGATCCCCTTTGGGCGGAAGATTTACAGGTTAATGAGAACGCTCCCTGAGTCATTTGCTTGCAGTGTAATTGGCATGAAACAGTTGTGAAAATGATGCATGTAATCGATACAGAGATGCTAAAAGGAGATTGGAGGGAGATAGGGGAGCAGGAAGAGATAAAAGCAAGCAGCAATGGGATTTAGCAGACAAAAAAAAAAGATGTGCCCACAGTGTTTGATGCAATTGGATGTTGCTCCCTATTGACTTAAAGAGATCAAAGCAGAACTTAAATTGAAGCATCTGAAGATAAGTGCAACACAAACACCTAACTCCTCACATGGCTTATGTGATTGTATATTCTCTATTCTGTATATTATATATACTCGTGGGATTTTTATCTTTTGTGCATGGGATTCAAGAGTTTTTTATTTGTCCCAGTGAAATGCAAAGTGACTCTTCTCAAGGCTGTGCAATAACAGCAAGACGACGTTATACTGTAAAAGGGACAAATCTTTAAAAAAAAAAAATCTTCCCCACTGCCATCACCCTGATAAACAGCTGAGCCATTCCTACACACCTGTACAATAGGCAGCATTCCAATGGACATGTACAGTGTGTTTTTTGCACCATGAACAGCATTCTCTACTTTTTGAACTGCATCGTGCAATTATCATTTGCACTACCGTGTCAATAGCAGTTATTTTTGCACTACCGTGTTTACATAGTTCTTTCAAGCTGTAAATTTCTGTATATATTGTGTTATATTGAATTTATTACTACTATTTTTATTTTCCTCTCTGTTCCTCTTTCTATATTTTCTTCATTTTTTATTCTCTTCCATATTCCTAAGGTGACACCAACAGCCAAAACCAAATTCCTTGTATGTTGTGTGCGTACTTGGCCATTAAAGCTGATTCTGGAAAAAAAAACTGCAGAAAATTTGAAAAAAGTCACAATTTTTTCAAAATGTCATAAATACTAGTAATGATTTAGTTTGGTTGGGTTCGTTTGGGGGGCTGCACAGTGGTTGGGTGTTTGGCACTACCGCCTTGCAGCTAGAAGATCCGCGGTTCACGTCCCGGCCAGGGCAAGAGATATTTCTGTGTGGATTTTGCATGTTCTCCTTGTTCATGAGTGAGTTCTCTGGCTTCCTCTTACAGTCCATAAGCATGCCAGGGTTAATTGGTAATTCTAAATTGCCTATAGGTGTGAATGTGAGCTTGTTTGTTTCTATATGTAGCCCTGTGATAGACTGGTGATCTGTCCAGGGTGTCCCCTGTCTTCACCCCAAGTCAACTGGGATAGACTCCAGCCCCCCGCGACCCCAAAGAGGATTAAGCGATGTACTGATAATGGATGGTTGGTTTGGCGCAAGGATGAGTGCTTTTGTTTTCAAACTGTAATCAGATAAAGACTTATTGGTGTCAAACGGCATCACATTTGTGAGTGCCTTCATCAATTGACATTTTGCTTTTTTTTTTTTCTATCCTCACAACGGGAGCGTAAATTTGAGATTTTCTTATTGTAGTGCGAGTATTAACAAAATTATCTAAGGACCTACCAGTGATTGGTGGCAATTAAAAGTCTTTTTAAATCTGTATTCTTCTTCACTTGATATTGTCACTCTTTCTCTATTCTGCACATACAGTATCTTTCATCCTAAAAGAGGCTTCTCTCCTCCACCGTTCTGTCGGTGCACACAGGTGTTTTCTCTTGTCTGATTAGGTCTGCCTGATTATACCTCTACTTCAGCTCAAGTTGGGTGGAGCCCTGCAGCAAAATCACATGGTTTCACCAAACCAGCAGGCATTTTGTCTTGTCATAGTCTGAGAAGCAGAGGCGTTGCTGATAACATCTGCTCCTGACAGTTGTCATCTCAGCTGGTGAAATTGCTGGTTTTGGCTAACAATGACAGGCCTGAGGGAGACTTTCCATTTGAAATCTACGCTCTGTCTACTAACATACTGTTCGAAGATGAGAATAAAGAGGGCATCTGTGTTTAATGAGGGCACAAACAAACTACAGACAAAGCAAATTAAGTTGGCTCACCTTTACATTTGGGTTCTTCAGGATGAATCCTCGGTACCATCCTGCAGAGAAAAAGCACCATTCTAATTACTAGTCACTATTAATATCACACATTTATTTTTTTATGGCCCGCAGAACAGAAGAAGCATAGAAATATGAAAAACTGTAAATTTAATAGGAGCAGAATAAGGATAGCAGAGAAGATAGATGTGCTTTGACTGCAATTTAATCAAAACGAACCCTTTCTTCCCACTTTTGCAACAAGTCCAGCAGACATTTATTTGCATTCCATCTTGCTGTCACATGAAAAGTGGACTTAATACGACCAGATGGCTAACTTCTGTCGCTGAATACTTCCACCACCAATAAGAAAGTCATTTTAGACTACATTTAATGTGACATAGCAGCACTCAAAAACACATCGTATGCTCGCAGTGACCACAAGCGAGTGACGAGAAGAAACTTGTAACACATCCACTGAGAACCCTATAAATATGACTACGACTCGTAACGAATGCAGAAACAAAGCTCAAATAGCCGTGGTTTGCATTCTCTCACACTTTTCTCACACCATTACCAGTCTGGGCTGAGGTCAAATCAGTCCGTGCTTGATGTGTTTTTTTGCAAATCCCAACACTGACAGAAACAATCTAATACAATTTACATTTACAGAGGCTTTTCAGCTGATGCTCTTTTCCAACCTGACAATTTAAGCTCATTCCACTGTTGCATCCATTGTAAGTCCCTCCAGATAAGAGCATTAGCTAAATAACTGAAATGTAAATGGAATAGATTATTCAAATCACCCATGCCGGAACATCTGCGACTTGGGTAGTGTTTTCTTCCAGATTTGTTTCATTCATACATGGTCAGGATAGTACTGAGTAATTTGTCTGGGTTGTGGAGCTCATGCTCAGTGTTTCCTAGATGAGTCACTTTTTTTTTCAGGTCAAACATTGTGACAGCTCCTTGCCATGCTATACTTCCACAGACTGGCTGTAGGGGAAGACGAGATGGAGCAGGTTGAGGAAGCGGTATTTTATGTACCGCGCAGCCAGCCTAATGTATTCGCTGCTGTCAGAAACTTAAAAGTTCAAGAAGGAGCCACTGAAGGGGCCGAGTCAAAAATCAATTACCGAGGCGGTGCGTTTACAGACAGGAGCCACATGTCAGTGCAGACACGTTCGCTCTGTAAGCTCCTGTGTTTTGAAGTGTCAACAGTATCAACATGAGGCAGAGCCATTAGTCTGTCTCCTGTGCTGTCAGCAGCCCGTCTCTCAGCCTCTTCGCTGCTGGCAGGATTTTGATTTAGTTCCACCCTTCTGGGCCAAGCATTCCGCTGGCTGTGCTATTGTCTACTTCCTTTGGGCCCTTTACCACAATATCACATCCCTCTGGCTGGCTAGCTGCACGACTGACTGGCTGCCGGTATCTCGGTTTGTGCGTTTCTGTCTCCCAGCAGGAAGTGAGTGTGTCAAGAGCACCGGAAGAGGGAGGTGTGTATGCATCGGTTGCATACGCATGGTTGCGTGTTTGTGTTTAAGTGTGCATAACAGAGTGTGAAATGTTTCCATATTGTTATAGAAATTACAGCCGGTCTATGATCGAATCGCAGAAAGAAAGATAGAAAGAAGGAGATCTAAAAAACATATTAACATACACGAGCAGAGATAGACAGCAGAGAGGAGAGAGAGTATAAGAGAGAGCAACTAAAGGAGAAAAACAGACCGAGTGTGGGCAGGAAGGCGGGAGAAGCAGCCAGTTTGTGGTGCAGGAAACAGCAGCAAAACATGAATTTCCACAGGCCTTCATCACAGACAAGACATAGCTCATTTTGTATGCGCACTGCATCTGGATGTCCCTCAAGAAAATATCAGAGAAGCTCGGGATATATAAGAAATGTTTGTCTGTGAACTCCACCTGGTGAACTTTCAGTACAAGAAACCCACATTGTTGCACAAGTTAGTCAATGCCAAGCAATGTGTCTGTATCTGGGCCTGTCGTATTCATAAATCAGTGGATAAATGTGAGTGTATTAACATGGATAAGCGTGTGTGGAGTACTCTATCAAATATTTCTGATAGATTTAACAAGAGAAGTCCGTAAATATGACAGCTATGGCGCTGATTCTTTTATCCGCCTACTGTCTAAAGCAGAAGTGTTGGTAAAATCTTTGCAAGTCTTCACCTCACTGCTCAAGCGAAGCAGTTGGTTTCCTTATATGCACTGTTCTGTTTTAATTCTATTTTTCCCCCCCTCATAGAAAGTAGCTAATTGCTAGGGTGATGCGTACGGAAGAACTGCAACGTGAGCACTGTACCTTCACATTTCTCCAGGATCTGCACCGTGTCTCCAATTTCCAGCGGGAGGCCATGCTGGACAGTCCCTCGGAAACTGGCCAGCACTGCAAGAGAAAGAGCACAAACACCCACATGAGTATTTTTTAATGTTTCAGCTCGATTATCCAGACTTGGAGAGAGGTCCTAGGACATGAGCAGCGTGATACAAAACAAAACACTTCTAAAAAATCTGGATAGAAATAAATAAATCACGAAGAGAGAGAGAGAGGAGGTGCAATCAATAATCTGAGTAGGTGAAATAAAATCAAAGCTTAGAAAATATCTCTGTATTTCTGCACCAATACACAAAACAAACTTACATAAATACATTATGAGCAACGCAGAATTTTGATTTTCTATTTTTAAGGCGAAACCTTTTACACAATGTAACCAGAGGCAGAAGAAATGACAGCTATAGCAATAATGATGCAGGGCCTTCAGCAGAGATACAACAGCGGCCATTTAATCCTGAACACAGCGGGGTCATAAATCAGTTTGCATGATGCAGCGATAGCAGGAGCAGCCTGTATTTGATTCAATCCGAGCTGTTTACTGCGGTGATTCATTGCCCACTGAGAGACGACTAGCCGGTGGACACATCCAGCTCAGGTGTTAATAATATCTCCAACACTTTCTATAGACTTACACAACCTCTTGGAAAGTGGACACAATAACAACTCACAATCGAATAGAACACGAAAATGTCAAGTTTTTATCTGTTTTCAATGTCTATGAAGACTATACATGAACAGCATGAGTAGGAGTCTAAAGTGACACACCACTGATTTTGAACATGAGGAACAGAACTCAATCTGTGAACTGATTTGAAACAGGAAGTCTGTGTTGTCAACAGTGAATGTGAAAACTGATTTTTTAAAAATGCATTATGATGAGCATAGATTTGTCTCTTTAAGGAAAGATAAGACAAAAAAAGAGATGACATTGTGTAAAAAGTGACAATAATGTCAAAAAACCACAGCATAGAGCGTTCTGATTGGATAGTGTTATACTGAAGTTACACGAATTCACCGACTACCAATAAGATGTGCATGTAATCTGCAAAACAAAGCTGAGAAAAAGATGACAGATGTCCTGTGTAGCTAGATAACACTAAACTAGGATTTTGTGATGCTAACAAAGATTGGGAGCCAAGAGTGACCAACTGTTGAAAGCAACCCTGATAACTAGAGCCCGACCCATATTGGATTTTGGAGTCGATTCAGATTTTATGGGCTCTGGTATCAATCTATTGGCCAAAACTCTTCATATATGTATATATACATTTGTTAGAGTTATACTGAAAGGGGAAAATAATAGAGTTATTATATATTAACTTTCCAGCAACATTTTTCACAAACTAGCTAGCAGCTTATGGTAAAGACACCACACCACCTTCTGCTTAACTGTGGTCTATGCTCTGCTACATGTGCTGCAGACAGTACTGAGAGGAAAGGCATGTTTTTCTATAGTAGAGTCTGTAAAAAAAATGTTTACATGTTTGCACATATCAGACACCATACACGCTGATATCAATCAGCCGATAATATCAGCCCACTGATATATCAGTCAGGGCCAATGTGTAGGAGCAGCAGGAATCTGATTACATACCTCCAACAACATTCAATCTGAAGCTATAAAGTCCATCATCAACACTCTCCTATGAGTATAAATACATTTTAGAGGTGGCAGTAAATTGTGGCAGATATACTGGACTGATAAATTGCTTCTATGGTAATGATGCACATCTGTACTGTCTGAGCAGCTGGACCAACGTTAACTACAGTGAACGAGTAACTCCATCATCAGATATGAGAATTATTTTGATGTAAAAAACCATTATGGTTCAGGTTTGCTGTGAAGAGATTTATACTGCGTCGGCATATTTACTGTGGAAGACTGCAGCTTGTTTGCTTTGTTTAATAGTTACGTAATCTAGTGTTTATCTGTTTTTCAAATCCCTAACGCCACTTTATGAACATTAAATGTCAGTAGTTGGTGTAGTAATAGCTTTATAAGCATAAATATTTCCATTTTAAGAAGACTTTTTAAAGGAAACTGTTATAATTTGCATCCCTACTTCACATTTAGCAGTGCTTTGTTCTTTGAGAGTGTACCAGCCATCAGCAGGGAGAGTCAGCTGACAGATCTTCATGTAACGCTTTAAAATGGGATCATTTCCCGCTGATTTGCTCACTGCAACCTGCCACACACATACATACGCAAGATGAATTGAGCCGTGCTCCTAATCCTGCATGTACAAACAGCTACATCAACCACTGAACACTGATGTTCATGCAAGCACAGAAACGTAAACACCGACGGACCCATCAACGCAGAAACTGTCGAAACATCTACAAATGTTGCTGCTGCCGCTACGCAGGCAGCAAACTCACACAAGCAGCCTATTCAAAAACAGCAATGTATGCAGGACACACATGGACACACACAGATACCCATTCACACATGGACACACACATGCAATTGAACTGGGATTTGGACTGGAAATACATAACACGAGTCCCCGCCATGCAGATGGGATCCCTGCTACAGCTAAAGTGTTTAGGGAGAATTTCATGTCTTCTGCCTGCAGGGCTCATCCACTGTACCTGAACGCACCATCCAAACTGCACTGAGAGAATTTCCTCTGTGGCAAAGGGATTATATTTAATCCTGGACAGTTTATAGAATCAGGGACTTGTACCTAGACGGCTAAAGTACAAAAAAAAAAAAAAAGCGGGGGTCATGTTTCAGTAACTGGTGCCTACAAAGGGACAAATTCAGTTGCAATTAAAGATCTCATGAAGTTAGATTCTATAATTTTAGTTACATAAAGCCTTCATTTAACAGAATGTCATTCACAGTGCGGTGTTTTAACCGGTCAAATCTACAAAACATATTGCATCGCAAGATAGTCAGCAGAGATTAAGTGAACATGTACTCAATGCAGCTTATTTCATTTCACTGTTGATTTTGGTTGGCACAAAACAGTGGATTTAATTAGAGTCTAAACATGGCGAAGTGTGAAACAACAAGCTATATCATAAATAGAGAGTGATTTTGGACATAGACTGGAAAAAAGCAATAAAGGTCAAGGTTTGCTAAGATCGAAACTAATTAGCAGCAAAATACCCACTGAAAGCAGTAAACGTATCATGATTCTGATACCTGAGTGCAAAAATCTATTTAAACTTACTATTCCTTGTAGGTGTGAGGCTATTTTTGATGAAATTCGGCAAACTAAAAACAATATCTGCACATCAGAAGTCGACTGCCAATGGCGTTCTGTTTATTTAAGGGGGAATCTTTTTCTTTTCTTTAGCAGAATAGCCCACCACCTCAAGAGAGGATTCAGCAGAATTACTCATCCACCCCCTGTCTCGTGTCGACAGCGAGATCAAATCTGCTGATGAAACAACCCTCTGTGCCGTCTGTAACTCTGCATGAGTGTGTTCGTCGGTGTCCTTTGCATTTCATGTTGAAGCTTCGCCAGCTCCTTGTTATCCCTCGAGCTGTGGCACCACCATCTTTACAAGGGATTTGTCACAAGTGCACATCTGACTTTGTAATTCATTCAAAGAGCCACCGCATGCACACAAACACGCACAAGATGCTCGACACTTGCCGACTTTTTTGTAATTCATTCAAAGCCCAATCGTTCACACTTGCACACGGAGACCAATCACAGCAAACACACTTTCACTCACAAAGTGTGCCCAATGCATGAATTATCCAAGTGACTTTCCCAGCTGCATTGAGCTAAATTATTCAGTTTCAAGCCACCGCTTTTCCTCTTTTTTTTCTGCTGTGAAATGAAAGCTTCCCGCCTGTCGATCCACAAGCCAGCTGCTGTCTGACCGTCTGCCTCTAACTGCCTGTCATCAGTCTGTCTGTCAACCGCCCGTCCTGGCTAACCAATAAATGATGCACGGAGGAGACGGGAAAAGGTGTTCGCTCTTGAGGGAATTGATTGGTTGTTGTTTTGTCCCGTTCGCCGGGATTGCGGGTTGTGTCCTGTTGCGCCAGACAGAAAGAACAGTGAGTACAAACAGGGGAGAAAGATGCCATTCATGGCTGTTTGACCGCACAGCTGCCGCAGAGTACAAAAACAGGCAGAGCGGGGAGAAATGCCTATAAACGAACCAATGTACACACACGCCACATGCACAAACGTGAAGGCAACTGGTGCATGAATATCTCATTGCGCAAAGTCAACATAAAAAGACCGGCAAAAGATATGACATGAACACACAAATTATCTGCCTATTGAACATGTTAGATCCAGTTTCCACATGGCCTACACTGACCAGTATTTCAGTCAACAAAAGGCAAACTGTGATGCTTTCTGACACACACAAGCACACTCAGTCTGATTGTATGTGACACTGGTCCACTGGGTTATAGCGAGGACACTGCTATTCTTGACCTGACCATCAACCCTAAACTTGAAATTCCACAAAGATGGAAGCCGGACAGCGCAAACTACACATCACACGCACAGACAAACAGAAACATACTGTTGGTTTTCTCAAAAAAGGATACAGAGAACAGAATATGTCTAATAGAGGGCTGGTGGTGTGACGCTGATGCAGTGTGTCAGTAGGTCTTGATGGGAGAAGCACAGCAGCACTTATCTCCATTACAGCACATAAGAATGTCACTTTAGATGTCTTAGCTAATGTCGAGGTAATACTACAGTAAGAAAATTTATGAAGTCAAGCTGTGACCAAAACGCTCCCTCATTCTACATAACTAACTCAAAAGTTACATAAAAAATGTGCAGAAAATTCAGCATTTTACATTCAGTACAATGTATTTTTAGCGCACTTGTATGTTCAAAGCACTGTTATTACTTGCATGCTGTGTTATACGTCTGCTAACGTGCAACTCTTGACGTTTCACTTGAAATGAACTTTCACACAGCACAATTGAGTGACGCATTGTTTAGAATATTTGACATTAATCTGGACAAGTATGGGGATACAGTGATTTTGTGTCATTCTTCTTGACCTTCAAACATTCTACATACAGTTTGTTGCATTTTCTCAGGTGGCTAAAGGAAGTTCGTCGTGTTGCTTTGCAGCACAGACATGACTTATGCAGTTATTTTCATATTATGTCTTTTTGATAACCATCACTTGCCCTAAATCTAAAATACTTTCCAACAACAGATGATCTGTTCCCAGGGCCAAGCTCTTCACCTTCTGCTGTAGCTCTTGCCATTTCGTTTCCATTTTGCCCGTCTGCTCTCTGTTGAAAATCACTCTTCAACTCTGGACCGCAGCCACAACATCCAGAAAATTTCTGCACATGCTGCCGCTGCAGGGGTGCAAACGCAGTGGCATGACAGCTCCCCAAAAGTGGAGCCAAAACATCTCCATTGCTCCCTGTTGGCTGGCTGTTAGTTTAGGAAGCACTTGATTTGATTCGCAGAGCAGAGCAAACATGTTGTGTGTCAATATTGCAGTCGATCATGTTCGTTTAAAAGCCAGAATCGTGATTGAGATTAATATTACACCAACTGTGCCTTCCTACTTCTGAGTCACACATGGGTACTTCTCACATCTATTAAACGCAGAGCACTGCATTTCGAGGTAGTTAGCAGAGAGCAATTAAATATGCTGCCAATGCAACTCTCTTTTCGCTGTCAAGTTTTGATCGCAGAAAACGGTGCATGAAATGACAAACAAATGGTGGCGAATAAATGCAGCAAACTATAAAGTAAATATGGAGCAACTTTGGACAAAGCATGGAAACAATGCGAATAGGTGAAAGACTGCTAAATCTAAAAGCAACATGGAGCAAAAGACTCACTGAAAACATTAAATATATATAATTTAGCTCAATTTTAATAAAGCTGTGACCCCATCTGTGGAAAAATCACTTATTCCAAGTCAATAAATATCATTTGAAGAAAAAAATCAAAACATTTTCTTTCAGAAATGACAATTAGGCCACATCTCTAATGATATATTTCTGTTCAGTATAGCAAATAGTTAATCTTAGCCTATTATAAGTGTGAATACATGTATGTAAGAGTAATATATATCACTAATCAAAGCACAGAGAGTAAAGGTCTTTGTGGGTTCACTTGTTTGACACTGAGAAGGAGTATTTCATATTATATTCAGTCCAGCTCCGTCTAAATAAGTCTCCTTGTACTCCACATTTTCTCAAGTTTGCGTGTAAATATATCCGCTAGTCAAGTGGATTCTATCAGCTTTGAACAAGTAGCTTGTTTTACTCATTACGGTGCACTCAAATATGAGAATTTCATGCCTTTCCCTAACAGTATGAATAGTTTCTTGATCAGAATTACGGCAAAATTCAGCATATGTGCCGTTGTTCTTCATGTTTTTAGTGCTGCAACAATCTCACGTGGCCTCATGTAACCTTCCACAAAAGTTATCTCCAACTTTTACACAAGGACTCACACAGATTAAAGTTTGTAGAAACAATGAGCTGGAGAGCCACATTTATGGAGTGAATAATCATTTGATAATTAATAATTAAAAAACACTGATAGCCTCATCAATAATGGAAGCAGTCATTAGTCGCAGCCCTAACTCAGATATTACACTAGGCAAAGTTGCACCGAAAGCAAAAAAAAAAAAAAAAATCTCCTCATTAACTGACTGAGACGTGATCCATGGGATTGTGGAGTCAGAGGTTGCATTTCGATCTCTTTAATGCGCTTTCACCTCGCCTTAATCCATTGGGGCCATACAGTGTATCTGTTTGCTAGTTTGCAAGTGCATTCTGCTGAATAAGTCGAGATCCCTGGAAAGCCTACTGGCTTGGATTAGGCTTACATGTGTTTTGGGCTGCCACTTGGAGTCAAGGCCTGTCAAACCATGTTACATTAGGTTTGCTCGTCGCTGTATCTAAGCTCCTTACAAGAACAAATACCGCCACTGGCCCTGACTGAGAAAAACATTGGAAATCTCCTTCAAAATGACACAAAAAGTGACAACATTATGAAAGGGATACCATCACTAATAGGAGATTTCACCATTAAAGTTAAATAAATAAATAAGCAGGATGAAGGAAGTGTTTTTTGTGTCAAGATCCAAAAGCTTTTACCACCAAATCACATGGTGAATTTTATTCAAAGCACTCCTTAATGTGCTTTTTAACCCAATTAGCCTGACCCTTTCTTCTCTCTGACTGATCTGACAATGATTCGCATGTATAATCCACTCCTACATGTTAATTATACAGCATTTATATCATTAATATGCTAATTTGACAACACAGAAACTGGTGGCACTCCGCTGGCCTCTATCTCTGCCAAATGTAGGGATCATGAATATTTAATATGTGTGTGGGAACATGCGTGTGAGTGTTATGAACCACACGCAGACATGCATGCAAAACACATATTTGTAAGAATCAGAATCAGGTTAATGGGTTGATTCTGAAACAAGGAGGAGAAGGAATACCCCACAAGGGGAAGCAAATGCTTGTTCTCATTCCGTTTTCCTACACATTTACAAAGTGAAGCATTTAATACACAGAACTGAAAGTTTAGCACGCTAATAAAGCGATTTATTTCCTCAAGCTGCACGCTCTGCGTTCTGCATCCTCTGGCCACAATAATAAAACTCTTCACTTCCTCATGCTGCACATTCTGCACGTCCACTGTCCAAAAGCATAGCACAGTCAGAAATGTATTTGCCAAACCAAAAGTGCTCCCTATTCCAGCAATGTGACTAAAACATTCCTACTCAGACCAAAACCAGCTCAGCTATGTTTTGTCGTGGCCAAATCCACGCACACTGTGTTTCTACTCAAAGGCTTCAAGCATTTATCTTTCTATGTGGTCAGTTAAAAAGCAGCTACAAATGGCTCCATTTCATGCCAGAATGCTGTACATGTCCACTGCCTCGTGGATTAAAGGCAGCGAGGGGGCGAGTGTGGTTAACAACACAAAGACTTACTCAGAGATCTTGCAGTAGGAAAATCCAGACCACAAAGATGCTTTTTCATGCATATGGAGCTCACAAACACACAAGTTTGCATCAGTGCCACAGAGCAGGAGAGCTACCTGACAGCTCGAGTGTGAGACAGATTAAGCCGGCGTGCGTGCCTCTGTGAAAAAGTGATTTCTCCGACCGAGCTAGGAACACTGGGAAGTGGCATCATGCATTTTAAAGGAGGTGCAATCAACAGGGGTCGGCAGGAGGAGAAGGGAGCGGGCAGATGTCTGGAAGTAGCAGCACCAGGGAGGCCTTGAACAGGACTCAACTTGGCAGTTGTGCGCGCAGAAACACACACACACGTGCACAGACGTAGAGGTCTGATAGGCAGCGCAGACAATAACCAGGGCAGTAGAATCACCCAGGAGGAACGGCTTTCATTTAGCCTTCTCCATTGCCGGCCGCCAGTTTCCTTACACCGCCTTTGTGTGCGCCGAGATAGCACCCCAACCACCATCACAAAACTGCTCACTAGCAACAATAACCCTTCTCTCAAATCACGCTTCTGGAGGAGAAGCTTTCAAAGCAGAGGAATGTCATTACAAAAAAAGCGCAGCTCAGAGCTCAGTAACATTTCAGCTCTACCCCTGTGTCGGGAATGTAAAAATCCTTACACCAAAAGTACCGGACGCATGAAAGAAATCGAAAAATAAATACAAGCTGCGCAGGTGAGACTCGCAGCCATCTATTAAAAAGAGAATATGTCTGTAAACTTGGACCAACTCCTGCTGCTTGACCCTCTATGGCATGATTACTTGCAAACACATCCTTGTGGAGAGACACAGTTTGTCAGTTCATGTGTTTTAAAGAGGCTTTTAACGAGGGAAAGTTTTTTTGGCCGGACTTTTCATTAGACGGTTATGTGAATATATCACCAGAGAAGGCAGCAGCAGCAGCTTGTGAAGAGCGGGAAAAGAGTAGCTAAAGTGACATTCAGTCTGTCCAACTGGCCCGAGCAGGAAAAAAAAAAAAAATCATAAATGACTCAGATTAAATAGAAATATAGGCCATTGCACTAAAACCTCACCCCATTCCCAGGCATTAATCTGGCTCTGAGAGTGTGTATGTGTGTGGCTTCAAAGCTAGCTAAGTGCATGCATTAGATAGCCCACTGATGCTAAAGTTGAGATGAGATGATTATAATCCTCTTGGGAGGTTTTATCTCACCTGCATAAATTTCTATTTTTCCTCCTTGTTCTGTAATATTTATCATTGGATTATGACATCATTAGTGCTGCTTTTAGTCACTCTGATGTCTAAATAATCCAGTATTTCGAAGGGATTTGTATACTTCTGGATCAGCTGTTCATTTTTACCCCTTCACGATCACATCTCACTTTCCTGTAGCTCTTTTGTACCTGGGAGTTGCCAGTCGCAGCCAAAGAGGTACACAATAACATAAGGGATACTTCCTGTGATTGGGTTCAATGGCGTTCATGCCAAATAAACAAAACAGGCCGGATTTCTCTGGGAAGCAACCCGATGCCAGCTCACCCCGGAGGACGATTGGACTCCTGTCGAGCTGCCACCAGATTTCAGCTCCGGGGCTTTTCATCTCTGTAACTAAACACTCCAGAGGGCAGCAGGCAAGTCAAGTGTGAAAGCAAATCCATCATCTTCATCAGGTACGCTGCATAGTCAAAGCTGCATTGGTTGATATTTTAGGGCCACTTGGGGGAAGCGCAACAAGCTGTAAACACAGTGCTGACATATCACTCATTGATTAAGATGATGTGGCTGCAAACAGTTGATTATTTACACATCCAACCAAGATGGAGCAACATTAGAATTAATTTGGAGCTATATTTCTGCCCACTTCATGGCTGTAATATATACTTCAGTTGTAGCAACACCATTTCCCAGTAGTTTGACTAATTTTGAAGAGATATTGAGGTTAGCAGGAAGCCACAACATTAAAGCTGCACGTCTGCAAAAAGTAAAACCATGAACTGCGAAGATTCTCCCTCAAGCTCAGAGGAACTGGAGAGTCAAGTGGTAATTCTCTGTGGTATCATCTGTGCAAGCAACAATTTAAACATTATTCATAGCAAGTTTATCCATTGTTAAGATAAAAAAAAAATCTGATGAGTGCATCTTTAACCATCTGAACCCAAAAAAACAGGCAGATTAGAAAGGCATGTTTTTTTGCTTTTTTAAAAAAAAATTGGCAAAATTACAAATCTGTCATAGCAAGAAATGGTAAAAACAGAAAGTCATCAGGTTTTCGATTCTGTGACTCTTCTTGGACTAAGTATGTGAGACTTTCAGTATCAGAGAAAAAACAGCAAATTTAGCATTTAAATAGAGATACTTCATCAAAATCTAGTCATTCTACTCAAAACTTACCAAAAATTGGCCATTTGCAGCAACCAGATTCTTTAACAAAACAAAAAATTCCTCATTGGTCAGCCAAATAATGAAGCTATTATTAACTTGGCTGTGATCAAGTCACGAAAATTCCAGGACAATTTGACTGTACTGGGCTGAACTGCAAGCAGTGTTTACACAGGGCAGAGAGAAGACGTTTGGAAAGACATTCATGTATGCATGTTATATATAAAGAAAAATTACTATGGTATGTTTTGGAATAATGTTAAAAAAATGTAAATTCCAAGTGAAATGAATAACCAAAGAAATTCAACATTTGCTTTTCTGTTTTTCATGACTTCCAGGATTAGAACTTTGCTATACTGCAAAAAAGACGATTTTTGAGTTTTTCTACTTCTAGCCATGGCTGCTCTGCTTCCATAGAGGTGCAGGACTTTATATTGCAGTGAAAAATAAGCAAAAAGAAATGTGACAGGAAACCCAGAAACCACTTGGGTTCAGAAGGTTAAAGCATAATTCCAGTGTATTGCAAGTTGAGTCTTACTTTTGTCAGTTAAGATAGCAAACTCATAGTTGATGACTATGTCAACCACAAAATTGGAGGGAAAAAACTGAAAGCAAGCACACCCAGAATATCAGCATCTACACCAGAAAACTGTGGGTGATCAACTGATGTGAGAGGTCATAGTTTAATGAGGAAGTGGGCCTGCAAACTGTGACTGTTAACAACAAATCTCACCACTTGCCTTGATTTTGTCTTTGACTATACTTGCACAATGACACATGACACAATAACCACAAATAAAACCTAGTATTATCTCTTTTCTCTTAACACGGCACATCCTGGAAGCTGCAGCTTTATTGAGCGCTGATTTTCAGCAGCAGGTGAAGTCACACCAACACCAGCGCCCACACATCCTCCCACCCTGCAGAGAGAAAGGACTGGAGAGTGGAGGAAGAAAGATTAAAACATGCCGAGAGTGAGCTGAGAAATTAAGGTTGTGGGTGTGGCTTGCTGAGAAAGTGATAGAGGAGGAAGATCTGTGTAGACCGAGCGCACAAGTGAAGTGCAGTGCAGCTGCCACAAACTGAGAAAACATCTGCTTTTCTTCCTGCAGGTATAACCGTTAAAATGGGAGTGTCAATTGAAACTCAATGCATCAATCTGCCTCTCTCTGTTTCTGACTCAGCTGCAACCTCTCCACTTCCTTTATATTTATCTCTATCATCCATTCACTGCCATCTTTCAAAGAAGAGGAGGTGTGACTGACCTCTATCTGCATTTCAGCCTCTCCTGACCCAGATTATGCACGTTCAAACACAATGCTGACAGGAAATCAACATGTGAAAATGCAAGAGTGAGGCCTCAGAGTAGAAAACAGTGTGCGACCTTTATGAATCTCTAAAACACAGACGACTATGTGGCAGCTTGTGTGTTTCGCTGTCAGCTGCACCATAAAACAGTCTCCGACACCATTTCTCATCACCGTGACATCAGCAAAAGACCCTCACCCATTATTAGAGGGGAAAAAATACACGCACTCCCTTCGTTTTCAGCGCCCCAGGCTATAATAACCCAAACGCAGTCAGGTCTACACTGAGGATGATGAAAAAATGATGAAACAAAACCCACCAAAAACAGCATCTGTAGTTGTATCTCGCAGTGCTGGTAGGGTGAAAATCAAAAACAGAAGGTGTGGCAGTTCTAAAAAAAAATGGGGAAGTGCCGCCCCAAGGTGAATCTATATCAATTGGATTTTATAAGACTGAGCTGGTGCAACCGCAGCATCGGCTTAGTTTGGATTTTTTATTTGTGTTTTGTGTCTGTCAAGAGATTAAAAAAAACAAAAAAAACACGGAGAGACGGAGCAGTACAGCTCACAGCCACAGCCTCAAGCCCGATGATGTGCAGATACTGGTGGGATTTGTGCTGACTGGGGAGCAAAAAAAAAGAGCCGGTCTGGGTAAAAAGAGCCAGGTGAGAGGAGGTGAAGGACAGATCAAGACGGCCGAGCAGCGAGACAGACAAACAAAAGCGACCAAACGAGACAATGGAAAGGAGACTGGACGAGAGGGAGAAACAGAAAGAGCGAGGGAGAGTGAATGAAAAGGCAGAGAAGATAATAGCTGTCAGCTTTCGTGTATCTCACTTCGCGTTGTTTGGCCGTGTACTGTATGTGAACCAGAGGGGAAAAGAGATGCTCCCTCTCGGCTCTCAAATATGTACACACCGACCGCAGGGCCAGTGCGAAGACATGGGGACTAAAGCAAGGTCAAAGCAGTCATGGAGAAGGAAGAGAAGGAGACAAGACTGTGCAATACAGAAAGAGATGTGAGATATGAGCTATGGGGAAGGTAGAGGAAGTTCTGTTTACAGCCGTTGTTTGCATTATTATCCTCTCATTTTATGGAGAAACTCAATAAAGGAAGTTTGAAAAGAATGAGATAGAGAAAGTACTTCATAAATCTGTGTTTGAGTCAAATGCAAACACATATTCCTGCCAGTGTAAACCTTATGATGTTAATATGCATCAACTTACTGTGTGTATGGACATGCAATGAAATTAAAAGTAATCCCCTAACTCACCACACACTGGTGTTTTATTGTGGTGACAGTTTTAGGTACATTTAATAGTTTACTATAAAGCTAAAAACTGGCAAAGAAGGGCATAAAAGCACAGGAATAGAGCAGAAAATACTAAAGGGACAAGTTAAGCTGTGCTGTTAGCATCACAAACCCAAGAACTACAGAACTTCTAAAACAAGTTAGTATAGATCAGTGACTAACTGAAGGAAATATAACAAATACAGAATGGATTCATAAGAATGAAAACCGTGTGATACCTGTACATACTTAGACTGGCATGTTACTGAACACTATTTAAACATCAAAACATCAAATGAGGCAATATATAAACAAATATATTTAGAACAGTGATGTTTGTGCTTCCAGCAGGGATCTAGATACGCCAAAGAAAGCCTGCAGTGGTCTGAAAGTTGAATTGCTCTTTAAACAAACTGAGCAAATCCCTCTGTGTTTGTTTAAAATTCATCTTAAGATGTAAAGAAAGGGGATGATCAGGCTATGGCCAGTCATCCAAAATGTTACAGTGGAACATAAGAATCGTAACCTCAACTTTTGGAAATAATGTTCCAGTGGAGCTGTGGATAGATGGAAGAGATGAATAAGATCTTATTATTCTCCTGGAGGTAGACCTTGGTGCTGAATTGCCAGCTTATGGAATCAAATTATCTCTGCATACTAAAGTGCAACAACTTTTTCATGAAGTTAATGATTAAGAAGTTGTTATAAAGTCTGAAGATGATTAGGAAGCGTGGCGCAGAAATATTTATTCTCTATTAAAACAGGAAATAAATGTTGTATAGCAAGACATCTGTATGCATCTCTGTAGGATCCACTTTACTGTCTGATTTTTCTTGTATCTATCTTTTAGAGTTCATCTTTTTTGTACATATCACACACAGCGGTGCAGGAACTTTTCATAAGATTTTAAATGAATAAACTGGTCCTTGATTCTTGAAGTAAAACTTTCAAAGCCTGAGGATATGGATGATGTGTAAAGCTGAGTTTAAATGATGTTCTCATTTGTACGCTCAGCGTGCATTACAGTGTTAATGTGCTGGTATCATACCATTTGATTCCATAGTGTCATAGTGGACAGCTGGTACTTATCACCTCATTAGAAAATATTTCCGCGCCCCACTCGGATGCAAAGCATGTTGTTCTGCGTACATACAGCATCTCAGCATGCACACATGCAGGACATTACAGAGACAGGGCCGAGGAGAGACACGCAGTACCATACACAAACACGCCCACGTGCGTGTTGTCCGCATGGTGAGCAGGGGTAGCCCAGAGTCTCAGAGTCTGCACCGAGCCATGAACAACCATATGGAGGTTTTCTTCTGAGTTAAACCCGCTGGATTGTTCCACGACAGTAGCCGGGAACTAGTCACGCTTTTTATTACATGCAGATGCAGCCTGTTTTGAACACTGATTTGTTGTTAAGGCAACATGCCGCCACAACATCACCACCAGCACTCGAAATTGTAGGGTATGAGCCATGACACAGAAGCTCGCAGACAACAAATGAACTTCCAGCAGCAAACACCTCCTCGGAGCTAAAATTAAAACTATTGTTCAGCATTCCTCATTGCAGAGTGAAACCTATCCATGCAGGGGCGAAACTGCAGCGCATAAACGCATACAGTACTTAAAGGATAATTCTATAATAAAAGTGCGGTAATAAAAGGGCAGTGATGCTCTTGAGCTCTCGATGAGCCGGAGCTGTGGTGCCGAGGGCAGCGAGGAAATGAAAACAGATTTTACCGCTTCATTTCTGTGAAAAACCACAGGCTGCGCTGCTGAACCCACACACCTTGGTATCCGCCTGGCATCTTAATATGATATGTACATATATGGCTGCGTGTTAAAGTTCACGTCATGCCAGCAGTATCAAAACAAGCCAAAACAATAGTCTGTGTTAACATCGTCCCTACAGGTAGGAAGGTTTCTGCTTCATCTGATTAGCAACTCTCAGCTGAAGGGCTACACACACACACACACACACACACACACACACACACACACACACACACACACACACACACACACACACACACACACACACACACACACACACACACACACACACACACACACACACACACACACACACACACACACACACACACACACTTTGATCTAAAAAGATGTGTTAGATTGAGAGTGGGATCAACAGAACAGAGACACTGAAGATAAATGTCAGCAGTGGACCGTGGGGTTAATATTGACTTTGACCTCTGCAGCCATTTTCATCTCATTACCACACCAATCATACGTCTTCCATTAGTGATGAGGCTGACCGTACATCCTTTTGAAGCAGTGACTCACACAGTAAAGACCCCATGCTGCTAAATGCTAAGTCTCCTAGAAGGATGCCCTCAGAGGAGTGCAGAGACAAATAAAGAGGGGAGGGAAAGATGACAATGCTGATGATAGGGCCGAGGCTAAGTATAGAGTTGGAAACAATTAAAGCAATTACATTACTTGTTTCCACATCTACCCGCAGTCTTATTTAGCTTAGTTTGTTAAAAACAATGTTAAAGCAGGAGAGGCGCAGAAAGAAAAATGTACCAGCATCCCGAGTGCCGTGTAGTCATGATTCTATACATCTGCTTCACATCCTGGCCCAGCTCCTTTCATTCCGCTCTCCTCCCGAGAAGATAAAACAAAGAGCTCAGTGACAAGTGGAGACAGAGAGACAGTATAAGAGAAGAGAGGGGACTGAACCATCAGTGAGTGATTCCAGTCAGCAGGGAGTGTATGAGAAGAGTGAATGAAACGACCACAGTGTCGGTCATTTGCGGCGAACTCAAAGGGCCTGCTGGGTGCAGGTTCGGATATTAGATGTGAGCTCAGATTTGCCGCCGAGACACATGAACTGTGGCGTGCAATGCAGGAATACAGCGCTAAGAAGTGCACACATTCACACACACATGCACTAGCAGACGGTCATAGCTTCAGAGCACAGCCAGGGCAATTGAAGACAGTTCACAGGAAGTGGCGGCGTGGAATAACTCGCGCACATTAGTGGCTCCACTCAAGGACACACAGATGGCAGGTGCTACACAAATACAGACCACTGGAGCATACCTTATTATCAGCCTAAGCCAGCCAGCTATCTAGTCACTGCTTCTCAATAAGAGCCATTCTGCAGCTCAGAGTGTGTCAGCCTCCCTCAATGTGGGGGGAAAAGAACAGCTAAGCTCACGCAGGAATGAAAATCCCACGAAGCAGGACACCCAGCAAATCACAGAGACGAGTAAAATGAAGGGAATACAGGTCAGTAACTGGAGGGACATGTGAGCGGTGGACATTTTAATGAGAGGGAGACGGTGTGTGTGTGTAGTCTAGTCCTGACCGGTAAATCATGTTGTTGCAATATGACCGTGCAGGAAAAACACATTAAAACAACTCCCTGAAACGCAATGAATTAGTAAAATTGTTTTATTTATGCATTCACACTTAAACATTCGGCCAATCAGCTGAAGCCCCAGCTAGTCATCAGCTGCCCTCAGATTAATTAGTTTTCAATTTGGGGTCGACTGCGAGGTTGATGAAGGAGAGGAGAGCGAGGAAAATGTCAAGAGATGCTCCTGTTGAGATTAAAAGAAAATATTTTGAAAAAGGAGCAGCAAGGAAAATTAAACTTTAATTTACTATAGTTATAATATCCTATTCAAATTAATATTATGTTTGATTGGATGGGTGTTCATGCCCAATTGGTTCAACAAAAGCAAGAGTAAATATTTCATTTAATCAGTGTGCATGGACTAATTAATGTTTGGGGTATATTTTAGCAGCGTGCTCAATACAGCTGCAAGATATAGCTAATACACTTCAATATTTTGGGATTTATCACAGTTTATATTGCAGTATTAAAGGTTCTTTTTGCAGAATGCAGGTTCTCATCATATCCCATAGAAGCCCAGTAAATGGTAGTAAGCTTTTTGGTGGAATGACTGGACACTTCACAGGTGTTTGTGGCTAGTTTGTCTCCATTTTATGTCTTAGTTTTGTTGAGGTTTCTGCATAGATTACAAATTATGCCACAAATTCAACACAAAGGGAGAATGTGGAAGTCATAACTGTTCATGTAACCGAATAATCTGAGGTATTTTATTCCCAAAACTCTGGTGTATTATTCTCCAAGTCTACAGTTTACAGTGTGATTTGAACTTCAGTCTCTAAAGCTGTTACCAGCAGAGTTTGCAATCCTGAAGGCCTCTAAACAAAGAGGCATTCAGCCGTGGCATTAGTGAGTACAGTGTGCACCTCTGGGTATCAGGCACCTCTTAGTAACAGGAAAAGTTGGGAAGCTCCGCCACAAGTCCTTTCCAAGCTCGGCAGGGTAGAAAGAGCTCACCAGTATGTGGCTCTACAATGGAGCTGAACTAACAATGACAAGATAGCGACAGCGGTGAAGGGGCGACCGAGCCAAGAAATACGACAAGCACTGAATCTGTCATCTGGCCCCGAAACCTCAGAATAAAAATAAAATGTTTTCATGTGATATGCATTCTGCTTTCCACGAGCCACAAGATATGCAGAATGAATGACTGAGTGTGTCCGTTGCTATATTGGCACCGATTCTCATTCTTTCCTATGAAGTGAGGCTCGCATTGAAAACTGAAAAATGAGGGTTGGATTTCGTGGCTTGTTGGCATGCCGGTCCCTCTGACATCTGCTATAACTTAGACAAATCAATACTGGATGTCACACGCACAAATGGACGCACTGACAAAAAGGTATGGACCAGCGTGATAACACAACTGCGACACAATCTATTAAACTGGACATTCACACTGCCTCTCATACAAACTGAACTACATAGGAGAAAATCAGTTGTGTTGCATTGAAGGAAATGGGTTTCCTTCCTTCTACTTGCTTTAGTCGCCCCACGTTGCGCTTACTTTCAGGAAATGTAGGCCTCATGAAAAAACAAAAAAAACACTAAGTGGTTCCCCAAATTTGCTTTCATGTTCATCCAGAGTCGACATAAACAAGAGAAAAGTTGCTCATAAGAATGGATGGCTGGTTGCAACTGCGTTTTTAGAAAGAGCCGCTCTGTTGTGCACTGTGTGTGAATGTATGGCCAGTGCACGTGGTCAAACATTCCTGCAGGGCTAAGGGCTTCAGCTGTCGTCGGGACTATTTTCCTGCATGCTATTGGCAGATCTGGGAGGATTACTCCTGGGGTCAGAGAACTTTGGGCTTGGATAGATGGAGGAGAGACAAAAAAATAAGAGAGAGAAAGGGACAGAACTACTGTGGTTTGGAAAACGTTTCTCTGAGGAATCAAACTCTGGCAAAAAAAAAAAAAGGTCCGCCGGGCAGCGCTGTGTTTGTCAAAAGCAAACCACGTAGGAAATCACACAGCCAAGAGCTACACTGATTGAGAGACACTAAGGGAGAGAGTTAGAGAGAGAGAATCACCACTCAAGCCATCTCGCGCCGTAAAAATAATTAACCAATACTCAACTGTCACACAAGCAAATCCCCTGTGCCTGCTTTGAAATTCGCTTTAACTCGAGGAGCTGCTTCACTCTTTGCCTTAATCTTGTCCATTACTGCGACTACATCAGTGCGAACAAAGAGGCTGCTCTCCAATTTGTTTCACAATGGCTCTCGTCCTGTCAGGGACCCCCAAATGGATGAGATTCCCAATTCCCCTTCACATTTCTCTGGGATAAATTGGGAGCAGAAGTAAGTGCGGACATGAAGCTAGACGCCGGCTAATTCAGATGCAGCAGTAAAACAGAGGGAAGGCGAGAGACGGACAGAGAGAGTAACGGGTGTCAAACTGCTGCCCAGCTAATTTGCTCGTGCTTGTGTCCACGCAGACAAAATCAATAGAGTAGAGTAAGAAAGTTGGAGGGGGGAACGGGGGGAAAAAATGTCCCAGTTTCCTGATTTAGGTCAACAGCAGTCGTGTGCACCGTCTAAAGCTGACTGTAATTAAATAAAACTAGTTAAAAAGTCAGCAGGAGCTCTGAACTTGAAGGGAGAAGAGGGATGAGAGAATGGGGAGGGACGGGGGCTACAGTGATTAATTTCATCTTTGTTTTTCTCCTCCCACAGTTGCGGGTGAACACCATTATACAAAGTAGAAAGGTAGCCTCATTTGCGTGCCCGTTCAATGCCTGCCGATCCCTGGGGGGAAGGAAAGTATAAAGATTCTAATGAGCTACAGAGAGAGTTCCTGAAACACAAAGGGGCAGATAGAGACACACTGGGACGGTGCTCTGCCAGCCTTGGCAGCTCAACTCTGAGGAGGAACTCCATGTGGACCCGACAATTGACAGCCCATCAACCATCACATTCTGTGTATCTGTCTGATTCTCTCCGCCTCACTATCTCCAGCTCACATATATGCCCTACTCTTTTCCTTTTTCACACCTCTCTTCCCTTTATATATTTTTTGCTTGGTTCTCAGTAAACCCTGGCAGATCATGTTTGTGAGAAATACAGTTTAGTGAATTCACCAACCAGTAAACCATCACTACTAGAGATTATAAAAGCTGAAATTGTTCACTCCGTCAGAATTTGGGCTTTCTGTAAGACCACCTATCACTTTGTCTGCCCCAGCAATTCAACCTGGAACTACACTCAAGCTAGTTATGCCAAAACAAGTGAGATTACAGTGTTTTAACTACATAAATAATACAAAATTTCATAGTCGGTTCTTATCGTAGCAGGTCCAGATCAAAAACTGCTATACTGGTCAAAACTGTGGACATGTCAATAGAATAAAAGCTTCAATAAGTGACAGGAGATGTGGCCAAAGGGTCATATTATGGTCTTCTGAGGATCTCAGTGCACCCTTAGATTAAGTAGACCTCATGTGATCACATGATTAGCTGCACATATGACTGCCTGGATACAAGTTTTCTGTTTACAGAAAAAGTTGTGAGGTCGCTGTTGTGGCAGTCATTGGTGTCATTCTGCTTCATCCCACATAACCTGAAACTACACTCTGTTGGACTGCAGGTGGCAATAGTACCACCCGTCTCATCATGAGCAGATTCTGTTGTGTTCCGGTTCTGTTTTGCAGCCTTGTCGTGCTCGGCATGGCACCACATGGACCAATTCTTCCACTCCTGCAGGTTTTGGTGGTAGATGCCCTCCAGTTCACACCAGATCCCCTGGAGAGCAGCACTATTGTCGCCAGCTGCAATCTGGGAAAGTGGATTTGGGATCTGTCCATGGGACAAGGGATTAACTGGAGGAGCAGCTGAATGACATCTAGGACCACCACAGCAGTGACCAAACTGGCCTGCAGGTAGGAAAACATGAGACAGGATGGGATGGGGCTATCCAGTAAGCACTGACTGAGCCTTCATCTGAAAAACAGATCATACGCCAACTTACGATCATCTATGTATAGTATTTTTCTAAAACAGATGTCCTGTATTGTCCAATATTCCACATGTAAGTTGAATCGAGACTATTAATTAATCAGCCAGAAAACTTTTTAGACAAATAATAACTTTGCTTTTGTTGTTTGGACAAAAACAGCATTTGAAGACATTAGCTTGGTCTTGAAGCATCAAATATATGCAGCAGTACAAGCAAACGTATAAAATAGAATCCTTAATAGCTCATTTTTGTAGATTTAATAAGATTTACATAATGACATTTCTTGTAATCAACAATATCCACATCCAAAGGAATAGATTCTGTTCAATTCAATCCAATGTATTGTGTTTGCATAGCAATAAATCATAACCTGTGTCACCTCAAGACACTTCACATACTGACATGAAGACTTTGTAAAACTATACAGCAAAATTCAACAAATCTAAAGTTTACTTGGCATTCCTTTTGAGCAAGTACTGAGTAGAAAAGTTAAAATGATCAAAATCAAGACAAACACATGTCACCTGCCAACCAGTCTCGCTCAATATCAAAAAAGTCTGTTTCCTGTAGTCAGTTTTTCTACTCAAGCACCTGCTTTGTGTTACTCCCAACTGTCAGATCCAAGTAGCACAGTCATCAGTTCCTCTAAAGTTCCATACACAATAACACTGAACTATTGTCTAGCTACAAGACTAAATATAAAAATCTCTACAACCCCAGACAACAGCTTTTGTCTGTCAGCCAAGACTTATTTCTAAGCTTTGTCCTGTCCCAAAACAAGCTCCCAAATCAACTGATTTTGTTGAGGTTTGATTTACAGATGATTAAGACTGAGGTTTGGAGGTTAAGTAACGTAAATCCTTGGAGGATGGATTTGTGTATATCCTCTGAGGATCAAAATGGGACACAGTTTTGTATTTGCAGCATGTGAAGAATCACACTCACCACGATCACAATATAAATTGTCAGTGATTTTGAAGCCTAGAAACTTTGGAATAACAATACACAACATGTTTTCTTTAAATATGTGAGCTTACAACTATGACAAATATCCCTAGAATTTGCATACACATCCTTCACGCAAGTATGTTTGCATGCTTTATGTCTAACTGTGTCTACATTCACAGCTATATGCCAAACAAGCAGTCACAGCCAGCTACTGCTACCCAGGCTGGATTCCTAGGTGGTGGTGTTAAGGTTACTGGTGCATTAGGACAGCCTGTGCAAAGAGGATTATGGCAGCCATCCAGATGAGGGTCCGGGGAGGGGGGCAGCTTATGGGTGACGCATCGCCACTGATGATGCCTGGAAATATTCCCCTACAAATCAATGGCCGGGTCCAAAGCTCACCAACATTTGCACTCAATACAAGCTAGAGGAGTCGTAGTATGTCACAAAACTGGACGCATCCCTGTACTTGCAGATATTTTCATGCAAGACCCTGGATCTGAGTTGAATTTTGAATTTTAAACAAGCATCGCTGAGGTTGCTGTCCACGCATCAAAGGCCCGGCAAAAGGAAACAGGCGCACATTTTATTGGAATCACAAGCCAAGACATTCTTCTTTTCTGCTTCAGGAGACAACGGAGGCATCAGCAGCCATGCCGCAACATATGTCATAAACGTGTGCACTGCAACATGCTCCATTTGTGCATCGGTATTTTTAGCATCCCATACTCATTATGTCAGCACGGCACAGCAGAAGGCTCGGGCCGGCCTGAGTGAAGTGAGAAAGCAACAGGAAGGAAGACAATGCTCAGTTCTGCATAAACTCGGGCATCTGCTCAGGCATGAGAGCCCCTCATATGTATACTGGCGGTGAGAAATGTGTTTTGTTCTTCGCCGCTCTAATTAATTTTATTTTTGAGGATGATGGAAAACAAATACGGCTCATTTCTCCGCTGTGGCTGTGCACCGGCAAGCTCCTGAGGTGCTGCGTAAACAAACTCGCGAGGATAGGATTCATGTTTCAAAGACAAGAGACATAACTCGCTGGTGTTAAAATATCCTTCTCACTACTCTTTCAAGTTAAACGAATGAAAAAAAAACATGAAAGGAGCTCTCCTCAAACAGCTCAAAGTGCTCGAAGACTGGAACATGAGACTCGGCTATGTAATGACCATCAAGGTCAAAATGGAACCAATGACACGTCATTAGACTGCTGATAAATAGGTCGGGGGATACATTTCCAAAGAGAGATTTCCATTATTGATCCGTGAACGGCAGAGATTACTCCATGGGAAAATACCTCTTTTTGTGCTGTGATGTTATTTTTAAATTCACATTTCCTTGTAAATGAAACAGAAGCCACCACAGCCTCGGTGCAATCACTTCACCAACAAAACCATCTGTATTTAAAGAGGATCTTTTGTATATACCAGTAAATGTGGCCCTTTTCTAACTGGCACCCAAGCTTCTGCACTATTTCCCTGCCAGCATCTGTATATTTTATCTGAGGCCAGCTCTCAACACAAACTGCTCGTTAGCAAGAATAGCCAGGGGCCTCGCAAGGTATGAGAACCATCCGCTGGGAGGGAAGTTGCTCCAGGATCACGGTTTGTGCTCATGTTGTGTACACTGCCAGTATGCATACAAACAGTAACTCGTCCCTTCCGTCATCTCCTCTGCTGTACTCCAACCAGCTGCCAGAGGTGTCCATCCGCCGTCATCACCCAGTCCAAGTGCTCTTACTCTCCCGCACAAAGGCTCCCACAGCGGGGGGTTTTCCTTCGCATTTACTCACTCGCACCCACACAAAGGGGATCCATTTCAGCCGCTTTTAGCAGCACCACTTTCCGCTTTTAGTTTTCCAGACTCCCTGCCCCAAGGGTGCAACTGGTGGAAGGAGGAAAATAAAGACACCAGGTGGATGCTGGGAGAGAGGTTAGGCTTGTGGCAAATGGGGGTACTTCAAGCATATCCGACCATCATTGGATGTCTTTTTTTGGTTAAGGCCAGAGGGAGAAATAGAAACTGATATCACTGCCTGGAGCGACTGTGATTTCTGGTTTAGCGCTGCGTAGATCAGCATATTTTGGCTTGTGAGCTTCATAAGGTCAATCATAAAACACACGACAAAAAACATTTAAATAGAGTGAAGACTGAAAGATTTACCTGGAAGTAAAATATAAAATATAAAATACAACCTAGAATATACACATGTATTTCAGCCTCACCTGAATATATGGATGGATTAGGCATTGACTGATATGGATTTTCCAGAGCCAATACCAATTTTGATTCTTGATGATCAAGAAAGGAAGACAACCGATATTTTTTTAGCAGATATACATTACATGTTTTGTTTCAACAACATGTGATATTAGAGAATCTGTCATTCATGACTAGACTAACTGAAAACAAAAAATAGAAACAGGAGTTATTAAATAAGGATGTTCTCCTCTGTTTATGTGGAACTGACTGATCAGTTTGTCTTCTGCAGTCTGCTGTTTTTCTTAATCTTTCACTGTTCTATCACTTTTATTGCCCACTAAGGTCCATATGTTAAAGCATTATTAATTCTAGTTTTCCAGACTCTGTTTTAGGGTAATTTCTGCCTTCCCACTTAGCCGCTAGCTGTGAGCACTGCTGTAGCCACTATGAGAGTAGTTCATTTCCTGGTTTGTTGCAAAGGCTTGTGTGTCTCAGACCTATCAGGCATGTAGTAGTGCATTTAATTGATCAATAATTGGCCAATAAAAACAACCGAAATGAATGTGGAAAATGTCAAGTATCAGCCACAATAATCAGTCAGGCTATTCCTTATATATGTATAGAAGTAATGACCATGGCTGACACCATATTTGGTTCATAAATACAAGAAACACATCTAAGGAGCAATGTCAAACTTTATAAAACCACATAAGAGATGTTTAAGAATTCATGGAAAACACCCTCATAAAGAATAATTCTCGCCTCCTGGAAATAAAATCCTGAGATTAAAAAAAAAAATCTAAAATGCTTTTTATCTTTTGCTGAGAAAATGAATACTAACACTTCTTTGGCTGAACCTTATCACCAATAAACAAGCTGCGAATGACTGGAAGTAAACCAGCAACATGCGGATGAGATACAGTATTACCTGTTAATTAGTGAGCTTTAGATGTGCTGGTTGGCTGATTTTTGCACCTTTAGATGAAGCCAGGTTAGTTAACGCTCCCTGTTTCCGCTCTTTATGCCAAGCTATGCCACTCGGCTGCTGGCATCATATTTAGTGCACCGACATTGGATTGGAGTGGTATCAATCTCCTCATCTAACTCGCACCAAGAACATAAAATTAAGTGTATTTCCCCAAATGTTACACTTTTCCTTTATGTGGGTACAGATGTATCAACATTGGATGATTGTCTACGCACTCAGCAAGAAAGCAGCAAACGTATCCTCCAAAATGTCAAACTATTACTTCACCGGGAAAACACACAAAATGCCCACTCCATCTCTTTGCGTTGTCTTTTAAATGGCAGGAGAAGAAAAAGCCCTGCCTCCTGAATCAACGGAAGAAATCCTCTGTGCAACTTCCAGAAAAAAGGAACACAAACAAAGCAAATCAATCCTACAATGCACCGCAATGCCAACCTTTGGTGTTGCTGGAAGAATACTGAAAAGGCCCCATTCAATCAACGATGAGAGGCATGGAGAAGGAAGAGTCTTGGTCTTCTCCCCTCAGACAAACGCAACTTCAAATGATCCAGCGGCTTAGATGTTCGGGGGGCTTATTAATTTAAGACGGGCGTTTAACTTGAAATCTGCTTCTGTCTCAGTGTGGTTTGAAGGCTTTTCTCTTAACTGGGTAAACATTCCAAATAGTAACAGTCCCCGAAGAGGGCTGAAAAGAGGAGACATACGAAAGTGAACTGGGTCGCAGTTGGAGGTTTCAGTCAACCTGATGAATTAAACAGACTCTCTGAGGCAATAACACTCTACAACACCCACACAATTAATTTAGAAATTCAGAAGAAACGCTCAGCTTGGGGAGAACCAGTCAGTTTCGAAGTGTTGTGAAGCTTTGTCACCGAAATTGGAGTTAATCTCATTTCAAAGTTGTAGCTCCTCTGTTCTTTTGCAATATAGACCTAAATTCAGAAACATCGCCCCTAGCAAAAGGCACAATACCATACATCCCATGCCTTCGCTTTCTATAGCATGAAGCTATTTCAATCAGCTAAGCAGTCCTGCATTCAAACAAAAATCAATTGCAATCAAGCTGAACAGTTGAGTCTCTTCTAACCGATTGAAAAAAGCAGCCGTGAACCAAATCGAGCAAGCGAGCGGCTATAAGCTTGCAATGAAAAGCCCCTTTAGAAAGTTAACCTGACATTAAAACTGGCTTTTCTGTGTGTGGGTAGAGAGAGGAAGTGAGGGGAGCCGACAGGAGAGGTGAGGAGGACAGGCAGCGAGCCAACACGTCACATGCAGCAGGTTGACATGCAGAGGAGAGCCAGACCATCACCTCGACGGCACAGCGTGAGCAGGAAACCGATAGCTCGCTCGCGCACAACCTCAAAGGGGACAAAGAGCAAATGTAGAGTCCGTACGTACACCGACTCAACCGCAGAGGAGGTGTGCGCGCACTCACACAGAGACACACATCGAGGAGGTAATAAGACAGCTAACAGCAGCCAAGGTCGGAGAGGCGTCTGCCCAGAAATCAGCCAGGCAGCAGCTGATCCTCCCAGTGTGATCTTTACACAGACAGAGAGAGTGATGGAGATGGGAAAACAGTTCAATCTCTGAGAAGACTGAGAGGGATCCACACCGATCAATGTCACCGCCACACCTCCTGAGTCCACAGTCAATATGCTCTCCTAATATGACATACCTGTGCTGTGAGCTTGCAAGTAACTCTATGTGCCATGGAGATTTTCATGGACAGTACTGTAACTGAAACATGCTCTAAATTAAATTATACACACCCTGGATGATGAATGGATAGCGAGGCAATAGAACACAACAAAATTCACCTCATGTCCTTTGATGGAGATTGAAGTAATCGACAGCGGAGCACAAACGACAAGGATGCAGCATCATTCTGGTGTCAGCATAAAACTGCTTCATCCTCCATTAAGGAAACACTGATAGAACAGGTGCCAAGGACATAATGAGAACAGACTTGATGGGACAGAGAACAAACCCAGTTAAACGTGAATATACCATCTGTCTACCTGCAACTGCAAATACATTTTTAAGCAGAAGACAAATTTTAGGAGAAGAACATTCCTGCATCTTTCGCGTGTTGTTAATCTTTGGCCTTGCTGTTGCTATAACCATAGAGGGAGAATAAACACCCAAAATTCTACTCCAACACAGTCACATGCTAAAGAAGACTTCCCATTTGTAGCTGGTTAGCACAAATTTTATCAGTTGCAGTGACACCTTTTGCCCAATAGATCTCTTCAACTAGTTTATGCTGCTGAGAATATTGTGAGGGTTCAGCAAAGGCCCACCATGACAAAGACTACTGTAGCGGTTAATGACTTTCAGCCAGTTTCCATATGCACAGATTGAGCTCAGGTAAAACTGGGCAACAACCCTGTTGCCATGTGGTACATTTGGGCACAGGAAATGTCCATCAAACTCAAGTATTGTCAGGGTTATGTAACACAAGTCATTGAAAAGCTGTTCAGAGAAAGCAATAGTACACAAATTAACTGGTGATTACTGCATCCGCTCCTGATATTTCCAAGCATGCAATGTTAAAATGCTTCTTTTTATGTTTTTTGTGCTGACTCTGACCTGCAACTCTTCTGCTGTGTATCGTCTTATAATAGCAATCTAAGCAAATGACCTGGCAGGTAACCAACAGCGATGAAATACAGCGAAAAATCCTTAGCTATGTTTAAAAGCAAGCATCACGGGTCTTATGTGCAGCATCTGCGAAGCATGTTTAGCAGAATTTGTCGGGAAAACCGTGCATGTATCACAACAAAAAGATGTATAACATCGACTGCAGCTACAACTGTACTCCAAAGCCTGTGGGGCATCTGTAGTGCTTTATCATCTCCAGACTTCTAGTCCGCTGAGGCTGCTGCAAACACACAACCCAAAATACAATATACAAGCATGCACACTGGAGCACAAATTCATATTTGAACTGTTAAATGCACACAGAAAAGCAGAACCACAAATATGAACGTATCCCTGAACAGACAACACGCACACGTAGTATCTGGGGATATCTGGGACAAGTGAGTATGGATTCAGTGGAGGAAAGAGGGGGGAAAGAGATGAATGTGAAAGAGAGATAAAGGTGAAACAGACTGCAGCACAGATAGAGGGCAGTGGGCTACTGAGAGAAAGAAATCGGGGAAAATAAGCCAGCCAGAAAAGGAATGAGGGAGCAATAGATGATATAAAAAAAAGAGGAAGAAAATGAGATAAGGGTCATCACAGTGTGGCCTGCTGTCTCTGGAAACAGCTCATTCAACTGCAATAAGCACAAGAGTGGATGAGGAGGAAGGCAGAGATACAAAGAGGGAAAACAGAAGGGACAGCGATTCAATACAGCAGCAACACAGAAGCAGTTCCATTTAATTAGAGCACTGTAAGACAAAAGCAGGGGTGAGGAGGGACAGATAAAGGTGCAGACAGTGCTCTGAGTGAACGCCCAGTCAAGGTCGAGCCATGGTGCTCACCAGCTTTCAGTCTGAAGACCTTTCACCTCCCTTCCTCTGTCTCTGACACTAATCCTGACGGCCGCTCCACTGATAAACTCCTAACAATGTCCTCAGTGACCTGAACAGGACAGTGAGGCTTTTAGGAGGAACCGAGCGGCATTGTGGACGCTATCTTTTAAAAACTGCTTTGGCACATGGACGAATTTAGGCCATGTCCGCAAATGCATCATTAGTCTTTGTGGCTATCCATCCACACTAAGCTTTACATCTGCACTATGAATAAAGAGTTATCTTTGCACGAGAAAAATCTCCACAAAAAGCACTAAATATGGTTTTAAGAACATAAGCATGTTTAAGCTATCCTAATGGTTGGCTCTTTGGGTGGACATACAGTTTTTTCCCTCTTATACAGTCTCAAACACGCTTCTTTGGTTTAGACTGATCTACCTTAACAATCATTGCCTTTAAATTTTGCAAACATTCGTGGCACTGAATCCTACTGGCGTTGATGATCCTTAGATTTTTTCTTCTGTGCCACCAATGTGCAATTTTGAGTGAAATATCTTGAAATCTATCCCATGTGATGCTATGATTGTGTGTCCTTAGATGTAGCACAGTCATCAGGTCATAAAGTTTATTCTTCAGTACTCTGGCTTATGACAAAACACAACATTCCAGTCGGTCTCAGTTGTGTTTTTGTGTACTAAACTAAAATGGTAAACGCCAACATCATGCCGTTATTGTCACTTTTAACATCTAATGTAAGCACTTTACACCATGGCAGCCTCCTTCAACTGTGGCCTCCTTTTGTAGTTTTCCATCCTCTCAGACAAGAGCAGTCATTTTGCCAAGGCAAACAAAAACAAAAAAAGGATAAAACTGACACAGTTATATGGTATGACTTGAAATATATGCTCAGTGAAAACAAGAACCAGCGAAATCTGATGGAAACTTTTGGTACTTTTGAAACACTTTTGCCTGCCAAAACTCAACAGAATTGGCTTATTGCAGATATATGAATGTCAGTGCAAAACATTGCACAGTTAGTTTCAAGAATAAGCAGCCCAGAAATACCAAAATGCATCTCTGGTGGTAAAGTAGTAGTAAAATGTCCCAGTTATATCATCTGTGCCTGTTCACATGCATACAATAGGCAAAAGATTGAGCTACATACAGCATTCAGTCACCAATTAGGATTTATTTCTCATGCACCAGTTTGTTGTTTGCAAATCAGATTTGATCGTTTTGTCTGTGGACATACACACTTTCCAAATGTATCTGCAGAAGTAGTATATTAATCTAGTAGTTAGTGTCATGACAGGCAAGCAAATAAAGAATAAAGAGAAAGGATGCTCAAAGGAAAAGCTGCCTCAGTGCAGACTTTGCCTAGGGAGGGTCAGTCATCCCACAAAGAAATACAGTAAACTGCAGAACAAAACAAAAGACTGGACCAAAGCAATCTGTAGGAGTCACCTCTGGTTCCACATTCCCCACTGGGAAAGTTCTAAACTCAAAAATTAGCACAATAATTGAATACAGAGAAAACCACGACTGCTCACAATCTTGAATAATGCATATGTCCTTTAAAGAAAGCCTCGACACTTTATTAGCTATCAATAATACATTAATGATATAAGATTTAACCGGAACAGAGACCGTAACTATCCCTTTTTATTAGCATGTTAATAATGAAGTGAGCACGTCGCTTTTAGTAACTTGAGGGTGAGCAGAGATAGCTAAAGGGAGGTTTATGGGAAAATGGAAGGTCATTACGATGCACTGGGTCACCCACACAAACGCTCGCACAAATCAATGTACACTTCCTTTATAGTCAATACGTGCAGGCCGCAGGAAACACATAGCCGATGCCGGTCCACTCTGGGCGATCATTTATTCTGCCACAAATGAGCACAAAAAACAAGTGTCTCTTGATGCATAAACAGCCCCTCTCACCTGCCAATCACAGTGATTGTCACCGGCAGACGCCCTTCATTTATGAAAATAGCATGTCAGTCATTTTTCCAGCAGCCCACACAGATGACAGACACACACACACATACACACACTCACTCCTCTGTTGCCTCCACTACAGGAGCACTACTGATCAGTTAAGCTGCTGAATTCCTAATAGGACATATCCCATTAACCTCTCTCCTGCAGGGATTACGGATTGATATCGAAGAAGGGAAACTACAACCGTGCTCCACATCAGGCCTGCTACAAAAGCAAAGAGGGTTTCATAACGGTGAGACTAGCCAAAGGGCAAAAAACGTTTGTTTTTTTTTTATCTTCAAAAGCCACACATTTTGTTCATTTTAATTCTAAAACAGAGAAAATGTCATACCTGAAAACTATCATTTTACATTTGCAGTTGAAACATAATGTAACTTCCTCAAAGACAAGTCTGTTTAATTCACATCCGATAGCAGCTGCAATTGTTTTAATGATTAAATGACAATTAGTCTGTGTTTTGGATTAATTTTCAAGAAAAAAAAGCACATATATCTGCTGGTTTAATCACTGTTCTAAGCGTTTAGACTGAATCTTTTTGTTGGCTCATCACTTTCTGACATTTTATAGACCCTGCAATCAATCAGTCAATTGAGAAATTAAACCACAGGTCAATATACATTTAAAATAATTGGTTATTTGAGCCTTAAAATCAATAGTGCAAGCCTGTAAGAAGGAATACTAGCAGTTATCAGACAAACAAGCAAATTAAACCAATAACTCATGTCAATCCAGTGTGAAATAATGGCTATTGTAATTACCATATGCGTTCTGGTAAACTGGAAATCACTCGGCCATCTCAGAGCAGAAGCATCATCTCCCTACAGAAAGCCAGCAAGACCGCCACTCGAGTGGAAATGCAGGAAAACTCCCCCCCCCCGCCCCCGGCTGCCCGTCTCAACATTATACATGGACGTGGACAGACAATTACAGCATATTAGTTTGTTTACGTCACCCACTCCAATAGATTCACAAGAGTAACCTCCAGTGTGCGTTTGTTGCGAAGAAAAGCTGGAAGGAGGTAAAATATTTTCATTTCCACAGCATATAACTGAGATCACACAACTGTGTCCAGATCCTGTATCTTTTGTTACTGGAAAAAAAAACGCACAGACAATGTGTTCTTTTGCAATTCGGGTGTTTCCTTTCACAAATGAGGGCTCCATAATAAATAGAGCATGATTTAATTGAATGACACAAACAAACCAGCGGTGGCATTTCTTCCTCATGTTTGTGCTACAGTGGCCATTATTGTCAGGCTGAATCAGTGATGAGCACAACACTCACTGATCTCCTCATATGTCACATGTCTATGTGGATTTATTTAACCATCACAAGACGCACATCCACCGAGGAACAGCTTGTGTATAGTCGTGGGCTGAATGGTTAACTCTCCGGCTATCTTTTTTCTAGAATTTGTGCATCTGTTTCATACACTGGGGAGCCTCCTCCAGCCTCCTACCGTGTTGAATGATTGTCTCAGACTAGTCCGTGAGCACACATAGAGGGGAAGGGGTTCTATCTCTGCAGATGAGGCAGCGGGTGAGCAAGCAGTTACAAGCTGGTGGGCTTCACCTCGCCACGCCCCCTCCCCCCACCATTTTCTATACATTGCCGAGGGGCTCGCCGCATTAAGAAATCATGGGTATAATGGTGGAATGGGCCTGGGGGCCTCCTCCAAAACAACCTGCTAATCCCCTGTGGAGTGGTCGGGGGGGGAAATTTGGGGGTAACAGGGCAGGACGGCCGCCCCGACAATGAGTCCACCCCTGACACGCGCCAGCAACCTCCAACACCCATCAACCCCACCCCAACCTCCCCTCCGTCAACCACAACAACATCCTCCCAGGGGAGGAACCAGTCGTGTCAGCCATGGAAGAGCAGGAAAGCCCCAGGCCCGATGTCAGCTCTCCATCTCGGCCAGGCCTCAAGTAGCAACGTGCAATAAGATCGCTGCTCCATTCTTTCTCTTTATCTGACATGGCACAGCGCTCGAAGAAAGGCAGCAGACTACATCAAGCTTTTCCAATCAAACGCTGGTGGAGAATTCAACTTGCACGAAAACAGATCCGAAGCAGCTCGTTAAAAAGGTTTAATTATGTGTCTAAATTATGATGAGCAATGACATGCTTGATTGGTTGTATCAAAGGGCCTTAATGAGGAGAAAGGCCTCACTGTCTGTCTGAGCATTAACTTGACGTCTGCTCCTTCTGAACGTCACACAATGCAGCCTCAAGTGTTTTCTGCAGTCAGTGGCTGAGTCAAAGTGTGTTTTGTCTTCGGTGACATTTGTGAGATTACTCCTCATCGACTTATGAAGCATCGGACAGACATCCTTCTGTACGTCTGTCAAGGGAGATTCTGGTATCTCAAATCCACATCATAACTTCATGCATCCTCTTATCCATTTCAACTGTAATCTCATCCTATTTACTGTCAATCTGAACTATCTTTGCACTGAGATGTATGGCTTTGATGTATAAAAGATTCTCCCTTTTGGTTCAGCGTAATGTCTCCATATCCAACGCCCAGCACATCCATTTATGAATAACATCATCTCATCAATCTTCCAACCTTCTTGCTTCAGGTTAAAAACCAGTAATCACGCCACTGGTGGGCTAATAGGCGCCTTAACGTCAGCTCGCTGAGAGTCCATTCATATTTCATGATTGGCAGTGGCCCCCATCGTCCCCGGGCCCCACTCTGCTAGTAAGGCAAATCGACATCAAACGCTGCAACCTTCCAATTAGACAGCGAGACGTTCTGATCTCATCTCGATTTGGCCAGAGATCAAATGTTCCTGCAAGGATCCGAGGAATTCCAAGCCCTTTTTAGTTGGCCTGCCTCCCTGTCAAAGTGGGATAAAATGTTCGCTGAAAGCACCTGGAGGAGATCGCATTTAAAATGGCTAACGCAGGGAATTACTTGTATCAATATTTAGATATCACAGCCATTCCAGAGAATCTATTCATGAAAGATCCAACCAAGACTGCAATGGGAAGTAAAAGCAGATGTGGATGAATGATATTTAGCGCAACACCATTTCAGGTAGTGTTTTGCTATAAGTTGTGCACCAGCTCATCCTCTTGGCATGAATAATTTAGAATGAGACTCCAGGTGGGGCTCAGGGATCACTGCTGGTGTGAGCTTATTTTTGCCACCAGGGTGAACAGTTGGTTATCCTTTCGCCCTGCAAAACAAGTACACAATTTGGAGACTAGCTGAATTGATATGTTGTCATTTGGAATGCCATTGCAATAACTGTGATAAGCCTGAAACATTTCGCAACAGCAAAGTGAAGATGTACAATCATTGCAGTCATGAAATGTTTTGTGCTAAAATTTCAGGTGCCAATACATCGCATCAGATTGTAACAGATTTAAAAAGCTTTGGAAACCTCATTTGTCCATCTAATTTTCCTAAGCTGACAATCCAACATTCGTCTCCAGTCTGAAAGGTATACAAGTGAGGAAGGTTAGAATTTTTATCTCAGGTTCTTCTACATTCATTTCTTGAATCCAAAAGATAAATCAATTATCACAACTGTTACATATAGAGCAATGCACTTACACTAAAGCATTCCTTTTGTCCCTACGAACACTGAACCCTCCAGAGAACCATTCATTATAGTACTTTTATCATTGTGCAGCACATGTAGCAGAGCAAAAGCTGAGCAGCCAGTGGTGCCAAGTGAGTTGCATCTTCACCAAAAGTTTCAAAGTTTATTTACGTATTTATTTTATATCAGTTTGTGAAATATATCAATAACAACGCCACCATTTTTGGTTTTTATTATTACTCTAACATATAAATACACACATGTATATAAAAACTGTTGGCCTACAAATCAATATTGGTGCAAAAATCCAGTAACAGAGTTCTATCATCATCATTTCCTTGAAGGCCAGCATTTCATCTCACCTCTAAATGCGATCATTCAGAACAAATATTAACGCTTTTGCATTCCATTCAAAGAACACTTTGTACAAAATTCTTCCCCTGTATCACAACTCTGGCCTTCACGATTCTCCTTAAAGCACACAGGTCTCCATTCATTCACTGACAAAGAATAAATAATATCCTCTCCAGACTAAAAGAGACACTAAAGCACATGAACTTGGCTCAACTTCTGACTCCAAGCACTTGACACGTTACAGTTGCCGTTATCATAAACAAAACTAACCTGCTCCACCAAACAGCCATTGTGCGTGCATGTATGCGTAACCTGACTGACACGAGTTTCACAACAGGAAAACATCCTTCCTCAAAAGGAAGCGGATCAGGCCGCAAAGAAGCGCGCTGCTGCCAAAACATGTCTTAAAAAATAAATCACAACCAATTAAAGGAGTCTTACTGCAGTTATTGAGGGAAAAGGGGGGGGGGATAAAGAACTTTAATCCAATTAACAGGGCGCCCTCTAGCAGTTCGAGGACAATGGTGAGTATTTAGCTTTCAAAATAAATGTGCTCTTTTCATTCAGCCAAATGAACTTTGACAGCAGGGAATGGCTCTAAGTAGCTAAATGGAATAAATCTATTCTGTCCTATCAAAACATGGAAGCTATGGGCTCTTGGGGACTCTGCCCTGCACAGGATTAAAAATAATAAGTGACTAAGGTGTGATATTCAGCTCTCTCGTGGTAGAGGAAAGGAAACAAGCCTATAGTATGGGAAAATTTAGCCAAGCAGTCAAGTGACCAGACCAGAGTGTGACGGGGAGAGGCCAAAGGCTGCTTTTCTGGTTCACTGTGCTTCACTGATTCCTGGTCATGATGTCAGAATTGTGAATTTTTGGACCTTAAGCAACGCTTGCATGCAAGAAAGAGGAAGTGATAATGGCAAAAATGGTTGAACTGATCACATGAAATCACGGTTTTATTACTTTTAAGTGAAGCCACTTTTTCCTGGCATCCCTGCAGACATTACAAAATGATCACTGGCTCATATATTCATGGACACTGTTGGATCATGCAGGGACCAGAGCATCACACACACAGCACACCAACATCTCCAGGGAATATTATTATGAGACATTTAAGCCGCCTCTCAGTGGCTGCATCTCAATGAGCTCCCTCTCTATTTTTGCTTGTTAAGACAGGCAAACTAGAAATTCCTACCACACAAACAGGACAAAAGCCTGTGTAGGTTGTTTTAGGGTTTTTTTCGCCACATTTGGCTTGGGTTGCGTTGTTGTCGCTTGTTTGTCTCACTTCAGTGTTTGCTCCAGAGCCCCCACCGACAGTCTGGAACAATGCACTGTAGGATGCACACACACACACATTTTCCAGGACCTCTCAAGGACCAGAGCAAATCTCAGCGGTAGGAAATAAAGCACACCTCTTCTTTACTTCCACCTGAGATTTTCCATTTCTTTCGAAGAATTTGCAAATGTTGGCCACAAATGCACACAACGACAGATTTTTCCCTCATTCAAACACACACGCAAGCACTGGAGAGTGTGGAAATTATACCCTGACAATGCAAAAGGGGGGAATAGGGCAAAGGAAAAATAAAAAAGGTGGCAGATCATTTTTGCAAACCCAAGGGGGTCAGAGCGACAACCCTGTGCTTTGCAATGTGGCAGTCAGATGAAGCTCCCATCACGGGCTGTTTGAAAAGACTGAGCTGATGCTGCCTTATGCAAAAACAATCAGTCACTGTAACAGTCCTGAAACCATCCTTCGTGGGGCCACTTCACCTCCATCCGCACGTTAACATATGCACTAGAAAACCTAATGCGAGAAGACAGCACTTTTCTTTTTTTCCTGAAAAACATAAAGGCAAATAAACTTACCGACGCCGTATTTTTCATGCTCCGTAGGTATCCACATGTTTACGGTCGGCGCATTTAAATGATCGGTCGGAATAGCAGCGAAAGGCAGGGTTTGGGGTCTGGGTAACGCATTCTATTGGTGTGCTTTCCTCCGGTCTGTAGTAGGAGTCATTGTTTAGGTTACAGAAGGAGAAAGCGCCGCCGCCGCTGCTTCTGCTGCTGCTGCTGCTGCTCGTAGTGGTACGGAGCCGTGCTGCCTTCACGATCTGTGGGAAACAGGACGACCACTTCAGCGCACTCGGAGAGCTCATGTAATATGGAGATTTTTCATCATTTAACAAATTTGTGGTATTTGGAGGCAGAGTGAATAAAAACGTTATCATGAAGTTTGATGTTTTTGCATTATGAATCCTAACTCTTAGCAGTTGTGACACATTTTACTGACATTATGTTTGCTTTATTGCAAAAAAATAGGGAAAAAACAGAAATGTTTAAACAAAAACAAAAGAAAATCTGCTACCACTAAATACCATTCGCATGAAATGCTAGTAGCAGCTACATGAGCCTATTTTCATTAGAATAAGATGAGCTAGTAGGTTATAAGCTTATACAAACAAGCCCGTTATCTATTTTAATTGCTATTAGCTTATATCAAACATAATTTATTTCTCAGCAGTTGTAGTCCAAAATCTTGCTTAAAAGTTGAGCTGTAAATGTCCATACTTACCATACTTGTCTTAGCTAATATCTGTAGCATCAGCATTACAGTTCTGTGTTTTGGTCATATTTTGGCATTCCCACTACCAGCAGAAACAGCATATGTAACACTCTTATATGTTACTGATATAATTTTGCTTCACAGTAAACAGAAATAAATCAATAAAAGCAGAAAAGTTGAGACAAGAAATAAAACTCAATTAGAATCTGCTAATAGCTAATGGCAAACACCATTAGCACAAATAGCTATTAGCAATTGCATTTGCATATTTTCAAACATAATAAAATGAGCTAGTAAGTTCTGAGCCAATAAAAAATGCCTCGCTGTCTATTTTAAGGACTATTATCCTATCTTAAATATAATTTCTTCCAGTTTTAACATGCTAGCTTCTCATTTTGTCAAATATTTGGCATAAACAGCTATACCAGTAATTATGAAATATCCAAAAACTGTGTGGTTGTAAGTGAATATCAAAGAAAGCACCCACTATCTAGTTTAAGGTCTATTATCCACATTAAACATAATTACTAATCTAGGTTGGAAAGAAATCCTCACATAGGTATTGAAATATGGACCAAACTCATTTTACTCTAAATTAAGGCTTCACCAAGACATTCACTCTGTGTTTTATTCCCTAATATCATGACCTCTTGAAGTGGCAACTTAGATTTAAATGTACAAATAAGAAGTTTCCGAGGAGCACTTGAAGGCAGCAGCACGGCCAGCGCAGCGAGAAGCTACAGCAAGGCATTCTGGGACTTGTAGTAGCAGCCGCTGACGTCAATGAAGGTCTCTGTATCAATAGCATCATCGTCACATTAGGGTATTGTTCCGTTTTTGGTCTTTCTGGAAAACACAAGGCTAGAATATGTTTGTTTTGTTTTGTTTTTCAGGATCTCCGAGGTATTCTTGAGTAAATAAATCTCTTTTTAACAAAGAAATGTAAGCTCTGATTTACTGTACATTCAGCCAAGGAGATGCACCTTACAGAGAAATAATATTAGGATAGTGGCGTAGAACATGACCTTGTAAGAGTGGAGAGTCCTCTCGGACACGAAAGCTTTCTGCTGGGAAAACTAGTCATGAAAAATACATGAGTCTCTATGAGGATGAAGCAGAAAACTGGAGGGAGTTATAGAGCCAAAATGAAAGAGTTCAACACTCAGAGAAAAAGAAAAGTGAGCTGAGCGTGTCTGTATGTGGGTGAGTGCACGTGCACCCAAAAATGACACATTTTTTATGATCTAATACACCCATACAACTCGCACGCTGTTTCTCTCTTTTCTTTCTCATCATCATTATTGCCTGGGCGTAGTCAGTGCTGTGTTTGAGCACAAAGAGATTTTTGCAACAACAAAAAAAGAGATATGTTCATTTCTCATGCTGCAAATGGTGCATTAAAACGCTTTGAAGTGTCATATGTGCCTCTCTTTTCTGTGTGTCTCATCAGCGGTTCACATGTCCACTTACCCATCCACCTTTGTAGTTTATACGGTGAATTATGAATGGATGTGCCATGAAAAAAAGCAAGCAACCCCAGGCAGGCTTTGTAGGTTAAAGTGCATACCGAGCACTCACATGGCATCACAGGCTGAGTGTCACCCCCACTTTTCTTCCCTTATCTGCCTTGTTTCTCTCACTGCACACATATCCAGTAAGCAGTGTAAATGCCATGGCATACATTAAACTAAAAAACTAGCAGATAGAGCTGGATTAATTTTACAGTGGGTTTTCACGTTGCGCTGCTTTATTCCGATCCTTCGATATTTCTGATTGGAGAGGTGGGGGGTTGTGGGAATGCACTACTCTACATATGAATAAATCATAAGCCAGGGAGCAAAGTAAGACAGAAACCCCATGGATTCATTCCTTAGAGGACAGGAGATGAGAGTTGGGGTGCACTTTTTCTTTCTTTTTTTAATAAAGTGGAAAGTAGACTGTGTTCTACATCAATGAATCAATGCTCAAACTTCTGCCGCCTTCACGTTTTATGTTGTGATAAAGGTGAAAAATACGGCGAGGCAAACAAGAAAAACGAGCACTGGACAGATAAGACAGACAGAGAGGTTGACTGCCGACAGCTAAACCTGACCTGACTGAAAGAGTGCAGTGTTTTAGCATCAGTTCTTTACCCCAGCAGTGTGATTTGCACAACACTATATAACACTCTACATGTATTTTCATCACATTTCTGTACTCAACAAAATTAGAAATGTTGCCATTTGCAAATCAGATGGGGATTATACTAAGGATTGTTCCTGAGTCTATTTTCACACATCTGTCCAATACTTACTCAAAGTATTTCTGTCTCGTGCTACTTAATATTTCTAGTCTACAGCATTAGACATAAAGTAACACATTCAGATTTTAATTCAATAATACAGTCACTTTATAGGATAAATACAAAAACATGATATAAATGTTAAAATAAGTTCCACCTCAACAAATGGAAGCATTCATGGCCCAATGCTATGTTCCTTTTCAGTCAGTTACTCAAAGTCTCATGTTCCCAGAATGTGTCTTTCAAAATTTCAGCTAAAAAAAAAAAAATGCTGTAAAGACGGTTTATGGTATAACTCTTGGTTTTGGTCCTGTTCTAAATGGGCTGCAGCTGATCTATTGTCATCCACGACTTCGTCAGGAGGAAGACTCTGTATCTGTGACTGACAGCAGGGAACAGAAAAAATAGCCCTTAATGTGCAGTGTGAGTCAGGAGATTTTCCCATTTTCCATCGGATTTGGGTGACTTTTGACCCATGTTGTGTATTGAAGGGTTAGCAGGTTTAAACTTGCATCTAAAAGCTATAATAACTTACATCTCCAAGTCCATAATAACCACAACACACAGTAAGAACAGATTTTCACCACATGCAACCTTTAAAGTAATATGCTACTCTGTCAATATACCATAACAATAAGAAGGCTCATTCTGCTTTATGTGCCTTGTAGAAGAAGTTTCACATATAAATGAACGTCTGTTGCATTCAGGTGCTTGCCAAATGAGTTCACTCAGTGCTGATTAAGTCTAAAAGTGTCAGGTAAATTTCTATGTACCTAGCAGCACACTGGAGTTTTAAATCTGATTTGTTTTGTGGGATTCTCGAGCTAGTGCCAATGCATTTCATATCCACCAGCAATTACTGGACAGCAACTGTAACAATGGAGGCAGAGAATACTATGAAACTAGCAATATACTGGAAAACCTTGGAACCATCCAAGAAACTCAAGGTCAGAGGAAGGATCACAGTCTAAAAAATAGAAAGCAAATGACTATGATGACATACAGTATGTTACAGGCACATTTCCACAGTGTTTGTGTGATTATTTTTCTCACCAAAAGGGAGGAACAAAAGTCCCACACAGCCCTTCACTGTAAAGGCTAATCCTACATCTGTTGAAAGAGAAATTTACAGTCCCTTTAGTCTCTCCGATGTCAGGCTATAAGTCCACAGACTGAGAAAGAATGATGAAGTGACAGCTGAGGGGCTGAAGATGGAAAAACATGGGGAGAGAGATCAGAGGTGACATATCTGTCCACTAACCATACTGTGATCAGATTATGGCAGACTGAGCGCAGGTTGAGTCATCCAGCATTCAGCCCAGGTGCTCATGTTTTCTCTTTCGCCTTCTCCTTATCTCTTCATCCATTCTTCTCTGTCCACATTCCCAGTGTCTTTACTCTTCTTCCTGTTTGCTCCGAGTTTCATCAGGGAGACCCATATGTTCCCCGCTGGGCATCGTTGTTGGGAGTCAATCACGGAGGGGAAGATGGTGTCGGCCATTGCCGCAGACATTTCCACTAAAGCCCAGATGGTCTCTGAAGATTGCTCAGCATTTCCACCACTCAACCACCAGTCTCTTTTCATCTCTGGCCCATAGCCACATTTAAACGTAACATCTGTGGTGCATAAATCAAAATGGTTACAGTGAAGAAGAGGAGAGCGTCTCTGGAATCAGCCGAGACTTCATTGGCTTTGGAACCCAAACAAGTTGTGGCAAACAAAGGAAATTAAAGACCACATGGTCAGCGATGCGTTTTAAAGCCGAAGTAGAGTTTTCAGGTTTCATTTGTCGACACCCCTGTTGATCTCCTCTTATTTTTCCCTTTTAACCACTGCATAACTGGTTTATGATGTCAAAAAATGCTACTACACAAGAGTTGATTTACTTTTCTGGATGGTTGAAGCAAAAATGGCACCGGCTTATCTCTAGAGGCCACTGCCTATCAGCTCTTCTCAGCACTTCTGAGCTTTGATTTAATTCACACCAGGAAGTGTAGGTCAGATGGGGGAAAAACATATGCCTCCCTTAGCTCACACACAGCAGGCGATATCCACCTCCAGGAGAAACAGGCCTCTAAATATAGCCATGAAAATAGGCTGTGCGAGATAGAAGAAAAACACCCCTCATTGTATATTTTACCACACGAAGACTGAATTTCACACCTCAACACCTCTGATGAAGGATCTTCCTATAGAAATGGCTTTTATTTCATTGCTTTTCCCACATTTATAGTATTGGCATGTTTACTGTAGCTTAGAAAGGGATTAGTGATTTGTTCCTCTTATACATGTAATGACTTCTTAGGGTATAATCTACCTGTAAAAGCCCATTTATACTCACATAAATACGTGACTGCATAGGCCACACATGAATGTACAAACACAGACACGTATTGTTGAAAGAAAGACCCTTTTATTCCAGTTGCCTATGTGGATACAATAACAGAAATAAAAGGTGTCATGTGGAAGGCAGTGTATACTATATTATTACATTTCCATTCATAGATCAGTTAATTAAACATGTGAGAATAAATAAAATGAATCCCAGTCTTAAGCTTTCAACTGAGGACAACAGAACAAGACTAAAGCGAAATCCCAACGGCCACACTCACAGGATTTCCAGCTAATACCATGAGGGCTTAAGGCTGCCCCTCTGTCAGATCAGCAAATTCATGAGGGCTCTTTTGCAGGCATTTTGATCTCTTTATGCACACTTTCCAAAAGTCTGCATTTCTAAAGATATTGCTTGAAGGGATCACCCACAGTTCATGGCATTGTGATGTGGCAACAAGGAGAAGTCTGGAAGTCTAAAAAGAGGTAAACAAACAAGCATGGAGGAAGCAAGCTACCACATGACCGGACCTATGCTGCTGTGAGGTTGCATGACGATGTACACCAAATATGTTTATCTGAAGCTTTGTCCAAGAGGAGAGTAAAATATAAAGGTAGTGTCTACAGATACGGACCCATACCCGTAGCCTGTGGCCTACGGATACGGCACTTTCCATTTGCCAGACAGATACGGACCTGTACTCGAGTCTCGCGAGTCAAGAAGCTGCTAACCACTGCAAACTGTTGAAAGGTAAGCAAAGGTCAAGGTTAGGGTTAGTGTTAGGGTCAGGTTTAGGGTCCGTACCTGTAGTACCGATGCTACGGGTCCGTACCGCTAGCGTCTACCGGGAGTCACGTGACCAGATCTCGCGTATCTGATTGGCAAATGGCAAGTGCCGTATCCGTAGTCCACAGGCTACGGGTACGGGTCCGTACCTCTAGCAACAACCAAATATAAAATTCCCAAACTCGTGACAGTATGCAAGCCATTATGGTGTCGGTAGGATGGCTTGATATGGCGCTGTCCTGTTCCTGTTTATACCATTTCAAACTCATGCAGCTTCTTGCAAGATGATTTGATCACTTTCCAGGTAGCATGTGTTAAGTTTTGATGGTTTAGTGCTTGTAGGATGGAGGTTAGAATTGGGCCTAGTTCTTGAATCATGCTAGCAACTTTAAAAAACACGACAACGATGCTAAAATGTTAACAACGCTAACATGTTGAAATTTAGAGGGCATAATATATATATATATATATATATATATATATATATATATATATCACCTTACTTACATAGAGTGTTGACATGCTAGCCCTTGCTAATTTACAGGTTATATAACTATGAAGAACAATAATGTATATATTTGGTCATTAATAAAAAATTGAAGAAATTAATGTTTTAACATGAGATGCAGATTAAAGAAGTGATACTCATCCAAAGGGAGATGTGAATTTGTGTACCAAATTTTGTGATATTTCCTGAAAAACTTGTTGAGACATTTCACCTAATACCATACATATCTCAGATGTACATGTAGATTTTGGGGGTGAATACAGGGGATAATTAATTAATGACTATAATGTTAGACATAGATGCAAGTATGCTAATGCATTCAGAAAAGGCACTAATTTGAGACTCAAATTAAGTGTTTGAAGTGAAAATATTGGGGAGTAGGATCTCCACACCTCACGATTAATGCATTACTTACACTTGTCGCAGACTCAGGGTGACACTAACATGAAAGTCAGTAAATCACTAAAGTCAGTGAGGTCCCTACTATAGGACTGCAAAAGATTTCATTCCAATCTATCCACTTGTTGTTGGGATGTTTCAGTCTAAATCAAAGTGTTGAACTGACCGACCAACATTTCTATCCTTTGAGCCACACGGCTGCTGCTGAAAATCCATCAAATCCAATAAAAAGCTACGTATTGTCAGATATCTGGCATTATTCTTGATAGTGTCCACCTGAACAGCATGAGTGATACAGCAGTATCTGCAGATCCCAATGACTTTGGATGAGAGCAGCATCAGCTCGGCTTTTTTTTTTTTTTTTTTTTTTTCCCACTCTCTCCTCTCTGCTGGGCCTCCACTTCAAACCGTGTTTTGGCTGGATGTAAAAATAGACCTCCTCCGTCTTTCTCCTCAGCATCAATACGGAATGCAACGTGGATGATTTTTCATAGGTTTGATATGCAAAACCGCGCTCGCAGGCGATGAAACATGATCCGCTGTACAGGAATGGATCCTGTCACCTGCAAGTGTTTGCCGTGGGAATCAAAAGACTGAAAAGTACAGTGTTTCCCCACATGTTCTCTCTTATCAAGTTTAACTGCTTCTCTGATACACCCAAAACGTTTACTATCAAAAAAACCTCATGAGGCCTTACAGACGAGCAAGATATAAATTTTTATTTTTTACATATTCCGCAAATGCTTGTTTCCAGCTGCTTTTCACTTCAGTCTCTTCAGTGTATTCTCAAAGCAGAAAGATCTTCAACGCCCAAGGGATCTGATCTTGTTTCAAGAAAGCTACAAGTGGAGTTAAAAGGAGCAGCTCAGTCCTCCTTACAAATCTGTTATCATCTTTAACCTACAATGGCCTTTTTACTGAGGATGCATCTGAATAAAGAAGCTCTTCGGCTCTCTGAAAATTTAATATGTGATCGTTTGTCACAATGACAACAATCAATACACTTTATTTGGAAAGCTTGTTCCAATGTGTGATTATGAGAGATCCTCTAATCTATGACCATTCTGATACTGTATGTGTGGACGTCTCACTGGATGTGTTTCCTTTAATTATGAACAGATTATCCATTATAAGATTGTCTTTGGAAAAACTTTCTCTTTGTTAAACAGTGGCCTCATGATTGGCCCTATTTGTTTTGCATTTAACTGAGCAAGACTAATAGGAACTGAAAGCCATTTAAAATATTTACATACGGAGCTTTTTCTTTAAAGTGTTCAACAGCGAGGGTACATTTAATTAAAAAAAAGGCTACTCCGAAGTTCTGGCGCCCACTAAGGTACCCGTTATCTCTGATAGTGGAACACTCAAAACCAATTCTTCAGAAGATCTAAGAGGTGTGAAGGTTGAGTAGGGGCAGAGAAGTTCTGAAATGTACCCAGGTGCAAATAAAAGAATCTTAAAATAAATCCAGTGCAGGAATGCTAGTGTTGCAGTAATGCCTTTCCAATTATTTTTTTTTACCTGTTGGGGGTCTTGCAGCAGCTGCATATGAGACAATGAGAACTAGTCGATACCCAGGTGTACTGAGGTATAATAACCCGGCCTTGAGGAGATTGATTAGACGGCAACAGTCTTTATGTTGCTGAGAGAGCGGGTTGATATCAGTTGAGGATAGCACCTCTTCATCACAGAGTTAATCTGTTAAATTAAAGGGCATGGACATAAAGGTCAATGGCTCTAAATGCCTAGTTTGTACCAATTATGGTGTTGGGATGGATCTTTATTTACCAGTCTATATTCTAACCCTAATCTACGAGTTCTGAGTCGTGATTAAAAACGAAATCAGGATTACAAGCAGCTGAAATTGGTTTCCTCCATACTGTGGCTGAGTTCAAGATTAGACATAAGGTGAAGAGTTTGGAAATTCGAAAGAAGCTCAGAGTAAAGTTCCTGCTCCTTCATATCAAAAGGAGCGAGCTGAGGGGGTTCGGCCATCTGATCGGAGGCCTCTTGGGGTATTTTCTCTGAAGGTTTCCTGGGTCTTCCCAGCTGGGAGAGATTAAATGTCCCATCTGGCCTGGGAATGATTTGGGATTCTCCGAGAAGAGCTGGAGAGCCATCGTGTCATCATTACATTACTTGCACACGTTGCACTGCTATTTAAAGGACTTTCATTTCCTCATTCACTGTATATTGTTAATGACAACATGGTCTTCATCGGCACATCTTTATCGTGATCAAGGAACACGAGATGTTTAATCTTCCAATTCTTTTTTAACCGATTCTCACTATGTTGTTTTAACCATTTGATGCATAACATGGGTGAAAACTGACCCGTATTCAATGGAAAATGGGTATCTCTTGACACATGTTGTGCATCAAAGGGTTAAAAGCTGAGGTTAAAACTTTATTCCTGGTTATGAAAACTCATATCTTCGTACATAGAATCAATAAAGCATGAGAAGTACAAAAAAAATGATTGTAGATTGGACAGTTATTATTACCAATGTTTGTTTCACAGATTTACAACCGATCTATAACATAGGCGACAAGAAGTTTTCACTACTACGATTATCAGATATGTCGGATGTTCAAACTTCTTTTGATTGTTGAGACAACGATAAGCCAATGTGCCACATTTCCTCAAGTTACAGTTTTTGTTTCGTGGTAACAGCAGGGCATCGATGCTTGTGTTTTTGTGACTAACATGCTCTGCTGGGCTCCCACATCCCCCATGCTGTTACACGCTGTGGGTGCAATATTACAGTATACAGCCACCTGGACCCCAACACCCACCAGCAAAAACATAATTGTGTCTGGGAGTACACACTCACACACACTCATGCTGGACAGATGGCTGTCATAAATGGCTGTATCTGTTAGCAAGTTGAAAGCAATCCTTGGCAATGCGTCCCTTTCCCACACCCACCGACCCACATACATCACATTTCATCTCATTGGCTGACAGCACATTCACACACACACTCACACACATGCAAACATACGATGAGAACCGAAAGTCTGCGCGCACAATGAAAACCATTATATGGGAATTCAGAAAGTTTGAGGATTCAAAAACATTTTAAAAAGTTCTGAAATGTAAAATGCTCAGAAATATTTCAAATTCGGGTCTTTTTCTTGGTCAGCATTCAAAAGCAAGCAATTTTGTGGCATTGGCCATGTTAACTCAGTCGTACAAAAAAGCCAAAATGCCTTGAGTTGCATGCTTTAAAGTGAATTGCGTGTACAGATTACACTCTTTAGAGACTTATTCAAGCTAATAAATTACAACTACGTCTCAAGTTTCCCGCAGAACATTGCAAGCAGCGGTGTAATGGTGGAATAACAGATTTAGGTTAGTTATGAAACTGTTATTGTAGAAATAGGGGCTTTCTCAAAATCAAGTCTTCGCCACACTGAAGGCTTCTGAGCGGACAGTGCTTGGCATCCTAAAACACTTTGTGCAAACTGCATCACCCCACACCGTCCCAAGATCAATACGTCAAGCTTTGTTCCAGCAGAGACACAAAAACAAGTTCTTCACAGATACAGAATTTGCCAAATAAAGAACAACGAAAGTCCTGTCAGAAGAAAGCTGTCTAGTAGTAGTGGTCTCAGAAGACGAGTAGTGTCTCTAAGGCAGCTCAGGAGGGAAAACAAGGCCCAGAGCTCGAGGTGGGCTCAGACACAGCAGCATTTCTCAGTGGAAGACTGGAAAAAAGTCATTTTTACTGACAAATCCAGCTTTGAGATTTAGTGCAGTACTAGAAGACTGCACAAAAGGAGACAAGCAAGCGAGAGAATGGTGCTGAAGTGTATAAAGCCGATATTGAAAGTATTAACACCAGTTGACCATTCATTAAGCAGCACTATTCCCCTGAAAGCAATCGTCAAATCTCAGCAGAGAAGCTGTAACGAGGAATAGCAGGTCTGTTTACGTCTCTCTCTGCATCTTAATGAGCTGTTAAATCTGTTTTTTAGGCTTTCAGAAACCAAAGAACACAAGAGCAACAGTACAAGAAATGGTTTAAAGAGAGTGTTTATCTCATCTGAAAGAAGCAGCTAACTATAGCACATCCAATTAGCTACATCACTTACCGAGTACAATAGTAACCCAGACCAAGGAGTATTGGGTTTTGTAATGTTACAGGAAGCATTTAAAAACACCTATTCAATAGCATTTATGATGCTTTGTGGAAACTACTCCTAATGCTGAGTCTGCATCAGGACCGAATACATAGTCAGTCAGACCTAATCCATACTTCGTGTTATGAATACAATATGTCAAAAAGTACATTTTGTGCTTTGAAATAAAGTTTTTATTGATCAGTTAATTGTAAGAGCTGCTTCATCATTCACATTGATCTTGTCCCCATATGAATGATGGGGCTTTAATGTGACTTATATCCCTATTTTTGACATTGTTGTCATGGTGACATTAACTCCAGGAAAGAGTGTCGGGCGTTACAGCTGCTGAGTTCACGCAATAACTCTACAGAGAATTTGCTATCAGCTTCTAAATCACACATATACAGTACAGTGTTTCTCATTTTTGTTGTGCGCAATTTCTGAATATGTCTGAATATGTCTGAGTCACAAATAAATGCAAACCAACTGTGTGCATTGTGGTTTCACACTGGCCAAGTTACAAAGAGATGTGGCATTTGTGGTGTATTCAACTGAAAGCTACTGAGTGCAGGCAAACTAGACTTGAACGTCGCAGTGTTGACCTTCTCAAACTTCAATGTAAGTTGCTTAAAAGCTACAAATGACTGAGTGTTATTTTCATCTGTCTATCTATTATCTACACATCACTTTATCCTCATTAGGGCTGCAGAGGGGACTGGAGCCTATCCCAGTTGACTTTGGGCATATAGTCACCAGTATATCACAGGGCTACACATAGAGGCAATTTTGAATCACTGGTTAACCTCAGCATGTTTTTGGACACCTTAGTACCCTGTGAAAACTTCGCATACGCAGTGAGAACATGCAAACAACACGCAGAAAGATAACAGGCTCACGCTGAAACACAAACTGGGCATCTTCTATTCTACAATTGTTTTAGACTTCTAATCTTGAACAAAATCAGATGTGGACCTTTAAGCATTACGGTAAGTTTAAAAACCCTTGGTGGAAACTGGAGAGCCGCTCTGTCCAGCTCTTTATTAGATTTGTAGAAGTTTATACTCCAACAACCAAAGCTCAACTCCTCAGCGAACACAGCTAGTTACTTGTCATCGTACAAGCCTTTTGTCTTGTAGCATTAAAGTAAAATCAAGCATCCGCTGTTTCATGCAGGTCAAGTGGTGAATTTGGGGCTGGCATCCTTTAATCGGTTGTGTGCCATCCAAGAATGACAGGTTTAGTGACAGTAACTAAAACAATTAAACCAGGGATGGCACACAATTTAGAAAATTATTAATGTCTGTTATTTCAGCAAATTGCACTCATTTTCCCTTGAAAAAACTACGAATATGCAAATAGAGGCAATGGTTTAGGTGTTAAAAGTGCAATGTTAGACATCTCAAGCTAAAGGATAGAGTGATAAACGACATCTAGAAGGAAAAATACATAGTATGTTTACATCCAACATAAATACAAGTAAAAATAGAATACATATTTATTGTCAATACATTACAACAAAATTAGGCAGCAATCTTGTCAGTACATTCACAGAATCAAACAACATTTTAAAGTACAGCAGGAGATGTGATTTACAAGCATCTTAAGTGTAAAGATCCCTTATTTGGCGTCTTAAGAGCTACAAATACAGTAGTGTGACTGATGATGCACTTCTGGATGTTGCACATGTATAGAATAGGATGACTTAAAGTCATGCAATAATTACATACAAGGTTTAGTTGCGACAGACTGGCGACCTGTCCAGGGTGACCCCTGCCTTCGGTTTGGTTTGGTTGCATGCAAACATGTATTATTTCAGTAACTAAATACAAGGTGCACAAGGCAGCAGGTGCAAATGTGTATCAAGATACCAATTCTATGACATTAACTTGAAGCTGTTTTCACTTGTTTTGCCATTTGCTATTATTCCTCGCCATATTAAATAACATGTTCAAAGTCCAGCTTTAGCTCTGCGCAAACATGCAATCTTTTGTTCTCTCTGCTTCGTCATCTGTCTTACTCATTTCTGCAGAACCACAGGCTGGCAATCGCCTGAGCAGCTCCGGGCTAAGTGCTGTTTGCTCTTTTTCTGGTTGGTGTTATGCTGTTCTAACAGCCGGTTGGTCTGTGGGTGTTGGTGTGAGGAGCAGTCTGTGCTTTGCTGAGTGTAAATGCTACACCTACATCCTCTAATCCACACACACACAAAAAAGAAATGGCGTATAAAAATTCACCAGAGTGAAGGGTGAACTGATAATTTCTGCTTTTCTGATGTGTTTGGTCCTCGGTGCATTTAAAAAAAGAAAAAGAAAAAGTCACAAGAGGTGTGATTACCACGGTTGTGTGTTGACGCGGACTAATAACATAAAAGCATGCTGACACGTTTAACTACAGCCTCTGACACCTGCGACGCCGTTCGTCGCAATCGACCTGATGAGCTGGAATAACATGCTGTAGCTGCTAATGCTCAGATGGAGGTGAAAGTAAGCAGTTATCTCTGGGAAAAACCTTGCTGCAGGAAGAGCGTGAGTCGGTATCCATAAATGAATAAAAGCAGAATTTCTTTAAAAATGGATTTCACTCTGCTTACATTATGGAGATTATTATTCCACATGAGATCACAGTGAATATGTACAGAATGTGGTGTTGGAACATGTGTGCATGTGTTGATGTGTGAATGTAGAAGGACATGTGATCAGCTGGCCTTAATTATCTTTTTCATTTCATGTTTTTTTCCAATATAACAACCTCATATTGCTGCTCTTGATTTTATTTAACTGAAATTAGGTGGAGAGACGCACTGAGGTCAGCGCATCAGTTAATTAAATTTAGGCGGCAATCAAGATCAGGGGTTTCCGTCATTATCTGATTAGCAATTTCTTATTTTGATGAGCTCATATGCTAGCAATGAAAATTTAAAAAACACTAAATACAACAGATCATTTCCATTTGTATTTGTTTTTGTTGGAATCAAAGCGTCAAAAAGGAAAAACAAAAGGCGATTTTTAGCTCTTATTGCGTGTTGGTTGGGAAATATAGAATGGCTTTGGCTTGTCAGCAAAACCAGAAGCAGGAAGACTGATCAGGAAAGATAAGTCAACAGAATTACAAATCACAGCAGGATATGAAGCAGCAAAGATTTACAGCTTGGGGAAGCGCTATCAGACAAACTGTCTCTGCATAGATGTATCATTTACAGGCCTTTGTGCTGCCGAAACAATAGGGCAGCATAAATGGAGATGATGAGGCATGTGTTGTGCTTGTTTCAGTGTTTTTCATGCAGGATGGTTTCATGAAAAAAAACACAATTTTACACTTAGTGCTCTATTGTTTGGTACGATCTCATAACCTTTTGTCGACATGTAAAAAAGAGAAATATGTAGTGCTAATTTAACCCCCAACCCCAAGCAGTTTCAGGGTGTTTTATTTTTTTGGCCTTGTCACATTTTCACTCACCATGGGCTCATTTTTACTGCAATATAAAGTCCTGCACCTCTATGGAAACAGCACAACTATAGCTCAAGTAGAGAGAGCTCAGAAATTTATTTTATGCGATATAACAAAAAGCTTTAATACAATAAATCATGAAAATTAAAAGAAAGAAATAATAAATGTTGTATTTTTACAGTATTTGTTTAAGAAAAATTGAAAATATCTACATGTATAACTTCTTTATGTAAGCATAAGCATTCACAAGCATTACCAACACTGGAAAGCGATATTTTACTGCTTACATTTTTAATTTGTTTCTATACTTTTCTCTTATCTGCATAGTGTATACACTGTCCACAGTTCAGCCGAGTCATTTCTCAGTTTTTTCAATGTGATTGTTGGCCACAGCTGACTTCAGTCATATTTTTTCAGCTGCTCAGAGGAGTGCAGATTTTTTTTGCTTTTTCACAGTATCTGGTACAAATAGTTTAGATTTTAAATAAGATATGTAGAAGTAATTTAGATGAAAAATGACGATTTAAATTAGATTTTGGTTCAGTTAATTTTACCGATAGAATTACATATGACAAGTGAGTGGTTCAATGACTCTTGAAAAGTTAAAAATTTGACACATTATTTGTTTTTTACAGTTTCCAGCTCTGATAAATAGCAAAATTTTGGGCTATTTTTTCAAAATTTTGGGGATCAGATGGTTGGCAAACATTGTAAATTCAGGACATCACAGACGAGTAGTTCAGTGATCAATAGAAAGTTGAAAATCTGACAATTTTTCAGTCTTCACAGTTTCTAGCTCTGCAAAAATGGCCAAAATCACACAATTTATCAACCCTACCAGCAGGTTTTGGGGTTCAAATGGTTAACAAACAACAGAAAAATTCAGGACATCACAGATGAGTACTTCAATAACCAACAGAAAGTTGAATATCAGACTGTTTTCTGTCTTTACAGTTTAGAGCAGTGATAAATTGTGCAATTTTTGTTATTTTTTCAAACCTACCTGCAGATTTCCGGGTTCAGATGGTTAACAAACAATAGAAAAATTCAGAACATCACAGATGAGTACTTGAATAACCAACAAAAAGTTGCGAATCTGACAATTTTATTGTTTTTACTATTTCTAGCTCCGATAAATTGTGTAACTTTGACTATTTTTTCAAAGCTACTAGGCTTTCAGGTTCAGACTGTTGACAAACAATGTAAATGTAAATTCAGCACTTATTCTGCACCATTAAAGTCAAAAGTCTTTTAGTAACACTCAACTGGAAGCTGCATCGACTCCACCAGTAAACAAACAGCGCACAAGTCACTACTTGTCAATAGCACGTAATTGTAGTAGAAAAGTCAACATTCATTAACAGCAGCAGATTTGCCGCACATGCGTGTTCAACATTTCCGACATCAAATGCTCTTGAAACACTGAGGTCAAAAGCAGGAGGAAAGGGGAGTTTAAATTAATGTGACACAGCTGAAAAACCCTGGAAAATAATAACGTGTGTTTTCACTGTGTGTGTGTGTGTGTGTGTGTGTGAGTGTGTGTAGTTGCATTAAGGCGTAGATGAAAGCCGGCGGAGGGAAGGTCTGTGCCTCCTGGCTCAGTGGGAGACACACCAGGCTTTAGTCTGATAACAGTCTGACAGTGAAGGTGAGGGGGGTCTGTGAACTGCTGCTCCGCTCACCGGTGCAGCTCTGAGATATCCACAAGACAGCGAACGCAACACACACACACAGCGAGGCAACTATTTCAGGCGAACAGCAAAAACACAAAGATATGTAAACACAGGATGGAAGGAAGAGGGGGCAGGTAGGTAAAACAAGAAGAAGGAAAACAGAGGCAGAGATTATGAAACCGACGTGCAGTGAGAGGCGGCAGGAGAGAGAGAGAGAGAGAGAGAAAGAGAGAGAGAGAGCTTTGGACAGATCTGCTGCAAAGACAGAAAAACAAACACAGCTTCATTCTGCCTCCCACATCAAAAAGCCTTCTCTTCCAAATGTCAGGGCAGCTGGATATCAGGGGGTGCCCTCATGGTTTTCATTTTGCTGTCCTCAAACCTTGACTGTGAGGCGTCTTCTGCAACCAGAGCACGCACCGCAGGCTTTTATGCTTCATATTTTCAATATGCCGCAGCCACTGGGCAACAGGGGCGATAACCAGTCCTCTGGTGGCTCATTGATGGCTCTGATATTAGGTGAGGAACGTGGAGGAATACACAGCAGCTGTGATTGTAATGTGTCACATCCAGAAGTGTGTGTTTAATCCAGACACCCAAGCCTGCCTCTGTTTCCATCACTGCACATTGCTCAGAGGGAGGAGGAAATAGAGTGTGTCCAACATGTTGGATCACAGTGTTATTCCTGTGCTTGTGTGCAGTGTATATTTTTTAAAAAATGACATTGTTGCTGCATCCTCCCCTCTACTTAAATACACTTCAACCTCACAGATGTAGATGACAGTTCAACCTTTAATCCAGGAGATGAAAAAGCAGCAATTCAAGCTCTTTTCTTCTTTCAAACATTGCCTTTATTAGAGCTTCATACTTCAACACAATTGCCTCTCTCTCTCTACCTCCCTCTATCTCCCTCTCTCATCTTCCGGCCTGACAGACAGAGCCGAGTCCCGGCGGATATTCTTTTCTCCTACGACTGTCACAAACCATGACATAACCTTTAAAGAAGCCCTTTGGCTCGCTTTCTTACATCAGTCTCCTCTATTTCTGTGCACCACTGTTCCATGATTGCGACAATTTGTCATCGAGTGCTCGGCCGAATCTATTATTAACCAAACATGACACATAGCACTCTGAATGAGGACCGAATCAATAAGGAGAGTGCAGCTCGGTACAGAGCACCTTCATATCACAGTGGTTATTAAACGATCAGCAGGGATGAGAGTTTGATTCAGGCAATCAAAGGAAATCCGCACATGCATTTCTGTGTAGCCAGTGAGTACTTTACTGTATGGAACACTGAAGATTACAGGGGTTGCTTTGGTAAAAGTCTATTATATTGTATATTAAATAATAACATGGTGCTGCACATAGAGAGCACCAGCAGGTTTAGTGTGTATGTTCTTATGCAATGCCTACGGTGTAAAATAAATAAATACAGAAACACATTTTTGTAAAAAATAAAAAATAAAAAATCAGTTTTCTTTTTTAAAATTAAAAACAAAATTGCATTATCTGTAAATTAAAACCTGATAGTTATATCAAATATGCCAATAATGCCAAATTGTGATTATGTTTACTTTTTAAAAGTTTTTTCTTTTTTCTTTTTTTTTTTTACAGAATATCTACCATAATATTAAGACATTATTTTCCCTGCTTTCTTAAATAGTATGCAAATTTATGTTATATGACAATGTTATTGTGAAATAAATATGTATTAATTTGGTATTTATTTATGAAAAATGAAGGTAAATTTAATTATTCTTACATTGATCAAAGCTTTTACAATGAAAGTTGACCATTTTGGATTCAAATTAAACATTATTTTCATTTCATTCACAGTAAATATTACAAATTTTCATATTAACTTTAATAAATTACACAAAAGTATTGTGAAATCAGAAGGAGATTCTAATTTATTTGTCTTCCAATATAAATACTACTATTTAAAAAAGTCTTGAGCATGTGTTAACACTTTGAGGGTGTTTGATTGTCACAATTCAGACCAAATCTGTAAAATGAAACAGTTTCACTGCAGAATTTTTTTATCTATCAGTCTTTTGACGGTGCTCTATTGTAATAATTTAGGCCAAATCTGTAAAATAAAACAGTTTTAGCTGCTGAACGTTTTTGTCTATGAGTTTATTCAAGGTGTTTTAATGTAATATTTAGAAAAAGCACGCAGTTTATCCACAAAACATACAATGAAAATGTCTGCAAATGTATTGTTTTTGCACTTTATTACCTCCGCCAAGGAGGTTATGTGACACCCCATGTTTGTGTGTCCGTCTGTCTGTCTGTCTGTCTGTTAGCAAGATAACTCAAAAACGCCTGGGCAGATTCACATGAAATTTGGAGGAGATGTAGACTATGGTAAGAGGAAGAGCTGATTTAATTTTGGTGGCAATCCGGAAAGGATCCTGGATTCTGGATCACTTTGAATTTTTTATGTGGTCCAAAATAGGACAGAAACATCATAGGTTAGTATGTCGTCCAACAAATTGGAGCAAGGTGTCCAGATAGCTCAAATGGTTAAGAAGGTGATTCATAAACAGAACTGTGTCAGAGATGCAGGTTTGATTCCAGCTCATTACCTTTACTGCATGGGTTTCCTGTTTTCCTCTCTATCCTTGGCGGAGGTCTGCACTCTCTGAGTGCTTTTCTAGTTTGGATTAGGATCATTTACACTCACTGCTGTTATTTGATTGTTTTTTTTACCATGTTGCTTTTTACAGTGTATGTAAAGAATGACTGCCAACTTTTAGACACACATTGATATATTGAGTGACCTAATAACAACAGTTCATCCGAAACACGTTCACTTACACACTGTAGGTCATAAAACCGCATATTCTACCTAATTTTAGAACTATGGTCTGTAGTAGCGTGTTAGCAGGATTTGTAGTAAACCATGCAAAGTTGTATTTACTTAAGGTCAGCAGTCACAAGCTGACAGAGCTGCGAGGCATCACACTCGGTGATTCACCTTCATGCTGCAGCCGTATAATGTGACTGCGTATGAAGGCGGCACACGCTGTGGAGGCATCTGACATCAAGACCTGTATTCCTTGCCCTCTCGCCTGGGGCCCAGTCATGGCGCTTTTTTGAAGATACATGCCTGTTCGCAGCGCACATACATGTACGAATGCACACACACCAAAATATGATCTATGTATCTTTGATCTCAGCGCTGGCTGCATACATTACCGGGGTGGAACGCCGGTAAAGGCACCTTGGAGGAGGAGAAAGCTGGAAAATTATGAATTCTCCGCCAATTCTCTGGAGAGCGTTAAGGCTTTTTTATACATGAGGCAGGATCGGGGGGTGGGTTGGATTCATCGTATTTCTTCAGCAAATGATGTATTTTTACAATGGAAACAAAATGCTAACATTTACATAGCAGTAATTCCAGTCGAATATCGGTGTTATTTTGTCATAAAATGGTTTGTAAGTGCAGAAATAGATGCGGTTTGACACAGAATCTTATGAAAAGCTGATTTTCCAGGCTTGTTTCTGAGCTCACACTAGTTTTGTGCGAGAAGACAGCTCACACGGCTGCCTGAGTAGGAACTTAGGGGGGTCCACACACATATATAAGGTAAAACACATGCAGGCAAACAAACACCCGGCTGCCACAGCAGGAAGTAACACTCCCTGTTAGTGTAGAAATCAGAATCAATACAGTAACTGGAGGAGGGAAAACACACGGAGGAGAAACAGACACTGTAAGACGAAAACAGACAGGCAACGCTATAGATTTAAGCAAGCAGTTAAAAGGCAGAAATAGACCCAAAATAATCTGACGTACACAAAACTGAGCTCTTCTGCAGGGGAGTCACGCTGACTCGGTGCCAGCTCAGTTTTATGGAGTTTCCTTGAGCTGATAGCAGCCAGACAGCCAACAAAGTATCCAGGTGGGAACAGACAAAAGCTTCCTCAGCCAGCTGTTTACTCCCCAACAAAAAGCTTCTGTTATTCAGCCTAAAAACCCGACATGTACAGTAGGAGCCTGTAGACCAAACAAAACGAGCATGAGCTTGGATTTTTTTTTTTTATCGTCTAACAAGATCCTGACTTGGAAGCGAGACAAGAAGGATAAAGGAGAACAACTGAATGCTGTTTTCACATTAACCATCATTTATTTAACCAAGTCTGGCTACAGTATTTTAACTTTAAGTGCAGTTTTATTGGATGGTGATAAAAAGGGAAGTTAAAATGCAAACTGAGAAAACCAATGGCAGGTTTTTAAAAAACACAAAATGACAAGCAAATGATTGCATCTAAAAAGAGCACTAAACAAAATATAAACAGCCTCTACTGGACAATCTCAGCAGCACAAAAACAACACTGCACTGAAACTAAGACTTGTTAGTAGCAAAAATGTAGCATGCTGTACAGGAAATGCAAAAAAAAAAAACCCAGCTAAATCTGCAGAATGGCAAAAAACCTCCAGCATGGATAGGTCCAGTCTACCTCACCCGTATCCCACAATGCAATGCACTAGAATGTCAACAGCAACAGTGGAAATTGAGAACAGCAACATCTCCGTGCTAACTTAATTACACTTTCCTTTTATGCTAACCTTATCATTGCAACCTACAGTATTCCATTAATGAAATGACACAGGAACCATGATGTTATTTTTTGATGTATTTTATTGAAATTATGTAGGTATTGAACAGGAGAAACTGTTCATAATATGACTAAAGAAGCTTGTAATTTAAAGCAAAACAATCCAAAAATACAATCAGTCAACAAGTTTGTTGAAATGGTTCCCAGTTGGATTGAAACAAAGAAAAAAAATCACGCTTCGAAAGCAACAGAAATACCTGGACAACAAGTTTAAACTCGAGCTATGTGGTCAGTGAATTCCAGTCATCAAACTAGCATTACTCTGGCAAATCTTTGGTCAAATGATTGAATCCACAATTTTAACCTTCCTGGATTTTTAATGCATAGTGGGATGCTACACATGATCTGTGCTATGCTTTACTTCAGAGCTTTAAAAACAGAAACTGGCAAAGTCAGCCTTATCATACTGCAAAATAAGATAATTAAATCTTATTTTCATGCTGCATATTACTTTAGGATATAGTACGTACAATGCATTCCATACTGCATACTATATGCTACTAAATTGTTGTTTGACGCAGTTATTAGATGAGATTACTAGACCAATACCAAACCAACCAGAGCTGGGTTCAGGTTTCTGCTCCAGTGAAGTGACCTTGAGATGAAGAAATCCAGTCCGTGAACCGGAAACAAAGTCTTTAGGCAAGTCTGGCCACTCTGCAGCTGTCTTGGTGACGCCTCCAGACAGTTATTTTGGGCTAACGAGACCGGGCCCCTCTCTGAATGGGTGCAGAGGGACACATAACTGCAAATTCCAACAGTCACTAAGACATAAAAACGGCCATCTGCATTTAGAATCACCAATCAAATATGACAAAAGGTGCTTTAAAAGTCTGGTGACTTCACAAAAAAAGAGTGTGCACATTTTCACGACACCGCAATGAGCACTATGTTTCCTGGTTCCGCTGTTATAAAGCTAGTAATTGGAGCAACCCATATAGACAATAAAATACAGGATGTTATTAACAAAATATCCTCAGATGGAGAAAAGGGAAACAGCAGTCACAAAGTTTCTGCCAGACTGCAATGGCACCAATTAACCTGTGTTTTGATATCTATACATACAGTAGGAGGTAATTGTGTGGAAAAACATGCACACTTGCTGTTTGAGCTCCCAGAGTGTGCTTGTTTTGTGTTTGCAGCTGAGGGTTGCAGTATTTGTGATGGTTTTGGGACTCAGGGGCCCCAGTGCCCTGCTTCTGCCCACGGCCTCACTGATGTGCTCAGCTACTGATCTAAACTCTGTTCCTCCACACTCACAACCACACACATGCATCGGAATAACAGACTATATATCTCTCTCGGCGGGTCAGAAAACCACACAGAGAGCATAGAGAGAAAATAGCAAGACAAGGAGAGAGAAGGTGGAAAGCAATGCTGTTACCAGGGATCACAATATGCTGAGATACTGTCACTGTTTTGGTTTGCGGTTTCCACATTTGCACCTTCTTTGCTACTAAATGTGACTTGAACTGACTACAGCTGTCCCCCAAATGAAGTACAACGTAATTCATTACCTTTAAGAAAACAGCTCATCTGTAATTGAACATGTTCTACTCCTGCTTTTCAGGGTTTTCTACTTCTCTGCCACTCTTTCCTTTGTCTCTGCCTCTTTGAATTACACAGAGCCCATTGGCCTCACAGCTCCACTGAACACACAGTGGTAATAATTCACAGTCAATCTGTGCACTGGACCGCCACAGACTCATTTAAATACTGCCCACAGCCATTACTGTATTTCTCTGTCTCTATCATTATCCCTACCTTTTGCCCTGTTTTACTCACTTGACCTCCCAATCCTTCCTTTCATGATCACTTCTACTTTTTTTTGTCTCATTTGTGTATTCATCGCATCACTCCTTCATCCCGCTCGTAATTATTCAATCCTCACATCTTTCATTTCAGCTCTCAAACGCTTTTATTTATCTCCTCACCCCATCCTCAGAGCTCAGGGGTGACTTACCAGGATGCCAAGGAGCTCTGATTTGCTTATCTTTGTTTGTGGCCCCTGGCAGTAAAGTTAGAGTTCAGACAGAGAGCACAGCGAGGGTAGTGTCGATGTAAATTAGCAGCTATACGCCATCAAGATTCTTGGATACGCTGAATACTGAATGAACGAGTACAGAGTGACATGTTTAATACATGTGCAGACTGGCATGTTTTGTATGCTTTGCAGACCTTCTGTGTAGCGTACAGGGCCCTGCTGTTTTCATTACAGTAGAAAGACATTTAAATGTTCCGAACAGATTCCATCCATCAGTGATCATGTATATGTTTTAGCTGCATATTGTTTTGGCCAAATGAAACAAAACAACTAATGCTTCATTAGTATGCATATTGTATCTGTTGTAATGCCAAAGAAACAGTGGTTTAACACATTTATGAAATAGTTTTATGAGAATGTACTGTATTATTTTACAGTCACATGTTATTAAAAAAAAATCATTCTCCCAAGTTCCCTATTGGCCACAAAAGCTGCCTCAACTTGTTTAAACAATCAAAGTTTAGCACATATATAAAACATATTCAACTAGAGTATGCAGAATATTGTATTGCAGCTATATTGCACTCAGTAATTCTCAAAAGAATAAAACTGGTATGCATTTCTTCTTGATGTTGCATTTCTGACTGGTGAATTTGTCTGTAGGCTAGAAAATATTTCTTTGTTCTATGACTGCGCAGGGACGACACAAAACTCATTCATGTTTCAGGTTGTATTGCTTCTCTGTGCAAAAAGAAAAATGTATTGCAGGATCACAGGACAAAACTGACCCAGAGTGCAACATATATTATCAATAGCAGCCTCACTCACTCCTGATTCATAAACCTGTGTTTTAGTTCTAATAGAAAGACGAGTGCGGCTCCCAGTACATCGCAGGTGTCCACGTGCACAGGTTACGAAGCAGGTGAGTGATGGAACCGGAGCATCGATGAGGGATGAAACCAGGGAGGAGTGATAATCATCTCCAGCTGCTGCCCAACATCTCTCCCCATTTGTTTCATCCTGAATCCCTGCTCTCTCTCCCTTTCCATCCTCATTTCCCCCACCTCCTTTCTGTTCTTCCCTTTCTACTCTGGTGTTATAATCTTCCACACAGCTGCAGGCAGATCTAGCTCAGGGCGCCCAGGGGCTCGGTTTATCTCAGGTTTCAGACTCCTCGTGCAGGCAGGTCGGGGGTAGAAGAAGAATCTCCCCACCGCAGGTCCACCGGAGGTTCTCATGGCTTCACAGCGACCCGTCCTGCAGTGCACAGCTGGAGCTGACCTACAGAATAGAAAACAACTCCACCGGATGAAGGATAGGTATAGTATTATGGATCTATAAAACTATTTGCGGAAGGGGACTTTATATAAGGCAGCGTCTGTCCGACATTTGAGCCAATGATACTTTGGGAGATGTTGGTTCCAGGCTTGAAAAAGAGGCTTAATGCCGTTTTGAAGACATGATCTTTCCTCCAATTGCAGTCCAGGACTCTATAAAGAGAACTTGTGGGAACATATTTCATTCTCTCTCCTCGAAACTCATCATTGCGGTTACATAAGGCGTCATAACCAACACCACACTTCCCCCTCTTTATGGCTACAGGGTTGCCAAGCAACTCCAAGAACATCCGACTGCCTGCATCCCTGCAACCTTTTTGTGGCTCACATTCACACAACGCCGATCCTTTTAATCACCTGTTCTCCTCTCTATAAGCGCTTCAGAGGTAAATGAGGAAGCTCGGCTAGGTTATCTGTGTTTACTTTGAGCAAACGATGATGCCAAATACGGGAAGTCTGAAATGAGAACAGAAACTTCGCCGGACACCAGATGACAGCGTGGAGTTTCCCAACTAACTTCCTGGACACAGGACTGTTGAAGGGACTTGGACTCATATCTCAGTTTGCGTCCTCTTTGAAGTCCCCCTTTGCAGCCATATGTCCTTTTCATTGCCAGCATTTCTTTGCATGCCAACAAGTTGAAGTCAAGGTTTGATCTCCATTGTTTATCATTCAGTTCCTGTAACCCGGCGTTGTTTGTGATTAGAAAACGGGTGAGACCAGAAGAGGAAAAAGATAAAACAGACCGAAACATTGCGCAACATCATCTTGTTGAATGTGCAGAATTTGCAGGAAAGGTTTAAGTTCCCATGCAGCGTCTGGACTCTTTTAGTCACACAGACGTGACTTCAACAAATATAGATTTTTCCTGATGAATGTCAAAGTGCTGTGAATCAGAAACACCATGATCAAAAGGCATTCACTAAAATTAATGGATTACAGTTGGAGATAGATTCTCCTGCAATCTACTATAGAAAAATCAAAGCAGCAAAAGGCAATATGCGCTGACTTTTAGTCCCTATTATTGGACTAAAAGTATGGCTAAGTAAGCAAGAGCAACCCTATAAGTCCTCTATTATGGGATTCATTGGGTTCTTCTCCCAGTAACACTCAATCCTTCATTTCCCATGATTTAAAGTTTTCATTACAGCCTTTCAGCCCTGCAAATGACCATATCATTCCAGCTCCATGCTCCCAGAGGACTGCATGACGAAACCAGTTTGACATATTCAGGTTCGACAAAAACTAAAATCTCAGTCAGATTAACAGGTACCACAATGGAGGCTGTCTTTGTTAACTCCACTTCAAACTCTGTGCGTGTTCGAACAAAAGTGCAATTATTTGACTCTTTTTCTGCTCAAAATGAAATGATCACGTGCAGCTGCTTCAGTCACAGGTTGTTTTCACGGACAACTATGAGGAATATAAAAAGTTAGGACGGTAAAAAGCACTGCTAAGAAAAATGATGCAAGACAGGAAAACTGTTGACTGTACATAATATATTTATTTACCTGATCAATGCAGCTGCTTATTTCTAATAGGCCAACTTTAAACTTCCTACATTTAAACATGATATCGTTCTTTACTGCATTTTAGTGTGACACTGACCCATAATACAGGATATCACTTACATTTTTAGCCAAATCAAAGTGAAATTATTGTTATTCACTGGATAATCACTGGAATAAATACCAACAGAATCATCAATTTTCTAAACTCTCAGCATGTAAACGGATTTGACAGCAAATCAGGACCAAACATAAAAACATATTTATGGAATTTCTGCCTCACCAACGAAATACATGGCAACGAGATGCAGACAGTGTGCAATATTGTGACTGCACGGCTGCATTCAGTGATATTTGTAACATACAGCTCAACAGGTTCACAGATACAACATATTCCCTCAGTTGAGAATCTGTATCGCTCATAATCGTCAGGAAATGATTCGGTGAAAGACAGATGCTTGTTAGAGACGATTTAAATCCAAAACTCTGAACAGAACCTTCTTCAAATTTTTTGTTACTATGGAGGTCTAGCAGGTTCATAGAGAGCCACCTTTATGACACCGTAAACTCTGATTTAAGCTCAACATACCTGCTAACCCACTGATCTCGCTTCATAGTGCAGAACTCTGCGTTGAGTTAAACACTCATACTGCAAATACAAAAACACATACGTAAATAACACAGAATTTATCATTTCAAACAACACTTACTTAGAATTTGTTGAAGGCTTGCACATGTAGTTAACTTCTGTGTGTTCAGCATTGTTTATATGAAGTTGTACTAATCTTTTATTTGACTTACCGGTGCTGGTCTATCAGGGAAAAGATGGCATCCAAAAACCAAGTTTTAAACCAGAGCTGCCAATTGGGCCATACCAAGTGCAGCCACTTCAAGGGATGGACCAGGTTTATTTGATCTAAATATTGGCATATTATTTGATTTATCTTGGGTAATTAGACATATTTTAGGTTTGTCTGTTATTATTCTTTTGATAAATTTGACCAATTGTACTGTTTTGCGCTTTTTGTTGCTAGTTCAAGTGTAGTTTAGTTTTGTGTTTCCCTTATTGTGATTACTGGTCTGATGAGCCAGTATATATATATCTCCTGTTGCTCAGTGTGTGTCAGGTCTTTCAAGAGTTTGTTTGATCAGTATGGTTGGTTTGTGCTGCTATTTTATTGCTCATAGCTTTTATTAAGTTCATTTAGTGTTGGTTTTTGTAACTCCAGTTTTAAATGATTTTTTTAAATCCTTAGTTATTTAGGTAACACTTACGTACATCAAAGTGGATATAAAACATTTGTCTGTGTAAAAGGGACGTACTGAAAGTATTTGAACTTTCTCGGAGTGCCGTTTTAATCTGTTAATGGGATATGGTTTAAAAACAATAAAAAACCTAAATAAAAAATAATAGATTTTATTGATCTAACTCAAGGCACCACACACAGAGACCCATAAACTGCATGGATGCTCTTTTACAAGCACAAAAAACATCAGTTTCCCACAAAATAGCTGAGCCTTCTATCATTCTATGTGTTGCATGTCCATTTCTACTCTAACCATCACTACCACTGTACCTCAGTGTGCTTTCTGGTTTTTATTCAGCTCTCTGCTGCCCTGATGTCTTTGGGTTATACAGCTCTGGAACTGAACAATCCATTCACCTTCAAAATAGATTATTTTGGGCTTGAAAACTGATTTGCTCCTCTGTATGGATTCACACAACAAAGCCTGTCCTCTTGAAACATCTGAATGAGCACGGAGGTCGCATGCAAGGTGATGTAGAAAGGCCAAAATAAAACAAATTAATATTTTATCTAAAAAAGCAAGCCCACTGAATGCTTTTTTGAGGGTTTTTTTTAGTATATCTTTCAGAAAGGACATCTGACTGATTACAAATGTTAAGCATACTTTCTTGTAACATTTTTTGCCCAAAAATGTTGAACTTGTAGTGAAGAAAAATTTTAACTATCTTAACGTTACTCCAACTTCAATTTAGTTTCAAACTGATGGATGTGCAAATTAGAGTTAAAATTACACACAATATAAAGTTGGTGCATTTACCAACATTGTCAGTAACTCATCAAAACACTATTAGCAACTTAAAAGTTGATCAAAATCTGTGAATTAGGGTTGGGTTTTTTTTTTTTTTGCAAACATGCATGCTAGTAAGTTAAGCGAATAAGATCACTTAATTGTGTTTGACAGGAATAGGAGAAGAAAAGTGAGGAGAGAGATGGGTTGGGCGGATGTTCCTGTGTGAATATGAGAATGAAAAGAAAGAATGCAACAAAGACAAAGAGATAAAGAAGGAAAAAAGACAATGAGATGTAGTCATCCACTGCGGGAAGCCAAAACGCAAGAAATTCCCCAACAGATCGTCTGCTTGTTTTAATAGCCTTTGGGCATAATGTCCCATTTAGATAGGATTCCACTGTCTGGAAGGCTGCTGCATTCACAGACACACAGAATACGGTAGCTTCCTTTCCTTATGAATGAAGAATATCTTATTTTATGAACTGAATCTTATCCCTTTTCTTCCCTACTGAACTGCTGACACTCACAATTTAAGCGAGAGCTGACATCCAGACAGGAAGAAGAAGAGTTTTATTTTTAGATGATGTCTAATTGTTTCCAGCTCATCACTGAACAGCCGTCTGACTTCCAATGACCGGGTCACTTAGCTCCTTTGCATGGCTGCGCTGAACCTTTAAAAAGGACGTCTGAATTTATTTCCTTCAGAACCTTTTCCATAATCTCTCCCACTGAGGAGGAAGGGAGAAAATAGAGGAAATTCCCATAATAGGAAAAGGGGCTTTTCTGAGGAAATGGAATTGAAGCAGCTGTCTAGCGGCTCAGTCTGTCCATTGATTCAGCGCTCAGGGCTTTTGCTTTTACCTGACTGTGGAAAATAGATCTCACATCCAAGTGGCCATTCTGTTTCGTCTCCACAACTGGGCCCAACAAGAAATTGATCACAGTTATTGAAGTAACAGGGCGAAAATATGCCTGAATATCAATAACAGAGGACTTAGAGAAAAATGCCTCATCTGGCTTATCAGTTCGCTGGTGTTTACAGCAAACAACACGACTAGTGTACGGCAGCTGCTTGTGGAAAATGGCGACTAGGTCCAGGGAAGAAAGCAAGTAATGACCAAAGAGTGTGAAGGTGACATTTACCCCCTGCATAAAGCCATCAGAGCCACAACCAAATGTGCTTTTAATCTACTTAATCAAACAGCCAGATGACAATGACATTATCTTATCACTTTTGTGTGTTTGTGTTTGCAAGTGCATGTTCCAGTGCGCCATTATGGATTTCCCCCCAGGCCTCAGATAAGAAGCCATATGTGGAGTGCAAAGTGCTTTCTGTGCAGATTCTTATTCAGATAAAACAGCAAACTGATAATACCACCTTTTGAGCACAAGCTACAAGATAAAAATAACCTTAAGTAGCATTTACTGGAGTAAACAGGGCTAATTTATTGACTGACCAGTAAACAAAGGTGCAAATAGCTATTTTAGGAGGTTTCCTGTTCAAAGTGTGATCAGATTTGAAGTTAAAATGAAAAGACATAGCAGGGTGTGCATACAGGTGTTTTTTTTTTTTTTATCTCTTTTCTGCTTTACTCCATTAAAATACATGCTAGAGAGTCTAGTGAGGGTGTGGCACAGAGCAAAGACCTCTGTCTGTCTCCTTCCACCTCTCTCGAGTCCTCTTAAAGGGGTTAACGGATTGAGAACGGAGCTGCAAAATATGAATCAGGAAGACAAATGTGTGCAAATGATGGAGGGGTAATTACAGCCTTGTGGTCATAGAAAGCTGTCTGACAAAGACAAGGAGGTGAAAGAGTATTACTGACCAACACTTAGATTTGATCAGTGTGAATTCACACTACTATGTCATGTAGTCTCAAAACATTGTGAAGCTGACACTGTGTGATTTTAAACACAAGTTTCATTAATCTAACATCATTTATGAGTGCTTTTCACAATAAAATGCAGGAAGGTAGCTGTAGCAATGATTCTTTCATGACACTTGAACTGTTGTGGGATTCAAATCAGAAAACAGCAAAGAAAATAGGATTGTATGAATGCAAAAAAAGGAATAAATGTACACATTACAGTGCAAAATGCAAATTTATGTCATTTATATTTGGTGAAAATGATAAATTTGAAGAATAGTAGCTGGTTTCCAAGCTTTGTGAAGTGTTTTTCACAATAAGATACAGTAAGCCAGCTGTAGAAAATTAAAAATATTATGATTTCTGCATGAAATTTGAGCTGTTGTCTCATGAGTACTGGATGATAGCAACGACAATGAGATTGAACAAGCAAAAAAAATGGAACAAACATGTACTGTGAAATGTAAAAGGCAAATGTAGCTTTGAGTAATAATAAATGATAATGCCTTTATCTACATAGCACCTATTAAAAATATTGTTGACAAAATGCTTTACAGACCAGGCAAAAAAAAAAAAAAAAAAAAAACACATGGCGAAAGATTTTCAAAATATCAGCACAGAGGTAAAAATGATATGGAGAGTAAATAAGTAAAATGATAAACAAATAAATAAATACATAAATAAAATCCAATCAAGTGAATTTTGAAAAAAAATAAAAAATAAAAATATAAATAAAAAATAATTATATACTGCTGATAATGGTAAATAAACATTTAGACAGTAAAACAGGTGGTAAAAAAAAATACAAACAAAAAATCTAGAATGTAAACTATGTCTTGAATATATAGAATAGATGAGTAGTAGAGTTTTGTAATAGAAATTCAATAAAGCATGATTAGGATCACTGATGAATATGGATAAATGAATACATATAAATACACATAGATGGTATTTTTCCAACACAAGAGGTGACTAAATCAAAGAAAAAAATGGATGATTGGGGAATTCACACCCATATATAGTTATGATCTCTTCAAATTAAAGGAGTGGTTTGACATTTTAGGAAATATTCATAGATTTAAATGCTATCTGAATACTACATGTAATGCTATAAAACACATTTTCTAATAACTTGCTCGCTTTGATACGTTCAGGAACGAGTGATAGCCACTTCAACACAACTTCTCTTGTTTCTGGTGGTGGCACAGGGAGAAAGAAAGTGCAGGAAACCGCTCGCCAGGCTTTGAAAGATCACCTCTGCTCTGCTTTTGACGTCGTGTTTCCATCAAGTTATGGACCTGAGATCATTTCCTGACTCTCCTCGCTCCCCGGCAGGCTTTAACCCAAGCAGCCTCACCGCATCGCTCCAGGCCATGTCACGTATGAATTATTTAAAAACAGTAGCATTGCACATGAAATTAATATTCAGACATTTCCTATTATCTGCTGTCAGCTCCCTCTCTCCCTCCCTCTCTCTCTCTCTCTCTGCTGTCTGTTGCTTTGGTAATGATTTGTATTCCTGTGGCATTAGGTTGGTCAGAGCTTGTGCCCATTGATGCAACATGCCGGGCATGCTGAGTGAGGCTGGACTGGGCTGCTCTGTTTTTTTTCCTCCTTACTCCTACACTGGTTTTCTGGCAGGCGATTTCTTTCTGTTTCTTCCATGCTCTGCTTTGCCTCGTCTGAACTCTTTCCCTTAAAATAACAGCTGCTTTTTTCATCGCTCCACAGAAGTGAGATGCCATTTTCTTAGGGACAAGCAGCTTTTTAAAAAAAATATTTGCAATGCATGCTGCTCATTAAATGTTTAAAAGCAAGACAGCTCAACAGCGTTCACTGACTCTATATATTATGGATTAAAAAATTAAATATCTTTGGGAATTTCACTATTGCAGTGAGAGAAGGGTGTCCTTTGAATTCCAAACAGTATGGCTCCCCCTAGTGCCAAAGTCAGCTCTAAAGTCTGGGAGTTCAACCCTCAGGGTGTAATACCAGTGGAAACTTCCACTTTTTGAAAGAAGATGGCTTCATTTTAATCATGTAAAGCATTCTATAGCTTTTTTGGGGGCAAATGCAGTAAATTAATAAGTTCACAGTTGTTCTATAAGGGAAGATTCTGGGATTTTGAAGGCATTATTGAGCAAAATTCTAAAGTAAATGTGTGCAAAATCTGCCATATCACCAGAGGGACTCTGTTCACTATTTAGTGTCACACTCTCTGTGTCCACTGAGCACACTCCTGCTTCACGTATCAATTATTCAAGCTTGATGCTGCAAACAGAGCAGTGCCTCCGTCTGTACCCTGTGGCCTAAGGGCTACATATGGCCTCTGCTGGAAACGAGCGCAGTCTTCTTGAAGGTGAAAAGTGTTTAACACCTCAAATATTTATGACAGCACATCACTCCCTGAACAAACTGAAGCTCAAAGCAAGTCAGAGTTGATTAGGGAGGATTACCAGTGAAGCTTTGAGGACAGAAATTGTATGTGTTGGGTCCTAAAAGTTACTGCTCATGCATTTTCTGGCAAACCTATTGAGTTTTCACATCTTTTGTGCTCCAGACTCACAGACTTTTCTCTCTGTCTTTATGTATTTTTGCCCACAATGAAGGATTTTGCGACAGATTATATCACGAGCTGTCTATGCTTTGTTTAGACAAGATTTTAACTCCTCTGGTCCATCCTGCTGCTACTGGCTATTGCCTGCTGAAGTGATTAAAAGGATGCTATTTAAAATTCTCTGTGAAAGTGGTTGAATTATATTGTTGCACATAAAAAACATTGTTGAACTTTCAAATGTGTGTCTTGGTAGGAAGTGGAGGAAAATTCTCAGGACTCTTAGGTTAGGATTTCAAAGATTATTATGTGTGCTTATGAGCCCGCCCACATGCTGATAAGAAAGAAAATACAGTCTAAACTGACAACATGATGGACAGTCAATGTCACTAATTAACTGGATTATAAAAGGGAAAGAAACGTGGATCAGTGTGTTTGACAAGCAGCTCTGGAAAACTCTCAATTGCCAAACAGAAAGCAGAAAAAGAAAGTCAGCTTTGAATTCTGCGAAGCCTGTATTCTGATGTTTGTCAGGTCTGAGCTGGAGAGAACGCTGCTGACAGTTGGACCGTGGGAACGGCAACAAGGAGGCTGCATCTGCGAGATTTTCCACTTGTGTAAGAAAGAACTATTTCTGTCCCGTCAAGAAAAACGCAGCGTGACTGAAATAATAAAAGGCAGTAAAGATAATTAACTGGAACAATTCAATCTAAGCTGTCTGAGAAATGCTTATTAGGATATTAAGGAGCAGGACAGTCTACTGGAGACGGTAGTGATCAAACGCTGGCCTGTATCTGACTTTTAAAACTCTTTGTAGAGAAGTTAAACTAAAGAAATACAAGAAGTTGTATGTTCAGTTAAGGTTATGCTCAAAAAAGAAGTGTTTTATGTTTTAAATATCAGTATAACAAGGACAAACACCAGACAAATAATATACAAATTTACCAAAATTGTTATGTATGATTTACCCTTCCAAAAACAGGAGCCTGCATGAAAAGACACAGCAAGAAACTGAATATGTGCCACACTTTTGCTGTCCAGGGAGATGGCATGCACCTTTTCCTGCACAGACATTCATTCTCTTACAGGAAAATAACAAATCAGTTATTATCAATGACACTGACCAGCATAATCTCCAGGAAACCCCCAAAAGAGGCTTACTTTTGCAGAAAAAGCTGTAAAACCAATCAATCTTATCTTATGTAATATGTGATTGTTTCACAAGATAGGCAGGAATCTATAAAAATTAATCCTAAAGCTGCAAGAAACACGTGGTAGAAACTACCAATGGCTGAGAAGTTCAAGTATAACTCAACATAAAGCATCTAACTAAAGTGTTGAGACTCCATTTGCTGCTAGAAAAGCTTCACTCCTCCTTGGCATTCGTTCCAAGTCTCTGAAACTGTCCTGGAGAAATGAAACGCCATTTTATTCTACCAGATATTCTGTCATCTGGTGTTTTGATGATTCCGCAATCCAAAGTTTCCCATAGGTGTTCAGTTGGGTTGAGATCTAGTGAATTAAAAAGGCCATAGCATTTGATTATTTTCAAACCCATCCAACCTTTCAGTGACCCCTCATCTGTAGAGACATTTCATTATAGGTAAAAGAGATTACTTTGTATTTAAATGCAAATGTTGCCCACAATATAACAGAGCCACCAGATCCCCTCAAAGGTTCAGGTTCCTCCTTTACTCAGTCACCTGTCTATACTTTGGAGCTCACGAATGATTCTGATTTTGCTAAATAAACATTTAAACTTCAGACCACTCCAATAAAATAGACCCCATTCTCTCTGTAACTGTGTTGCCAATTGAACAGATTTGATATGGTGCATTCATTCCTGAGATCTGATGTTTACTGCAACTGCCACTAAAAGCAGTGGGTGTGGGATACTACTTAGGATTGATTCTCTCTCTGTGTTCGTATGGGAGAGATCCATATTTTTTGTACTGGTTTAAATAAAGCAACAAGGCTGAAGGAGTGCTTGGTCTATAAAAAAAATTATCACTTTCTTTTAAAAGGAAGAAATCTTAGAAGGAAAACTGTAAGCAGACATTGCATTTATGCAACTGTTCCCTTCTGTGTTTTTACTTGGACTGCAGCATAAAGCTTAGTCGCTGGTGCATGGGGTGAAAAATCAAAGACATGAAAGAAAACATATTAAGAAAAGTGGAATAAAACCCATATCGGAGTTTAAAACAACATTTCGATTCATTTCTCTTTCATTCACTTTCATTTTGAATGTTGTCTCTTGCATTAGGTCTCCCTGAATATAGACTGAATTAATCAATTTCAACCATAACAGAGCACATATTTTTCACAAATCTGCGCTACATCTATCTGATGCTCAAGTCAAAGCATTCATTGTAAGAGTCCCAGAACTATTTCAGTTTAAAGCAGCATGGCTGCATCATAGAACAATCATTGGCATCACAGACCTCCAATCAGGAGATCTGCTGCATCACAGATGCATAAAATGCCCTCATCAGCAGCACAGTCTATAATCATAGTATCAGCTGTGTGACACAGGCCTGTAATTACAATCACAGCAACACAGAGGAACATTATCACTGCAGGTTAGGTACTGCAGCACAGTCATATGATGACTTCTATTATGGCACAGATGCACACAGTCTGTTTCTCCTGCATCACATCAGCAGAGACTGCAGTGTCTGTATAGATTCTCAGTTATCTTGTAGTAATAAGAGCTTCAATAGAGAGCAACTGGCCTTCTTTATTTGAAAACCTCTCATCCAAGAGCTTTCTTCAGTTCTGCATCATTGATGGAGAGTTCCAGATATGAACTGTCATCCAAAAATCACAAAGCAACTCAATGTGGCTGATTGGTCTAGGGGTATGATTCTCACTTAGGGTGTGAGAGGTCCCAGCTTCCACTCCTGGATGAGCCCAAAGGGAAGAAGGTGGTCTTTTCTGTGGCTAAGACAGTTCATTTCACCAGTTGAGAGATGTTGTAGTGAGACAGTGGTGGATTAGTGGTTGAGACTCTGGGGAGCTAACCAAAAGCTCAAAGGTTGTCAACGGTACTTGGGCACTTCACTAAGACCCTGTAGCCTTTATGGGGCAAGTGATCATATTTGGTAACTTCCACACACATTACATTTCTGCCTCTCAGTGAGGTCCAGAAGCATGTGGTTTTCACCCAGCCAATCTTTGAAGATCACTCTATATTACAGAACACAACATTGTGGTATCTGACCAATCAGGAGAGGCCAACATATCAAACTTTCTCTTTTCTCCAAAGTTGTAAAAAGACGAACTTGCAGCTCGGCCCTCTTCCATATTTTGAACGTTATAACTAACCATGGTTAGTTGACGAGACACACATTTTACGGTTGAGTAGTTGTGCTAAGTGATGACATATACATTTCTTGGAATTTTTTTTTTTTTACCATTAACAGGCAAGGAACCATATGTGGTAACTTCACTGATGTTGAATTTCAACATGAAAATTAAAAACTGTGAAAAAACATAAGTAAAAAATCTTATCTTCTCCAATAGCACTGTAGGGTTGAAATTTGAATTTCAAAGTATTTCAATGAGTGCCCTTTAAAGGTTCTTGCTCCAGGGGCAGTACGCTAAGCTGGAATATATAAAAAGAGAATTTCGCAGTGCTGTGATGTATTTGTAACAAAAAAGGCTTCTTCTCTTCAATAATGACCCAAGATTCACATCTGTCAAAGTGTGAAGGGTTTTTAAATCTGCCAGGTGAATACTGAACATGAAAATGGAAAGTTACAAATGACAATATGCTATTATAAATGAAATTGAAATATTGTACATTTAAAACAAATGAAATATTGCACATTAAACTGGCGGTTTTGGAGTCAAATGTAATCAAAATATTGAAAAATGTCACACAATATCAAAGCTCAAAGATTGCAAACTTTCAATTAAAGGAATACTAATACTTTTCACATCCAAATGTCTGATCTTTTGGCTGCCATTCCTGCAGAAGTCATGTAGTTTGATGGCCACAACTACACTTTACTACCAGTAATCAGCACAAATAAATAAAGGTGCTGTTTCCAATTTGTTCTAATACCTGTTTAATATTATGATTTCAGTTAAATATTTATAAGTATTAATGTGTATTTTATTATTGGACATGACATAAACTGTACAGTAACAGTGCAGTTTGACGCTATGATGACTAACCACATGTACACATCTCACTACAACAACTCCAGAGTCCCCATGAATCACGCGCGAACACACGCGACACTTGTTCCTTTTCCCGGATTGGTCCGCGATGCCGGGAAACCTCCTCGTGACATGTCTGCCGGTATAAATACAGGGAGCCGCTCGTTCCTTGCTCAGCCCTGGTTTCTGAGGGAAAATGTATCGTCTCCGCCAACAGTCTATCGCCAAGATCGCTTTCAATTTCTTTTTATCCACTGTGCCACGGGAATATTTTCATTTTACGAGACAATACAATAAAAGCTGGTCGTGTATTGGCTGATTTTTGATCAAGTTTTGACACACATCTGCACGAAAATGCCGAGGAACAAGAAGAAGAATAGCAGGGGTGAGTAAAAAAAACAAAAACGAGCGGCCACAATGCTTCGGCCTTGCTTCTGTGACGTCTCTGTTCTGACGGTAGTTGTAGTTCTTTCCGTGTTTCCACGCCGTTGAGTGGAATGGAACGTGTTGACAGAACGGACTACAAACGTTAGCGGCGGGCCTACGTCAAAACAAAACCCCGGCTAGTCGTCGCAACACAAAGCATTGCTCTTGTTGTCAAGATTTGTTACCATGCAGCAGTATACAAACGTTTAGTAACAATTGAAACAGTTATTTAATTGTCATAAACTAGTTTTTACTCTGCTCATACTCTCGATAGCCGTCGTATTTTGTATGCTAACGTTAGCTAGCTTTACGTCCACTGACTGTTAGCATGATAACAGACATGTGGTTGCTAGGTGAACGTTATTTGAACGAATAAAACACGATAAATAACATTTAACACTCTGACAGGTTGGACGAGGATTATTTTGTCGATATAGACAAACTATTAGCTTATTTGTGAAGCCAACTAGCATTTAAAGAAAGTCTGGAAAGTGAAGTGACGTCGCCTTGTCTGTACATCGACCCCAAAGCCCAATTTGTGATTAGTTTTCATTCCGACTAACGTTCGCTGAACTTAAACTGATTTGTAAGGTAAGCATCGGTCTCTGTATGGTAGCTACATGTTAGTTGTCGTTGAGTTATTAATATTTGGCTAAAGAAGGCGGACATTTTGGACTCAAGGGAGTGGGGTGGGAAGGAGGCGGTGCCCGTTTCTCAGAAATCAGCTGTACTGGGGGAAGAGTCCACGTCAACACATCCACATTGACATAAAACGTGCTTCACGTGGATAAAATGGTCATTGCAGACAGCTGATTGACTTTCTTTAACCGTCTGGTCGTGGCATCGTGATATGTTTGAGTTTATTTACTTTTGGATTGGACAAAGGATAAGCCTACCAATGTGTCTTCCAGGGGTGAATTCAGGTCATAACAGAGACGCCTGTTGAGTCTAGATAACGTCTGGCTATTGTCTGTAGATTGCATATTTTTAGTCAGGTGTCACAGCTGATAAAATAACATTAGTTTGTTAAAAATGAGTACATTCAAATTTTTAACACCCTTTTTAGCTGTGAGTTTTCACATCTCTCCCACACCATCTTGTTTTCAGGACCACCAGTTGAAGTCAGAATCAGAACGGTTTTATTGCCAACTAGGTTTTCACGTACAAGGAATGTGACCTGGTGTCTGTGTACATAACAATCAAAGGTCACATAGATTAAAACGTGTTGCTAGTCATAGTGACTAAGTTGAATAAGATAAATACAAAGCAGTGTTTTAAGACCTACTAGCAGTCGGTTTAATGAAGGGTTTGTAATTCATGAAAGATGGTTGAAATAACATATTTTTGGATGTTTTCAACAAAAATCGAGTCCCTCTCTGGATGAACACTGACGCATAATCTGGTGTGGACTTTGTTTAGGAAGACAGTCTGCTTTCTGTATCATTTGCGCTTGCTTACGCCTGTGTTCTTCTTTTTGGGTTTTTTTTTCGGACTGTGCCAAAACCGCACTTGTCTATTCTGAACACTAGCTTCACATTTGAGTCTGTAATTGCTGTGGCAGGTTGTCAGAGTCTCTGTGTTGTGGCAGTTTGGTGACCCATCTCTCTCCAACCTGAACATCATGCTGTGCTGACGCAGTCAACGCTAGCGTGAGGTGCCCTTGAAACTAAAAACATGCTGCATTTTCATACCAGATAATGGACACACCAGATGGACAAGGTGTGCAAAGGACATGCAACTGATTAGATAACTGTAGTATTTGCTGCAGTACCTGTGTGCAGCTTGGGTTACATAATGGACTCACAGACCTGCTGCATAGTACTAATGAATCTGAATTAAGTTATATTTCCTGTGCTTATGGTGCTCTGTTAAATTTTTCAGGGGGTCAGCACGGAACCGTGCAGCCTTTCAGTGATGAGGACGCCTCCATTGAAACCCTCAGTCATTGCAGCAGTTTCAGTGATGCCACCAGTGTAGCAGACGAAGGTAGGTTTGTGTGTAAACTGAATGAGTACTGTCTGTGCTTTGGTCTTAGGTTTCAACTTGTGAATACACATGCTGCCTATGCTGTCCCTTGGTGTGTCTGCATTCTTTTTTTTTTTCTCTCTCCCTCGTAACTGTTGTCTTGACTCTAAAACATTTTGATCAAGTGCCTGATTGCCACATCTTGCTGTTTCATTCTTGTAGGTGGAGAGGCCGGTGAGGACACAGCCCAGGAGGATTTCCAGTACAAGTTGAAGGGATTCATTGACAGCACGGTTGACAAGAGGTGCCTGATTTTCAATGGTCATGTGTTGTCTGAGCTCCTTGTGCAAACTGTAGCGTGTCTGAATTCCAGTTTTACAGGAAATGCATTAAAATCAAGCTACTGTTCAACAAGGAATGCTGCATGAGAAGGAGGGGTGCTTTTAGTTGTGCTTGGGTTCTTGGAGTTTATATAATACCTCCTCCCACTAAGAGCATTGTAGTAAACATTTTGTTCCCACTATTGCCATTGATTTTAGGTAATTTAACAAAAATACTATAGATGTAAAGTGTAGATACTTCAAAGTTGGCAAAGAACCTCCAATAACTTAAGTTTTGAAACTTCTAAAGCTAAGACATTCTAAAATGCTAATTTCTGGGTTGGTAGCCTGAGTTGGCACCACTGTCAATCCCTGGAGTGATGTATCATTAAGGTTTGCAGCCTGGTCAAGTTAAAAATAGCCTTCATCCCCCAAAAGGCCAGTCACACTGGTCTGCTGAGTGTGATAAAATTAAAGTGGAAATGCACCAGTAGTACAATCCCCGCTACCAATGCCATTTGGGTATTAAATATTTAAGCTAAAGCTTATAGTTAACACATTAGCTTTGCAATTTTTGATTATAATGACTGGAATATTTCATTTTTCAAATGTATGTACAGGTCAAGGGAATTGCCACTGTAGTAGTCTCCACAAATGTTATATGTAGTTTTCTTTTAATAGGAGTGTTTTAGTACATTCTTCAAATGGACAGATTTTTATTATGTTTTTGAGAAAATAGTAGTTTTTCTGACATTTTCCTTTTGTGCATCACTGCTCAGGCAGGTAGACTTTGGAGGGTAATCATTTGTACGGAAGCATTAATGGAAGTTTGTGTACCTGTTTTAGTGCTAAGACGAGACAGGGGGCACTGGACGGGCTTAAGACAGCAATGGCCACACGGATCCTATACGAGTTTATCTCGGAGCGAAGGATGACCATCACAGACAGCATCGAACGCTGCCTCAAGAAAGGTACCAGAAAAGCCATTTGTGTTGTAGTAGCCTTGCAGTAGCAGTTGTAATACCTTTGAACTATATATTCTTGTGATTGTAAGTTATTTGGTCTTTCATTTTATCAGTGGCATGTCTCTTGATTACCTAAACTTGACATCTTCAAATTGACTCATGACATTTTTCCCCTGGATTTAATGTGAAAAGCTAATTTCTGCTCCCGTCATTGCCAGGAAAAGGCGACGAGCAGCGAGCAGCAGCTTCTTTAGCCTGCTTGCTCTGTATCCAGCTGGGCTCAGGAATCGAGAGCGAGGAGGTGTTTAAGACCCTGAAACCCATCTTCAAAAACATTCTGGCAGACGGATCGGCCAACATACAAGCCAGGCAGGCTGTGAGTGTCTGATTTTTGTTGTGGAGATCTCCACAGATGCAGTGGAAGAAATGCACTTTAACAGGCTTTGGAACATTATCCACCCTGCACTTGTGGGATTTTTTTTTCCCACTGAAAAACATCTGTTTTTTTTCTTTTCTAATAGGTGGCCACAAGTCTGGGCCTCTGTACGTTAGTCGCAGAAGATGACATTTGGGTAAGTTTTTTTTTTTTTTTTTTTTTTTTTTTTTTTTTTTGGTATTTTTATGCTCAAAATCAGTTCTGGCGTTCATGATGTGAGCAGCACTGGCAGCTGAACTCCTTTGGTATCATTTTGACAGCTTGTTCTCCAAAGTAGTTTTTGTTGAAGTGATCTCTTCTGCTTCCCATTTTAGGATGTGCATGCCACCATGGAGTGTTTTGAGAACCTGTTCACCCGGTCCTATGCGAGGGCAGATGGTACCTGTCCTTCGATCAATCCCCAGACAAGCCAGCTCCACACCAACGCTCTGCTGTCTTGGGCTCTGCTGCTCACCATCTGCACCGCAAACCAGCTCAAAGACATCCTGCGCAAGTGAGATCCCGACCTTAAACTAAGTTTCAAAATCAGACAGTCTGCTGCTGCTTTTATCCAATCAATGCTATTTGACCAAGAAAAAAAATCATTGCATGTCTTGTTGTGCAGACATCTGTCTAAACTGCAGAGGCTGCTTGAGAGTGACGATGTCAACATGAGAATTGCTGCAGGGGAGACCATCGCCCTGCTGTTTGAACTGGCCAGAGACATGGACCCTGTAAGTCGACATTTAGGACTGAAGTACATTTCTGCATCTTTTTTTTAAAAGTGTGTAGCAGGTCCTGAATGCGGCCTTTCTTTCTGTATCTGTTCAGGAATTTGAGTTTGATGACTGGGACGATCTGTGTGACAAACTGAACGCGTTGGCCACAGACTGTAACAAGCACAGAGCCAAGACAGACAAGAGGAAGCAGCGGTCAGTGTTCAGGGACGTCCTCAAGGCTGTTGAGGTGAGTTCTCCCTATCAGTTGACAGCATGTTGTTTTTCTCCTAGCAGATTTTTAATTTGCATTTTTAGCTGTGAATTTCCTGCTTTTGTTCATGGCAGTTTATTCAGAATTTATAGCAGGGGACAAAACTGAAAGGGAGCTCTTCTACATCCTGAATAGCTCCCTCTGGCCAGTTTAATTTTGCCTGACTTCCCTGTATGTTCTACCAGGAGGGTGACTTCCAATCTGAGACCATTCGCTTTGGCACAGAGCGCATGACCATTGACAGCTGGGTCAGGAAGAGGACCTATGATGCCTTCAGGGAGTTTGTGGGCTCTGGGATGAACTACCACCTACAGGTATTTTTAAAATAAGTACTGCATAAATGTACAATATGTATTCACATCAAACTCTAAATTGAAATACAGGGGCCCTTTACTGCACTGATTCTCCACTACAACCTAATAAAGGTGCTGCTTAGTTAGGAATAATGTGGGACAGAGGTGTCTTGATGGTGGAGTCTGCAGATCTGGCTGGTAGCCAACATTTGTGGAAACCTGAAAGTAGAAGATGAGAAAAAGGACTTTGTTTCTCAGCATATAACAGAGCCAGATATCCAAATCTTGCTCGCAGCTGTTCAGATTGTGTCTCAGCTTGTACTGGGGATTGGCTTAAATTAAATTTATTGTAACTTTTCTCCAACCAGGCAAATGAATTCATCAGAGATGTGTTTGAACTGGGACCACCGATGTTGGTTGATTCAGCCACAATGAAGGCCATGAAAATCTCTCGCTTTGAAAGGGTAGGTGGCTGTGAACAGGTTGTTTAAGCCTTTTGTGATATTCAAAGTTTTATAAAGTCATTTTTTAAAAAAAAAAATTTATTTTGAAAGTGGTAGCTCTTCCCACATGTGGCTATAAATGGTTACATTCCACATTTCTTTTTAATTCCAGCATCTCCATAACTCGGCTGCATTCAAGGCTCGGACCAAGGCCAGAAGCAAGTTCAGAGACAAGAGAGTGGATGTGGGAGAATTTTAAATCTTCTTTTTTACTATTATTATTTTGTTGACTCTATAGGCTGCTTATCAAGCTTCCCTGCTTTTTAGATGAACTGTCACAAGTTGGTGTTCACAACTATCCACCCCAAAATCTATCTTTCCATATCAAACGCTCACCTTCCGTAGACTTCACCGTATCACAGCTGCTGTGTCATAAAAGCAATTGGAGGTCAAGGGTGCAATTTTCATAGGTTCTTTTTCAAATCTACAGGAAGTGAGTGTTTGATAATCAAACAATAGATTGTGGGTGGAGTGTAACTTTAATGCTGTATATCCACAGAAAACAACAGTGTTGTACATATAGTGTATATTTATTTTCTCCTTGTGTTAATATTCATAACGTGGCCGCTTTTTTTTTTTTGAACATTATAGTAATTTAAGTTCCTGTCTTCACCCTACAGTTTTGTTTGAGTTATTAGTAAGTAATGCAAACACATGCTGTGGCTGAGCTAACCTGTGATTGATTTGTTGCACTAACTAGCTAACCCTTAGGTTATTTATGTAGAACCTTAATGAATATTGTGTTTTAGTATTGGGTCTGTAATCTAAAGGGTAAAGATGGTGAAATAAACACTGAAAAGCTGTACAAATGTATTTTTCTCCTTTCTTTGTCACTGCTCACGGTTATTATACAATGATATTGACTGAACAAGAGGAGTTGATTTATTTAGCTGATGGAATGTCTTGGGATCCTGCCCAGCCAGTCAAAAGCATCGTTTATCATTGGATGGAAACGAAAATGCCAGTAAATTTTGCAGAAAGTGACGGTGAATCTTGAAAATTTCTGGGAAGTAGAGGTTTTGAAATGCAGGAATCTTGGCCAGTTCTTTCAAATCCTGACAGATATGTGAAGGTCAGATTTCCCTCACAGCTACTTCCACATATCAAAGTGAAGGATTCGACAGCCAAGGTGACAGTGGCATTACGGTGATGGGGGACTGAGTAGTTCTATACCTTTCTGTGCTGGAACACAGGACTAAATGGAGGTGTGAGATACAGAATATATTTAACCCATAAGGCCAGTGACTGATCAATGACCTATCAATAATGTTGACTTGTTCCCTGAGAGTCTGCGTCCTGCAGTTCTACTCATGCAGCAGCCTTGTCTGAAACAATACTTGCTTCAGGGAGGAAGCAGAAACATGGAGCTGATGCATTTTTCATGCCTAGTCTTTTTGTCTACTCCTTTAGGAATGTCTTGTCAAAATATGAAGAGGAGGAGGACGACAAGAGTGTGTGTTCGTCATCCTTTAAAAAAAAAAAAAAAAAAAGTTCTTGAATAAATGGATCTCATTAGGTTTCTGAAGGCTAAACCAAACTAAAATTAATTTTGGAAGCAGTGGCTGCCTTCTTAGACATGCTACAATTTGTCCTTAATATGCTTCCTTTGTGACAAGAGACCTGATAGTTTTATATTGCCAACATATCCTTTACTCCTGATCAATAGTAATAAATCACTTTATATATATATATCTTCTTCCTGCCCTGTAAACACTCTGTGGTGCATTCTCACAATATATCCTTGAAAGTTTCATCCAATTCCAAAGATTTAGGTGTATTTTGTTTCATTACCCACATTTTCAGATCTTAAAAGCACCATTCATGCTCTCAATTACTATATTTTCTTTCATGCAGGCTCATGAGAAACACCCATGGCCTGCAAAAATGGTGTTACAAGGCGTTTGACATTGTCCAAGAGGCAGGATTTTATCACATCTTGCTGCTAGTAGGTTCGACGGGAGATTATAGCTTGTGTTTAAAGCATTAAATGGCCGAGCTGAGATTCGTTGCGCCTTTTGAATCTCATTTGATGCCGGCGTCTTGGTATTTTACTCGATCCTCATTGTGTCGCTTCAGATTTTCTGTCAAGCTTTTTGTCTCCCATTTTGACACACAGTAATGTGCATTTCCCTCTTGGCTAAACCATTAAATTCAACATCAAGAGAGAGAAAATGTGTTCATATTAGAGGTGACTGACCTCAAATAACATGCTGCCAATCCTCAACTGTCACTTTCCATTTCTCACAGGAAACCACTGTCTCTTGTGTTGTGGGTAACTCGTCTGCAACTCCCAGTGGTTTGCTTGTGAAATGAAGCCATTCATCTTTCCGTGCCATGATCAAGAAATGATTACAAAAAACTAACACTAAACTAGCATTGATTGTTTTTTAGAGGTGTTGACTTTCATAAAACAGCGTCCAACAGCGATTAAAAGAACACTCCATCAGTGCAGCAGAACTAATACCGTTGTCAGACTCGGGAAGGATAGTTTTAAAGAGGATTATAAAAGAGAACTCGTCTGCTTTATTACACTCATTCTTCTTCCTTGTCAGAAACATTTTGCCCACATTACCCACAATGCAGCTGGATTGGTTGGTAGCAGCTGATGGATCTTCAGGCAGACATGAGGAGGCCACAGTGGTCTTGTAACCTCATTTTTTTTAATGCAGATCTTCTACAGCTCCCTCCGCAGCCACAAAGAAGTTTATAGCACTTTTTTGCAGCAGTAGCAGTGTTCCCCAAGTCCTGAAAAGAAACTTTGATGTGTAACATCAGTTGAGTTCCCATTTCAAGTAAGTCATTTCTTTCCCATAACAGATTTTTTTGGCCACTTGGGGGAGGCAGAAACATGCTGTAATCACCCAGCAGGCAGGGAACGTTCCCACAACACTGACAGACATTACCTTCTAGTGGAGAATATGTTCTTTTTATAAAATGTTCAAAGAAAGTTATAATAGCATTCTAATTTCTGCTAATGTTCCTATAAAGATAATATGTTTAATGTGAGCATTCAGAGGAAGTTGTCAGGAGCACAGACATTACAAGAATAGCGTTCCCAAACTAACATTTGAAAGTTTTCCAGAGGTTATCGAGGCCTTGCATGGTTTTTGTAAAATGTTGCCGTCATGTGATATACTAACACAGGTGGAACTGTCTTTCTGCAATGTTCTGTGGATGCTTTGGAAATGCTGCTTGAGGGAACACATTTTAGATCATTCTTCTATGAAACATTCTCACAATGTTCTGTGATAACAAGGGAAGAATGTATGTTCTCAAACCGACGTTCAAAAGATATTTTCCAGATGTTATCGAGGCCTCAGATGACAGACTGTTTTAGGACTTTCTTGTAATGTGATATATTAAAGGTTTTTCTATAAAACATTCCCACAATGTTCCACAGTAACTAACGAAGAACATTTCCCAGGTCTTATCAGGGCAGAATGTGTTATACAGAATGTTTTTTTTTTTAAATTCCTGCTGTGTAATTTGTTAAAAGTGGAACATTTTGGCTTTTGTTGAGGGAACACATTAAAGGGTTTTCATCAATAAGATCTTTCCACATTGACAAAGGACGGATGTTCTCGACACAACATTCAAAAAACGTTTCTTAAAATCTTACTAAGACCTCAAATGACAGAAAGTTGTTCATAAATGTTCCTGTACTCTGACATATTAACAAAGGAACATTCTGGCTGGTATGTTTTGTGGACATTTTGGGGATGTTGTTGAGGTAGCTTATTGTAGAATTAATGAAACATTCTCACAATGTTCCACAGTCTTACATGATAACACAGGAAGAACGTTGTTGGTGCAACATTCAGTTTAGAGAACGTTAGGGCATAACAAAGCTATCACCAGACATTTTTAGAACATCTTTAATTTTCTTACATTTAAGAAGAACAATCTGGGAACTAAGAGAAAACTTTCCATTGAAAACATTAGTTGAACTTTGAAGAACTTTCCCAGAATGTTTCTGAACAAAAACAATTCGAGCAGAGATGTTTGTATATGTAACTTGTTAGTGGTTTAAAAAAGTCTTTACCAAGCCTCCTGAGTTCAATATTCACTCTGCTCTCACATACGCATTCAGTCCATTGTTAATATAAAAGTATTGATCGTGGCAGCTTTAAATCTGATTATTCAGTGTTTATTGTTGAGCACTATATATATATTTATTTGGATCGAAAGCAAATTTCTCCCAGCATGCTTGACGTCTTTGCAGATAAACATTATCACTTGATTAGATCGTCTCCATCCTTAGTGGCAGGTGGAGAGGAATGCAAAGAATGTTAATGGACCATTGTTAATATTCACATTTCATCACAATCGAGCTGTACACAAAGCAAAGCATTACTGTGCAATTAGGAGGGATAAATGAGGATCAAATGAGTAAGAGAGCCGATAAGGTATCTTCAGTTCAATCAATAATTAGGTTCATTTGTGTGCCATTATGCGCTCGCCTCAATTTAGACGACTGCTGCATTAAATTAGCCAGTAGAGAAAGAAGCTGTGACAATGTGCGATTGTGGTAGGTGGAGCAAAACAATGAGGCGGGTTTTAAAGGAGAGGAAAAGGTTCTCCCACTGTGCACCTGAGCTGATTGGCTGCCATCGGCTGTTTGATTACATGCTTGTTATAGAAATGGGCGTCCTGTTTCAGCCAACTGACCTTTCGAGGCGATTGATTTCTAACCGGGATGCCTTTTCTATCATATCACCAGTTAATATGCATCGTAATGTGGCTGTGTTTGATGAAGTGCAGTACCTATACGCTGTTGTTGCCACGGCTGGTTAGGCATGTATGGTTCTCCATTCATTGTGCTGCACGTTGGCGGCAACAAGGGCCTTAAGCCAAACCGCTGAGTATGTGTGGTGGCAACACACCCTCCCCAGCAGATGGATGCTTTTCAATAGTTAACCAGGTTAATGTATTTATTCCGCTTGTGGCACATCAGCAGCTGTTAACTGTGTCACCTACTATAGATCAGCTCATTTCTTTTGCAAATGTGTGATGCTGACAATCATGTACCACCCACGTATACCTCCCTCCACCTCTTCCTGTTTTCTCCTACATCTCCTTTCTCCTGGCCCTGCTCCCTGGAGCAAGGCGCATACAGTAGCTATCACGATGAAAAATGGATGGAGAGATTAGCGGCACTTTGTCACTGAATGGCTGTTGTGTGTTTCCATCTCAAGACGCCAAAGGGCTTGTTGTTGTGACTGATAAAATGGCTGCTGCCTCTGATGACTGCATATATAGTATATGAAGAGGGTGATTTATCCTGCCTTCTGCCACCATCATGTGCCTCTGAAGATTCCTCAAAATGATTTGTGCTTTAAATTTAGATACTGGAATCATGTTTGTGTGTGTGTGTGTGTTTTTTCTCCTGCACACCAGAGAAAAATGCTTCCCTCGGTCTCTGGGGTGAACATCATCCCTGTATCAGATCAGCTGTGGAGTAATTAGGTAGCTGTTGAGGTGGAGAGGCGGCACACATCCTCCGAGGGAAATCACTGCCACAGCAGGAGCATGATATCCCAGCAGACAACCGGTGTATGTGTTTATATTGACTGTCGAGATGAGTTCGATTTAACCCGGCCTTTGGTGGTACGGCACACTGAGCTGCAACATCGCCATAGCGACAGGTTTCTGTATTATTTAAGATAATGTTACAGAAGCGCCAGGCGAACGAATCACTTGTTTGTTCAGCACTTATTTACACATCTGTGCTAAAGTGACGCGAAACTGGAGAGTGAGAAATGTTAATGTTCCTGGGCAGAGTCCCAGGAGGAAGATATTAGCTGGTTTTTAAAGTGCAGCATATTAGGAATAAATCATGGACCACATACAGTGAGTGTATATTGGGCCTGGTTCTTCTTTTAGTGCTTATATTGCTATCACTGTTAAATGCAGTGTGGCTCAGCTTGCTCTATAGAGTCATGTTTGTAGCCTGTAAGGACATGAAAACACAGGATTTTACTCTTAAATGCTAGTTTCCTGATGCACAAACCGCCAAACAGTCACTCAGAAGCAATTTTCCTTCAAGTTTCCAGTCATGCCGGGTTTGCTTTAGTTTTACGCCTGATTTGCACCGTCAAAATGAATCAAGCGATTCAGATTTTTCGACTACTTCACTAACGGACTGTGGCTGAGTTTTATTTGAATTATTAACATCTGAGTTGTTGCTACAGAATTAGATCTTTGTACTTTGAATAATAAAAAAGATTCAATATTGTACATTTTTCCATCGGGCTGTGTCATTAGTGCCTGAAGGAAGTAGACTACAGTCATCCACAGATCCAGTATGCAGTGGAATCATGTATAGTTCATCTGACCGTGCAATGATTTACTGTCTCGTCTTTGTGTGGAGGGTTTGGAGACGGATGAGGACAGTGCTCACAGACTGGAGCCACCGGCCACTTTTTATTGTTGTTGCTTACAGACTAACAGCAGCCCTGCAACTTACCCAGAAGGAATGAGTGTTTATGTGTGGGTGTTTATGTAATGTGTAAGTAAACAGTGATACAAATCCTTGAATAAAGCCTATAGGGTAAGAAATGCATGGTTAACAAATGGCTAAATAAATGGATGCATGAAAGCAAAACTAGCATTATTATAACAATGCTGCAGACAATATATTGTCCATATAACATGTTTGAAGCATGCCATCAGTCTTATGTTACACTGTGTAAGTAAATATGTGGCTCCTCTGTGCATTAATGATACAGTCCACCCATAGACGTGAAATGCTGAAATGTAAAATGAGCTTTTATTCACTGATTTGATGATTGAATTATTCAAAGCTCAAATTCTGAAACCTAAAAAAAATTAAAATGAATGTGACAATTATCCATTTGTCAAGCAAAAAAAAAAGAAAAGAAAAAGATAACATTAAATAAGTTTCAAACCCACTTTTCATTTGCTTCATTTTGATAATCTGAAATGACAAAGACCTGCAAAGCATGACATGGATGCTGTAGCAGCCATTTTAGCTTAGAATAAATCATAAGATTCCCACCCATGGCCCTTTGCTACAGGTCATCCCGCCATTCCTCTCCACAATTTCCCATCTTCCCATCATTATGACTGTCAAACAAAGCTGCAAAAAGGCCCGCCCAAAAAGAATAAATCATAAGATAGGCCAGAAATTAAAAATTAAATATTAGAAACTGTTGCTGCCTTGGTCAAGAGTCATGAATCTATCAATGAAGAATTTGAAAGCCTTATTTTATTTGTCATTTATTTCGTATCAGAAGGTATTACTTTATCAGTATCTCTCCATAGGTCCAAAACATAAAAGTTCTGCAAACTTTTATGATACAGTTTTACATCTATGTTTAATAATTTTATGACAAAGACCAGCTATATGCTAAAAATGGGTTCTTCAATATGAAAGTCTAAGGAACATTTCAGCTTCATATCATTTTAATGGCATCAGCTTAGTTTCAGGAAGCTCAGTTTTTATTGCCAGCATCATGGTGTCTTCTATAGTCAATGGTAGAGTCAACTGAACAGTAATTTCATCGTATTTCCATCGTACACTGCTTTAGTTTTACCTGACAATAAACAGGCTTGTGATACTCACACCTACACAACACACACACAGAGAAAAAAACAAAACAAAAGGAAAACAGATTACACACTGTGTAGTGCTTCATTTGATAATATGCAATCGCTCTTCATCACTTATACCACAACTAGTGCGTCATCTAACTGCAAAGTCACATATCCAAGCACATCTGTATTTAGACTACACCAGAAAGTCGATTTAAAAGTTAACATTGTGGCATGAGGATATTTTCTAATCACACAGCCACTAAACCGGCATCGCTTCCACTTGACAAGATAGAATGCCCTGCAGAGAATTACAAATTGTGTTTACTCTGTTGTGATTTACTAGATATAATTACAAGTTGATAGCATCATTTAGTCTGTGTTTTATGAGTCTCGCTGATGTGCAGTTTAGAATCTCCTTGAAAGCAGAGGCTGCACTACGGCAGAAAACTCATACTATACGGTTTAAAACATCATTTTGCCAAAAAGGGAAACAACACTTGAAGTTAATGATACTTTCTCTGCTGCTGCAATGAAACCATTTTTAGCCAGTAAACTGCATTCTAGAGCATGAGAGCGATAAAAACCCAAGATATGGATCATTTCAATGCTGAATGCAGTTATGCTCAGAGTTAATTTTGCTTACACTGCTGTTGACATGACTAAAAAGTGTTGACGCTGCTGTCAGATTAGTGATGTGAAGGTGAGTTGCAGTTTTAAACTTCACCAGGTGGTGGCACTTGTTCACCATTCAGCCTTCTGCTGTATCAACACTTGGACTGACAGTAATCACTACCGCACTTGCAACTGAGCAGAACTGATGATTCTGAATTCTGAGGGTAAACATGAAGGATTTCATTAAATCGTACATGAATATCAAACGAGTTCCTTTTTCACCTACACCCACTTGATTACAACGCCGGATTCCTGCTCATTAATCGTCAACTAAAAATTAACCCCCTCTTCATGTGGCTTTGTGTGAGCTGAGTCATTCAGGCAACATGTTTTTTGTTGATTTTCCGGATCAGTCATGAATGGACGCCCTGGACTCCGGCCTCACAGGTCAGTGGAACAATAAAACACCCGGTGACTGAATTTTTCACATCTCATTCATCTCTCAGCACAAAAAAATAAATAAATAATAAAAAAATAGAGCAGGCTCTATATCATACTGTGCAAAGCTGACACCATATGGAATGTGGTTGTAGACTTGAAATAGAGTCAAGCGATACACATTTGTCGTGCTGGGCGCAGATGCATTGTAGCCCCCACAATGTGTGAGTCATAGTTACTGTACGCTCTCTCTCTCACACACACACACACACACACACACACACACACACACACACACACACACACACACACACACACACACACACACACACACACACAGAAAACACGCATATGTGCATGTCCACGTGCACAAACAAGCACTACCACACTCCTCCGCCTCCCATTTTCTACCTCTCCCTCTCTGCTGCCTCCCCTCCCGCCTCCTCTTTCTATCTCTCCCACGCTCAACGACTCCCCCCTTCCTCTCTGTAGGGCAGTGACGAGCCCAGACCGCCATCAGGGCTGACAACTGTTCACCGGATGATGCCATGGAGAGGAGGCAAGAGGCCATAGTTAAGGGGACGACACCTGCCTCCTTGTGCTGCAGCATCAGTCCCACACATTCACGGAGATGGCTAGCTCCTGACAGGATGCATCTCCAGCCATTAATAATCCACCCTCTTCTCTAATCATTCTGCCCCCTGAAACAAATAGCTAATACACTCTCGAATCTGGCATCTGAGGCTGCGCACGTGGGAGGCCGAGGCTTTATCTCTCCCTGTTTAAAGCATTGACTCACAGGCTGATTTGCAGGCAGCACCTTGTTGACAGGAGGGAAGAGATAGCAGGGTTCCCCTCCTTGTCTTCGCCCGCTATCAGCTGCTCCAAACAAAACAACAGCTTACACAGCTTTAAAATGAGTGAACGGTGGACAGCACAGCACAATAGAGAATTGAGGGAACAGTCTGACGTTTGAGGAATATGCTTTATTGAAGAGAGACTGGTGCTGGTACGTGGGATAAATGCTAAGCTAAGCTATTTCCATCAGCCACAACATTATAACCACCTGCTTAGTATTGTGTCGGTCCTACTTTGACTGCCAAAACAGATTTTAATCATTGGTTATGTCCACAGGACCTCTTGGGGTGTCCTGCGTGACTTGGGTGGATCCTCTGGGTTCTTTGGGTTGCTTGGTGGGGCTTCTATGGGTTGGGCTTGATCTGGTACACATTGATCAGATTGGGATCTAGGGATTTAGGGAGTTGGGTCAAGGCCTTTGGGTCTTTGCCACGTTCCCTTAACTGCTCCTGAGCAGTTTTTTAGGTGTAGCGAGGAGAGTATTGTTGCCATGTTGGGGTGTTCTTAGTCTGTTTCAAAGTAACATCCCAAGAATGCAGGGACTCAAAGTTTCCCAAGAGAACATTGCATTGTGACCTAATGGTTACACGTGTTACCTTTCAGTGGGTTTAATGTTGTGGCTGATCCTCTCTGTAAAACCACAATGTGCTAATTAGTGAGCTGTAGGGGTGCTGGTAGGTGGGTTATGTTGTTCTTGCAAAGAGCCAGGCATGTGTCCTGCTTCTTCAGGTCTTTCCGCTAACAAAAGCTAACCAACTCTGGTTCTAACTTCATATTTAATGGAAGTGTTTAGTGGAAAAACTGCCCTGACTCTTCTGACATTAATATATAAAACTTTGCTTGGCTGTTGGTAGATGTTCAGCGGTTGCAATGCAGAAAAAAGCAGAATTTGTACAGAATTTCTGTCTAAGAAGCTACAGCTAATTTACAGTTATGTAATTTGGTGTTTCGATGATGATGGAGAGTGCTGTTTGACACGGTCCAAAATCTCCCATACATGTTCACCTGGGTTGGGATCTGGTGACTGCGAAGGTCATAAAATATGATTTACATCTATTCAGTGAACTCCTGTTTCTTATGGATGGATGCATTGTCTCCCTAAAAGAGAATACTGACATCAGGATAGTTACGCTTCATCTTGGGATAAAGTTGATCATTCAGAGCAATTTTGTAGTGATTTGCAGTGACCCTTCTGTCTAAGGGGACAATTGGACCCAAAGTATGTTTTCAAATAACCCCTATAGCAAAACAGAACCACCAGATAACCTCAATTTAGGGGTCAACGGTTCAGATTTTTGTTAGTGGGGCATCGCTAAGTACACCAGTAGCTCCCTACCTCTTAGACTTTGGTAGTCCTTCTATCTAAGCTTCATTTACATGTGTTTATACAATCTGCAACACATGGTGAAGATTAATTTCATTTGAGCATTTCAGGCCAAACAACTGACTTGTGAAGCTCCGGAGAGGAAATGAAGCATGCACGCTCCCTCAACTGCAGCCCGAGCTGTTTGTTTGATCCCCTCAACAGCAGCTCACTCATGTCTGAAACGGATTGGAGGCTCTATGCTGATTTTTTTTGTTGTGTTATGGCCCCGCAGTACCTGTCTCACTGCTTATCTGGCTTCTTTGAACATGCCCCTGTGCTTACTCTACATCTCTCAACTTATTGACTCAACAAAGCAGCTTTGCACTGTTGCTGGGGCTGAGTGAAACTGGAGTTAAATCATCCTGCAGACAGAGAAATATCTGTCCTGGCTGGATCAGAAAAAAAAAAAGAAAGTCTGCCTGACATAGATCTTCAGAAAAAGCTCCCATCAGTCATTTGCTGGATTTATATCGGTTTCACTTTTGCCAGAGGGGACTCTATCTGCACATCAGCTGTTCTACATTCAATTTCTGCCTGATTCAACTTGGGCGAATTTTCTGCCTGATTCTATTTATGCAGGGACACACCTGTGTGTATATTAGGTCTGGTGTCGTGCGTGTTTATAGGAGATGGTAATAATGAATTCATGAGGTCGTCAATTAATCTGTCACTCATGGGATGGAAGCAGCTCAGTCTTCAGTGTACACAGTAGATCCGAACGGACATGGCAGTCAGTGCGACAAGCCAGCTCCCACACAGGACCTGAATATAGAGGAGACCAGACCGATTTGATAGGAGAGCCACACACTCACTGCACAAATACACACTTTTCACTCACACAGATGTTAAGACAACCCCCATCCACACACACACACACACACACACACACACACACACACACACACACACACACTCTCGCACATCACTCTACTGTTTGCCGGGGAGGTTGTTGCCAAGGCTCGGAATGAGCAAATTGATTGGTCGCCTCTGCTCATCACCGTAGGAACTCACCAGTTGGATTGGCTGGTTCCATAAAGGAAGCTTTTCAAGATGTTTTCTCATCTTTTGCTTTACCAACCGCTGGATCTCTCATTACTCTCATTATTGCCACACACTGCTCATCCAATTTAATTTACTCAGCTTCACAGTAGTGCTTTCCCCCCCGTTTTAATTGCTTTTTTTTGAAGCTGGCAAGGTAGTGTAAGGTGAATAAAAAGCAGTAGGGAGGCGGTGGTGGTGCGCTGTTTTTCCTTGTACAGATCTGTCCACATTATCATATGAATCATGATTCTAGTAAGAAATGATCAGAGCTGCTTATCGATTTCCGCTAGACTTAGCCTGGGTGAGGTGTCTCGCACATGCATGAGGGATGATATATGCTGTGTGCAGTGGTAATGCACTGTTTGCGCAGCGCAAGGACATAGTCAGGGGCCGGAATACAAACCCTCTGTAGACTAGCAGCATACAGACACTTTACTTGTCTGTGGTTTATATCTGTTGATAAGCACCAATGACAAAATATGTCCTCGGCCTCAGGGTGAGCACATTTGTGTGTGTTTGCAGCATTCCGTGTTGTGTGTCTGAGTGTGTGTGCGTGCTTGGCTGTGTGTTAGCGTGCAGCATCTCGCCTCTGGCTGTGTGCGGCTGTGTGAGAGTGCGGCGATATATGTGCTGAATTAAACAAGGTCGCTCAGTGCAAGGCTGACTGCTCCACACATACACAGCCACAGAGCATCTCCATGTACAGGGATGGTATGGTTGTTTACATCACTGCCTGGAGAGGAACGCAGACAGATCCTGAAATATGACAAGTGACTGAAGCTCTGCACATAGAGGATTCTTTAGCAGTGGTTTACATATGTTTTGATCTGTTTCTCTCTCAAGGAATAGCTCTGCATTTTTGCCGAGAGTTAGATAAATTAATACCACTCTAATGCCCGTACAGTAAATACGAAGCTGCAGCCAGCAGATGATTAGCTTAGCTTGGGATAAAGATTGGAAACGGGGAATAATTCCACCTCCTAGCTTCTCGCTGCTCAACATATTGTGCACATTTTTTGCTATCCCAATGGCATGTGGGTGGTTTTACGAGATTTATGCGCTGAACTGGACACTGCATGTTAACTATGGATGGATTTAGAGAGCTGGAAATGGTGTGGACTTGTCCCAGTGACCAGCAGCAGCACTGAAAAGAAAAGAATTTATCATTGTAAAAGTGATGTCTGGAAAACTATTGACAACTGTTGACAAGTATTTTTATTTGAATGACATGCAATGTAACATTTATAGGCAGCAGCATACCGACATGGCCATTGAAAGGAACAGTTATGTGCATTTGCAGTTGACTTGGAAGATAATATTTGCCATCTTTTTATGGAATATTTACCTTCTATAATACACGAGTGATCTCAATGTGTTAGAGAGAACTTTAGAATTCCTGGAAGGTGGATTTTTTTTTGACGCTTTTGATTGTTTCTGCCTCATTCCAGGAGGATCCAACTTATGCTAAGCTAAGCATTTGTTTTCTTACATGTAAACTCATATTTGAAAACATACTTTTCGGTAATTATAAAGAAATCCAAACAAAAACATGTTTATTGTTTTTAATTATCTTCTCACAACTGTATTTACCCCTAATCTGCAGGTTGGGATCCACCAATTTACAGGTATTTGCTCTCTGCTTACAGATTATATTAATATTTCTTTAAAATGACCTCAAAATAAGGTCCTATTTTTTTCTGCTGGTTGGTTGGTCTCCTTTTTTGTGGAGTTTGCATGTTCTCCCTGTGTACGAATGGGTTTTCTCAAGGTGAAGCAGCTTCCACAGTCCAAAGACATGCATGGTAGTTCAATTTGTGACTCTGAATTGGATGTCAGTGTGAGTGAGAGCTTTCATGATTGTCTTCCTTTGTATCAGCCGTGCGATGAACGGCTGATACAAAGCCGTGCGATGAACTGACGACCTGTCCAAGGTGAACACCCCCTCTCATCCAATGTCAGTTTGAATAGGCCCCAACCCCTGCAACCCTCTGTAGATTAAGGATTGTAGATGAATGGATGAATGAACTAAATATTCCCCATTTTGGAGTGATAAATACATGGAGATGCTTTCCTGGTAGCAAGCCTTATGCGAGATAAATACATTTTGAGTTTAATTTGCACTAGAAAACATATCAGGGCATACCAAAAGGGCTAAGTTTAATCAAAAATAGGTCTTTGAATCACTAGGATATATATACACAACTGCTGTTTTACATTAGGAAGTGTAATTTTAAAAATGGCATAGTTAAAACCAAAACAGCAAGATATATTGTCACCTGCAAATCAGCAAAACCATCCTAAGTGGAATGCAGTCGGGTGATGCACGAACCTCCCATTGACCATCATTCACCCCCTCTCACACAGCCAACCTTATCTTTATCACTTTTCCCCAGTAAAAGATGAACAGGGGAGCACAAGGTAAGAAGAAGGCAATTATTGTCAGTTAGCTGTACACCATATATCTGTCACTCCCTTTACTAGGCATTCAGGGTTCAAATGTATTCCATCATCATTTTTTACAAGGGCCGGTGAATGCATTGATGTTATTTATAGGCAGCTGTTTTCCCTTCCATCAGCGCTGTCACCTCTCGCGTGTTTGCTGCACCTCCTTGTTCACCTCTCCGGTGACAGGAAGCTGGGTTTAATAATAGGAAACATTCCACTTTTCACTTTAAGCACTCGCATTGTCAGTGTCTGTATCTGTGTCAGTGCCAGGATGAGCGGAACGAGATAACAATGAAGCCCTTTCTCGTTGCAACTATCCGTTTTCAGATGTTGCACAGGAAAGTAGCACTTCAACATGCCCAGTTTTTAGATACAATGAGCCTACAAATCTCACACATATGGTTATAAATAACGTGACGAAGAACGGAAGCAGCCTGTCATCTGTCACATCTGTCATAAAATTAACATCTGACAGGTAAGACATAGAGCACAACATGTTAATCATTGGTTGTGTTCTCTGTGCCTGATTTATTTTGTTTGTACCAGATACTTATCAGCACATGTGACCTGAATTGATAGCTTTGTTAGTCAAAACATACTTCTGGTGTAGCAACATTCCCTGTGCATGAAAAAATGTTAAAAGCACTGATAACATATGGGTTTTCTTCTATGAGTAATGTAGTCCTTCATTAACACAACTGTAATTTACCAAAGCGAGAATAGTTTTTGTTGCTTAAATGTGAACTTTCTGTTAATGCATTTTCTCTATTCTAACTTATTTGTAAAGACCGTGTCTTGTTGGAGAAAATGCTCGTTCGCATACCTCCATGCGTCAACATTTTTGGGTGTTAGCTGTGACTATTGTTCATCAAATCTTGCATATCTGCACTCACTTTCCTTACAAATACACACATACACAAATACACGTCATACACCAATACACTGGTTTTGGCGCAAGCTATCGCGCAATTTCAGAACGAGATTTGCTTTCTAGCGTCCTGAGGTTTGGATACAGACCACAACAAATAGCGATCGCCAGGTAATGTGGAGGTTTTTGTTCACTTCTCATCTCTAGTATGTTGTGGGACACTCGTTGAGACTATCTGAGCCGGTCAGTGTGGGGAAGAAAGCACATTAGGGTGGACTTTGACGCGCGGGGGGGGGGGGGGGGGGGCAAGTTGCCCCATACTTTTCGGTAGCTGAGCTGCTAAGCTGCCTGCCTGGCTAAATACTGGAGCTATGTCGAAAATTCATTTCTCCATCACTCACATGTATGAAATGACAAATGAAAACAGACCCCAGGTTGAAAAAAAACGAAGTTCCCCTTTAACCTGCTTCATCCCTTGCTTGAGGGTCATTGCTATGTCGGAACACCCAGTTCCACCAGATTATACCCATCAACCTCATGGTTTGAGAAATCTTTGTGCAATGCACCAGTTCCATTGGCAGCAAAACAGACCCGGAGCATGATGCTGCCACCACCATGCTGAACAGTTGGGACAGTGTTACTAAGGGCGGGATACTTAAATTTTATTCCTCCAAACGTATATCTCTTCATTGTGACCAAACAAGTCAATCTTTATCTCATCTGATATTAAACTTTGGGACAGAAGAAAAATTTTAGTTGAGCTTGAACGTGTCAATTTTGGAAACAGGGCTTCTTTTTGTGGATTGCAGCTTCTCAGATGAAGACATCTGTAAATTTCCAAAACTGTTTCCACCTTGTGACAAGCCTATTGTGGTTCCAGAGTTGTTCCTGACCATCCAAACCAGTTTGCTATTAGCTGAAGGTGACAGTTTGGAGGTTTATCAGACCTTGGCATAGTGTCAACACCTCCCAATAACCACTGGTTTTGTACAGTTATTTGAACTTACAATCTTGGAATCTGCACTTGTATTGAATGGCTCGAAAAGACATTCCTGGTTTTTGTAATTCTACAGTCTTCTTTCTTAGATGTGCACTGAGCTCTTTGTACTTTCCCATTGTACTGTGTGTTGGTCAGTCCAATGAGTGTTGTCAAACAAACCCATTTTATGTTGGCACAGAGAACCCACAAGCTATAGCCAATAATGATCATCTCAAAGGGAAATTAAGAGGCCTCGTCTTTGGCAAGTACAACATGTTGGAGCTTTCACTGCATTAATAATCTAAGTGGGTGTATGTATATTTTTGACCCTGTCTCCATATTTTGACTCTGTGTTATTTTCAGAAAACCCCACATAATGAACACTTACACTTAGCGCCCTTAGTTTTTTGATTAAAGATTATTTTGTGCAATCACGCACCATAAAAAGAACAGTTCAAAGAAATCACTGAAAGCCCAATATTGCCAAGAAATTTGTGTTCATGATGAGTTTAAGTAAACATCTGACCACAACTGCACATTTTCAGACTAATTTCAAAGAGGAAATATGCTATAATCACATGCATTATTCATCGAAAGCTTCTCATTCTAGAGGGGCTTGTAATGGGTGGCTATTTGTAAGACTAGTGAGCCAGATAAACAGTGTTGGTAGTTGGACGACTGAGTAGGTCATGGCATCCAAATGAACCCAAAAGGGCCAGCCAACACAGCTTAGCTTTACAGATACAATGTGGACATAAGGGTTGACTAAGATGCCATGTGTCTGCTTTTTACTTGAGTCATAAAGACTAGTTTTAAGATGTATTAGATTACTGTACGTGCTGGTGTGGAAATGTTTTCTGCTGTAACTATTCATAAGATCAACAGAGTTACATACTCCTGAGTGGACAAGCGTCAATGAGACCATCCGATGTAGCCGATCCTAGCAGATACAAGATAGACACAAGGCTATATTAGGTCACAGAGTATGTGCTAATTTCTTGGATGAGAGCCAAATTTAGTGGTATTTTAAGGGTATGATCAGGCCACAGCTTTAAAATTGCATCGGCTCTCAGAAGGCCTTCCTCCGTAGCGTGACTGGGCTGCACCTCAGAGACATGGTGATGAGCTTGGACATCTGGAGGGAGCTCTCAGTAGAGTCACTGCTCCTTCGTGTTGAAATGAGCCAGCTGAGGTAGTTTGGGCATCTGATTTTGATGCCTCCAGAGTGCCTTCCTTTGGAGATTCTCTTGGAAAATCCACTTGGGAGGAGACCTCAGGGTAGACCCAAAGCTAGCTGGAGGGGATTATATATCTCAACTGGCCTGGGAACGCCTTGGGATCCCCGAGGAGAACCTGGAAAGTGTTGCTGGGGAGAGGAAAGTCTGTAACACCCTGCTTAGCCTGCTGCCACATGGGTTTAAATGGAGGAAAATGGACAGGTAGATGGATGTCAGAAGGGTGACAGAATCTGATAACCACTGCATGATTTAGGGACAGGCCAAAACATCCTTTAACATGAATACTAGGCTTCAATCCATAGCAATGCTCAACCAAATCTGGGCCTTTAACACTCTTTAAGTTAAGAAAAGCAACTGCATTTATGTTAAAGTGCCAATGGTGCACACTGAATTTGTTCAAATTAATTAATGCTAATGCATTTCAAAATCTGCTGTTTTCTGTCTTGTATCTACATGTAGTGTAGATACAAGACAGAAAACAGCAGATTTTAACCAAGCTTTAGGTGCTGTTATCACCTTTGTCAATGCATTTTCAATACATCTGAGCTGCTAAACACAAATGCCGCACTAAAGACGACTGAAAATCCAAATGTACCGTTTAATATGCAAATTGGAGGTTTTGTGTCTTAGAATAACAACAACTGATTAAACTACAGTCCAGTTGTTGCACTAAAGGGGTTTTGTCTTCACAAAGAATGGTTGGGTTGGTATAACAGTTCCAGACAGAGGTGTTATTTAGCCGTGTTGCAAGACCAAACACAACTATTGTCTCTTGCTATCAGATGTAGTTAGAGGGGTTTCATGGAGGCGGAGAGGTCACCGTCAGTCCCTGCTCTGGGTAAACCCAGTATCTCTGTCTGTCACCTTCCATTTTTGGCAGCCTCAGCCAACATGTCTCTTGGCTGTCTTAGCACTGGTGTGTGCAGGAGGTCACTGTCTTTTCTCATAATAATACATAAGTTCTTCATTAGAGCCACAGAGGCAGTTAAAATCCCCAGACGAAGACTCAAATCTCCGCGATGAAAGCATTTAGCGGTTGATTGAAAATGAATCATCCGGTATTTTGGTCCTTATCCTTTCATTTTATGGTTTTTGATTACTTGCACTCCCAAGAGGCCTTGTTAATAAAAATAAATCTGGTTGTTTTTCCTGACAGCATCATTGCTTATTGCCAAAAGCAGGAACTGTCCAAAATACACTTGGTGTAAAGTACAGTTCTGTGTATGGTGAGAAAGGATGAGGTTATTTCAGGACCACAATTGCTCCTGCAGCACAGTGTAGCCAAGAATAGACAAAAATCTTATGACTCTTCAGGCTATTCAAGCTAAGTCGATGCATTTAATAACAGTCTGCATATCTGTAGTTGTCAAATATTGTCAATGGTTCTTAGCATCCTGCAAAAAACACTCGTAGAAGACATGGGTAAAATCTTGGACTGTTTTAAAACTGAACAGATCAGTTCAGTTTGTAGGGGCAGTTTGTTGTAGGAAATGCCATCTGCATGTGTGTTTTTCCAGAAATGCATACATCTGTATTCTGCATCCAATGCATGCACTCATATGTGTTCTGAAGTTATGCATACTGTGTCTGTTCCATAAATCCTACACTTTTATATATCTACAGTTACTCTCAACTCAAGAACAAAGTAGGAGTGTATATTCTACCCTTGTATATCCTTCATAAATGTGTCCTTAAACCTTTCCTTTCTTTGAGCAGGCTCCACGTAGTCATACATACTTCTATTTTTCGAGACTAGCCTACTGCAAGTCTCTCTACTTATGTCTTAGAATGTCATCCATCTCATGTTTGCAGCTAGTCTAGAATGCAAGACAATATCATTCCCATTTTAACTTCATTTCACATGATACTTGTTCATTTCAGAATAGATTTGAAGGATTTACTATTTGTATATAAGTCTTTCAATGAGTTAGGTTCAACAAATCTCACCAAATTCTTGCATTTTAATGTCCTGGCTAGATCATTTAGGCTATGCTGTTGATAGTTCCAAAGGCTAGATTGACCTTTGCCTTCAAGTCAGATACACCCCAGCTTTAGCCACTTAAAATCTTGTTAAAGACTTGCTACCTTAATGTGGCATATAATCGTCACAGAGTTGAGATTTATTCATCTGTTAGTTTGTATTTTTGATTGTCTGGTTGTTTAGCCATTTTTGTCCATTCTGTTTCTATTAACACTTTCTACTCTTAAAGCTATTCAACCACAGAAAGCTTGGAAGACAATCACAGCGTCCCATTGTTGTCTTTTCTTTTTTTAGGGGGTATATATTATCATACTTGGTATGGCTATATTATTCCACTAGATGTATGATATAAGGCTACTGCTGGCAACCAGTTAGCTTAGTTTAATGCAAATGGTGACAAACAGCACATAAACTAATTACAATGTGTAATTTTCAGTTTTTGTATGCATTATATTCAGAACAAATCACAATTTGTCAAAAAATGTGCTTTTAATCTGAAAGTCAGTCTAATTTCCATTCTCTGTGCTTCTGCTGTTTGACCCAGTTTGGCTGTAGCATTTTTTTATTTATCAAAAAGACATTTAACTTCTGGCAAAAAAAATCAAAAAGCATATTTCTCCAAATCAAAGTATTCCCTTAAAATATGTAATATCACAAGATCAAACTTCAGCAGCTCCATACGCTTAACTGGCCTTCAGACCAGGCGTAAACTAACCGTGACGTCACCCGTTGGTTTCAACGCCGAGAAAATGAAGCCCGGATTTTGCTACTTCCTGGTCGCCGTTTTGGATTTTTTTGGAGCCAGTGACGTAAAAAGCATCATCAAACAGGCTGGACCGGAGAGCAACTAGGGGCAGGATTGGCTGAGGACTCTCTTATCCCGCCCACATTTTACCGCAGAGGCTTCTGTTGCTGTCTATCAAGTATAGCCACGCCCCCTGGCTCCGCCAACTTTAACGATTTATTTTAAATTCAGTATTGATTTATTTTAAGATCAGCCACCTGATCTCTCATTTTGACCATGAAAACTAACGGGAAAAAAATCCTGAGCTGTAGAAAATCAGTCTATCAAATTTTTATTTTTTCCAAAAATGAATTGGGGTCTATGGAGCAAAAGTTTTTTGGAGCCAACCCTAGCGGACGGCGTGATATTGCAAGTTTTTGACGCTTCCAGGTTGGCTTCAATTCTGGAGCCAGATGCTACGTCCACTATATATACAGTCTATGCTTCAGACGCACACATTTTTATTCATAAGTAACAATCCAGTAAAGCCCAACCGTATGAGACTCCTTTCTGCAATTTCTCAAGGTCCTGGAGTGAATGAAATTCACACGCCGAGATCAAAATATCACAACAGATCAGATCAGAAACAGCAACCACATGAATCAAACAGGCCTTTTGTGATGCTGCACGTTTAAACTCCAACCTGCTGAGTGTCTAAGTTGTCATCATAGGCCCTCATAAACTGAATCGATACATGAATCTCCCTCTGTGTCTCCAAGTCTCAGAGCTCACAGCTGATCAGAAAGTTGCTCTGTTGTCAGCAACAATCAATAATAAACCATCCAGCAGAATGACAATGACAACATTACAGCACCTGTTGTATGCAAGTCAAGTGAGTTTGACAGCAGCTATATTAAAATCTGTGGTAAAAGCCAGATTTAGATTAGGCTCTGTATCTTTAAAAAAATCCATAAGTTGGATCTCAGCAGTAGTCTGCTCTTTCAAAGTTAAAGCCCACCTGTCTCTTTGATTTTTTGACTGGTTCTGAATCAATCTAGTTTTCCCACTTCATGTTTTTTCCTTTAAATTTGGAACCACTGCACTTTTACCTTCTCAGAGTCTCCACTAGTTTTCTCTCCTGATTCTTTCCTTCACTCTTTTGGAATTTAAAAAGCCTCCATTGTCAAAATCTGACAGTACATTTTGTGCCACGCTGCGTGCTGTCAATTAAAGCGCTCGTGGATCGACAGCTTAATACGATGTGAATACAGGTTGGGTGACCTATGGAGCTATTTTCTGACCAAATTAAACTTTAAAGCAACAACAAAATCGACCACATCAATAACATTTTGAAAAAATAACCTTGATTCCACTTGAGCTCTAACATCTAGTGATTTGAACTACATAATGGCTTTCAGGGTGACTTGATATGGCTATAAATCATTATTATTCTTATAAATAAAACAAATAAAAAAAACAAATGAAAGACTACAGCAGCTGGTCTCAAGAAAATAGTTTATGTCTCATCTTTGAGTTAAAGTGAGCGAAGCAACAGCACGGTGTCTTTATTAAAGTGAATTAGTAATGAATTGCTCTCAGGCATGAATCATACATCAATAAGAGCTTAATTTTTACACATGATCCATAATAATGAAGATAAAGAGAAAACAGAAATGCACAGCAAAAAAAAAATAAAAAAATAGCACGTTGTCATTATTTTAGAGACCTGACAAAATTTCAAACAGTTTTTGTTTGAGGTTTATTAAGGCTCCCCTTTTGTTTGCACCCTTGTCGCCTTCATTTTAGAGGTTATTTAGACATTTTTTTTTCACCTCAGAATCACACCTCTGCTGTGTTTATAATCTGCCTGTCAGCTTTAAGTTTATTTGCCATTTGCATTAAGTAACATGAGGATTAAGCAACTGATATTTCTCGGGATACAAGACAAAGGAATGCCATGTTTCAGCAGAAAATCTACAAATCAGAATCAGCAGAGGAAAAAGAGTCTATTACCAGTGCATTCACAGGTGTAACATTTGCTCAGGAGTGACTGCACAAATGCCATTTCAATATTTGAGAGAGTAAACAGTGTTTATGCGAGTGTATCCTCCACTACAGCCCCGGTTTTGTAATAAAGCAACAGCTTGTGTGAGACAGTCAATCATGCGTTTCAGAAAATGCCCCAGAACAACACCGTACGTTTACATTCAAGTTACAAAGCCCTCAAATGGCTGGAGTAATTAGGATGAGAGCAAAGCAGGGAAATTAGACACTGCTGCAGAGGCAGAAAGTCAATGAAAGAAGGAGGTCAGGGTGGACGCATGGGTCAACAAACACTGGACTTCAACATAGCAGACAGCTGTTTTAACCTCTTAGCAGCCACTAGGTCACTGACAGCCCATTTAAGCTGGTTAGCTGCTTAGCATTGCACTCTATGTAATGTAGACAAGGATGGATGCAATAGTGGTTAAGAGAAATGTGCAATATTATCTTGTGCAATAGTGACAATGGGAAATGTGCAATGCAAATAGAAGGATACATGGAGAAGGATATATGTAGTTAAATTCTACTACATGTATCCTTCTATGTTTTGTGTTATATTGACAGAGGGATAAGTGTAGTAAAGCAATGTGCAATAATGATAGAGGGATATCTGCAATGTTAATTAATTACTGCTTGGTAGCTTGTTTTGACGTTATCGTTTGTTGCTTTTTTTCTTTTTCATCTCTTTGTTTACTTATGGTTTCATGTCATTTGTAATTTCTTTATTTTTGATCTGTCAATGGGGCATGAGATGGAAATTAACTGTATGGCTACAATCTCTTGTATTTGCATGGAGATGTGCATTATTACGAACTGTCCCATTTAAAAAAAATAATAAACACAAACATAAACACCCAATGATAGACATACATACATTTTTTGTTCAATAAGTTACATGCAGTTTGTTTTTTCCCCACTTCATTTAGCTGTACAAAATTCCTCACTCTCTTAATGTTAGGCTTAGTAGTCTATGAATTTATGCAGAAGTTATGCCGTGATGCGCATAGTTCAGGCATAAAGCATGTCACAGTTATTGGTAGTCATATATGACTTAATACTTGTAGGAGAAAGGAGAATTTTTAAAATGACATTTGAGCTAAAGTCGTTTAGATGGTGTTTTTCGCCACAAAAATACAAAAATGCTATCGCTTAATTGATATTTCCAGTATGCATTGTGGTCTTAAGGGTCTTCTGCTATAATCTTTTCCAGTTGTACATGCCACTTTCCAAACAGTCCATAAAAATACTGGCTTTGGGTGTAGATAGATGTGTCAACTCTGCCACTCAAAGCCCTGTACTGGAAGTTAAAACTGAAAAACACACTGTTTCCTGAACAGCAAAGTCAGAGAGAGTTGCAGTCACCAGCTTAAAGGTTTTTGTCGCTTTACTGCCCTTGTTGTCTCGCTTTATGTGTAGATTTAGAGCTTGAGGCACGACAGTCGGCCGGCAGATGGACCAGATAACCTCATGTCAGATTTTACAGCTTCAAAATCTCCAGTTACGAGACAAATCCTGTGGAAATATGCCCCATAGATACAGTAAAAGAAGTGACAGAAAACATGATTTAGCAAATAAACGGGTGCTTTTCCTGCCTGCTGTCCACTCCTTTTTGTTTCCTTTTCCAAATAAGTATCAGATGATTGGGTGAAATTGCTTGCAATGTGATGCGCTGAACACTTTTGGTCTGCCTAGAATTTTTCTAGTGATGTATTTCGTGCTCCAAATGCTGGGAATCCAATACACAGGCAGCAGAAGTCATCATCTTTCTGCTGATTCAGTGGCTGTATAATACTGTCACACTGTTTAATCCTTGGCTCCACAAAGAAAATAATCACAATTCCTACAGCCACTAGAAGCCTTTGTTGCTGAAATAAAAAAATATGTTGTGATGGGATATTTGCATAAAAAACTCTACTGTTTGGACAAACTCTGCTTAAGCAACAGCTGGTTTATCACCAACATCTGTGTCCCAGTTTGATACTACAGGCCAGTTATATGCTGATATTTAAAAACATATTGTTTTTTGCAGTTACTACACAAGAATTCATAAGTGCTTTTTTGGAAATCATGCAATATAAATGAAGTATCAAAGCAAAAACTTTTCTGTTTTCCTGGAAATGTTTTAGCACCAGCAAGACTTAGTTTTAAATCTCATGTATTTCATCGCAGAAGCACCAAAGAAACAAACAAAAAAAATTGTTTCATATGCTGGTGTGGTTTATTATGAAATTTTTCCAGTGTACACACCATAACAACTTACTCTTAGATGCCAACTGCATTTAAAATCTTACACTTGTATATTTCCCCTTGTGTTTATTGGCACTTATCTCAGAGATGTTTACTCTCTGCTACAGAACGACGCTGTTCTCTGTTGAAGGCTTGTGAAATGATGTGCAGGATGTCCAAACTGAAGCGGTCTCAGTGTGTGTGTTACTGGCTTTTTGGCTTTTTGAACGCTGCTCTTTTGTTTTGCAGTCAGACAGCTGCTCCGGCTCGTTTCAAAAAGCCTCGTTTGCTGGGACTCCTGTGCTTTGCTCTCAGTATGTTTCTGACTTGACTTTGTTCTTGCCCAATCCTCCACCTCCAAACCGAAGCATCTTTTGTTAAAAAACATTTTTAACTTGACATTGTGACAAGGTTCCAAGAATAGCACAATCTAAATCTAAACAAATGTTCAATTCCTGATAGACTTCTGCTTTTGTGTTCTTTGTCTTGTCTCGCAGCTCATCAGTTTTGACATCTAAATTGGATTAGTAACTTCCTGGATTGATATGTCTGGTGTTACTCAGTGCATGCTCTAATGTCAGTGATAGTGTCAACCTTTTTGGCTTGGCTTTGCTATCCTTAAGGATCAAGAAAGTCCCCGTGTTTGTTCCACAGTCCAACTTTTCCTCATTATTCACTTCTTTACACACAGACTGTAAAGAACAGCCAAAAAAAAGAGACGTGGCACAATACAAAAGTTGAAGAAGACTTCCAAAATATCAAAACCATTCGAGAATTTGGAGGAGTTAGAGTTGTGCAATGAGTTAAAAACACAGGTGTAATGTCACTGTATTGATTCATTAGGAGCAGAGACTGTATATATATTAAAAAAAAACAAAAAACAAAACAGGGTTTAGTGTCTTTAAGTCCCCAGAGGCCAGGGGATGAGGGGGAGTAACAAATACGAAGAAAACCTGGTAAAGAGGCAGGAAAACTGACCGTAAGGCGGAAAAATTATTTTATTTACACGGAAACAGAAATCCAAAATCCAACACGACATGAGTTTCTTAATTAGAAATAATTGATCTCACTGTGTCACAATTCTTGAAGCACAACTCCAGTCACCAACACAGCACTCCAGCAGCAGATCTGGCCCAAAAAGCAACACTGATCAGAGTGGCTGAGCTATAAAGCTTCCCAGCTGATTGTCAAGGAGCCACAGGTGCACTTGGCCACTCCCACTGGGTGTAATCTAAAAAAAAAAGAAAAGAAGAGAAAAGAGAAAGGAGAACCTACCTACACACACACCCCTTAGAATGGAACAGTCTTCATGATCATAAAACCTCTCCTTGAAGAAATGCATGCAGATAGAAATTAGATTTGGTGATGAAAAACATTCAAAAGTAAAATATATAGAACATTTAGAGTAAGTTAAAGCTGCTAAAATCAGTATTTTTATACTGGGAATAGATCAAGATGACTGTTTATATGAAATGGGAACGTACAGCGTTACACCAACAGAATGAAACTAACTGTTTTCTATGGCCTGCAGCTTCACTGTTTGAATCTATTCCGCCTCTCTTGTCTGCGTTTTTTCAGATGGAAGAAGCAGCTGCTTTTAGTAATAAAAAAAAGAATTTGGGGGACCATCTGTACATGAACTTGCAAAAAGTAAGCGACTGACTAATGACAACAAACACCTTAAGCTAAGATAAGAATAGGTTGGTGGAGAACAAAACAGAGCAAAAAGCTGGGTCAGGTGGTCATGTGATTTAAATAAATAGTAATGTTCCTCCTTATATGCTCAACATATTAATTAGCAACTGTTTGCTGTATCATCCTACAAGGTGGTGTCTGTGTTCTGTTTACAGCTCGTCTCGACTGGCCCCAAGTCAAATCATTTGCATAAATGTGAAGAAAGTTATTTACTTAAAACCAATTTTTCCAAGCACTCTGATTTGTCGGTGCTGAAGTAAAAGGGGTCATCATGAGGTCCACCTACGAGACTTCTTTTGTTGATTTTTGGAGAACAAAGAACTCATTCTTGCTCATACACTGTTTAACCCCAAGCAGTTTCTGGGTACTTTTGATTCCTATCACATTTTTCCTCACTATAGGCTCATTTTTTACTGTGATATAAAGTCCTGTACCTCTATGGAAACAGCACAAACATTAGTCGAAGTAGAGAGAACTACATCTGTTTGGGGGACATTTCTTTGATTATTTTTTTGCAAAACACTTGGGACCAAAATGTAAAATATTTTTCGAGGAGAACTGTGAATAGGTGTTACCAATACTGAAAAACTAGTGCCTGCACCTACAGTAGATATTGTACCACTTACATCTGTTCTCTACTTGTCTCCTTTCTGCTCTGAATAAAACAGATTGTAGTTCTCCTTGAAAAATCCTTGAATTTTTGAATGTTGGACATAGCTAAATTACTCATAGCTTTATTGTTGCAATGAGGAGCAAAGGCTTTATTTTTGGCAGTTTTTTTTTTTAAAATGAGACATGTACAATAAAATGATTTGGAAGAAATATCACAATTTTAAACAGAGATTTGGTCAAGTTGCCCAATACAGTTTATTGGTTCAAGGATTGTTGAAAATCCAACAATAATTTTTCTGTTTTAACAGTGTGTAGCTCTGACAAGTGGTGAATTTTTTAGGACATTTTCAAGGATAAGAAGCCTTTCAAACCAGATGACAGGTTTTGTTCAAAAAAAATTAAGTAAATGCACTGAAGAGTTTTGTAGGTGTAGCCTCACCAAGTCTGTAGCTTATGGCAACAATTTCCAGCTAATATTTGGCAACCTAAAGAAAAAGCACATTCCCAAGATACGTCTTTGATGTTACCACTTAATGCTGTCAAGAGGATGATCAAAAATGATACAACACACCTTCTGGCAGGGGAACCATAAAAGGCATCTGATGATACAAGAAAATAAAACTAAAAGTCTAAAGAGAATTTAAAAGAAACTAATCCCAAGGAAACGGAATGCAACACCAAAAAAAAAATCCTAAATGGTGCACCAAACAGAAGCGAGAAACAGCTGATTTCAGATGTACTGACTAGGAACTGACAGAGAAAATCACTTGAAACAATGTGTGAAGACAAAACAGGAGGACAAACAGGAGGACAAAATGACAAAGACAGAGTAAAAGACAAGACTATTTTCACACTCAAAACTGACTGGGGAGACAAGACGCATGTGATTGACGAGACACAGGTGAAAGCAATTAGGGCAATCAAAAGAGGAGGGAAACAGAGACAAAGGGAGGAGGTAAAACAAGAGACACACAAAGGCTGAATCCCAAACCGCCCCCTACACACTATCCCTACACACTACCCCTCCGTTTGCGCGTTCCCGCGGAGGGTCCTCCATATTAAGGACCGTCCCAAACCGCGTAGTGCGGAGGGAGCGTGGACTGTTCAGCCCTTAAATAGCGAGTCTGCATCGATGCTCACTCTCGACAACTTTTTCAGGAAGTGCAACGTCGAAATGGAGGAGGAAACAACATATCGATGTAAGTTCCACATGCGTCCTTTATTTCTCTCACGCCTTTTTCACACTGACAGAACATCACAAAAACAGTGGTGAAAAAAGATAAAACAAAAGAATCAAATCTTCTTCTCTGCTGACGTTTGACTTAATTGTGCACCCCCTGACACCTTAAAATTTGAACACAACTGACAGAATTCATTTATTCATTCATTTGTTGGATTTGAAATCCCAGATAATAGGATTGGAAAACATGTGGGATGACTTCAAATTATTTGAAGCAGAATGTAGTCCCTACATCATTGCCTGCAACCTGTGCCACAGCGCTACAGCCATGCACAGTAGGCGTCTTTGTGTTACCATGGCGATGACGTTTTCCGTTTTCCGGTGAGGCGACAGGGCGTCCCATTCCTGACGATCGTATTTATACTCTCCCCCTTCAATTAAAGTGCCCTCCACAGCTGCGAGTGTGACTTCTTTTGGAGTGACACTCGGTAGTGGAGGGGGAGTGTGCAGGGGGCGGTTTGGGATTCAGCCAAGGACTGTAAATGTCAAATTAAAATGGGAAATAAACAGAACAAAATCCAAGACTATGACAAATTAATGAGATACAGTTATACAACTTGTTAGCACAAGTTTACAAGCAACTATCTTGTAAATGAGAACAGATGTGGCCACTGCAGATGTTACATGCAACACTTTCACTTTAAAAGTAAGCAATATGTAGATTAATGTAAAACTGGGAACGTTGGCACTAATTAGCACTCTGAGAATGTTTTTTAAAAAAATAAATTTATGATGACTCCTGTACAACAAACACCCACGAAAAAGAAGAAACTTGCGTCCTTGCACAGGAGAAGACATAGCACTTTGTTACAGAAACAATATTTATATATTAGTTGGTTGCAGACATCAGTTTTGACGTGATGCAATGCGATGCTATGTGTCCATTTCACTACTTGCTTCTGGAGGAGGAGGGGAACTGAGGACAGATCTAAGGCTTTTCTGCCAATTTTCTTTTTTAAGGGCTTCAGATTTTGATAAGCGGGCTAATAAACACTGCAGAACGTTACGACGCTCAGCAAATAATAGGCACCAGGGTCAGCACTGTGTCAGTCTTAAAGATGCAAAGTAAAGACTTTCTCAGATAAACTGTCCAGCAGTTGAGAAAATTCACAGAAATAATGGATTCCAGGTGCTTGCACAAGTCGGCCCGAAACAAACGCAGCATAAAATAGAAATAAAAAAGCTTACATATATACACACGCAAATTCAAACAGCAAAAAAGTCTGCCAAGGAAAAACCTAAGTGATCTGCTTGTTTTTTATTTGGTACTTTTTGTTCACATGCATAATACCGTCTGGTTGAGAATATCTTGTGCGTCAAAAACAGCCAAGAGGAGAAAAAATGATGCAAAGAGACAGCAGCTCACATCTGCTTGCAGAAAATAGGAAAATAGTCATTATCATAACTCATTAGACACTAATACGGAGGAAATTCACTGGACACTTTAAACCAGATGTATTATGCTAATTGGAAATTGCATCGGTGTCACTTGAGCATCAGTCTGTTGTGCATTAACTACATCTATAAATCATATAATGATGCTGTAATGACTGTGCCAATCAAACAGACAGCTGATTATTGTTGGAATGCGATTGCACAATGGCATTTAAATGTACAACGGTATGCTTTATATAGACAGGTTTGATGAATAAATGACAAAAATCTGACAATAAAAGACTAAATAAAGCACTGGGAGCATTATTTTGTGCAGTTGGAGTGAAGCGTGAGTCTGGGTGATGTCAGTGTCACACAGGCTTTCTCACATGTTGTTCTGAACAGTTTAAAATCAGATGTTTTTCAGAAGTTGTGCAAAAAAACTCAACTCCCAGGTGCTCAGTTGCCATGGTGACGAGGCCTTTCTGTACAGAGGTGACTTTGTTGACGCAAATACTCCCATTGAGCCACAATATAAAGACTAATAATATATATATATATAGATTATATATGGAAGCACGGGCTGCACAGCGGATGGTGATTAGCACTGTCGCCTCACAGCTAGAAGATCCCCGGTTTGCATCTTGGTATTTCTGTGTGAAGTTTGCATGTTCTCCCTGTGCATGTGTGTGTTTTCACCAGGTTCTCCAGCTTCCTCCCACAGTCCAAAACCATGCTGAGGTTAACTGGTGATTCTAAATTGTCTGCAGGTGTGAATGTGAATGTGATTGTTTGTCTCCATGTGTAGCCCTGTGATAGACTCCAACCTGTCCAGAATGTCCCCTGCCTTCACCCTAACTCAGCTGAGATAGACTCCAGCCCCCTGCCACCATAATGAGGATTAAGCAGTGTATAGATGGATGGATATATAAAAGCATCTAAACCCATTTCATAATGTTCAAAATCATCCAGATCAAAGTTTTCAACCAATTAGTGCCATATTTGTTACAGCTACATTATATTTTTGCATGTCTTTCAACATGAAAAGCCTTTTTTCTTGGTTTACACCACTACCACTGTATTTAAACTCCTTGACCCAGCTTTAACAAGTGCGTTCATGGCTATACAAGCCTCACAAATAGAATTATTTAGCAGCAACTGTGAGTGAACCAGTGCTATTTTAGCGCAAGCAGAGTCATGTCTCCGTGGGCTCAAGGTTAAAAACAAGGGCAGCGAGTTTGTTCGCAAACTCTCTGATAGAATCTGGGAGAGATTGGAGAATTGAGATGCACGATTCAGCGGATGAAGTCCAGTTACAGCCAACACGTGTCACAGAGATCAGTGAGGAGCTGAAACTATCAGGGTGGTTTGATGTACTGAAAGAAATTCATTATATAAAGGGCTGTGTGTGCAACTTTTGTGGTGATTTTCTCATCTGACTACCAAACTCCTTGAAGTACTCTAACACCAAATAATCATAACGCATTTAAGAAGAAGAGTAAAAGAGTTTGATCTTTAGTCCATTGTAGATTTATTGAAGCCAAATGGAGTTGGAGCTGAAGTTGTCACAGAAAGCATCACCTTACATAAGATTTTTGTAACCCTGCCTAATGTGCATCACAGGCTTCCCTGAAGTCTGATTATCATCTGATTCTCACCTCCTATTATTAGCTTCATCACCACATCCTGTGTGATCATTTGGGGTAAATCTTGTGATCTGAACATTGAGGCCATTGCTCACAGGACATCTTTATCAAAGCGTCTTTTCAGACTTCACATGTTGACCGTCTACTTAACGAGTCGCAAGATCTAACGGACCCATCTGACCTTCTCTTACAGCCGTGAAGAAAAGTTTACATACTCTTGCGAAAAAGAAAACTTGATTAACACAACTTTCTGCATCACCAAAACTAACAATTCAAGTTGCTGTGTGTTTATTTGTGAATCTGCAGATGTCCAAAGGACACTAAATAATTCTATGAAAGAACTAAAATGCATGATTTTTTAAAAACTTTTTTGTGAAAAGATGCATGTTTTTAACCCTCCTGTTGTCCTCATTTACGGGCACCAAAAAATATTGTTTCCTTGCCTGAAAGAAAAAAAAATTCACCAAAAAAATCCCCCAAATTTCTGAAAAATTGCAAAGCCTTCAGGAAGAAAATTCCAATAATTCCTTAAAAGGTCTCCTTAAAAGTTTTATTTAAAAAAAAAATCCCCCAAATTTGGCAGGAAAATTCTTTAAGTATAGTAAAAAAATTAAAAATGAATAAAAATCTTTCAAAAAAATCTTAAAAATATCTAAAGTGATTACATACATATCAGTAAAACTTCTAATATATTTTTAAGAACATTCACATAAAAAATCAAGCATTTTTTTTCACACATTTTCAAATTTGAAAACGGAGTCAATTTGACCCCGCATGATGACACAAGGGTTAAATCTTCTCATCAGGGAAAATTCATAGTTATAGGAGTGATTGGAAACCCAAGACTGCTATGATATACACAGTCTTAACAAGTGTATGTAAACTTCTGCTCATGGCTGCATGTCCATATATCAATGGTACAGTTTATTAGTCTGGTTTTTACTGTATAAATAACAATCATCATTATATTTCGGTATCTATGATTGCATATTTTAGTGTATCTATTAAATAAATGGGAAAACATAATTAAAAGGGCCTGCTTGGATGTACACTTGAATATAATTTATGACACAGCCTTTCAGAAAGAGTGGATGCCACTAGAGCACCGGCATTTCAGACCAAAAAACTCTCCTTTTCTGTTCATGTCTGCTCCGCTCCATATGTGTCTGTTTACACTATTTGTCGGACTGGAGCAGATGTGTAGACGAACCACAACAGCAGCTCTACTTTTAATGGATTCTCAAAAAAATAAAAAACCTGCTTGTGCAGTTGTTCTAGGTCTTTAAGTACAGTGAAATTGAGAATACACTTGCTACAGCACAGAATGCAAACTGTACACAAGAAAAGAGAGTCATAAATGCATGCCAGAAAACAACCGGACTCTCCCTGCCCACACTGGAGGATGTCCTCAGATCACACTGTTTCCATAGAGCCAAAAACATTCTGGAGGATGAAACTGACCCCTGTTATCACCTCTTCTCTCTGTTGCCATCTAACAGGCACTACAGAGACTTGAGAGCTCGCACTTCCAGGATAAAAAACAGTTTCTAGCAAAGAGCCGTCACTGAACTGAACTTTAATAAAACCTGCCACTGCCTCACCGTCATATTTCACATCCCAGGACTAACTGTTAAAACATCTCTCAATGAGACATTATGTCCAATATATTTAAAATATTCTGTATTACCATAAGGCCACTGGACAGCAAAATTCTGTTGTATAAATGTGTGCATTGGTATTCAAGTGTGGAGAAAAAGTAGCAGAGAAGAGCGTCAAAACAGCAGTCGAGACTCTCACACTGAACTGAAATAGAATAAATGCCCATAAATTAGACAAGAACATAAATAAAATACTTTGTAAAATGCCAAGTTTGGGGATTTTTAGGGCAATGGCTGAAAGCTATGTTGCAAAATTGCTTTTCAAATATGTTACAGGAGATCACACTTAGTTGCAACAGTTTCAATGGGAGGGACTCACATGCACCAGCAGGCATTAACATGTAGGTGTGACTACATCGGCAGTGACCTCATTCCCTGCTAAGGACGCTGCTGTATTAATGCTACTTTTATGCATACCTCGAATGGCAACCTTTCTTTGCAAAAATCATGGCATTGTAGCAACACACTGATCTATTGTTATCCCCCATTATGGCAGATAATTCTTCGAAATTATTCCAAGCTACAGTCTAAAACTATGTTTATGCTGGATGCTGAGAGATAAAAGACAAGGTTGAAACAAAGTTTACGCAATTGTACAGCCAGTTGATTTGCATTTCCCAGACTAATATGCAAACTGAGGAGCATATCTTGTATGTTGTGCATTAATCAACAAAGATAATCACATTATGAAAACAGGGTTGATGAGGTGCTTCTTCCTCACAGCAGAATGTGCTGCACCCAGGAAAATGTATTGCCTAGAACAAGAAAAAAACCTCAAGCTGATGTGCTATTTCAGGTGCCAGGAAATGTCTGTCGCAGAATACAATGAACCAAATCATAAGTCTTCACTGTCACACTGCCTCCTTCACTCAGTCATAAAATGTTAACCACATCCAATGAGAGCGAGCGCTCCTCTCAGCCAGTCAATGAGTCGCTATGACAACAGCTCTTGACAAGGGAAATCTGGTGTGATGTCCTGAAAAAACAACTCTTGGCATCAAAAGGGGGGCCTGCTTACTGACTGAGGCCCTCGTGGAGGCGACTGTAAGGAAGCCTGTCCACTCGGCAGGATGATGGAGCTTGTAAAGGTAATTTAGATCATCTGTTTCCATTTTGTCAAAGCGGGGGAGCTCATGAATATGACATCTCATTGCATATTCAGAGACAGCGAGCATCAGTGTCAATGGGATGTCAGTGGGACGAGCTTCCCTTTATCTATTAACCTCTGGACGGGTGGTCATGAGCCCGAGACCCTCGCAACTCATCATTGATGCTTTCTAATTAGTCTTTTGGTTCTCTTTGATCTCATATCTTGTTATTCACCGCTTTGGCTTCTTTGCCCTTTGGAAATAGCAAAATAATTTCTTCTCATGCTGTGATTTACAGATATTACGTACGGAGACCAGGCTAGGTAATTTGGAGATGAAAATGAGCCGCGACAGGAGGGGAGTTCAAGTCTGTAACTCATTTCCACCTTCACTTCCTCCTCCCTCTGCGTATGAAAGCGATAACTCACGTCTTTGTGTCCTCAGCTGACTACGTAGCCTTCGTTAGAGCATCACAACATCAGGCATGTTGGTCTCAAGGTTGTCCTCGCTGCCGAACATTGGTTTGCCCATATCTCACTCAAAGACAGATGGTTGTTGGATAACTGTGAAGCTCTCGAGGACGCCAAGAGGAGAAATTTACACATCAAAAAAAAAAAACAAGCTGGCAACTTTTCTGCTCAGGTGAAATCACACAGAAGTGCATTTGCTTTAAGTTAGTCTTCGCACTGTGACTGCAGGTGCTTTTTTTCTGCTTTGAAAATGCAAGACTAATAAATGAATTATATTGAAAGTAACCTAAGGAGAAGATCAGATGGAACTGAAGCAGGTAATGTGTCCATTTCCCTGCAAAGCATCCTCCTTTGTCAGATTCTCCTGTAATTCTGCAGTGGCTTCTCCCTTCCTCGAAATGATCCCACTAAATCTCTCCACAGCCACCTCCCTGAAGTGGACATCAGCCTCCGGACCTTTAAGTAAAGCCTTAGACCTGGTGCGGTGGAGCCAGTAAACATGGATGATTTGCTCCCAAACACCTTGAAATCACCCGACCTCATCCCCCGGGCTGCAGAGGAGAGTTTGTGTTTGTGAGATAGAGAGCAAAAGATAAATCGAGAGGAGACGAAAGAGGTGAGAAGGCAAAAGAGGACAAGCTGCAGTGGGAGAATTTTAACAATTACGCATGAGAGTGTTTTCCAGGAAGAGATGGGTGATGGGTTTATTTATGCTGCCAAAGAGGGACAGAGTGTTTGGAAAGAGGCTTCAGCTAAACTAGCTCTGATTTGCTGCGCCTTGTTTCGTATGTGAGCGTGTTTGTATGTGGTTTGATTACTCTGCAGGTGAAGCAGTTCTAATCAAATGGTGAAGACAGGAAACACCTGATCCTCTGTAATTGTATCATCTCCTGATAGGAAACAGCACCCACACACAAGGGTCTGACTCTCCAAAACAAAACCAGAGTGGACAGCATGAGTTACATAAGTGGTATTATCAACTTTTCTGTTGTTGTGCCTAATTTTGTACCTTAATTCAGCTTTTTCAACATCTGTACAAAGAAAAAGCTGTCCTATTTCACTTTGATGCATCACATCAGTGCATTTAAACTTTTAAAATACTCTGTACAACCTCATATTTTTTCTGAGGCAATAACAGTAGTCTGTGCAACATCAGTGTTTTGCCACATATAGAATATCTGATGCAATATTATTATTTTCCGCACTGATAAAAATGTACTACGCCTGAATTCTTGCATAATAGAAGAATCAAGAGTACTTATGACAGATTTTTGTTTATTTATTTATTTTTACTGTATATTTGTAGTTTATCCTTTACGTATTTTTCTTCATTTATTGATGTATAATGCATGTCTGTAGCTTCTTGTTTATTTATTAGTTTTTATTGTATTTTTCTTGCTTATTTTTTGTTGTGTGTGTTTATTTTTTATGTATATCTAGTATCGTATTTATTTTTATTGGCTATGTCTTGTTTCTTATTTATTTGTTATTTTTAATGTGTATTTCTCGTGTATTTATTTATTTTAAATTTATATACCCTCTTTATTTTCTGAGCTTTCTACTAATGTCCCTGTGTTTTTGTGCACCGACTCCTTTGCTGCTCTGCCTCCCCAAATTTTTTTGGATTAATAAAGGCTTATCTCATTTTCTCTTATTAGTATTTTTAGCTAACTAATTAGGGTTTCTACCCTAGAGGTCCTTAGTTCAAGAACCAGGCTTTATCTGTTGTTAAAATGCAACCTATTGGCATTTTTTTAAATGTTTGCAAAGTGTGGCAAATACAACAAAGAAGTCAACCATTGTACAAGTGTGACTAAAGAGGATGCAAAGTTTTCATGCTGCAAATTCTGTTGCAGCAAATTTGGCAGAGATGCATATGACCATCCTTAAAAAGCCAAGGTCAGGTCAAGGTTTGCTTTATTGTCTCCTGTGGGATAAATTTATCTTTGACAAGGCCAAAGCAAGTTGCACTGTAACACATAAAACAGAACACATACTACTAAAAACACATAAAATACAACAAAAACAGGTAAAAAAAAACAAAAAACAAACAGATTTATATTTTTAATTTTGATTACGCAGACGGTAAAATTTCCTAAAGTTTTTCAAATCTCATTTTTCCCTGGTGAAGTGTGAACAAAGCACAAAAGTGTCTCTGACCGGTAGAGCCCAAGGTTGTTTGTTTTACAGTTGAGGATGTTGCTTTTTTTTTTTTAATTTCCAGGTGGTAATTTGAAAAGAAAAACAGCCTAGGGCTTATGGGTTAAACCATTTACCCATTACTATCAACCATTTAAGTGCTGCTTTTAAAACTAATGAATAAATGATAGAAATGCAGTGCAGTAGTTAGCTGAAATGGTAGAACAAAAAGCACACGAGCCAGCAGTTATCAGAGAATAATCAAACTAAGAGAGAACAGGCATCAGCCAGATGGACGCTGGATTCAGTACAGTGGTAATTTCCTTAAGGACTGATCCACCTCTAGTTGAATTACAGCATTTACTATTAAACCAAATCTGGTGTGTGTGTGTGTGTGTGTGTGTGTGTGTGTGTGTGTGTGTGTGTGTGTGTGTGTGTGTGTGTGTTGGAGCAGCCTGCCAATACTCCCATCAATATCCGTTCATCTAATAAATGCACAATCTTGCAAAATAAAATTGAGTTTCATTCACAGTCGCCAGCAGGGCCATATTGGAGCCTATCGATTGGCTGCGCTTACACTCACCTGGAGCCACTGCCATTGTTTTTTTCTTTTCTTTTTTTTTTCTTTAGTGGAGGGGGGGATGAGATGCGATCATTGCAGCTGCCAATTGAGTGCAGTGACAGCGGGCGACACCGGGTACAACTCAGCAGAGTTTTCGGTAGCTCACGCACTGGCACTTAACCTTGGAGCCGTGTTCAGCCCCGCTCTGGATGATGCCCTTGGGGGTGGAGGAGGAGGAAGAGGAGGAATGTGTGTGTGTGTGTGGGAGTGTGTATAGGACGTGAGGAGGTGTGGTGGAAAGGGAGGCAAGGTGAGAGAAAAATACAACGAGAAAGGAGCTGCAGAGACTCTGGGAAGGTTGTATAGGAGGAGGAGGGAGAGAGGGAGGATTGGAGTAAGAAAGGATGCCAGAAAGGTCACTAGGCAAAAATGATGAAGTCATCTGTATTAGATTTTCTGCGGCTGCAGCCCGGATGAAAGCTGGCTGCTTTCCAGAGAGGTGAGCTGCCTGTACCTGTGGCCAGAACTCCTCAGGCATTAGCAGCTCATCAGTTTCTTTTTGGATGCACATAGAATTTTAATCAATACGTCAGCTTCTTTCAATTTATACTGCATCTTGGGTAACCCAGTGGAAATTTTTTAAAAAGCAATTTCAGGGTGCTTCTTTTTCCTCCACAAATGCACAGCTGTGGATTACCGTCTGTTTGTCTGTGTGTCTCATGTCCAGAGCCACTTTGTAAAAATACAATAATTGTTCGCAAAAAGTTTGGAGACTGTGGCTTCCTCCGGGGGCTCTGCATTCACTCCCCCTACCCGCCTCTGTGACTGCCGAACCACTGATGCAACAAATAGGCAATCCGCTCCCCGTGGCCCAGGACAGCTCTGGAGCCTCTGCAGTGACGGCCTTTCCACTGCTCACCGAAACTTCCTCTGTCACTCCTCTGTCAACAGCATCTCAGTATAATTACAGATTGCATTTCTTCTTTTTCAAATTCTGCTGATAGTGCTTTGGCAGCAGTGCATGTTCTGCCTTAAAGTACATTCTTCAGCTGAAACTTGAGCAACTCAAGCATTTGTACTTTGTATTTTCAGGAAAAATGCACTTTAAACTGCTGCAATTGCAATCATAAGGCTAGTTTCTTTTGTGGTTTCTTATTCACCAGCCATATGAGGACTTTAGTCAAAGTAATCGCAATGACAATAAAGATTTAACACTTGAATTTCACTTTTTATGTGCTGCTCTCACTCCCAACAGTCACACTGCAGGGAGCTTATTCTTAGGAAGAAACTGACACCTGACAAACACCTCAATAAAGAGCGATATAACATATAACCAAGTGATGCTGCTTTCAGAGACCTTCGCAGCTCTGGAAGTTTACCGGAGCAGATGAGTAATGTGGAGCAGGTGTGCAGCACGTGACACGACAGCAGATGAGAACAGTTGGTGAGCAATAGTGAGGTCTGGAACCACAGGAAACGCTGCGACACAAGAGGTCGACGGCCACCCACACAGGTGATTTCACTCACTTCGCCTGATTAGACCTCTCCTCAGGACGGCGTGGGAGCGGAGAGGCCGACAAGTTCAAGTCGCATTTTCACTGCAGACTTTTCTTTCATGACAATTTCAGTCTTTGAAAAGGAGTAATTCTTGAAAGACTAGAGTCTAAGTACACATTTGCTCTTAAATCCATTACAAATATACACTATTATGAGTTATTCTTGTCGATGATCTGCAGGTTATGATCATCCTGCTTAAAATTTCTACAATATTTTATCAGATAAGTGGAATTCTGCATATGGAGTTTGGAGATTCCCATGATAAAAGCCTCAAACTCCAATCTAGAAAGAGGTTTAATCAACTCAAAACACCTGCTTGATGAGTTCAGGAGTCCAAAACAACCATCCAACCCTTCATCACCCACTTTTCAGCTTTTGTATTTAACCACAAATCTTTATTTTTTCCACATATGTGAAAAAAAATGAAATTGCCATTGTGCACTGCCTGGCCCAAAAAAAAAGTCACCATCTGGATTAGGCTTCCAGTGGATAATTACTGCAGTGTTGAATCTGTTTCAGCTGCAGGAACTTATTTAACCCAAGCTGATGCAGTGAAGTGCTTCTCATTTCTCAAACAACCATGTTGGAAGACGTATCCTGTGGTCATGGAACGATGCTGATCTGTCTCAGTAGGGTCAAATTATTGGCCTGCATCAAGCAAAGAAAACAACTAAAGAGATTTCTGAAACTGTTACAATCAGTTTAAGAACCGTCCAACACATTGTTTAAACCTGGAAGGATATTGAAGGAATAAATGTGGGCCAAGATCCACCTCTGGTGAAAATTTCATGAAGATCCGACAAGTAGTTTCTGAGAAATCCTGACCACAGACATGCACACAGACAGACAAATAAATAAACGGACCCGATCGCATAACCTCCTTGGCGGAGGTAATTAAATAAGTGGCAAATACAAGAGTTCTGTGAATAATACAATGTAAAATGTCAATTTAATCAGAATATACATAATAGCAGACCACTATCTTTACGTCTGAGCCCATGTAATTTACTAATGTAGCTTAATAGAGTTTAATGGTCATACTGAGCAACAGTGTTTACAGCTGTTCAATCATACCTTTTTCTAGTAGGAGGTTTATTGGAGGTCCAAATTGTCAAGAATGCATCATTAGCCAGAATACCCCAACCTCTGCACAGTACCACCACTAGTGCTCCAAAAGACTTCACCTTTGACTTTTGTATGGGATTAGCATAAACAAAGAATATTTAATAAGGTCCGGTTGTTGGATTTCTTTTGTTTTCGGGGGGGGGCAAGCTACAAAATTTCCCTTATTTAAAACCTATAAGCCAAGCCAAGCACTTCCATGTTTTAATATTTAGCACCCAGACGTGAATTCTTTCTAGTTCAGTTGTATTTATATAACACCAGTTTGTGACATTTACAATCTCAAAGGCCCTTCACAGAGTAAGGTTAAGGCCTTACAAAGTTAGAAAGAAACCAAACAAATTCCAGTGATTCCCTTTGAGCAATGACTTGGACAGACAGAAGTATGAAGTGTATTTTGCACAAAAAGCTGCTTTCCACTGCAGGAACTTGTGCGTGTTTTCAATGCAAAACCCTGTTTCCATAAAGTCACACTCCTATACAACTAAATTTCTCCATTACATTTTGTTTATTTGTATTGCATCACAAATATGCTTCTAATCAATATATCAATGTCGTCATATATTTTACTGCTTCATTGTTGTGCCATTTCAGCCAACCAATCATATCATAGGTATTAGATGAGGAGGGACTTGTCATACTGGTAGCCCAGAAAATACAGGAAACACTTCAAATACATAGTGAAAGGGTTGTATTTTAACACAACATGAGCTATTTTTCCAAACTAAAACCAATTCATTGTGGTGACCAACCTTAATCCCGCTTTTAACATACAAATTTCCCTTAGCTTGTGGTTTTTGTTCATGAACTAACTGGAAAAGCGAGTTCAAACCAATGTAAACATCAATCAAACTTCATTCTGACACTGATGGTCTTTCGTCCATCACAGGATGCAAACTCTGATGTTCTGGCTCCAGCAGCTGCTTTATGCCATCCACCACCTGTTCTGCCTCCTAACTCAGACTTTCCTTCAAATTCTGCTGCCTTACCCATGACATCAGAGATCCAAAATTATGTTTAATCGACAATAAAACCACTTCCTTTCAAGATGTCATTGAGAAAGCAGTTTAGTTGTATAGGAAGTTGCAGAACGTATTTTAGGGCTGTCTTTGGGGGGAGAAAAAAGAATCTACTTATAGGTATTTCTGAGCAACCCCTTCAAAAAACTGCTGGACGGGACTCAAGGAGGATAACTTTGGTATCTCCTAAAATGTCGCCATTAATAACGTAAAATTTGCCTCTTTGCCATTTTTCAGTGTACTCATAGAACATTTGCCATTTCTTGGCACACTTGAATGTAACATCGCCGTTGAGGCTGTTGGAAACAATGGAAGCAATATGGCTGAAAGGGCAGATTACAAGTCCATTTCCTATAAATGTTTGCCTCCCTTGAGTTCCTCCAGTAGAAAACCACCTTGTGTGATCTTGTTCTTTTCAAACATAAACTATTTGGTTTCTGCCTGCGCTCACTTCATCCAAAGTCAGGCTGATGAAGACGAGTAAAGTGCAGACTACGGGCAGTTTTGGTGTAATGATAAAATAGATGTTGATGACAACGCTGTTATAGGAGCTGATACAGCATATAGCTTCTCAATATATATTTCAAACGACAGAGGACAATCAGCTTCTGCTTAATCACCCATTTTAACACTCGCCCTTAGCGGTGATCAAAAACAGTGTTTTATAAGTGTGCCCCCTTCCATCAGCAAGCTCTTCTTTTTTTTTTTTTGTTGGAAAATCAATGCAGTCATGCCTCAAGTGTGGGCTCAGAGAAAGGATATTTCAAAGTTTTGATAATTGGGATTCAACTCATCCCGAGGCCGCCTCCCCTACAGTTTCAGTCCTTCACATTTCCAAGGGCTCTTTGCATAACTCGGCATGATTGGTTGTGATTTCTCAAGCAGAACTCTGAGCGTCTGACAAGCCGGTGCGACATCACTGAAAATGTCAAGGCAGGTCAATCAGCACGCTGTCAAATGAAAGCTACCAATTACCTCACAACCAATCACGCGGGTGTGCAGGTTTGCATGCAGATTAGCCAGGGTAGATGTTTTTTTTTGCCGTCAAATGCTTTCTTAGATTCAATTGTCATAAAAACTGAATGGATTTTTGTAAAAACACCGCCAACCTCAGGGACTAAAGGGTTCATTTGTCTCATATTTAAACACGATCACTCAAAGAAAGAGGGATAAATATTTAGCTATGTCATGCTGTTGCTCAGAATGAAAGCACCCTGTGAAAAAAATACAACCAAGTGCATTATTCATCACATCACGGCGCTAATAAATTCAGCGCTTTCTGCGTGGCAAAAGGTGAGAGGGAGAAAAGTGGAAGAACGTGGAAATGAGGCGTGCCAGGAGGCTACTCCATCACGCCGTCGTAAACCTCTATTATGAGTGCTTTCTGCACGTATAAATCACCTCGCTAATATGACCGTAGCATGGTGGTTGACCACAGGCCTCGGGTACTAACTAGCACGCGCACACAAACTGGAAAAAAGAAAACTGAAAACACTTACACAGAAACAACACCCTCCCCGCTCCCCGTCCTGCAGTCCAGTTGTACTGACCCGAGAGGCAGAAAGCAATTTCAGCCGAGAGTACAAGCATTATTACAGTTCTTGATGGAAATGAATGGTGGGGTAGGAGAGCTCGACAGGGTAATGCCTCACATGCCTTGTACTCCTTTCTGGGTCAGGCGTTTCCTAAGATTCCCTGCCACATGTGGCACGGAGCGTACATGCACACGGAAACGACACACAATCGCACTCAGAAGCCACGGATGCATACAAATTCTCCAAGTTTGTATTCAGACAGTGAGGCCATTTGTTCGGCATCACATGGGTCATCTAAATTCATTATTGACTGATAATAAGGCTGCTGGCAAGGACGACTTGTTGGCAGCATCTTGCCTCCTCACCTTATTATACAGGGATATGATATAGCCCCTGAATTAATTAACTACCGCTGTGAGACTATGGGGAATGTGTTTTACGGGCCTTTAAAAAATGCCATTGGAGATGCTTGTGAGATATGTTTTCTGCCTTTGAAACTCTGAAATCTGCTCATCAGTCATTAGCAATCTCTCTCTTAGCAAAAAAAAAGACAATAAACAGTGAGCCTGCAGCAGTATTGACTGGGCTGGAAATGAATCTGTGTTCAGCTCGACATTAATTAATCACTTTTAAGAATAGTACCTTTAGCCAAACTCGCCGGGATGTTTTGACATTGGTAGTTCTTGGAACATCCTTGTGTCCAAAAAGCATCCATTCAGAAATTAATTACAGCCTTGCCATGGCTGCACCATCACTGTGAGTGCAAGCTGTTTTAATTAGCGCGTTGAGAGCTTAAGTTATTCATTCGGTTAAGTCTCTGTAATGCAGTGGAAGCCAATAAATGCACACACAGTTCATCCAAGTGAACGTGCATATGATGTCTGTATGCAATGCAGAGCGTCTGTGTATGTGTACAAACACAGATTACTCCATGCGTAGCATTTATATGTGTGCATATATGTATATAGACTAGATGTGTGCAGGCACATACCTGCAGTATGCACAGCTGGAAGGGACAAAGCCAGACATACAAAGGACAGCCATGACAAAAACAAGGACAAAAGAGTAAAAAAATGTTGATCATTAAAGTCATTTCCTGCATTGTTAACACTCAGCCGAAAGAGGTTGATGCACTCCACAGGGATTGCTAACACAGCCGTGTCTTTTCAGTGCCTGTGCATGTTTCCAAATCCCCCCTTTCCCTCCTCGGAGACAATCAATAGAAAGCTTTTTCGCAGTGGACAGCCAGGAATACAAAGGACCCGCAGGTAATAAAAGTCAGCCCCTGATGTTGCAACTTCAATCTCTCAGCTGCTGGTAAACATCATTGATGAGTAAATAAAGAAAACATGCGGCGGGCCCCGGCAGACGCTTCTCCCTGCAGGTCGGGCCTTGGCTTTCATTCATCTTCCACTGATTACAAGGAAAAACAATAAAAAGATGTTGCCGTTACCTCAGAAGGCATTAAATACAAGCCTTGTGTAACAAATGTGCACCTTTTCGTGACACGAGGAGGGCAGCGTGGGAAAAAAAAAAAGTGACAATATTAGAAACATAAACTCTGGATTTGTGTGATGTCAGGTACACTATATTGTCATTTTTCTTTCGGGCCAGCTTCTTGCACTTCCCATTAAAAAGAAATACAGACTACTGTACATTCAGAAAGCGACACTGCTTCCCTTGTGATATGTAACTCTTTGTTTTCCATTTGTTCCTTCTGGAGGCCAAGACTTTGCCTTGTGCTTTGCAGTACAGCGTGACATATGGCATTGTAGAGCTGCTTCAGAAAACAAATATGTATGAAAAAAGCCTCCACTGGGGTTATAGATGGTGTTACATATGGTTAAACTACTGTATATATAGCATGCACTTGAATTATTTATGCCATCTCTAATGCAATACAGTTGGAAACCCAAACAAATAGCATTTGAAGTAGTGTGCAGCATGCATAAGGCTTCCCTCTCTGTTAGCATCATATCAATAGAAATTCAGTTTTGTTGCGCCTGCAGTTGAGAAAGATGGCATCTGAAGGTCATTCTTGCATAAATCCTCAGCGCACAGATGAACACACATCATGGGTTAGCCGTTCCCATTTGCTGTTTCAGTCAATTTATTGACTATGCATCAGGTCATGACTTCCAATGTCCCTCAGGTCCACGCTGAGGTAATTAAACCGAATATGATCAACGGCCGGGTGTTAAAACAGCTCAACCCGAAACGGCGGCTTAGCAACTTGAGTAGAAGCAGCAGATTAATGGTCAGAGGAGAGAGAGAGGAAAAAAAGCACCATCGATGAGACCTATCAAGAAAATAATAAAAAATAAGCTGTTCGCATTACGGCTCGGACCTGCACGGTGTCCTTCAAGGTGTCATTAAAGCGCTGCCACGGGAGCCGCTTCGGAGGGGTTTTAATCCTGCCCTGTGTTTTGAATAAGAAATGATTCAATTATTCAGACAAACTTAATAGCGCATGCGGAACATTAAAATGCAATGAGGCCTTCAGGTGATGAGACGGGTTGACTGGTCTCATGCTTCATTCATGATGATCAGTTGGGCAATTAATACGCAAGATACTTGAGTTGATTCACTTCTCCAGATATGACGTCACACCTGAGCGTTTCTTAATTGTTCTGTGGTGACGTGGGGAGAAACTGCATGAAAATGGAGACAACATGCACAATGTTTTTCAAAGTGCCCACATCTGTTACCAATGCTGGAAAAGTGATGCCTCTGCATGATGTGGATAATTTGCAGCTTGCATTTTTGGTTTGTGACCATTCTTGTTTCCAATCTGCTCCATGTGGACACTGCCTGCAGTTCAGTCAAAGACTTTTGTTTTTTTGCTGCAACTGAGTCACTAATAACTTCTTGGGTGCAGTGAGGAGCATATACTCTGGTGAAAATGATTCATTTCCACCAAATTTTTGAATGTGATATGTTGAATTTGTTAAGAGTAGGAGGTTGGAGAACCCAGGCGCAGACACAACAGACAGGCAAACAGGTGAGATGGGGAAAGGGGTTTATTAACTCAGGATCAAAGCTACAAGGTAACTGAAAACTGGACTGTGGTGGCAAAGCAAAAACCAAGCAACTGAAAAACAACAAAGCTACGGAGAGGTACTCGCACACAGGGAAAACTGAACAATCAAGGGAGCAAAACAGCTGAAGTCATAATTCACACAACAGAGTCCAAGGAGGGGGGATCCCAAAAAGGGGGGAGCAGAAGAGTCCAGAGCTGACGCAGTCCAGAGGTGGGTTTTGTGGGAGACAGAGTCTGGGTCGACATGTGGGTCTATCAAACAATGATCCAGCAGAGACTGAGGGGAAGAGCAGAGCTTATTGCAGAGGAGGGGAGCAGGTGAGTGGAGTTGAGCTGATTGCCGCAGCTGACGCCTATAGCAGCAATCAGCCAACAAAGTGCAGGTAGACAGAGGGTAAGCAACCGGGAGAGAGAGACAGGAGGAGAGGACGGCAGACAGAGGGAGACAGAGGTACGGGCAGGAGCTGGACCATAACAAAATTTTGATTTGGGCTTATTTTTGGTAATTTCAGTTAGAATCTGCACATGAAAAAGGATCTTGAATGCAGAATGATTTATTTTATCTTTCTTAACCCTTGTGTTGTCCTGGGGGTCAAAACTGACCCATTTTAAAGTTCGAAAGTATGGAGAAAAAAAATATTTTCACAGTGAACGTTCTGATGTTCACATTTCCAACATTTTTGGGAAATCCTTGAACATTTTTTGGTGGAGATAAAAGCAATGTTACAATGTTTCCTAAGAACATTTGCAACAAAAAAAAATCAACCAAAATCAAGCGAATTTAGCTGGATTTGTTTTTTTTATTTTTTATTTTTGTGAATGTTCTTAAAGAAAATATTAGAAGTTTTACTGATATACATGTTATCACTAGATTTTTTTTTAGGATTTTTGGGAAGATTTTTACAATTTTTTTGAAAATATTTACAATAATTTTCTTGCCAAATTTAAAATAAAACTTTTAAGGGAAACTTATAAGGAATAATTGGAATTTTCTTCCTGAAGGTTTTTGCTAATTTTCAGAAATTTTTGGAATTTTTTTCAGACAAGAAAACAATATTTTTTGGAGTCCATAAATGAAGACAACAGGAGGTTAAAGGAGCACTTAAGCATTTTGAAATATGCTTATTTGCCTTTTTTTTCTGCATACAAAGGTTCCATCGAATATTCCCTCTCGAACAAACCCGTGTGATTGGTTTACACAAAACACCACACAAGTGAGTGAATGAGAAAGCCTCCAAATTGAACAGCTGGACTATAAATACAGCGAGCTTCCTCCTCACACACCCAAACGCATTTCTCGACAGCCGAAAAGGCACATTGTCTACTTCACTGTCCTCTTTGTTCCCTCTCTCATCTGTCTGTTTGCTCGTCCTCGCCGCCTGCTCCGCCTCTTTAAGTCCTCTGTTTCTTCGTCTCATTTTCCCTCTCAGTGAATTTTCTCTCTGAAGCAGTCCGCACTCCAGCCAAAACAGATGAGTCTGGAATGTTCCCACACTGCGCACAACGATGTATGACAGCAGGCCTCAATGGGATTTTGTGTTTTTGTACATTTTCTTCCCCCCTTTTTCGCTTTGTACGGTCGTATCTATTTAGCTCTCAATTTATTTTTCCTCGTTTTGTGCCAACACCTGTGCTCAGTGAATCCCTGCCTGTTTTTTCTCCCTCCCCGTCTATTTCTCCTCTGTTCAGGGCCATGCAGTCATCTGCCTCTAAATTAGGCTATTCCATGCCGTTGCCCAATTGCCCAACAGCATGAGGCTCTGACCGCAGCAGTTAAACTGAGCGAGGGCTTCAGCCTGCCTTTAAGTCCCGCAGTAAAACCTGGCGTTACCATCTGTGTAGGTAGCTCTCTGCAGCATGTTTATGTGTCCTATACAGAAATATCCACTGCAGGAACATCTGAGTGAATAAGCATATATGAGTGTTTGATCACTTAGAGGACAGGTAGACTCTTTTCCTCCCTCCTGCTTCCCTCTGATGCACTGCCATGTACACACCTGCTTCCTACATCCCCCCTCTATCTATCTTCACCCCTCTTCTTCTACATTTTTTTAGCTATTCCCTCTGATTTCCTCACATTGCTTTTTTTCTTGGCTGCCCAACGCAAGAGCTAAAGCTGTCTTCCCCGCTATTTATCAGGTCATCGTTCCTACCCATTCCTCAATTTTTTTTCCTCTCCCTCTCTTTTCTCCTCTCGCTTGGTGCCCGGCTGGCTAACATCGAGAGCCAGCTGTGAGGCTGCAATCAAACGAGCTCCTGCTAGACCCCCTGGGGTTCTGCTGACATTACACACACACTCACAGAAAGAGAGATGAATGTGCACGCTCACATGCACTCACGCACACAATCGGCGGGACCAGCAGGTCAGGAGCGAGCGTATGTGCTGTAATAATGTCTCAGCCAAAATCGTGCATAGCTTTGGTTCTGATTTCGGCTCCTCTCACAAAAGGATTCCCTTATTATTCAATGCAGAAGTTCCACTCCAGTCTCCTTTTTGGATTTTCACTCCCACTGGGGAAAGGTCATGGTATAAATTCTGAATGTCTCTAGCAGTGAATGATATGAAGTGAATGTGCAAAAAGCTGCACACACACACACACACACAGCGGTGCACCTGTACAAGACAAGAAACTGCCTGCGAGTGCAGAAGTAAACACAACCCACGATAAACATGCAGGCAAGCAAAAGCCCTCTTGTAAATCCGCTGTCTTGTGAAGCAGCCATCCCTTAACGCCCCCTTCAACCCAGCCTTCCTTAATGCCTGACCTGCGCTCAAAGCCAGCCGCCTGCTTGTTACAGGCGGCAAACAGGTATGTCCCCAGTCAGTGTCTGAGTGCGTTGTTATGTCATGGTTGAAAAGAGACCCTGAGTGTGGCTCCATACCCCATTTGCTGGCAGCCAGACAGACTGAAGATCGCAGGAGCAGACTTAGGTGAGTCATGCAGCAGCATTGCGTTAGCTGGAGAGACAATTTCAAGGCAGGATGGGAGTCTGTGGAGAGGCAGGATGGGAAGCCTGGCTGGAGATAATTCTACCTGACTTCAGATTCTGTTCAATGAAGGGTTTCGTGAAGACATTCAAAGATTGGACAGAACAGTGCTGTCCACTCCAGTCTACTACAACCCATCTGACCTCACCAGAAAACATCACAAGAGAAGAAGGTTCTAGCATTATTTTTCAACAAAATCTCCTAACTTCAATGCACTTGGTCCACTAATGTTTAGGCTTTGTATGCCTTCATGAAAGAAGGTCACATCTTGAGCCTTCAGATGCAGCATGCATGACGTTTTCATCAATCAGAAAATGGCGAAAACCCAAGTTTGGGAAACAGAAGTCAGATGCTGCAGGTTGGATTAACAGTTCAAAGCCACATTTAGCTCATTGTCATCTGGGCACATTGTCCTGGAGCAACAAAACACCAACTCAAAGCTTTCCTCCTTTTTTATGTTCGATTGCTTCAAACATTTGCGCTTTTGTCTACACAGGCTATGCCCCAAAATGGGAGTTACGTCCTCTGTTTCTGGATGAGACCAAAGAACTTTTCGATGTTCCTTCACAGATATAGAGTAGTGCTGCTTGGGCACAATATATTCCTTGACTTCAAATATACATTGGTGTTACGTGCTTAAAGTCAATGAGTTCATCAGTATTGATCACATTGTGCCAGTCTGTACCGTAGAGATAACCTCATCTCTAAGGATAAATCTATTCAAATGCTTCTTTTCTTTAATCGTTAATTTCATCAGACATAAAAACGCTAGAGGAATAAATGTTTTGGGAAATTCTCCTTCTTGCCAGCAATTAGATGAGAAGATTGATAACCGCTGTCACGTCTGTAGTCTCAGGCTGCAGCTGGGGGAAACGGCAAAGCCTCGCCCTGTCGAAATGTAATAAAACTGACTAACAGAGCCTTTAAAACTCATTGGCATATTGGTTTAATCTGCCCTTTCGGACACGGAGCCCTTTCAATGAATCTGACTGCATTTGGATGTGTCGGCTTTATGTCTGAATGAGCATCCTGGCCACTTTTCTGTAGAAGCTGTAATCTCATTAGGCTGGAACTAACATTTGCATATCAATTTCAACATGACACACGTCAAAACTACAAGCAGTTGTATTAATAGACGAAAAATGTGGTCCCTGTGGGTTTCCTTGTGGTATTGCCGGCATTAAATTATCAATATGGAGTAGTCGATGAATAGTAAACTTGGTGGTCAATACTGGTTTGTCCACTTATTAGGACAGTTTGATAGACTTCCCATTGGCTTAAGTTTGGCCTTTGTTTTTATTATTATGATAAATGTTGCACAAATATCTCATCACTGCTGTTGGTAGGAATTCCCTTACTTTACCAGATTAACGAAGCCAACAATGTTACGCATCTCGTGTCTCAACGGGTCTAAAACCTAAAAACATCAATTTGCAGTTTTGTTGGGTTTGAAGCAAAGAATTTGCTGCATATTTACTTTAAAAACGAATGATATCGGTCTTGAAATTATGCCAGTCTTGTGTAAGAATGTGAATAAACATATTTCATATCTGAATTTGTCTTGTTTTTTTGGCCTTTGTTGGCTTTATTAGATCGGTTAGTCAAGAAGCAGATATCCAAGTAGGGAGAAGAATAGGAGGGGGGAAGACCTGCAGCAAAGGGCCGTGAGCTGGAACTGAACCCAGGCCACTGCATCGAGGATTATAGCCCCTGTTCATGGGTCGCCTGCTCAACTAGTTGAGCTACCTAGGCACCCCAGATCATTTCCGCTTTGTACAACACTTTCTACTGAAGACATACTCTCAGCACAATTCAGCCTTCAAAATAGCATGTGTAGATTACTGTGTGGGAAACAGTCCTACAGGGGTAAACTGTGGCTGACTTTGGAAGACAACTGGGCTGCCAGATGTGAGATCTGAATAGGAAGCTCATCTGTTTCACTAGCCTAGCGCAGCCTCGCCCCGTCCCATCTCAACCAGACTGTGACAACAAAGCTAATTACCGAACCTCCGATCCCACACAGAGTGCTGACAGTCTTGTTAGCCTCCAATTTACACTTTTAATTGAATCAAGCGTATCGGCATCATCTGGCTCATACTAAGTATATTTGGCTGCTTACAAGAGCCAATATCCAGAGCGGTACAGTTTGATTAAGGATGAGTTCAAAATTAGCAATCCATTCTGATCGGAAAGAGCCTCCCTTTACACCTCGTATTGTATCACTGCGTGTCACAGGCCTTTTGCTTCTTCCACATCAGGGATTTTGATCTCATTCTGATTCCACTGTGTGCAGCCTGCATTTACATCCATTTTCTTTTCCTTTTCTGATCCAGATAAGACAATGCGGGGGGGTTTAAGTGAAAATGGGGCCAAGACAACAATGGGACAAGGCGGCCTGAACGCCTGCCCACACAAAACACACTTAATTCCTTTATCCTCCCATAATCTTGACCTTCACTTTACAAAATGGCATATGTGTAATAACAGAGGCTACAAGGTCCGCCTCACCCACTCCTCCCCCTCTGCATCGGCTCGTAAATCCTTGCCCAGAGTAACTCCAATCCCTGTACCATGAATAATCTCCTCACATCTCTGCCTTGAATTTGAAAATCTATACATTTTCAACTGACATTCTTATCTTGGCAGCGAATGTTAAGGGGGATCAAATACTTTTCTGCCTTCCAGTTAAAGTAGTTTTTGACTCCTGGAAAAACTTCGTCTGCGCCGGACAAAAAAATAATTGTTTTGAAATATGTTTATTTAGTCTCTTGCCAAGGTCGATAAGAAGATTGATGCCGCTGTTATATCAGTGTGGTAAATATGAAGTTACTGCCAGCTGCCAGTTGGGTTCCAGCCAATTAATGTAGCATCTGATACAAACTATGATATTAAAATGGCCATATGGTTTTCGGAGAAAGTACAACGTTGAAAGAGCTCCCAGAGAGCGGGGAGATTTGGGCAGCCTCCTCCAAATGACTATCTGCATCGTGGGGAGTGTCGCACGCTTAAACGGCCACTAAACGCCCTTGTAATTTGAGATAATAGCTTTGACATTTCAATGTCGGACATACTGCGAGTCACAGCAAGCAGGCCTTTTAAAAAGCAGGGCGAAAGAAAAAAGTGGGAACAAGGATGCTGCTGAATCTGTGATCTTTTCTCTCATTACTGTTTCTGTTCCCAGGAAACAACAATAACACATTCAGTAAATATGTATATACAGTAAAGATGGCAAGTGAGTTGTATCATCCTGCTGGAATTGTATTATTTCTAAGTTAAACAGTAGGGTTTTTGCTCTTGTGCATAATTAAAAACTAATAGTTTAGATTTACGGTCTTAAAAATGCCCAATAGGAACTTAATGCAACATGATTGCTGAGAGTTTCTTTTGTCAGTACTTTGTATGCCACCTTTATTTCTGATGACAGACTCAATCCCCTTAAAATTTCAGGAAAGCATTCTGCAATTCTTCAGAGACTATTTTTTCAGCTACTCTTTGCTGGAGGAGTTGTGTTGCTCGACCTTTCCCTTTAAAATATCCCAAAGCCGCTCTATTGGATTCAAGTCAGGCAACTTACTTGGCCAGGTCAAAGTTTTCTCTTTTTTTCTCTTCCTCAGAAATTCTTGTGGGCTTTTGGCACTGTGCTTTGAATTGCTATCATGCCAACATTTTCCTGACAAGTCATCTTGTTAGCCAGTATTTTTGTATATCCAGAGGCATTCATCTATAAACGCCACCTCCCAACACCTTTCTCATGCAGCTCCGTATCATCACTCGAACGTCTTTCTTCACTGTCAGCATTATGCATTCACTGTGGTCGTCCTAGCCTGGCTCACGTCTGGTCCACCTCTTTTGGTTTTTTTTTAAGGTATATTGTGAAAGTAATATTTGCATGAATGTTCCGCCTCTGACAAGTCCTCTCATCAGTCAGCATTTTTGTCTATTCCTACCTCTAAGCCGTATCATCACTAAAGATCTCTGTTCTTCACTGTCGGGACTATGCATTCACTGTGGTAGTCCCGACTTTGTTCTGGCATGAGGCTCTTTCCTGTCTATTTTTAAGGGCTATATAGTGAAAGTAGGGCTTTCTGTGGCTTCATTTTAAGTAAATTGCCACTCTGATTAGTAGTATGGCTAACTCTACTCCTCCCGATTACCGCTGCAACAGTTTTTTTGACTGATTTCTAGCTGTAAACTAATCCTCTTGTATCATTTTCCAACTTCATGAAGTGTAACACAGATTTGTCAGTTCCTCTGACAATTCTTTTCCATGTGGAGCCATAATGAAGACGGGCAGATTAACACAGCTCATAAGGAAAACATTCTGGGGTTCACAAATCATACTATTGATTCAAATAGACTAAATGGAAATTACAGCTGTACTCCCTATTTTTTTTAATTAATGCAAGTCTTCAAACTTGTATGCCAAAGGTGTTTGAAGTGTATGAAAATCTGAAGGGTTTGTTTTTGATTGTTCATATGATGAAATACTCAATTTGTCAACTTAGAAATAATGCAACTGTTAAGAGCTGATCATTTAAGTGATATTGCTCAGCCATGCACTCACCTCTGCTGCACACTGTATACTATTTTAGTGCATTTACCCTGCTGGATACCACTGCATTGTAGAATTGATGGAGGAGCCCTCTGTTCTTAGCTCATTTTAGCTTTAAAATCAAACTCATCTTCCCCGCAGAGACGCCTTTCAAGATAATAATGGACAGACATAAGCTTAAACACCAAACAACCGGCTTACAAGGAAGATAAAACTCAAGAAAAAGGCATAATATTGCCCCCCGTGGTGCTTTCAGAAAGATTTAAATAACCAGTGACAGAGGAACAGCTGCTGTATTTGTTCCTGTAGTCGCTGTGCTAAGATTCAACTTGGGCAATAAGAGCACTCTTATTTCTCCAAATAAATTGCAGGCGAGCGTCAGGCATATCACTTTGCCTGCATTAGAAGGTAACACCCCATGACAGGCAGTAATTATCCACAGATGAGAGACTCAGCTGCACAGGAACAGAGAGGGAGGCGGTAAAGAATTGGTGTGTGTACGGTTGTATCCACATGTGTAGCCCTGTTTGTGTGTGTGTGTGTGCGCAGCAGCTCTGACTCAGCACATCCACATGGGCCTCAGAGGCGGCTGACTGTTTTATTACCTAATCCAGTTTAGGAGATGAATCCGACCCATAATCTAATATTCTCATAAATGATTCCCGTCATATACATGAATCCCTGACCTTAGCTCAAACCGCAGCTTCCAGGCTCCAGCAGCCACCCAGGGCAGCATTTAGACATCTTCTTCACTAATTGCCACTGCTCAACTTATTGCTCATATTTCCTAAATGGGTTGATATTTACAGCATCTAAGAACAGCATACTTAAGAGTGGTGAAAGGTTGCTCCGGTTCATGCCGCTTTTCTAACTCTGCTCTCTGTTGTGTGCTACAGATGAATGCTGATGTGAAACGTTGCTCCTAGTGTCAGTTTTCATCTTTCCGAGGTCCTCCCAAACCTTGCTCTGTGCCTAATAGCACGCTTCAGGCATGAGCTAGGACATAGCTCTGCTCTCTGAGACCAGTGAAATACCCAGCAGCGCCTTGAACACATCCAGCCAGGCACTGAGACTAACTGAGGTGAAAGCTCAGCGAACAAATCCCTCAGAGAGAGTCTGTCATGTATTGTTTCATTTCTCCCTTTACCCTTTCTCATTTTTCTTCAGCTTGTAATACTAATATTTGCCAGGCAATGCTAGCATTTCCACAGAGCGGAATCCATATTTACTCAGCGTGTTAAGCCAGTCGTGTTAGGTGACCCCGACTCACAGCACCATGTCTCACTTTCCAATTCCCCATCTATTGTTTCTTTTCCTCTAGTTGGAATTTAATCAGACTCAAGTTTCTTCCAAGTTGTTTTAATCAGTTTATTATCCAACTTTAACTCTGATATTTTAAGACAATTGAGGCACATGGAATTGTACAAGCCAATAATGCAACTTGACCTCTTCAGAAACAAATTCTTAAAAGGCAGCAATTCACTCCAGAATTTAGGAATGTGTGAAAGAGAGAGATACAAAACAACAGAGGCGTTTGTAAATTCAGTGCAAAAAAGAAAAGAGGGACATTTTATAATTTGCTGCTTTGCATGACAAGCTACTCTTTCACCGCAAAGACAAACTGCTCGAAAACTTGACCGCACTGTTTGTACAAAGCAAACGGCTTTTTCAACTTGAATTAATTCCTGTAAATAAACCGGATGAGACAGGGCCAGCGTCTGGTGATGATATGCAGCCTCATAGCCAATGCATATTTCTTTGTTCAGTGCAGAAATATGTGCATATTTGAATACTTTGAACGTGACAAGTAAAGGATCCCACAACGAAACGCGGCAGGTCGGCCTCGTGGTTTGACTTTCCCACAACCAGAGAGGTCGCCGAGTTCAGCCTCACAGCGGTCGTTTATGTCCGTTCTGTCGGAAGCCTCACAGTTTAAGTAAAGGACACCTGCTAAATCCTCTGATAAGAGGCAAGGCAAAGATAGATATAATATATGGTTGGTACATACAAATAATTAAACATCCATATTAAAGATGATCCATCTTTAAGGCACTAATGTAATCGAGAAAATGGCACAATTCGACAACAGATAATCTGGAAACCTTCCCACAGAAATTGAGACACTTGATGTAATATTTTTTGGTCTGACACAATTAAACCATAAAAAAAATAAAAGCCACAAATACATAATACATTTTTCCCAGGTTCCCTATGAAAAAAGTTCTGGTCTTTTAAAAAAAAATCCTTCACATGTGTGTGTGCATATACATGTCTTATTTTAGGCTGAATTTGCTTCACAATTTCATTCTGGGCAACAGATAGTGTTGAGCTAGTGCTTCTCTGTCATATACTCCACATAATGTCTTGCATTAAAGCATTTAAACATCATGCAAACCAAAACTTAAGGAGTTCTTGCTGACTGAAGGCCAAACTTGCTGCCTTTTTACTCTAATTTTGTGTCTTTGCGTGTATACAGGGGCAACCAAAAATTTCAAATACGTTTGTCGAGTACGTGGAACATGTGCAAGCATAACAGTCACGAGTCAGGAGAAAACATGACGCTCTGAGCATCCCTCATGTGCATACAGTAGATGTAGTAGGTATAGAAGTATAGCTATCTGTAATGTAAACACCTTGTACCTACCAAACTCTAGCTGCTATGTCACAACTTCTACAGCAACCTCCCATGTTATCTACGAGTGCACCAGTTTAATGCCCTGACCGGTGTCCAACACGGCTGGAGGGAACCAGGCCAGTTTACACCTCCTGAAGCAGCGCAGACACATGCTACAGAACCAGAACAAGTTGAGGCCGCAGCACCAGTTGGACAGGTGCACCATGGGATATGTAGCCTTGGGGAAGTGGGTCTTCCAGTGCTTGGCGATGTCGCTTCCGGTCGGTAGGTGAAGCGTGTAGTCGCTCCAGCGTTTGGACACGCCATAGACGGCCGTCACAGTCCTTCCCTTTTCAGACCACTGGGTCTCGCTGGCTGGGTTGCAGTTAAACTCCACCCATTCAGAAGTGAAGTCCCCAAGCAAAGGAGTATCTCCAGCCTCGGGGTCCACCATGACGGCCGACAGCTCGGCCCCCTGCACGGCTACGTAGACGCCCTCCACCCTGCGGATTTCTTTGACCCAGGGGAGGGAGTTTTCGGTGTCCAGGACAAGGATGAGACGGGAGCAGTGGCCGGCGTTCTTCTCTTTCCACAGCTCCAGAAGCTGGGTGAAGTGGAAATACTCACCTCCTGAAACAGAGGAGGTTAGACAGTAAGAGCAGGGTTTGAGAAAGAAGAGATGAGTAAAGAAGTTCAGAAAGAAAATACGGGACAGGAACAACATGTCACTGTCAAGTATTTATCCATAAGGGTTAGGCAGGGATAGACTGATTATTGGCCTGGCTAATTATTGTGGCTGATATTTGGCATTTTGCCAAATACTGGTACCTTGATTTTCATTGGCCAATTACTGATAAATTAAATGCACTATTTCAGGTCTGATGCAACCTTTTCTCTGTGTCTGTAGTAACATTCTGGTCTCAGAAATGTTTCTCCAGCAGAAACTGAAAAATCTGAACAAGAAACACGAGTTGTTGCCACAAGCCAGGAAATCAGCTACTCTAACGGTGGATAAGGCTATGCTAACGGCTAAAATGGCAGCCCTAAATGCCTTGTTTGGGGCCATTCCCCAGACAATTATTGTCTGGAAAACAATAATTAACAATACTGTTAGACTTGGACCTTAGTGGGGAATAAAACTGAACAGTGAAAGATTAAGATAAAAGAGAAGAACCGCAGATGTAACTGCAGGAGACAAACTGATCAATCTCTGATTGCTCTCAGAACAACAGAACAGTCTCCAAATTGAATCACCCCATTTCTATTTTACATATTCAGTTATAGTCACCCTTATTGATAACAAGACGACATGGTCATCAATATCCCCCGCCACATGTGATGTCTATGAGTCTATATCCAAAATAGTGATCAAGGGCCATAACTCTGTTAAATATTATCGCACAGGTCTCATTTTCGAACTTGATCAAGGTGTCCATGGTGTGAAGCTACACACTAAATTTGGAAATCCTAGCTGTAATAGTTTCCGAGAAAAGCTGTCCCCGTCATATGAGTCTATATCCAAAATAGTGATCAAGGGCCATAACTCTGTTAAATATTATCGCACAGGTCTCATTTTCGAACTTGATCAAGGTGTCCATGGTGTGAAGCTACACACTAAATTTCGACATCCTAGCTGTAATAGTTTCTGAGAAAAGCTGTCCCCTTCATCTCAGACGGACGGACGGACGGACGGAGGCCAAACCTATATCCCCCCTTTTCCACTTCGCAGAGGCGGGGGATAATCACAGGTTCTCTGCTATCATCCATCTGTTAAAACAGTAGATTGGTTACAAATATTGGTCACCTGTCTTTCTTGATTGCCAATAATCAGTATTGGTATTGGCCCTGAAAATCCCATATCGGTCAATTAGTAAGTATTTAAGCCCCTACTGGGTCCGTGTCACATTCAAAGCTATTTCAACAGCAGACATTGCCTTTGATGGACACAGTGGCTTTGCAGGGACTGAACCTGTCAACTCTCACATGTTTCAGTGTCTTTCTGTCTAAATGCTGCCATCACAACCACAAACACAACCTCACAAATTACATGAAGATGCTGTTTTCCAGACAGCAGATCAAAAACACAAACATCACAGCTGTGGTACCAAATTCTTCCTGTTGCTTCAAAATCCTTATCATAGGAAAGGTAACTACAGAAAATCTGAAGACAAAAATTTAAAATTCCATTGCTGGCGAAAGAACTGCTTCACCGAGGACTGAATTATATTTGAAAAGGAAATTAGGCTTTATCCACAAACCTGCAACAAGCCAATGTGAAAACACTCCAACTGCATTACTAAATTTTATCTGCATGTATCTGCTGTGATCAACAGTGCACAGATAAACTACTTGTTTCATGGATCCCTGTATAATTCTGCACTGGACAAAGGCTTAATTACTAGAGGGATCAGAAAATAATATGACTTGCAATCATCAACTCTTCCCAACTCGGATTTCAGCCCACGTTTTCGGGAAATGTGTACAATTATCCACTAAACGCAGCCTGAAAACGACCCTTCAGGAAGGCGACTGAGGGATTTTTTCCCTCCCGTTTGCAGCAGCACACACAGATAATACATCGAGTAATCTCAGAACAGAAGAGCTGGAGCTGACACGGAGTTAACCTGCTGTGATTCTCATTTCTGTGGAGGGAAGGCTCATGTCACAGCAGACTGTCTGCAACTTTCTCAGAATCTTCTCTACTGGAACCGAACTTCTGTACTGAGTCCTTCACAGCACATTTGACTCTTTTTGGCTTGCTTGTCTGATCTGTGCAAATCAGCCTGATTGAGTGAGAGAACGGGAAAATGAAAGGAATGGAAATCAGACTGTAATGCAAATGAGTCTGCAGTCTGAATACAATATCTACCTAATACTATCTGACACAACAGCTTGGCAGTCAATTCCACTTTTGTGCTGAACTGCTGTATTTTAACTTTGATTCAAGTCTTTGGTAATTATGCACTGTTTAGATGTGATATCAACTATACAGCTTTGAAGAGATAAAGCAGATATCCAACTTATGATGTGTCAAAAAACTTTTTTTTCTGATGGTTGAAGGTGACAAATTGCATCTTTTTGATGTTTACAAAACCTGAAAAACACAACAAAGATGTCTGAGGAAGCCAAAATAAATGATTTGAAGTGAAGGCTGAAGTTAAGGTACGAAGAACTTGATGTCATCTCCTTTAATGAATTAGGATACGCATAGCATGTACTGTTGAATAATAAATCAGGATGCTTAAAAGTTGCTTAGATGCTTAGGAGTGTTTTTAGACATCTACAAATACAGTGACATGAAACAAAATTTGGGCATGTCAAATTACTATGCGATTAGGAATTGTTAAGTAAGAAGACGAACTAGTCTCCAAAAGGCATAAAGTTAAAAATGACATTCTTTTTAACATTTTGAAATGAGAGTACTTTCATATCCATTTTTCCTGATTTAAAAAAAAAAGGCAAAGGGTCTTAAGGTTTATGTTGAAAACGTTTTTTCTTGAAAAAGATTTATAATTCTGAGATGTTTTTGTCTCACATGCACTGTTGTTTAGAGGTCTACCCACAGGTTTTCTAATATGACTAAGTCAGGGACTGTGGGTACCATGGCAAACCCTTTACCCTCTGCCTCTTCAGGTTGATTTTCAGACGTCTTTTATGCTCACTACCCTGTTGTAGAAGCCGTCCACTTATCACTTTCAGCTTTTTCACACACCGTGTGATGTTTGTCGGCAGAATTGTCTCTGTTGATTCGCGCTTTTCTCCCTGCAACCGGTGAAATGTTTTCTGGGCCACAGGCTGCAACACAAGCCCAAAGCGTGATCGATTCACCCCCTGCTTAACAATTGGAGAGATGTTCTTTTCATGAAATTCAGAACCCTGTATTCCCCAAACACACCTTTGCTCATTGCAGCCAAAAAGTTCTATTTTAATATCCTCAGTCTGCAAGACTCCATAATGCATGAGGCTTTGACTCGGACAGCGTTCCTACATGCCAATAAAAAATGTACCTGTGACTACAAACAGCAATATCTGCACCAAGTCCAATGTGGGGAATCAATTATTGGTTGATGATGCTGCATTTATGAAGATAATTACTTAAAATCTGCATTTTTAGCTACTTTTTGACACTTGTGTGACAGCAGACAATCGATAGTTAAAAAATGCCTCATCAGCCCTGATCCCAATCTTTCTGATGGCTCAGGACGTCCCTACATACTCCAGTGCATCTTTGCTTCACTCAAATACTTCTGTTACTTATGCTCTCTCTTCCTAAACCCTTTATCCATTACTTTAAACTATTTGATTATTTGCTGCTGTTGGCTAGCTATTCAGACTTGTACTTGCTTGCTTCATAGTTTTCATACAGTCTCGGTTCAATCAATCAATTCTTACTGGGGGCAGAAGAGCAGATTTCAAAGTGGTACATTTGTTGTTGTACATTGCAATCTTTCACTTTCATGTACAACACTGTTAATGTCAGGGGCGATACTTCATTTTTCAGGTGCAATGCTTTAATTTCATGTGCAATATTTCATCATCATATGTGACATTACTAATTGGCTCATTATCATTGCTAGCATGGCTTTTAACTTTCTCTTCTCATCTTATTATATTTCATTAGTGTGTTGCTTTATTGCTACAGCACTGTGTTTATTCTCAAGTTATGTCATTTGCTTAGGCTGAGCTGAAATGATGGGTCATTTACCAAGAAGTTAAAAAAGAGCAAGGAACATTGAAGACAAAGAAAAGACAATGTCTCACCAGCCAGAACCCAAGCCCCAGAGCCTTTCTGCGTGTGCCCGCTGTAGAAAATCAGATAGGTGTCATGACGGGGCCCGTCTGCTGTACGGAGCTCCAGAAAGTTGCGCAGTTTGGTTTGTACGGCCTCCAGGGTGACGCCGCTGGTGGAGTAGTCGCAGCCGAACGTCTGGATCATGTGGTGGGAGAAGAGGCGCTGCATGTTGTTCAGCATACCTGTAGAACGGAGATTCAACTGCTGCACCAGCTCAGGAGCCAGGAGAGTGGGTTGGCCACCAGCACTGGACAGAAGAGAGAGACGAGAGGCTGTGAGAAAAACTCAATCTTTTTCTTCCACAGGTTTAGGGTAGAAGAAAGACACAAGGGCCCAAGCAAAAGAGTGACATGCCAGGGTGGAGTAGCTGTCTACGTCGCCAGGGGAGAGAAACGAGGATAAAAGAAGAAGAAGTGGAGGGGATCACTGCTGTAGGAAATGACATTAGCCTCAGGGATGAGAATGGAATCAAGAATGAAATGAAAATGGGGAAAAAAGGAGGGGATATAGAGAGGAGAATAGAGCAGGGTGACAAAAACTGAGGATGGAAACTGAGGTTAAAGATAGCTGAGGACAAAGTGTGTGTGGATGGTCGTGGCATAAAGCCCTGGCTGATAATAACAAGTGGATGATAACAAAAAGGGGATACACACACAGAGATCAAGCCAATGCTATCAGTTATTCAATGCTGGCGTACACTTTCTTTTTTTTTATAACCAAGCAGAAGTCATACTTCACTACTACAGATATCTGTATAGAAATCATATCACACGCTGGGCCCCGATTATCACCTATGACTTCATCCTGGCAAGAAAAGGGTGAAGTTTATCTAAAGTGGATGGCAGAGGAGTGATTATATTCATCTAGTGGACAGATAATGGTCATTATCTGTTGATATCCAGAAAGCATTCCTCAGCTGTAGATTTTGGCACAACTTGGATTAAGCTGTTTTTACTTGCTTCTGTCCCAGTGGAGAATGAGAAACAATTTTCTTCGAGCATCCATACATCCATCCATTATCTATACACTGCTTAATCCTCATTAGGGTCGTGGGGGGGCTGGAGCCTATCCCAGCTGACTTGGGGCAAAGGCAGGACAGGTCGCCAGTCCGTCGTAGGGTTACATATATAGACAAACAGTCACACTCACATTCACACCTACAGACAATTTAGAAAAATGTATTAACCTCAGCATATTTTGGGACTGTGAGAGGAAGCCGGAGAACCTGGAGAAAACCCATGCATGCAAAGGGAGAACATGCAGAAAGATCCCGGGAAGGCCAGGACGCGAACCAGGGATCTTCTACTCCACTGTTTAGCCGTGTCTTCAAACAAACTTTTAGATATTTATACTTAAACTCCACTAGGTCACGGGATGACATGTTGCAACATGTGCACGACTTGGCAGTCTCACCGTTCCCCTAAACCCATCTAATCTTTTCAGATCTCACGACACCCAGGGGAGGTAAGGACTTGTAGTTTGAGATTCCCACCACATCTCCCTCTGTGACACACTCTTTCATCCTTGGAAAAAAAAAGAGACAAAATAAGAAAAAAATCCCATCCTTTGCTCCACAGCTCTCACAGCTCTAGCCCTCCCTCCCCATCCTCTTCCTTTGCTCCGTCTGTCCCTTTGTGCTTCTACCACCACCTTCCCTCGATGTTTACAACCTCAGTCCTCCCCCCATGTGTTTTCTTCCTGTTGTTTCGCCCTCCATGTTTTACCCTATGTGCCTCCCCTCTTCACCCCTATCTCTCTAGTCTCTCTGAGGGGGATCATGAAAACATGATCTGCAGCCATCAAACAGCCGATTATACACTGCTGCATTCTCATCATGCTCTCAGTCCTCCCTATGGATCCTGCATATGTGGCCTTGCATACAGAGCATCCACAGCTCCAATAGGACATGGGCCTGCATCCAAAACCACCTGGAGAGTTAAACACTTGGGTGCCTGGCTTCCCCTTGGAATGCTAAAGCTAAGCACCAATATATAGATATTCATCACAAATATAAATATTCTTAAACATCTCAAAAAGGTCAGCTTTCCAGACAGCTGAGTGCTCTTGAATTTAAAAAAAAAAAGTTTAAGTGATGGCTAGCTGCTGCTGCTTAGGAGGAGGAGACATGTCGGCAACTTCAAAACTAACTAGCCGATTGCAAAAAAAAAAAAAAGAAGCTTGGTCAACTGCGAGGACGCTGGGAGAAGCATCGGCAGCAGCTAATGGCTATGTGTTCCAGTTGAACAACTTAGTATGCTGCGGGGGGAGGACTGGAATGATCCCTTAAGGGCCCAAACATTAGCGGCATGTTTATGCACACTTATTGGCCTGTTTATCCAATTGGTTTTGTGCGAACGGAGAAGGGAGTCTGAAAGAGTGATCATGTCTACCAGTCACCGTGATGCCAAATAAGGCTTTGACATTGGGAAAATGTGGCACAGTATTTGTTTATTTGTGTGAATACTGTACAGTATGTTGCTGCTGCATACTAAATATGAAATGGTTAGTTGAGTAAACTGAACAGACACTTCCTTAATTGGTAGGTAACAAGTTGCAACTTCAGTAGGGGAAGTGCAAGTTCTTGTGGTCAAGATCTGAAATATGAAACATTCACAAGTACTACTAAAATAAGTACAGGATTTTTACTAAGCTAACTGACAGTACAGCTGATTTAACTGACTGTTGTGATGATTTATTAACTGGTGAAGTCATTTTTTTCCCAGCAAACACATGCAAATTTCTGGTCTGGCCGACTCCAGATTTGATTTTAGCAACAGACTGTAGAGTTGAGGTTTTTGATTGTTGGTTGAAGCAAAAAAAGATGACAACTTGGGCATGATTCATTTTTCAGTATACTGACCGTGAACCAAAGATGTAAAAACTATATGGAGTGCTTTTCTTTAAAACCCAGACAGCTGATATTTTCTGTGCAATATCATAGTAAATGTTCAACTCTTATGACACTGGTTGGTTTTGAATTTAAGACTGGGCAAAACAAACTATTTAAATGTTACCTTGGATGAGGGGATGAGGAACTGAGGTGAGCATTTCTTTACCATTTTTCTGTTGTTTTACTGATGGACCAATTAAATGATTGTAGTCAAGAAAAATAAATAGCCTGATGGCAGGTCTGAGAGGCATTTTAACTTTACAAACTCCTCAATTGCACCATTTACTAAAACACAAAACTGCAACAAAGACAGAGAATCATCAGATTTTCTCTCTGTACTAATCATCTATGAAGGGCCAAAAGCTGTCAAATCTTCGCTTAAGATCATGATAAATTCATCAAAATCACTTTATTCTACGTCTCACTTAAAAATTTGCCAAATGACACCATTTGAGCTAATCAGACCTTGTAAAGAAATAAACTTCTGCAGTTCTCAGTGCAACCAGGAAGCCATCAGACAGTCAGCTGTGACCATTAATCAAAGTCAGGGACATTCTGGGAGATCTGGGCTGAACTGCAGGCTGTGTTCACACAGAACAGATAAAAGAGAATTATGAAAACAAATTAAAGGTCTAAGCAATGAAATTTCATAAGTATGCAGAGTAAGTTCCCTTTTAAAAGTATTGTAGTATTGGTTACAACTGGAGCTCTTGGAAAAATATACATGCTGATTACAGGTTTCTTAATTTTTGTGAAAAAAAGTAATCAAACAAATTAAACTTTTTCTTATGAAACAAATTATGGCATTTGTTATGCTGCACAAACGAGAATTTTGCTCTACTTCTAGCTACGATTGTGCTGCTTCTTTGGGATGCAGATGCTATACATTACAGTGAAAAATGAGCGATTGAAGAAAGAGTTTATCTACGTTAGTCTGTAAACATCCCTAGATTCATTTGCCTCTTCTCTCTTCAGTACCTGCAGTAAGAGGTCGGTATAACCAGGGCGTAGCCAACACAGGTTCCCCCTAGGCAGCTGCCCAGCTCATGGAACAGGCTGTGGGCCAGAGACTCCAAAGGCAGCACCACCATCAGAGCGCTGAGAAAGAGACCGTTGGAGGGCTGCAAAGAATCCAAACAATCAGAGTCACTTTCATTCACTTACAGCTTGTAGCGAGGTAATCAGACTCACTTAATTGGCGCTGACACTTGGCAAGACAGCTACACAATATGGGACTGACACTGCGCTATTATCACAGGACAAAACATGACAGGACTCGACTAAATGGAGACAAAACGACAGCAGACTGAACATACATCACAAGTATCAATCCAAAACAGAATAATTACAGCAGTGTATGAGCCTGCACCTCTGAGCAGCCCTGAGTGTGTTGAATAAGTCTATTATAATTCCATGTTCTTGACATCTACTTGACAGTTCTTTATTTTAAATGGTAATGCTTGAGTCAGCTAGCCACACAAAAACCCACATACATTATTATGAACACAAAAGTACATAATAGAAAGCTATAATGTAAAAACTGACTTAGGGTGCAACCGTTTTCTTTTTCAGAGACGTTATGAAATGCAATTTAGCATTTAAAAAGCCGCTTAGATTTCAGAGCATGGAACTGTATCGCAGAAGTCTCACCGTACTTCTGTTTGCAGAACAAAATGAACTGCCTATGCCCAAGCTGAGAAATCTGTTCCACTGATTTATTGAAATTTTAACCTGTACAATAATATAATGCCATATTCTCCAGTACCTGAATGACAATATTACAAGCAGACAAATCACAACATATATACATAATGTTATGATATAGATGAAGGTGGTGCAACATAATGAAATCTAGTAGTGGTTCTCACAGACTGAGAACGAAGATTTTGCAGTCAGCCTAAAACTCAAAACTGTGAGAGTAGCTATGTTCTTCACTGTCAAACATTCAAAAGTTGACTTCTGCAGAAAAAGTCACTCTTACACCATACAGTTGTACAAAAATCAATATTGTGCTTTTTAGACAATCTACACATTCAAATGTAAATCAGCACTACCTTTGAGAACATGAAGATATAATATACACAACTGGAAAAAAGGAACTTTTTTTGTTTAATTCTACAGAAAGCAGTGAATCGAATGTAACACCACAAATTTTGTTACATTAACATTGCTTTACCTAACTGACCATTTATTACATTTACTGCATTTCAACCGCACAGACAAATAAACAGCTGTAAAACATCAAATACCACATACAAGAGCTTCAACTTTCTCATATGAGGACACAAACAGCTCCCACTACCTCAGGCAAATTTGCAACTGACATCAACACTGTGCAGATCTCAAATTAGGACTCAGACCCATGAGATGCCAGCAAGGTAAACGTCTAATAAGGCCAAATAAGTTATTGCTGCTCTTTATGCAAGTAGATAGGGATATTAAAGTGCTAATTAAATTGGTTCCGCATGAGAGCAGAAGTGCCTCAGTTTGGGGAGCAACTACTAACTACACACCGTTAGTAGCATCTCTCCAGAGTTTATAACATAGGTGTAATATGTTTATAGAGACCTTGTCATGAAGCTAATGATACTACAGCTGCTAAGAGGATAAATTAGACTAAAATATTCTACTGTGAGCTGCTGAATGAAACTCTTAACTATGGCCAAGAGGTTTTCAGCGATATGATATGACTATCATTGCTATCACAAATGTGACAATGATCATTGCAATAATAAACAACTGGATGATGAATGACAGACCTTTTATATTGAACACTTTTGACACAAGCTGTACTAGTAGTATTAATATGCCCTCATGGATCTTACCTGCCAGGACACAGCTGCTAGTATGACTGTTGAGAGCAGACTGAAGAACACCAGGCGTTCTGAAATGAGGCAGAAGTGTCGGATGCCCCTGGAGGCCATGACCTGCTCCAGGCTCCGGCTGCTGGACCGCTGGGCTCGCCAGGCCTTCTGACACTCACTCAACTTGGTGTGGAAGCCCCAAATTGTGATCAGCAAAATTATGTGGCAGATAGACCAGAAAAGGCCAAACAGGCAGAAGCCTGGGATGACCAGATACCACAGATCCAAGTGGCCAAGCTGTGTAAGAATAGAGGAAAGTATAATTAAACACACACATAAAATATGGATTAAAGCTACAAAAACTGCTGTGTCATTAATCCAAAAACCTGCATCACTGACATAAAAATTTCAAGACATGATTGAGTTTTGACATGGTAATTTTTGCAGAATGTTAAGTGTACCTTTAAGGCAGCCAGGACAAAGAAAGCAAGCTCAGTCAGACTCAGGGGAAACAGGGACAGTCTTCTCCATACCCTCCCTAGAGAGAGCACTGGCATCCAGCGCTGACTAGGCCCCAGCCCACTGAAGTACAAATCCAGCACAGGCTCACAGAGCAGCCTGCCCAGGTAGCAGCCTAAAGCATAAGGGTTGGCCATGATGCCCAAGGCCTGGAAAAACACGAGAGACGTGACCAAGGCAAAACTGATGAGGTTAGGTAAAGCGAGGAGGGATTTCATCCTCAAGTCCACAATGAGAGCCCCCAGGGCCACTACCAAGCCTATTATGGCCACTGAATGGTGAAGAACCCTGGCAGTGCTGGCAATGCCAAATCCCAAGAGCTCCAGCAACTCAGCTGATGTCAGCAAGGTGGGTTTGTAATAAATGGAGCTGCATATTCGCTCAGTTACAGCCCACACTGCCTTCATAATTACACTGGCTAGGAGGAGATAGTTGGCGACCAGTTCTTTGACATTTAAATCCAAGTCAGGGCTGTTGAGGAAGCACAGGAGGCCAAGCAGGAAGCCAAACCACAAACGGAACAAGCTCTGGCTGGCTTTCTCCATAGCAAAGTAGTAATGGAGGATGCTGGCAATTCCCAGAACAAAGAGGCCCAAGATGAAGATGACCAGGATCATGGGTTCGTTTGTCACCTCCCATCGCACGTACATGCCAACGCACACTGCCACAAGGAGGTTGATGCTGGAGAGGTAACCAAGGCAACGCACTGATGTAAACATGTCCACCTCTTTAGGTGCATCGACAGTCAGCTCCTCTTCATCCTCCTCCCGATCCATGGCTGACTAGAAATCAACTTATCTAAATGTAGCTGAAGCCTCTAACAATCAGTTTTGTCCAGTCACCTTCTTTAGACTTGCAAACGGAGGACTACGCCTCTTGATGACATTCTCCAACATCAACCCCTGTGAACAATTGGGGAAAAAAACACAAGTTAGAAAGTATTAATCCATTGTGTGCTTGTCATCCAATCCAAATAAGTTTACAGCACAAAACTAAAAGCTTCAGCACTTTATATGTACAGATAATTCAGAACACACTGACAAAAAACAGTGTCTTTCTGCAGGTAATAAGCCTGACAAACAAATGAAACTGGGGAATAACCACAGAGGAAAACTACAAGACACAAGACATGCCTGATAATATCTTATCCCAGTAATGTTTCTCTCTACACCACTGCATTATAGTCCATCTATCCCATGTGTATAAAGTGTAAATAATCTGTATTTACTGCCAATATCTGTATTTACTCCTATAATCAGAATCTGCACAACTACCAATAAACTCTGTCCACTTTAAACATGCTCCTTTACACATACCTTCAGCTATATATAGTAGTTCAATACTTTTCCATTACTTAACCTGTTGTCCTTGTTTAACTGCATGTTTTAGGAACAGAGTCATTAAGGATCGTCTTCAGCGACAAGAAGAACAACTTCAAGTCTGCTTACACAGTACTTTCTGCACAGCAATAGTAGTTACTCGTGTGCAGACAAATTAGTAAATAGCCTTTAGATAACAACTAATATGAGCTTCACACTTCTATCAAGTTTTAGCGTTGTTTACAAATAATCTTTTTAAATGCCTTGATAGGAGGAAACTTTGGCTAACAACAAGCTACTAGGTGATTAGCTGGACTTAGCACGGAGTTAAAAGCAGCAAAACAGTCGAGATAAGCTTATCGATAGGTTCTCGCCTGTTTACAATAATAAAATAGTGAGAGCGGCCCTGCTGTCATTTTGTGACGATGTGGCACTGCAGCCGGGAAGTTTGCTAACTTACACAGCTCTGCTAACTTAGCTAACTCGCCGTTTTACGTTCAAAGACTTGTCCGAAACAGTTAAAAATACAAGTGGCTGTCATTGCACACACGTTAAAACGAGGACAGTAAACACGAACGGAATGTAATGCCTTTATCGTGAAAATATTTGCTTACATGTTGATTGTTTAGGGACTGCAGCTGTGCTTCCGGAGTCCGTAGTATGGAAACTCACAACGGACAAAATAGATGAATCTTCGCTTTTCAGGCTGCACTCAAAAAGAGCCGGTGTCTGTTTATTACATGAACACCTGGTGATTTTTAGGGAAAACGAGATGCCATATGGAATATGGTGAAAGTACATATAGGCAAAATTAATGAATGAAAACTATATATATATATATATATATATATATATATATCTTCTGTCTGATACTTTTAACATTCTTCAGAATAAATTTTACATTGCTAATGACCTGACTGACTTGTTTTTGAGAGACAAGTTTGTGTAATTTACTCTGTTTAAATGTTTAAAATGAATCACAAGTACGGTGAGAGCACCATTAATGAAAAACAGAGAGAGCGACAATACATTCCCCTGATGGAATGTAGCATCGGCATATGAAGGAAGCGGCTGACATCAAAAAATCCAACCAGTGACAAGAAAAGGCCAGTTTGAAGGGCTGCGCAGAGGCTTTCATCATGGCAACACAAGAACAGACCCTGAGCACCAGAGCAATAGAGGCAGGGGTCGAAGACAGCAATGTTCAGGTTGCTCAAAGATGCCCCTGAGACAGTGCAGCCAGTAGTAGCAGGTTGAAGAATGTAAGCTGGGACAACATACCCTAAATGGCTGTGATACTGTACAGGAACATCTGTGCTGAGTATGGATTGAAAATCCCAAGGTCCCAACGAGACACACCACTGAGCTAAGGTCCCATGGGACTCCAAGTTACCTGACATAAGCCCCTTTGAGGTCCCTTTCAGACATGCACCCCATTCTGGTAATCTCACGGCAATTTAACATGTCAAATTCATGTCTGACTGTGCACACCGGCCACATTTCTATAAAACACACACTGGAAATCTTAGCTGATGGGACCAAGTGAGAGTATCACTTTCAGCACGGCACAAGTCTGAACCGTCATATTAATTACACGCACAAGCTGCAATGAAGTGGTTTTAGGAAGGGTTTTTCCACATTTCAGGACCAATACTTATCCAAAAACGGGGGAATTGGGTACTGTAATCCTCAATTTTGGAGCGTGGTTGCAGCAGATTCTAGGTAAAACATCTGAGGTCTGTCCAGAACAGTGCAGTCCTACAGGAGCAGCTAAGATACTGTGTATACATATATATATATATATATATATATATATATATATATATATATATATATATTGATCAATGAAGGTCAAGACTTATGCAATACTATGCAAAGAAATGCAATTCCCTTTGAGCACACACTTGGTGAGCAGCAGAAGAGACCTCTAGAAGAAGTTGGTTCTAGGAAGGCAGCCACGGTCCTGCAAGGCACAAAATACACGTAGGTTAAATACAACATACTTAATTTGGCATATGATCCCAATGACACTGTCATTTGTCACTGCAGGAAAATCTCAGGTAGAATTAATAACATGTGCAAAGACTCTGCTCATGGCCCTGGAACATTCTCCGTAATGAAATGCGATTATTAATTACACCTTCTTGTGACAAAGACCAATTGGTACTTGTTCTAGAGACCCTCAAGCTTTGGACAGATTACAAAATAAAGATTTTAGAACTTCATCAAACTGTGTTTATAACTTTCTTGCTTTTTGTTATGATACTTTCTGAATATAGAAAGCTCATTGTTTTACTGCAGAGATGTAAATATATTCACAAATCAACAATTCAGAAAGATAAGTCATGCAATGTTGCTGTTACATAACGTGGAAATACAGTTTGTCTGCTCTACTTGTGCTTTTGTTTAAAGATGTATTGTCTCAAATGCAAAGCTAGAAATCCCTGTTATCGGTAGATTAACCTTTATTAAATAAGAAAGTCAATAAGTCATGGGTAAATGGCAGGAAAAAACTATCTAAGAAATACATGTAGTCATAATGGGCACAATAATAAAAGCTTTGCTTGGAATATTGTGTGTTTCTTTCTATTCATACTAATAAAAAGCATTTCACTTGCTTCAACCTTGCAACTGGAACCACAAAAAGTCTTCATCATGGGTTTTGTAAACCAAGATACAAGATAAACCCACTGGCCTCTGGGATATGACGTATATTTACTGCATTAATGAGAAGGAGCCTGTTAAAAGGTTTATTCGGGATTTTCTACTGATGCAATGTGATAAATGTAACGATTCAGGGAACATCAAGAAGCAGGCTTACTCAATACCCCGAGGGTATACTAAAGTAACCCAGCTCATGCATGTGTGTGCATTTTTGATCCTTGTGTTTTTCCACTGCGTGTGTGTGTGTGTGTGTGTGTGTGTGTGTGTGTGCGCTGCTTTGATCAGATGTTGACAGAAGGCACAACTGGGAACACACACTGCTTTAGCCCCCTCAACTGATGCACACAGCCCTATTTTCATACGTTTATGGCTGAGAGGAAGATGTAAACACTGAAATGTGCTGTGATCTATTTGTCCTAAGCAGGGATCTTTAAAAATGTAGTGACCTAAAAAATGAGCTGAAATTCATGGTGAAGTTAGAATTATCAGTAATGTCAACAATACTGAAAATAAAGATTTCTTTGTCCACCAAGTAGAAAAATGGTGAAAATAGGATCTGATCCTCCTGTATTAATATACAGTATCTATCTACAGTGCAGCATCTGTGCTTGACTGTATAATATACATCAAGTGTTTTATAGAAAAGTCTTTTCTTTTGAAGTTTGTTCGCTTGCAATGCTGTGAAACAGAACAAAAGAAGCTCGCTGACTGATCCTAATCCAATGCAAAAAGTGCTACATGTGTCTGTGTGCGTGTCCATTGAGATATATAGCACATGACGCAAGGAGCAGCTTTCCTCATGAAGATAAGGCGGCGACTTCTAGACGAAGGTTTTAGCTGATGATGACCAGGGGGTCATTAGAGCTTCCGCTAATTCCTTCCAAATCCATTTATTTCTGTATAAAGAACACGATAAGTAATAAAATGAAGGAGTAACCACATTTATTTAATTAAGAGACTTGCCTTCATGCATAATTGAAGAACCTAGTGATCAAATAATTTCCCAAAAACTGCAGTGCATGTGTGTGTGTATGTGCAGGTCGGGCATAATGAGCCTTTTCTAAAAGGAAGGGCAATGCTGCTGCTCTTGCTCATAAATGCTGCAGATACGTTATGATCTCTTGAAGGTTAAAGTGCTGAGAGATGTTTTTTAAAAAAACAGATGCAAAGAGAAAGAGAGAGTTGCATTTAAAATGGGGAGGGTTAGATGAGGATAGAAGTGAGACAGAGAGATTTAGGACACTAAAGGAGACAGGTTCAACTGAATTATGCAGAGGCTACCTTCATTCTAATGTTGGACACATTTCTACACCACCTGCCTGTGTTTAGCTGCACAAGCCACTGGCACATGCACACTAAAGCCAGTCTGAGCCGTATGAATATTCATTTACACTGATAATCTAATGACAAGTCAGTATTCACAAGTTGTTTGCAACTACCATATGGATAAGGTAAATTAAGGATAGGGAGAGATTACAGTTGAAAATCAACATTAGATGAAGTTTTAACTCTGGTATGGTGGTCTGACACCATACATAACCATCATCATCCTTTGCTTTTGCACGCACACATACAGTCCTGACCAGAAGTTTCCGTACACTTGTAAAGACCATGTATATGGTGGCAGTCTCGAGTTTCCAATGACCCCTGAATACTTTATGCTGGAATTATTGAAATATATGTGCAAATCAATAATGCATTTTGGATCCTTTATAGATTCAAAGGTCTTCTAGAAATAAAATCTTGTATGGAGTTGGTGGTTCCAACAAGACAATGACCTCAAACATACTGTACATTAAAAGTGGTTTTAAAAAAAAGGTTAAATCACACTAGTATTAAGGTTTCAGGCTGGTTACTCCAAAGACCTGGCTTAAACCCAATCTAGAACCTGTGCATTGTGCTGAAGAATCATGTCTGCGTCAGAAAACCAACAAATTTAGTTTAACTGCACCAAATCTGTCAAGAAGAGTGGTCAAAGACAAAACTAGAAGCTTGTGGCTGCCGACCCAAAGCACCTAGTTGATGGCCAAATGAGGTGAAAGGACATTAGCATTACTGTATGTATACTTTTAACTCAGTAGATTTTGTCCTATTTCAAAAGACCTGTAATAAGTCAATAAAAAAATGCATGATTGTTCGAGTCTTAATAATCACATTATGGAAAATAAAGAGTTATAGGAGCCTTTGGAAACTCAAGACTGCCATGATATACATGGTCTTTACAAGTGTATGTATATTTTTGACCCAACAAATTTTGTCATATTTGCCAAAGACCTATAATAAGCTTGTGAAAGAACCAGAATGCATGATATTTTTGGTTGCCATGATCCCATCACTGAATGATATAGTGTCTTTCATTCATGACTGTAGATGATGTGCTGCTTCCTGTACAAGCGCTGAGTCTTGCAGGCAAATCGTGCTGCAAAATCACTATCCAAGTACAAAGACTCCTGGATGAAAACCTGAGCTGTGATGTGAAGAAGCCTCAAAAGAGTCGAGGACAAAATAAAAAACCTATTTCTACTCTTTGGATCGCTGGGCATTTTATCTATCAGGCTCTGCAAGCATCACTGTGCAAATGTCTGAGATGTAGGCATTTAATTACCTTTCTGTATCCTTCATCTCCACAAAGTCTGGTTAAGAGGAGCTGAGATGGAATTAATTTTACACAAAAAAAGAGACTCATCTTTCACTAGGTCACGTAAGGTGCACTGGTTCACCAGTATTACATTGTTGGCCGGTTTGGGTGCGTCGGCGTCCTCCTTCGCATGCTACAACAGCACATGACACACATGGGGGCCCTCGGCCATCAGGAGAGGTCTGTTCAATCAGAGTTTCATCTTCAGAGAAATCAATGTGATGGAGCGTTGCACCCAAAGTGGATGTTAGGAGAGGCAGACAGCATCAGAGGCCTAAATCAAAAGCCGTCGCTGCTTAGTATATCCATCAAGGCTGAAATGAATTCCAGGGAAAAAGATGCCTGTGATTTGAGTTAGAGGGAAAGAAATAGTTAGAGAGGTTGACGAGGGAGAAGGAGACAGAACAGAGGAATATGAATGAGCAGGTATAGGTCTTACTGATTTGTCATTTTAAACAGATTCAGAGATAAAATCTCGCTGGATCTCATTTGGCGTCATGTTATGAAGAGAAAGGAATAAAAAGGAGACAGTGGCTAACACAGGCAAAATTTGAGAGCATCAAAGCAATTTTCCTTCCTCTTTTCCCTTCTTTCCCAGAAGCAATATTCCTATTTTCCCTGGCGAGACAGGACACGGCACACACAGGACTGAGGATGTTAAAATAAATCCCCCCTCTGCTGATTAATGCCGAAAGGAAGTGAAATCCACCACTCACAGTCACTTCCTGCTCCAAAGGCAAACCGTCTTCGTGGGACAAGGACAATGCCTCATGTGCCAAGATGTGGTGTCATTTTGTGGGGATCAATTCAAACAGCTATTACGCTGCTTTATCCCCTGTCAACAGCAGAGACATGAGACCAAAGAGAAAATACCCTTCATGGTACTATTACAGCAGATGAGGAGACTGTTGGTGGTTTCAAATGCAATAATAGCTACAATAAGAATATCTGTTATTAAATAACAGAACAGCAGTGTTTCATGATATTAGCTTTTACTGGAAAGAACAGAGTCATGCTGCTTCTCCATTAACATAAACTTTGAATATAACCACCAATTGAGGGCAATCATACATTACCAATCTAATTTAGTCCTTGGCCCGAGATCACCAAGTGAAGCAGCAATGACTTTTTAATAACCCGACCTGTTCGGTCCCACTGAGCTGTGACGATGAAAAGTCTGATTCATTAATTGCACCAACGGGGGGAAAATTACCATTCAAATAATGAATCTGTTTGTGCCATAGCGAGAAACTCTCCCTTAAAGTCGGCCGTGCAACCTCCGCAGAATGGATTTTCATTGTGTGATCAACAGCGCTGATGATAATGGCATTGTTCATTAAACACACGCGGTTTCACAAATGAGGGATTTGACTTCTATCTCTGTTGCCCAGCTTTAATGTGCTTGTCTCGTAATTGGCCCGGATTAGTCAGCGGTTTGTCAAGTGTGAACACGGTCCAGTTGCGTTCGCCTCCCTTCGACAGATGGATCCGAGACCAAGAAATTTTGGTCACTTGATTTGCCTCCGCTCTGTTCCCACAGCAGCACAAAGTGGGCTTGTGGAGGGAAAATATGGCAGAGAACGGGGAGGCTTTCAGGAGTCTCGCTGTGCTTTCTCAGGTTTCACAAATCAGCATCTGTTGGCCAGTCTGCAAGCCAAAAACCCACTGACTTCAACCCAATAACAGAAAGATGACAAGAGAGGAACAACAGGAAGACAATGCCATTAGTTGAAATGTACACTACAGCATTAACCCATGTTTAGGTAGCATTTATATGAATGTATTTAGTAATTTAAAGTGCTTAACCTTATTTTAGTCCTACAAGCCTGTCTAGTGTTGGCCATGTTGGTTGGTCATTGCACCACTGTGATGCAGCTCTAGATGTGCCAACCTCTCTATGAAGATTATTCATGGTCCCCAGAGGATGATGCCGACTGACTGGCGATCCCTTGAGCAACACTGTGAGGTTAATATTTTTGATCTGCTTTATGATATACTGCCCCACATACTTAGAATATGTTACAACAAAACTGTGAGTTCACCTCATTCATACCATTCCGAGGTATAGCTGCAGCTCTTACTGATTATAACTACAATTCCAATTTCATTTATTGAAATTGAATTATTCATGAGTTATTAAGCCTGGCAATTTTTATTACATTGGTAATGTTAGCGGTTTATCAGTTATAGCTATGTATTCATATTCTATTCCTATTTGATTTTAAGTGTGTGTGTGCATTAATTACATGTGACTCAGCACAACTGAAAATCAAAGTTATCCCTCCAGGATTTTAAATAGAACAAACAAATGAAATGAATGATTCTTAAAATGCTGAATGAGGTGGAATAACATAGTTAGAAATGTTTAAAGTCTCTTGTTTATGCATAATGCAACTCCTTACAACAGAGAAGATGCGGATGTTTAAAGCTTGGTATCTACTACAGTATATTTAAGTAATTATTATTTCATAATATGTATCAGTTTCCAGTTACATATATGCCTGCAAACATTTCCGTACATATAATATACTTTGTTGAATTATGTATTCTCCTATTTATATACTGTATGCATTATTTTTAAACCATGAAACTGTCCTGTGCATACACTTGTATTTATACTGTCCAACCATCCAGTGCTAATTAATGTGTGTAATTTACCCTATGTGCAGTTATATTTATCCACTCTTGACAACCCTTTAAGTGTAATTCGACACACTGTGTGTTTTACAATTATGGATGCAATTATCCAACATGTCACATCTGTATCTGTGAAAACTGTACACAGTGTATATACTCTTTATGATCTTTATTATTTTTATCTTTATCCTATCATTTCGTGATCATACTGTCCAAACATCTGATGCTAATCCCTGTGTGCAATTATAAGAATCTACTCTTTACATTATCATTATTGTTTTGATTATTATTTATCTTGATTCTAGCTTTGTGTAGTTTTATTTTTATTTATTACTCATCACTTTCCCCCCTTTCTGCTTCTGTCTCTTGAGCTGCTGTGAAGTGTGAATTTCCCTGCTGAGGGATTAATAAAACGTGTCTTTTATCTTTATCTTTAGTGCTAACATACAGCTCAATGGGTTTGCAGATGTAACATATTCTCTCAGCTGGAAATTTGTTTTGCTGAGAGAGAACATTGTCAAGGAAAAGAACTTGTAAAAGGGTGATGCTTCTTACGGCTGATTTAAAACCCTGAAACTCACATAACCTCCTTTGGTGCAGGTTAGCTGCGCAGCATCTGTTACCGTGGTGATCTAGCAGGCTGAAAGAGAGAGACAGCTTCATGGCATTAAAAACTCTGGCTTTAGGCTCACTAATTAGTAGTACAGCCCTCTGCTTCCTGCTGCTAGTGTCACACAAGCACAGATTATTATAGTGTGTTACTGAAAGGAAAATCATGTGTAGTCATGTACAGTATGACAGACGGCATCCATGAGCTTTTGCTGTTACACAAACCTCCCCGGAAAATGCTGTTTGCCAGATCATTAAAAGTGTTAGAACTGAGCTGTGAGTGTCTCATATTCAGAGGCAGAAAATTGCCATTGAAGTTTCAACATACAGGAAGGTGTGAAGAGTGTGTTTTCAGGCCTGTTAATGGACATTATGGTATGTTTCTGACCCAACCAGACCACTGGAGCATGCAATCTTCAAAAAAAAAAAAAACTCATGAAAAACGCGATATTTCTCTCTGGAGACATGGACACACATCACTGGCTTGGAGTATGTTGCAGTTAGATTCTCATCCACAACTAGTGAAAACACTTGGGTTAGGACACCTTCTGTGCACTAGCCGATGATTCACTCCCTGGAGTGCTGCTTCACAGAAGATGCTTGCAGAACACATCACTGTCATGGTCGTCTCTCTGTCTCTTTCTATCACGCTCCCTCTTCTTCACTGTGTCACTCAAGCCTTTCCTGTGGTAGCCCTCCTCTCAGTTGTTTTTCAAATCGCTCTTACGCTTGTCCTGTCTCCGTCTTTAATAGGGCTCACACATGCTTACACAATGCCAAGGTGAGTGAGTTAAGCACTTTCATGCATCGTTAGAGCAGTGATAACAGCACGAATATAAAGAGAGAAATGCCTGATTGGCTTGAAAATGGCTTCTGAAATACTTTTAGTCTAATAGATTTTTATTGAGTAAACGTCATACAGTTGTGTATGTGCGTACAGTGCAACCCTATTAGCCTGTGTAGTCGTAAAGGAGCAAAAGCCGCAACAGGAATCTGCAGCCGGAGAAAAAGTGAAGATGAATTTAAGCATCAAGATAAAGGTAAATTCAATCTCGGCAAATAACATCATAACACAAGTTGTTTAAAACACAGAAGACACAATTTTAAAGTACCACAGTGTAAAAGAATGAAAGTATATGCAACCAGAGGCAGCTGAAGTCATCCATCTGTGCAGTTTGTATTGCCTCCATCAGTTTTCTCCGTGTGTGCAGCTGTGCATTTTTCATAGATTTTATTCATAAATGTGATGTGTAACTGGTAGCACGGGCCAGTTTACTCTGTCACGCCATGACATTTCCAGATTGGTCAGTTTGGAGCCATGCTAGTAGGTTGTAGAAGCAGCTGCTACACTGTGAAATATTGATTTTAAATGTGTTTGGTGCCAAAAATTGACCTTGAGGCGTCTCACAGTGCAACCCGAAACCACCGCTTTAGATTGGCATCCACAGATTTAACAGGTTACTCTCCCGACTGTTAAATTATTGTTCAGACAGCTGAAAATCACACAGTGTGTCCAGAGTCATATCAATCAACTGCTTGGCTGTCACATAGTCCTCTCTTCTTCACATAAACACAAATTTAGGCTAAACTACTATCTCAGACTCAACAAACTGTACATTACATTGCTTATAGTCACAACTGATGATTGCTGATTTCAATCTAAATTGTGCATTTCCATGACATTGTTGTTTATGACCTGAATTATGTAACTATGCTTTGCGCGATCCAGCACACACAAGCTGAAACTGACTGCAGACAGACATCACTTTGTGGACAGCACCTGTGTAATGTTCTCTCGTACAAAAATAGTCCTCCGTGCTGCAGCTGCACAACATCAAGCTCACTCAAAACAGAAAACAGTGATCAGCCCGGTTATACAGTATGAAACGATGCACGGATAAAACAGTTCTGATAAAGGCAATTAAAACGGAAACAGAATTATTACTTTGCGGACAATTGTATGATTTTAAATATTCTTCCTAGGTGATTAGAGTTCTGTTGACACTAAGGTAAGACGGAATGATGGTTGGATGGAGATTTGAAGAGTTTCTTTGTCTTAAATTATGGTAGAGTATCTTTCTAAAGCAGAGAAAAGAAGAAAATCAACACGATGTCATGATTTTGGTTTTTGTAATGTCTATTTCCTGTTTCATTTTCTAATAACCGGTCTGTCTGTGTGTCTCTTGTTGTTTACTTTCTTCTTTTGTCAGTTGTCCCTCCTCTGATGGCTCTCACCTGTTTCATCGGTGTCTCATGACTCACCTCTGTCTTTTATTTCCATTTAGTTCGCTTTGTATGAGTATTGTCCATCTCGTGTAGCTAGATAGACGGATACTTTATCCATCCCTTTGGGGACATTCTAGTCTTATGCCAGTTCATCCTTTTTGCCACTGTGTTGTTTACGAGCCTGTTTTTACTCATGTTCCTTATGAAATTGAGTTTTGTCTTTTGATTCCTGTTACGGCCCTGGTCCACTGCACTCCTCCTCCTCCGTTGTAAGCCTCCGTGGTCTGGTCCATCTACAATCTTCGGAGCTGAAGCTGGATTGGAGCAGGCCAAACTACTGCCTCCTATCATGGTGCCAGTTGGCTTGTAAAGGCTCATTCATCTGACATTCGGTGGTGGTTCTTCCTCGGAGAAGCTGAGTTTGCCCGGTGAACTTTTTTGGAAATTTGTGTTAGTGGTGGTGTATATGTGGGGTAAAAGGCTACTGAGGGACCTTTGAGTTTTTAAGGAATGAAAATAGAGTACTCATTGTTAGCTTCTGTTCAGAGGTGCTACTGCAGTTGTACTTTGGTTTTGAGGGATGAGCGGTAAAGGCTTTTCTTTGTATTGATTATCTTTTTATTTTCATTCCGGTGTTGTAACATCAGCTTCAGAGTGAAGTTCGCTTTGTGTTATGTTTACACCCAGTTGCTTTTACCCCATCACATTGTGAACTTGCCCTTTCGAATAACCCTCTAGAATTCAGCATTTATTCTACTTTCTTTTTGTTCCTCCTTGGCTATACCCTATACAGCCAGGTTGTAATAATTCCCCTACATTCTGTCCCAAATCCCATGTTTTTGGATTATGTTATGCTTGTTTGAATTCGCTTCCTCATCTATGGAGCTATTTTGCCCTAGATCACCAGTCACCCTTTCTTTATTCACATCTGTTTATTTTTTTCATAAATTTTCTTGATTCCTGCCTGAACACTCTCCTGACACACAATAGATGTTTTTTTTATGGATAGTTTACTGTTAAATATGAACTGAGTGAAATATAAGATGCCACTAATGGATGGAGATGTCATATTTGTCTTGTTTAGTTTTGAAAATTATGTCTTGAGTCCAGTAGGCTGCATATTTCTAATATTTCCAGCATGAAATATCTCCTGGAGCCCTATTTGTGGGAGGTTTATGTTTTCTGCTTGGGTTAAATGTACGTTTGTGTATGCTGATGTTCGATGATGTCTGTTTGTTGTTAGTTAATATGTCCGAATAATCTCTTGAAGGACGAATCGTTTAAATGACCAGACTTATTCAATCATTCACTGTATCTTTGCTTTAACCTCACACATGAAGTCAGTAACGGAGATATCAACCATGCACTGTTTGTACATGCAGACGCCCACTTGCTGTCACACTGGTCGTATTAAATGTCAGCCACAAGTGACCAGAGGGGGTAAGAGCCATACATGCATGTCACTTGCACACACGGGAATGTAATATCCAGAAATATCAATGTAGCAGCTGAAAAACATGGCAAATAATACCTATTCAGCATGAGCTCCACAGAAAAACAAGCTTTTAAGGAGCTCTCAATTCCAGACGTGTGCTTTTGCTTCAACCTTGAAGCTGACATGCTGGCAAACCCACAACAACAAAAAAGCAAGATTAATGTTAGTTGACTTATATCAGGGGAGTTCAGTCCGCTTTGCTGAGTCTAAATATTCCAACACATGCGTATGGTGCATAATTTTCCACTTTTTTTGTGCGTGGAAACTCATTATAAACATCGAGACCAAAATGCTTAGTGCTCTATGTAGGCTGCTCTTACATCATGGAGATTCAGAGGGAATGCTAAATAAGGTAATTAGGCTTGGCAAAGGGCTACAGAGTGTAATCATTTCATAAGAGCGCTTGCGTTTTAAAATAGCCAAATTGCCAGATGATGGGTCTGATACACTTTGCAGTTACCATTTGCAGAAAGACATCACTAGGTTGTAAACAAACACTAGATTTTTCATTTTTCGACACGTTTTTATAGCATTAAACCAAAAAAATATGCACTTAATGTCTCATTTAGCTGGTATTTGTCAGTAGTGTGCATACATGCAGGTTGGAAATTCATAATTCAAGGACACCAGACCAGTGTGTTGACCTTTGCACAACCTCCCCCTCCCCCACCTCCCGAACCTCCCTGAGTCACCAGTGCAACATAAAACGATCAGATGTGCTGTCAGAGCCATTTGAAGTGACACACAAAATTGTCCTGAGTCATTCTCCTGCTCTCCGAGTGGCATTAGAAAAAGGGACGGCAATCACAAGAGGGAGCAACATGTTGGGCTGTCGCCACAGCAACCTCCCGTCACGAAAACCTTCCCGGAACAGCTGTTGTTATCTTGTGTGATTAAGCATGTGTTTTAGTCATCGTGAGTTCTCAGCCTAATAACAAGAGGTGGAAGGAGTAAAAGAAAAAGTAGGAGGAGGAGAGGAGGAGGATGGTGAGTGGCGACAGAGGGAAAAAAAATACATTTTTTGTGTGTCAACGGAGAGATCGCTGCTCTGAGAGTAGATTAGCAGAATGAGGATTTTGCCAGAAGAGGAGAAAGCGAAGGAAGGGGGCGTCTGAGAAGAAATGAAAAGCAAAGAAATGAAAGAAAAATATATGACAAGCCCGGCGGCTGTATGAAGATTTATTACAAAGTCCGACTGCAGTGAGCAAATAAGAAACTGCAGTTAGAATAGAACGCTTGGTGTATTACCTCACATACCTGAGGTACTTTGAATATTACATTCTACTGTATTGCTGAGTCGGAGCATTCAGAGAAAAAAGGCACAAAGCAAATATGTGTCTGCATAAAAATTACTCAGGGTTGGAGGGAAAGAGGTGGCATTAACAGCCCATTGTGAAAAGTCTTTTCTGGAAAGGTTACAAGGTGAAGCGCAGTTAAATCAAGCCTCGCCATTATTTAGCACCATCTCTCCTTTTATTTCTCCGTCTCCCAGCAGAGGTATCACTGCCGGCATGGTTCATCTGCCGCCGGGTTTTCAGTCATAAAGCGTGTTTACTCAGACCCCGTTTTTTTCCTCCGTTTTTATGTGGAGCTACCATTCCGTATAATGAACCAGCCACAACAAGATACACAAGTTTGCACCCCCTCACATCCACTAAAAATAAAGGAACATAAAGCATTATACTGCGCTGCTTCATTGGCAAACGCTTGATTGATGAAATGGCCGACGGTCCTGTGACTCATCTCCGGTTGTCAGCTCGCTTTCCAGCAGGAATATTTTCAGACCGATTGATCAAAACATTGTAAAAGAAGAGAAAAATGGCATCAAATTCTGGGTTATATTCGTGATCTTATTTACTTTGATTACGTGTTTCCTGATGTAATTAATACATTTGGTAAATTTAGGGTGTATTATTAAAGAAAGAATTCTCGTAAAGCTGCAAAATTAAACACTGGGCTATTTTTATTGTTCGCTTTCCAAAGCATCACAGTAATGTGACTTTCAGGGTATAATCATTTACGAGAAGGAATTCTGGAGTTGCATTACAGTTCATTAGAGCATCCCATCCTATCAACAATTCATTACTTCCACATTTCCATGTAAGATAGAAAAGTTTTATCTTTGTGCATTCGTATGGATTAGCTTGGTGAATATTAGGCCTCTTATTTTCACATTGTGTGGTTCTTTCAGCGTTGCCAACTTAGCGACTTTCTCGCTAAATCTAGCGACTTTCCAAAGCGTCCTCGCGAGTTTTTTTTGTCAAAAGCGACTAGCCACAAATCTAGCGACTTTTTCTGCCGTTTTGGAGACTCTGACAGGAAAACTCGGATCATTCTGCAGTTACTGTCCTCAACAAGCAGCAGGTGCTGCTATGAGTTCCTCCCCGTCCCAGAGCGCAGGTTGTCAGTCCAGTAACCCCGCAGCAGTCCCAGTGTCTGATTAGGGGAGACCCACATCACTCTGCGGCCAGACGGCAGATGAATTGCGCATGCGCAAAGTCACTAAAGATCCCATAGACATATAAAGAGCAGACGCCACATTGGTTATATATAAAGCGTAGACGTCTACTCTTTATATATGTCTATGACAGATCCCATCCAGACTTACGGAGCGGAATATAAATGAAAACGTTTTTTCATTGTCATGCTACAATAAACCACAGCATTTAGCCTCTAGTTCAAAAACATATTTTGGGTGTTTTATACTCACTTTTTGGTCTCTTCTACAACGTTATTCCTCTCTCCTACAACGTTGATTACAATTACATGCAAACTGGGAAATATGCAAATTAGGAGATGACATCATTTCGTGACTTCTAGCAACTTTTAGGACAGCCAATAACGACTTTCCTTACTGAGGAGTTGGCAACACTGGGTTCTATACTGGCTCAGGAATCACAACTCCAGAAGACAGTACAGCCTCATTGTGAGAACTTTTGCCATGTTTTTAGATTATGCAGTGCAGCATTACGTCAACAGAGGTAAAGTGTGAGATTCCAATGGCAAAACAAAATTGTTCAATTTTGGAGTTTTGGGTGACTTTGCTTCTTTCAGACTGTGGGAAAGAAAACATCTGGAATTCATATTGATGTATTACTTTTACTACATTTTGTCTCTTGATCATACAAAATTTCACAAAACTGAAAATACAAAGAGTTCATGCCTTATGGAAGTAATCCTGAAAAGGTTCATGATGATATCTGAGAGAAAAAATAGGAAAACTTATAATTTTCCAATTAAGTTGAAGATTTTTTCTTTATTCTATATAAAATACATGGCCTAAATAAACATAATTACAAGAACAGACTGTTGATTTGCATGCCTAATGTAAAATAAAATCAAAAAGCTCTAACTCTGGATAGCTATCAAATTTCCATTAAATGTTTCCTTTAAACATCTGCAGATTTACCCAAATTTCCCAAATATTACCTTAATATTTACTGCTAAACTTAGGTTTAATACTTTACATATATTTCTAAAATTTGTTATGTCTCTTTCTTGTTTTATTTTGTAATTCCCAGTCCTTGTCTTGTCACTTTACTTCCTTACTTTGTCCATTTCCTTCCTCTTTTGATGGCTCTGATCCATCTCACCAATGTCTTGTCTTTTGGTCCTCAGTGTATAAGTACTCTCGTCTTTCTCTCACCTTGTGCAAGTTCATTCAGTTCGCTCTTCTATTTGCAACTGTGATGTTTATCTGCCTGTTTCTACTCGTGTTCCTCATCTGATTAAGCCTGGGATCTTTCTGCATGTAGTTTGCATGTTCTCCCTGTGCATGCATGAGTTTTCTCTGGGCACACCAGACACATACCTCATATCAGATGTCAGAAATTTCCACTTCATGAGTACACAGAAGAAAATGCTCTCTGTGAAAAAAACTTTGGACTCTAATATGTCAACAGAATAAAGCAAGAATTTTGAAGCTTGTTTTATCTGATATTCAGATTGCTGTTAAGGAAACATTTGCAAATTAGTTCATATTTAGACAGAACTAGAGTTCATTTGCATATTTAAACATAAAACCAGAGAAAACACACTACAAAAGGTGATTGTCTCAATTTAAGTAACCAACTGATGGATTTCCATGGTGAGATCCGTTAGTTAAACATGTAATCGTAAATACTGAAGATGGCTAGGGGAAGGGTGCTTTGGTTCTAGGAGACACTTGAAACCACCATGATCCATTTTTTATGTTTATTAATAACACCTGTAGTCTTCCCAAACTCAAAATACGTGCTGTGAAAAAGGCATATTGTGTAAAGTGTCCTTTGATGGAACTGTGCTGAGGAACAAAATACGTGCATATTTTTTGCTACCAGAACCAGAACTCATGCAGTGTTTGGCAAAGATCGAAAAGAAAATTCTGCGGTTTGTGAGGGTTGAGCTACACCTTCAAAACCTGTCCTTTCTTTCACTTCTTTTCGGGTGCAGGAATAAAGTTACAGAGCGGAAAAGCATGACTTGCACACTGAACAAAAAAACAGGAGTTCATGCTGGAGTCTAGATTTAAATATTTCTATTTGATAAGTGTAGAAAGTGGAAAAAAGTGTTTATAACTTTACTGTGTTCACTGTGGCCTGGCCTGCTGGTAATTAGCTTCATGAGTGTCTAATTAAGCCCACGTTTATTGACTAGATACACCTGCAGAGTCACCCACATGTAGGTGACTCACAATCCATTTTGCACTGAGGAAAACTCAACATGGACTGAAACCTTTGAAATCTTCTTTGCACTTTTGCACATTTTATTCACTCTGTACGGCTCTGTAATGTATCAAATAGAAATATTTAAAAGACTCCTTTTGTTCTGTGTGTGTCCTTTGCTGCACTTCAAAAAAAAAAAAAATCAAACAATACCCTGGTGCCTGAATTTGGCTACCAACTTTGTAATTTCCTACCACGCACCATCTTTTCCTGCTTCATGTTTCCCTCTGCCTTCATCATCCTTCATCCTGGTTTGTACTCTCTCTCCCTGGCATCCATTCGACCGTCCCTCTCTTCTTCTTCTTCTTTGCCGCCAGAAGGCCAGTGTTTGATAATAACATATCAATCTGTAATGTACCCTGGTCATGACTCACCCACAGATGGCTTGGAGAAATACACTTTTTTCTCGCCCCGCGGTGCCCCAGTTCCCAATAAAGAACTGTCCGAGGCTGTCAAACTGTGTGCTTTCTTGTGCTGCGATAGTGAAATTAGGTGATTTAGATGCTGCGGAGCCAGGAGTCTGGGTTTGCTGGGAACTATCACTCATGATTTCAAATTTGTGGCTTCTGATGTGATTAAATGTAATACCTAGAAGAAAAATGTGCAGAAACATGGATGAAACTCCTGCTGGTGTGCAATAAAACTGACATCGTGAATGTCAGAAGTGAAACCCTGCCAGGTGTTGATGGGGAACATGAGCGGTATTTTTCTTTCTTTGTGGTTTTTAGTGTCACTAGCCACAACATTAAAACCCCAGCTTAATATTGGGTAGATCCTAATGCCGACAAATCAATTGGAATCCACAATACCAACAAAGATGTCAAGACAATCAAGACAAAAGCAGCAGATCCCTTAAGTCCTGGCTGTTGTGAAGTGAGACCTTTATGGATTGGACTTGTTTTTTTTCCCAGTACAGATACCCATAATGGATTGAAATCTGAAGACTTTGGAGGCTCGTCATGAGGTGTATGTGGTGCGAACAATGTTTAGGTTGGTTGTACATGTCAAAATAACACCCACCTGAATGCCAGGACCCAAGATTACCCAGCAGAACATTCCTCAGAGCATCATTTTGCCTCCGCCAGCTCCCTGCAGTGCATCCTGCTGCCATCCCTTCCCGATGTAAACATGTTCTGATGCCTTTCTTTCTTAGCCGACATTAACTATTTGTTCCACAGTCTCTTGGATGGGGGATGAAATGTCCTCAAGAACCCAAAATTTAATTCCATTCATTGTTTAAATGCAGGACCAATTCAGAAATTATGTCTTCTCATAGCACCTGACATAGTATGGTGAAGATCTTTCAAATTTTGAAGAGAGAACCCAACAATCCAAAGTTCCCTTTGGATTTCCTATGAGTAAAGAGTTGACAACAGTGGGAAAGAATCAAAAAACAAGAGGTCCTGTTGTGTTACCTTTGCACCCTACATGAGCCTTGGCCAACTTTAACCCTGTCACCAGTTCATTGATTGTTGTTTTTTGAAGCATTTTTCAGGTACTAACCGGGAATATTCTGCCATTTTTGAAATGTTTTGACCCAGTTATCTAGTCACCACAACTTGGTTCTCATCACAGTCGCTCAGATTCTTACGTTTGCGCATTTTTCCTTTCTCCAACTCATGAACTTACTTTTCAATTTCCACCTAATCTATCCCACCTCTTGACTGGGTGTCATTGTAACAAGATAATTGATGTTATTCACTTCTCCTGACAGTGTTTTAATGTTGTTCCTGATTACTCTATGTTTGACTTTTTACTGTAATTACACCCATAACCGAAAAGCAAATAGCTCTCACCTGTTATTATTGCCTCAGTAGTGGTAATTTTTTTCTCAGCTGGCGTTCCTTCTAATATTACCATAAAGGTTGATGATTACTGAGGTTCTAGAAAGCAGGAAGGAGAATAACATGGATGCCACATAACACTGTTGAGACATTGTTCTGATGTCTTCTGCATCAGACCTGACTGCTAATGGTCATCTGCTCTCTGTCACTTCTGATGTAGCTGCTGCACACATTCACACCAGATTGTTATGGTACTAATAGTATTATAATTGCCTCAGAATGCCTCAGAATGTTTACAGGCCTGTGGGTGGGCTCACACTCGGGGAGTTTAACCAAATACCACTAAAAATTTATGCCATCCCTTGGAACCCCCCGAGCCACCCAGCTATCACGGCTACCATGTTGCTGTTGCCACCACCTTTCACAATTTTTATGCGGTTCTTGTATGTTTTTCCTTTAACAAACACTATTCAGTTTGTATCTTCTCATTTATTATGATTAACCACTTCCTTTCTGTTTGGGAGAGCATGCAAACTGTGATAAATGGCTGCCCTGGTGCAGATTAGACCAGCTGGTAGTCACAAACAACTCAAACTACCGCACTGCTGTATGCGAGGAGATGCTGTAAGTTAGCTACAGTGCGGGTTTAGGCTGAGCAGTCATCAATCAACCTGCTGGAGTGGATGGAAAAAGAACAGCATGTGTACATTCAACGTTCAGTCCAAATGAGAAAATCTGAAAGGTGACACTGGCTTTATTAAATTGATTGATTACACCAAATTAATCTAAATTATAGAAGTTTTTGAAGAGCTGTAAGTCAGTTTGACTGAATTCTCAACGGTCGGCAACAAATAGTGAGCTTTGGGTGTATATTTAGGAAATTTTGCATTAAGGCAACTTTCTCACACCAAATAGTGCGTCTTGTGATAAGTGTTTTAGATGGAAGCAGTCAGATCAGGGTTTGAACCTTTGCTGCATTTCCATATGAGAAGATCCATCTTCATTTAGTGGGAGGACAAAAGGTTTCTTCCTTTTGCGGCAAACCACAAATGTCTTAATGAAGACGGTGCAGACCGAGTAATACATTAAGTACATGCATGTAAATCAGCATGATCACACCATATCAAGCTCATTAATCCATTTTGCAGAGAAGAAAGCTGCTCAGATTCTTGGATTTAAACAAGTCAATTAGGAGGAAGCTTTACATTAAGTCATGTTTATTACCCTCGGAGCTGTGTGTGTGTGCAGAGGCAAAAAAGCGAGGATATGATGCCAGCGAGAGTCTGCTGCATGCCTCAGACTGCAGAAGGCTGCATTAAGTTGAGCTTGGGGCAAGCACTCTGCAGTGATGTAGTTGGACCAGACTGTAGCAGGCAAACTAACAAATGACTCCCTGAATGAGCACGCCAGACCTCTTAGCTCTGACAGCCTGAAATCCCCCTATCATGGCTATGAAGCTTCGGTTTTTCGCTTTCGGGAACGATGCGGGCCCGACCACTGGAAGCTTTCCCAGACTATCACGCTGATGTTCTGAGCATTTCTGCAGCTCCAGTATGAAAGCGGCCCCTTTCTTGTCACATTGTTAGAGCTGATATATTTTCTCGTAAACAGAAAAGGTTCGCAGAGGGCGCAGGCTGACAGCGCTAATTGGTGGATACCTGTTTGTTTGTTCTGGAAGCGTCTGTGACAATAGAAGTAAATTCAAAAAGAGGGAGAATTGGAGAGAGAAGTAGGAGTGGTGGACGTGGGTTGAGACAAAAGCATGTGTCACAGTCTTTTCTGTCTGCTGACTGCGATAAGCATGTTTAGGTGGAAGACCTCAGAGCCGGTTGAAAGGAGCTTGGATATAAAGGATGCAGGCTGTTTTCTTCTCTTCGTATCGCCATTAAGTCAAGCCTTATTCATTGTATTTGTAGGGAATAAAAGATACATATTATCCTTTTTAAAAATGTTGTGCATGTGCACTTTTCTCTTTTTGAATGTGCTCAGTTATTTCTTACTTGGTAGAAAAATCCCACACTTTGCAATTAACACATGGAGCTGCTTTAGTAAAAACAGAAACCTTGATTGTGGGATTTGGTTGCAATATATTAAATACTTGAAACACTTTTGAAAATGTGCTTTCTGCCTTAGAAAAATCATAAATTAACATCTCTCTCATAACTCTGTGGTTAACTTAGAGCTGAGTCATTCTATTTCACATCCTCACATTTTTAGAACAACTTCTGCTCAGCCATCTCTGAAAAATATGCCCATTTTCTAGAAAAAAATCTTAGTTATATTTGGAAAACCGCTTGTTCTACAACTCAGATTAGACTATACAGCAGCAATTTTATTTTTGTGGTGCAACTTGTCCTACCTGCTCAATCTTGAACTGATTGAGCAAGAAAACTAGAAAACTACAAGAAAACTACTTATTTTCCCATTATTGCAACCAAGTATTCCACATTAAAAAGAATTCTATATGTTTTGTTTTGTCTAATCATGACATGCAACTACATGTGGCTCAGAAAATATCACTCATTGCCTTTATTTTTTAGGACTTTTCATCATGGCTACACTTTTTTTTCATATTTTACCTCACCCATAATCAGAGATGATTTGATCTACTTGTCCAGTATTGCAGATTCGAAATCAACATTATAATGAGAAATAACAGCAAAAAAATTCAGACTTTTATCTTCAACAATTTCTGTGATATTGTCCTTCAAACCAAGAATTAACTGCTGAACAAACATGTCAAAAATGCTTTTAAAAACATTTAATCTCAGAAAGCATTTAATATATCAAGCTAAAATTTCACAGATGTCATTTAAATATCCATAATTTATGAAATTCAGAAAGTTAAAGATAATTGAGCAGAAGACATATTTAATTTGAAATTAAATATCTCAGAAAGCAACCAGACAGCTGTTTCCAATCATTGTGCTAAGCTAAGCTAAGCTAAGCTAACTAGCTGCTAGCTCTAGCATTACAATACATGTCAAGGGTCAGCCACAAAATTAAAACCACAGAAGGGCTACATAAATAACACTGATCATCTCTTTATAGTGAAATATCCTGCTAGGATACTATTGTTCCTGGCATGTAAAACCTACCTAAGGATTGCTCCAGACCAAGAGCATGGGCAAAATGTGCTGCCACACTGCGAGAAGTGATCAGTAAAGGCTTGAGGAACATAACAAAGAGCTCAGAGCGTTGGATTCGTCTCCGAACTCCTCAGATCCTGATCCAATCCTGCATCCACAGGTTGCACCAAAAGCCAATTTTGCAAAAAACCTTTCCTACAAACAAAAGAGATTACCGAAGTGAACACGTATTTCGCACAGTATGACTGCTGAACTGTTTAGCTTTGAGTATGCAAGGACAGAGAGTAGCCTGTAAATATGTGGAGTCAGGTATACAAACTGCCTCCATAATGTTCTCAGTGCAGGAGAATACTCCTGTCTGTGTATTCATCTTTTTCTTTGCCTGCAGTAGTATGCCATCTCAGTCACATCTAGTTTTAGACTTTCTATTTGCTTTAGTGCTGGCCTGTGCCCTGAGGTTGAGGGAGAGGAAATAACTCAGTGCACTCAGGCAGAGTTCAGCAGAACAAAAACCATTTGGGTTAAAGTGACACAGTGAAATTCTGTTGGCTCTGCAGCATCGTACCACCAAACTACAAAGCTGGCAGCTTGCAGGTCGAGGACAGTCCCTTTTTCTTTTCTTTTTTTTACTGAAAGGAAACTTAAAGAGGAAGAAAGAGGAAAGAGAGGGAAGGAAGAATTTCCTTAAAAGCTTTGAATTCCCTTTTTTTTTTCTTTCTTTTTTATCCCTTGGCAATGCAGTTCATAGATGGTTCATTTCCAGAAAATCTGAATAATGGTTTTGGACAGCATCTATTGAGAGAGCACTGGAGGCCATGAATCCACCAAACTCAATTACCAACTGTTCAGAGAATGTTCTGTATCAGTAATAGTGATAGTAGAGAACAAGACTGAAGCGGTGACAAATCTCTTCTCTGGCTTTCTTCTTCTTTGAATGGCTCTGTGTGTGTTAATGCGCACTGTTAGACACATAAGAGCCAATAACTTGAATTAAAATCTGATTCTCAGCACTCATTTGGACAAAAACAATATTAATTTTGCATGTATAATGTAACCTGATTGCTCTGGCTGTAGTTAAATGTGCTCATTACCTGTCTGTTGCCACCTGTTTGATTTGTTTTCCACCCAGAAGCCATCAGCACTGACCCTTAAACTAAATCCATCCAATGAAATCAGCGATCCAGACCTGTGACATTTCACAGATGTGCGTGTGTGTTTGTGCATGTGTGGAGGCCTTAATGTCCTCTGATTTGTATATTATCAATCATGTGTATGCAAACTGTGTGTGCGCATTTATTCCCCATTGTGCCTCGATATCATTAGGGAACAGCGGCGGCAGATTGTTCTGATGAGCCTGAGGATTCTGTGTTGTCTGTTGATGAGCAGCACCGAATACAAATGAAGTTCCGCTGCGAGAAGCTATATGTTCACTGTGAGATGTTGATATCTATAGAGAAGAAGAAAGGAAAAGAACAGAAAAAAAGGCAGAAAAGCCCTTTATTTTCTACCTGACAGGAAGTGAGGTGATAAAGCTGAGACACCTGTTAGCTGCTGCAAACAAAGGAAGTGTGGAGGAAAGAGAGTTGAAAAAAGAGGACATCTTTGGGAGATAAATCCAGTTTGTGGACATATTTGCTTCAGAATTGTGACAAATGCAAAGTAAATAGGTTTGGATCCAAGAAGCAGTTGGATTTGTGGGAGTTTTCCAGGAGAATAGTTGGATATAACTCCTTCGGCAACTTCTTTGGCCTGCTTGGACAGTGATGGATGCATCCCTGTTGGACCATAGTTAAGATAAGTCTTCTTTTTTTGTTTGAAGTGTATTGTTGCTCACACTAGCTTCCACAACCCCCTTTAAGGAGCACATCAACACTCCCATACCTGACATAAACTCTCCCACACCTCTCAAAACTAAACTGAAGTGCACTGAAACAAACTGAAATGAGCTGAAATTGTCCTTTTATATTGAACCGACATTAGATGAAGGTCTTCTTAATTAATTTAGGAGCTTTTGATTTCCTTTAAATGGAACTAAAATAGAACAGTCTTTTCCGTTTCTAATTTTTACTTCAGCATTTTTGACTGAAAGGATTTTTGTCTGAGATATTTCTGTGCTTGTTTCTGATTTGAGTGGTATTTAACCTGATTTACATGCTGAAATTGAAGCTGATGTCGATGGTTCTTGTGTATCTTACGTCGTTCTGAAGTGAATGTTAGGGATACTTCTTTGCTGCAACAGCAATAAGAACAGGGAGGATCTGTTTGCTTTCACACAGAGGTCCATAAAGAGCCATGATGCATCTATATGACCTTGTGCCCACTGCCTAAAACACTTGCAAGATTATAGTTTATTTGCATCTTGATGTTCGGTATAGATACAGGCTGCAACAAGTATTGGAAATCCAATCCAATCCAAATCTGTCGGACTGGCATGCTACTTCATAGATCCCTATAAAAATTCTATTTGGAAAATATTTGAAGAAAGTGAGGAGATATTAGTTGATTTTTTTGAATTCATTTATCTGAACCACTGAGGAGGAAAGAAAGAGTCTAATATTGATTCCTACCTTTTAAAAGAAGCAGCTGAGATTGCTCTTTAAGAATTCTGTGGAAAAACATAAGTACTGCCATGTTGTTAAGGCTGGTAGCATCACAAGCTGTTTGTGTCGTTTGCCTCAGTATTCAACCATGACACATTTAGGATTTTTTCTAGTTTAAAAAAGCCTCAGAGGATGGATTGTGACTGTGTAAGTTGTTGAATTTTCACCTGTTAGACTGAAGTTTGTATCTGACGCCTTCACCTGCTGTTTACTTCTGTTGCCACCTGTTGTTTGATTAAGTGTGGGCCCTAACACTTCTTGTTTCAGTCTAGAAATCATCATAATTTGGGTTAAAATGCACCCTTTCACAATATTAAACACGTTAGCAGGCAAACCACTTGATGCGTGCAAATGAGCAACACTGGCAGAGAATATCTGACCACAGATTCATAGCTTTTTTTTTTTCTAATGTTCTCAGTTGTATAAGTCGACACCGGCAATTTGAAAAATGACACCAAATGATATCCAGTATGTTCTAATATGAAGCCTAGGGTTCCTCATAAAGTGGCCATATGTGATGAGTTGGAAGTGAGACCATGTTTGCAGAACACATAAATTATCATCCTTCTTGGAAGTTGTGTAGGAGCCCAAAGATACTCAGCATTGATGACATAAACCCTCCTGCAGCTGTAGCTCAGTAACTCTCTACTCTGACCTGTAAGCTCCATACAGGGCTGCAGATAGGAATCTGAAATACTTAGGTCCCCAAAAGTATCTGGATTATTTGGATGTAGTTATATAATCGTCTGAATTGAATTTCCCTCAGGACTATCTATCTATCTATTAGGGCTGCACCTAACGACGCGTGGACGAGTCGTCTGACCACGATACGTCATCAAAAGTGGAAGTGAGCGTGCAATGCAACAGAAATTCCCTTCCGACCGGAGCGCGGAACACGGACGAACGTCGGCACTGCATCGTGCATGTATTATGTATGCACGATGCAGCGCGGACGTGCATACATGCATCGTGCATACATAATACATGCACGATGCAACGCCGACGTTCGTCCGTGTTCCGCGCTCCGGTCGGAAGGTGATTTCTGTTGCATCGCACGCTCACTTCTGCTTTTGATGACGTATCGTGCTCAGACGACTCGTCGACGCGTCATTAGTTGCAGCCCTACTATCTATCTATCTATCTATCTATCTATCTATCTATCTATCTATCTATCTATCTATCTATCTATCATTGTTTCTATATTTCTTGATATGAAAAGTTCTCTTTTGAAAGCCTTTAAGGAAGTCACATTCCAAAATTTTCAGCCAATAGTGAAAAACCACCATGTGCATCTCGTGCTTGTAAATTAGAATCTCTCCCGTGGTGGCTACAACTAATAACTTTCTTGAAATCTACTGAAAAGACCACCGCGTCTGTAGCTTCATGACTAAATAAAATTATGTAGTCTAACAATCTTGTGAACTGTCATTTCCCCATAAAAGTCTCAGGTGTCCGTTATCGCTGAATTTTCCCAGAATTTGCTTTATCTCCCCTGATCTCTTGATGCACCTCAGATCTGCCCATGAATGACTGTGCCTGCTGGATAAAGAAACTGTCAACCAACATTAGCGGGCAGGACGATGAATAAGGATGTCATTGTCCTACATATATGAAAAGAAAGCAACAGAAACATGGCAGTGAACACAAATAACACTGGCACAGTTGTACTGAACATCGACTTTCGCGGACACAATTTGGGTCCGAATATTCGCATCCATTCGTCTGGTCTCCCGGATGCAAATTTTGCACACTGCCTTCGTTTTATCTTCAGTTAAACTGAAGAATTCCCAAACAGCGGAGGTCTTCCGCATCTTGTCTTGTGTTTATACAAAGAAGTGAAGCGTGACGTCAGAGTCAGCGGGGTGGGGGGTGGGTTTGGGGAGCTTTGGTGAGCTTTGGTGGGCCGAATATTCGGATACCAAAATTAATATCCGGTACCGCCATAGCGAACGAATATTTGGATATTCGGGATATTCGGGTCCAGCCCTAATTAGGTCATTTAAAAACTGGCTATTATGGCAATATTGTGTATTTTAACCATTTTATGGCATATAGATAGATTACTGGTGGTTTTCTCTTGAATAAATGTGTTTGCATACATATATGAGCCTTAACATTAAAACCACCTGCCTAATATTGTGTAGGTTGGGTTGCTCTGACCTGTTCAGGCATGGAAATGGGAGATTGGTCATAGATCCTTTGGGTTTTGTTGAGTTTTGAGGCTGGGTTGACGTTTTAGGCTCTTGGTCGTGGTCCTCAAGCCGTATTTGAACATTTTTTTTGCAGTGTCGTGAGGTACAGTGTGCTGCTTGGGAAGGCTTTTCAGGAATGTGCATGATCTTAGTAGGGTGTCCTTGTCAAAGAAACATCCCCATCTTCAGCCAGACAGTGCAGCAAGACGATCAGTGTCATTCACTTCATTTATCAGTGGCTGAACAGTATATTTTAAAGCAGCGTCTGATAGCAAAAGGCTACATCTCTAAGTTAAAAAGAGAAAATCTAAAATGTCATGGTCCAATAAATCTTGTATTGTATACTGTCATGTTTACCTCTCCTGCTTTTTGGGGTTTTCTACTTCAAGAAAAGAGCAATATTTTCTAAAAAAAAACAAAACAAAACATTGCCTTAAGGCATTCTAAAGAATCTTTGAGGTTATGAAGCTGAACATCTGAAGTTTCTTCTGACCTACTTTGAAGTTTTCTTTACCTGGCTGTCGGTGGGACTGTTTGCCATTTTTATCTACATCTTATGGTGAATCACAGCAGTCACAGTAATTGGGACTGACATTGTTCGGAACCATTGTTCTGAGTGTAATTATGTTGATGATTTATGTGTCAGACGCGCTCGCGAGGACTCACGCAGACAAACACATAAACACACACGCGATACGATACCTGAGGGAGACGTGGGCAGGGGACAAAGAATCACTTTGTGACAATTTATCCATGAATCACGTTACAATCTGGCTCCACCTGTCACAATGTAGAAACAGCACGGCGTTACCTCCCACCAGGCTCTGGGGAGAAGGACTTTGAGCAGATGGATGGGCTGATACAGCAGGGATCTGGTTCATAGGATGGGTTTCTATAAGCGGGCTGAGAATATAGGTCAGTAACACATTTACACTCTTTTATAATGTTGAGCTTTTTACCAAGCGCTCCAAATTACGACTCCCACTCTCCCATCGCGATCACTTTGTTGCCAAGGTGATGAATCAGAGAAAGATTTTTTTTCATTTAAATGGGGAAAACAAGAAATCATTTTCAGCTTGAGCAGAAAAAGAGACTTCTCATTGCCTTTTGTGAAGAAGTTTTTCAAGAGAAAGGGCGAGAAAAACGCATAATGTAGCTTATTGATTATGAAACCAAACCGCCTTCTTTAGTTCCTTCTCCTCTCTCTAAGTGCTTTAGGAAAACAGATATGACATTTTTTTCTTTTTTTCCCCAATGTCACCATAAATCTCCCCTCTGTACACTTGTGCTGCAGGAGGAAGTTGTGTTTTTTTTTTTTTTGGCTGCTCGCTGTGGCGTTGGACTTGTTTACGCTGGGGAAAAAATGATAAGAGAGTGAGGGATTTGGGGAAAGAGACGGAGGTGAGAAGAGAGGGGACAGAAGGAGCAAAGTGGAGGGATGAAGAGGGGAGAAAAGGGGGAGGTGAAGAGGGACAAAGAGAGAGAGAGGGAGGCAGAAGAGGGGGACTCGTGCTGCAGTGATCTGGCTGCTTTCCAAGGGCAGTGTTGCTTCTAGTGAACAAACAAAATACTGGTCTCAGCTAAATATAACATTTCCCCTTCATGCGCAGGCCTTCAGAGAGGTGATGGAAGGGAGGTAACGAGGAAAGGCGAAGGGTTGGTGTTTCTGTCGCCGTGCAACGTCCCCCTTTGACCTGCGAGAAGCCACCTGAAGCAGAGTGTGATGCTCAAACCACGGAGGTCAGGTTTGGATTCCATCATGCATCTTTTCTCGTTTTCTTTCAGCTAGTCTCCCCATGTTACCTCAAAATGAGCCCAACTTCAAATCTCCTATCCCGTGTTAGCTCATGAAGCATGACAAACAGCACACGAGTCCCCCCTTTTTCTTCTAATCTCAAACCTCTTTTTCATTTTCTTCCTTTCTGTTTTTACCTCTCGCTCTACTTCCACTTTTTTTTATCGCAGTTTGTTTCTCTTTTCATCCGACACAAATACAGCTCTTCGAAAATGAACTACCGCTGGCTGCCGCCGATGGACATTAATAATTTACAGGGCAGCCAATGCGGCAGGAGAATGGAAATTAAACATAGGTTTTAAGCTCATGCAGGAGAAGGCAGAGAAGCCAGCTATGCGTGGCCTGACTAGTGTGCATAAGTGCAGTGCAGTACGGCAGCCTCGCATACATAAACGTACACACTTTATGTTCATTACAGCCAAGGATATTGCAATGGAAGCCCCCTCCAGGAGGCTGCTGATTATCTTCAGCGAGGTTTGCTGTGGTCTCCTCAAAGAATGTTTTCATCTCAACTTTGCCCGGAAACCGAACCAATTTGCCGTGCACATGAATGCATATTCTGCATACCATTGGTACAGTGCCCACGCATGTTTGCATGTTCCCTCTAAAGCTTGTTTTTTCCATGAGGCAAAGGCTTCGAAGTTCTTCAAAGAACACAACAACATGAGAAGGGAGGGGAGCCTGAAGTTGGTGGCGAGGAGGCTCGTTGGCTGGGTGTTTTGCTTGACGCACACCGAGGCCGACACAACAGCACACTAGCGGCTCTGCCTGGCTTGAATTCAACACCACTCCTCGTTGCGCATCTCCGATCCGGCCTGACTTGTTGCGGCATAGGGGGAAACCTTCAGGTGAGGAGCTACAAAAGCCAGACGAAGCTCCAGCACCATCAGCAAAACAAATCAAACACAAATTCCCTCCAGGAGCAGCAAGCGAGAGAGAGAACTTATTTAGCATCGCAGCCTGTCTGGTTTCACTTTACCATCAGCTCAGAGGAAAGTCAAGTCAATATTTTCCCCCCACTTACACAATGATAAACCGCCGGAGGAAAATAAACACGCCGGTTTCAAGGCATTATCAAGCACAACGCGGGGGTAATTTGTCAGAATCGAATCACCAGATGGCATTCGCTGTGAACGTGTTGATCAGAGTTAAACTGAGCCCAGTAAATGTTTCGTGGCAAGCTGCCGCCACGGGAAGGGCTAAATTAATCACAAGGAGGGAATTCACACCTCCCGAGTATGTCAACCACTTCCTGTCTTTAGACAAATACACAGGGAGACAGACAGACATCCTGCAGCCCTCCGGCTGGGCATGACACGATATGAAAATTGACATTTCCGCGCATATAATAGACTCGATGATGAAATGCTAATGGTATTTTGAGCAGCCGCCTCTTCTTTTGATGTTCTCCGAGTAGACAGAGCAGAGCCTGTGACCTCCAGGTGTGAGCGATGATATTTGGACGCTCACCTTTTCCTAGAGAATGACACACTTGCACCCTATATTTTCCCAAAAACATCGCATTTCCTCAACACCTTGACGCCTTTCTCTCAACAAAAGGGGATGCAGACTGCAATTTTCACAATCCGCTGATATATTTCAATTTGGCTCGCTGTCATGTGGAGGTAGCTCATAACTCCTGACAAGCAAGCCCACTGTGTCTTTCTTCTTCAAACATTCAGCTTGAGTTATCACACTAAATTGGCCCCAAGGTTACCACCGCACTGATATACATGTCACACTGCTACCAGACACTCTACTTACCCCTCCTGATCCCTACATATAGATACTCTCCTGATAATACAGCTTAACAATCTCGCTAACCCTTTTCCATACATCAAAGCTGGAGCATAATGACTTCATGCTCACATCCTCTGGGATGTGATGCACTTTGTCTGCTTGGAAAGAGTTTCTAAGAGAAGCGATGATGCAAAAGACAAACAAAAACAGCTGGAAAAAAACCCCAGATTTCTCATTATTTTTGCAAAACTTAGGAAGAGAAAGCTTTTCAGGAGATCTAACGTTTTTCCAAGTGTGCTTTTCTGCATTAAATGCTATGTTTAATGTATACAATTCATTTTTAGGACAGTGCTGTTATACTAGAGCTAATTAGGTGCACCCTGCAATATAAGAACAAAGTCTTTATGTCTCCTACACTGATCATCTTTCATCATTTTCAGTGTGTGAACTACATACAGAGGAGCCCAGCCGAGCTTTGGCACCTCTTAATAAGACATGAGCTCCCCTGAAATAATGACTTGTGAAATTTTGGGGATAGTCTCGGAAATGTTCGGCTATTTCTGCCATGGATTTCTATTCTTCTGCAACCAACGTGGATTAAAATTAGGCTATTATTGATGTATGATTCATGCATGGGTCGATTCATCACCAATTCACTTTAAAAAAAGACTCTTCTTGTCATCAGCATAGTAGAAACTTCACTCATTTTAATTCAAACGTCAGTAAAGAACAATAAAAACAAACTCTCTTGATACCAAGTGCTGTAAAAATAAAGCAGAAGAACAAAGCTAAACCCTCTGGGCGGCTGCTTTTAATCTATTCCATTATCTGATTGTTCATATTCTTATTAATAGGAACAATGACAAATAAAAAGCTAAATAAAGGCTTTAATAGTGTTGTATCTGTTGTTTTTGACCCCTGAAGCAATGGTGCAGTTTAAAGAATGGCTTTTTGCATTGGACTTACCTGTGGCATGTGCATCAGGAAAGTAAATAGCTGCTGAAGGGTTGAGTTGCATTGCATCAGTAGCTAAACGTGGGTGGAATAAGTCTGTTTCGCCATCTACATCCACTATAGATCCATCATATTGAATTGTATTGATAAACAGCTTTCAATAAGTGCAACTATTGAGCTGCGTTTTATAGATCGTGAGGGAAATGCAGTTTCTAGCTTATCCGAGCGGCATCTTGGAGTCTGACACAGTGTTTGGGTGGCATGTGTGACATTGATGGGCGCAGGTTAGTGCACGGGTGCAGTCAACAGCTGCCCACATACTGCAGTAAAAGCCAAACGCTCGCTCTCTTTCTCTCTCTCTCTCTCTCTCTCTCTCTCTCTCTCTCTCTCTCTCTCTCTCTCTCTCTCTCTCTTCTCTCTGTTTATTTCAGGAGTGGCGGTTTAATTTTACATAAGGCGCTGCATCCTCACAAAGCTGAGGCATCTATAGCTACATATTATAGGAGTGCATGTATCAAATCAGACACAGGAACCGAAAATAGGAAACGGGTGCAGGTGGAGTTAGATAATGCCAAATACATTTCTTGCTTCTCGCATGAAAAGATGAGTAAGTGAGGCTGCTGGAGCTAATTTGCAGTTGTTATTTTTTTCCCCACCAAAAGCAAATTTATCTCAGAAAAAAATCCACACTGATGCTGATTCATTGATTTTGCTGTGCTGGGAAAACGTGTTTGTGTTGAAAGTGGCTGTTGAGCAAAAGCAGGGAGGGCGAAAGCAGATAATGTGCTGCCAAAGCATATATGAGTCATTATACATTAAAATGACAGCTTCATCTTCAATATGTTTACTTCATGAGTTGTCTGTAGAGTGGCTATAACAATAAATATTTCATTAGATTTAAATGGCTCTCCCAAGAAATTTTAATTGAAGTGCATCACGGCTCAAAGCGAAGCACGCAATACAAAAGTCTGTTCCATTCTCATTATAAGAGAGTCTATTAAAGTTAACAAGGACTTCATAACCTTCATGCTTTCTTACTCGGATATCTCATTGTTTAGCACTTTAGCCTCATTCTGTCTCTCCTCAGGTTCTTTGGCCTCTATTGTTAGTTGTGTGGAGAATAGCACGAGCTTGGCTCCATTTCATTACTCATTTTGGGAAAAAACAGGTCTGGCTTCGTGGTTCAACCCCCCGACAATGGGGTGGCTGCTGCCTCCAGGCGGAGTCACCGGACCTCCATCATCCACGCAAACACATGCTGCAGTGCAAGCATCCTCGCACAAAATTGGACGAGTGCCAGCATGTGCGCTCGTATACAAACATGTAAAACATGCACACTTGCATGCGTGTGTCTACATCTGGCAGGAGGCCATATTTTTCTGGCAACAAAGTATTCCAACAGATAAACACATTTTAATTACCTGGGCTCCTGGTGCGTTGGAAATAAATCCGAGCAATTATATTAAAGAGAAAGACGTATGAGATTGTAATTGAGTGTTATAAATATTTAGATGTGCCCAGGAATAATTCCCCCAAGACGTATTTTTTTAGGTTTATCCATAACTATATATCACAGCACACCAATATCACACATTATATAGCAAAACCCCAGCAGCCATGATGGGGAGCATATTTCTATGAGACTGTAAATAACATCCCCTGTAGAGAGACAGACCGAGTACATGCATTTCATCTCCATCCATTATTCATACCCAGATGTTGGTTTAATTTAGTTTCCAGGTATCCGCGAGGGACTCTGTGGAAATTGCAACATCCCTGTGGTTTTTGGAGCCATTTACCCTGCTGCACAACGCTTGCAGCACAGTATTCTATTAACCGCCTCCAAGAGAAAAAGGACTTGTTTGGACCGTTTCTGATTTTTCAGCATTAGCAGCTTGACATCTGGGGGCATTTCTTGCAGTCCTCTTGATCTTTTCTTCTTTGTCCTTTTCTTTTTTCGTTGGAAAACAAGATCAAGGAAGGCAAGTAGAGCAGTTTTGCAACGTCGCTGGGATTAAGAAGCATCCTGACAATATCAAAATGTCCCTTAACCAGGCAGACGGCAAGACGTTGGCACACCGCTGTCATGTTTTAAAGAGTTTTTTTCCCCTCTTGTCTTTGAAGGAAGGAATGAGGTGGGGTTGGAGGGTGGTGGTGGTGGCGGCGGCACTGACAGCAAACAAGGAAGGACCAGCAAAAACAAAGCTCCCGGTGACAAAGTGTGTTATTCTAGGCGAGCTCCTCCAAATCTATTTGAACGCCCACTCAGACACCTACGGGTTTTGCTCATCTATAGCCAGATCAGGTCCCGCGCTCGATCATTACCTGCTGCTTGGAATGGATGGTGGCAGATTCCCGCGCTGAGGCCGCCATTATCAAAGAGAAATGGACGGCAGGAGAGGGACGGGAGAGAGATGGAGGGATAAACAAAAGAGCGGCCCGGGTGTAACGGATGACAGCAAGAGCCGAGCAAAGGATGGAGGGCAGGAAGATAGGGGCGAGAAGGAGAGAGAAATGGATTAATAGAGACAAGAGTGCAGGCAGACTGGAATTATAGAAGAGAATGGCAAAGAATATAAAGCAACGTAAACCCCAATCCATTTTCTGTGATTCTCTGTGGAGATTTTCTGCGTAATATAGGTGTGTTAGGTCTTTTATGTAAGGTAATTATGAATGATTAATGCTACAAATTTACCTACTCACCACAAAGCTGCTGAATGTCCATTACCCAGGATTAGAAATAATACTGCATGTGCTTATCCTGACCGCAAGCTACCGTGGCTTCATCATCGCACTTGCTGTCTGAACACACTGAACCACTTTCCCAGACCTGATAAAACAAACTCCCACGCAGCGCCACTGACAGAAAAGGAGCTCCGGCATTGGCTGCGCTCCCTCGCAGTGCTCCACTTTAATCTGCGTTTGGCTAACTGTCACTGCAAGTTCAGGTAGTAGGTATGCTGTTGAACAAAGTGGATGAAATGAGGGGAATGAATAAAATGAATTTGAGGGGAGTCACACCACCTCTTGACTCCATGAACAAGTTCCCCCTGGATGTTTTTTTCTTTTAAAATACAGATATAAATGAGAGCATTAGCTTGAATCTGACTGTCTTTCTGCAAGGCAGGAACAGGGAAAGTCTTTTTTTTTTTCTCCTCCCCATCTCTCTCTCTCTCTGAGTCGCCATCCTCTGTCTTTTTCTCCAAGCCCTACCAATCCCTTCCTCTTGACTGGCCATGTCACATGGGATTATGGCCACATACACCACTGGATGTTTTTGTCGCAGAAAGACACTCGAAGTTGTTCAAGAAAACTACTCAGCTCTTAGTTTGCATGTTGAGGCAGCGGTTTTTGTTGTTCTCGACGGGACACCATGACATTTTTTTTTGTGTTTATAGCTGTAAGACAGCCACGTGATCTGTGTTTTTGTGGCTTTAAACTGCTCCAGTCTTGCTTTTAGAAATATACTGGAGTGCTCCGATGCACTGATTACACACGGGAAAAGGATGAGTAAGTAGATTACATCGATAAATATAGCAGTAAGAAGATATAGCAAAAGAACTGAATGACTTTTAGACAATGAGAACAGCTGGTTACTTAAATAAAATGGCAAAATAATATTGACTTGGCCTGCTTCGTGACAAAAGAAAATGAGGCTATGGAAGCTACAAATAAAGTTGCAATGCGACTTGCGTGCTAGGCTGTGAAAACAAACTAACAATGGTTCTCTAACAGATGCTATGCACAGGAAAAAAACAACAAGAGGCCTGAATACTTCATCATGCTCTCTCCTTATAAAACACTCCCTTGTTTTCCATCTGAATTAACACCAACGCTACCATAGTGCAACTACAAGTACACAGGCGGAAAAAAATACACATTTCATGTTTCAGGACTGAAAGGTTGGCAGTTTTGGAGGACGTGTGATGGCAAAAGTTGCTTTCTGGATTTACTTGGCATGAAAACAGTCGAGCTGTATACGCTTTGTTGTGTTCTAGGTGTAAATCTGACATTAAAAACACTGGAAAAAAGGATAAACAAATGCAAAAAAGCCATTTCATACAAATACACTGTAATGCCGTGTTTGATTATGGAACAATGTGATGTTTCAAAGCTTGAGATTTCAAGCCTGTGCTGGTAATGTATTTCTGTAATTATGTAAATGTGAGTACTTCAGTAGAGTAACCACAGTAATGGATAAAAAAAATTGATAAATGGCATTTTTGGCCTGCCAGCAAAAAAAAGACACTGAAGTTAATAGAATAATGAGGCTGCAGGGGGGCGGCAGGCAGGGGTATAATAATGGTGTCCTAATTAGCCTCTACGCTTTGAATGCTCGATATTAGCGAATATGAACCAATAATCCCCAAAACTCTTCATCAGCACTCCTTTAAAACAATTCTTGATGTGCAAATTTCTTCAAGGAGGAAGTGCCTCTCCTTATTCCCCCCTTCTCTCTCTTTGCCCTCCTTCTTTTTCAGTCTGCAGTGCTCCTTCTCCATGCTGAAGCTCTTGTCATTGATTGGCTCGGAGCGGATAATTAGCTTACATCTCATCATTGCCACAAAGACTTATTTACCCACCAAATAACAAGAGAAGACAGAAATGCCTTATTAGCCATGGCAGCCCAGAGAGCTTGAGGTCTGTCATTCATTTGTTATGTAATTTCAGTGACACATGTATGAATAAACTGGATTTCGGGGTTAGTTAAGGTTGGGAAAATGTTGCTGTGAGAATGCAACCTCTACATTATTAATCTGCAGATTTCTGTCGACATGTGGTTCCAAAACTGCTACACTCTCTTCACAGGCATGAAAAAAAATAGTTATAAATTGGCTCCTAGCCTGAGTATAAAGTTATCAGACCTGAATATATGCTGTCAAAGGGGAAAAAGCGAAGGCCAAGCCCTCAGCTTGTACAGGCCAATTCAATTACTGCAGGCCATTGTCTAATGGAGAATGAACTAACCGGGCGAGGGGTTACTTTGGGACGGCTCTGCTGACTACTGCCTCTTGTCTACATGATCTAATTTACTAAGACACACAGCTATTGATTGGCTTCAGCATGCCAACGGATGAAAACCTTTTTAAGATGCACTTTTGCAGTTTGCCATCTGGCACGAGGCTGCATAATACACTGTAGGTGAGCATGCATAAACATGGAAAGGCAAGCACATCGGCGCGCGTGGCCGTGCACAAGGTAATTTTCTTATCGCTGTAAGCCATGACAACCAAATTGGCTGGGGCTTCGGCTACATGGGTCAATAGGCGCAATCAATGGCCTCAACTGTGAGAAAAGAAAGGTGGAGAAAGGAAAAAAAGATCGGTGCATTTTTAGAAGTACGACTTCTCTTATCTGTGGCTGAATAAGGGGGTCAAAGGCCAAGCAGCATCGATCCCATGCATTCACCGTGTCCTGCTTTCATCGTCTCCTTCATGCACACCGTCCTCCCCCTCCCTCCACCTCAGATTCTAGCTCAAGGCTGTGGACACAACAGTCTTATCTAGCGTTGCCTCGCTGTCAGTGAGAGTGGTCTATTTTGGGCTTTATCTCGAGCGGGGGCCCAGCCCGAGCCGAGGGTCTGAAGCCGAGCCGGTTGCTCCAGGAGATAAGGCAGACAGGGGCACTGTAACCTGCGTGTCTGCGGTCAGGGTGGGAATGGATGGAGGCCGCTCCACAATCTAACAGCTTCCTCTTCGCACTCAATGGATCGGATCAGGATCACACAGCGGTGGAGGCAGGTTTACAAGTCTGCTTTAAAGGCGCAGTATGTTTGAAAAGGCCAAGAGAAGTTTTTTTTTTTTTTGTCGCCTGCAGGGTGGAGTTTACCTCAACACTGTTGGTATGTTTAATACCACACAGACATGAATACGGATGAGTGCCTTTGCAGATGTTGGTGCAGAAAATTTTGGTGCTTTAAAAAAAGAAAAAGCGTATGTGCAATGAAAATTGTTTGAAAGACAAAATGTCAATCCCATTTGAAATGAATAGCTAGACATTTCTACAGATATAGTTGTCAACCTCAACACTGTCACAGTACATTTCTCTGAGGCTTTTAGCTAGAATTTTTTTTTTATATTTATTTAACAAATGTTGCTGCTTTTATTTTGAAATATGCACAAGCAATCAAAATTCTTCAGAAAAAATTCAAATATGTCTCCTTGTAATGGAAAACTCTGGGCAGGGCTTAGTGAGGGGTCACTTGTTTACTACCACACAGGTATGGATGCTGGTTTAATTCCTTTGCAGATGTAGGTGCTGAGTATTAACCATTGAGGCCTCAGAATTGTATTTGAATAAGTAATTAGCAAATGTGGAACGTTTTTTTTTTTTTTAAAAATATGCATATCCACAACGAAAATTGTTTTAAAAAAGCTAAATACTAGTCTGTAAAATGGAAAATTTCAAGCAAGGCTTCATGAGTGGTCACTAGTGGAGTCAAAAAACGAAACGACAAAATGAAATGAATAGTTAAACATCTCCATAAAGCTGGCAGCCTCAACTCAACACAATTAGAAAGTTTAATACCACACAGACATGGATGCTGATTTAATTCCTTCGCAAATGTGGGCGCAGAGTTAAAGTTGTGTCTCTATTTCTCACATTCAGCCCTTGAGGTTGCATTTGAATATTTATTCAACAAAATCTGGTGCGCTTTAAAAAAAAAAGTATGTAATGTGCAATGAAAATTACACCAAAAAATGCAAAATATCAGTCGGTGCAATGGAGAAGTTCAGACAGGGCTTCGTGAGGAGTCAAAAAGCTAAATGGCAAACTGAAATGGACATTTGTGCAGATATGAAACTAGCAGCCTCAACACTGTTTGGATGTTTAACACCTTCCAGATATGGATGCTGGTTTCAATATTTTTTAGATGTGGGTGTAAAATATTAACTACACAGTAAAAGTTGAGGCTATATTTCTACTGACTAGGCTTCAGGGTTGTATTTGAATATTTATTTGACAAATTCTCGTGTTTATTTTTTGGGGTTGAAATATGCATGTGTATTCAAAGTTGATTCAAAATAGTGTATAAATCCATGCAATCCAAAACTTCAGGCATGTTTTAGTGAGGAGTCACTTGTGGAGTCAAACACCTAAACACCTCCAGATTTCTTTCTGAAAATATGCGCATGTAAAATCGAACTTATTTCAAAAAAGTCCAAAATTGAAGCCATTAAATGGAAAACTTCAGGCAAGTCTTAGTTAGGAGTCACTTGTAGAGTCAAAAAAAGGACACGCTGAACTAAAACAAACTACAGATATAAACTTTTCTACAGATATAAACCTGTCAACCTCAACACGGATGCTAGTGTAATTCTTTAGCAGATGTCGGTGCTGAGTATTGACATTAAATGTTCTCTATATTTTCTTGTATTCAGGCCTTGGAGTTGTATTTGAATATTTATCTAACAAACTCGGGTGCATTTTATTTTACAAAATATATATTTGTGCAATCAAAATTGTTCCAAAAATTGAAAACATTAATCTGTGTAATAGAAAACCTCACTTTATGAGGGGTCACTTGTGGGAATCAAATATCTAAACACAAATATGAAACCAGCAACCTACAAAGATGAGGCATGATCAAAGGAAGCCAGACTTTTGCATGTCTCATCCGTCATTGTTCTTTGTAGGCTAATGAGCTACAGATTCTACCCCGACATCAGAGCAGCGCATAAGATGCAAGAGAGACCCAAGTCAAAAGAGAAAAGTCCACCGAGACACTGAGGCAGCCTCAGCTTATAGCTTGCACAACACAATGCAGAGAGACTGCAGATGAGAATATGTCTGTCTGAGGAGAGGGGGTGGGGGTGGAACAGGGTGGCAGAGAGGAAGATCGAGAGGGAGAGAAACCAGATGAGACTAGTCAGAAATACTCAAGCTCCCTCCCAGTGATCGGCACACTACCTCAGCCTGACAGTTTCATTTTCAAAGCCGTTGTGTCCCAATGTGCCAATGTGCATTATCAGCCGCTGCCTGTTTGAGTATCAACCGTGCTCTTTTTTTATGAAATCCCAACCGCACAGAAAATGGAAAACCGTCCCCGAGGCTTTTCTGAAACACATATTTACTTAAACGCTGCTCTCCGTCCTTTAATTACCTCCGTCCTGGCGGTGACTGAATTGTCACCATTGTAATTTCACCGCTGCTCCACGCCGTGTTCTGAAAGCCGGAGTTATCACTTCCTGAACCGACACGACATCTCCCTTTTTGTTCATGCGCCGCGATTGCATTCGCAGTACCTTGGAGAATGTTTTTGCACTGAATTGGGGGTGTTATTTCGGTCCAGATGACTCAATTATGCATGGGCTTTATTTTCAGTGTTTGCTCCGTGAGTTCGAGTAAGGACGGGCTGCCTACAATCATACAATGAACCGACACTACTGATGCCTCATTAAACCGCTGCACTGTTCTCGTAGAAGTACCAAACAGAAGCAAGCAAGTGTAAACCACCAAGGGATGAATCCGGCCCTGTTTAGCCTTGAGTTCATTATCTATGGTATCACTCCACAATATACAGTTAACCTCAGTGCTGCTCACTTTCAGACTCTCACTCACCAGCAACATTGTCGAGGAAACCAGCTTTCCAATGCTTTTCAGTGCAGATAATGAAAACAAAATGAAAAAATTAAGAGGCATTAACCCAAATAATCATTATAGTGATCCATTACTATGCAACACTCCTTTCATTAATGTCTTCTGCTATTACCGCTTTCCACTTGTCAGTTTGCATGAAGCATTGCCGTCCCAAAACCCGCCGTCTGAAACAGCTGTTAGCCGCCTGAAACTTCCTCCAGAGAGGTCTCAGTTTTGGTGACAACAATAGCAGAAGAATGCAATTTTGCTGTGAAAACCCTGTCACCGCTGCTGCCTCCTTTGCCTCCGAGTGTGACAGCCAGGGCGGTTGTTTTGCATTTTGGACTTTTTTTCCTTTCAGCAAACTGTCACGCAATAGATGCCAGGCACCCAGGTTGAGATTTAGGTCAGGATTTATCTGGGTTTTTTTTCTCATTTTCTTTGCATCTTAATCTAAAAAACAAAATGGGCTCAGTTTGCAATTATGGCCCGCTACATCAACAAGGGTTACACAAGAAGCATTAAGGACACGCTGCGCAATTTCAGCAATGCCATAGGCCATTCTTATGCATATTTATATCTGGAAGCTTCCCAGTTGAGCTGCAGTCATCTCCTATTAGCCACCCAGCAACACCGCTGGGACAATTAGGTTACACATCAATGAGGAGATCTGTCTTTACCGCTGTGACCTCTTAGCTCATGTTTGTAATGGAGTGGACTTGTTGTTGTGTATTTTCCAACAATGCGTGGTGCTTTTGAAGATAAAAATATTTCAAATTTCAGCGGAAAAAAAAATAGCTTCAAACTGATTTTCAATTGTTGCTAAGCAACAACAGGAGCCAAGACCAGCACTTCCTCTTTCTGGAGCTGTTAGCTTAAAAACAGGACTAAAAAAACAAAAACAAAAAAAAAAGCAGTGTGTTGCTCAAGTGAGTATTAGTTATTAAGGGATTAAACACACCAGGGTAAGACCAGCAACTGTTTCATTGGCTTGCCATATTTTCCAATGACAACTATGTGAAATAACATGAATCAATGCACAATAATCAGCCTGTTGATCATGTGAAATTGATCTCAAGATGCCACCATTCGTGCATCATTATACATGCATCATTCTCCATGTCAGGAAACACAGAGACCTCAGACCTTTGCATGAGGAGGTAATTATATCAGTGACACACCAAAGCCCTCGGCTGCTGAGCAAGCCGCTGATGGAACTGATTATATTAACGCTATATCCCCTCCAGTGCGTTATGTAATGTCCCTCAGCTAATCTTATACACATGAATTTCATTGTCCTCGCCCCTCACTTCATCAAATTTTCACTCGTCATCATCCACTTAGTTTCTGACTCGTGTGGCTGTATTTCTTAGAGAGCAAACAAGAGTAACAGTCAGAAGCTGCACCAGTGAATCATAAAGGCTCCCGTGTTCAATACAAACCAAATTAAAGCGACTAAACACACAATTTTGCTCATTTTGAAGCTAATTAACGTGACAGAGTTTCTTGTGATCAGGCTGTGTGCGGTTGCCAGTAGCAACTAAATGCTAAGCCCATTCCACCTTGCAAGGCAGCTGTTCTTCAGCTTGTCCCTGTCACTCTCTTCTTTAGTTTCACCCACTCGAATGGCACGTAGCCTTTTTTTTTCCTTCCTGGTTTGCTAGCACCGGTGTGACCCGGTGTTAATTGAAATAAATTGGAGTGAGTGATCAGAATTTGGGGTCTAATTTAGCCGGGGAGCGCTCTTGACCCTGGAGATGCAGTGAAGCTGCAGCGTTGCTCAGCACCCATAGACATGTGCTCAGTTAAATGTCATCGGCAGTGGAGAGAGAGTCAATAAAAGGGGCTCTTAGAAGAAATGAAACCGAGCAGAAGTTTGAAATTGTCTCGGACTATTGAGAGATGACTATGTGGAAGCAAAAAACTATTTCTTAATGGCCATTTCTATCAAACTTCGAGATGTAAGTGCACAAAGACAGAGAGAGCAGGCCTGGTGGAAATATGTTGAGCAGCATTTATGTCTTTTTGACTGATTTCCCCCCACAGTGTCATGGATCTGCTTTGATCCAAGTCAGAAGGCTCCTGCTGCCTGAGATCCATAATACAAAATTTATGGAATCACATTGTTAATGCACCATTTGCAAGTAAAAAAGCGATTAAGGAGGATGACAGTTATTCATTGTCCAGAATTCAACCTCCTTGATATTATGTCTCTGTTAGGCTGGCAGCGTGTTCTGGATGAAATGAAATCTGGCCTGCTCTCAGTGGAAAAAAGTGGCTGCTTTGGCATGAACAGCAGGTAACAAACATACTGCAGCAGCTTAGAATATACTGGGATTCCTTCGCGCCTCCATGATCAGCAACTGTCAGCGCTATGGAGACCCAAAGTGTTCCAAATTAGAAAGATAATTATTAATAAATACAGAGAAACCATGCGATTAAATCCAATGTTTTTTGTTTTTTTTTATAATTTGCCTTTTTTCATTCCACTTGAAGTCAGATCATTCAGACTGAAGAAGCAGCCAAAGAGTTTGCTTGATTGAGCTACAAAGGTTTTGTGATTTAAAGCACCATTATGACATAATAGCTCCACTGAGAGAGACTGTGTTGTAAAGTGCCATTTTGAAATAGTTGCCAGAAAGACCTGAAAGAAGCTCTAATATGTATTTATGCAGCAAACATTGGTTAAAAACCTTTGATGACTTCAGGATAATACTTTTTATCAGCATGTGCAATGGATTTTTTTTTCAGAATACTGAATAGCGGCATACAAGACAATAATTATTTCTTCATTCATTGCATTGTTTTGTAATAGCAGCCATTATTGCATCTCCTGGGAGCAGAAAGAAATACTTTAAGAGGCACTTCTTGATAAAAATGAAGGCCCTACATATTGAAAAGCTGATTACAAAATGGAAAACATAGTATTAAACACCACAGTAGTTAAGAAAAAAAGAGAAGGACATATTTTGTTTGCTCCTCCTGGTTAAAACAGATAAATAAAGACCATTGCAAGTTTCATAGAAGCATATCATCTGAGGTCATGTGGCTGCAGTTTAAGCTGTGTCAAGTACTGTTTAACCAGCTCAGTAAATTGCATTTGTTTATGCCAAACTTCTTCATGCACGCAAGACTGTAACATGGATTATATTATGCATAATTACAGAGCAGCAATCTGATTGTTTAAAGATGCATTACCACTGTGTTGAGTGGTTGCTAAGCTAACTCATGTGGTAACCAGGAAGCCGCAAGCTTGTTCCATGTAGCGAGCAGGGAAGAAAATCCTGGCAAGAAAACCCTTTTAGGAGTTATTGTTCAAACACCTCCCGAAGTTCATAAATGTCACTCACAAGGCTGCGGATGGAGAGGAGCTGACTAAAGGATGGGGAGGATTTAGCTGGAGCTGAACATTTGTTGTTTTCAGCTGCTTCTCTCCTGAGCTTGGGGCAAAATTGTAAAGTAACAACTTCTAAGAACTAATCTTAGCCTCGAGAGGCAATGGGGGAGAAAGCGGGGAGGAGGAGAAGGTCCTTTCTTCACATGGTCTCCCGTGATGTTCACAGCTCAGTGTCTTCACACAAAGTAAAGATTTCTAAACAAATAAAGCGTCGGGAGACAAAGTTACCTCTTTCCTGTGTTTCTAAGTGAGAATGTATAGCGCTGCAGCAGAATACAATTTAATTTCAAGTGGATGATAGTTGGCATAAAAAGAAATCACAAGAGAGGTGACTCGCAGTTCACCGTGCTTAAACCTCAACAATCATGTCAATAAATGGATGTACGTCCTGCAGCACAATGGGTGAAAACAGGTAGCAGCTCTGCTTTCATAGCACAACTGTGGTATTTTTTATTTTTTTTTAGAAAACTAGCAAGAACCACAGCTCCTCCAAAGAACAGAACAGTTCATTGCTTATTCAATTTCATGACTACACAGCACAAGCAAAGTACCATTCAATCAATAGCAGCTGAATGCCATTAAAACTGTGGATCCCCGTCCACATAAGTCATACAAAGCACCAATGCAGATCCAGTGCTGCTGGGCTGCAGCTAAGTTTTATTTCTGTTGAGTTATATGAAGCATCTGAGAGCATTTTTGCTGAAGGAATAGCTGCACTGATTCAGAAGGAAACTTTCACAGCACTGCGCTTTGAGGGTCCATGTGCTGCTGTTGATGACGAGCACCTGTTTTGCTGAGAGCTTTTTATCAGCTTCAAGGCTATTTTGCTGCTCTGCTAACACCAGATAAAGACGTAAAGTGCATCAGGGGCCATTAAATGCGCAATGAGTGGATAAACCAAATCATATTTAACGTGTCACAAATCAGACGTTATATACGTGTGTACATACACTACCGTTGAAAAGTTTTTGATCACCCAGGCAATTTCTCGTTTTCCATGAAAACTCACTCTTTTATTCATGTGCTAACAAAACTGCACAAGGGTTTTCTAATCATCAATTAGCCTTTCAACACCATTAGCTAACACAATGTAGCATTAGAACACAGTGATGGTTGCTGGAAATGTTCCTCTGTACCCCTATGGACATATTCCATTAAAAATTTCCAGCTAGAATAGTCATTTGCCACATTTACAATGTCTGGACTGTATATCTGATTAATTTTCTGTTATCTTTATTGAAAAAAGCCTTTCTTTCAAAAATAAGGACATTTCTCAGTGACCCCAAACTTTTAAGCGGTAGTGTATAAAATTAAGTATATATGATATCAAATGTGAACAACAAACCATGCTACTGGCTCATACAATATCTGTGAACTGAAACTAAAGTAAGCATATAAATTGCACAAATAACAACACTGTAATCAGTCTGCGAGAGGAAGGCTCCTATATCTATGCAGCAAATATAATTTCTCAAGAGGAAAATTGAATCCTTTGAACAGAGAAGGTAGAAAATTACTTTTTCACCTTGGTGACCATATTCTAGAGTAGAAATAAACCATTTCCAGGCAAGCTGCTGAACCACTGTGGTCCAAAACATCACTTTATAGGGTTGTAAACACAATAATAATAATGAAAAAACCTAAAATGATAAAAGTTGTTGCAAATGCAGCTTATTATTTGTCACTCTAAATAATATAGGACAGATTAGAAGGTTATATCTGCGAATATTCATCCATAAAAACTTCAAATAAAGGAATAGCGGCTCACCTAAGCTCATTCTCTTGATCAAAATCTAACTTGCAGATGCAAACTAATGAACACATCCAAAAACAGGGGTTTTAGCATTCAACCCTAGCCTGTAGTCAAATTAAATCCTTATCTGACACAACAAAAGTCCTCCCATATTATTATTTTTATGCAGCGCAGACAATGTTTGATTTCTTACAGCAGGTTATCTCTATAATTAGCACAAAAAGATGAATCATCCCTTTTTCCACATGCAGATAAAAAGAAACACAGGGGCTGAGTCAAAATAAACTCTTCTGCAAATGATTTGAAGCATAAAACAAGCAAAAAAGAACTGAACAAGCCGTTTAATGATGTATCGGACTGGAAGCTTTGCCAGTAGGGATGATGTAAGCATTTGTTGTATAAGTTGGTGTTTCCAAGGCAACTTAAATTAGCAGATTTTTTATTTTTGCCTTATTTGCAAGAGAACTCTGTGGAGAGGTGACACCGCATCTCAGACATGGTAATTAGGCATTTGTTTAAAAAAAAAATGGAAAAGAAAAGCAGATAAAACAACTAGTTGGACACAGCCGAGGTGCAGGTGACACAACTATCAGTCATGTCAGGCTCCATCAATCAACACCGCTGTCAGCGCAGGGTGACAAATTAAGACGGATGTGGAAAAATGGAGCCACATCATCATGCCATTGATTTTTGATCCACAAATGGAGCGCAAATGAGGTTCAAATTTGCAGGTTAGAAAATGCTACCTGTTACCGTTCAAGGCCCCATTTTCAACCACACTGCTGAACCATCCATCCGTGACCCGTCAACCGTGTAAATATGCTGATTTTTTTTGTAGTTCTCACAGCATTATCTTCTGTTCTGTTTCCATTCCTGCTCTTATGTCTTAATATCATAAACAGCAGAAACACGGGGCAGAGAGGAGGAGGAGGCGAGAAGCTTGCTAGACCGAGCCTTTTCTCTTTTTTCTTTTTCTTTCTTTCTTTTTTTTTTTTTTTGCGAGCATGCTGGGTCTGACTCACAAGAATGAGATGTTTCCAAAAATAAAAGAAGGGAGGGAGATGGATAGAAGGAGAGAGAGAGAGACAGAATGTGCTGAACAGGCTGGAACACAAGAAAACGAGTGGATTAACTACCCTCCCCCAGCCACACCGCCTCCTCCTCCCGTCATCTCCCCTCCTCCTCTTCCTCCTCCTCCTCCCCACTTTTTTCCAAAAAGCCCTTGGATTCATCACAAAACATGCCGAATTAGTGGGAACAAATCGCCTGTATAAACACCCCTAACCACTCTCCCTCCGCTTGCTACGACGACGCAAAAAAAAAAAAAATGCCACCCTCGGAGCAACTTTATTAAAAGCTGAAAAGAATCTAAAGATCTCTGACTGCATATGTAAATTCAACATCAATTTCAGGCTTCTGTCTCTTTAATATTTTATCCTGGTTGCTCCTCCGGGGGGCAGATGTGCCCCCACTGTGAGCAGATGTAAGCAGTTGGTTGCATGTTGTAAATAGGCCCCATAATGTACATGTTGGCTTTTCATCATGACAGATTGCCCTCTGCAAATTCACCGCTATGAAAATATGCTAGTCATCCTCGCTGCGACTCATAATACTCTGAAAGCTCCCATAAGCCAGATAGCACATTCTGAATATTTTAGTCCGTTAGGAAAATGTTTGCAGTGCCTGCTAGTTTTTGTCCTACAAGCTCGGTATAATTTGAGCGCAATAAAAGTAGGAATAAAAAAGAACTAGGCAGCTCATTTCTGGAGAAATCAAATAATCAAAACACTATTCAATTTCCCCATGACCCAAATATTTTTTTTCCTTTTCTGCGCACGACTGGAGGTACATCATCCACATCATTTTCAGGCTTTGGGTGAATAAGATGATTATCTCGAACACACAGAGAGAGACCGCCAGAGACCACTTGGCTTATGATTGGTCAGCCTCCACCAGATCGAGAGTACTGAAGGATCGCCCCACACAAAAGCCACCCAAAAACACCGCTCGCTATCAAGCAAGACAACGAGGACAAAGATGACGCTGATAATTTGTCATCCGGTGCTTTGATTTCCCATCAGACGGCATGGCAGGGTATCATGGGACCCTTTAATCTAGCATGAAAGACACGGGTAATCCTTGTTGGGGGGCGGATTACTCCCGACCAGTACTCTTTCCTCGCATATTCCAACTTTGGCGTACAAGTGCTTAAGTACTAACTCACCAATCATGATCAATCCGAGGCTCCATCACTCATCCTAAGTCTTAGTGGCGGAGGGGACATGTTTGCTCTTGACTCTGAGAGGATTTAGAAGTAAAGAAACACAACCTATGTGAGCTTACATCCTGACCTGTGCTCTTAACAGACTGCAGCAGCAGGTTTGAGCTGCACAAACCATCTATTTACACTGTGACAGCCTTATACTAAAATGTTTACATTAAATCACCACGAACACCTCGGTGCTGTAAGGCTAAACACAATGCACGGAATGTATGCACAGATATTAAAGCGTAAAACACACTGGATGTATTTTTCATATCTGCGCAGCCACGATAAACACAAACATCTTGCATTAGCACTGCATCATTTCATTTTCACAACACCCACTTTCAGTGTGGAGCAGCAGCAGCAGCGTGGCGGGTTGTATAAGAAGCAGGAGGCCTGACGGTGCAAAAGTTTTAGTTTGAAGGCTTATTCTTGCTGAGAATTCGAAAAAAATCGGCACCATTATGGATGCTACATATGTATTTGGAGTCAGCACCCGGTTAGCTTAGCTTAGCATAAATTGTGGTAACAAAAGAAAGATGGACTGGCTTCATCCAAATGTAACAAAATCCGCCTCTAAAGCTAAAAAACCCGACATATTATGCTTTGGACTATGGTTTTCTACAGCCAGTAGCTAGGGAGCTAGCTGAAACTCCAGTAAAGTGGTTGATCCTGACAAAAAAGTCCAGCACATGACTACTCATACAACTACAAACTGTAATGTTTACACCTATTCTCATTTGTATGGATTAATAATAAAAAAAAGCAACCTGCTAATTTGCAATCTGTTGAGATGCTTGTTGGCAAATTTTTCATTTTTTTTCCTGCTTTTAGGCATTATGCTAAGCTAATCACTTACCGCCAGATTTATATTTAGGACACAGAAAAAAAATCTGATATCAGCCTTACATCTGAGCATATTTCCAAACATATCTCAAAAATGAACATTCTTGTTCATTCTGCAGCAACACAAATCCTCAATCATACCTGGAAATAACAATTATTTAACAAGAAATCAATCTTTTACGATCCCTTAATCCATATTATCTACAAAGTAGCATCTAAAATGATCCAAAATGAGTGCACAAGCTACCAGATGTAACTTTTACCGTAAAGAAATAGCCCAGAAATACCTTCCAGCACATACAGGTGTGATGCTAAAGATAGAACTAAAACTAAGTCCTCCTGAAAATTTTGCTCCGAGCAGATTCGCAGAGAAACGATCCAACAGCTAAATCTCACATTACAGGGGAAGGGGAAAAAAATACTGTTTAAATATGCAGGACGGAACCTTTGAAGCTCCATCCGCAATTTAATCAGTTAATATTTAAAGCAGGGATATTCTTTATATAAGGCATTTGCATGATGGGCTGCAGAAAATTGAGGGAAGAGGGTGCCTGTTGGAAACGAAGATTGGGATATTATGTGGAGGAGTCTTAATCGTGCAAATTTTTTTTACCAGGCCTCATGTTTGTCATTGGTATTCAGAGGTCGACTCTGCCTGTAATAACTTGTCAGACAACAAATGCAAGCAGCATTTGCACAACTCCACCCATGGGAATTGAAATCACCATTATGTTCTGTTGGATTGGACGTTCACTCCTCCTTCATCTAATGTCTTAATCTACATTATCTTGGGAATTTATCGTCAAACATCAGAGGTTTAAGACACATTTATGTCCAGATTTTGCTCGTGGTATGTTGGCTATTCCAAATTCTGTACATGCATTTGTGCAAAATCTCTTTGCTTGCATTGTCCCAGATGTTTTAGTGCACAGTCTCTTGTTATTTTATCTCCCAACTATGGAAAATAACAGACATTTATTCAAAAGAGAAATAATGGCTTTGAATGAACAGAAAGCAGAAAAAAAACTGACAAAAATAGTGAAATTTTAGGCAACACCTACGCATGTAGACACAGTTGCACATTTGTGATCCTCATATTGTTGTTCATTTGACCAATCTACTGCAAGGCCATTAGAAAGAGAGAAAAAGTGGGGCAGCTTTTGCTCTTTGAAGAGCGTTAACCATGTCGTCTACAGCCGAATAGAGAAAAGAGATTGTGCTTGGCTCCACAGACTCTTCTAACTCGCTGACAGAGGATTGATCTGTTCGTGAGGGCAAACACGAGAATCTGCAGCCACAAAAAAAAAAAAAACAACACACACTGTCACCGGGTCACACACAGTTGTATACACATTTACACAAAGAGCATGAAAAAAAATTTGAGCAAACATCCCACGGAAAACTCAGCAAATGTCATTTCACCAAATGAAATGATGTCCCTGGAGAAATTATGCATACCATTATATTTCCAGCTCAAGTGGTCATACAATCAAACAAATACGAAGAGCAGGGTGATGCCAAGACAGAAAGCAATTCTTTTCTTTTTCCTTTTTTTTTTCTTTTCTGAGTAGCTTGTCAGAAGATTGAGTCGTCCACTTCATTCCATTCAAGGCGGCTTTCCATATTTGAGTGCTTCTCGGCACGAACATTTACTGCACTTTAATTAAGGGTTGGCGTGCATTACACAAATAGAAAATGCTTAAGAGCACAGAAAGGCCCACATTTGATGAGCTTTTTTCCCCCTTTTCATAAAAAGTCAATGTTTGTCAGTCAACAGATGGTATTTATTAAAATTGTAGACAGCAAATGAGATGTGTGTTTTTTTTCTCTCAGAGCGCCATTGGCAATCCATTAAAAAAAAAAACAACTGAAATTGTGTGCACAAATCCACCGAGATATGAGAAGAGTGACACTGGAATTAGGGATGGTTGTATTATTCATTGGCAGCCAAAATCCGATGGAAAAAGTCGTCTGATAGTAAAATGAAAAGTATCTCCAGCAAAGCATTATAATTGCCTCACAGAAAAGAAAAAATGTGCTTTTGTTTTTTTTTTTTTTTTAGCTTCCTCTTTCTTCCATGGTCTAAACATAAGAGCCAATCCCAGTCAGATGGTAATTGCTTTGATAATGAACAATATGCTTCTCGATGTTTCTCAGGAGAGATGGCACCTCGGAGGGGAAAAGAGTTCAATGTGTGAGCTTGTCTGCCAGAATGAACCGCTTTTTCAAGCCGGCCACCTCTCCCTGTCATCTCCTCTCAGACGCAGAGAGAAACAGAATTACTGGGGCACTCAAATGAACATGCGAGAAAATGGGCCAGTGCTCAAAAGTGACACGGTTTTGCGATTTGCATATGCTGAATGAGGCTAAAATATACATAATGTGAATCTGTGCTCCAGTCTCGAAGTAAAAATCCAGCAAAACCCTCATGTGTTGGTTCATCTACTATTCAATCAAGAAGCATTGTACAGGATTAACACAGTGGACACAAAGCAAGATGACACATGGCAAGCCCCACCAAAGCATTTCTTCCCTTAAAAGTCACAATATCTGGCTCTTCTGGGTCCAAAGTGAAATGATCAATGTCCAAAAATTAACCAGTAATTGCCAGCTTCATCATGAAAACAGACCCCCTAATAGATATTCTTCATTAGCAGAACCTGCAGTCCAGCATGCAATTACCTGGAGTGTTTACAAGCCATTTCAGCATCATATTTTGTGTTTTCAGGCACCAAGGCTGAGGTCATTATTTAACTGAATGGGTTTCTGTGGTGAGAGGGAAGCAAAGTAGCACAATGAGGTCTGAATGATACAAAATTGGTGGTTACAAATATTGTATTATTCAGTTCACACTCTGCAGATGCACATATTGACTCTCAAACATCGTCAGCATATTGTAATTGCAGAGAAACACCACTCGATTTCAGAATCGGCATCTTTTTGTCTTGTTGGCCTCGCTTATAAAAACAAAACAACATGATTAATTTTTTTTTAGCTTTCTCTCTCCTTGAATAGCGTATTGTGACTCTTTGCAGGGAAGGTAAAGGGGACTTTGGGAAAGTTTTCTTGTGTTTTGGTTATATTTCTGCAAATTCACACGAATTTGAAAGAAAAGGTTAATTTGTTTCTGAAGCTCTCATTTCCATATTTTCTCATTTCGTGCAGCAGCACAACAATGTGACCTTAAAAATGAGAGAACGGGACAAACTGCGATGTCATTCATGGCTACAGGGCTGAATGTTAGGGGATTCATTAATCCACAGTGGTTTGCCATTATTCCATATGGGAGTTGCATATATTACATCTGAAATTCAGTGGTGTTCCTCTTTAACACAGAAAGAGTGAGTGTGCCCTGGGATATATTCATGGAGATTATTCCCATTAAATGTCTCAGACACTTCACATTCAATGACAAGGTTTAGTAGACTTCAAATTCTGTTTTGACAAGCTGTCCCAAGGACTCAAATGACAGAAAAGATTGTGTTCTAAAAGAGACACATTTGAAAATGTCATTACTTTCTCTTATAAAAATGCAGGAACATTGATTACACATTAAAAAAACCTTTCTAGAAATACCAACCACCAATACTCACTTAATTACAAAATATGCACACAGTAGCATTTCAAATACTAAGCACTCGAACAATTTTCTTCTCTCAGTGATGCTTTAAAGATTTTATAATGGAGCCTGATGAAATCAGGTGAAAAAGACATTTCAGAGAAATTATTATTATTTTTTTTTAAATCTAAGGAGCTTTAAATTCATCACTGTTTCCAAAAAATTGGGGGTTTCACCGATGTTTACCGAATGTTGAAATGGCCAAACTGTATGAATCCACCCAATGACAGGGATAGAAAAAAACAAATTTTGCAAAATGGAAACTTTTTATTTTCAAAAAGCAACAGATTACACAGTTAACTTTCAGCAAATGCAATCCTAACTGAAACTGTACTCACATTCGGGACTTCAAAATGAAAGACTCACATACTTACACACAATCTATCTATAATATACAAAAAAGAATACATAATAAATATTAAAATGGCCACAAGAGAAAAAAGTAAGTCATCGAAAACAATCAGTAGAGAGCAAATGTAGGGAAAGTAGAAACAAGACGGTGTGCCTTAAATGTCTCTTTTTTTCTTCCTTTAGTTTTTTTTTGTCCTTTTACATTTTTTACAAATTGTGCAAGATTTCATACTAAGGCTCTGGTCTTGAAGTGACTGTTGTCTGATCATCACACATCCTCGCCGCACACACACATGCTCACACACGTGCACGCTCGCACACACACACACACACACACACACACACACACACACACACACACACACACACACACACACACTCCCTGTGCTCTGAGCACTCTGTGGGGTGTAGCAAACCATTGCAGAATAAAAATGGGCTGCTCAGTGTATGGCCTGTGATGCTCATGGGAGTGGACCAGCTTTTAAAAAAATGGACATGCACTTCACGCTGATGTGTAAAAAAAAAAAAAAAAGATAAAAAAAAAACTCCCCTTGCATCTAAATAAAAAAAAAAGTTTTTAGGAGTGAATGAAAAAGAAAAAAAACACCCAAGAAACATGACAATATCATAACCATTAAGGCAAGAACACCCGGAGTGGCATCAGCAATACTGTAACAATATGATAGTGTTTAGGTACATGGATATGATGAAACATTTAACTACTTCTTCAATGTCTTTTTTAAGCACAAGGTTGTTCTTAAAAGCAATTTTTTTTTTCAAAATCCAAACATCACTTCATCTTTTTTTTCCTCTTTTTTTCTGTAAAAGGTGTTAAGAAAATAACAATGCCAGACGCTAGGGACATATGGATCGTAAAACTACAAGAAATCATTTCTAGTTTTAAGTTGCAACTTCAAAAAACCACACACTGTAAATCCCCCACCACTGAAGCCCCCGCCCACCCGCCCGCCCAGTAAATGAAAAAAATATCACTTACATTAAAACCATTTTATCCTCTTGTGATGGTGTATTCCAACAGTCACCAAGTTTTGCTTTACTTACAGCGATTGTGTAGTCTGTTGCAAATTAAAGCATTCATTGTTTAGTTTGGGGGGGACGAAAAAAAAAACAAAAAAAAGACAAAAAGTTGTCCTTGCAATGCAACTGGCAACTGTTGACCCAAAAAAAGCATCTTTACATCTTCTTTGTAGTGCAACTCTTAAAATGTAAAACCTTTCCAGTGATTCCTTGAGAGGTATCATTTCTTTGTTTTGTGTTCTTTTTTTCTTTTTCTTTTCATATTTATGTATTTCACACCTCACAGAATAACGCATCTTCAAAATATCCAAAGCAAGAGGTTTCGTTTTCATTGTTTTCTCAAATCTTTTTTTTTTGTTTTTTCGCTTTTGTTTTTTTTTCAACTTTTTGCTTCTCTGCATTGGCATGGCCTTCCACAATGTCTGTTTACTAGAACATAAACACAGGAGGGGATCCATACCTCCTGCGTATTCCCATTCCCTTCAATCTCCACGTTTTTGATACGTTTTCAAACTCAATCACCCCAACGGAGCCACGTGACTGGCAAGTCCACCTTCCACCTCTGAAAAGAAGGGTTAGGAGGAGGAGGAACAGGAGGAGCTGGAGGATGAAGAGAAGAGAGATAGAAAGAGAGAGTGCGCTGTACAACGGGAACGAGCCCAGATCAAGATCAATCAGGGTAATAGAGACATAGAAGAGAAAAAACCCACAGCAAAACCATCATATAACGCAGTAGGGTTCCCTTGGTAACCTGGATTTTCTGCAGTAGAGGAGTGTGGTGCTGAAGCAGCGCCGGAGCTCCCTGTTGGAGAAGATACAGATGAAAGGGTTGACCCCAGCCTGGGCAAAGCTCATCCAAACGGCTGCTGTCAGGTAGCCTCCAGGGACCACAGGGCCCCTCGCAAAAACCCGCCAGTAGCAGGCGACCAGGTAGGGCCCCCACAGCGCCAGGAAGAAAAACGTCATGATGTAGAACATCCTACTAATCCTCTTCTCTGTTTTGAACTCATCCAAAACCAGTAGACGCCGGCGGCCTGCCGCGTTGCTGTTCTGCCGGATGCCCAGCAGAGTAGGCGGGGTGGGGCCTCGACCAAATCCAGCCAGCCAGTTGGCGGCCGCCTGCCCGCTGGCGCCTGGCCCGTGGAAGGTCCAGTTCTGACTGACAGCAGGCACGAACTGGACGGGCTTCATCTTTCGACGGTCGTGGACGAAGAAGATGAGCTTGAGGTAAACCAGCTGTGTGGCCAGGAGGATGAGCGCCAGCAGGAGCATGAAGCCCAGCGAATCATTGGCCCTGAAGGAACGGTGCTGGAAGGTGCACTGGTCCTCCTCCCGGATGAAAGAGTACGTCCCTACGTCTAGCACCGGCGGGAACGCCATCGCCACTGACAACGTCCACACCATGCAGATGACGGCCAAGCACGTCCAGAAAGTCAGCCTCTTGGTGTAGAAACGGTGGTGCGCGATGGCCAGGTAGCGCGTGACGCTGACGCAGAAGAGCATGAACGCCGTGTGGAAACAGGAGAGCACACCCAGGAAGGCGATCACCTTGCAGGTCAGTGTGCCGTAGGTCCAGGCAGATCCATTCTTGACTGAGGTGAAGACAAAGGGGAAGCAGATGGCGGAGCGCAGGATATCGGAGGCGCACAGGTCCAGCAGGAAATAGTAGGGCGCCCGGTGCAGGCTCTTGTCTTTGACCAGCAGGATGGAGATCAGGAGGTTTCCGACCACACCGACTCCAATGATGAAACCCAGAGAGGTCAGTTTGAGGAACGTGGCGAGAGGAGAGACATTCTGCAAGATGGTGTGGTCCCCTGCATGGCTATAGTTCGCCATAGATGGAGGAGGGATCATAAAGATAGCGGAATAGCTTCAGCCAAGTATCATGATCTAGAGGTGGCAGGGGGAGGCGTTAGATCCATTTGGCGGTGTGCTTTGAAGAGGTTTCCAGGCATATAGGCAACCTCTCCTCTAAGGCATCCTTTGTTCCTTTGTCTCATCACACCTAAAAAAAAAAAGCCCTGAAAAAAATATCAACCACCCATCAGCATTCAGTCCGAAACAACAGCTGCATTGTTTTTTCAACTGCACAATCTCGACTGTGATAAGCAATCATTTTTCCACCGCCTGCCACTTATTTCATTATTTCACATTTGAACATTTCCAGTGCAGCCTCAGCCTGCATACTTTGTCTACACACAGAAACACAGACAGTGATGGAGCTTGATTAGACAAAAGCATTAATCCGTCAGATTTTCCCCTTTCATGGGGAGATTCCTGAACAAAAGCAGCAAAAATGACAAAAACAAGCAGAATCCAAGCCTTCATTAAGAAAACGACGCATTTTTTTAATTGTCTGCCTGAAATAGGCGGAAAAAGAAAAAGCAGGGCTCGGATTGGATATTTTTGGGGACATTTTAGGCGCAGTGTAAAACATTAAGAGAAATGCAGTCCAAAATAAAGCTCTTCTTGATCACACCCTACAGCCTGCAGAACAGAGGAAGGCTCTCCAAATCGGTGGATGCCTCGAATAAACTCGCCCTACCTTTTTTTATATGCACTGTGGCAAAATCGACGCACGCACACACACATTTATACATATATAAATAAATATATATATAAATAATGAAACATCCGTGCTTTTTCTGAATAAAGGTTAACTGGATTACGGGTTAATAAGCTGTGTTCTCATTAGGGCGTCTATTGAGCCAGCCTCCATTTTCCACATCATCGTTTATATCACTAATTATAAAGAGTTAAGAGAACAGAATGTGGAATCCTGTGCGTAATTTCGCCTTTTTTCCCCCCAATATGCGAGGAGGATGAATAGAAAAGGATGACAATAACAAGCCAACCGGTGACAATAATACAAGACGTTCTGTTCAGTGGATTATTTTTGAGAAAACTGCACAGTTAATGGTGAGATCTGATCCCATGATTAAATGCGTTTTTGGTCTACTTACGCGTTTAAATGCGTCCTCCCCGAGTATTTTTACGCACCGAATCCGATATTTTTCATGAAAAAGCCACAGCAGAGTGAAATAATCGCCTTTGCATCCCGGTCGACTGGATGAAGCATAACCGTGGAGCGGATCCGCACGTCCATTAGACTAGAATAATTTCCAAGTCCCCGCTATGAATTGCCCAGAATCGCAGCCACCACACAAGACAAGGCCAGCGGAAGGAAACGAAGAAAAAAAAACGGGAAGAGAACGAGAATGACAGCCGATCACAAGATCAATGAAAATCCTACCTGTTGATAATCCTTTTTCGCTTCCCTCTTGTTGGTTATTTACATTGCACGAGTCGGGTTCTTGCTGTTTTAAAAAACGCCTGATGTGTTGCCTGCCCCCTTTCTTTTTTTTCCTCCACGGTGAATATCCTACAGTAAACGGAGCGCACTGCGCATGCGCCCTGCATCCCCCCTATTTGTGATCCAAGACGCGTCTTGTCTCTTGTTGCAGCAGCGGCAGCAACTCCGTCTCTCTCTCTCTCTCTCTCTCTCTCTCTCTCTCTCTCTCTCTCTCTCTGTAACATCTGCTCAACAGGGCCGCTGCTGGCCGGTAACGCGTTACAATGCCCCGTTACAAAGTAATGTAACGCATTACTGGCCTACTTTACCTCCAATGTGCATAAAAAGACACTTTTATCACCTCTATTACCTTTTCTTTTCTAGATTATTCCATATAGAATCACATTTTGCATCAGCAAATCCCACAAAATCTAATTACAGTTGTTTCTGTGTCACTTATACCTTTTTATTCCACCATTTTATCACGTTTGACCTTTTTTCTTTTTAATCCTGCTCTCATTGAGGGCTCTAACATTAGTTTCTCCTACAATAACTCCCCCTTCCTTTCATTTCGCTCACTCCAGGTTTCACTCTGCAGAAATGTCGACCCCTTCAAGCAAAGGGTTAAATCAGGCTGCCTCGTTCACCTCAAGGTAGAATGACTTTCCTCTGTACTCCATATACATAATTGACAAGCACTTTGCACACAGTTGTTCATTCTGCCTAGGCAGCATGATAAATTCATAGAACTTGATTTTTTTTCCCAGCCATGTATGCAGGGATGTGATGTCACGACCCATGTAACAAGTGAACAATATGGCTCAATCAGCCACGTGCACGCATGTGGATGCTGCACATGTGGGTGGGTGGTGGGGGTGGGGGGCAGCAGCGAGAGGGCGAGTTTGTGGCTACCTGACCTACCAAACATGAATTAAATATCGTCATACATGCAGGAGATGTACTGGTAACTGATACAACTTTCATCACAGCAGGGAGGATTGTGCATGGATTTTATTTTTTTATAAAAGAAAGCTGAAGGCCGAGAGTCATGATGAAATGTGCACTAGAGACATTCACATATGCTAAAAGTGGGTTATGAGCAAAGTTCAAACATTTCTTGCCTCAGAGTAGTTATTCCAACAAAACTGCCACTAAATCAAGGCTGAATTAAAGCAAATCTTAACAAGAAGCTCTTATTTTGGTAACATCCTATTTTGATCATCAATTATAGAGAAAATAATGAATAAATGCCAAAAATAATCTGTTAAATAATATAATGAACATTAATTGCTAAAACATTAATTGGCTTCATGATCAATTAAAAAAATGCATTTTTCCCTCATAAACAAGCACAGTTTGTGTCTTTTTTTGTGGCAAAATCCCACTTTACTTCCTCCAGTTTGTTAAATGTGAGTATTTGCTGCATTTCTTTGTCTTTTTTGCTCTTCTTTGGGTTCAGGAGTCTGTTCAAGTCAGATTTTTTTTTTACATGTCAGTTTTACAGTTTGAGGAAGTGCTATTTTTTTTTCTTGCATTTTGAGCCACATGGTTGATTAACATTGAAATTAATCTCAACTTTAGCTCTTTTTGAACATCCACCAACACATATTAGGCATTATAAGTGAATAATTAAGTTTCAAAATTGATGAAAATAAACAATATACTGAGGATGGTTTGAATATTGAAGAATTTACACTCTGATTTGCAGTTAAACTCTTAATATACTGCTAAAAAAAATCAGTTTCCACATTTTCATTTTATAAAAAAAAAAGAGCAGGGAAATGTATTCATACAGCAGATTAGTCGTCACATGAATCTGTTTATTCCTCACACGGCTACAGCAACATATTGAAATAGCACAGACCGGAAGTAACCCCACTCTGGTGATATTTGTGCTTCAAACAATGCTAAATGCTCTGTTGCATACTGGAGGCATACAGCCACATCAGGAAACCACAGTGATCACTTCAAGCATGGTCAAATATGCGCAATATGCAGTACAGGCGTCTTTAAAGGAGAATCGAGCTGCCAGTACGCTCATAATGACGGTAAACAGTCTTTGGTTCTCAATCTCAGAAGCAGTTCCTGTTTTCTTCAGGACTTCCTGGTTGTCTCCCCTCCACCTTCATTGGAGCTCCACGCCGTTCCCAATCAATCTGCAGCTTTAATTCCAATAAGGCACGTTTCTTTCGACATTTTGGTTGCGCCAGGAGGTCGATGGAAGCTCACACGAAGTAGTGTTGACGCGGTGGGTGGTGAAAACGGGACGGGAGAAAGGAGGCTCGTCACAGCTGCCCGTTCCGCCTTCGCGCGTACCAGCCGAGGAAGGCGCACAAACCCACCACGGAGAGGATGGTCCCCAGCAGCAGGGCCAGCGCGTCCCCGAAGTCGTAAGCCTCAGCCGGCTGGACCAGACAGGAGAGCAGGAGGAAGAAGAGCCCCGCTGCAAGTTGAACTTTGGGAGCCATGTTGCCGCTGTTGCCGTGTGCTTTTACTTTCGGGGAAGCTCGAGCGCCTGCGTCAAAGTCAGATGACAGCTGGACTTCCCGGTGCGCTCAGCCAATCACAGCGCTGCTTCAGTTTAACCCCTTATTTCATTAATTTTTTCGTCCTCCTCACATCAGAAGCTATTTATTTTGTGGCACAGATATAATTGACACGATTCTAGGCTTGTGTTTGTCCTAAAGATGAAATAAAAACCGGACTCCGAAATGTGTATGATCACGGTGCAGAGAGTCGATCTGTGACTTTGTTCCCCTTATTAGAGGCGATTAGGCTGACAGGCTGTCACCGCCTCATGTCTCAGCCCCTCAGGTCCTGCTATAAACAAGTGAGACTATTTTACATTAGTCAGGCTCATCAACAGTTCATGTCTGAAGCTCCGTAATCTCTCTGAAGACAAACACATGCTGACACGCGAAGGCTATTACTGTATGGTTCATGCGACACTTGTTGGTCAAGGTCAGGAAAAGAACAAAGAAATGCCGGATGTAACCTCAAGAAGAGTGCACTGTTAAAAAAAGAAAAGTAAAAAACACTTAAAATGTACTGTTCTGTTCAAAAGTTGTACAAATAACGCCAAATATTTGTAAAATAGTAAAATTAAACTGCAGTATTTATGAATTATTATTTGTAAAAATACTCATTTTTTTATATGGACATTCTGTACAGTCAACATGCAATTTTAATTTTTTTTTTTTTGCTGTGATTAACCAGAGATTATTACGAAATGAGCAAAACATGGAAGTTTTGTAAAATAATAGTTTAAAAAATTACTTCCATTTTTTTTCAATTAATATAGATATTATTGTCTTTTATATTAAATATTAGAAAATAACAAAAATATTTGTAAAATACAATTTTTTAGTTAATTTGATTACAGTCAAACTGCATTATTTATGAATTGCTATTTGTAAAAATAAAATGTTTTAAAGTTATGAACAGTCATGAAAATTAGTATTTTTATTTATTTTTTTGCTGTGATTCATCAGCTATTATTCAAAAATTAACAAAACAGGGACATTTTTTAAAATAATAGTTTAAACAATTAGTTAGAATTTCCCTTAATATAGATATTTTTATCTTTTATATTAAATATTTGAAAATAACTGAAAATATTTGTAAAATAGCAATATATTCACAGATTTAAATACGGTAAAAAAAAAAATAATGACCCATTATAGGACAAGTTATTAAAAGTTATAATAATACAGGTTTTTATGTGTACATTTTTATTTTATTAATTTTCTACAATCAACACATAAATTAACAAAACAATAAAATCCGTAAAATAACAGTTTTAAGAATTATTTACCTTTTTCAGTTAATATGAGCAATATTTCTTTCAAACAATGATGGATAGCTGTAAAATAACTATATTTTTGCTTTAAGTAACTCAAAATAGTGTAATTTTATGGCCAAACACTGTAAAAAATATACTTTTTGTAGACGACATTTATAGTTTATGGTTAACCGATAAATTAAATTTTTTTCTGTGATTCTGCGAATTTTTATCTGTCATTTAACAAAACAAGGAAAACATGCAAAATAATAGTAAGTTGATAAAAAATAAGTAAACATTACAGTTAAAAACAGTTTAAAAAACATTATTTTTTAATAGTGTACTTTTCACAGATATTTCGGAAGTACTGACTACCTTAATAAAATAGCAAAAATAAAAATCTTGTTTCAAAAAGCAATTAATGCATTGTGATGAAGGAGCACACATCTCATAACAACGTCTAAGACAAAACTGAGATCCTGAAGGACCCTCACACATTTTACTGTCAGATTACAAACCTTCAGGTAAACCACTCCTGCCTCAGACACAATAGAGTTCACTTTGTCCTATATTATCCCAATCCATCATTTACTGTGTCGGTGTGGCCACAAAGAGCATTTCGCACCAACAGATCTCTTATCTCCAAGTCCAGATTTGCCTCCCTCCACCCCTGATTCACCCAGAATGTGTGCTTCAATCCTGCGCTGCGATGACTAAACATGGCCACGTCTCCCGCTCACACTACAAATTATTTGGCTTGTAGAGCTGGTAGGGGCTTTGCATGGTCTATTTCTGTGTGTGTATGTGTGTGTTCTCCTGGGGTTCTCTGCCTGTAATTTAATTAGCACGTACAAGCCAAAGTAAAATATTGACCTTGTAAGGCTGCCATACCTCTGCACCTGCCTGCTCCGAGCGAGGAGATGGATAGGAACACGTTCCCTCTGCACATTCTTCTTGCTTCCACATCAGACACTCTCTCACCTGCCCCTGCTGTCTGTTTGGCACTTTGTCTCACATACACACCCCTTTTTGTGAGTCCTACATGATCCCTACGGCTGCCAAAGAGCCTCTTATTACAGTAAATTACAAAACAGCTAAATCCTGCTTTGATTTGATATCTGCTTAGTTATATTTCAACCTAAGAGTTATATTTAAATTTGAAAACTTTCCTCGGTAGACACACATAAGCAGCCGCAGCACTCACCCTGGATTTCAGCTGTATTGGTAATTGATCAGTGGGAGGATGAGAGGACATCCAGAAATTAATCTTTCCAGCGGAGATGCTCTGAATTCTAATGCGCAGCTCAGCACCTGGAGGCGTCATACTTAAATTTGCACACTCAGGAGGAGACTGAAAAGGACTCTGTACAGTATTTGTGTGCATCAGTGGGAAATAATATACTGTATTTTCAAGATTCAGTCGCTTGAAACTGACAGCGGAGATGTAATTCTCCTCACTCTTTGTGTAAGGATGCATGATGATACTGCATTTATGGTGCTTATTTTTGCACTTTTCCAAAGGTGATAACACACTTTTTGGACAGTACACCTCTGTTCCAGCTACCTTGTGTCTTAGACAGGTGAAATGATGCAGTCGACCTTGCAAAAAAATCTTATCAAAGCTGTCTTGGACCTTCATGTTGAACCAACAACATATGTTCCCTATTATTTTACAGGTTTGTGCCAAAAAAATGCACCTTTTTACTGGCTACACCTGAGCCACATGCCTGGTATGTGGCTGAGTCACAGGCAAAACAAGTCAATCAGTTTCAGTTTCTGAACTGAGTACAGTGATTCAAAATTTAAACGCTTTCAACAAGATTGTGCAAAATGGCCGTTAACCTTTCTAGACAACAGTAGATTATAGGCGAAATAAAAAATGGCAAAACAAAATTCAAACACACACGAAATAAAAAACGCGAAAGGGCGCCGTGCACCACTGAGACTGATGATTTTTGACCCTCCTCGTCTACCATAGCAAAACACTCGCTTCAAAACGACGGAAGACGAAGTTGAGGAATTAGCTGACGCTCCTTCGTCAAATAAATCGGTTGTGTGGACCTATTTTGGCTTCCTATGTAAACGACGAGAGAACGGTGGGAGGTTTGCGGATAAAACAAAAACCGTGTGCAAAATATGCCGCTACAGTTCTCCGTATACTGCGGCGAGTACAACTAGTTCACAGTTCAGACATTTATAGGTCTAGACTGCAGCTCCTAGGACTGCTATTTGTTTTCCTTTTCATTCAAGAATGTAGTTATCCTGATTGTTACAACGACAAAACACTTTTTTTATTGAGATTTTATGTTTGTATTTGCACTGTAGTCTAAATAAGGGGAAAAAAGCTACAATTTTGTTTTTTCAAAGAGCACTTATTTTGTACTGATGCAGCATTATTTTTTGTATGTCTGCATAAGGAAGAAAATAAAGAAAATTTGATTTTTGCATAACTTCCTACTGTTGGGGATTTTCTTTAATCTTTATTTTATATTGTATTTCGTATCGTGAGCCCTGTTTCGTATTTCGTATCATTTCGTGAGTTGACCATTTCGTTACACCCCCAGTAGATTGTGTAAGGGATAAATTTACTAAGCAAACATCAGTTGCTGCTGGCAAAATAAAAGCCAAAAGTGGAAGCCCGGTGGTATAATGTTTTTTAAAAATTGGCACCTTATGACCCATTTCTATGCAAAATGCTGCACACACCACGCATAAAAGATATAAATAGAGGACGGCTTGACTTTAATGTTTGCTGAGTGGATCTCCGTGGCACATATGTGTTGCTCTCACACCTGGTGGAGCCGGTTTCACTGATGATGGTGGAAGAGGAGCGTTGCAGCATCTGCTCTGCAAATGGCCCATATAGGTCCATCCATCCATTCTCTACACACCGCTCCATCCTCACTAGGGTCGTGGGGGGTGCTGGAGCCTATCCCAGCTGACTTGGGCGAAGGCAGGGGACACCCTGGACTGGTCGCCAGTCTGTCACAGGGCTACATATACAGACAAACAATCACACTCACATTCACACCTATGGGCAATTTAGAGTTATCAATTAACCTCAGCATATTTTTGGACTGTGGGAGGAAGCCGGAGTACCTGGAGAAAACCCATGCATGCACAGGGAGAACATGCAAACTCCATGCAGAAAGATCCCAGGCTTTGAACTGGGGATCTTCTTCTGCAAGGCGAACGTGCTAACCACTACGGCACTGTGCAGCCCCGGTCCATATAGGTGAGGTGTTTAATGTAGCCATAGTGGAAGAGGGTAAAGCATGGAGCTCCAGAGCACTTTGTGGAAACTGGACCAGTTGTGTTCAAAGCATGAAGCAGAACACAAGTACACTCAGTGTTTAAGAACAGATTTACACATGTAGCGCTTTACATCCGCTTGTTAATGGTGGATTTAACTGTATCCCAAAGGATGTTTAGTGACTTCTTGTATCCCCTGACGTGTGCTTTTCAAACATTTTTTTACAGAGTGGCTTGAAGTGTTCTTTTTGTCTTCATGGTGGACCCTCCAGTGCCTCTATACTAAAGTCACTTCAGACACATTCACTGCACTCAGGTGAACTTTACGTCACTGATTGTGACTTTTTTCACCAACGTGTGTTGAATTAGTTGAGTCACTTCAAATGTGATGAATATTTATGCAATACATGTAATAAAAGACTCTTTTTTTTAAACTAAGTCCTGCTAAATGTGACTCCACTAAACACAGACTTTAACGTGGTGAATGCTTTTGCAATCACGTGTTATCACTTGATTTTTGTAAAAAATATTTTTACTCTGACATGCCCAAAAAGCAACTTTTCTTGATTACTTACAACCCCTTCTGTTTGCATCAAATTAGTTCTGGAACACATCATGACACCATACCCTCCCGAGCATTATATGAACAATATTGTACTGCAGAATGTAGTGTGTTGCTATAAAAATGGTCAGGAAAAGGCCATAAACAATAGAGAAGACACAGACCATCATAACACTTACAAATGTAGGATTTTCCTACAGAGAAATTGCAAAGAAAGTCAAGGTGTCAGTAAGTACAGTTTTCTTCACCATCAAAAGGCAGTCAGAAGCTTGTTCTATGCTTTTATGTCAGAGCACAATGAGACATTAACATGCAAAGTTTAGCATACAAAATGGAAAAATTGGGGCGCACTTTTGACCGGTAGTGTAAGCTAAGTTCAAAAAATGTTTAAGAACAAAAATCTATCAGAACTGCTGTCATTGATTCTAGTTACTCCAGTGTTTATTTATTTATTTATTTATTTGTAACATTTTTTTCACTTTTTTGGGTTTTTTTTTTTTAAATAAAAGATGTACACAAGTCAAAAGAAACACCAACAACACTATATATATATATATATTAATACTATATGCTAATTTTGCAAAGAAATTCTTTTTGTTTTAATTTTAAAAGATTTTTTTTGCTGAAGATTCCAGTTACTTCACTTTTTTTTTTTTTTAACTTTTTTGGAGGCTTTTAAAGAAAGTACACCAATCAACCAAAAGAAACAAAAAATACTTGCAAATGTAAATATATGGTAGTTACTCTATTTTGTCTTTTTTTCTTTTCTCTTTTGAATCATTTTTGGGGGCTTTTGCCCCTTTCCTTTTGACTTGCTTCTCTTCACTGGCTTCCTGTTAAATCCAGAATAGAATTTAAAATCCTTCTTCTGACATATAAAGCTCTTAGTAACCAATCTCCATCATATCTTAAAGATCTGATAGTACCTTATTATCCTAATAGAACTCTTCGCTCTCAAACTGCAGGCTTACTTGTTGTTCCTAGAATTTCTAAAAGTAGAATGGGAGGCAGAGCCTTCAGTTATCAGGCACCTCTCCTGTGGAACCTGCTCCCAGTTTGGGTTCGGGAGGCAGATACCCTCTCTATTTTTAAGAATAGGCTTAAGACGTTCCTTTTTGACAAATCTTATAGTTGGGGCTGACTGGGTGACCCACAGGGGTTCGGCTTGTGTCTTCATTTGCACAGCTGACTCCCTCTTGGACATCCCTTCGTTCTGCCTCTAGTCATGCTGCTATAGGCCTATAGGCTGCTGGGGGACTTCTCTTGACGCACTGAGCCCTTCTCTATCTACCTTTACATTTAATATGTATACCGTTATTGCAGTACATTCACTCTGTTTCCCCCTGTGCTATTTCTCCGAGTGTCCCTGGTCCCAGAGCTGGATGCTTCAGATCTGCGGTTGATGTTCCACCAGCTGGTCCAGTCTCCACCATGTCCACTGTGGGATGCTGCTGCTGACCTTCCTCCAGCCCTCCCCTTCCAACTCCCCTTTTCCACCAGTCAACTCTGCATCGCCTTCACTATACTGTTATGCTAACTTACATACTGTTTGAATTTTACTGCTAGCTATATATGGAGTATGTTTAATGTCAGAGCCGTACATCATAAGAGTAAACTATGAGTCAGTTTTCAATGTTAGCTTATACTTTGTTTGGTTCACATATCCTGTCATGCATGTATCCAAATGTGTGTTGTGTTTTCCTTGCTTTCCCACCCCTCCCTCTTCTCCCATCCCTCCCCCTTGCCCTCCTCTGTCCCTCTCAACCCGCCCGGCCAGCAGGCAGATGGGTCCCCCCTATATAGAGCCGGGTTCTGCTCGAGGTTTCTTCCCTGTTAAAAGGGTGTTTTTCCTTGCCACTGTCGCCTTTGGGCTTGCTCAGGGGGTCAGGCATATGGGTTCTGTAAAGCGTCTTGAGACGATTTGACTGTATTTGACGCTATATAAATAAAATTGAATTGAATTGAACTTTAAAAGCCCCTGTTTTCTGTCAGCTGATTCAAAGTGCCACTTGCTGCCAGAAAAAGTTGCAAACTGTGCTTAATTTAGTGCTGAGATGTAACATTTTATTTATGATAAGCTTTGGCATGAAGTACTGAATATTGAGATGGTGTCTCCCAAGTTAGATTTACACTCCTTTCATTACAGCTGTTTTACATCATAAGAGTCTATCTGAATTTCAGTTAAATCAACAGTTTTCGGCTATTTTAAATGTATTCCTTGTGTGAATCGTGTAAATAATTCCATGTTGCCTCAGTGAGGGTTTGTATCTTATTTATGCGGCTTTGTGGTTATCTGTCCTCAAATGTTCGAGGCTACCTCTAAGAGTCCTTGGTTTTGTAAGCAGCGTCCACTCTCAATTACTTTCCACAACAGTGAAGACAGAGTTCCACCTTTACCAAACAGCACAAAACATCTCTCCCTGAAGATTAATTATGTTCTGAAATTGGTTTCTCAGAAAACACTGAAAAGCTGACCCTTTAAAGCAATTGCAGCTTTTGTGGTGGTTCAGAGCACCATCCATAATGAATGGCACTGTGAGGGACATGACAAATGGATTTTCCCGTGTCTTTTGTGGTAGTGTTGGAGATGTTAAAATGTTAAAGAGGGCTTGAATCAACAGCAGAGACAGAAAGAAAGGGCAGCTTGGTTCTGCATAACATAGTGTCGGACCAAACTGACTCACACGCTGTTAGGGACGTGGGATGAGCTGAAACACATCACAAACCTGCAAAAAGACAAATGACGCAGTGTAATTATCTATTCATATTGGGAGCTGAGAGGGAGTCTGAGGGCGGATGCTTGACAATCACGCATCTGAGTGTTACGCTGACAGTTGTATAATGCTTGAAAGGGTAATCAATTCATCCTTATATTGTTGCTCCGTTTTCACAGACACACAAAATACACTTGAGATAATTCATCGCTGGGAGTATTTAGTCATCTTTACTACTGTGCCACGGTAACGTCGTCATCACAGAATACACCACAACCTTCCTTCTCAGGGGATATCTGTGAGCTGCAATCACAAGTCGTGCAAATCAAAGCTAAAATACAGCCCGTTGTACGAAATTATAAAGCAAATTAGACTTTTCTTAGCTTTGATAAGGTCACTGCTCAGCAACTGAATGCCAAGTCTTACATTTCGGGTTTCCCGTAAGCACCTGAACACAGGAGGAAACAAAACTGTACCTGCAGTCGTGGAAAGATAACAACAATGTGACTGCCGTGATTGATTTCCTACCTCACAAAAGTTACAGTCTCGGCAAGTTCATTTACTGAAATGGATGGAAATTAATGGCTTCCTGGAAGGTAGGACATCAATCTGCAATACTGTATAAAAATCACTGCGCACCAAATAAGGGCCTGTTTGAGGTGCTGTATCTGGAGCTGTTTATTATCACAGGTAACTTTGTATTATGGAGAACACTGTAGGGTCTTAACTTTAATATTTAAATTAGCCAGCTGCATTTGTTTTATACATAACAATACAGCATCTTAACATTTAGATGGAAATTAGTTAGGTAAAACTGTCTAATACACAATATTACCAAGATTAAACCCTTATATGAAAATTAGTCAGATAAATTATTGTAGGGTCTCAAATTCAATGTTTAAATAAGTCAGGTGAATATCTGTTATACAGCAACTTTTCCCTAATATTTCAGTGAGTCAGTTAAATTTGTATAATAGATGAAATTGTATGACCTTAACCTTACTATTTAAAATAGTCTGTCCAATTTATATACTAAATTATATTGTAGGGTCTTAAGTATACTGCTTAGTTTAGTCTGGTATATTTCTGTAATTAACAATATAGTAGGGCTTTTAAAAAGTATAAAGTCTCCACCTTTTTCTCTACACCAGCTCACCTACTACTCTGCTCAAACATTTTAAAGTATTTTATAAAATCTTTTTGAAATTGCTTTGACAGGAAAGAGACACAGTATGGTATAATTTGGCATTTTCTGAGAAGAATTTAGAAAAAAATTCTTTCATGCCAAAGTGAAGACTTCTTTCTACTGAGCAATTCCACTTGATTTAAAATGTGAAGAGTAAATTAAGTGACTGCGCAAGCATTAATACCCTTCAAGCCAGTATTAAGTAGACACATCTTTGGCATTGCTTTGTAATGATCTGATTCACTTTGACAGGAAAGAGGTTTTTTTCATATATAAAGCCACACTTCACAAAATAACAAGATCAACTCTTATGATGTTTTAGACATGAAGCCCTGGAAAGGCAAGCTTTTAAGACAGTAAATGTCCCACGATATAATATAATTTGGAATATTTGACAAGAATTTACAACAAAAGACTCTTTTATGTCAAAGTGAAGATTTATTTCTTCCAAGTAACTTCAATTGGTTAAAAATGTGAAATATTAAATAAGTGACTGCATAAGTATTAAAACCCTTCAAGTCAGTATTTAGTAGACACACCTTTGGTATTGCTTTGAAATAATCAGATTCACTCTGACAATAAAGAGTCTTTTCATATATGTTTGATCCAGAAACTAGACATTTACACTTTGCAAAATGACAGGATTGGCTCTTTTGGTGTTTTCAACATAAAGCCCTGGAAATACAATTTTTTTTTAAGACTGTAAATGGTAAATGGTCCACGATTGTATAGTGCCTTTTAACCCTCGCTGAGTTCTACAAAGCGCTCAACACTGTGTTCTGCATTTACAGTCTAACTCTTATTAATGCTGGCTGAGCTGCTATGTAATGCCATGCTGTTAGCTGCTAATTTCACTCAAGATGTCTATTCTAACAGATTAAAAAAAACACCATGTTAACAAGCTAAAAAATAACTTGATTTTCACTGGAGGTGGTCTTTAAAATGTAACATCCTTTATAACACCTACAGAATAAACACTTGTAGCACTTCCTCATGTGATTTGTTTAACATGGTGTGTTGGTAAAAGCCTCATCTTATCACTGCAGAGCTTCAGAATAGTCATTTAATAGTTTTTGGTTGATTTTGCTGCCTGTGCTTGTGTGACCTGGCCTCAGTAGTTTCACCTGTGTTCAATTAGTACTTGTGTATTTATAGTCCAGTCAGCTGTCAGTTCATCTGTGCTCATCCCTGATGTACTTTGCCTGTCTTTTTAAAGCAGCCTTCCAATATTTTCAGCTTGTGCTTTCATTAGTTTTTGCTCCTTTGTGTATTTTGGATTTTTTATGTAAACCTCAGCCTGTTTCCTGCTTTTTCCTTCCCTGCCTGGGTTTTTGTATTTGAACTAGCTACAAAGTAAAGCTTCTCTTTTTTTCATTTTTTTTTAAAGCCTGCCTCCAGTGTCCTGTATTTGAGCGCTCCTTCTCTAAATATCGTAACAGTTTGTCATAATAGCTGTTGTATCTCAGTGTAATTTTCCCCACAGAGTTTCACACGGAAATGAGAAGAGGCAGAACTGGTCCCCGAAGGTTGTAGCAGAGGGCCAGAGAGTCTGCCTGAGGCTTAATAGAGAGACACGGCAATTCATTCTGAGAATAAAATGTTCCAAAACAACGACTGCTAGCTAGCGATCAAAATGATTTATTACACAACATTTAAAACCAATCATAAAAAACAAATCACCTTGGGAGGAAACCCAAGTTGTACTTTACAAAATGATAAAACTAACATGGTGTGCCTTTTGCATTTCTCACACATCAGGTGATGAATCTCAATGTTTTCCCCCCTCCAATGGATTTATAGTGTTTGGAGAACTGTTTAAAATATTTCATTTCATCAGCATCTGTTTTGCTGATAAATGTTTCCAAAAGAAAACGGATGGATGCTGGTGGAATAGATGGAGGACTGTACAGTGCTGAGTCACTCAAGGTGATCAAGCTTTCTTCAGCTGCACACTAATGTGTAGCCCGTGTCAAATATGGCCGATAGCTGAATGCATCGCAGCTATTCATAGCATGTGTGCGTGCGTGCACATGTACATGCATGGGAGATTGATAGCTCATCACATTTCCTGTCATGGTGTAAATGTCACCTCTGTAGCTCGCCGTGATGAAAGCAATCATGTGGTTGGTTCATCATCTGCGGTGTTCATTTCCATGTAAATTTTTGTCCAGGCACTCACACACGTGTAGACGCATGAAAAAAGGAAGTCACACCGTAAAGGACAGAACGATCTGGAATCATCATGTTCATTGACATGGTGGTTGATGTTGTGGATAAGTGTGCGTGATGGCATATTAAAGGAATAGTTCAACATTTTGAGGAATGCACTGGTTTCTTTTCTTTCTGAGAGCTTGATGGCAGGATTCGCAAAATGAACAAGCATAAAACTTGAACTAGAAAACAAATTTCTTGTGGAGTGACCCCTAAGAAATTAGCTACTGGCTAAAAATATAGTGCCTTTGTTAAATATTCAAAATCCTTTGAGGTTTTCCTGTTTACTACTGTTAGGATTTTGGAAGAATTTACAAAAGAAAGACTCCTTCATGTCAAAGTGAAAACAGGTCTGTACAAAGTAATGTAAACCAGATACAAACATAAAATAAATGATTGCAGCAACATTCACCTCCTTCAAGCCAGTCATTTAATTACACGTTCAAAATCAGTTTTCCCTTTGACAGGAAAGTCTTCTTTTGAAACTATCCCATGTCAACGATTTATAATGTGGGTGTTTTGACAGAATTTACCAAAAAAGAGACTCTTTTATGTTTAGTGAAAACAGATCTCTACAAAGTAATGCTAATTAATGAAAATAAAAATGCAAAATTAGTAATTACAAAAGTATTCATGCCATTCAAACCAATATTTTTATTAGATTCATATCTGGTGTTTGTTCTCACTTTCACACAAAAGTCTTTTTTTGAAATTCTTGTCAAAAAAGTCAGATTATATTGACCATGACTCAGTAATGACAAGCAGTAAAATGGAAAAAAGTGGAAGGGTAATGAATTTTTTTCATATTTGCAGGATATAATGTCATTAATGATCTTTTTGCGTTTTGTTTTTTGCAAGGATCTATTTTGATTGGAGAACTTTGGAGACATAACATGATTTTTACATTCTGACCTCAGTTTTGCCATTTCCCAATGTTCCCAACCTTTGTACTCATCTACAATTACCTGCAATCTGTAAACGAGTATGCTGACCATCTCTTCTTAATCTAATCAAGCGAAAAAGTTTATTTTCCACAATGTCAAACTATTAAGTTGTGTTCAAGTAACGGCTAGCACTGATGCTTTCGAAAACAAATGCTTCAAATGCTTTTCAACATTAGATCATGGTCAATATATCGTGGCTTTTTCTGACAAAAATTTTAAAATAAAAACTCTTTTGTGTCAAAGTGAAAACTGATTTCCAAAAGTAATGAGAATGTCAAACTTAAAATAAGTGATTGGATAATTATTCACTCATTTCAAGTTGGTATTTAGTAGATGCACCTCTGACGTTGCTTTGAAGAAATGTGTTTCCACTTTGATATTAAAGAACAGTTTTTTTTTTGTGAAAAGTGTATTTCCCAAAATGTCAGTCTATTCCTTTATTCCTCCTATACCAACAATGACAATGATGTTTTCATTCACAAACAGAGCAGGATGCTGCTGTCTCAAAAACATGGACCCTATAAAAAGCACTCAACCCCTTGAAAGTTCTTCCCTTTTACTGCTTTTCAACATAAAATAATGGTCAATATAATTTGGCATTTTTGACAAGATTTTAGAAAAAGAAAGACTTTTTAGTGGCAAAGTGAAAACTGATTTCAAGTGAGGAATGTCAATGAATTAAAAATAGTAAAATAAGTGATTGCATAAGTGTTAACAGCCTTCAGTCTAGCATGCAGTAGAAGCACCTTAGGTATTACTTTGTAGAAATCAGGTTTCACTTTGGCATAAAAGAGTCTTTTTCCTGCAAAGGTGATGTTCTCTGTTTGCGCTTATACAAACAGCTATACTGATGCCTTCAAAAACAAGCAGAACACGGGCAAAATTGGAAAGATACAAGCACAACAATTTGCATAGTCCATTTTAAACCCTTAACTCGATACATCTGTTGGATTTCTCCTCTAATTAGTGGGCTTACACCTATTGTTGTGGCTGTTGCTCGTCTCAGATAATAGCCCATGAAAAATCCAGGAGGCAGAAGGTGTGAGCAGGTCTGCGGAAACACGTTAAGGCTGCCGCTTTTAGAAGAGAAGAAAACGGATAAAAGTCAGCGTTCATGCCGCTTTGCTAAGGTCGGAGTGTCCTATTTGATCTGATTCATTTGGCAGCCCCAAAACACATTTAGCATTAAAAATAAATTAGCGAAGCTGTCACAGTCGAGACAGACATTTATTGCAATCGCAGGCCCCATTTGGCTAAAATTTATGAGCAGTAACATGGAAATTCACTTTAATTATGGATAATAAATAATTAACCTCCATGAGATAACAAAACATTCCATGTATTTTTTTTTATTATTATTTTTGCGCTTTCTGTAACTGTTGAATGAAAGTGGCATGCATGAATGGAGCGAAGCGATGAAAGGAAGTATATTCCTCCTCAGTGGATTCCCTTCTCTCATCCATTTTAAGTTCATGCCTGTTGATAAGTCCATTATCAGATGGGCTCGGGCTCGATGCCCTTAGCTGTTGCCCTTCGACAGATGAAGGAAGAACAAAAGAATGACTTTTTCAGCAGATAAGCTCAAGGCTGCTCTATCTTACCATAAAATAAACATTCCAAAAATGACTATGCAGCTATAAATACTCATTTTGCATCTATTTAAAGCGCAAATATTGAACCTTGTTGCATTTCTAACACCACCACTGGGTACTAGCGTCTTCTAATTAAGAATTTATGGCATCTACGTCTTGTTAGTGAGCATCACAATCAACATAACATAGCAAGAAATTCATACAAAGTGTAGCATGGGTGCAATCCATTACGAATAGCCCTGGGAATATGGGAATCATATCCCTAGCACTGACACTGCATAGTTTTCCTGGATGGAACAGCAGCACAATGTAAATCCCATCACATATTCTAACAATATTGTAGCATTTATTAAGATTCTAAAGCATCTCTAAAGGCACCCATGTTGGAAATAGTCAGGGTCTGACCTGAAAAATCTTATTTACAAATAAATATCTCCATTATTGCAGAAGAGCTGTCTTATTCTGTGTTTTTAGAGGCTGCACCTGTGGCTTGAGTGGGCTGGTTCTCTCATGCATCATGTCAAATCGCAGCCATAAACAACCTATTAAGTGACCTATTTATCTGGGCCAATTCTGCTGGCTCACTCACCCCAATTACTTTGCTGGTGGAATGTCTATTTTGGACCGCTTCGCATTCTTTTTACGCTTAAATCAATACTCCTGGGTCTACTCCTGCAGACCCGGGAAGCTGCTCCATGTGCAGGCGCTCTTGGCGTGCCGCTGCAAACATGTTGCATAACATGAAGGCTTTGCAAAGGGGAGCATGTAGCAACGCTATTCCGCTTTTTTCAGTGTTTTTTTTTTTGTTGGTTAATGAAGCATGTTGGGAGGATGTACCGTCATGGCTGCCAGACAAGACCAGAACCCCGTCTGTAACCGACTGTACATCATGCACTTTTTCTGAGCGCAGCCTCCCAAGCCGGAGAATGCTTCAGGACGTCAGTTCCATTTACTTATGAAGTTGTACCAGTGCATTTTCTGCAATTGAGCCGTCAGCGGCTGTCAGTCAGGGGAAATTAACGAGTCTGCTGATTGCACTGCTGGTAATTACAGAGTGCAGCTGGAGCAGTGCTGTGTCAAGCCTGGGAGGTATTTTAAGCTTACGTCTGTCCTTTCTCCCAACAGCCAGGTCAAGTAATTCTCCACAGAGGATCAGCAAAGTGCTCTTAAGTGACCACAGACAATATGTGTAACCGACTGAACTGCCCAGTGGTGGCAAAACCAACAATGTCATTTCCGGCAGGAGGTAGTGTCTCGGTCAGTGTCCTTCACGAAGACATGAGTCTGTAACTGATTGCATACTACTAGTTCAGTACTCATAATCATGCATAGCTCGGGTGTGATAGCATTTCCGTAGGTCCCTGAAGCTCTTTTTCTTATCCCCTGTGCACAGGAAGTGTTGAATGTCATGTCAGATTGTACATCCACGTCACACTTTATTGCTACCATAGGCATAGTCTTTAGTCTTTAGTACGTCTGCTCAGGATTTCTTAAATGAAGCTGCAAGACAGTAAAGATCTACATGTTTTTCTTCCATCCAGGATTCACTAAGGAGCCGTGTGTGCCGGCAACCTGATTTGTCCGTGGTCATTATTTAAAAACTAGGCGCTGTCATGCACTGAGTAAAGTTTAAGTGTTCGCACAGCAGTCTATAAAGCTGTGTGCAGCAAATGACACTGCCCCTTAGCCTCCGCTGTGGCGTTTAACAAGGCTTTCAAGCAGAGAGAGGCAACAAGGGGACAATGTAACTGTCCTCCGCAGGTCCATTTATTAGTCAGCACACATGGATTTCACACAGTCCGGATAAACAGTCTGCATGTCCACTGCCTGAAAGCATTCAAATCTGCCAAACAGGCTTCTTCACAGTGCTGAAGGAAAGCTCTGAATACTTTTGTAAATTAGACTGCAAGAAGTTTGATTCATTTAAAAATAAATCTACTTCAAATTACAGGGTCTAAACACTTGCTTTTGACATTTTAGGAATTTGTTTTCTTGTCGAATGTTAGATGACGTAGCCGGACTACTTCATGGAGAACTGTCATATAACACTTTGCAAGAAAACAAAAAACCTTTGTAAGACACTTTTAAAGACTAAATCTCATTTTCATGTTACACCTGAGTTCATTTAACACTTTTTAAAGTGGCCTTGTGGTTGAATGCATCAATTAATGGCGCTGGAATATTTGCGGTTCAGCTTTTTTTCTTCAATTTCACACCACTTCACAGACCAGATGAGTGTCCTAGAAATGAAAATTACATAAGCTAATTCTCAAAAGCACATATTTTTTATGTGTATATTACATTTTATATGTAGCATAATTAGAGAATGTTCATTTAAAGGATTTATCAGGTTGCTAAACAGCTAAATCTCTGCCCAATTATCTGATCTTTGCATCCTTTTTTGATGTGACGATGGCGATATTAAGTACATTTACAGACATGCTTAGGTGCTAGCAGTTATAGTCGTGGTCTGCTTTAATGCATAAAAAGGCCACAGTTACAGAAAACAGTACTTGTATGGGCATTTAACCCAAATCACGATTTGAACTGGAAGCAGCTCTGGTGTTGCAATCCTGGAAATCAATTTAGCGATATATAAATGTAATTTCTCGAAGACAAGGTTGCACAGACACTCTCCAAGATTTCCTCAGATTCCACAACCAATGAACTTAAAATTCCTCTTTTGTTGCCAGTAGCAAACATCTGGTTGCTCCAATCAGCAACATAAAGCCTCTATCAAAGCCTGATTGAGGAAAAGGTCTGCTAGCAAGCATGCAAAAGGAAGAAAAACACATACATATGCACAAGACTTATTTTTGCCATTAGAACTTTGTGTTCTACAATTCTACAATTTCATTTAGCAGATGCTTTTGTCCAAAGCGATGTACAGCACAAGCAAGAATTCAGACATAAGGAAAAACCTTTAGTAAGTGCAAAAAGTGCTTCAAGTGTGATTGGTCAAAGGTGTTGCCATCAAGTTGCAGAAGAACTAAGAATTTGTGTTATAAGCAGCTGAGCTTTTGAGTTTGTCCTTTAAGAGCGAATTCAGAATTAAAGAGGAATGAATCATCGCCATTCAAACTGTGAGTCTTTACATCTTTTGTGTCTGCTTGGTCTCTTTGGAAAGCTTTTGATTATTTTTTTTTTCTATTCAGAACTCAAAGTGGTGGGCAGAGCGGCACCGCCATCCCTCCCTCCCACACATCATCCAAATCGCAAAATAAATACGACAGAATCTGCAATTTTATCCAGACCAAATGGTAAATTAATCGGTCCATAGCGGGCAAAAATATTGAATCAAAACAGTCTCTCCTCTTTGTGATCAAGGTTAAATCTTTCCTTTGAACTGGTAGTAGCTAATATAAGCATAAAGCAGGTGTAAGCGGTGAGGAGATGGATGTGTCAGTAGTGTATTTTACTATATTTGTGGTCATTTTATTATGGTCTCCATGTATTACTCACAGCTCTAAAAGCACAAGCCTTCAGTTTCTTAGCCAGCAAGCAACATTATCTAGAAACAAATAACATTCTGCTAAGATGGCAGAGTTCCTCTTGACTTTTGTTGCCCTATAAAGCTGGATTCTTGGGATTTTAGTTCTTTTATGGAATGCATTAACACCGGGAATTTGGGATCCTGATTCATTAGGATGGTTTTTATACATCACTGATGCTGCATTTGCAATGTAAAGTAGGACATACTGCTTGTTTGTGCATGTTTACATGGCTTGTCATTTACAAGTATACACATATGTGCATTTGGATTATCTGTCAGTCCAAAAGTTGCGGGGGGATGTTTAATTTCATCTGCTTCCTCCTTGAATTTCAATGTTTATCTACTGCAAATTGCAATCCAGTTATGAAGGACTGCAAGTGTCCTCAAAGGTAATAAGGTAAAAAAAAAAAAAAGGAAAAATAAGCATTTTAGAAATAGACAAAGAATAAAAAATCTGCTAATTTGTTAGTTTTCTCAGAATAAAATGCAGTTTCTAGATTGGACGGGACCCACATTAAAAGCTGGGTAAATTGAGAAGATGAGAATGTAATGTATTCAATTTATTTTTCAGCCATGTTATTTGGCCATAATGTTGTTAAGATAAGGTCAAATTCATTTTAGTGTGTGCTTAGGACACTGCCTATTCAACAGCTGAACTACAACCATCTGTGCAGGGAAAAAACTTAATTCATAGACAGTAACCATTTAATAAGACAATACAGTCTTTGAGCACACAGTAAACTCATCACAGAGACTTTCATTTTCTAGACTGCAACTAACAGATGTTTACTGTTGTACTGACAAGATCACGATCCCTCACAGACTTCCCATTCTTGAACATTGCCAACTGACTATTTACTTAATCCTTGCCCCCAAACTGCGACCGTCCAAGCGTAGCATAGCAACCGTAACTAGGCTCGTCAGGACTTTGCTTTGAATCTCTCCACATGTTTAAGTGGCAAACATGTGGCTTTGATAAGAGTGATGTCGTGTCCAAACAGAAGGCATTAGCACTAGAGCAGGGACAGTATTGAACTTTTCTTTGGAAATAACCAAATATACAATCACTGTATGGAAGAAAATAGAGTTTAAACCTGAAAAAACATCACAGATCATGTTCACAGATTTATAACACCAGGAAAACACAACTAATTCACCACTCACTGCAATATTTTGCATATTATCTTCCATCTTGTTGAAAGCAAGAAGGTGTGTGTGGTTTCATCCGATGATGTTTGTATTGGTGATTAAAAATTTATATAAAAAATAAAGCTCTAAGAGACTCAGTTCCTGCTATAAACCAAACATTAGAGCCTTTCTTGGGAAAAAGAGCCAATGGCTCAAGGTTACTGCTTCAGTTCAGCTTAAACGTCAGTGTTACATAAGTCTGTCTCTATCCTCTGCCTCACATTGGACAGGCGAGGGTCACCCAGCCGTCTGTGTCTGCATTTTGTGTTGCGCTCATGTGCATGCTTGTATGTTTGTTTGGGTGTGCGAGCGCGCATGTTTGTGTGTCCAACAAGGCTACATAAGGTTCCCCAAGCTGGTGCAAGGAACACAAGGAGAGAAGCAATGTCATGGATTTAATAATATAATCCCCTCAACCTCGCCACAACAGCAGGGAAGACGTCTTTGGAGTCTAATTTAAAAACAACATAAAAATGAAGCCACGCTATTCTTCTTTTCCCCGACTTTCTGCTGTTAATTAATTTTCCCCCTGCCGCTGCTGTGCCTTCATTTGTATGGTGTTGCCATCTCTGCCTGGGAGAAGTATTTACAATGCAAGGAAATAATGCCTCTTACTTTGCTTTGTGTGGTTTGTTTGTGAGCTCTTTCCGCTCCAATCTATAAAAACATGATTTTACGCACAAGGCTTACATAGATTTTTTTTTTTTTGCAGAGTCCTGGCATTGATTGGAGATGCAATTTGCCAACCTCTGAAATCCTTCAGGCCAATTTCCATATGCGTCTTGCACAAATAACAAACAATGCAAAACGAGTGGAGAGTGGAATAATGTGTTTTAACAATGCGGGGCAGGAGGGAACATTTTGTGCACAGAAATGAAGCCTATTGCATTAACCTCCACTTAAATTGAGGGTCGTGGCGAAACTGCAGAGGTGTCACTTTTGCAGTTTTATGTTATATCTAATTGCAGCATAAAGGATGTTATTCGTCTGCAAGAATATTCAATCTAATAATACAGAGCTACTGAGATGATGCAATGATTAGAATTGAAAGTATTAAACCTTTTCAAGCTTCAGTGAATTATGCAGGCAAACAAATACTTGTAAGTTATTACACAGCCTGAAAGCCTACAATCGTTTGATGGCGAATGATATTTAAAATTACATTCACACGGTGGAGTTTTCCTGCCAAGAATTCATCATGTTCTCAAACAAACCACATGAGGCCTCTTCCATGAAGTAGTTTACCAAACAAGCCAGACTTATTTAAGTTATTCTGACTTCATTTCGGATTATTTTGGTCTCTCAACCAATTTCAAAATAGCTGAATCTCAGTTACTCTGGAAACGTCTAGGAAGTTAGTCGAGGGTAGGCTAACTGTCAGGCTAACTGTCAGGCTAAACCTGGGGTAGTGCTTAACCAGAGTTTCTGTAACACTGACCCAACAGGAAAGTCAAGATTTTACCACTGACTCTTGAGGATCCTGCCATTTTATTTGACTTTATTAACCTTTATCATTACAAAAAATTAGGTTTACAGAAAATCTGCCTAAATAAACAAATTGGATGTTGAGAAATAATGAGAAGTAGATCTGCATATACATCTATAGTATTTAGGTTTATGCTACACAATGCAAGTTACCCCATGAAAATGATTTATAGTTAACAGTACAAAACAGCAAAAGGTTAAGCTATACTGACCAGAAATATAGTATCTGAATCCAATCTACACTGCTCAAAAAAATTAAAGAAACACTTTGAAAATACATCATATGGGGGAAAAACAAACTGGATATTAGCATTGATATGGACTGGATAATGTGTTAGGAATGAAAAGTGCCTCATTGTTTGATGGGAATGAAAATTATCAACCCCCCAGGAGGGCTGAATTCAAGACACCCCAAAATCAAAGTGAAAAACTGATGTGGCAGGCTAGTCCATCTTGCTGAAATTCCTTGGCAGCAACTCAAAATGGTATTCAGTAGTTTGTATGGCCTCCATGTGCTTGTATGCATGACTGACGATGCCGGGACAAGCTCTGAATGAGACGACAGATGGTGTCCTGGGGTATCTCCTCCCAGAACTGGACCAGGGCATCAATGAGCTCCTGGACAGTCTGAGGAGCAACCTGATGGTGTCGGATGGAACCATAGACTGTATATAAAGATGGACGTAGCATCTGGCTCCAAAATTGAAGCCCACCCGGAAGTGTCAAAAACTTGCAATATCACGCCGTCCGCAAAAGTTGGCTCCAAAAAGCTTTTGCTCCATAGACCCCAATTCATTTTTGGAAAAAATTAATTTGATAGACTGATTTTCTACAGCTCAGGATTTTTTTTCCCGTTAGTTTTCATGGTCAAAATGAGAGATCAGGTGGCCAATCTCAAAATAAATCAATACTGAATTTTAAATAAATCGTTAAAGTTTGCAGAGCCAGGGGGCGTGGCTATACTTGATTGACAGTCCCATTGACTGGTCCTGCCCCGAGTTGCTCTCCGGTCCAGTCTGTTTGATGACGCTTTTTACGTCACTGGCTCCAAAAAATCCAAAATGGCGACCAGGAAGTAGCAAAATCTGGGCTTCATTTTCTTGCCGTTGAAACCAACGGGTGACGTCATGGTTAGTTCACGCCTGGATGGAACAAAACATAATCTTCCAAAGGTGTTCAATTGGATTCAGGTCAGGTGAGCGTGGGGACCAGCTAATGGTATCAGTTCCTTCATCCTCCAGGAACTGCATGAGTTCTCTTACCACATAAGACCGGGCATTGTCGTGCACCAGAAGGAATCCAGGACCACTGCACCAATGTAGGGTCTGACAATGGGTCAAAGCATTTTATCCTGATACCTAATGGCAGTCAGAGTGCCATTGTCCAGCCTGTAGAGGTCTGTGCGTCCCTCCATGGATATGCCTCCCCACACCATCACTGACCCACCACCAAACCGGTCATGCTGAACAATGCTACAGGCAGCATAACGTTCTTCACGGCTTCTCCAGACCCTTTCATGCTTGTCACATGCGCTCAGGGTGAACCTCCTCTCATCTGTGAAAAGCACAGGGAACCAGTGGTGGACTTGCAAATTCCTGTGTTCTATAGCTATTGCAGTTCCTCCTTGCACAAAGGAGCAGATACCTGTCCTGCTGATGGGTTGAGGACCTTCGACAGCCCTGTCCAGCTCTCCCAGACTAACTGCCTGTCTCCTGGAATCTCCTCCATGCACTTCAGAATGTGCTGGGAGACACAGCAAACCTTCTGGCAATGGCACGCATTGATGTGCCATCCTGGAGGAGTTGGACTGTCTGTGCAACCTCTGTAGGGTCCAGGTATCGCCTCATGCTACCAGAAGTGACACTTACCCTAGCCAAATGCAAAACTAGTGAAAAACAGTCAGAAAAAATTAGGAAGGAAAAAAATGTCAGTGGCCTTCACCTGTAAACTCATTCCTGTTTTGGGGGTTGTCTCATTGTTACCCCTCTAGTGCATCTGTTGTTAATTTTATGAACACCAAAGCATCTGAAACTGACTAAAAACCTCCTCTGTTACTTACTTGACCAGATCAGTATTCCACATGTTTGACTGATTTGATGCAATACTTAGATTGAAAAGTGTTCCTTTAATTTTTTTGAGCAGTGTATATCTAAAACCCTGTGATCTAATATCATGTATGATATTTTACTCTTTGAATCAGTTGTCAAACTACACCATGACTTTTGGTGCAGCTCACTTTTTCATGGTCAGAATAAACAGATACAAAAATGCTCAAAAATATCTTCAGTAAAAAAAAGAGCATTGTTATTGTGCAGAACAATTACACTGTCGTGCATTTCATTCTTCTGACATGTTTAAGCCTCACTCGCGTGTGAGGCGAAATGAACATAGAGAACGTTTGTAGCCAACAGCTGTTGACCCTCCATCTGACCTGGGAGACTTGTGGGAACCTCTGGCACTTGGCCGAGTCAGCACACATTCACACACGCATCCATTTTTTTTTCCGTTAGGGGAGAGATATCAGCCTGACTGAACGTTATTGAGACCCAGAGGACTGCATGCACTCAGGCATGCACACACACACACACACACACACACACACACACACACACACACACACACACACACACACACACACACACACACACACACACACACACACACACACACACACACACACACAGTAAGAGGTAGCTAGCGGAGTAGGACGCAACCTTGAAAAAGCTCCCGTTCCCCGAGGAGCTTCCCTGAATGGCCCGTTTGCAGGAGCAGAACAATTGCTCATTCGCTCCATCTTTTCATCCTTCCTCCCATCTCTCCATCTATCCAGGGAAAAGAGGAAGTAAAACCTTGATTCATGAGCAGTGACTTCAGCTGGCAGATGTTTTCCTGGGACGCCACAGTGGGAACGTAGAATATTTGACAAACGTGAAAGTCAGGAGCGGAAGGAATAACAAGTTGTATTGCTGAGAAGGATTTTCTGTATATCAAATAGTTTATAATTATTTTATACCCCCTCCAGTGATAATCAAGGTTTTAATCTTGTTAACATGTTCATGTGGTGTTTTTTTTTATATACGCTGGAAGAAATGCGGTGCGTAAAATCAGCAGTGAACACCATGGCAGAGATTTCCTTGTTAACAATTTCATGTAACAAACCAAAGAAACCAAGAATCTGGATCTTTGGGTGCCTTTATTTTTCTGGCTTGACTAGTACAGCTGCAACCTTGTCTCCACAAAATAAGTTCCTGTACAACTAAACAGCATTCTGAGGAGGATGGGGCCATAAACCAGAGATCAGATGTTCACCCTGGAAAGATCAGGGTCATGTGATAGAGGAAATGCACTGTTGGTTAGGTTTTATTAAAATATCACACTTGTTAGACACTTTAACATATTAAATGACTGGGGCTAAGGTTAGGCACCAACTGTGGGTTGGTTAGGGTTGAGAAAAGTGTCATGATTTGGGTTAAAATACAAACCTTTCAATGGATGGATAGATAGATGGATACTTTATATATGTACTTGGGTGAATTCAAGGCATCTTGCTGGTCAAAACGAATAAGGTGCCAAAAATGCTGGTATTTACAATAAAATAGAGAATAATAAAAGTACAAAGAGGTACAATGTGAAAACATACCTAAAATTCAGCATATAATAGGGCTGTGGTACATGGGTTCTAGTCAGGATTATTGGTTTTATTGCACACACATTTGAAACTGGACTGCACAGTGGAGTAGTGGTTAGCACTTTCGCCTTGCAGCAAGAACATCCCTGGTTCGAATCCCAGGGTGGGCCTGGGATCTTTCTGCATGGAGTTTGCATGTTCTCCCTGTGCATGCGTGGGTTTTCTCCGGGTACTCCGGCTTCCTCCCACAGTCCAAAAATATGCTGAGGTTAATTGGTTACTCTAAATTGCCTGTAGGTGTGAGTGTGATTGTCTGTCTGTGTATGTAGCCCTGTGACAGACTGATGACCTGTCCAGGGTGTCCCCTGCCTTCGCCCGAGTCAGCTGAGATAGACTCCAGCACCCCCGCGACCCTAGTGAGGATAAAGTGGTGTATAGAGAATGGATGGATGGACATTTGAAACTTCTCATCCATTTTCCAGGGTGACAAGGCCGTCCATCTCATATATGCTTGGTTGGCTGGAACGGTTCTAACAGTGTGCTGCACAGAGTGGTTTTATAATGTTTGAACGGTAATTGTCTGTGAGCTGGTGTGCTCCAGCTGCAGGAGAAAAAGACAGAAACTGTGTAGATTTGCATATTAAGCATTTTAAGGTAAGGGCTTATTTCCTTGGAAGAAAAACGTCCAAATATGCAAATTGTATACACAGAGAGTTAACCAGGAAGCAGAGTAGGATGTTAGCTATTCCCAACTGTTTTTGAATGCACAGTGAATTCTATACCGTGAAGCATTTATTCCAGCCCCTCATAAAAGGTGTCCCGACCAACCATGAGCACCGCAGCGATAAGGGTAGGATCCCACACAAGCTTCCACTTCATGAATCCTGCGAGTTGACTATTCGCTTAACCCCTGCCCCCAAACAATGAGTTTTCCGAGCACACCGTAGCAACTGTAACTAAGCACGGCAGATCTTTGCTTTGAATTTCTCCACATGTTCAAGTGGCGTGCATGGGGCTGTAATAAGAGTGACACCATGTCGAGTCAACAAAGGAAGCATTCAGGCACGCTGTCAAGCTGTAGGACACCCACCATTTGGAAGTGCTCAAAGACCTGTGCACAATCACTGTACTCATGCAGTTTGGAGCTTAAAAATACACTTTGGGTCGCACTTACAGCTCTGTGTAGCAGAAGTAACACACAGGCCTTTAATCGACTTGTGTAGAAAGCTGAATTGAATAAAGCAGCAGAAATACGTACTCCAACAGTTTGAAGAGTGGTGCCTTATTTATTCACCTTCTCAAACCAAAATGACCTATTCTAAGGTAAACTGTAAATATTAGCATGTCAAACCAGCAACGTTTATACCTCCAGTAGGAGCCTAGCACTAATTCCAAAATTAAAGAGTACGTTTTTTGATGCAAAAAGTTTTTTTCAAATGTTTCTGTATCAAAGTTATTTGTAAAATAAATTGTCCTTTTTTATTCCTACACAGAGTTTTGCTTGTGACATGTTGCTTTAGCTTCATGGTGTATTTGTAGCCGGTCCTTGTTTTCAAAGAAATCACCTGGGGCCTGTTCCATAAAGCCAGTTAACCAAACAAGCCAGGCTTATTTCAGTTATTCTGACCTACTTTCAGGTTACTTTGGCTCCATGAAGCAAATTCAACATGGTTTGATCTCAATTACTTCAGAAACTGATCCTGGGGAACTAGTCTGGGCCAGGGCAAGCCAACTATCAGGATAACTGTCAGGATAACTGTCAGGATAAGTCTGAGTTGGTGCTTAAACTAACAGGAAAACCAAGATTTTACCATCGCCTCTTTAGCATGCTACCTTATTCTTTGACTCAATTAACCAGTATTAGTCCAAAAATTTAAGTGTACAGAAATCTGCATAAAATTAATCACACAGAGTTGAATGATGAGATACAGACCTAAATACATCAATTCAAATATGGGCCAAATAATTTTAAATTTACTACATGAAGAATCGACACAAATTACCCAAACACAATGACAATAACTACATAAATGAAATAGTTAACAGTACAGAATGTGGCTATATTGACCAGAATTATAGTATGTCATCAGATCATAAACCCTTCTTTGAAATGTCTTACAAGCTTTTTGGTAAACATTGAGCTTTCTTTTTGCCACTCTTCCATAAAGCTTTGGCTGCTGATCAATAGTCAGCATTTGTTGTATGCACAGTATCTCCCATCTCAGTAGCTGTGTCTTGGTGGCATCTCTAACTAGTCTCTTTGTTGCTCTGTTGCTAAGTTTTAAAGGATGACCTGCCCTAAGTATCTTTATACATGTGACATATTCATTCCATTTTTTAATGAAGGATTTAACTGCACTCCAAGGGACATTCTTGGAAATCATCTTTTCAGAAATCCACCCCCTGACTTGTGTTTTTCAATAATTTTCTCATTACTTGAAGTGTTCTTTCGTCCTCTTGGTGTAGTTATTGTTCACCAGTGACTAGACCTTCCAGATACAGGCGTCTTTATACGACAATCACTTGATACACATTCACTGCACTCACACAATCTCCATTTCAGTAATCGTGGGACTTCTAACACCACCACCTTACTTGTAGCTTTCCCCCTAGAGTTAACTCAGCGGTATCAAAATATTTTTGAACATTTCCACTCGGCTGCTTCAATCAGTCAGCAATTACTTGCCAGCTAATCTCTCTGGCATTGTTTGTGGCAGCTGTATGACCTTCTTTAGATGTTTAGATTTAGATTAATTGTTTAAATTCTTCAATAATGCATTCTGGTAAACACTGGCACTCTCTCTTTATCACCGTTGTTTGTCCTGGTGGAATGATTTGATCAATGCTCGACCTCTTGGGCTGCTTGAGAATAGCTCACAATTATCATGATCACTCGAATGTTTGTCGAATTAGCCTCATTGTGTGAATTTAAACGGACCTTTATGGAGCCACTTTAACCCCGATTGATTTTTTACGGTCCTTCAGTGCTCGCTAGCAACAGCCAGCTGCACCTACTAGTCACTGTTTAAATCAACAAAAGCAGCTTGAAATGAGTAACCTGCCATTGCTGAAGAAGTATTCTACAGGCTCCACAACAAAACACACACTGACTCACCTAAACTTTGTTTTATAACCTGGCAGGCAAGAAAAATGTGAGGAGGATTTATGGTGCCTCTGTTATTTTAGATGATGCAGACGCCCACCGGCATCGATATCATCACTCCATTCACATTCCTAAGCTCCTTTAGTAGAAGGCACATTTCAAAAAGTCATGTAAGGTTATTTCAACCAAGGTACAATCCAGGCCATAATGAGGCTCATGCATTGAGCAGAATAATAAAGGGTGGGATACTAAGCTGTGCCCTCAGCTGGCAGCAGATCAGCCCTTACTCCTACATTCGCCACGTTAAATGATGCCTTACTTAAGAGGCTTGTTTGACAATCCTCATATCAAGCAGCAAGACATGGCAGCTATAATACAGCCGCTGATATGAAATCTGACCAGTCCAGTGTGATTTTGGATTTGCCTCAGCTAACGTTTAAATTTCCTGCATGATTATCTTTTTTTTTTTTTTTTTTTTTTTTACCTTTTCTCCACTGTCACGTTGATTTAGCAGCACATTCATTCATGCTTCAGCGGTGTCGGACCACAGCGCAACGAACAAGCCCTCACCCGAGCTACGATATGTTCATCTCACCCTCTCTTCTTCATTTCCCTCTCTGTTGCTGGCTAGGTTCTGTCCTTGGCTCAACCTGCCCCCAAAACGAGTATACATTTGCATGCATTAGCGCTCTCCTGTGGCTTGCCTGCTACCCACTGTGCCGTCGAGTCTGATTAATGATCTGAGTGTGCCACTTCTCACAGCAAGCTGAGCAGGCCGCCTGCCTGTGCTCACATCAAACATCCAAATGCAGGCAAAAATTTTCGAATTTCACTTACCACAACAAAAACACATGCTTCTCCGCACGCATACAAACACAGCGTCTAAAGCTGTGCATGCACGTATGTTGATATGTGCATGCACACCGTCATGCATGAATGCACATCCTGTATGCCATGCAGGTACTGTGCACCAGGTTGCATGTGCTTTCTCAATTAGTAATCAGAGAAACGAATGAATAAACTGTTTGTGCATGAATGAGCACACTCCAACCTGCAGAGAGAGCTGCCGCTGGCCATTAGATTTTAAATATGATCACATACCTCGTTCAAAGATACCTTTGCTCAGTAGACGTGATCCCACGCTACGCAGCAGCTCATCTTACATCTAAAATAGAGCGATAAGGACATGAACTACTTGGTATATCACCTCTTGTAACCTGATAGCAAAGGAACTTTTCTGAATTTGAGCCACAGTCACCTTAATATCAGTCGGCACAATGATTACATAACAAAAGTAGTGTTGTAAACTCATGGTTATGGGCGCCACAAGCTCAAATGCACTGCGCCAAAATAACACTGGACATATTGTTCAGCCTGTAGCCTAGTAGTAAGTGTATTTTAACACATTGGGTATTAAATCTCTGATTCAGAAGGCTTGACACAGAGAGTGGATGTAGCTGGAGACTGAGGAGTTGGTGACTATACTGGACTAGTGTGTCATGGCACAGTAGAACTGAGTAAAATGACATTTAAAAGATGCGTCTTTTTTCATTCATTGCCAGAACAAACATTGAGCATTGAGAAAAATATAGCAGCGTCACATGCACAATAGCTGTAGGATGTCAAAGCTAGGAGTGCAGCATGCTCTTGTGTGAACAACACATAACGCAGTCTGCTTTCGGAGTGCGCTTGCATGGGTGAATGTTGACAAATTGACCAACTACTGTGGTCATTTAGAACAGCTGTGCACGATGCTGTGTTTATTAACCATCTGACATTTATTCCAAAGCAACGGAGAGAGTGAGAGGGTGAAAAGAAGGGAAGAGACGGAGAGGAGAGGGAGGGAGACGGCGAGAACCGATGGCGAGGAAGATTGGGGGTAGCCGTGGAAACCCTCCATGCGTCGGGCAGTGCGTGAGCTGCCATTGGCGGAGCGCTCGTCATGTTCCTGCGAAAGATTGCATCGTCTGGTGCACGGAAGACACCTCTCACGTTCTCTTCTCCCTCCTTTCTGTCCTTCCCTCTCTCTTTTTTTCCTCTCTCTCCGCTCTCTGAGTCAAGCTGTCTCCCACAAGTGATGCAGAGGCTTTGCTTGTTCAAATGGAATCCCCATCCCCCCTGTTTTCAAAATGAGGGCAGAATGAAAGGCAGAACAAGAGAGGGAGGGTAGAAGACAGATGTGAGAACAGAAGTCATATGCAATTTTTTTTCTTCTTTCGCTTGCCAGTCTGCGGCTGTGTTTGTGGGCCCATCATGGAGGTAAATGAGTGTCACTACCACAGTGGTCACATCACATTTCCCCCTCCTGTGTTTACATACAGTGCGCTCAGCTTGGCAGGCTTGTGATCACTCCCTCCCCGCTCCATCTTCCAGTGTCACAGATGCTGCCTTGCAAGCTTGGACTCTATTGAACCTTTTTGTATTGCCAGTAAAAGGGAACGTCTGTGTATTTTTATGCTCGAATCTGGAGTGGCTGTGCAAATAGGGCAGTGGCTTTTGTGTTTGAGTGTAGAAATGCACGTGTAAATGTGAAAGAAAAAAAAACACATCTTACAGAAAGCATACTGCGATCTTAAAGGTGGTGCCTGTTGAATGTTACACAACGTTGCCATGGAAATAGGCATCGGTACAGTGCCGATGCGTTACCATGGCGAAGATTTCATTTAGCCCAGCATTCCAGTCATAGTTGTGTTAATCACCAGGCGCTCTGAAATGTATGTCTCATAGCACTGTTCGCACATAAAACGCAGTCATTCCCAGTGATCAAGCACCTGCTGTAGAATAATCATCATGATTCTGCACCAATGATCCTCTCAGTCCAGTTTGCGGCTGCGAGATAAATCCTCTAATCTTTGGCTATCCATCTTATTTTAAATCAAAGGCATAGTTGATCAAAGGATAATTGAAATGACACGCCATGCAAGACCCCTATACTTTTATCGCTATCAGGGACGGATGAAATAGGAGAAGCGTTTGTAGTACATTAAATGATTGAGCATCTAAGGTCTTTGTTAGTTTGATGCAAGGCTTTGAGGTACGACTTTCCAGTCCTCAAACAGGACCACAGGTGGGGTCAAAAAGTTGCAGCCGCCTCACTATTCATCACATTGGAAATGTTAATGGAATTTTACAAGAACCTGATTTGTTTCCATGCTTTTTGATACAACTGGATGGTTAAAGAAGGAGAGAAGAGGACAATAATTCAGTTAATTTCTCAAATAATGTGTCTGTTTGTGTGCGGTGAGACAGAAAGCGCCGAAGCCCCGAGGAAGAAAGAAAATAAAGTAGGACTTGAAGAAAGAAAGGCAGAGGGAAGTGTGCGAAATCCAAGCATCTCTTTTCTAACGATTCAATGCAAAGACAGTCGCCATGGCAACACAGCAGTCCCAGTGTAAGCGGCTTTCACTCTTCACCCCCTCTCACCGGCGAAGGTATACAAGCCGACACCGAACGATTATGATATGTTTTCTCTGATGGAGCTTTGACAGGCAGACTCCATGGTTTTCTATTAATTTCCCCCCCCCAACTTAATCCTTTACTTTCAGGTCAGAGAAGAAGTCTTATTAACAAGGTTCACTTACCAAACAGGATGCCTGATGAGACGGGGAGGGAAAGTTTACGAAAGGTTATGGCAAGTTTGCGTGTTTGGATGGAGTGTGTAGTGGCAGGAAAGAAAGGAAAGGATGTCAGCGAGAGAGGAGAGGCAGTTATTCACATAAGCTGACAGCTGCAGGCTGAGGTGCTGTTTCCTTTCACCTGTCACTCAAACTAAAATCAATCGCTGTAAAAAGCAATGAGGAGAACTGGACTTTGGCAGCCTCTTTCTCTCTATTACGAACTCCTGCCTCCACACAAATACACACCCATCCACCAATCCCTTCCCAACTTTCTCTTCTCTTTTACGATACAGTCACACACTCGAAGCATGCAACACACACCCATCCTCTCACATTTCACCGGCCTCGCAGCTACTGAACCATAACAGGCCTGTCTCCCCCTACTCTTTCCTTGTTAGCAGAGAGGAGGAGGATGAGAGGGAGTCAGAAGGAAGCGGGAATATGACTCCTGTACATTTATAAAGGAGGAAGACGCAGAAAGAGACTCACATCTGCGTGAGAGTTCAGGCACCTCAAGGAGACAGATAATAGCCGCTTCTCTGAGATGTAATTTCAGCTCAGTGAAGAGCGACTTGATATACTTTATGTGATGACCCGTGACAAAAGGAAAGAAAGGTTCTTGCAGACATCGTAGTTCTTTCCTTTCTTTGCTAAACCTTGTTCCCTTCTATTCACAACAAGGTTTTAACACAGATTCGACGTTGCTCTTGGAATTTGTGCTACTATGGCAACAATAGGGTAACTTTTGTCAGCTATACAGATATTGGTGGGAATTTTTCTGATTAGAAATGCTAGTTCAGGATTGTGAAGTTGAATATTTCATGAGTGAAATAAATTTAAATGTAAAACTCGCCCACAACATACAATCTACACAAAAAACATGAGAATAAAGAAACCAGCGTAGCATGTAAGATATATCTTGATAAGGATTATGATCTTGGTTCCATTCCTGTCAAAGGCCATAGTGTAAATCTACATATGTTGACAGGTATTTAATTTTGGATTAAGTATTAATACCCAGAGAATATGATCTTTCTGTCTACTGCTACAGCCAAGTCATATTTCTTCTTGACTGGCCTTCAACTCCATGACTGCGTCTGATATCACTCGTTCGTTCCCTACTCCCTAACAAGAGACCACTACATAGTGAACTATGTAGGAAGCACCTTGGTAAAGTAACATTTCGGACACTATTCATGCTATTATTTACGTTGGTGCTAACTGTTTTTTCTGCTGTAGCAGCATCATGCAAACATATCAAATTCACAGTTTATTACATAGCTAAGCAACAAGTAAAATCAAAGTCAACAATTCAACCCAAATGGAAAATTACTTACAGTTTAATGACAAGTTTTTCGTGCTCCCATTCGTCTCCATCATGCAATTTGTAATGGTACATTTTCCTGGTGTATTCCGTGAAATTCTGAGTGCGTTATATAGGGTATTTATAACTTAACATTTGGACAGTTCTACAAAACACCCTATATAGTGGTCTATGTAGGGTATAGTGAGTGATTGCAGACACAGCTCATGATCCTTGGTAATATCTCTACGTGCATGCTAAAATGTTCACATCTTTAGCATGCTCAATTTTAGCAGGTAATATTCAACATCTCACTTTTACAGGTTGAAAATCTACCCGTTAGTATGAGTCCTAACTGATACTGAAGGGAATGTCATTATTTTCATTGGCATCTGGTTTTACACCAAAGTATTGTTTTGCTTTTGGGTTGTGGCATCTGTGTGTTTTCCTGCCCTTTTGAGTGCTAACGCTAAGTGAAAATATTCCAGTTTCTGCCTCTTTGTTGGTCTCAATTTGCTGACCGGTGGTGCCTGCATGTTTTATCCACGCCTCTTGCCCTCTTGTTGTGAATAGTGTTTGAACTTTACTGCCTTACTTTGTGTCAGTTGTTTCCATTACTAGCCTTCCTGAATTTTTGGCACAGCTTCCTGTTTTATTAACCACGCCTGACGTACGTCAGCGGGATTACTGCATTCGCTTCAGTATGTGGCTGGCTGGCTGGGTAAGTATGTATATATGTATGTGGGTGGGTATGTCCAGTCAGATATCTCTGCAAGTGCTTAAGTCAGGATAATCCAACTTGGCACTGAAGATCAGTCTAAGGTCCCCTGCTCAGTTGTGGAGTTAGAGGTCAGCAGATCAAGTAGGAAGGGATATACATAGGATGATCAAAATTGAAAGCTACATGTGTGACGGTAGGGGCTGCACAGTGGCAGCCAGTAGATGGCGTGGTTCTGCCATCTACTGAGGGTTTGTCTAGTTAAATTATGTTTTGGACCATAGTCCTATATTGTATCAGCTTTAGAAATCATCCTTTTGTTTTTGAAACCTGACAGGTGTGTCTGCATTTTGGTCCTCCACCTAGAAGTGAGCCCTAAAAAATATTAGACAAAGTGAAGTTTGAACCTTTTGGTTATACTAGAGAAAATGCCATGGGATCACCAACATTATATCAGTTTATTATGAAGTGATTGTTGATGTCTGCACCACTTTTATTGCAATCCCTCCAATATTTGCAGAGATATTTCACTCCTTTGGAGGCACTGAAGGAAATATCTTGGGGACCAACCAACAAAGTCATTAGGATACATTCTAGGAAAACTATGGCTGAGTTTGCAAGTTTCATGGTAGCTCATCACTGTTTGTGGTCAGTGTTCATTAATTATTTTATTATGTTTCTGAGACATGTCAATGTTAAGTTAAATGTGTGCATGGAACATTGGCACTTGCATGCACAGACATACTTGTGTCTTATATCAACATTTTTTTTAAAAAGCGCCCTTTGTTACGGGTTGGAATCACTAATCTAACAGATGTTAATGGTCACTATAAGATTAATATATGACATCTTGTGACTCATATGCAGTTTGCTGACAACATTCTTGCTCTCAACTTCCACCTCATTGGATTTTCTCCACACAATCAGGCCAAAATGTCAACTTTTCACACAGAATATCCCAAATTTGTTCAGCATGCTGCTCCCATCTAGAAACAGTAAAGCATTTTGATTTTAAAGGCCGCCTGACCTTTCCTCTACAACCACAAACTTCAAATTTGCAACCTTTTCCTGTTTCTTACCTAAGCACATCAGCAGTATGTTGCTTATTGTGTCCAGTATCTGAGACTTACTTGTCCCAAAGCTGATACCATGACAACTTATGACATTTTAAAATGCCAGAAAAGCAAATATTGTTTTTGAAGAGAGTAATAAGAAAACAAATCCACAACATCCAGCCAAACTACTTGGTAAAAACTGTCATTGTATCCGCTTTCATTATCCAGTCACCAAGACGATTTCATTTTGAGCGAGACTGTTCTGGCATGAGATAATTATACATCACTTTGTGAGATGAACCATTCTAAGATAAGCTTTAAAAAATGAGGAAAATGATGAGGTTACCAGAATTTTGCTTCTTTCAATGCAGTGGAGCATTTTACAGCAAGTGCCGGTATCCAATTGTACATTGAATCATTTTCACAGCACCGAAACAAAACTTCCACATGAACTGTGATGAACTCCGGTAAAAGTAGTGGCAGAGAAATTGCTTTTTGAAGACTATAATTTAAAGAAAAACAGTAACTTTATTATCTGTTCTAGGTCACCATATTATTTTTATGTGGTGTAAAAGTAAGATACAACCTCTCTGTTTCTCATATAGACACTCACTGATGAGGTAACATATTACTATATAGAAAATGTCCTCTGGTGCCAAGTACATGGTTAGCAACACCCATGCTGTACGCTCAGTATGTGACATTGTGTGTGTGTGGGTGTGTATGTGTATGTATCAGCTGAGTAGAGCGAACATGAGTGTGTGCAGTGTGAGTGATCTCCCATTGGGAGGCCTGTAGAGAGAGCATTAATCAGACCCAGGGGACCCCAGGCTCAGACAGGGCATTCTGAGATGTGTGTGCTGGTGTGTCAGTGAATGCGATCCAGGGTGGGGGGCAATGTTCAAATGACTGCTCTTCATAGGGGGGCAACGAGGAAAGGGGCACAGAAAGATAAGTGAGAATTGGATGAAAACGGAAACGAGATTCTGAAAGAGTTATATAAGAGAAAAGTGTCAAATTAATAGGGAAATAATCATGTTTTGGTTGCTTTTAAATAAGTGATGCTGACTTTCTGTCTAACATCAGCTTGCTACGTTGCTCACAATTACAATGCTAACTCTGCTAGCGGGTCACAGTCTTGAGCTCCAGCTGATACTGGGTGAGTGGAATGGTGCATGGAGCTAACACAGTGACACAACTCACACTTAGGGCCTATTAGAAATCACCAGTTAATCTACCATGTCTGTCTTTGAACTCTGGGAGGAAGTCAAAGTATCCAGCAACACCCCGAGTGCCAAAAACTGCTGTTCATTAAATAGCCTCTAGTGGTGGCTAGAAAAAAAGTCAACTTTCATAGATCTCCATGTTAAATTGTCCAAATTTACAGCAGAAATAACGTGTTTGCAGCCTGGTACATGAAATGGTTTTGGTCTCTATAACCAATTTCCCTGTTCATGACAACCATACCGAGGCTGAACTTTTGTATAACTCACCATTTTAAATTAAATTTAGGCCTAAAGTTAAGCATAGTTTATTACGTGTTGCTTTTAGTGACCACACAGAACAGTCCATGGCCCAGAGATGTTTACAGAGCTCACCTCAGCTCCACTTATGCACCACCTCTTTGTTCATTTATGATTAGCCAGGAGTTAGGTGGAGTCGAGCACTGCCAGGTGGTAATGCCTAGAGCCACAACACTGAACTTCACAACTTCTCTTTCTGAACTCTACGGGTGACAGTATATTCATGGGTTGTTTTGTCACATAAAACATTAACATTTGCTCCCATTTGCACAGCAATATCCATTAATGAAGCTAACAACTCATCAGTTTTAGCTTTTAGTGATTAGTTTGAACCATTTAGTTCCTATTTTGAACCATTTATCCATATTATTTTTAGTGCTTACTTTGTATTACGCTGACCTAATTATTCATACTTGAAACTATAATTTGAAACCAATTATCCAGCTCTCATGGACAGACTAGTGAGATGAAAGAGTCAACGAACAGTTAAAATATTTACTTTACAATCTTTCCTTTTGCAGATCATTTTTGGAGCTTGTTTCTGTTAACAGACAGGAGCATCAGACGTAGACGGGGAATGTGCGGAAAGTAGAGCAGGAGAACGAGGTGCAGTAAAGGTTCCGGCGACTGGGAATCAAACTTTGGACTCACTGCTGACGGCATGTATGTTCCTTTAACCACTCAGCTATCTGGTTCGTCCATCTTTATATACAGTCAGTGGAGAAAACCCACGCAGGCACAGGGAGAACATGCAAACTCTGCACAGAAAGGCCCCAGCTGATCAGCAGGCTGAGACCAAGTTGCTGGACTATGTTAAAGTGCTGACATTTAACCGGTTTGCAGGTCAAATAACATAGTTTACCATGTTGCTGAATGGCAATAAATATAAAAGAAGAATACACTATCTTACAACTATGAATGCCTGTACATCCAGGAGATAAACAAGAATTCTTGACTGTTTTGTTATAAGCATTGCTTTTTGATTAGTGTCACCATGGAGCAGCCTTTCCATCCTTCCTGTTCGCCGTGAAGCAGAGTTGTGTGCTTCAGTGCCCAGCGTTTGTGTGCGTAGATGGATGAACCTCGTCACAGATCCCACGTAGAGCTCGTGCATCGCTAACACAAGGTCATTAGCCCCACGCTGACGTTCACTCTGCGTCACATTGTCCGGGTGATTTAAGTCGCTTACACTAGCATGCATGTGCGCCAAACATATCGTCGCACAAATATATACACACTTAACGCCGATGATTTACGTTAACAGAGCTGTAAAAATCGATCGGATTCAGGGTCACCTCATACTCGGCAGCGGCGGACGCATCTCATCCCTCTATCTGTCGTTTCTCCTTTAGAATCCCTCCTTTCCTTTCATCCATCACACCTCAACACCTCACACGTCCCATATTTTTGCCATGATTTCGTCCGCTCCTGTTCGTCTCTCCATCGGGTTTCTCATTCTTCTTGCTTTCATGTCTTTTCCAATACCTCATGTTTCCGCATGGCTTGCAGCTACTTGTAAATTGTGCCTTTCTGTACCATTTCTTTCCCTCTTAATCCTTCTGATGTACATATATATGATCATCTGACGGTTTGTGGTTGGCATTGTAGTCTTGATGGCAAGTGAAGAGGATCACTGCTCACCATATCAGTGCAACAAAATGAAGGTTTCAGTGGACAATAGTGCATTTGAGGAGAAAGGGAGGCAAGAGGAGGTGAAGTGGGGACACAGGCAGCAAGAGAGGGAGTTGTTGGCAACAGAGAAAGCAAGGAAGGATGTTCAAAAAGTAAATGGAAGCGAAGAAAATATTACCTTTCGATACAGGAATATTGGACTTTTTGAGAGATGATTCCACCTTTTTTCAGCCTGACATACATCCCATAAATGTGTCTTTTGTGGCTCTATGGATGGCGCTAACTTCGCCCTCATTGTAGTGATGCGGTGGAAACAAGAATTCCTCCTCAGTCAGCTGTATTCGTCAGTGACCGCTGGAACACCACCAATTTTTTCTTTTTTTTTTTAGGTTTGTTCTTTCGGGACATTCTTGCTGCCTTCATTTCTGCCTCCTCATCTGTGCACTCGAGTAAATATGATCAACAACTGAAATGAATCAACTTGCAGTTACTCATCCACATGATAACGAGCCATTTGTGTTTCGGTTTTGTGCATTTCCTTCGGAGATGCCAAAATAGCAGCAAAATCAGCCTTCTATATTGGCAGTTCCAGGCAGCTACTCTTTTGTTTCATTAATTTTCTGACTCAGATGAAATGCATTTTGATTTGTTAAGTCAATACCGTTGTGTGATTCAATTGTTTAAAAAAAAAAAAAAGCCTGTGGAGATGGTTGCGGGGTGAAGCACTCGGGTGAAATTGGAAAGGAAAAAAAAGACATGAGCAACAGAAGGAAAAACACAACTTGAAATGAGGAAAAAGATTAAAGCCGAATCAAAAGAGAGAGACAGATCCTGCTCTATGTATGACCTTTTCCACTAAAGGAGACACAGATAGAGCGAGAAAGGGGGAAGGCTCTCTGATGAAACCCATTGGTGTGAGCCTGTCTGCCAACAATATGTTGTTTCTCAATATGGTGCATTCTTTTTGTAATCCTAACTGCCCACACATGGCGGTATAATACACATTCATATGCATCTTGGAGACACATATATTTTACACATTCTGCAGCTTTTCACACGCCTGTACTCCACACACCTGCATCCAAGACAGAACGGTTGTGATTGCATCAGAATGTGAAACAAAGACGTGCACGCGCGTACAGTGCACAGGCACAAAACATGACACAGTTTACCTTGGCTCCAGACTCGCTGAATGAATCACTGAGAAATCTGTCCCTTCTGTCCAAAACTCTTAGCCTCAAAATCCTATTCAGCTCCAAAGAGCAGGCAACAAAAATCAGTGGATAATGTTGCTTTAATGACTTGTCACACAAAGGATGATGGTATTAAATTAAACAACAAACACTATGAGGAAAATAGGCACTGTCATTTTGCCCATCTGATTTTGTTTTTTTCCTTTAACAGTGAAATATAAACCCAAATGTGTAAGTGTTGTCGTAATTGGCTTTCACAAGAATGCCCACCTCCAGGCTTCAAAATGCTTCTAAGAGGCTCAGTAACATTCAAGAGAATTTCAATCGCTTTCCCATTCAATTCCCATTTTACTAGTCTTTCGGGGGCCTTCGAAATAAACAGACATTGTGAGCTGCGTCTGAGTGATTTAACCCTTTTATAAGACCGCCGTCGCAGAGGGAATGAGAAAGGATCAAGAGGGGGAGAAAGAGAGTTATATGGTTCTGTCAAATGTTGCTCTGACATTTAGGTCAGGCCAAAGCTCTAAATGGCATGCAGACAGATTTACTGAGGGCTTTCGGAGAGGCCGACTACTTGTCTTCCAACTGTCACACACTCAGGGCTGTCTTGGTCATCACTGGAGCTTTTCTTAACCCTTTAATACTTTTGTCTCAGCACAATCTGTAGGGGCATTTTTTTTAGCACCATCTTTGAATAAATTTAGCTTTGTGCGTAAATTTACGTAACTGCTTTTGAGGTTTTGTTCCTCAAAAAAACCCCACAAATTCACACTTTCAGTTGGCTCCTCTTTCCATTGTAACTAACTTGATTGTTGTTTCTTTACGTTTTCACACAGATTCCACCCTCAAACTTCTCTTCAGTAATGGAAGAGCCAGCCTAAACCCAGCTAATTAGAAAGGCTGCTGGACTGAGATACAAAATAACGTATTATCAGTGTTGCTGGAGGAGCCACTTTTAGCTTTTGAAGTTTAGTCGGTTTTAAAGGCACAACAAAACAACAAAACAGACATATCGGTTCTGATTTTTTGTCATATGTTTAAGTATGCTTTCACATAAGTCCATCAGACATTAGCATTAAATCACCATTCAAAATGCTAATGAGCACCTTCCCTTTTCCTTAAATGTGAACTTTTTTGCACTAAAACACAGTAAAAATTTGGAGTTGCCTTTTATAGGTTATTATGATGGGATTTTACTGGTCCCGTAGCCTAGCCGCACTAGACAACCCACGGCAATGAATTTAATTCTCTGTCAGGGTGGGTCTAGTTACCCTCCATAAGCCTCGAGGCTGGATTCTCCTAAAACTGGCCGCACGAATCGCCATGAAGTGTAGAGTCAGAAGGCGGGCGTAACTGACGACAGAGGCGCGACGATTCTGACAGAAACAACCGGAAACAACTAGCCTAGCCACGCTAGACAACCCACGGCAACAAATTTAATTCTCTGCCAGGGTCGACAACAAAACCAACAACAGTCGTTGAGCTCCATTAGCACCGACTCTGAATAATCTTTCTCTTAACATGTCTGTAATATACTTGAGCTTCACCCATTGACTGTATAAATAAGGCTTCACCGAACTACCCCATCCTCTGATTTCTGGCGCTCTAGGAGCCTATTCGTTGCGCTGATTGGTTGTATACCTACCCAATTGCTGCAGAGTGATTTGATAGACAACCTTTTAGCCCGCCTCCCTCCCTGTCGAGCGTGCCTAGACCCTTGTGCCGTCAGAAACATGGGTGTAGCGTGGCTAGGCTACTGGTCCGGTCCACTAGAGATCAAATTGATCTGAATGAACTAAAATGAGTTTGACACCAGTGCACTTGAGAAACTCCAGAGGTTTTGTAGGGTCTGTGCTTCTGCAGGTGAGAGTTGTTTCAGTGGAAGACCATAAGAAGGTTCTTTCTGAGGCATATTGGTGTATTGGTTCATCCTTGAAGAATTTCATTACTTTGAAACAGTGGTTTGAAGGAGCTCTACTGAGACCCTGGAAACTCATCACACTGCAGCTTAGAAAAACACATGCAAATAGACAAAACACCTTCACCAATTTGACAACTAAATGGTCACAGCAAAGTGAGTAAAATACAGAGGATGCCAAGAATATTTGGGAAAAAACTGTCCAAAAATATGAAATAAATGAAATCAGGTGGTGACATCAGATTTGTCTTTTCAAATCGCAGCGACTGTCAAAGCTTTCTATTTCACTGTGACGAGAAAAGATGTCGCACTGACAAAAAGGTCCATCCATCCATTCTCTATACACCGCTTTATCCTCACTAGGGTCGCAGGGGGTGCTGGAGCCTATCCCAGCTGACTCGGGCGAAGGCAGGGGACACCCTGGACAGGTCACCAGTCTGTCTCAGGGCTACATATACTGACAGACAATCACACTCACATTCACACCTACGGGCAATTTAGAGTCATCAATTCACCTCAGCATATTTTTGGACTGTGGGAGGAAGCCGGAGTACCCGGAGAAAACCCACGCATGCACAGGGAGAACATGCAAACTCCATGCAGAAAGATCCCAGGCCCAGCCCGGGATTTGAATCAGGGATGTTCTTGCTGCAAGGCAAAAGTGCTAACCACTACGGCACTGTGCAGCCTGACAAGAAGGTGACAAACAAAAAAATCCATTTTTGAAGAATTTTCTTTATTTAGGGAACATAATGTTTGAGGACGAGGCAAAACGATTTTTGTGGCAATAGGCCATACATTGCTTTTATAGCCACTTTAAAAGGCCTGGACCGATCTTTGTAGCAGCAGAATAATCAATGCAAACAGTATGTATGGGAAGAATGTCTGAATTGCTGACTGCATTATTCCATACTGTTTGCTTTTGAGAGAAGGAAAGTGGTTTCCTGGCCTTGAAAGCATTACCAAACAACAGCCAGCAGCTGGGATGCTTGCTCACTGAGAACAAATAAGTGCCTGGCAGTGTGGTTTTTCTACCAGGTTCAGAAATGGACGCTGAGGGGAAATTTTTTTCTCAGGAATGGCATGTCTCCTTGTATTAGTTGTCTGAGTTGCAGGACGGCACAGAAAACAGCTCATCGTGATTCACTCTGCACTGCAAAACACATCCTTCTTCGCGAGCCGCTTCAGCTAACACTTGGTATTTCTCGAGTAAAAAGATTATTTAGACCAAAAAGCAGAGTGTTTATAATTCACTGCTGGACCCTCTGCTCACCTTCTTATCTCCCTCAGTGAGACGTGCTTCCTGACTTTACCACAAGTGTTACATAAATCGAGTTAAATGTTATATTATTCACTTTCATCGTGACTGTTTCGCATTTTGAGGGCACCTTTTCACCCGTGCGCTCACATCTATCCCCCCCCTGCTTGTCAATCTCCTCTCACTGCTCCATATTTTGTGCAGGAGCTGTGACTAAACCGACGGCTCATGTTAATACAGCGTTCTGTGTGAGTGATATATCTGCACCTCCTCCTCCTCCTCCTCCTCTTCCTCCTCCTCTCCTGCTCATCTTCCTCCTCATTCTTTTCTCACACCTCCTCGCTGCGATGACAAAAAAGCCCGGCCGACAGCAGTAAAGATGACAAACAACTCTGTCATCTCGTGGTAATGCTGCAAATGAAAGCAAAGGGAAGCAGGAGCTTTAAGATGAGCGCAATAAAAGTGTAAGATATACTGTGTGATGTGTGAATATGAGTGTTCAAACCACAAAAAGCATGATGGCTGATTTAATTTTTTTGTTTAAAAAGGAAGCTTATTTCATGGAGTCATTACATTCATGAGCATATAGTTCCAGGAAATGTAGTAAAACACAGTAGATGCTCTACTGTACCGACCGCCATCAATCAGTTGTGTCTTTTATCTGATAGGACACACATTGAGAAGCAACCTGCAGTCCTACAGGCAGCCTTATTCCCACAGGAATCCTCTCTAGCAGTCAGTATACTGCAATTAGCATTGAATAGTGGGTGACAGTGTCCCACGCACGCACAACTTTCAAATGCCAAGTGGCAACAACGGATAGCCTGACTGTCTCAGTGATGCAATAGCCAGCGGACATCTGGGAATGTCGAGTCTCTGAGCAGAGGAGGCAAAGGAGGGGGAGGCATGTAGATTTGGTAATAAAGGGTGAGGAGGAGGAGGAGGAGGAGGGGAGGATGGTCGCAGACAGATGATGCTGGCAAGGTTGAAGGTTGAGGGAGCGGAGCACAGGGCGCCAACGGGGATGCAGCGAAGCCGGAGAGATGGATGAATAAAAAAGTTGTCCCAGAGACGGAGGGGGGAGTGTGTACGACGCAGTCTGTCAGGTCTCCAGTCTGTCAGCGGAGTGCTTCTGGTTCCCTCAGGCCCAACAACACGGCACCGCCTCGGTTTGTTCTCACAAACCCTGTCCTCATGCACCCTCGTGTCCCCGGCAGTGCACTTCACTGCGCACTGATTTGGCCTCTGGGATCTAAAAGACTGTTGTCATTTCCTGGATTGGACTACTGTATTCATCACGCTAAATTACATGTGAGGTTTAGCATAATGCCGATGGTTATTAAAGTGATTGCATAACATTAGGTACATCATGTGTATTTTTGCATTAATGAAAACCATGAACCATTATTTTTGGTGTCAAATCCACTAAACAGCCAGTTGGTTCTTTTAAAAGTGGAGCTACATTGACATCTGCTGGAAGAAATGCGGCATTGCACGTAAGAATTTATTCATTTTTTTCCATTGTTAGCTGCTAGTGCAAAGCCAAAATGTACAACAATGATATTTTTTAAGGTTAGCCTTCACAGGGTGCTACTAAATAATAAATAGTCTGCACTTATATAGCACTTTTCTACCTTAGTGATACTTCATTATGCTTCCCATTCACTCATTTACACACACATTCACATAGCAGTAGCACCAGAGCTGCCATTTGGAGCAACTTTAGGTTCACTGTCTTGCTCAAGGATACTTTGGCAGGTGGAGGGGTCGGGAACTGAACCGCCAACTCTGCGATTAGCGGGCACTCTACTCTGCACATACTACGTAATATGGAAAATGAACAGATGAGCTTCTGAGCCATCTTGAGTTCATTTTATTCTTTAATTTCTTTTTGTTACATAATGAAAGTCCCCCCCAAAATTATCACAAGACAGCAGCAGCAGGAGGAAACGATTACTGCTTTAATCTCTTGAAGCTTTGATGACTGATACTGGACTGCTAATACAGGAACGCCCTCCCGAGAATCTCCAATCACATGATTAGTGCATTCCTTATTATAGTCTGCCTCCCGCACCCCACATGCAACACGTACGCAGGAACAAATACCAAGGACGCACACTCCTGTATACACACCGTAATGTGAGAGGACCAATGAGGAGAACATATGATGACAAGGTCTCATTTTAGTCTTGTATCACAAGATTCAGGGTGTGATCCAGAGAGTCAGTTATCCTCTGCATGGACCTTCAGGGCCTTCGGGGTACATGCTGTCCGAGCTGTTGAAAAATACTGATTAATAAAATTTGGGTACTCATTTTCATTCAAATGTGTCACAAAACTGTTCATAATTAAGATATCCCGATCATATAAGCGTTTTTCACTGTATCAAGTGCCACAAACCCATTTTTAAGTGACTGTGTCGCCCTGCTGACAAACTTTCTTATTTATGGATTCTTCTGACTGCTACTGTACCTCTTACTGCCATCTGGTTTTGTAAAAATGCAGCCCTCTCTCCACCGAGTGCATCCCTGATTAATTTATAATCCGTCCACGTTGGAATGTGAGTTAGTCAGGAATATAACAAGCAGCCTCCCCCCTCTGGGTAACCCCACTTAATCAGGATTCGCTCCTTGTTTCTCAGTTCCTTCGAATCGCCGCTACTTTTTTAAAAAATGTCCTCACACACCCAACAGCAGCTGTGCCAGGTTTGTTCTGTGCTTTTTCTCAGCGGTACAAAGAGTAGCCCTCTGCTGTGCCAACATTGGCTTTGGGCCAGTTTGCTGAAGGTGCCAGCGTGGGATAGGAGCCAGTTTACAAAAGGTCAACATACCCCAGACAGGATCAAGTGACTTCTACTGAACTACAGTGTCACTCAAGCTGCCACTTTATCGTGCACGGTGTCGCGCAGTGAAACCCTTCTGCTTGTGTCGAGACCGACTGATAATATGTTCATGGCATCCATGGTGCCAAAATGAAAATGAGGACAATGTCTGTCTAGTTGTGAAGTGCATTGTGTTGTCAGCTGCACATCTAAGTTGTCAACATTTGCTAAAAACAAGTAATGTAATGCTTTTCAGTAATATGCAATTTTACGTTTTCACCCATCTTTAGGGTCGGATCTGGCTACATTTGTCGCATGCATGCAGGTCTCTTTCTCTTGTCTTGACCTCAGCACATGCCGTAGTGATGGATGGAGCACACAGGTGTATGCAGATGCAACACACAACCATTAACAACACACTCATGCACACATAAAGACATGTAGTGCATGTATATCTGTAGTGAGTGTACACTGGAGTGAAACAATGGAAAATGGAGTAAACTTGTGTCCCTTTAAATACATTTTTCACATTTAAATCCAAGCTGTTTTCCTCACAAACCGCTCATATAATGCAGAGCGATTTCATTTACTGCACACACACCTGTTTTGATCATCAGCTCATTTGTGCACTACCAGATGGAGCCAATATTTCCAATGTGCGATGTCAAAACACTATCCGTAAAAATCTCAGCTCCTGTCAGCAGGCACTAAAATTAAATGACTGCTAAGAGACAAGAAGAGCCACCGATCGGAGCATTTATTCACTTTGAAGACATGCTGCCGAAGTTCAAACGGTTGGCTTAACTGATGATCAACATGTCCTGAAAAAAAAGCATCAAATCACATGAGAGAAATGTTTGATCTTCTTTGATTTCTCCGTTTATATCCTCTAAGAATTTTGATCATTTTAACCCCCCTGCAAGTTCCTCGATGGCTAAATAATCTGTAGGAAATCAGCAAGAACAGACTTCTTCCACTGGTCTGTGAAGGGTGTCATCTAAGGGACGGGGAGATATCTCATGCTGAAAGAGTATATGTCTGTTTGAAAATGATGAAAAAAGTAGTATGGGCTTTTTTAGTCAAACCCTAGATAATTGCAGACTATATAATGTCAAATATATATCATATCTGTACTGAAGTTGAACATGTCATCCATCTATTAGTATTAAGTTCTGTATTGCAATAGATACTTTGATAACACGAAAGAAAAACAGTCATGCATGCTTATACTCACACCTGCAGCCAATTTAGCATCACCAATTTACCTAAAAACATATCTGGATATTTTGTGAAGAAGCTGGAGCACCTGAAAAATTTCAAGCATACAAAACAAACAAACAAACAAAAAAACAGACAATCATGCATGCTGACACATCTAAAGGCAATTTAGGATCACCAATTGACTTTAAAAACATGTTTAGTCTGTGTGACTATCTAAAGAAAACCCACAATCATATAATATTGCATGGGAATAATAATATTAATATATATATATATATATATATATATATATATATATATATATATATATATATATATATATATATATATATATATATACATATCAAAATTCCTGAATGAAATTTTATGTTGTGCATGCAAAAGACCACCCAAAAAGTTATCTTTCTTCAGTCACCTGAATTTCTTTTATTGAAGAAAATCAAGGAAGTCACTTTGTTCCTTTAGGTAATGTGTTATTGGGCCCAGAAGACACAGCAAATGTACACACATCATACACATAAACATGAACGCTAAGTCTGAGTTAACAAAGACATTCAACAACAGGCGAATAATGATATGATTGAAATAAAATACTTCAACTTTGCTTAAGCTGTACTTTCACTTAATTTTTAATGTGTCATTTTCTAAATGGGGAATTTTATTAACAAAACCAATTTCCAAGACATTTATAAAAGGCCAGAAGACATAATGGAAAACATTACTCTGGTAAACCATTTTCCCTCCATTTTTTCCTCTAAATTACTGTATCATTTTACCTCTAGTATGAATTCAAATGAAGCAAATTAAACCAAGAAACACTTTTTGGTTGAACTGTAGACAAATGCAGTGCCTAGATGAGCTTTCAAATGGCAAAAACATTGAGAACCATCGCATTAATTCTCTTAAGATGTAGAAAATACAATCATAAAGAGAAATGCACAACCAAACACACACAGTTTTAGCACTGTGTAGGGCCTTTTGTTTATTTGAAGTGTTTTACCAGCTACTAATCATCCCAATTACAGTCTCAGCAGGTTGAATATACAGTATTAGGATGTTACAGTTCATTTCACAATAAGGCACTGATTCTACACACAGCATTCCTCAATCAGCTCATCCCACCATCGCCTTTCTTTGTTGTCATCTGGTGTCTCTTCCACTTATAAAACCACCAACATACAGAAAAGATGTAGAGAGCGAAGAATGCTGGGAAATCATAGAGGAAAACAATGACAAAGAATCCACTGACTAGCAGGACGCAGATTAGAAGTCTGGTGATGTGACCGAGGAAGCATAATAAACTCCACCATACAAAACCATCGGACTCTTTTAATTTCTCAGGAGGAGAACTCAGATGTTTGTGAGATTGGCGGGCTGATCGATTAAAGCTCTCATTGTAGGCGACTACACAGTCTTCTATTTGTCTGGCTGTCTGCTGACGAGTGACTGATCTTTCTTTTATTTGAGAGTAGTGTTCCTGATCCGTCGGAGAGCCGAGAACTCTAGCTGATTCGGTGGATGACTGAATGCTTGGAGCTGCTAAAGTGGTGGATAGATCTTGACTTAGATGAGCACTTGAATTCAAATCTGTCTGAAATTTAGAGGGAAAGGGGTTTGTTCAGTTGCGGTAAGTGGATAGCTTCTTCCCTCTGGAGGGAGGTCATTGGCTTTAGTCACTATGGTTTGCTCTTGGCCTTGACAGAGATTTATATTTAGATCTGTTGGTAAGTCTGTCAAGGAAAATACACCCGAATCAAAAGCGTCATCGGAGTCTTTCTCAAAAAGAAGATGTGTAATATCTGTCACCCTGCACCCCAGTCCATCAACAACATTAGCGTCTCTCGTGGTGACCTCTACTTCCTTACCGAACGCCTCTTCCCAAATCCTTCTGACCAAATCTTCTCCAAATCTTTCTACGGACAGTCCTGGCTGAATTGCTTCCAGTGATCCAACCAATTCTGGTGTAATAGCGTCTTTTGTTCCACCAAACAGCTTTTTACATTCAACATGTGGAGAGCTCTCAACTTCTACTGACAACTCTTGTTCTCCCAATCCAGCTGGTGCGTTTTTCCTCTCCCCCCGAGGGCTCTCCACATTACCCATCAGCTCCCTCATTGCGTCTATTTTCAGCTCTCCAATACTCACTCTCTTGTCTTTGTCTTCCTGACTCATACCTCCTTCTGTTCTCTCTGGTTGGTATTCTGTTGAAGTGTCTTCCTTTGCAACATCCTCCTTCGCTGTGGCTGCTTCTGGGCTTATTTTGCCTCCTACGTCCTCTTCTTGACCCTTCATGTCTTCTTGTGAGTGAGTCCATCTCTGTTTGACTGCCTTCAAGGGGTTTGGGTTGCATTTATCTGTTGGATAATTTCTGCTTGTGTCATGGTCACTTTGGGAAACTTGTTTCTTTTCCTTTGATTCCAATGACGTCCGATTTGATGGGTTCATTTCTTCTTGTTCCTTGATTGTTCTGTCATGCACCTCCTCGCCCACTTGGATTGGCCTTGACTGTTTATCATGGCCTTCCATAATTATTGACATGTTATCCATCTGCTGCGATGAATTTGCTTGTAAAGCTTCTTCCTCTAAGATGTTAATGATTTCCATGCTAGTATTCATTATTCTCTCCGATCTTTTGCTTGTACAGCAGTCCACCTCCATATCTTCGAGCACTTGAACATCTTCCTTCAACTGCAATGTCATAATTTTATTTTCTTCTAACTTTTCCTCACCTGTTTGTTTTGCATCAAATCCATCTGCATGTGACTGTGCAAGTCTTATTCCATTTTCATCCGTTTCCTGTAATGGATTTCCACTGTTTTGGCTCCCACACTGCATTTCTTCGCCACACCTTTGGGAGATTTCACACTCCTCAGTTTCCTGCCACCTAGATATCACCTCTTCTGTATTCTCGTCTTTATTTTGCCTATATTTCGCCGTGATCCCTTCCACCGCTCCTTGTCTGGATGTGGAATAGACATACCTCGCCCCATCCTTTGTCCCCTGTCTGATTGTCTCCCTAAATGCCAGCATGTCATCTCTGGCATTGTGTGCAGTACCTGTAACCTCCCCTTCCCCGCTGGAAGAAAGACCCTCATCCAGCCCTGCTCCCTGTGAGATCCTATCACCAGCGCTGGCATTCGGAGACTCTGGCATCGCTGTCATGTCTGTTGTCTCCGACTCCCCTGAGCTTGTTACTAAGTCAGCTGTGTGCGACGTGAAGGGCTCATCTCCTCGGCTTCCATCTGCTCCTCCTATTATTCCTGCTCTTTCTCGCTCCCGGACCACATGCTTACGACGCTCGGCTGTACTGTCAACAGAGTGTTCGGACACAGGCGGTGCCCCCTCGAGGCTAAATTCCTGCGAAGTGTCTTTTACAGAGTTTGTCTGTGACCTTTGGGGTGCATCGTGTGTCGCTGTGTTGTCATCTCTTGGGGTGCTGACACATGCCTGGGCTGGCTGGTGGTCTTCAGCGTTCAAGGAAGCGTTAGCCAGCAACATGTCAGACAGCGGCTGACATGCAGCTAAGGTGGTGGGTGTATCTGTGCCCACTTGAAATTCTGGAAACTCTTGACTGCTTGCTGCATATTGGGTTTGAGGCTCCTTATCATTAGAGGGGGACACCGATGCAGCTGTCTGCAACCACACTGACTCCGGAACACCAGAAAGGTCCCTGCAGCTTGGGCCATTAAGAAAATCATGCCATACATTGCATACAGAGGTTTCTTTTTGTTCGTATTACCTGTACCGTGAAGAAACGTCTCCCACATATCATTACCACAAGGCGTGTTCTCTTTTGACGCCTTTGACAAGGTCATTTTATCTGTTCCAGTCCAGATGTCATCCACATCAGCAGCCCCCAACTGCTGTGGTTTGTCATTGTTCCAGTCAAGAGTAAACAGAGGAATCTGATGGTAGGTGAGGACCTGTGGACTCTCGTTTGGTTGAGTCTTTTGGCATGTATAGAGAAAGCTGGCAGAGTCACCCCACGGAGCCAGCGGAGACCGAGACGCTTTCTGGCCATTAGCAGAGGCATGTGGAGAAACTTTTCTCACTTGCTGCTTCCTTTGGGAGAGGTGGTCCTGCACACGTGCCAAGCGTGTTGATTTGTGCCTGCTTTTTATGCTTTCCACCTGTCAAAAAGGCCAAAAGTCAACAGTTAAGTCGAGTGTTTGCATGAACTCCTTGAACTGCAACCACAAGCTGCCTGCTCAATGTTTTGTTAAAGTCATCAGCTCTGTGAAACACTTGCTTGATGAATTTGTTTAATGGTCTCTTCGCCGGGTATTTTTTATTTTTTTTGACACGATTGTAGTGATGCAATGCGCTGCAACACAGCTGCAGCCTCAGCACACCAGCCTATTTTTGTTTACATGATCAATTTTCGGGCATGTTTACAAGCAGGTGGCATTTATTATTAATGGTCTGAGTGATTGCAGGCGTGTTCTCAAGTGTCAGGTCAGCTGACAGATCCTCTGCTGCATAGCCTTCTGGGACTCAATCAGCGCTGTGCAGTGTGACATGCATGTCTGACTCAGTATATATTCATAATTGTGCAGAAGGAATACATGAACCTTTGTGACAGTTGGAGACAAATGCAAACTTTGTTTTTATATCCACACATCTTGAGACTCAAATTTTTACTAATTTAAGGCTAATTGTGTACTTTTTCATGATTGCCAGGCCTTTATATAGGAGACAATAAATGAACCTCACCAAAGGTTTGTGTTCATCACCGTGTAGTAAAGACTCTACGCTGTTCACTGTCTTTCTGTCAGCCTTTTCTGCTTTATGTGTTGCTTCTGTCTCTGCCAAAAAAAAAAAACAGCAAAGACAAGGATCAAAGTTTGCTTGCACACCTATACACTCATTACACATATTCGTGCATATGTGCTCTCGTGTAAAAAATTGCGTATACGCACCTGCAGCAGCTGTTGCTATGCTACAAGTTTCCCTGGTCTTTTCCTCTGCACCTCCATTCCTGTGGTTCAAAACAAGAAAGGAATACTATTATGTACAAATATTAAAATGCAACATCAGTTCTTTATTATCTGTTGCATTGTGAAGTGGTAATAAAAAATTGTGTTTGTGCTTTCTTCCCACAAAGCGCTGAGTCTCAGAATGCATCTAAGCTTGTAATGTTTTTTCCCCTGCGTATATAATACATCTGAGAAAGCAGGTCAGAGCTTCCACTTAGTCTGCTTTATTAAAGAGACATCCTGCAAAAGCTCTGGCCCCCGCTATGATTAGAATACACAGTAGTAGGTGTACATAAAATAGGTATTATGTTTGTGCACACAGCTTGTTGACTGCGCCAGGAGCCTTTGAAAATTGAAATATGTTTGTCTGCTTTGTTATGGCATTTCTGTCTTTTGTAGTGCAGCTAGAACTTGTGTGCATGCATAATAAGGAGGCATCATTCCTCAAGCATAGAGGAGGATTTGGTGGATTGGTGTCAGAGAGGATAAAGTGAGCATATCTGTCTGTGATGTCATGGAAACCTGGACAGACAGATGACCATAAATGGGCAATATGTGCTCGAATGGTTACATAAGGGCTGACTGTAAACACACAATGGCCCACCTTAGCCGGGTGTATTCACCTAATGAGAAGAGCAGCACAGTGTAAATAGACCACTCACACTGTTTCAAATCTGGAATGTTGCTCCTACAACAAGCATCGGGGCCTTTTCTTGACTTCTGCTGGATTTATGCCAGGCAGTCACAGAAAATTGCTTCATTTAATGATAAAAATTGCCCTTAAGGTTCTAAACTTTCACATTTTTAGAACATTAACTCCTATTGTTGACATATGAGGGTAACGTGACTTCCTCCAGCAGAGGCATGTTTAAAAAAAGATTCAGCGTCAGATTCTCTCACCTGTTAGCTTTGAGACAGCTCCTCTTGCTCTTGTAGCCGCTGCTCTCCTCTTGCATTGGAGGCTCTTTTATGTGTCCTCTTTGGTGGCAGAACAGCACATAGTTAAGTCCCTTGTTGTTGGCCCAGAATGTGCCTGTTGAGGTTTCATACTGGAGACAGAACTCCACTCTGGCTCCGTCTCTCTCAAAGGGAGGGAGTAGAGTGTACCTGAAGGTGAACCTGTCTGTCTTTCTGTCGCTGGATCCAGGTACGTACTCTGCCGGCAGGTCAAAGTAGCTGTTCCAGCGATCCAGAGTGATCCGGGCAAAAACATTCTTACAGTAGCAGAGGTTGACCACCCTGATGATGCCACGGAGAGTTGTGGTTCCAGGGAGAAGCTCGATGCTCTCCAGCTCCACCATCTGAGCCTCCAGCTTGTGGTCCAGCTCCTCTTGGGATGAGGGGACTGTGAACAGACGGCTTATATAGAACTCCTCTGATGAATGGACCACATCCTTCTCACTGGCCTGGCTGACCTGTGACTCTGCCACCTCAGCGTTGTCAAACTCCTTCACTGACACCAAGTTGAGGCCAAACGCATCTGCGAAAGAAACCTTCCTGCGAACAACCAGTGGAGGTTCTGGTTCCGAATCCTCATCTGTCTCCTCATCTGTGGTGGAAGTCGAGGCCTCCGTTCTCTCTTCATCCTGCTCCCTGCTTTTTCCCGGTTCCTCCCTCTTTGCCATCACCCCCTGTTCTTCCACTGGTTGGACACACAGAGCCTCCATAATGCTCGCTGGCCGGAGAGGCAGCTGTCTGGCCGTCCTGCTGTCTGTCTGGCTTGGAGGGTGACGCAGACCAGAGTGCCCCTAGCCTGGCTGCAGTGATACTGTAGAGGGGAGAGCAGGGAGAGGACGTGACTTGACAGATGGAGTTTGGTTACAGCTGAACATTGTGAGTCTGAGCCAGGCCTATTAATAGGACATATATAACTAGACCAGAGCTGGCTGCTTATCCCCTCCGTTATCCTCTCACAATATGTTTGCTAGTAACAAAATAAATAGCTTTTATGATGGGCTTGAAAGGAAAACTGGAGCAGAAAAAAGGCCCATATTTGAAGTGTATGGACTCGGTGTGTGTGTTTTGCAGCTTCACTACTGTAGCTGGACTTTTTTTGGACATTTTGTGCAATATCCAGAAGTGCAGCATCATTTTTATATCCCAAATAAGCTATCTTTAAAGAATAAGCTTTTCATAGAAACACTTGCACATACTGTTTCCTCCTAGTAGATGTTTATATTTTATATTTGCACATTTCTTATTTTGCTTGAATGTCTGACTGTGTGAATTTACTGATAGGATTGCTGTTTAATTTCACTGTACACTGTGCAATAAAGGAATCTGTTCTTCAAATGTATATATTCCTAACAAATGAAACGTTACTATCTTTTTAGCATGCTACTAGCAAATGTTTGAAATGTATTCTATGAGTAAAATGGTATTTCAGTCTGCATCAGGGTGCATGAAAATACAGAAACATGCAATATAAACCAAAGTTTGCATTTTTAAACTCTGCAAAACCACTAATATGTATCTGCAAGCTTAAATTTTACCTGCTAACTGACAGTTCACACCTTATATTGCACAGTATCATAAGGTTTTACTTTACAAAAACATGTAATCTAAAGTTTGCATTTTTGAACTCTGTAAAATTATTTACATACACATAAGGAGAAAATGTACCTGCTAATTGACCATTTACACTTTGTTCTGTATCTCTGCTCTGTCTGTTTCATTCTAAATGTGACTGCATATGATTTTATTTAGTCAAACCTGTCCGTGTTAATCCACAGCTTCAAGTTTGATAAAGTTTTGTTTTGTTTTGTTCCTTGCTACACAATTATGTCTCTTTTCTTAGATTAGCAAATGTAGGATGAACTCAAATGTGCAGCCTATTGTAAAAAAAACCCAAAACAAAATCATAACCAGTTATACTTCAGTGGGATTAGACAGCAGAAATGAAATAGGATGCACATATGTGAGCAGATGGAGGAGATTTAACATTTCATTTAGGATTTTCTTCTCCAGCTTTGATGTTAGAAAAGACTATATTTCATTGTCATTTTGTAGTATTTACATGATGTGTAATAAAATGCTGTAGTGATTCGGTCCTGTGTTGAAGTACCAAGTGTCTCCCCTCTGAAGTGTCACCTTGCAAGACGGCATCATCCAACCCTCTGCTGGGGATCTGACCACTGACCCCCACGTGGAGCAAAATGAGAGAGTTTCCACATTGTCATCAATAATGTATCAAATTATTATTGGTTCCAGTAGTGCGCTTGAAAGGCCTCTGTGGTTTGAGTAGCCACAGATCCTCTCATATCATTGCCATTAGAGGCAGCCTTAATTTTTTAGGTTCACTGCATCCTGGAACTGAAGACTGAATGTTATTATGTCCCTCTTGTGTGTGTCTGTGTGTCCTTGTCCAGCCATATTTGTGAGAACCAGTTTGAATTTACACCACTGGGGTGTGAGAATATTTTGGAAGTATCACTATTTCACACTAGTGCAAAGGGCTCCTTAAGGGTTAAGACCTGGTATTAGGGTCAAGGTTAGACTTAAAGTGAGAATGTTATGGTTTTAAGTGAAGGTAGAGGAATGCATCCTGTCAATGAATGTCCTCACAAAGACAGCCATACAAATGTAAGAGTGTGTGTTTGTGCGTTCACACTAAACCATCTCAGATAGGAAGTTTAATTCAACTAATCCTTGATATGCGGCGTAACTCTACCCCCAAATCCAGTATATCTTGTAAATAGACTTTAGTGCCTGTTATACAATCCGGCACTGCTAGGTGAGTGGGTTTTTGTCCTCAAAGGACCCTTTGTTCTGCATTTTGAAACCAAATAAGTTCTCTTCTAAGGCTTAATTGCACTTTTGCTCATTAAATTGCAACTTTTGAGAAAGCAAAAGCATGAATCTATGTGAAAATGCTGTGTATTGATAGGTAATTGCAATAATTTTAAACAAACAACAGCAAATGCTTGCAGTCTGGCAATGTTAGAAATAACTTACAAATATCAGTAGATGGCACTATGTGATCAAAGTAAAATTCACGTCAGTTTAGCCTCCATCTAATCCGAATAAATTTGGATTTTCAGGTTACCTTTCTTTTGTGATAATAAATTTCAAATGTAAGGATCATGTTTAAGAAAATCCCTTCATATAGAGGAAAAAAAGTAATGAAATTAACTTCTCAAATGTTATTTACTGTTCACTGTCAGGAGATACTGGACAGAAAGTTCCGATCATCGACCAGTAGGTGGCAGCAGACAACCACCACAATACAATCCCATTTGTTTTCCTATCATAGCTTCATCATTTTCCAGATGCTGTTTCCTTTTAACTTCAATTTGACGGAATTTTAAATAGCAATAAAGAATTCTAACACAAAACCCCCCAAAAAGATCATATCTATTAAATATAAGGCAGTTTAACATCTCTGTAAATACTCTCAAATGGAACAATTGATGCATTTTATCAACATCAAAAAAAGGAAATTGACTTTTAAATGTGGATATTTCTATAAATGAAAGTCGGTTTAAGGGCTAAATATATTGTATGACGCTGGTGCAGAATATTCAGTGTCTGATTTGCAGGTTTTACAAATCCTGATGAAGAAGTCCGGGTTAATATTATTATGAACAACAGTAACTAACTCACAAATTCCAAGTTTTAAATGTTTATAGTTTAAAAAAATCAATATATTTGAAATTCATATTGGAATGCGGGGTAACACACAGTCTACAACGCAATTTGAGATTCTTTTATTTCAAAAGAAAATAAAAAAATATATACAAAAGATAATTTTTATGTCCATCGGTTATTCACAATAACATAAGAGCGAATGAGACCCACTCATCGCCTTTCTGATGAGAAAATCTACCCCCTACCCTTTTCTTTTTCACTTGATAACATTCATTTTCTTGACCGTAAAACCCGAAGAAAGGGGAAGAAAAGAAAAGAAAAGAAAAGAGAAAGGACGAGACAGAAGAAAGCAAATCGTTTTAACTGCTGCTCAATGTATGACAAGCTTCGGTTCTACTATTAGATGAATAAACAGGCGAAATTACGCGGTGAAGCTCTGACAGAATGGGTAATAAAAATCCCTTCAGTCAAACAATTTGGTTATATCTTGTTTTTATTATAAAGTATTTATTTAGACGTGAATTTATTTGATGTAATTGAAATCATGCACATAATATACAACCTAAACTTGAACATGTTAACATTTTGATACATAAGTGCGTGTTTTCTTAATATTAATAATAATTTTAGGAGTGTATATGTATATATATATATGTGTAATCATTTTCTGTATCCAAACACTTCTGGACTATTGTTACAAAGTATAAATCGCTTTGCACTGAATGAGATGGTTTAAAATGTATTTAAAGATGCTATTATTGACTTGAATAAGTAAAGCTGCAGTCTATTTTGGTTTATGATGATGCTCAAATACGTAAATTCGCACCGATTTTCACAATTATATATTCTCTTCATGTGGAATTCTTAAAGTTTTAGAGTATTTATGAAAGAAAATAATAAAAACAATAATAGAGTGACATGCTAGAGAAAAAAAAGTGCATTGCCTTGTTGGAATATTGTGCGGAATAGGTTCTATAAATTTTATTGTTGTTATTAATTACATATGGCTTTCATTTTAAAGCTGTTTTAGTTCCTGCACGTGAGCACAAGTTTCGGTCGTCCCGTTACCGGAAGATTCAATTCCGGAAAACAACAACCACAACAACAACAACAACAACAACAACAAAAACATAGCTGAAGCTTGTATCTCCGGTGATTCTACAAAAAAATGGAAACAAACTTTTCCTTGAAAAAAAAACAAAAATTAAAAAAAACACTTTTTGTTGACATAGCAGGTGGCCCTGACGTCACACGGGGTCGCAGTACGCCCAAAAATAACAAACACACCTCCGCGCACAAGCAAGTGCCTCCCCTGGGGGTGAGTGTGGGGGGGTTTCTAGTCCCAAATATACTTCTTGCTTGCTTGCTGGCTTGGCGTGTGTTTGAACCGAAGGGGGGAAAAAGAGAAGAAAAAAAACAAGAAGCCGCGTCTTCGTCTTCTTCTTCTTCTTCCTCGCATTGCGCGTCATTCAAACAGGACTCGGTGCTTTTCCCTCTGTTGCATTAGTAATAACAGCGGCGTTGACGGGAGACAGCAGCAGGAGAAAGTGTGTGTGTGTGTGTGTCTCCTGAAAAACAGCCCAGCGGAGGAATATTCCAGCTTCTTCTTCTTCTTTTTATTTACTCTGTTGTTCGTTTTTCTACTGCGTTATGGTGAACTTGGACAGTCACGTGCGAACATCTCCGCGAGTATAGAGGACTTCTCACCTGGTGTGTGTGTCCCCTTTGACTTCCTTTTTTTCTTCTCCTTTAACCGTGAGGGAAATAATACCTGCCGTGTTTTCTGCTGGTAAGTTTCAGCTACACATGAGCTTATTTTCTTTCCGGACTTTTTTCTGTTTTGTTTGTACTGTTTTACACCTCTGCGTGTATTAGGAAGTGCACCGCCGGTCACAAGTTTTTACTCTGTTACTTATGTGACTTGCCACATAATTATTTACAAGGTATTTCATGCGCCTTTGTTTTTTTAAATTAGCGAGCAGCTGTAGACAGCATGCCACTCTTTAATGTTGTGGACCCATATTTACATACTGTTAAACCCCTCTAACCAATTTTATATGCTATTTTTATTTCACACAATCTAAAAACTAACTATCTCTGCTCAAAAATGAGCTCAAATTTGCAGATTTTGTTTTGCCAAATTCAAAATACCACAATGTTGCATCCACTTTAACGTCATTTAAAGCTATTTTACTGTCAACTCAGTGCTTGCTGTGATTTATTGGTAATTTATTTTTAATATGCACGTCAAATCTTCAATCTGCATTACATCTTAGTTCTCATATTTAACAAATAACCATAAATTGTTGCATTTTCTGAACAAATTCCTTCAGTGTTGCAGCCATTGTGTTGTCACCTGTCACACACACAGGCAGCATTTAAGTTTGAAATCCCATTCTTTAATGTTTTTTTAATCATAAAAAAGCATTGTCACCCTTTTTTTTTGAAAAAAAAAGCAACTCATGCTATCCACACATTTTTAAAAAATGCAATTAGATTTGAAGGTTAATTATCAGTGCTTCATCTGCATCTTCAGTATCTATGATTGTCAGCACTCTTACCGTAGTTGCACGCTCCATTTTTATATTCCGTCTTTCTCGTTGTCCAGAAACAAACAGGGATGCTGGTGGCACATTACTTTCCACCATGATTAAACTACAATTCATTCGTCTCATATTTCCCTCTCTGTGTCTTGTCACTGTTCTCTTGCAATCATTGTGGCCCCAAAAATCAATAGATGTAACTTTTTTTTTTTTTTTTTGGGTAAAGAAAGCCTAACAAGGCAGTGAGAGCTGCAGCAAGCAGAACTTCTTCGGGCCTGTCCTCTGATCAGCTTTCACCCCTGGATTAGCTGGATCGACCCTCCTTGTTCAAGCCGCAGGGTGTACAGGTGTTCCCTCCTCAGTTATGCAGGTGTGGGCCAGTTCCCCCCTCACTCAGCAGCTCTCACTCTTCAAAGGCCAGGCAGCAATAAATGCCCCTTGTGAAATATGTCAGCGACAGTGCACAATCAGCCCCTTTGTTGGCGTGCCCTCTGTAATCATTTCTTAAAGCGTGTTTCAAACAGTCCACGCTGTCTTGTTTACTTGTTGTTGTCATGTGCGGTAAGTGAGGTCACTTGATTTTTTTTTTTTTGTTGTAAATTTTCCCCCCTTAAGGCGATGAGGGAAATGGTTGAGAGAAACCTGCCATTAGTCTTGACCGTTGTTGGGAGCAGCGCACTTATTACCCCGGCTCTCCCCACTCTGCGTCCATTTTTTGATTGCTGCATTCATCATCGGGTGGTCGTGCTCTACATTATGGTAATAGGAAAATGAATGTCCTCCACAGGATTAATGTGTATACCCTGTCATACGTTTCAATCATTTATCAAAATTAAGATTCCGCTTTCAGCTCAATGAACACTGGTTGATGCATTATTTTATCTCAGATATGGAAATTGTTGCTTCCAGTGGAGCTGAAGTAGGAAATGCTTTGTGTTTGTAAGTCTCCCATAATAAAACTTTGAATGTGAAATTAAGAGGCGCACAAATGAAGTGCAGAGGGCGGATTTTCGTCACAGATCACATCGGTTCTGTTTTGAGTCAGACTATTTCTTCGGCAATGAAACACTTGCTCACTTTTGGATTAGCTTTTGAATTGCACTATCACCCATCCCCCAACACCACTGTAATGAAACAGACTGCTCGCTCAACCCTTGAGGTGTTTCTGCATTTGAAGGAGGGGGAAAAGTGCTCAAGAAATCAAGGGAGTGGTACACCAGCATCACTTTTCTAAACATGTCAGTGAGCCCATCTAACGCAGCGTGTTTTCATCTGCGGCTAACTGGGCCCTGTTGCTAAACTTAAAGTCGATTAAATGGCATGTGTTCAGGTTTTATCCCTGTTAACTTCATAGAAATGTTTCCATGACAACCTCCATGCAAGTTAAAGCAACCAGAAGTGATCAAGTCCTTTTTTTTTTCTTCTCTCCTCCTCCTCTCCTTTCCTTCCTCTCCCCCTCACCACCACCGCCACCACCACCCTCCCTCGCACTTTGGTTCCCTCCCCCAGTAAGAATGGAATTTGTGTTGACAGTTTTGGCCTTTAATGGCACTTTTGTGCCGCGCAAAAGTATTTGTTTACCAGGATCATATGCTGCAAGCTGTCAGCCTTGGAGAGATTGACTTCTTAAGATAAAAGAGTGTATTACATGCTTAAGAGGCCACCCTTTTGCACTGTAATTATCCACATCACAGTAATGATGTTTTGTGTGCCCCAGTTACTAAGAGCCTTGAGACAGCTCAGACTTTTTTAGTTACGCTCTGGGTCACTTCTTAAGCCCGACCAGACACTGTTGTCCACGAGAGCCGTTGTGACTCTTTGGCTGGAGAAAGCTGTACAGGGTGGGGTCAGGGGATGTGGATCATGGAGGAGATTGCAGGCACATAGGAGGTGATTTAATACATATCTGGGGAAAGTCAGCAACTTACTGGCTCACTTGTGCAGAATTTGTTAGAGCTAATTTTTTGTGGATTTCATGTTTGCTTGGCCGTGTTTAAAAGGCTACGTGGTGGCATATTTACTTGAACCAAAACAATCAAGCGTCAAAAATATCCTGCAAAGATTGTTTTGCAAATATTATGCCTCACGTCATCGTACCCCCCTCGGATGATTGTAAAAGCCGCAAACAAATGACTGACCAAACTCCCACAAGCCAAGAAGTGTAGTTTTTGGCTGGTGTATGACACCTCAGAGTGTGTCAGGCTCTAAAATGCTAAAGGACATGCATGCAGAGTTATAAAACAAACTTTTGGTTTGTGTACACAATATTTCCTAGAGGTATGTAAAATAATTCATGCTTTTCATAAGGTTTGGAGTTCTCTTGGCACCACAGTCTTGACCATGACCTCGTATTTAACGGTCTGCTCTAGCTGACCTGTCAGCCTGTTTATCCAATAAACAATATATTCATTTGAATCACAGCACACCAACAGCAGCTACAGACCTTGAATGTTTCTTTGCTTGCCCCCAGTTTTTTTTCCCTTTCTTGTTGAGTTAACAATTGCATGTTTACTTGCTGGTCAGTGTGGTGTGAAGGCATGGCAGCTTTTATTCAAGTCACGGTCAGATGGACAGTGTCCTCGTGTGAAAAACTGTGTTGGTTTTGGGGTCTTGCCCTGAATTAAAGATAGAAGGTCAGTTGTGGTAAAAGGCAAGGTCACTGTTGCTCAGACTGCATTCAGCCATCAGCCTGTCACTCGTAAACAGTCAAACCAACCTCATGTGAAGCAGCACCGAGGCTAGCAGTGGTAGAAACTCAACCATTGTTTAAAAGGCCTTTTGTTGAGGCATCTCTTGCATCTTTTCGATTACAATAGATGAATGAATATCATTTGACTATTAGTGGTGTGACAGATATGCAGCACATTTGAGTACAGATGGTCAAAAATAAATAAAAAAGTTCTGTTTAATTATTTCTAAGACCTGTAAACGTGTGCAGGTGCAAACATGTGTTGCATCATGTATTAATGGGCTAATGTCTCACATTTGGCCACCAGATTTAGATTTAGAAAAATGATTTGTGTTTATTGCATGCATGGTTTTAATAACCAGGCTTCAGCCACAGAATGATTTGTATTGATGAGCTGGATCCGAGTCAGAACTCTCCCTACCCCACCAAAAAAAACAACCCCAACAAGCGGTTACTACCTTCACTGTGCATTACGTCTCCAAGGACCTTTCCTCTTTACCCAGAGAGACGCAGATAAAGAGGAAAGGAAAAAAATGTTTATTTCGAACATGTTGCGAGTGGAAAAAAACAAGGGGGTGGGGGTGGTGGGGGGAGCGAGGGTCATGACAGTAACAGTTTTTGACAGGCACATTAGGCTGCAGAAAGAGCATCCAGCTCGGGGCTGAGGGCATATGGTGCTGCCTTCTGCTGGCGTAGCTCGAGACCAAGTTACAACACTCGCGCAGGGTCACGACTGTCTCAGGTTTGTTCCTTCTGTCTCACTCATCTAAATAAAAACAGGAGGAAAAATATGGAAGTGGGGGGTTGGGTGGTGGTGGAGGGGTGTCGTACCCTAGCTGTGTCTTTCAGGAAAGGACAAAAGGAATGTTAACAGTCAAGCCCTTAGAGTCAGGACATAATTTGGCCAAAATGTGGAGGAGAGACATTTGACATTTCCAGAAATGCATCACTTTTAACTTTCACGGCCGCACGCTCTCCACCGCAATTTTTATTTCTGGCATGCAAAATATAAATTTGCATAAAACATAATAGCAATTATCAAGTTAAAAGCAAAGCAAAGCGCAGCGATTTTATCTTCTTTCATCATCCGAACACCCAGCTCGCGCTTTTGGATGGCAATCCCTAATCCCACTCTAAACAATGGCCATGTTTTCACCACACCGGCTCCTCTACGTTTTCTCCTTTTTGTAATGTGGAGAGGATGGACTTGGATAATGTGTAGGATGACGCATGGCTTTGGTCTGAAGGCAGCAGATCGGTGGGAGGGTAATTACAGGCTACTGTGCCGCTCTCTGGATTTTCCCTGGATCACAGCTATAGGCCGTGAAGCTCAGCCTCCAACGCAACTCTGAGAATGCAATAAAATAGCCACAACATATGGACCCAGCAAAACAATGGTTTATTTTTATGATAGTTGATGAGTGGTTTTTAATTTAGATTGTCACTTCTGGCAAGCAGTGGGGCAGATGGTGCAGACTTGAGTGCCCATCAGAGCCTAAATACCTCCAGGCAGCTGTTGGTCATAAACTTTTTTTTTTTCTTCTAGCATTTTTTATTTTTTTTTGGCTCTGCATTTTCTCTCTTTAACACGGCTTGGGTCAGGAGGAGTCAAACCTGTTACAACACCTGTTTCTGCATATGCAAATCTGTTGTTTTGTCATTTCATTAGGCAAGGCAAAAAGACAAGGGTCCCTTGTGGTTGTAAATGCGACTGGCACAAGGCCCACTTGGCATGCCACGCAGCAGAAAGATGCTTGAGGCGAAGTGAGGGGAGGGACGAGAAGTTGGGTTTCTGTAGCAAAAAGCGACTCAACCGTCGGGCGCCTTCACATCACAGCTCAATTTGGACGGGTTCCTAAAAATCAAAGTTGTGTTGGAGTTAAGGAGGTGGGTAACTCCCTCTCCCATTATCTCCCCCTGTAAAGAGGATCTGGAAGTGAATGACGAAGGACATGCTCAGAAGCCAAAAAAACTGGCACACGCGTGTCTGGCACGAGCCACACGCCTTCCTCCACACCCCCTCAGTGTCCTCTCTCTCCCCCCTCTCTCCTCCTCTTCCTCCTCCCATCCTCATCCCTTCATCATCTGGCGCTCTCCCGTGGCGCTCGCCTCTTAACCACATGTGCCAGCGCTGGGCCTGCTCTTGCTCCGGGGCTAATTGTTCACTGGTAAACTGCATGCTTGTTGGTGGGGGTCTCCCCTTCATCCAGACTCAGGGCTGCAAAGCAGGGTGGTGGCGGTGATGATGGTGGGTGAGTAGGTGGCGGTGAGCGAAGGAGTGGGGGGAGACGGATCATGATCTCTCCATGCAGTTTATTTTTCCCGAATAAGTCTGAAGATTGCCGGTTGTAATCCGGCCAGTGTGCTGAATGCAACAAATACACCATGAAATTAAAGGTTATTGCAGGAGCGTAATGCAAAAGCTCTGTTTGAGATTACTAAAGCTGTTTGCAGACCTGGCGAGAATGAGAAGGAAGGCGAATATGTTTTTCTTTCTTTTAGTTGACAGCCTGAGAATCAACCTCTCAGTCAGCCGATTGATCCGTCTTTTTTTTTTACACATACTTTTTAATGCTCTTCGATTTCCTTGCATTACAGTTGCATAAAAAGCCTTTAAAGACACTGCATTTAGACCGACTTTGAATGTGTTTACTTACAGTTTGAATTCCAGGTTGCTCTTTTCTCGCTGTCCAATATAACTAATCAGTGTCTGAGTCACATCTAATCTATTGTAGCTTGGTCTAATCTGTCACCACTGACGCTTTTTTTCTTCAGTTCCTTCCTCATTCTGGACTTAAGAGTTAGATGGAAGGATGGAAAGACCTAAGACTAGTCCCTGTGCTGAGTTAATCTCATCTGATAACTGAGGCCTTCCTCCTCCTCCTGTCTCTCTTTTCTTCTGTCCCCTCAGTCCTCCTCCTCCTCCCTTCTCTGCCATGGCTTGGTGGGTCTGATTTGTAGTTCTGCTCCTCTCTCGCCACACAGAAGGCATTAAAGCCAGGCCCCACAAGCCCCCTCTGATATGGGAGAGTTCATTAGAGATGTGCCTTTGATGGGCAGCCTTTTCATGTGACTACCGGTTTTTCAAATACCTTGATGTAGAAGCTTAAGAAGGCATTGTGCAGTAAGCCCTCCTTTTGATGCGACTTATTTAGATCTGCATAGTAAATCAGGGGGGAGTAAATAACCAGCCAGCAGATGGAAGCAAGTAGATAAGGCACCAGCGAACAATCGCATTTGTATTTTGTTATGATGTTGACAGCAGCTAAAATTCACTAATCTAGAGCCACTGATCTGCATTTCAAAGAAATCTCATTTAGCAGCGGGGAGGATAAAGTTCCTCTCATTGTGTCTATTTTATTGCATTCTTCGCTAATTTATCTGCCCACAGATTTAACGTGCAGGGCTTGGTGGTAGGAGCCAGCGTCCGTGCGTTGCATAGGGGGTCTTAAATACTGTGAAAGCGGTTACGTCTAGACTGTGAGCTGAGGGTAATTACACGTCTGACCATGAATAGAATGAGTTTGAAGACTCATCTTTCTTCGGGCAGGCCTGAATTGCTCGACTAACACTGATAAGGAGCATTTGGTCCCCACAGAAATATTGCCTGTGACTTTCCATAACGCCCCCCCCTCTTTCCAACACCAAGGATGGTATTTACTTTTAAGATAAAGTTATTGTGTACAGTAATCTGACTTGTTAGCATAATGTCCTCTTTCATCGTAGGACCCTCCTTTTTCTGCACTGTGGAGGTATTTGTGGTCCGGGTCTTAAATAGTTTATCTTGACTTAGTGCGTGAGCGCTTTATGTAAATATCAGCCTATAGCATTATTAGGCCTTCATGAATACTTGAATGCATTTGCCATATTTATAAGTTGATAGAATTTACCAATGGTTTTATATTTGGCATAAAGACATGTGTGGTATGTGTAAATCCCCACGAATTGGAGGTCATACAGACTAATAGCATTCCAAATGCTTTTTCAGTGAATAAAATATGACATCTGCACAGCCCAGAGGTGTTGTGATGTTGAAGTCTACCCATGAGCACATAATTTAAGAAAAGAGGCATTAACTTGAAATTATATCTAAATTATACTTAAAGCTATTCTCTGAAATCTTAGATTTAGTCATAACTTAAAGGCAGGCTATTCCTCAAAGATTTACAGTCCAGTTAAATACTATACAAACAATATTGTAATGTAATCAAATCAATAGTTTCTGAAAGCTTTTCATCTCTGTTTTTCCCAAAATCCAGTCCAGTGTTTGGTGCCCGCCCCCACTTCAAACCCTCTAACCCCATCCTGAGTAAATGTTGCACAGCAATCTGTGCAGCATTTCCCACAAACTCAAAACAGTGAAAAATTATAGCAGTTGGCATGTTTTGTTTTCAGCTGTGCTCTTTGAGCTGAGGGCTTTTTGTACAGTTCAGAGAGCACATTCCTTAGGATTCAGCAGTCGCTGGTTGCCTGTAGGGGTCATTGGAATTCTGGGAGAATAAAAGGGAGAAAAAAAAAAACATCTCAGAGTGGAACATCCAGGCCATTTTGTGCCCCTCATGCCCCCGGTAGCAGAAATTGGCCTCCACCATGCTCCTGGGGACTGTCTTTTTTTTTTTTTTTGTACTAATGCCCTAAATGTGATGCATGTGCAGTAAAAATGTCCAGAGCAATCAGCAGCTGCACTTGTGGTATTGTACACTCTTGCTGTGCTTGTGTGATTAACACAAAAAATCATCAATGCTAATGGTCTCTAAATTATATGGATACCAGAGCATGTGTACTTAGATGCAGACAGCTGAATGGAGGTACATGAGAAATCAATCGTGTCAGGTTAACAGTGTGATTTACTTGGCGTTGAGAGCTTGAGCCTTGCAGGCACGGCACCTTTTAACTTTTAGAGAGAGTGAGCAAGTGTGTGTGTGTGTCTGTGTGTGTGTGCGCGCGCATACATACCTAAAGGAAGGTGGGTTGTGTGTTGTGCTAATGCTGTACTGTACATTGCCTGTTGGTGCATGCATACACACACACACATAGATACCCACACACATGTGCTCTGGGGCTTCACAGCAAAAATCCAGGTGCACTTTGTTGTTACAAAGTTTATTACTTTCACCTACAAACCATACAGAAAATAGTTATGCAATACACCATCTAGCCCACACTTGTTTGATGAATGTGCCCTAGAAAGAAAAAAAACGATCAGCGTGTTTTGAAGTACATTTGGACTAATGGAGTACTCTTCTTGTCTCCTATCTCAGAGAGCTGACATCGCCGGACTCCTTCCCCTCTTGTGACGGACAACAACAGCAAGTTCTTCCCCTTAGGGTGAGTATTTGAACATGGTTTCTTCGTGTCCTTCTGTCAAAGAATCCTCAACCTTGAGAAAGATTAGAGTCGCATTAACAAGCAGCTTTAAAATTAACTGTATTCCCTACATTTTTCAGAGTCTTTCAGTGATACAAAAATAGCAGTTTATTAAATCACCAACTGTGTCTTTGGGTGGTGGTTTTACACCATCGTTAGATCTGCTGTGTTTTTGGCTGTAGCGGCTGGGGGAGGTCAAGGGGGCCCCGTTCCTGCTCAAATGTAACAAATCTTCATCTTGTCCACCTTGATAGAATTCCCCCTCCACTGGGCAACCTTTCAGTTGTGCCTGTTTGGTTTTCACACCCCAAGGATTTTCAATCTACTCTAACTTAGAAGTTATGATATGCACTATGGCTGACAAATGTGAGCAAGCTGAGATTTCAGGGTATTTTTTTTCTTATTCATTTTGTTGATGTCTTGATTGAGATTTGTAGCAGAACTGAACAGGATGAAGTGAACAGGGGTTATATTAGCCCTAACCTAATCTTGCAGTACCTGGCGTGTATTACTCCAGACTGAGCGGAAGGCAAAGGGAGTTTTATTCAGTGTACCACTCATATTTTAGGTCAGACATCTACTTTCTCGTTTTTTTTTTTCTTTTCAGGATGAAATATGCACACTCTGCGCCCTTAGAAAAAAGCAGACGACACACACTGTAAAGTGCAAAGTGGTAAGTGAAAGCAGTTTTCATTGTCCTTGCATGCCGGGTGTTGTGTTTTTCTTCCCAGATTAATGTGTCCCATGTAAAGAGCCACATCAGTCATAACTGTTGATGGTGTTTGGCTTCAGGGAGACACAGTCCTGAGTGCTGAAATGACAAAACAGCAGAGTGAGATATGAGAAAAGTATCAGTACATAATTTTGTCATGGATATTGATTATACGGTCTGGAAGGTATTATTGTGACCCTATTAATAAAGCAGGAGTGGTATAAAAATGGTTGTGCATAAAAATTTGACACCAGAGAAAAACGGTTTCAAATTTAAAGTATTAAAAGCTGTGTTGAGGATTTAGGTTCTTGCATAATTTGCAGCCATTACAATTAATTAAATGCCATCATTTAAAAAATTGTTGGGATCTAGGAGGTTTTCATGCACATTTGAAGACAGATGTTTTTATTTTTCAAGCCTAGGGGTATTTTTTACTCAATAATAAGCACTTAAAAACCTAAAATTAATAGCTGATAGGAGATATTTTTTCATTAATCTTATAAATTAATGAAGTCAATTGATCCTGCAGAAATTGCACAGGATTAAAAAATAGCTCTGATCCCCAGGCTAATGATATAAGATGGTGTTTGTCATCAGGTCAGTCCACATATGAGGGTCTTGGGTCACGCAATATGAGTCACCAATTATACCTCCCAGCATGACTAATGGCGGTCATTTTATTGACCAGGTCTCTCGTAGACACTCATGCATCCATGCCACATGAGTGCATGCACATATAGACACACATTTCTGAGCTCTTTCTGGTACTAATGATGAGAAGAAATGGAGTAAACATGGTGAAAGTGGTGTGTGAGTGTTTGAAATGAAGATTTCAGTTGTTACAATAATGAAAATGTATTTTTTGTATATAAAAATTATGAAGAATTGAAGTCTGACAAAGATGGTAAAGTGAATTTGTTCAAAAAGGTGATTTTAGGTTTGAAGTCAGGAGCTGTTTGCCTTTAAATTCATATATTCGGCCCCCTACCTAAATGGGAGAATCTATTTATTTTGAGACACCATCACCTTTGAGGTAAAAAAAAATATGATTAAAGCATGTGGCAGAAGCAAAGATACTAAGCAGCTTGGATGTAGAACCAGGTCCACCTCCCCAACAGTCCACTTTTCCAGAGTGAAGCACAGTCCAGATTTCCTTTTTCCACCTAAAAGAGATTTAAATATTAGTTCTTAATTTGTCAAGTATTCAGTTAAATCTTCAAAGATGAACTCTTACTGCATATCTGCTGGCCCTAAAAAAGTCCTTCTAATCATTGCAAAAAAATGAAAAGTGTAATTGCCCCAACACTGCAAGCCGCACTTCCAGTGTGGACATATATATATATAAAAATCTACAGCAATTAAGCATATCTTTGGCTGCTTTAAAGAAGCTGCAGTTTGGACTGAACAGCCCTCTGCTCGCATTTCCAGTTTGAAATTGATTTCTTGTCATAGATCAGAGACCTCTTGTCATTCCATTTTCAATCCTCAAATGGTTTCTCTGAGCCTGCTAACTGTAGTCCCTGTGAGTGGGCAAACAGGGGGAACCTCCACGGGTCTTTACCCTGGGCACTCAGAGCAGTCGAGGGGGTAGAGGCAGAAATCAAAGGGACTTGGATCATTCCCCATTGGCAGCCTCCATTGTCTAGCTGATTTGGGATTGGTGGGGAAGGTGAACACTGCAGGGTGGGGTGTGGGGGTGGATGGAGATCAGGCAAAGCAACCCTTTTTTTTCTAATCTTTATCCACCATTAACCCCAGTGCCCCAGTGTGTGGCTGAGATCAGGGCCATTGGTCAATCCCCCATTCACCGCCACCCAGAATATTTTAAAGTTAAGCCCCATCGCTTAACAAAAAAGTCTTACTCATCAAAGGTTTACTTTCCCTTCTCTCCCCTCTCTTCCTTCTTTTTTGCTCTCAGTCCCAAGGATCTGCTGCCGTTCTTCATGCACCTCTTCTCTCTATGGTCCACTGTTTTGTCTTCACACTTAGTGGGGAGGGAGACGAGTTAAAAGTTTTTGGAAGTTCACCAAGTTTCCATATTTCGACATAATGAAGTTTGGTTTGGAGGGGGATAGTGTCGTGCTGTGAGGAAATCTGAGCAAAAGTGGATGGACTAATGACATCCTCTCCTTTGCTTATCCCACTGATTAGAAGCTTTCCTGTTTTTTTTTTAACAAATCTAGAATTATTTTATCTGATATTTACACTTTTTTCTTTTGCGCTTGCAGGTGAAAATGTCCTATATAAAACCCAGTTAGGAAATAAAACAAGGCTGAATTCAGTCCAGATCTCCTGCTGAATGTAAACGTTTCAGTATTTGCCCCTCCCCCCTTATTTTTTCCATAGTTATAGCTTTTTAAAGCAGCTATCACTTGTTTATCTTGCTTACATCTAATGTGAAAGAGAAATGATTGAGGCTCAGAGTAGAAAAGCAAGAGTTGTGAACGGTGAGGAGTGAAGAAAAGAAATTGCATGGAGAGTGTTTGTCCAAAGTGCGCAGTTGCCATGAGAATGAAGGGAGGCTCAGAATGAGTATTGCCATCATTACTTCAGATGAAGATAAAGAAGCTCAATGAGTCTATTGATCCTCATGGCTGCCTATGGTATTCCCATCTCTCTTTTCTTCACACTATCATTTGTCCAGTTGTTTATAAGTTCAAAATGTTTTTCTGCCAAAGAATTTTTTTTTTGCAATGTGGAAATAAAGGTTAAGGTGGCCTCAGCATACTTTGGGGCCCCTTCAATAGTTGTGTATACCTCATATTAGAGATGACTGATACTCTGGAAATGAGTGATTGCAAATAGTGCATGCACTCGGTTAATTTGTAAAAAACGAGCGGGGATCTAGTGTTTCAAGTGTTATTCTTTCCCTGCAATTTAATTGGACAAATCTTGGGTGCGGAAGCTGGGCTCCATGGCATCTCTCCAAGAGCCTGAGATTATTGTGAAACCCAACCTGAGGCAGGCATGACATCAGAGAGGCCTGACATTAGTTTGAACTCCTTATTTCAGGTGGGAAGAATTATGAGTGGCTTCACTCGCAGGTGATCGTGTCCTGCAAATTGGTCGCACACAGTCGTGCATTCTTCTACCAAGGTCTAAATGCTGATTGTCTTGACAGATTGAACTCGTGTGTTATCACCAACCTGTCACGCAGCCTCATTTTTCTGCCTGCACGCATAGTCCAAAGTTTATGTTAGCCCTTCACAGTCCAGTGTTTTATAGGGATATCGTCATCGTGACATAAACTAAATGTACAGTATTTTAACCTACTGATGAGCTCTGTTTATCCCACTGTCTGCATACTGTGTTACAGTGTGGAGCTGGAGCTGCCAGGAAGTTGATGGTGAATTCTTTGTATTTGAGACACTTCTAAAACACAGACATTGTGTTATTGTCACATACTTTATGTTATCTACATTAATTTCTAGGAAATACACCTCTGTTTTAATACTATATCAGCCTCAAAAGAAATTCTGACAATGGGATGTGGGCTTTGTTTGGTGAAATAAGTCAAATTTTTTAACCCTCAAGCAGTTTCTGGTCATTTTTACTCAGTGGAAGATAATTTTTCACTGGAATATATAGTCCTGAACGTCCATGGAAACAGCACACCAAGAACTAGAAATAGAGAGAACTCAAATATTTCTCGTGCAGTGAGATGCAGTTTTAATGCCAGAAATCATAAAATTAAAAAAAACAGAATTTCTTGATTTTTTTTTTAATTTGCAAAATTAATAAAAAATAAATACAAAACTGGAATCAACATATTAAATTTTTCAAATGCACACTGTTGTTACAGATGCTTGAAAAAAGTGTAATTCTACATACTTTCACTACAGTTTCATTGCTTGCATTTTTAATTAGTTTCTATATTTTTCTCTGCTCTGTGTAGACACTGCCTGCAGTTCAGTTGAGAAGTGTCTGAATTTTTGCCATGTGACTGCTGGTTGCAGCAGAGTTACTAAGAGCTTCACAGTTATACTTTCTTTTTATTATTTTTTTTTTTACAAAATATAGTTAGAGCAAATTTTTAAATGAGACTTGTAAAATAAGAAGATTTTCAAGCCTATATTTTCTTATGTTTTCCCAAGAAACAGCACATCACACAAAGTTGAAAATCTGAAAATCCTGTTTTTACAGCTTGTTGCTCTGATACAGGCCATCAGTTTGATGATTTTTATATATATATTTTGAAACACAACATGCCTTTGTAATCCACATAGCAGGTATTCAGAGGGTTAACTGATCAGATACAGAGAAGGTTCGTTTGTTTTTGTTCAATGTTCTGTAACTGCTGAAAATTTCTTCACCGTATATTACAACAGCAATGAAATTATTTTACACAGTTTTTATTTCTTCTTTATCTTTCTACACATTGAATTGTAATTACAGAAGTGTGTCAAAATTACACTTCTTAAAGTGTTATAGTAAAAATTGCACACTTTTATGGGTTTTGAGTTAACATTGCTAAGATTCCTCTGCGAGATAAGGCCTTCTTCCACTGAAGCACACTTTTTTTGTCTCTCTCACTCTCTCTTGAAGTAAAAGTTTCAAATCAAACCACACGGTCACAGCCACTGAAAAAGCTTTTACTCCAGAGGCAACAAGCCAAGTCCTTTGTTCATAATGATCATTTGATCGCGGCTTGAAAAGGGATACAGGCGGCAGCAAAATCCTACAAGAGCTTGGAATCTGACTTCCTCACCACAAACCGCAAGCCTAGACAGTGCAACTGTTACTACCTGGTTGGAGGCGAAATGGCCAGAAAGTATTCATGTGTGTGGAAAACGCACACACACACTCTCACAGCATGCTCGATTTGGGTCATGGAGCTGACAGACAGTGGAATGTGAATGTGTGTATGTTGACAAACTTCACTGCACTCTGAATGGGGTTTGTGATTACACCTCATCATGCGTGTTGCATCGGTCCTGTCCCCGGCCCCTCGATCCTTTCTCCCCCGCTCTCTCCCCTTCTCTCTTCCCTCTCACTCCCTCTCTCTCCCCATTTCTTCCTCTCTCACCGCAGTGCCTCTTGGGCAATCATGTGGTCACACTACCTGACTCCTTGCTGCTCAAGAGTGCAGTTGACAAAAACAGCCCGAGGCCCGTCATGTGGAAAAGATTCAGTCGGCACACAGCATACATCCACCCTCTTCCCCCCTCCGTCCTCCTCACCCTTATAACTCCTCACTTTCTCCCACTAAGTAACCGAAGCACCGGGGTGTTTCCTTCCTCTGCTCACCTGTGAAGGAAAAATGGCATGGCTCTGCTCCTGTCTGGGTGTGCGAGGGAGAGTGGATATTTTTGTGTTTTGCAACTTTGTGGCCACAGTGCGTGGATGCAGCTTTAAGCAGCCGTGCACAAATGGCGTGCGCTTTTCTTCACCCTCCTACACTCTGAGAGGTGCAGGCAGTTTCTCTTTGTCAGTTGAGTTGCACTCCTCGTGTCATGTAACATAAAGCTGGCGGTCAGTGAGCGCTCTCAGCTGTCAGTCAGCCTGGTGGTCCTGGCCTGTCGAGCTGCTCACCTGTGTTTATTGGACAAGACCTGCTCCACGCTGCCCAGGGAGAACATCTTGTCTCCCTTCCTTTTCTTTTTCTCCCCCCCCATGCTTTCTCTTTCACTTTGTTTTTGTCTCTTTCTATCATTCCCCACGTCTGTCTTTCTCGCTCTTTCTCCCAGTCTCTCAACACAATATCACTTTTTATTTAGCTTCTCTGTTTTATTTTTTAAATCTACTACCTTTCCTCCCCCTCCTTGTTCTTCTCCCTGCTGTCCTATACAGTTTATTTTTTCTGGCTTTCTTCCCTGCTTCTCTTTTTCTGCTATTCTTTTGTTTCCCTTCTCCTGCCTTTCCAGCTGTCCGTTTTTATTTTGTATTATTTTGGGACCTCTTTGTCTGTCCTTCGGTTTTAAAGCCGCGCCGTCTCTTTGGCGGCGGTGTTCATCTTTTCTCTGCACCTGGCTGAGCACACGCACGAGCTTGCATGCACCGCCGCTACGCGACTGATTGAAACTTGTGTCTCAAAGTTGCTAATGTTCACTGGAGCATTATATTGCAGATAAAGTAAATAAACTAGGTTACCATGGGAGAAATCTCTGGAATAGACTGCAGTGATCTAGGCTTTCTCTTTCACACACACACATACACATAACAAGACACACATACATCAAGTGAATGGCTGAAGAGATGTCAGTGATGTTGAGGTGTGAGCAGAGCTGGGGTGGGGGAGATATTTTCTATGGCTCAGGAATTTCACAGGTTTAATGTTTTTTGAGGAGCTACCTCGAAAAGTAACAGTTGGACTCAAGATCTCCAGTCAAGTGGCCGCTTATATAGCCAGCACATAGTACAATGTGGGTATATGTGTAAGTTATAATGTGAAGAACTTTGATTCTTTGCTTGTTGAATCACCCGGAAGCCATACTTAACCAGATAGCTTTCACGGATAGCTTTGCCACGCACACACACTCCTTCTTTTATCCTCCTCACTGAACTTCAACTTTTCTTTTCAGAAGTTTTTTTTTTCTTTTTCAAACCCTCATCAGTCAGCGAGTTCAATTCAAATTATTTTTGTCAGAAGAACTTATTAGCTAGGCTAGTTAGCATATTGGTTAAATGTGAGGTCTGACTCTTTGTGGCTGCAGGGTTTTTACACCAACGTCCACTGAATGATCCCCTCCGTTTAGAGTGCGAGTGAGGCAGTAAAGCCACACATCAAAAGAACCCTGCATTCATATTTCCAACCTGGTATTATGTAAAACTTCCTTGTGTTCACTGTAGTTCCATTCTGTGCTGTAAAGTGGTATAGGTGACATGGTAATACATTTGCATTGTGCCCAATGATAAATACTCTACCAGGTCTTACTCACTCGGCTGCTTCCGAATGTGTCCGGACAGCGGCTGTATTGTCAAAGGCACGGGGTCATTCAAAACTCTGTCTCCCTTCCCTCTGCCTTTTGTCAAATATTTCTGCGCGGGTGATAGTTTTCTCATTTATTTAGTGAATAGTCGGCGGGTGAAGAAGAAAAAGAGTTTTACATTATGGAAATGATGGAATGGGTTATAATCTCCCGCATATTCATCACCGCAGACATTGGACCCTTGTGATACCGTCCTCCATTTGGCTATTGTTCCCGGTCTCTTTTCGCGTACTGTTCCCCTCAATGGGCAAAGCAGGCTTTAATCCTGTCTCTCTTTGGAATGACAATGTTTACTAGCTATCATTCAATAAGGAACCAGGAGCACGACACACATCCCTGTGTCAGTAAATGCTGTGTGAGGCGGCCACAGAAAGATATTGTTAGTCGTCTGAGGCTAGTTCAACAAAGTGATTGGACTTCTGTATGTTTTGCAACCTTGGAAACCTGTCAGAACTTTAAAACTTGATTTCTTTGTCGCACCTGCACTTACTGTGTACATTACTTTAAAAAAAAAGCCCTGCAGATGACTGTCCACGCAGCAACACACTACCATGGCAATGTTGGGTAATTATTGCCTCTAAGTAGGGATTAGGGTTGTAGATGTTGACAGTAAATTGGCTCTCATGCAGTGTGTTTAGCACACCTTTGTGTGGATCAGACACATTCTTGCAGAAAGGAAAGGTGACTGTACATAAACACTCCCCTTTTTTCTCTTTTGCATTGCCTGTTGTTGTGTATGTTGCATTTACCCAACAAATACAGCCTTATTTTTCTCCTTCGCTTCCCAATTTTTGTGAAAAGACACAAAAGCAAGCTCGTAAGATTTCTAAATATGCTGTACAGAGAAAAACAAATAGCCCGAAGCTAAGAATCGCTTTTTCCTTTCCCTCACCAAACTGTTTTCCTTTCAGAGTCTTGACAGCATTAGACATTAGCGCCGTAGCTGCTAACAATCATTAGTGTGTTTCCACCATTGTGTCATGCACTGTTTCCACCACCACCACACAACCCCCAGACATACCTCCTGCGTGTCTTCTTTCGCGCTGAGCAAGAAATGAAAAACAATCGGTACGACCTCCAGCGACCCCTCCTGACGCACAGTCAGTTAAATGGTTTGTAAGACGTTTAATTACCAAATGGTATAATCGTTATTCATCTCATCATTAGATGTATGATATTAAGTGAATTGCCTCCCCTGGGTCCCTGTGTTTCAAAGATCAATAGATTTAGATGGAGTTTGAAGGGGGGGTGTGTGTGTGGGGGGGCTGAGTGGGCAGTTAAAACACTTCTGAGGCCTCCGATATGAGCACATGCATTGTCTCTGTGATGCCCAGTGGTGACATTCATTCATTTATTTATGCAATTAGCTTTTATATAGGTTTAATTATGCTAATTCCTACGTCTGCACGCAGGACTGGCAGTATGTCACTTTTTAAAAAATGGATTTACAGCTCCTGGGTTTATTTTGATGGTGAAAGGACATGAAACAATGGACAAGGTTATGGCACCACAGACTTCCCATCAGCAGAGTGCTTGCGTCTGCACTTTGGGACACTTTGTTGGTATCAAGCATTGTTTGAAGGCATTGTGAAGATTGCTAATGCAGCGTGTACACCTCTGAGGCCCAGTAGCCTGCAGCTTGATATCGCCTGTATTCCCAATGTGAATATGGCTGAGTGGTGATCGGGGACTTGCTGCACCAGAAGCTGCTATTCACTGCAGCAAGCACTACTAGCCCGAGTTAATTGTCCATTATCTACTATTATCTAAGCTCTCCCTCTCTCTTTCTCTTTTATTCTCCCTCACTCGTGATTCTAGCCGTCACCACCAGTTTCACTCGCTCAGTATGCTGTATCCGCCACTTCTTTTTTCTACCCACTCCAGCAACCTTATACCAGAGCTGTAGCCAAGTCCTGGCAGCTGAGTTCAAATAGTAATAATGATTCCCTTTGTTCCTGAGCTACCTCGAACAGGATTCTGAACATGAAGTCAGCAAAGCTCCATGTTTATTCCTTGTCTTATCATCTTCACTGCTCGAGGTGCCTAATATTCTCATCCAGGGTGCAGATGTGAAGATGATGTATTCTAAAAAACATGCACAGACTATATTTGAATTGCACTTTTTAAAAAGTATGCTCCCAGTGATGACGTCTGTCGACGACGAGAAAAAAGTCTCTTATTTTGGATAAATAAATCCTATTATTTAAAGTTTACCAAAGGAGACGAGCTTCTTCTGCTGTCTCCAGCTTGATGACATGATAGATCTATCTGCTAAGGTGTTTGAGGAATCCTCAGAAATTTCACTTGATGGCACTGTTTTCCTTTTTGCTCCAGCTGAAGCAACAGGGCATGTTTTATGTATGCTGGGCACAGTGTGAAAAGCCTGGCTGTGCCACAGATATGTGTGTCTTCCTTTTTCTTCCTGTCCCTGGGCACCGAGAAACAGGCAGGAACACTGACAAACAATAAAATCATGCGCTATACTATTTTTTAAAAAATCATTACGCCTCAGATAAAAAATATTTGAAATGCAAGCACACATTGACACAGTTACGGTACAATAGTTTATTAACTTTTTTTGTGTGTTTTTGGAGTATTTTCATAGTTTTACTTGATGCTTCTTTTCTATAAAGAAGTTGTAAAAAATACATGAAATGGAGGGAATTCTCTCACGATTGAGCTCTTTAAATTAATTAAAATGTATTCCTCTTGTGCTGCCAGGCATCGCTTTAATTATTCCGAGCAAGATACTATAAGGCGTGGTGTGTTTCTTTAGTTTAATTCAACCCACACCTTCCTCTAAACTACCACTAGACATAGTGGAATCTTTAACATCAATTAGTCCCCATTAAATAGACCCGCACAAGCATTTAGATGCACTTTTAAAAGAGCGTTACATTAAAAAATAAATGAAAAGGATAAAATTCAGCTGAAAGGGACAAATGGCCACCGTTTGTCCATTAGTCTCCCTGTTGTCTAGGCAGGGAGGGGGGATTAAACAGAGTTTAACTAAGGGTTGGATGGATGGATTCGAGGTGTGCAGGGTGGAGGGGGTCAAGATCATATTAAGTGCTCACAAAGCAAATAGTTCAGCATTAGGATGTGTTGGTGTGGTGGTCCTGCCTCATGAGCAGCCCTTAAAAGAAGCAATATATCACAGTAAAAAATAACTGGAGCTTGTATTTCAGCATTGTGCGCATCATAAATAAAGGTGTGCCATGTGTAATTGAGGCTCGTGCGTGGGGAACTCGGCTGGAGATGAGAAATGGAAATCTGTGTACTGGTAAATAGATAATCACACAAAAGTAATTGAGGTTTTCAAACCCCAATCTAGTCTGCCAGCATGAGCTCGTTTGCATGTTAATCACGTCAGTGATTTCCCTTCATCACAGGGAAGTCCGTGCACACTTCCATAACCAGCTTTTAATTGCATTTAAAATGTCACAGAGGTGGAACACATGTAATTTAGCCAGAACTGTGTCCAAATTAATGGGTACTACTGAGACGCTCCATTGGACAGGGTTGGAAATGAGAGAGGCTGTCCATTGTTTGGGTCTTTATTAGAGATGCCTCAGTCTTCCCGTCTCTCCACGATAACATCTCTACAACACCTTTTGAAGTGTATATCAAGACTTCAAAATGAAATCTGACAAGCGTTTTGTGAACGACTTAACTCCACAATAGATGATAACTTCTTGCAAAATAAGCCAAATGGATGGACATTAAAAAGGTGGAAAAAGAAACATCAAAGGAAGCGACCACAAAGTCAAAGTGTTGGGTTTTAAATGGAGAAAGAAAGGGAGAAATAGTTTATTTTCTTTCATCACCAGGTGTTCTTTGGCGTATAAATTACCGAGATGATGTTTCCATAACACAGCTTAGGGCACTCTAGAGAGGGGAAACCTGCAAAACAGACCTATTTAATTTTTCATAGAGGTGGACCATCAGGAGCAATAAGCCAATATTCCTCTTCCCCTTTTCCAGATGCCTTCTACACTGCTGTATCTTACCAAAACCCAAGCCCCTCTTACTTTTTTTTTTTTTTCAAAAAAGAAAAAGTTCTGCCGAGACCTACATGAAAGGAAGGAACTGTTGAAATGTTAATTTTACCATCTGCTGTCGAGGCCTGCTACCTTTGTGTGTGTGTGTGTGTTTGTGTGTGTGTGTGTGTGTGTGTGTGTGTGTGTGTGTGTTTTCTTTTTTTCCCTGCCTTCTTTAATTCCCAGTAGTTCTGTTCTGTTTCATGAATGTGCTGCTATTTTGGCCGTTTGAAGTCATGGGGTCTCTGCGAGCGTGGCTTTGACTGCCTGGAAAATACAATGCCACATGGTGGATGGTGGAGACTGTCCCATTAGTTTCCTGTTTAGAGCCCGGTCCCTCCTGGTAACCCTGTTTCTTATACCAGTCCCAAGGTTCCAGTTACACTCCCATGCCCACCTCCGATACACAGTCTGTCAGTCTTGCTGACTTGGGCTTGCCCTTGCACTCTCTCCTTCCTGACTGTGCACATCTTTTGGGACCTATTTAGTGTGTTTATCTTAATGCTGAGGATTTTAATCACTCGTTTACAAGACCCCTAGCACCTTCATCTAATAAAAGTTTTTTTCTCCTTGCCACACAGTTTTCCTGTAAGTTTGACAAACCCTAGCAATTCTGTGTTTCCCCATTTTTATTTGTCCTGCCTTCCCATCACAGACGTTGACACTTTTAAAAGCAAAGGTAGATTGCCAAGTTTGCTGTGAAGATTCTGCCAAATGGATAGATTCCATTGTGAGATTTGATAGTTGGCAATTAGGGTGAGACATCCTGTGTGCAGAGTTGCTTAGCATTTTCCTTGGCCGGGACCGGATTGTTTAGTCTGCTCTCATTGTGAGCTGTTTCTGAGCTGCAGTTGACGGTTGTTTGCAGAGCGCTGGGGGAAAATGTGAGAGGGGCCAGTGCCTTTCTCTATTTATTTATTTTCCCCGTCCTTGGAGCTGGAATCTGATTTGTGTTCATGTTTCTCTATTCTCTCTGAACGGTTTTTAAGTGTGGCTGCTGAAATCTAGACTCTGTATGACCTCACTGCACGGCCTGTGTTTCATTAATGACCAGCCCTGTGGTTTGGGGAGAGGAATATTTTTCATATGACACCGCCTTGCATTAGCGCGGAGCGGCAGCTGCACAACCACAAAACCATCCAATTTTGTGGCTTTGAAAGGTGTGAAAAGTTCAGCTCCCTATAGCAAGCCTTGCATTTATAATTATACTCAGTGTATGCAAGGGTGCGTGTATATGTGTCAAGGAGCGGAACTACTGAAGACTTGTAAAAGAAACAAAAAAAAAAACACGTCACCTGCTAATGAAACATTTGTCTTTCATTCTCCTTGGCAACTTGTAAAGTAAATAGCGGAGATATATTTCAGACCGAGACGTTTACACACTTAAAGATTTGACATGTTACGCCTTCGAGAAGCCACCTAAAATAACAAGCAGAAATTCAAAGTGGAGTAGGTAGCATTTTGACAGCTTGATTCATCTGTAATAAATATTTCATTTCAACATAGTTTTATACTGTTTGGACCCTTAGAGTCCCTAATACAAGCAAGTCTTTTTAAGTCTTTTTTTTCAAGTGCCACATCTGGCATAAGAGGTATTTCTTTGCAGATTGATTGATTTCCCAGGCTTTGACTCATGCAAGCCACATAGCAATTGACTACGAAGCATGCAACAATTCACAGACACACGTAGCAAAGCCTCTGTACCCCTCAACCTCGAAAAAAGCTCAGACACTAGACTACTGTAACTCTGCTTGGTACCTTGCAGGATATTGAATATCCAAAAGGAAACCTCAGATTTGTCCCGTCCCATAACAAAGAGCCCTTGTGCTGCCGCCCTCCTTATCCACTTTCCCTCTCACTTTTAAAACCGGTCCTGTCATCATAACACAACAAATACAACTTCTCTGAAATCATAACACAGCATATTTCCAGATAATTCCTAGCCATTCATTTTGGTGCGCTCCTGTAGTTCTGTCAGCTTTAGGTGGAAAAGGGGAGAGATTGAGGTTATTCACCAAGGCTCAGGGAGAGTGAACAAAGGAGAAGATTACCTAATAGTCCTGCTATGTATTTGAAGTGGAGCCTGCTGTTTGTTTGGGGAGGTTTCGGGGATGGATGTGCAGGGAGATGTGTCACAGGCAGTTGATGGGTACTTTTACGTTGTCAGAAACATCCCCTTTACCATTTGTCTTCTTAAATAGATGGCAACAGGCTTCGACAGGGGCCAAAAGACAATACAGAGAGAAAGTTGCTGTTTCCCAAGTTCGCAAAGTTATGAAAAATGTCGCCTCAAAGTGTAATTGGGTGCCTTTGTTTGAATTAAAAGTCACCGATGAAGATTTCCTGACAAGTGTTGTAAGCCACTGATGCACGCTGCACACTATTTCTGGCCCTCGTGTCATGAGATGTATAATGAATTTGCTCTTGACTTGTATATGTTTGTAAACAAAAATCTTGCCAGTTGTCGTGCGGAAATAAGTTCCATATTATCCTCATGCAAGAAATGAATTCATAGTCACAGCACAAACATCATCAACCTGGTATAAACCACTTAATTACACGCCAAGGCTGCGTAAAACAAACTGAAACAGGAATACTTGTGTGCATCTGGAAGCAATTCATTTAATTTGTTGTATAATTTTCTTAGATTAACCTCATTAAAAAAACACATTAAAACGTACGGTTGGCAAGGTGCACAGATTTCTAGATAAAAGGTTGTGATCCACGCAGCATAAGATGAATCAATTTTGTGAACAATACAGTTTTCTTATTTACATTTATAAAGCGTTTGTTTCTCTTTTTTGTAAACGCAGTATAACCCAAGACACTCGATTGATAACTTATAAAAAGGGTTTGCTGAATTTCGTTTTTTTTTAATTCTACAAATTGCAGTCTTCCTTTCTCCTGTGATTTTGAACAAACAGTTACAACCTTTGATTCTCTGAAATCCCTGCCAGCCGTTTCTGTTTTGATAAATTGTACATCTAGTCCTATTTTCAAAGTCATCAGCGATTGCTTTTTTGCCACTCAGAGCACTGAACATGGACAGCTTTTAAAGGTAGTGAGTAGGTCTGATAAGTGGCTCAATCCTTGTACTAAAGCATTTTTTACTGAAGGTTTAATAGCTACTGTATAATGAATTATAATGTATTCTCTCCAATTGCAAATTTCCTCTAATACAGCCCTTCTACAGTAGTGAAAAAGTCCATCTGAATATTATTGTGACCAGCTTTTTAAGAATACAAATCAATTGCATGATTTTAAGTAGTTAGACTCATACTTTTGTTGTAAATTTCCCCCAATGCCAAATGGAATGGTGCTTGTATAACTGGAATAGCTAACCAATTTGAAAGTAGTGACATTTTTCATCCCACAGATGATTTGCTGTGTTTGTGGTACATCATGGTCAGTTCTAAGTCAACCGTAGGTGTTAGTATAAAATACAACTGTTCAGTCGAACATTTCAGCCTAGTTTGAACTCATTGAAAAGCAATAGGCTTATGAATCATCTTGCTGTTCCAAGTTAATGGAACATACCTTTCAATGACAGCGTGTACCAGCACATCATCAAAGTGAAACTTCCAAAGTTCCGCTTAACTTGTTGCTGAAATAGTTTCTCGTTTTCAAGAAAATTGCTGTGCGGCAAGTCTCAAGAAGTGTATCAGGGAATCTTCCCTGAAGGAAAAATTGCCACTTGCATACTTGTCTTTGACCAAAGTGAAGCCCTCACACACTCCAGGGAACATGTGCTGTTTAGGAAGATATAAAGGAGTAATTTTATTACTCGGTACATCTCCCCTCAGAAGCCATTTCATTTTTCCTTTCAGCCTCCACAGAAGCCTTTATTTGATCTCATATTCCAGAGTATGACTGCCTCAAACCAGTCGGACTCCGTTTATTTTCATTTGGAAAACACATTTAGCGTTGAAGGGATGGCAAAGGATTTAAGTGAAGAGCAGGGGGTTCTGGTGTGGAAGGGACTGAGGCAAGTTTCTCTATCACATGTTAATGTCTTCCTGCAGGGATTGTTGGGAGCCAAACTTTGTATTTTGCTCTCTCAATTTGATCAATGCGACTACTTTCAGCGCAATCAAGAAAAATCTGTCAAACAAAACCGCTTTTTCATCCTGTCCACCTCGCAAAATACTTTCTTGCAAATAGCTGTTAAGTTGCATCCTTACAGTGAAATTGATACAGCTGGATACCCTTTACTCAGTGCTTTGAAATTGCAGATCACTGAAAAAGTGTGCCCTTTATTAGGCAGCCCACTTAGGCAGCCCAGATGTAGCTGGTCACTTGAGAGGGAGACTTCCTCATAAACTCTGAGCCTTTACAGCGGGCACAACACCCAACTGTGGAGTCAAAATTAACCCACAACCTTCCTGCGACTCCACATACTTGGCTATTTGCTGAATCCTGAACCACTGCAGCTGTCTGGAGAAGCCTGCACCTTATACAAAGTCGCACATTTCCTAAGAATCTCCCCTCTCTCTCCTCATTTATCAGTGTTTCTGTCTGTCTCTCTGCCTGTGCCGGCAGCACCTACATTCTCTCCAGCCTGTGTCGGGTGACAGCACAATGAAAACATTTTTGTGAAAAGTGTCGTTTCAGTGCTCCGGAAGTCCCACTCACCTAAATAGTTCCTTCTCTATGTCTTGTCTGTCTTTTTTTTTTCTTTCTTTTTTTTCGTGTGGGCGGCGGGGCGGTGTGTGTGGGGGGGTATCGCAGCCCCCACTGGGCTCAGTTCCACACATTGAATTACCTCCAGATGTAATTCCTGTCCCCCACCCTTCACCCTCAAATTAGTGGCTAGTAAAAATTAGGTTTGAATTAGCCGCGGTGTGGAGAATATGAGAGTTTGAATTTTCCATATAATGAGTTTATTATTCTTTGCTAGAATGCCGTTTTCCTGAATTAATTTGATCATTTTTTTTAAGGTGTAATTGGTATCTAGTTGAATGGTGTTTTAGTCATGAATGGATAGCCACTGTGTCAGCAGTAAGTCAAAAGGCCGCGGTAATCAGAGGACTGTGAAGTCCACTTTCTAGCACTGTAAGAACCAGAAAGCTCCACGTCTCAGTAGCTTCTGGAAATTAATCCCAAACTTTCCTTATTGTCTAATTTATGGTCAGTGTTCAAATCTTTGTCCTGCATGAAAGTATTTTTCACTGCTACTTGCAAATGCATTGACAGGATTCCTTGGATGTTAGATAGCGGTTGTTGCATAGCATATACAGGTGTTGTGCTCCTTTGACTGCCACTGGAGCTTGTCTCGCTGGCATTCAACTGTGTAGCTGTGGTTCTGGGAATGATAATCTCTTTGGCAGAGCTGGAGCGGTGGGATCCTCAGACACTACAGATCACTGTCATAAATGGGTTTCAGATTCATCCCTAACAGGAAATCTGGATGACTATTGAATCTCACTTTTTTGTCTGCTCCTTCATCTTGGTGACATCTCAGTGGCCAGGAACATTCAAAAACATAACAACTCAGTAGTATGTACTTTTCTCTAAGTATGAATCCAATTAAACTGCAGCTGCCTTTACTATATGATAATATCGACTACTGTGAAAAAAGGAAGTTGTCTACCATGCGCTACTCTTTCATCTAATTCCAATAGGCTGTATAACAGGTAAACTGCTGTGAGCTGCACTTGCTTGTTTAAATTTATCCATCTCAGCTGAGCCTTTGATTTCAGCAACTCGTTTAATTCAAATACGCTTTTGAAGAAAAGCCATTTTTTAGGAAGGGGGGTTGGGCATTGGAGGCGGCTATGGTGGTGGTGGTGGTTGAGGGGGGAGTAAGAGAAGGCACAGGAGGGCCAATTTAACCTGGAGTGTCTGTCGCTAGTCTACCAGCTCTTTCGTTTCAAGAGGCCCGGTCAGCTTGAACTGTCTGACTTCTGTCATTTCGATCTCTTTTTATTTTTCTGCTGTAATGTATACTTTAATTCCCGCCCGCCTGCCGTCTGTGTGTAGCGGTGGCATCGGCAGAAGCAGCTGGAGGGGAGGTGCAGGTATCATTAAGCCTTGGAGAAGCACCAGCGGAACGCTGCTGAGTGCTATACGTGGCTCCTTGCAGCGCGTGTTGATATTTCTGGGCCCAGTGAATGTACAGCCTAGTTTATTTTCAATAGGAACCCGAGGCCGGGCTTGGCCATAGTCCCCCCCCCCCCCCCCCCCCCCAGCTGCTTACTTGGACTGTTGATATTGAGTCAAGCAAACACTCTCTCAGGGATGTCCTGTTGGGCACTCGGCCAAAGTCGCAAATGGAAGTCACATGTGGAGACTCCCAGAGGAAGGCAATGAGGCCTCAATTCACACCCATAACCAATAATAATCAGTTGTGCAGGTTTTATTAAAAACAATCCTAAAATACCAATTTTTCTAGTCTAAATGACCACACCTTTCATTTGTCACTGATTTAAAAATTGAATATTTGCTGAAGTAACAAAAATGCAACATAAACAAATCAACATCTTTATTGCAGTAATCAGGCAGCCGTCTACTTTCATTGAGTGCTCTGATTTTTTTTTTGCACTAAAATACATATGCAAATATATTTGGACACTGTCATTATCATCCACTTAATAGGCATTTCATTAGGGATTTTCTGAATGCACGGTGCAAGGCAAGTTGCCATGGATACCCCGGTGCTTAAGTACAGTATATTAAAACGGTGCTGCCTTCCAACCACTTATATAATCACCGGTCCGTAATGGTCTCTGCTCTGTGGCCATAAGCAACAAATCGTGTGATCAACATTGCCCAGCACTAAAAGGAACCCTACCCCATCATTATTCCTTATTTGGCTTATTTATTTATCTTTTAGGGAAAGGACTTAGTGGATCATGAATTGTGCTTGTGGAACATTTGTGGAACGACTCATGAATGGTGCTCATATTTGAATGCTTCATTTCATATGTGAGGCGTTTTGCTCTTTGGGAACATTGTTGTCAGTGGCTGTAGTGAAATCACTTCATTTTGTCTGATTAAATGTGAGAACGGAGGAAGGAAGTGGACTGGATAACCTCGCAGTGAAAAGTGAACATCATTGCTGGTTTTGGCAACAGCAGTTTTTCCTCTGTGCATCTCACTCTTTTGTGCTAATTCCATTTGTGAATATTTGAAAGATACAAAGCTCAGTGTTTTTCCTTTCATAAATTCTTCTCATTTAGGTGGAAGGTTGTTTAGGGGTTAATAAAGAGTGAGTCACATGGCTGAAGACTGGGCTGCCACTGACTGACAAACCTTATGGCAGTGCATGTACTTTAGTGGTAGTGCTGATGTGATGGTGGCAGAAATGAAGGGAAACTGCGGCGCTTGACTTTGTCTTATTCCCCAGAGGCAGTGCACTTCATGGTAGCTTTAATTGAAAATGAATAGCTGGTAGTCGTGTGCGTGCGTGTGTGTAAACTGTGGAAATTATAGCGGTGCTGGGAGATGGGAAGCAACATCCGCCGCTGTTGTCACGGCGTTGCACTGCATCTCAGATCGCTGCTCCCCCCACTGCTGCTGCTGCTCTTGCCAAAGTTGGTAACCAGCTGCTGCCACCATCACCCCTCCCCACTGTACCCACTACACATGTCTATCTCCCTCTCCCCCATTTTCTCTCTCATTCTCTCCCTCACTGTTCTGCTGCCACCACATCAAGACGCTAGTGGGCCTGTTTGTCTCCGTTGACCTTGGCAGCAGAAAGCACTGGAAGAAGAGACACAGGGAATAAATACCTGAAGGGAGAAGGCACACAATTGTCACAGATGTGTAGAAACAGGCATAGCATTCCCCCTAGCGAGGCAAATGTTTCTAAGGCCAGGGGCCTCTTGTTTGTCTTTTCCAGTGAGGTACTCTGAGTAGTTTATTAAAGGGGCTGAAGGAGCTTTCTAGCCTGAAGCCTTTAGCGCTGAAAGAGAAATGGGAGAAATTACTGGCATAATGTGGATGCTTGGAGCAATTAACAGCAGTTGTTTAATGTTAGCCCCTTTTGACTCTCTCTGTCGTTGCCTTTTTTCTCTCTCTCTTGCTTGCTTTTGCACTCTTGTCATCTCCTCTCTCTCTTTCTCTCGCTTGCTTCAACTCCCACCGTCTCTCACACTCTGCCATGATTGTTTAGTGTTTACCCTCGCTGCCTCAGAGCTCAGACAGCTGACACTAATGAAAATGCTACATCTTTGGGTCTGTGTTGGTCTCTTAATAATGATATCATACGGCTGAAATATGCTCCAGCGGAGCCGGGGAGATAATGTGCTATTCAGAGCCTGTTAAATCATACCAGTGCACCGCTCAGAGCTGCGAGTTCAAGTGGTCTTTACCCCGTGTTAGGGGCTACATCTTTTCCTAAATAAATCTGTCATAGTTGCCCTGGGTGTCTCTCTTTAAAACATAGAAGTTCTTGCACTCCCTATAACCCTCTCTGTATGCCTGCACATATGTGAGCCTGTTAGTGTATAGCCATGAGTTTAATTTTGCAGCTGCATCTCAGCCAAATTCAGATGTGTTTTTGTATTTATTTCTGTACATATGGCACAAAGTTACGCAGGCAAACAAATAAATGTCCCCTCTTGTATTAAATCTCTCAGACCCATGTGGCACAGCAAGCTGGTGGCAGATGGACTAGCTTTCTGCATCTGCTGTGTGCAGACTGGGGGCTTTGTACTCCTCTCTCCTGGGGAAGACCGAGCCTTTCTTCTTGCCAGTAGATTCCTGTCTGTTGGAGCGACTAAGAAAAACATCTGTGGCATGCAAGGGAGAGGGAGACAGAGAGAGAGAAAAAAGGAGAGAGGAGGGAATAAAAAAAAATTGAAAAAAAGGATTGGCAAACACCATTAGCCCTAAATGTTCCATCTCATTGCCTGATGTGCATTGTTTACAGTAGGGGAAACATGTCAATACATCACATGTAGCAGAGTAGAGCTTAATTCAGCTTTTGTCAGATGGCCAGGATTGGTAGATTTTGCAGTTCTGGTTAAAGAAACTGACCTACTTCATTAGGAGAGATTAGAGGTATTTAAATGTTGCACATTTGTATTTATCAAGTGGTCAATGAAACCTTTAAAAAGTGTAAATGAGGGGAAAAAGCTGTGAAATTTTTGTCAACTTGGGTGTTTTTGGGTGTATTTTTTTTTGACTTAATATCACTTTTCCTTTTATTGTGCTGAGAATAAGTTTGTAGTTTGCTGTTTAATGCTCATAAAGGCATTTAAAGTGTGGATTGCAGTGACAGCACGGTAGCAAAAGAGCATAGAAAAGCATCATCTAAGCATTTTGTCTAAGAAAAAGTGAGCGAGCAGTCGGCATGTGGTGGTCTCCCCAGTTTTGAACCTTTGTGGTCTCCCTCCCCTCTCAGATTCCTCCAGAACTCCCACTCTCCCCCCACCCTCCCTCCCTATTTCTTTGCCAACTCTCGCCACCCTCCGCCCCCTCCTCTCCGCTCCCCACGACCAGCCCCCCTACCCCGCCGATCAAGCCACTGGTTTTTGTGTACTATTGGTCCTCAGGCGTCAAAACAATCCAGCGGGGCTGCCTGACTTGTTTTAATTAGGCAGCACTGAAACGGCAACTGTCTCTCAGACGTGACCAGGCAGAGGTGCTCTCCCCTCGCTACTACTGTAAATACCGCTGTAAATACTTCTCTGGTGATGTCTTTGACAGTAAGCGTCCGCTAGTTACTTTTTTCCCTTTTTTCCCCCCACACTTTTCATCCTCCGTTTTCTACTAGCGGCAATTTCCCCTTGTCTTCATTTTTTTGACACAGTAATGCTTTCAGGTTTCTGAGAATACTTCTTCAAATGCTTCTTACTGGGGAGAGTGGATTTCTCACTCATTGTTTAAAAGGTAGGTCATTTTCTCTCTTTTTTTCAGTCAGACTATTTATGACTTTGTTTGGATGTGTACTTTTGGCAGCAGTGCTTTTGTGATAGCGTGTGACTTGGTAATGCGTGGATGTGACACAGCTAATTGTTTTTAAGTGCTCTATACACTCTCCGCCGGAGCACGATATGGAAGCTACCGACTGCCGCTCAGCCCTTCACTAATCCCATTCAGACTCTTTACACTCACACACACTCTTTGACATGCACACAATCAGAGCTGGAAAGAAAAGCACCGAACCGCACCGGTATAAAAGCAGACACACATACCTTTTGCGGCGATCGCACCTCTCTTAGCAGCGTCCTTTTTTGCTTCTCTCTCCCCTCTCGTCTCAGCGACTACACAGAGCAAAGTACAAGAGCCAGTCCGGCAGGTTGTGCGTTAAGAGTGCGTGTGAACGTGCGTGCGTGTGTGTGTGCGCACATGCACAGGAAGAGAGAGGGAGGGAGAGAGAGTGTGTTCAGAGAAGCAGATGTGTGATTAGAGCTCCCTGGTAAGCATGCAGGCGAGGTGCAAGGGGAGAGCCGGCGAGCATCCTGCGACGAGTCACAGCAGTCGCCGTGTGAGGATCCTCTCACACACTCTCACATGCACACACTCTTTCAGCCCCACACAGGACCCACCCACATGCAGAAAGCACCTGCACACACACACACACACACACACACACACATGCACTCTTTCAAATTTGCACCCAAAATGCTCAGAAAGACAAATATTTCTTTACACTTACTTTAAAAAATGTAAAAGTAACTGAGATAAAGGTGAGAGGATGAAGGTTGTTCTCTAAATTAAAAGACAGCAAAATATAGTTTAAAGCTAATAATTGCAGTAGCTCAGTTTTCCAAAAAAGTAGTTTTTCCAATAATGGTGAAATTTCATCAGGAGCAGGCGTAAGAAAAAAAAAAGATGGTCTAATTATATCCAGAGTGGAGAGAGAAAGACACCACCATCTCTCTGTCGTAAATTTCCATTTTGTACACTTCCTCCCCCTCTTCCATACCATACACACACACGTGCGCTCACACACACTCCCTCCGCTGTCCCCTTTCCCCATTCTTTTCCTCCTCTCCCCCAACTCGAGCCTCCTCTTTCGGGCCTACGTGTCCAACCTGCACAGGGGGCCCCGGGTCGGTAATTGCCCCGGTGACAACTGGAAATGATAGAATAATTGTCAGGAGAGGCGTCTGGGCTTTCTTTTTTTTTTTTTTTTTTAATGGGACGAGGGGTGATTTAAGTATGCATGAATGGCACAGTGGTGGTGAGGTGGCGAGAGAGGGAGAGGGGAGAGAGAGAGAGGGAGCAGGGGGAACCGGGGCGGGTGGCGATGGTGGAGGAGGAGGAGGAGGAGGAGGTGGAGGGTGGAGAGGGGGGAGGCTGGCTTGTTTATGATGCCATCCTCCATAAACACGGCTGAAGTGATGACACAGATAGTGTTGCCTCTTCACACGGTGACACCAGTCGACTTGCGGCCGTTGCTGCTAGACACCCTCGGCAGTGGCAGAGGCTCTGTTCTCTGGTCAAGCTCTCTGAGACTCCTCACCTTCAGGTAAAAAAAAAAAGAAAAGAGAAAAAAAGTAAGGCAGACTCTGTCCCATCCATCCATCCATCCATCATGCATCCATCCATTCATCCACCCATCAATCCTCTGTCATCCACAGTCTACTCCAGGCTCTTGGCTATGTTTAATGGTTGTGTTTTATTGCCGGGCTGTGTCTCCTGCCTTCCCCGTTGGTCGTCCCACTGTGTAACCGTTCAGCCTTGGTCTGCGGGCTCTGTTAATCTGCTGCTTAATTAGTGCTGATGAATGGCTCGGTGTGTGCGACAGTGCGTGCGTGCACGTGCGTGTGTATGTGTGTATGCACCGAGGTGACTTTGTGTGTCTGCATGAGGAGTGTGTGTGTGTGTGTGTGTGTGTGTGTGTGTGTGTGTGTGTGTGTGTGTGTGTGTGTGTGTGTGTGTGAGTGTGTGCATGCATGAACTTGCTGTGGTATTTTCTGCTCTTGTATTATTTGGTCAGCGTGTTTTTTTTCAGATGTTGCTGCTTGCTTGCTTTGCTAAGCTAATCATTGATCATTAAAATCAAGAGGACAGAGACGCACCACTATGATTAAACCGAATAGAAGGGCACAGCCACTGTATAACCTTTGCTGAGCTAATAACAATCAAATATTAATCAGCTGCAGATATGTGTTTTGAGAGGGCAAAGCTTGTACTTGAAGTTTGACTTATTTGTTTTGGATGTCTGTGGGGGTAAAGAAAAAAAAGATATATATCCCACACTCTTTGGAGCAGATGTTTAGTTTGAAGAGAAGAGAGGTCACAAGACTGATAATTGGTGAAGCACTAATTATCTTTATCAAAGGCGAGTGGGATCATTTGTTTACTTAAATATTGATGAGGGTGAGCAAGGCATGGTATTGGGCTATTGTGGGCATATTATTAACATTTCATAGGGCTTTGTGCAGGAATGCGAAAGGGACTCCTCTTCATAATTTAATACCCTAATGCATAATGAGCTATGTGATTAGTTCACATGGAGAATTGGCCAAACTCCATTTTGAAGGCAGATAATTTACATTGTTCTCCAGAGTCTGGCATATAATAGGTTCTTTAGCGCAATAAAATTAAATGCTACACATTTTATATTTCAGCTTACAAATCCCCCTGGCAGTATTGAGTTTCAAGTCTTCTTTTTCTGTTTTTCTTTTTCCACGTCTGTCTCATTTTGTTTGGTGATTAAAAAAAAAAAAGAGAGAAGAAGGAGCGAGGGAATGAATTTTAAAATTGTTTAACTAAAACACATGTTTACCTACATGTTTTATTTAGAATGCACACTGGCCAATTAACACTGTTCATTAGCAGAGCTGTGTTATTTGTTTTGAAAGTTTAACCAATCACTTTGTTATGCTAATTGTGATGTAATTTAATTTGAGTTCCCGTAATGATGATGCCGCTATTATCCACATAAATGATGCAGTTAAGCAGCACAGCCTAATTTGCATGTGCTTGAAGGGGAGAGAGGCAGAAAGGAGCCGGCTCCCGTATCACTCTGCTTTAATTTTCCACCTCTGTTCACTCCTGCCCTATGGGTCTTCCTGGCCTGTCGCTGCCTATTGATGATCAGCACTTTTATCTGATTTTTTTTTCTTTTTTAATGACAAAATGCCCTTTATTTGCCTGCTTACAAATTCCTAGAACTGCAATCCAGGGAAATTAAATACAGACGTTTAAAAAAATGCAAATAATCATTTTGTCGCTGATGTATCAGACGTTAAGTGAACTATTGATTCTCGTGAATCCACACACACCTGTGCACAGATGCACACTACTTCCTTTTCATTTTTCAGTGGCTCTGTTTTGGATGTTGGGGGCATGGGAGGTGTGTGAAGGGCTGCTTCTTGAATTTAACATTTCCATATCAAAGTGGTTCTTTGTTGGTGCTCTGGCTTAATTTTTAATCTGTTGATTTCATCATTATCTTTGGTTTGGACGTTATTCAGATGTGGTTTGTGTGCTCGGGTGTGTTTTCTTTTTTTAAATGAAGAGGTGCAGTCAAGCAGTAAGACACTATCCACTGATGTCTTGTTTATTATTTTTATCACATCATTTTTTTTAATTTTAGTCCTGTGAAGTGCAAAAGTGATTCTTTCTTTTGAACATTTTTTTTTTTATCTCTGAACGTTTGACTAAGCCAAAGTTAAAGACTGCTTATTATCTATTTTGTCGTGAGTTACACTTTGGTCATATTCCAGAGGAGAGATTATTTTCTTTCTCCTGACAAACCCCCCCACCCCGATTTTTATGCTTCTAATTGGTTACATAAATCTTGTCTGGTATGAATGAGAAATGTTGCGGTGTTGTCAACTGCAATCTTCACCCTTATTTACCAATTCATTAAGATCTATCGATGCAGGACTGCTGAGAGGGAATGACAACATAAATCAGAGCCTGAGACATAATGGCCTTAATCAACCAGAAATAACTGGAAACGTCACAATGAGCTATGTCTCTGTAGCTGTGCCGACCGCGGCTGGCTCCCTGCGCCTGTCCGCTGGATCTGCATCGCTGTGGAGAGCACCGGAGATCAGACCGTCCAACTGTCATTTGCTTTTCTGATTTTCCTCCTCGTCCCTGAACAAGAACACCGGAGCAGTGTAAAGAATTTGCCCGTTTGCTTCTTTATTTTGTGTGTGTGTGCGTTATCCGACTGCGGTCCTGATCACTCACAGAATAAAACATCTTTTCTGAGAGGAACACTTCGACGCATGAGGTCTATAAATACAGTTGGGTCGGAAGTGCCCTGTATTCACCGCGCACCTCCTCTCCACTTGATAAAGATGATTGGACGAGACAATGAGGCCTCCCCTCTTTATAGGTCAATTAGCCCTGATTAGGTGGGCTGAGTTAATTAATGGAATTGGCAAATATGCAAATGAGAGCCGACTGATCAGCTTTCGTCACTGTCTCGCTCACCCACAGCGGCGGGGCTGTCTACTGCTTCAGCAGAATGAGGTGTCTGATGGGTAACATGTAAATGATATGGGACGAGCCTAAATGCAGGAGAAAACTACTTTCTCTCCTCCTCTTTTTTCTCTTTCTGCGAGGGGTGTGCTCCTTTATCGTAATATATTTAAGAAGTGCTGCATTTTTGTCTTCAACAAACAAATATACGACATTCCTTTTAAAACATTTTCCCCATTTTTCCCTGAATGACTCATGGATTTTAATTTAATATTTTGATGCTGACCTTTCTATGCTCTCTTTTTTTATTAGTAAGCGTGTACAATGACTGTTTTGTCATTGCCAGATTTCAGAGCTGGTTATATTCATATAACAATTTGATTTGTATTAACGTTGTATCATGCACAGTATTCATGAGTGCCTCTTGCATTTGATTCTAAAGAGACATTGTGCAGACTGTACAATTGAACATGCACTTTACACTCTTTCCTCTGGTGTTCTTTGTCATTTTTTTTCCCTTTCTGTTCTCCACGAACACTGACTCTGACACACACTCACACATCCATTCAGGGACACTTGCACACTGTGGCAAATAGTCTGTCTTTTATCTTATTCTGTCTCATCTCCTTATTGTAAATAGAAGAGAATTAAGTTCTGAACATTCTTGACTGAATGTCTCCTATCACAGAACTACAATTTATTGTCAGCTCAAATGAAGAATTGAAATATGACTGAGGTTTTCTCAATGTAGGGCTCATTGGACAGGAGATAACCACATTTGATTCTGTTGCTTTGAATAATGTTAATCCCGAAAAAAGAAAAGTCCATTATTCATATTCATCTCTTTTCATTTGGCCCCTCTCCTGATTTTGTAAATATGATTTCTTCAGCCCCCTTTTTTTTCTCCAAAGCAATCTTTATTCACCGGTGAAGCACTTTTGAAATTCCTCTATCTGAGAGCAGAAACCATTACCATACACAGGTTTATAAGAAGTAGTCATTAATGCTCTTTTATGGTGGTCCTTTAGTGCCAAAAAGGAAGCTTTTAATTCTAAGGCACGGCAGCCTGGCTTGCCTTACTTAATCCGGGGGACTGGGTTTTGTCGAACGTGGCTTTCCAAGTGGTCGTTTTTCCATCTCTAAAACCAACCACACTGCATGAAGCTGTAATGGATTGCTTGTGGTGTCCCTGTGCTGTGACAGCTCACTACCAGGCAAAAATTACAGTCACACCCAAAGTACAAACAAGTACATGATCGTAATCACAGATTTGTTGAAGACATAAATTTACTGCACGCTTTGCATAAATGTCTGTGAGACTTTTGATTAAGTTATTAAACTTTTTTTGCCTTTGTATTAAATTGATCACTTTAAAATGCAGTGGTTTTAAGCACCATTTTTTAGTCAGCACATACATGGCATTTTGATTTATTAAGCAATCTGAAGTATTGAATATGTGAGCTCTTTGCCCTTGCCCAGTTACTTCTTTATTTTGTATGCATAGTAACTTATGGCAATGATGAATTAATTTCACTCAAGCACAGAATCTGTGATTATTTTAAATGGTAACCATATCTCGACTTGATCAGAGAGCTGTGAGGAGTCAGCAGACTGTGAAATGTAATTTCTATTATTATTTTTTTATTTTGATCTCACAAACCACAAGAATTCCAGCCCAGCCACCTGAAATGTGAACTGATAATGAACGGACGTCTGGGATCACAGATTCACCGGTCACTTTTTTTCCCTCCCCACCTCCTCTTTTTCTTTTGTGTCGTCGTAATGAAAATATTTTTTGCAACTCATGCATATAAAATGAGGAAATGGATCAGTGTTTTAGATAGAGACTCAGTGGAGAATGTCTTCACGCAGAAAATGGATAGCCCAGAGACTCTGAACGAAACCAGTGTCAAGACAGTTGTGTGTTAACAATGTATTGTGAGTGTGCGCGAGTGTGTGCGTTAAATTCCTCAGTGTTCCCTAGACAGTGTTGGAGCACAGCAGACAGCTGTGTATTCCCACTAGATGGATGGCCAGTGTCATAGTGTGTGTTTACTGCACATGATAGAGCGGGAGACAGGCCAGGTAATGAGGCTACATTAAGGGCTTTTAGAGCTCGCAAACAAAGATGGAGGGCTGCTTCTTTCCCCTTTAATGATAGGTGTGTGTGTTTGGTGTGTGTGTGCAAAACTGGCAGAGAAGAGTGTGTGTGTGTGTACGAGGCAATGAAAGGCTCAATTTTCCTCACACCTTTGTTGTGTCACTTCTCGGAAGAAAGAGGAGAAATTCTCCCAATCTCTGGGCCAAATGCGTCGTGAGGACCCTTTCTCAGATTCCGTACCTGATGGAACAGACAGATTTGCGTAGTGCAAGATTCAAGAGTAAATATTTGCTCAAGCTGAAGAGGAATAGCAAGCAACTGTACGGTTGCACAAGGAATGAGACAAAAGCTGGAGTTGCTCCGAAGCTTCGCATAAATCGCCTTTCTTTGCTTTATTAGGAAATGCCTTTCTTTCTGTCGTACCTCCACCTTAATAGAAATGTTGGAGCCATCAGCGATCGTGAATTTAGAAAGTGCCAAGCAATCTTCATCTGCCTCTCTCTGTCTTCACACCACCCCACAACCTAAACGCCGAGTATCACTATCATCACCCTTCCCAAAGCTATACATCGACAGAATTACCAGCGTATTACCAGGTAATAACAGCCTTCCTCTCTGCTTCCGATCATGATAATAAGTGGTCTAGGTTCTCCCTCATTGGAAGATTATGGCTTGAGGAAATGGCATCAAATAGCGGGTGTGTTGAAATACAGGACACCGGCAATTTATGGATGTCAAACACACGTGTGGGTAAGCCGTCAGCCTCGCTTGTGCGGCGTTAAAGCTGCCTGCACCGCCACAGATCAGGACGAGGGCCCTGGTTGATATTGTAGCTGGAGGTGGCGAGGCTCCTTCCAGCCCAGTTGGTTGAGGACAGGCTGAGCCGGGGTCAGGGCTGGTAGCCCTCAGGGAGAGGCCATAGAGGAACTGTGGTGGGCACGTACACATATACAGACGCAAATGTAGATACGTGCTTCATACAGTCACACCCTCAGGTGCTGAGTATTGTCACTATCGGTCTCTCTTGAGTATTGTGTGATTTTGTGTGTGTGTGTCTATCTGTGACAGTTCCATCACCCCCACAGTCAGATCCGCAGCTTGGTCGCCCGCTCATCATTGCAGCCTGACTGTGTTTCTAATTGACATTCTAATTGGCAGATTTGAATGCCGCCTTTAGATGGCTAATTAATTTATCTCACCGCTGTCATTAAGGTTAAAGCGCCATCTGATCTCTGCGAATATACTTTGCATATATCTGCATTATCATTATGTTGCAGCTACACATTTTATTTTGCAAGACAGAGACCATATCACCGAGCTTTTTATTATTTGTGTTTAAAAATTCGGGTGGTATTTCTAATTGTTGTCAGATTTCCTAATTTCTTTTCGTCTTTTCCCCTATATGCCAGCACATTAAACAAAATTACACCGGTTTGTTAATATCAAAGCAGTAATTTTCCTTGGATTTCCTCCGCAGTTTGCATTGCACTCAGATGTTATTAAAAAATCCTTATTTCCTCGTCTCATACATCTTCAGGTTTTTCTGAACATCCATCGCCGGTCCAGGAAAGAAAGAAAGCAGGAAAAAAGAAAAGAGATCCAAGCTCCATTAGAATGTTCATAAAATCGTAGTAAAGGCAATCAGACAGTCTTTCTCTGAATATTTTAAACATTGGGCATGTAAAATTTATGCCTAATTTGAATACTTATTAGCCGGCTGATCTCGGCTGCAGCCTTGAGTTTCTTATGCTGAGATTCATCACCGGATTGGATGTCACATTGTGCCAGTCCTCTCCTCCTCCTCCCCCCCTCCACCTCCACCAAAAAAATAACCCCACCACCACCTTCCTCCCTCCCTCCCACTCACTCTCCTCTTCTCTCTCTCTCTCTCTTTTCACTCTCTTATTCTGTCTTTCTCCCCCACCCTCCCCTGTCTCTCTCTCCCTCTCTGTCTTCTTTCACTGTCTCCATCAGTAGTGAGCGGTGCGGTGTTAAACAGGGGCCTGTTTGTTCACAAGCACGCCTTGTCCTGGCCTCTTCCCTATTTACTTGTGTCCCGGGCAGCTGTCGCCCTGCTCTGTGTAATAGCTCAGCCCTGTTTGTTCTCCCTGCCTAGATCCTGTTTATCCTGGCTGTGGACATCCTTTAAGGCCTGTCCTGTATCTGCCCCTCGTCAAACACACACACAAGCGCGCACACAAACACGGCGAAAGACGTGTACACACTTCTATTAAAATGGTATTTACAGGCCAAAGAATACACACGGTACCCATGTGGGCTGGGCACAAATGCACACAAAAACACACACACAATCATAATCATCCCTCGGTTGTTGAATGTGGGTGGATTCTCTAGTTTTCTCTTGCACGTTAAATTTTTTTTTAAAAAGCTGTAAAAATGGCAAAATCAGTATTAGAATTTGTTGATTTTCACAGCTTTTGTAGCAAACTTCCTCTGTAAGGTAGCTGCTTTTTGTGTTATTTAAAATATTAATTTAAAATTTGAATATGAAAAATAAATATATTCCAACTAAGAGACAGCTCAAAATGTCTCATTGTGGATTGCATTTTGAGTTTCCATTTGTTGGCTCTGAGTGTCGTGCATTTATTGTCAGAACGTCGACTGATGTTGGAGGGGCTCGTCTCTGCCCCAGCGAAGGTACAGAGCATTAAATGCAGGGGATAATGATAAAACATGTATTACTGGAAAGAGAGGAGGTAATATGCATAATTTATGCTGTTTTTAGCACAATCATTAGTGATATTCGTGATAGAATTTTTCCCCCCCTTTCTTCTCTCCTTTTTTCTCTCACCAATTTTCCATATCTAATAAACGCTGACACAATTAATTCAGTTTTTTATATTTATTTACACTTGTTAAAAATTTTGTTTTGTATTGCAAATCTCCCGCCAGAAAGTTTGATTGGAGCTCCACATTTGGTTTAATTGCATCTCATTGAGAGCGGAGATGATTTTTTTTTTTAAAAAGTCACAAAATAAATGAATATATAAGGTTTGATTAAAGGAGAAATAAAAAGGACTCAAGACAATAAATGACATCCTTTCTGTATGGAAGCCTGCGAGGCACGTTTTATTTAGCCACAGCAAAGATGACAAACCCATTATAGTGTTCATCACCAGTACCATGCACCATGTGATTTGGTTCCTCCCCCTCCTGCCCCGCCACCAAATTTTAATTTTGCATGATTAGCTTTGCGTCATTAGGCAACTTCATTCAGATGCGAAACACACTAAATAATCTGACAGCTTCAAGACGGCAAATATTTTAGGAGAGCCCATGCTTCTGTTTTTTCTTGAAGTGTGATGGTGATATTAAGAATTAAGCTTATTTTTGATAATTGTTGAAGCTTTTTTTGTCTTTATTCCCTTACAAATGTATTTAGTGTTTTAGTGATGATGATAATAATAATAATAGCAGAAGAGGTTTTAAATCCTGGTGCTTTGATTTATGTCCAAATTTTAGTGGATAAAAACCACATTTCAAATAGCACCGGGACATGCATCTCTTTGTATTGCTTCATTTACACAATGAATGCATAATTGCTCCTCCTGCATCTCCCCCCCTTCTTCTCCTTTCTACCCCCCCCCTCCCTCTTCTTTAAATGCTTTAATTTTCAGAGGGGGACTGAGGGCTTGATAATAGAAGCGTGTAAAAAAAAAAAAAAAAAAAATAGGAGGGAAAAAGGGGGGAATTGTAACAAGAAGAGCCCTAACCGGTGCCTCTTAATCACTTCTAGGTTTTAAATCATGATGATGCAGGAGTCGGCCACAGAGACAATAAGCAACAGTTCAATGAGTCAAAATGGAATGAGCACCCTAAGCAGCAGCCAATTAGAGGCTGGCAGTAGAGATGGGAGATCAAGCGCTGGTGACACAAGCAGCGAAGTAAGCACAGTCGAGCTGCTGCATCTGCAACAACAGCAGGTAAGTTGTGTTTCTCCCCCGTCTCGTCTCTGCCGCTCTCTCTCTCCCTCTCTCTCTCTCTCCCACTCACTCTGTTTTCCCCTCGCTCTCCCTCTCTGCTCTGCTGTGCTCTCTTCTCAGGCAGCGCTGGGGTGTTCTACATAGGCAGGAGGCACATTGAATTATGTTGTTTTGTGTCTGTTGTTGGTTTTTTTTTAGCACATAGAGAGGGAAAAAAATGTTTGTTTAAGAGGCTGTTTATGTTGTTGGTAAATTTTCCCCGTCAGTTTGTTGTGCTGTTGTTTTGCCTGAAGCTGTTGCCTTGCAGTTGATGATGGAAGTGTTTTGCTGTAGTTGTTATATTTATTTTGCGCCGGTGTTTGTTTGCACGTGTATGTAGAGGTTATCGTAGCAGTCGTTTGAGGCCACGTGTGAGAGAAAGAGAGTGCACGACAGAGGTAGAGACAGAAAAAAGGAAAGGATGTGTGCTGAGGCGTCGTGCGGACCAGTTTGGGCAGTGTGTATGTGGATGTGTGTGAATGTGCATGGGTGTGTGTGTCATGGCGGCGCAGTATCCACCAGAGGGCCTCCTAACTCGGCAGTAGTTGGAGGATCACATACACATGCAGACCCACCAGCGGCACAGAAACCTTTGACTGGGACACTTTTGAAAGACTTACTTGCATGCAGTCTTTCTGTCTTTGTTGTATTAACTAAAATAATCTCCATTTTTTAAAATGATCTAACATTTTTTTTTTTTTGCTCATTTCTGTTATTTGTTGCATTGATTCTGCTTGCCCGCAAATATTTGATGCTCCCTTTTGAATATCTTTAACTTTTTTTTTTTGTTGCTTTTTTTGAAAACCCATGTTTCATTGTACCGGTTGCTATTCATCTCAGTCGGAGCAAGTTGAGGGTGAATGAACTGCATGGAGGGGGGGTGCGAGAGGTGCTGGTTAGGGGGCAGGAGTTGTGAAAGTCAGTCGCCGGCAGAGTAAAGGAGTCAAGTGTCTCTCGTGTCTTTTCACGGTGAATGATGGTTTTGACAGTTTGCCAAAAGAGCAGTGGGAGATTAGGTCAGAGGGCCACGCTTTGGGGTGGACGGAGGGGGGACAACGCCGAGGGTTTGTAATGATGTCCTTTTGGCTTGATGGGAATTTCCATGCAAGCGTGTATTTGTCGCGTTTTTGGAGGCAGCTGAAGCCCTGTGGTCAGTTTGTACAATAGATGCGTTTCTCTCTCTCTCTCTCTGTGTGTGTGTGTGTGTGTGTGTGTGTGTGTGTGTGTGTGTGTGTGTGTGTGTGTGTGTGTGTGTGTGTGTGTGTGTGTGTGTGTGTGTGTGTGTGTGTAGTATTCAGTGTATAGCACGACGAAGCATGTCCCGGAGGCCCCCCCACTACCATCACTACTTCCATTCCCCATACACTGCCCCATCCATCGACAGCTTCAACCCCAGTGGTCCTGCTGGTGGCTGCATCGTAGCACCGTGGCCTCAACCCGATTTATCACCACTCTGCCACTCTTACTGCACACACACACATCTGATTGGGGTCAATTCTCTCCCTCTCTCAGTCATCGCTCTTTTACATCTGAAGGTGTTGGGTAGAGAGCTGCCTTCCATCTGCGTCAATACTCTCAACAGATAGAGGGTAAAATAGAGAGAGATAGAGAGCAGGATAAATTGAATTGTTATACCATAGAAACCTACTGCTGGTTGCACTAGAGAGAATTGTAAAGGGCTGAAGAAGGAATTTCTTTGGTAAAAAAATCTTTTGAACAGTTTAAATTTCATTTAAAATGCCATCCATATATATGTCACATTATTTTTGTTAGTTATTTTAATAAAAAAAATCCCCCAGGTTTAAGGAATAGATTTGGAGATGTAATGAAAGTTAAAGTAAGAAAAGTGTGTCTGTCAATGTAAAGTCAGTAAATGATCTCAAAAACAAAGAAGCAGTGCTGTTAAAATATTATTTAAAAAAAGGCCACAGCACAGAGAGGAAAAAAGCGACGTAAGCATAAAGTGTCTAGTTAAGTTTCTGAGATGGACGTACGGCTGAGAGCGCTGGTGGTGGTGGTGGGTGAGGTGGGGTTCGGGGGGGTGTAAGACAGTGTGTGCCTTGTAAAAGAGGCCAGCCCAAGCCTTCTCCCAACCCAGAGACAGACACATTGAAATGAGCAGTCCAGCTAACAGGTCTCTGGAGGCTTTTTAAAACGGGGGCCCTGTGCTGTTAACTTCACACACACTTCCTGTGGCGCGCTCACGCTGCATCTCGTCGAGAGCGAAAGCACAGTACAAGGAAGAACGATGAGCTTTTTCCCCTTTTTAAAAATGCATATGTTAGCACGATGCAGTGCTTTTGTCTTCACGTGAAGAAGACGTTGGCAGGTGTCTTTGAATGACAGCTGGATGAAGCGTGGTGTGGCCATATATGCATGCGTCAATCTACACTTGCACTTTTTTCCTTTTGCACCTGTGTGCAGCTAAAAAAAAAAAATAGCGTCCACGTTTGCTCTGAGTCCATTTTGAAGGAAGGCTGTTGGGTGTAATTTTCCACCCATATTTGGAATGACATTGAGTGGTCCGGTGGGTATAGAAGCTGCAGTCTCTCATCACGCTGCTGGGGGGATGATTAATAATAAGCACTGATGAATTCTCCACTGTCCCTATGGGTTCTGCCATTACCTAGCAGCTCCAAAATACCACCTGCAGCTATAATTAGAAAAGCAGCATCTTAAGGTCTCGTCGCCTTACACTCGGCCAAAGGCTTGTGGAGCACAGATCAAGACTAGGTTGCAGATTTTTCCATATTCAAATATCGATAGTACAGATTTTCCCCCCACAATGCTCAATCATGCTCTTGCTTATATTTTGCTTGGAAATATTTTACGTAATGCATAGATCCTTTTGTAATTTAAATCTTTTTATCATGCGGGTCATTGAGTTCAATGTGAAAGCCACTCACTCCGTTATCCACAAATCTGAATAATAACCATTGTCGCAATTAAATTTCCAGTTCCTAATTTCTGTCAGGGTTTCATCACCCCATTCCCAAGGTTGTCTAAATAGACCTAATTTGATTTGAGATCACAGATTAGATACCCACTGTATCTGATTGCAATTTGCCAGCTGCAGATATGTATCAGAGCAAATGATGAATGTTACATAGCCCTAATTACTATGCAAAATGACCACTATAAAAGCTCTCTTGTTTGAAAAAAAAGAGCAAAAAAAATCTGCTGAGCTCATATTACCAATCAGTTTGTCATTGGGCATAGGCAGTATTATGTTTTAATAACATATGCTGCTATGTATGTCCATGGAAGCCATGCATTGATCTTTGGATCTATACCATAATGTCCCATAATGAGCCTGTTAGTTGATTACAGTGGTCTGTAGACTTAATCCTGCCAAGGTTATCAGTGGGATTGATGAGCCAATACTAAGGACTACTGCCCCCTTCTAAATGGGCTCACTACTGTAGGAAGTGTATTGATATTCAGAGCAAGATGGAAGCCTCGGCTAATGTATTGTGGTCAAGTCAGTCGTTTTAACCGAAGACCTTTGGATAGCAGCCTTCTGCCACTACACATCTGCTTCTAAAGGACCTGCTCATTAAATTCAAACAGAATTAGAAAGCTTCAAAGTTAAATTCTAATGTCTGTCTGTAGCTCTACACATTCAGGCTTGATTTGTTTTTGTTTTTTTTCTATTTACATGCTTGTTTATGAGGACAAATATTTATTTACTTGTGCACAAAAATGCAGCTTACAAGAGCCAGAGGTGTACATGTTGGTAAACTGGTTAGGTATGCATTTTAGCATTTATTTTTTTCCCGAGGCACATGATGCAGCAAAAATGCAAACTATCCAACCCCATTTAAATGACTGCAGCGTTTTGACATAAATTACAATAAGTGCGCCAAGGTGCCATCTTACTTCTAGGCTACCCCCTGTCGCTACACGGCAGCTAGGCAGTGGTCCAACTTGAGAGTGACAGCAATTAACCTGCCTTCCTTGCTGTTTAGCTGGAGGAAATAGAAAGGATGAGAAATCTGACAGCAAGTGATGGGTAGTATTTAGGGTTTAGGGGCAAATGAAATTCTCCCCAAAATGAAAGTCATTAGAGAGAAAGTTACCCCACAGACAAAGGACAAAATGACAGTGTGTGTGTGTGTGTGTGCGTGCGCTCAATTGACTGACATATGAGCTCATCTCCTTCTTTTAACAAGTCAAGTTTGTTGTTTAGTAGACAATAGGTAAATACTCAATCTCTCTACAACACTGACAGACAGTTTTCAGCTACCGTCACTTCCCACAAACAAGCCTCAAGCATCTCTCTCTGCCCTTCACCTGCCTCTCTCTGAGTCTCTTCATACCGCATTTGAGAAGCCACACACACATGAACACACACCTAAGATGCAAATCTGGGCTTTGCCCTTGAGCATAATTTAAAGGCCTAATCACCCAGACTGTCCCTTTGGATGGAATAGGGAAGGAGGGAGGGAGGATGGTGTCTCTCATTTGCACCCTTACACAAAGAAGCTCATTAGGTTTATCTTTCAGGCCTGAGATTGCCCCACTCAACTGTGTAAATAAGACACTGGCCCTGGCCTGATGCATCAATCACCTCTCAGGACAGGAGAAAGACCTCCGCTGAAATATGAACGATTTCATAAAGGAGCCTTTTGTTAACCATCATCGTCTGTGTGAAGATAAGAGTTTTCTGTAAAGGCAGGAGAAGCATTAGGAAAGCAGCATGTACTGTATGTCTTTGTAAAATTATTTCCCCTTTCAGTGAAAGGACAGCTCTGCTCTGGCAATCCTTGTGTCTGACTTATTTACAATGAAAGCCATCCTTCTTTTTATTTCAAGCCTGGCTATCAGCAGACAGTCCCCACAGAATAGTACATACAGGCCTGTGACATATAGGCCTGTAGTTTCCCCCTTTGAGATGACACTAAAGATATAGGATGTGAATGACAGCATAGCTACTGTTTGCTCACCCTTCCCCAGACAAAACACAGTATTATTCTATTATCTACCTAGACACCAGCTCTTCCTCTTCCTCTCCTTCTGTCTCCCCTTCTCTGCCTTTTCTTTTCCCCCCTGCTTATTCTTCAGCTCCTTGAAACCTGGGCTGTCCATCTATGTTTAAGACACATTACATGTGGCCTTCTGGAATTTACAGTGGCGCTCTCCCAGTAACTCCATTTCGCACAGGCGTCCCTTGAGAGCATGGCGAAATGTCAAGCTGCAAGGCTTGAAAGAGAGACGAGCAGAAAGGGACAGTCAGAGAGTGGGGGAGAGAGCGAGCGAGCAAGTGAGCAATGGAGGAATTGAGAAGAGAGGATGAGAGAGAGTGAAATCTGCTAGAAATAAACACTTATGGGCACTTTATCCTCAAGCAGTTGGTGTGGAAGGTGGAACAGTGCGCAGGTCAATGGCAGCACAGGTAGAAAAGATCAGACAGTGTGCAGCTACTGAGAAATCAAATATATATGCTAGCCTGATGTGTTCATATATTTTAATAAGGGCATCAAATGGAATCCAGTTAACTAATTTTGTTTGGATTTGGCCTCTTATTTGACTTGACAGATTTTTGTCTTTTCCTTTTTTCCTGGTGATAAATGACCCAGCCAGGGTTAACCACCTCCGTGTAAATAAGAGGCAGTCATTCAGTTGCTCACACTGTGGCCAATAGTCCTACAGTCTCCAGCTAACGTAGTGCAGGCCAGGATCAATGGCCACTTCACAACTCATTTCCTTTTACGCCTCCCTAACTGCCCTGGTCCAGCTCTGGGAAATAAATGGCACTGGATCTATAAGTCCACTCACACCAGCACAAACACATATATGTGGCCACGCATACACACTCCTGAAAACACACACTTGCACATACTCTGAGGGGACTGAGCAATTGCTACAGCTCAATACCCTCCACAATAATTTATTTGCAAACCAGCCTGGTGGTGAATGGCGCATCATCTTTCGCGGCCTCACAATCGAAAACAGGCATTCTGTCATTGTTTGTCGCCACTCCCCTGTCGTTGGCTTAAACAGTCATTAATGTGGCGGGGTGGAGTGTTACTGTCACACTCAGCCTGAATACATACATGTAAATGCCTGTGTTTTCTCCTAATGTGGGGTTAACATTAGGATGACGAAAACACGTGTGTGTATTGGGAGGCAATGCTTTCCGATGCATACAAGGTAACGCATTGCTGCCTGCTTTTTCTGTAAATGGCTCCCTTCCCCCCCAAAAAAGCAAGTGGCTTATAGTCATTTGATAGGCCACGACACTGCTATCCATTTAACAGAGCTTAAAAATCCTACATATGCATATGCCGGGGTGTCTTAAGCTGACAACCAAAAGACAGGATTTGCTAGAAGGCAGCTTTGGAGTGTTGTGAATTTAACAAGCATGTCTAGTATTACAGTTCCTCTCTGCTTTAGTCATGAATAGTAACAAATCAGACTCTGAAACGCATGCCCGATGGTTTGTTGTGTATACCCCCCTCCCCTCCTCTAACTAATATTAAAATGACTTCAAATCTGGTTAAGAAGATGACTAGTAAGAAGAATCTTCAATGTCACTGGTGCTCTCTTCCTCTAATGCGCCCAGAATCTGTGCTAACAGATTCCAGGTATCATCACAGTTTGTTTTTTTTTGGTTGCACTTGTTAACGCTCTCTGCTGCTCCGATTACCTTCATCCCTGACCCATTTTTGAATATATAAATGGCTCTATCCTTCTCCCAAGTTGTTTGTAGTTGTAACACTACCCGCCTGCAAGGGGGAATGCTCTTTACGCATTGCCTCCAAACACTGTATACATATGTAAGAGAGCCAGCCGGGCTCTCAGCCCCTCTCCTCTTCACAGCTTTTCATACAAATGCAGTAAATAAGCTCAGGCCGTGGGGGATTGAACGCTCCAAACAGACAAACTGACTGACATGTCACTTAGTGCTGGCTTTGGCTCTCTTCACTGCAGGCTTTAGAGCTGAAGCTGCTGGGTTTTACAGTATATCAGCCAAAAAAGGGCAGATCCTCACTTTGCTGTCAAGGTGGACTGCCATCTGTGTCATTTACAACTTTATAATAACCTCAGGCATTTGCATTGCTTTCAAATGTGGGCAAATATAATCAAAAGTTTAGCATATATTAAGTATAAACTGGTGATTTATGATTTAAAAAAAAATCCACTTGCAGTACAATACAGAGTAAACTGCACATTTGTTTTGGGCAGATACAGAGAATAAGATGTACTCTGAGCTGAGGTTAATGATGGAAGTCACACGAGGAATCCATTGCAGCAGAGATAGACAGGCCCGCCTCTCTATAGCCTATGTACCCACTCAAACAGCCTGCCATTCCTCATCAAGACCTAACCACTGCTTATTTACCCACACTGGAGACTTAACTCGTACGAATTGATCGGTGATAGCACTGGAAAGCTGCTTGTTCCACCCTGATAAAAATGACGCCCATGAGCATATGCAGAACATGCTTTGTGGGCCGGGCGCCGCACTTCAAGCTTGAGTAGACACTAAGCTGATATTGGTTTCACGCTTGAGTCCATAGTGCAAAATCTTCCAATGGAAACCCGGAGATTTGATTGTTTCTGCATATGCATTTATCAGAAGTTTACATGATAAATATACATTAGCCTGGTGGCTTGGCCATGCGTGGTATTGTTTCTGTGATACTATTCTTCATGCATTCCTTTTCACCTGTTTGGACTTCATCATCCAATTCACCGTGAACCTGATAATCCTAATTTGCACAAAACTTCAAATGGATTTGCTGGAGTTTTTTTTCTTTTTTTCTTTTCTTACATCGTTAGTCTTCCCCAGAATTTCTGTCACAGCAAGGAAATACTTCTTTGTTGGCTCAGGTTTTAAATGTCTGAGGAGAGAATTCCTCAGAAAATCCCTAGAAACTGAATGTTTTTTGTGTGTATACCATCACATAAGTTAGACCTAGAAGTTGGGGTCTCTATAATTTGTCAAAAAAACAACCCCTCTCTGCCTCTTGGCTTAGTTTTTCTTTGATTTTTAATGCCTTTACATAGTCCTAAATTATATGTCATTTATCTTTCATTGAAACTTCAAACATAGGTTTTTTTTTTAATAAGTACTGTAATTGTTCTGTCCTTGTATGGAGTGCTATGAAGGGAGTGATCATGCTTTTGGCACATTTATCAAAGCCCAAGTAAAAAAAAATGCAGAACGGAGGCCTTTTTCTCACATAGCCGGACTAAGTGTGCGACAGAGTGATAAATTTTCTTGTTAGGAGAAATTACATCCACTAACTTGAGCTACTTCAGCATGAAATTGAAAAAGAAGCATTTCTTGTGAATTTCCATTCTTGATTCAATGAAAGATGTAGATTAGCCTTTTGGAAAAGGGTGGGCACAAGAATGAAACTAAAGAAGTATGATTCTGCTCACGCTTGCTTGTTCTTAGAAGCGTGATATAGGATGCTGTTGGAAAAGTCTTTGTTTATGGAAGTGAAGCTCAGTCAGGCTGCTGGCAGATTAAAGAAAAAAAGTGTTTAACATCTCTCTCTTTCTCTCTTGTGTGTGTCTGTTTATGTGTGGTATACATTTGTGTATTCACGCTTGAACCTTATACAGTTTTACTTTTTTTTTTTATCGCTGGAACTCTTCAAGCCTCTTTGTCTACTTTACCCCAGTCACAGTCTGTGCCCATGATAGCTCCTTCTTTCCATCTTTTTCTCTCTGTTCTCATACACCCATGCGTGAACACACAAACACATTTCACCAGACCCAGCTCAGTCTGGTAGCCTGTTCTGGGGGCGGGGGGTGGACTACTGATTGATAGACGCTGGGTGTCAGAGTGGAAGGCAGATAACTATATCTTCTGCTGCTCACTTAAAGGTCAAACACACATTGCTGTAATTGGAATATTCACAAGACAACCACCAAGGTACAATGCAGAGTGGAGAGGAGGAGGAGCTCAGGAAAAGATAGGTATTACATAAGCAAAGAGATGGGAGTGAGAAGAAGGGGGGGAGTGAATGTGATCCATTGCCCTTCCACAGGCAGATGCAGTGGCTATTTATTGAGTTGATCTTTGGGGAAAGTGAGGCATTCATTGAAAGATACATCACCCTCAGTGAAGAGCAATGCTTACGAAGGCAACTGGGGGCTAATGGCAAGATAAAGTAGTCACATAAACTTGGATAAACTATGTATTGGCTATTAAAAGTCTGTCTGACTTGCTTTAGTGACAGCAGATTAAAAAAATCCCACTGTGTAATCATTCATGCGATTGATTATATAAAGCAACAGACACATCTCATTATATAAACTGTTCTGTGGCATCTGTGAGCAGAATAATGGTTCAAAACTGGAAAATCTACTGTATGTACGAGTGCATGGGTGAGGTGAGTTCACTTACAGCTAAGGTCAGGGTGCTCTCTCATCGACCTCAGAAGAGGGTAACACTTAGACTCAACACTTAACCTGAGCTCTGAAGGATGAGACCGACAGACACTCATACTATTGACCTGCAACAGCAGAGCCCCCAAGAAAGGGTCTTACAGAGATGCACTCAGCCGGTATACAGGCTTGGGTTGCTCGTGTCAATGCACACCCAAACAGTGAGCACAGATCAGCCCTTTTTTAGCCATTTTCACTGCCATTCAGTAGCTTTCTTGTTTTCCTTAATGATTGTTTTCTGTAGACTTTGAGTCTAAATGTAGTGTGTGTCTTTATCAGTTGTTTAATGGAAGGTAAATGCACTTAAATACAGTTTACTTACCCAGGATGCAGCAGCAGAGATGCACCAGGGTTTACTCAACCTTTTATTTACCACTACTGCCCTGGTCTTTGTTTGTGCATGTATGTCTTATGTACAGTACATGTGTGCACACAACCGTGTCAACACATTTTTCTCTTTAACAGCATCTACCGGTATTGGCATTTTGCACAAAATGAGATGTTTCATCGCCGCTGCTTGTTCTCTGGTGCCACAATCAGATTACTAGTCGCCTCTAGCCATTTTCTCTTATTTTTTTTGGAGTGGGAGCCTCTTAGTAAGGCCTTGTCAACAAAGACAAGACACAAGCTCCATGAAAAACAACTTCAGTCTGCGTCTGATCCTCCGACAAGAACGATGAGAAAATGCCTAGTTTGCTCTCTGAACAACCACAGCAGGCATCAGGCATACACACGACACGTTTCAGATAATCGGCATACTAGTTTTAAGAAACTAGGTCTAAGCAATTGAGGTCTTTTTTTTCCCCTCACAGCTCCAGTTTTTCCACTGGGCTCAGCGCCTTTTGCAAATGAACTATGGCTGGCCTGAATGCAACATTTCATATCAGTTATTCATCCAGCTGTGTGACCTCCACTTGCCTGGAACTGTGAAAAGTAGAGGGGTCATAATCACCTGACGAGGAAATCAGGCGCTTCAGGAGAGAGAAAATGTGTTGTGTTATGTGGGGAAAAATAAAAAACTGAACTCCACCGTACGCGCTCTGCTTTTGTAAAGGCAAGACTTGACCTCACACACACACACACACACACACACACACACACACACACACACACACACACACACACACACACACACACACACACACAGACTCTGTCTCAAACAAACACCTCTGTCTTGTTCCACCCACACAAATACCTTTCCCCAGTCTCTCCTCTCTCTGTCTGTCTCTGTTTTTCTTCCTCTCTGTCTCTTTGTGATAGTATATTGTGGAGGTTCGCAGTTGTCAGGCTCTAAAGGACTTCCCTTGGAGCAGCAGTAGATAAAGACCTCCACTGAATGGTCCTGCTGTCATCTTATCTAAATGGAGTGGTACAGCACAGGTCAGAGTAAAGACTTTGCTGTAGCCACCAGCAGAGACAAGGGAAGTAGGTACATTGTGGGGGTAAATTGAGTTTCATAAATGATGAAGCATGGGCGAGATGTGCTGAGACAGTGGGGAGAAGAATGTGAACAGCCAGTTATGACATCAGTATGATTAAGAGCTAATAAGCAATTATTTTGTATGTGAAGTCGCACCACATATCTGATTATTGAGGAAACTATTGTGTCATTTTTATGATCTGAGTTTGAAAACTGGTGAAAATTCTTAAAATCTTGATATTTTTCTTACACTTGCAGGCAATTTTGGATTCCACCTCAGTTTTGGGGGGATTCTGTGTCAAAGTTCAAGGTAGAAGAACCATTGCTCTGCCTGCCTAGAACAGACACATCATTGTTTTTGCACAGAATATCCATGGTGACAACAGCGGGAGGTGGGACGTTAGTGAATGTTAGTGGTTGCAGTGAACGACAGCAGGCTGCGCTCTCTGTTATTGCTGGCACGGCCTCCCAGCGTCTCTGCAGACACATACATATTGGTGCATATGCACTCTTCAACTCTCAGACATAAACACGCACACTTTAGCTGTGATGGGCAAAACAGACTCGCGTTTTGTCTTTGTTAGTGGAAAAATAAGTGCGAGGTTACACAATGGAGCTCGACACCCCCGAGTCCCCCCCACCCCTACCTCTTCTCTCTTATACAAGCTTTCTTCCTGGGGAAGCAGCGAGCAAATTCATCTCGTCAATCCTCCCGGGACGGTGTAGCTATGCAGCTCTGTTTACTGTGGTAGAAAGTTAATATAAATTTTCATCAGTGGGAGAAGTTTACACATACGATTCTATTTGTCCTTCATTATTAGCACCTGAGTCTGGGGCTGGGTAGGCATAATTGTCTACAGACACAGGCCAAATAGATGCAAGGGAAAGGCAAATAAGCACACCCCAAAATAATTTGATGCTTGTGTGTTACAATCTTCCACCCTAGGAATTCTTAATCTAGAGAATCAATAAACAAGAGGTGAGAGGGGTGGGAGAGAAGAGGAGGGGGGAGAGAAAGAAAAGATGAGAGGAAGAAATGAATAATGTGATATGAGAGAGCACGAGGGAGGGGAGAGAGGAAGAAGATGAATTCAAAGTGCAGCAAAGAGGCGGTAGCAAGTGATCAATATGCAAGGTTTTCTTCCCAAACAGCCATTATCCACTGTAGAAATAAGAGACCCAGCACAACAGATGAGCATAAGACAGTTTATTTGCTTTTTTGGGGCTGGAGAACTTTGTATGTGGAGACAGAGGAAGCTGAAGTAGCTGAAAACACAGCGATAGAGATAGCAGAGTGGGACACAGAAGCCCATTGTTCTGCTGGATAGCTTTACTTCTGTCCTGAGGCCCAGGCAGAATCTCCATGGACCTCTCCCTCCCTTTCTCTCTCTCCTTCCCTTTTTCACTACAGACTGTTGAGTTATTGAGTCATACATTAAAATGCTCATTACTCCGACATACTCTCTGAATTCTGCTTTTCCCTACTTTCTCTCTCTCTTGAGTTTTTCCTCTTTCTCATGGAGGCACTATATAAGAAAGCATCTTTAGATTCCTGTTGGAATTTTAAAAGACAATATTTATACTTGTTTTACTATAGTTTTAAGAGCCAGATTGTCCAATTTTGGCTATATAGGAAAGAAGAAAGTTTATTTTCTCACAAAAAAGTGGTAATTTTTTTATTTTCTTCCCAACCACGCAGAGTTTAGTGAACCCAGGTGTATATTGTGCTCTGCGTGGGTTTTGTAGAGGCGATAGGGCAACTGAATCCAGAGCCATTGTTGAAGCACCGGAGCATCATCACCAGTTCTGACCTTTATGAAAGGATAGTAGTCTTTCTGCTCCTGTGGATGAGTTACTTAAGGTGAATGGAATCAACAGCATCCCTATACTTGTAGGCTTTCACATCAGACTTGAAAAGTGGTAGCAAATGCATTTAGTGTAGCAGCTGGTATAGCAGTTTCACAAACTCAGTCCCCACTTTTGCATTCAGACATTGTGTGGGACATCTTATCCCACTCCCCCTTCTCTTCTCATTTGTCTATCCTCTCCAGCCAGCCCCTCCAAATCCGTATCCATCCATCCATCTGCCCTGAATCCACTTATATAAGAAGATAGGGTGTAAATATTTTGGTGTGGAGTGTCAGCGCATATCTTTCCCGCCAGCGGGCCAGCAGCCTCAGTCCAATCAGCCATGTTTGTTTGTTCAGCTTAAACTGTTTGTGCCTTGTTTTCCATGGCATGCGACTCCCTCCAGCTTGATAAAGAGTCACACTTTTTCTTTTTTCGCTCCCTCCCTCCTTCTGTGTCTGTGTTTCCTGGAAGCGAAGATAGATAAGCCTGGTGGTGCAGTGCTGTGTGGGTTTTTTGTGTGTGTGTGTTTTGTGTGCTTACGCATCAAGAGTGTGTGCGTGCGAGAGTTGTCAAAGCTGTCAGCATGACTGGAGCTGTTCTGGCCGACAGCCTAGCATTGAACAGCAGCCCTTTACTCCCTACAACAAACACATGCATACACTCAAAACATCTGTTCCGCACACCGCAGAAAGACTGTTACCATGATGCAACCTCATTTCTGACTGATCAACAACTGATACGACGTGTTTATGGCTACTTTCTGGAAACACCATGCCAACGACAAGGCTGCAAAGAAATACCTGTTGAGGGCAGCTGATTTCATACCTGTGTCATCATTCCAATATCAACTATATCCCCTAATAACAACAACTCCCAACGTGACTCAAGCCAGGAAGTGATCTGCACTGTCCAAACACAATGTCACAGCCCCTCAAATATATCCAATTCCAATGTCATGGCTGCATATCGTGCAGTCTCCAGGTGGATTTGAAAGGAGTGACATTCTTAGTGGATGGCTTATTTCTTTCTCGCACCCCCACCATCACCACCACCACCACACGCAATAAGCAATCTGGAGATTTGTAATGGTTTGGCTCGGTATTGCGGGGCCTGCTAATGTATTTCATGCTTGTTTAAGATCGTTGCATGGTTCTCACAAAGGTGCATTGTGATCGGTGTTGCTTATTACCCTGTTCTGTATAGGACTGTAGTTCTGTGTAGAGCTAGAAGAGAGGGGGATAGTGGGAGGTGAGGGGTGAATGGATGGTTGATTTTTTTTTTTCATTTCTCTCTCTCTCTGTCAGCCTCTTCTCACTCTCTCCTTTTCTGCCTCTCCAGTGATCTCTGCATGCCTATTAATGTAGCAGAGGAATGCCTGTGTAAACATTCTTGTTTCTCAGTCCGTTTCGCATAATAGTTGCCTGTATCGCCTTTCTCCTGACCTCACTATCTGAAACCAATTACACCAGATCCATTTGGGCTGAATCTTATTTTCATAAGGATCCCTGTGTCGCGGTCTTGGTTGCTCTGTGTTATTTTCCCTCCTCTTATTTTTTTTCCTCTTTTCCAACCTCAGTGATGGATATCAACATCAAATATGCCTCTGAGTGCCTTGTTATTTATATAGCAGGGCCTGGCTCTTTTTCTCTTTCTCTCCCTCTCTCTCCGTCTGGCTTGCTTGCTCATTCTGAAGAATGCATCACATTGTGCTGTTTATACAATGTGCGCATTAATAGACCAGGGATGTCATTTTTTCGTGCATAGCAACCCAGGTTAAATAGACGGCGCATCTGCACTCGTCTGTGTTTTTGTCCGCTCCAGCAGCCCCTTCAGCAAACTTTTGATGACTTTCCTTGGCTTTTGGTGCTTTTTTGTGCTTGGAGATGGGCTCTAGCTTACCATCTGTGTGGAGTGGGAAGTGGGTGGCACAAATTGGTGCTTTTTACTGTAATGGCTGAATACTCAGAGTCTGTGAAAGTGAGGGGACAGGACTTTTATTCCTCCCTGTACCATCCACACCATCACAGACAGAAATGGCCACTTCCATGGAGAAGGTGACAGACAGTTTCAGACATGACAAACCACTCTGAAAAAGTTTGGCCAGTGTTGATAAGGTCTGCGTTATGTTTGGAGAAGCACTCTTTATGCAGTGTGTGCAGACATCTTTTCTAATAAGCCCGGTATGGTTGATCTCTCTGCTTCACCTCTCTACGCCACCTCTCATGCCTGCACCTCCCTCGATATTTACTTGGCATGGATATTGAAAGTGCAGTCAAAAACCATCTCCTCCTTTGTACTCTTGACTGTGTGTAATATATCGAGTGGCTCTCTTGACTTTGGGTATAACACAGCAAGTCATTATTGATTCACACATGGATAAACATTTCCCCCTGACAGCTACCTTGAGCTGCACTCATCAAGCAGCCTTTCCTCTAACTACTGTGTGCAGGACTCAATAAGCCTTATAATTACTTTGATTCACCAATCATGGTGAGATTAATTAGGCCTTGTGTTTTAATTAGCTAAATGATTGGCTGCATTCAAGGAATTTGTGTTGTCTTTTGCGTTCGGTGAAAGGAAGCGAAAGTCAAGATGTTTGATTTCCCCTCCATTTTGCGCACAAACAACTAAACTTTATGTGGCCATGAGTGCAGGTGTTGACTTTAGTGTGTGCTCTGAAGGAAGGCTCAGCTTACAGATGTTACAGCACACACACACACACACACACACACACACACACACACACACACACACACACACACACACACACACACACACACACACACATATACATAAACCAGTGGCGACGAGGCTCCTCTTACCAAGGAGACGGATCAATGCAGTTAGGACTCACTGCCAGTGTAATGTGTTTGTTTACTTTAGTTCAGAAAGCCTGGCTCCTTCTGAGCAGCCAGACAGACCCCCACCCACCCCAACACCACCTCCATCTCTTCCCCCTCCAGTTCTGTCTTTTCATAATTGATCAGGGGGATGGCTGTGTTCCCTCAGGGGTTAAAACGTGGCAACTTTTTTTTCCTTCTCTCTCCTCCCTCTCATTTTTTTTTTTACTGCCTCTCTCTCTTTCCTGTCTTCCTCTCTTGTTTGCACAGGATCTCAATGTACTAGTTCAAACATTGTTCCCACCAGCTGGCAGAGCTGCGCCATATGCACGCCCTGTCAAGGCAGCTGTTGTCATGGATACTGGCAAGCACCAGAAAATGAAATGAGCACCCCCCCGATTCCTGAGGAAGTGTCACTCTACTCTCTATCTTTTTTTTTTACTTATTTCTTGCTTCTCCTCCTGACTCGTCCTCTTCTTTATTCATCAAAAACTAAACACCTGTGAAGTTGTTGTGTTGTGTGTGAGTACACTTGTTTTTTTTCCTCCCTCCTCCACTCCCACTTGATGCTCGTGGGCCCGAACAATACGAGGCATACAGTTGTGTGTAGCAGCAGCAGCAGCAGCAGCAGTAGTAGTAGCAGCTGTGCACAATGTTCTTTTCTGCCAGACTCTTTCATCCATCTGCTCTTGAAGAATTGGAGTGAAGCTGCTAGCCCAGCTGCCACCGTACCTGTGAAGCTGGAGCTTGTTCGTCACACACATTCGGTGCACACAACCAGGCGGGAATGGGGAGAAGGGGGGCGGCGGCGTTCTGCAATCCCATCAAACCCTAGAGAAATAAATTACACCACATCCCCGACTCCCTGATTGTTATCATATCGATGTCTGGCAAACACATCAAAGGGTGTTGACAGCAAATTTTTACAATTTTACAAACATGATTTTTCAAATTTTCCGTGTCATGTGTAAACAGCTGTGAACTAATTTCATCAGGCGGGGAAAGGTCTCTCTTTCTCTGCCAATCTATTCATCTTTCCATCCATCACCCATCCCATGCGCATAAGCACCCTTAATGCATAGTGTAAAACCTGGGCTGCTAGTTAATTCACTCTAAATGTAATCTGATGTTGATTTTGTCAACTTTAATTACAGCTCCCAGGGACACTTCACATGGTGCTGCCTCTACTTCAAATTGATATTATGAATATGCAAATGTGGCGGTAATTTGCGGAGAGAAGTGGGTATTTCAGTTGAGCACACACTAGACAGGTCAATTCTACTCTGCTTTTTTTTTCTCCTGCCCACCACCCCCTCCACCCTCTTCTTCAGAGGTGCTCTAGACAAACTGTATTTATCCTTGATCACAGCTCTGTGAATTGTTACTGAAACATACCTCCTGCGTAGTGTTAACCACATCAGAATGAACCAGGTGATGTTTGATAGGGTTTTCAGTCAGCGAAGGCTGAAAATTTGTTTTATCTTTGCTGTCAGCTTCAGGAAATCTTATAGTTTATTTTCACTGCCTTCTTCCTTCCTCCCCATCGTTCTTTCTGTCGTTTTTTTTTCACACCTTTTGTATTGTGTTCTTTTCTTCCTAGGCCCTACAAGCAGCGAGGCAATTACTCTTGCAGCAGCCAGGCAGTGGCCTGAAATCTCCAAAGAGTCAGGACAAGCAGCGTCCACTGCAGGTAAAGCAGCTCCCCGTCTAATCTCTTAAGTCCATCCATAATACATGCTCCTCCGAAAAGAAGATTTCCTCTGTTCCACAAAGTGTGTTTGATTTGCCAACGCAATCCTCGGACCTGTCATTGGAATCTTAAAGCTGGACAAGCCGGTCCCTAGGAAGCTAAGCGTCACATAGACACAAGAAAAACACAACAGAGACAGAGAAGTTTCATCCACAGGACATTTCCAAGCCTGGTTTAAAAACATTTAATGCATGTTGTCCATCAAATAACACCACAAGCATCTCAAAGGTTGTAATATAGGATGACAAATTGGAGGCCGCCTTTGATCTGTATGCTTTACTACACGAGATCCATAGTGTTGTTAACACAAGGAAATCCAGAGGTTGTTTAAGATTTGAAAGACACATCAGCTGGACTAGTGGGTTACACAGACAGCTAATTTTAACCGCCTGTCATTTCCACTCTTCAACGCTAATTTACCTTATTGATTTGTAGAGCTGTCTATTTCTGTTGTCAGTGATTTGGAAAAGGTCACACTTGTACACATATGCGCGCACACAAACAGTTTCACAGTGACACCACACACTCACACTCACACATACAGATACACTTCAACACATTGCCTCGTTCTTCCTGATTTTTCTCACAGCAGCGAGTCTTTTCATTCTCCTCATTTAAGTCAACAAGACGGTTTTCCTGCTTCAAATTACGTAAGGCCCCTTGACATCTCCTCTGTGTTTTTTTATTATAAGTTTTTTTATTTAATTTATTTTTAGCCGTTTGAAATTGAAGTGTGGGAATTTGTGCCCCCCACTCGGCTAATAAGTACTATCAAGGAGCAATGGTTTACCTCATTAGGAGCTCTGTGCATTTCATTAATGACAGGGAAATTGGCATTAACCTCACCCGTTGATATTTTCAGAGTCTAACAATGGCGACACCTTCAATTGGAGTCACACCCCTGTGTACCTAATTACGTACTGGCGAAGAGATAAGGTTGGCAAAGACTCAGTCATGCTTTTCCTTGAAATAAAATTTAACTTGGACTCATCACGAGCGCTAATATTATCGTTGTATTTTCCCATGGTGGCATAAGGATTTTATATTCTTCTAAAAGGCATTTATTTACTTAATCGTATGGCGAAAAGAAGATTTGTTCATTCAACATGAGGCTTATTGTTGGGGTCCATTGCGGGTCCTCTGTTTGAGGGTCTGTACGCCAAAGCCAATAGATTCAAACAAATGAGTTCCTGATCTACAAATGCCTGCATAGTCACCAAGTACAATACATGGCATGAAGAACAATATTGAATGAGAGCTGTGTGGGCGCATGATAACCGTCAGCCCATGTCCAAGCCCCTGCCTCTAATAACACCAGCAGATGGTAAATATTGAATATTTACATTTGCTTACTGCATCCTTGCCGTGTTGGCGATATGAATCAATATGAATCAGATGGCCTGCCGATCAGCCTGTCCTCAGCTCCCAACTAATCCATTTGTTGATCCAGCTTTTATTAACATCCTCACCTCTTTGTTCCAAAAAGTCTCCATGCAGAGAGTCAGAGGAGAGGCGCTGCTGCTGACTGATGCACACCAGCACCAACAGGGGCTCATTCTGGTTCATGATCATTTTTACACTGGGAATGTGCTGCTGTGTGCCCTTGAATCCACTCATTTCAAATGACATTTTAACAGTAATACTCTATTGTGCAAATATCAGTATAAAGCAGTTGAAACTCTTACTTGATTAAAATGCCTTTTTTGTAGCTGTTTATTATTGTTTCAGTTCTTTTGCCTTGTCTGTACCGGATTGTTATTTTTTTTTCCCATTCTAGTCTTCAAGGAGTTTACCCAATAAAGCTGCATTATACACCTGGATTATGAGGCCACAATGGGTGCTACAGTGCAATATTTTATTAGCTTCACGGATAGATAAGAGTCAATGGCAATCAAGCTACATGTTTTCCACCAGAGGAATCACACGGATTGATCCGCTTGTATGATTAGTGAGAGTTGAAAGTGGGAAAAGGATTATTATTACCATGACATCCTGCTTATGGTAGAGATACTGGCAAATCCTCTGCCAGTCTTTTTTTTTTTCTGCTTCTTGTTCCTCCATCTTTGGCATTAAAGAGCGAGAAATGATCCATAGATCATGGCATGTAAATTATTTAGTACACAAGCATCTAAGTGCCTCAGCTTGCAGTTTTAATTACTCGTATTAGCGGCTAAAGGCTCTCGCCTGACTAATTCTATCCGCTTGCTCATCGCTGCTTCTCAGGAGTTGATGATGCGGAGGCAGGCAGCTCATGCACGCACACTCACATGTTTAAAAGAAAAGAAAAAAACAGTCCCACAAACACACATACAAACACACACACACAAGCTGCTTCTCCACATTTGCGTAATGTGACAGGTCTATTATTACACAGTAAGCCCACGGGAGCACTCAATAAACACCTATTTCTTCCTGTAAATCCCCCTGCCTCCGCCATGCTGCTTACACGGCTCTCCCAAGGCACACAACACCCTCTCGTCTCTCCTCCATTCTCCTCTGCTCCTCTCTCCCATCGCTTCCCTCCTCTTCTCTGTGGCAATATCCCCCCTCTGAAAGGCATTTATACACTGACATTTGGAATACAAATAAAGAAACGCGGACAAGGAGAGGCGGAGAGGATTACAGAGGCCTACGAATCTGACAGTTGTTTCGCTCGCGCTCACACGTACATAATGTATCAACACACCACAGCCTGCACAAACACAAGCACAATGACAGCTGCTTAAAGTTTTTGCATTGCCAGAGAGGACTTGGTGCAAATCTTGTTTGTTAGTGGCTGTATTGATCGTTATTGATAAGGAACAGAAGATTTTGAAGATCAGCTAGACATGTCTGAAGACAAACCAGAACAGGTGGTGTGTTTTTGAGCAACCCAACTATGTTACCACATGTCCTTCTAGCATGTCACCACGAGGTTCTCACCATGACGCACCCCTATATGTCAGAGGGCACGTATAAAACAGCTAGAATGACCCCCTCTAACCCTGCACCATGAGTGTGTTAGATGGAGGCTTGACAGTGTGAAGCTACCCCCTTGACCCCACCTCCCAGTAGTTAACGTGCAGTTTTAAATCATGCAAAACCTGAGAGCTTTGCCCCCCGAGCAAGTAAGTGTTGCGACTGCTGCTCTGCCCCTTTCACACTACCAAGCTGTGAATACCTTTTTTTACAAGACTAATAACCTCAATCCCATCTGTGCATTGCTCGGCTCCGAGTATGACTGAAAATATTTAATGGTTGGTTTGTGGATCGCGGGAGATGTTGGTTTAGCCGTGTTTTTCTGTAAATTTGCAGCTTTTCCGCCCAAGCCAGTCAGCTCCGGCTGTGGGCACTGGGCCATCGGAGGAAGTGTCACACTTTTAAAGGTCAGGTCCACACGTCTCACCACTGAGCCAATATCATCTCAATAGCAGCACTCATCTGCTTATTGGCTTTCATGCGGAACACACACACACAGATGCGGGGAAAAGGGCTGTGACGCTAGGCGAGAGTATAGGTTAGCTGACTCGAGTGGTGCGTGGCTAAAGGATGCTGGTTCACATTTACATTTATGAATATATCTCTCTGCTGCATCCCCTCTGGTTGGATCTGAAAATAGAGAAAAATTATCACAGCGAAGGGGAAAAAAGAGAGGAGGGAAAATAATATGTTATTCATGAGGAAAACTTCTGTTGACTCTGAGAGAGAGAAAGCGAAGAAAAAAAAGCGTCAGCACATTTTAAGTCAAACACCCTTGGTTACTGCTTTTGTAACCAGAAAACAAGATTTTTTCACGTCCCATCTCCCTCCATACCTCTCTTTTTTTCTTCTCCCCCCCCTCCTGCATTTACAACACCTACAGGACAAGATTGCTAAATTGCGAGGACAGAGCAGGTTCATCATTGTGATGCAAAAGAAGTTGAAATGCAACCCCAAGGCGAGGTAGCTGAGTTTGGGGGATCAAGAGAAAGTGAGAGGGAGGGATAAAAAAAAAAGTAGCTCAGACCTTTGATGTAGCAGCAACAAATTTACCTTGTGACAGAAGATACATGGCTGCAATAAACGAGTTATACCAGCCCTTACACATGCAATCAGATGATTCTGGCCAGGGTGTTAATTGGATCCTAACCGGCAGATCTGATACGCCTGGGCCCCGGTGGTGAGGGGGAAAGCCTTTCCAAGTGATGAACTATAATTCACTGAGCTGCTTGAAGCACTTGTAATTTACTGTGTGTCACTGATGAAGAGGCTGATCCAGTGGAGGCCATATTACCTGCAACATCAGAGGAAAGTGCACCCCCCCCCCCCCCCCCCCCCCCCCCCTTCCACCTGCTCTCACTTGTACTCTCTCACTTTCTTTTCTATTTCAGCTCTCTCCTCACTTTCTTTTTTAATTCCCTCCCTCACACTCTTTCTGTCGCTCCCATTTACTCTTGAACTGTGTACACCTGCGGGGAAGCATCAGTCGGGAGTGAATTGTGCCAGTTTAATGATAAAGGTGTGGCAATTTGTACTGATAATGACACAAACAATGTGTGCAATCTGTGTTGCACAGCCACACTAGTGTGTACTGCATTCAAGAGGCTTAATCAGTGACTTTCTACATCTAGAGATAAATCAATATGGAAATTGTGCTAAGCCCGTCCCAATCTCCTCGGGCTTTTTATTAGAGGCTTTTACATGATGGGTCTTTATGTTATGATAAATTGCACTTCCCATGCACTGCTGCCAAACTGTTATGGAAATTGATTTAGGAAAACATTCAGTAATCTACTTAGCTTCACTCCTGACAATCTGGAGTATTGATCTTCCTAAGCTGAACACATTACACGTGTTTGAGCGAGGCTCACATGCATGTGATTTTACATAGTAAACACACATGTGCTACTTGCATATCATACACTTGAACTTCAGAGTCAGGAACTCACCAGACCAGCTCGCCCTGTTACCCTGTGGCGGAGAGTCCTGGCTAGCAATAATTGCATGGCCACATTTGGCAGTAATTGGCTAGTAAATGAGCAGTGTCAACCAAGAGGGAGTTGAGAGGTCAGAAGTCCACAAGCTACGATGGGGGTCTGGGTTTCGGCCCTCTGCCCCCCTGGGAAGCTCCGGAGATTGAGATGAAATAGGAATGGGGAGGAGTGGCGAAGGGGGTTTCTCTCATTTTTTTCCCTTGATTTCATAATCCTTTTTCTGTGTGTAAAATCAAGCTAGTGGCTTAATTAGCGGTGACTCTCCTGCCAAGGATCCAGAGTAATTACCGACTAGGACCCTTCCATTTCTCATTGCATTTATCTCAGTAGTGTCTGTAGCGCTGCTTCCCTGTCCAGCGCTACAGGAACCTCTGTCGCTGATAACCACCACATATTCGTTACCCCTGCGATGTTTATGGCTGCCATCTAATCACCAGTTTCCAATCCTCCCTCCCTCCTCCTGCTTATTACTGCCGGATGAAGTGATTTCTATAGAAAGGAAACCGAATAAAAGGAATTCCTCTCTGTTAGACTAATTGTTTAAGTTTGAACTGTGATTTCACTTATCTCCTCCTTTAGGTAATTTGAGTTCAGTCATGAAACTGTACAGATAAAGTGCCACACAGTGGAGCGGGTGTAACTGCTGGAAGTGTATTTGTCCACCGGTCAGGATAGACGGCTGTGTCCGACAGCCAGTGCAGCAGCAGCAGTTAGTGGAGATGTGGTGTTTTGCATTTAATGCCAGAATGCCTCGTTAAATCAAACATAATGAGAGACTTGGGTGCCAGGTTTGCCTGGAAGAGATACCTGAGCCCTCTGTGGAAGAGCTTGACCTTTTGCAAAGCATTGGAGAGGCTGGATACAGGCTGCAGGTGTGACAAGAGGGGTGTAATGATCTGCTTGTTCTGGTGAGGGCCACACCAGTGTTTTTACATCATGAGCCAATTTAAAGGTCTTTTGTTTTGCTCTCCAACTTTGAGGACAAACCACATGGCTTCAAAGTTCATGCCAATAAAGCTCACTGTTCTTTTTAAGACAAGAGACATAAACAAACAGGAGTTCAAATGGTGAGGACAGTCTGAAGTGAGCACATTTTACATTCAAATGTCTTTTTTAAAAGTCATTTGCAAGCTGCTCCTTTTTAAATCCAAATTTGCACTAATAAAACCAGTAGACCAACCTTTTCTGTTATTAAGGTCCCCAGTGGCTACATCAGCTGCAGCTAATTTCAAACAATTTAATAAATCCCATTAACACTTTATTTCATTTTATTTTTTGCACCAGTACTGGAAATATATCCGTTTTGGATTCCAGAGAAACAGAGGCACAGACCAATTGGATATCACAGCTCCTCTTCAACGAAAGAGAGTCTATTCACGGTGCGTGGATGTTTACGCCACTGCCGACGTCTACTAAATGCTCATTAATTTTATCCCTTCGTGGCAAAATCATTTCAAGGAGAAGCAATTCAGCCTCCTGTTCCTTTCAATTCACCGCTCACGTCAATCAAGCCCTCCTGCAGTATCCTGCAGAATGGAGGTGTTATATTCCTGCAATTATCATGTCATATACTCGAAAATGTAAATGAACGTGTGTGTAAAATTAAATTTATGGGTTGTCAGTGAAGAATAAGAACCAGGAGAGCAATTACTTATCTGCTTTCATCTTGGAGCCTCTGATACGTCAAGCAGAAAAGCATGCAGTTAAATGCTGGAATTAGCATTGTGCTGCACTTCACAATGGACGTGGGCCAGTGCCTTTTCTCCCCTCTCTTTCTTCCTGCTGCCTTTTCTCTCTTTTTCATTCCCCCTTCTTTTTGTTTGGAGCAGTGGTGAAATGAAGATGATTATCACCTATTACGCCTCTAAAAAGCTAATGAAAGTGTAAAAGGAACTTCTTTATTTCATATCTTGGTTGTTTGCTGTTTTTATTTTTACTATTTTTTTGCTCTTTGTTTGAAGTTGTTTGTTGCTGAAATCCTGCATTATTCATTTACAAGTACCTGACTCTGAATGCTTAATTTTTAGCACTTAACCACTGAAGAAACTGTTTGAAGTCCAGTGGAGAATTTATATTTCATTCTACTTCACATATGCATGCGCATACATTTGTTGTAAATCCTCCGTATAAGCCTGCATCCTTTTTCTGAGCCAAACCATCTTTGAGCCAGCAACCAATTAATAGTCTTAATGAGTGCATCTCTCATGTTGTTTCTCAGCTGCATTTGTCCTATTGTAATGGCATCCAACACAAAACCAGGAGTGACTGCAGGGGTAATTACTTACCTAACAAATGTACCTTTAAGGGTTAATAACATTGAAGGTGTAAGCACAGCATTTGCATAATTACGCACAGACTGTTTAATTTGCAACTTTTGACGCCTTTTGTTCAGCACCTCGCTTATTGTGAATGCAATTTCTCCTGTGCTCTTGCATGAAGGAGTCCGGAGAAGAAAGAGATGTACCACAACATCCTCCTCCTCCTCCATCTCTTGCACCTTAGATGGAGTCCCTTCTCTCTAAGACCCTAATGAACAATGGAGGCAGGATTTGTTTGAATATGAATATGAATGTGCAGCGGGGCTGGCTGGAAGTTGACCTTCAGCTGTGATTTTCAGTTCATCAGGATTAGTCAAGGCGGGCGATCAGGAGCCACTAATGCATAATGACTTCTAAAATGAAAAATGTGTAGTGACCATGCAAATGTCTCGGCTAATCAAAGAGGGGGGAAAACCTGGGGTGGGGGGTGGGCGTCGAGGAGAGGAGAGCTAAACAAGGACGTGTCAAGGCCTGACAGAGGGAGAGAGAGAAAAGGGGGAGAGAGAGGACGACAGAAGGAGGGAGGGAGGAGAGACATGCATGGAAAGTAATCAAGCCAGCTTGATTAGCTGGCGATGAGGACAGGGATGTCTTATTGGCCCCTTGACACACCATATAGGCTAGCTACTGTCATGGTAGCTCTATGCCAAAAACTGTCGCAATTAGCATCAGTGAAGGTGCTACTACATGTTGATATTTTAATTGAGTTATAAAAGCCTGTCTGTCAGGAATTTTTGTTGAAAAGCTGAAGCAGGACATACAAACTACCTTGTTTTGGAGCTGATTACATGACAAGGTCATATAGGGAAAGAAGGGATGAAATGCAGCCAGTCTAGTGAACCACTGTGTTTTGAAGTGGCTACTAAACCATTCACACATATATTTTCCATAACTGAAAAGCAAACAAAAAAGGTAACATCTTCTCTCTGCAAAAAGTTGTTCAATTTTTAAGCAGCCACGAGGAGCTGAAACTCCACAACATACCCCTTAGCCTGCACTCCCCTGTTAGAACGTGTGCACGCAATCAAAGACAGAGGAGAAACGTATCGTCTTCCCATTGATCTGCTGCCTCAGAAGTCGTGTGTGCTGCCGCCTTAGAAGAATTTGGGGGAAATACAAGATATGTATCTTTGTTTTGTTTTGGTGAAGTTCTTCTACTGCGCTTTGACAGCTCGTATTTTAATGATTAGCACGGAAAAATGAAATACATTTTTCAAAATGACATACATTTTTCAAAATGACATGTCGTGGAGAAAAGGAAACACGTGTTTTTCGCTGCTTTTGTGGGAAAACTTGAAAACTTTCTTCGCTGCTGAAGGCATCTAGTTAAAAAACATGATTGTGTAATTTTTTTCCATATTTCTCTCCCTTCCAACATTTAAAAAATGCGTAGGGTGAACCCCAACCTCCCAGCCGCAGCCCACCACATCGCACTGATTGTGCCTCCTATGTGTCCACTTCATCAGTGTACAGTAGTTTTAATCAACTTCAGAGTTGTGCATTTTCACACTGTTTCACAAAAGCAGCACTGATAGGCACGCTAAAGTGGGGGAGTTCAAGGGTCCTGCTAATTAAGGTCTATGTCTATTTAAATCCCTTACTTTTCCCAGCGGGGTGAAGGCAGGAAAATAAGATGAGCAACACAAAGGCACAGCACCCATCTGTCCTTCAGCATCTCCTCCAGGCTGCCAGGCGTCATGGCCATGGGAGGCCCGCTCTCCCTACCTCTCAAACCACCAATTACCACATTCCCAGTAGATCCATGCCACTGTGCCTGACGCACTTCTCTAATGCTCTATTTATCAAACTTTCTCCCATTTTGCTCGTCTTTCCATCCGTTTCACTCCTGTGCTCTCATTGTTTACCTGCTTTCTTTTCCTTTGTCGCTCATTCCACCATTTTCTCCCTCGTCCTCCGTGTCCAGGTTCCAGTGTCAGTGGCCATGATGAGTCCCCAGGTGATCACGCCGCAACAGATGCAGCAGATCCTCCAGCAGCAGGTGCTTTCCCCCCAGCAGCTCCAGGCCTTGCTCCAGCAGCAGCAGGCTGTGATGCTGCAGCAGGTAAACAGGCTGAATACAAACATTTTGACACAATCGCTGTGGCACATGCAGACACAACTACACTGACACTGGCTTTTCATTCGGCATGACTGTCTGTTGTATTTGCAGACTGACTCAAACATTCGCACGTAAACCCCCCACACAACCCCTGAGTCATTCCTGTGTCAGTGTATCGCAGCCACCAGTCACTCATGCCAACTCACCGCAGCCCGGTGTCCTTGACACGCTTACAAAGAGGGATCTGAAATTGACGTACTTGTTCATGTCACCTCTAATTAACCGTCTCTAGTGTGTCGCTGGTTCAATTCCCTGACAAGCATCCATCAGGGACTGAGAGAGTAGGGCACAGTTGGGCTGAGTGATGGGTGATGGATGATGTAATATTTGGAATCAACTTGAGGAAGCACACACTTGGTGCAGTCTCATGTCAGAGCTGAAATGCATGTCTCATTCAGAGATTTGATTAAGGAAAAGAGAATAGTTTAATTAAGAATGTCAATCATTCTGATTATTCTTCTTCATTAAGAGTCCCACAATTCGAGATTTGGTTTCAGTACAATCGCAGGCCTTTGCTTGGGGTTTTCATTGCACATTAAAGCACTTGTCTGAAAATTTGACTCAACATTTTTCTTTAACATTTAACTACATACAGATAACATAGTCAGGTGTTGACCATCTTAAATCTGATCGGTCATAAAGAACATTGATCCTAAATCCTAAATCAACAGGAATCACAAAATCAAAACCTGCCCAAAGTCAGCACAACAGAGTTCTATTGTTGATTTATGGAGATGAAGTCAATACTCTTTTCAATTGCTCCTCAAGCTCCCATTTATTTGTTGCAGTATTGGATGTTAAATCAAGTGGATATTTCAGTGGCAATTTGCTCAGAACTGGGACATGCGTTCAACTGGCCTGCTTCATGGACTCCTGTTTCAGGCCAAATGGCCATCTGAAGAGTAGATGAAACAAAACATGGTTCTAAATAGCCGTCGGACAATGTGTGTTAAAGGAGTCAGTTCAGTGTTGCAATCCTGAGAGAGTTTATTCTGTTTATTTCATCGACTTTCCAAAAGAAGCTAGTGCACTCCAGAGCCCAATGCACAGTTAATATGATGGATTGTTGTCCCTACAGAACTGCGGGACTATTAAACAGCTCACATGAAAAGAACTGTGACAGACAGCAACGATACAAATGCCAAAAGCAACAGAAAATGTTATTGACAATGTGCAACAGTTTATGTATAACAAGCCATATGAAGTTCATTTGGAGATATTTATGCAAGCAAGATTACGAACAAATGTTTCGATATTTGTAAGGGATGTTCTTTGAGGATTTTTGCATGTGTATCAGACGGAATTAGTTATACATACCCAACATTGCTCTGAGCCTGAGCCATGTAATTTATAACACTGAATAGACATCCTAGATCCATCTAGTCAGCTTTATAGTCTATGGATGTCTCAGGATTATTTAGGGTTAGAAATGAGACCATTCAGAGATGTGTACAAATACGTATGAACTCATTCTTTCACCTTTGTTTCTCTGTGTTTTTGTGTGAGCAGCAACACCTGCAGGAATTTTATAAGAAACAACAGGAGCAGCTTCATCTCCAGCTTCTCCAGCAACAACACCCTGGCAAGCAGGTTAAAGAGGTACGTGCACCATGAACTAGGGTTTTAGTCAGTCACAGAGAAGCTTGGTTCATTGAAGTCTTACCTATTCTTAAAACAATCATTTGGTTTTGGAGGGAAAATCTGCATGCATCTAGAACTATAATTCATCAACTCATGGTCCAAACACAAGAACTCTTGAGGAACATAACTCAGACAAGTTAGAGTACTGTTTTTAGATGACACATCATGGTGGTTGTTACTGGAGTTTGCATAGTTTTTGGCATTTTAAGAAAACACAGCCACACTGATGAATTCTGAGATGTGGTGTCAGTTATTTTGGGGACAGTTCAAAGTAAACATTCAGTAAATGTTAAATAAGTTTGACGGCAGTGAACAATAGGTTGGTTGAGTTTAAAGTTGTGAAAACATAGGGGTGTTCTCAAGTAGTCTGTTCCTCCTCCCACCAAAAATAGTGGATTATTTCTGGAAGAACTTTGATTTAGAACTTTTCTTTTTTTTTTGAAAAGACCACTGGAGATTGTTCAGTCAATGAGAATTTGGTCACATGAGAGCTTATTGACCATCCAGTTGACCAGTTGATGTAGACACTACAGCACTACCGCACACACTTACAGCACCTAATCAAAGATTTGGCATAATAAGATTTGTATTTGGCATGAGGAAATCATGGTAAATATAGTGTGCTCATATTCAGCATGCATTCCCCTTTCTTTCACTCAAAAAGATGACAGGTTTCAGGCCGTAAAGTAAACTAATTAAACTATTTGAGTTATGAGAAGTATAATTAGACTAACCCTGTAACACATACACCAATTCCAGTTCTACTTTTGTGACAGTTTCTGCTATCTTCATATGGTATGTAAGACCCAGGGAACGAGTCCATTAATGAACTGTTTCAAGTGACGTTTGCACACATGCTCACGCGCTGATTTATAGAAAGGAGACCAGAGACAAAGGGTCCTGCATCCAACTCGTTAATGAACTGTTTCTGCGGGCGTACAAACACACACAAACACACGCGCCACCGCTAAAGTTACAATGTGCGGCGCTCATAAATCACGGTGACAGGCAGCCGGTCGACAGACAACTGCTCTGTCTCGTTCTCTTTGGCTATCAGAAGAGAGGAGACAAGCATGACAGCCTTAACCACATTTGCGTAACGGTGTTGGTGCTGAGTCCTCAAGAGCCAGTCCAGGGCCACATCCAGACAACACTGCATGTGTGAAAGCAGTTAAATTGATAAGGGAAAAAAGGTATCACATAAACACACACATTCTGCCATTCTCTTTCTTTTTTTTTCTTTCATGTCGTACCTCTCAGTGTCTCCTCAAGCAGCCCATTATGCTGCCCCTACAGGAAGTCGCAACTGACCTCCCGGCGGCTTTGTTTCTGTTTGGATTTGCGAATAGAGTTTTTCAAGGGGCCTCGCCATCAAATATGGAATAGAAATTGCTCCCTTATTTCTCTTGAGGCGGGGTGGAGGGTTGTGGGGGGACAGGCAGCCTCCCTCCACCACTCCATTATGCAGCCTGTTTTCCAGTGAGCGCATCACAAGTTTTGGCCCCCTTCCTCCTCCTCCTCCTCTGTCCCTCCACCTCCATACTTTTCCAGGTGCACCACAATACAACACGACATGGTGTTTGCACATGCACTTGTATAGAGAGGAGATGAGAACAGAAACTAGCTAGTTAAAACATTACTTATGTGCATCTAGATTGTAATCATGACTTAAGTTTCGCGTGAGTCCCTTAAAATTCTCTGCCTCTCTGACTTGTTTTGCAGCGGTGACTGAGTTTGGTGTTTTCCATTTTGTTGTTGTTTTTGTTGTTGTTTTGCACAGGGCTTATGCAATTGCTTGTCTGGCCCAGCGATAAACAACTCTGTGGAGCGGCGAGGAGAGCTGAGAGGGAGTGGAAGCGGGGAGGGTGGTTGGGTGGTGCAGCGTATTTGTGCGTGCATGTGTGCGTTTGCGCCTATGTCTATGTCACGCGCACGTGAAGTCGTAAATCTCTCATTCTGCCAGTTCCCTCTGGTCACATAAGCTGTAACAGACCATCAGTGAAGGCGAGACAATTAACTATCAGGGGTGGTGGAGGGGTGTGGGACGGGGGATTATACCAGAGGCTTAGTATCATACACAATCACAAGCCACATATACTGACAGGCTGGAGAGCTGGTATATCAGCACAGCTTTGTGTCTGTTTGTGTGTGCGTGCGCTCTGTGGACATGAACACACATAAAGAGAGAAGGCAACAGCACTGTGGTACAGCCCAAAAAACAGGAGGAAAGTGAGCGCAGGCAGAGAGTGAGAGGGAGCAGAAGAAGAGGCAGAGAGGTATAGCTAAGGTCACAACAGAGGCGAGCGACTCTCGGTGCACAAACGCCGCTCCATCTTCTCTCTCCTCTCCACGCTCTCTCAGTTGTTAATTTGCCTGTAATTTTCCCTCCCCTCCTCTCCTCTCCTCTACGCTCCTCTCTTGCTCCTCACTTCCTCCTCCTCCTCCTCTCTATAGCAACAGCAGCAGCAGCAGCAGCAGCAGCTGGCCGCCCAGCAGCTCGTCTTCCAGCAGCAGCTCCTGCAGATGCAGCAGCTCCAGCAGCAGCAGCACCTGCTCAACATGCAGCGGCAGGGCCTGCTCTCGCTGCCTGGGCCCGCTCCAGGCCAGGCTGCCCTGCCCGGACAGACCCTGCCCCCACCAGGTAAGAGGAGGAGGGGACCCGAGGAGGAGTGGTGGGAGGAAGAGGGAGTAGGGATGATCTTGAGCACGTGACTTGCACATACTTCCTGGGTGTCTATCTGGGTGTCATTTGTTGTTTCTTCCTGCTGTTAGATTCCTGCTCCCTGTCCTCTTCTGTCTTTCTGTCCTTTGCTTTTTCTAATTGGTATGCACCTGTGTTCCTGTTGCGTTATCTCTAAGTATGTCTGTCTGTGTGCCTTCCCCTCATTGGTATGCTCTTCTACCATCCACTTTGTCCCTAACTCTCCACATGATTCTTTTGTTTAGTCTTTTATTCTTCCATTCTCTCTCTCTCCCTCTCTTCTTGTCTGATTATGGCTTTCTTTGTCTACCTCTGTTTCTCTCTCAGCTCAGCTCTTGCCTCTGTTTGTGTTTGTTGTTTTTCCATCTCTGTTTCTATTCCCCCGCTCCCCAACCCCGCCACCCCCCTCCTTCTTTCAGCAGCGGTTGTTGTTGTTGTTGTTGTTTACTGCCTTTACTGAGAACCAGGGAGAGGCGAAAGAGAAGAATAAAATGTGTGAGAGAGACAGAGGCTCCATTTTCTCCTCCTGAGCCAAGTAAACACCTATGTTTGTTGTTTACCACTAAAATGGCGGAGACAGAACACAACAGGCAGGGAGATATTAGAAGAAAATCAAAGGAGTGACTATTGCCTAATTAGTTGCCAAGCTGAAAACAAGCAGTGGACAAAGCTTGTTTATCTCAGATGGAGCTATAAAGTGATGTTTCATAGTTCTTCCTCATTGAAAACATACAAGTCTTTGTGTTTGAAAGCTGCACAAGTTATTTGTTATCAGTTTTAAATCGGCATCTAACTGGGCTGAGAAGAAGAGCATCAGACTTGGTTTTATTGATCATTAAAGTTCAAACGCTGCAAGAAAGCAGCACAGTGGTGTAGTCACTTAGTGTGAGGCCGTGAGTCATGCAGCTTTGTGGAACTTTTCTGCCTGCTGAAAAAACTTTACAGAGTTGCCTCACACCAGATGCAAGTTTGTATTTAGCGTACAGTATATTCTTCCTGCTCATCCCCTTATTCTCCTCTCTGTCTCTGCTTTTCTGTCTATTTCCCCTCTTTTTTCCCCCTCCCTCTTGGCATCTCTAGCTGGCTTAAGCCCCGCAGAGCTCCAGCAGTTGTGGAAGGACGTGACCGGAGGCGGCGGTCACGCCATGGAAGACAACGGCATCAAACACAGCAACAGTGGCACCGGCACCGGCACCGGCGTGAGCGGCGGCGGCGGTTTAGACCTCTCCACCAACAACTCTTCTTCAACTACCTCCTCCAATCCCGCCAAAGCATCGCCGCCCATCTCTCACCATTCCATCGCCAACGGACAGTCCCCGGCCCTCAACCACAGACAGAGAGAGAGGGAAAGGGAAAGGGAGCGAGAGAGGTAAACCAACTGAAATGTCATCCAACAAGAAAGAAGGCAGAGAAGATGAAAAGTTTACAGCAGTGCATAAGCTTCTTGTTGTTCAGCGTAGGAACACATCAGAACTGAGCACAAAAATCTGCAGCATTGTTACTTTAGGGGGAAAAAAGGATGTTTTGTTTAGTTATTCAATAGTTTATTAGTGTCTTGGTGATATTAAGAAAAAAATAAGAGCCTTGTTCTCCCAGGGGAGCATGCGTGCCATTGAACACACTTAGCCTACACACACATATCAAACACAAGAAGAGGAAGCCATGCAAGCAGGCGCACTTACAACAAACCTCTCTGGCAGGCAAGACAACGTAACCCCCTTGTACATTAAGTATTTAGTGCTTTCTCTCTTTTTTTTTCTCTTTTGAAAATTACCTTCCTTGCTTGCTTGTCATGTAAACAGAATACGTGATGCCTTGAGTGGCGTTTCCAGGATGTTTATCCTTGTGATGGCGTCTTTTATAAATGCAGCCAGCACCGAAACACTGACTGTTCACATATCTGCCTATCTGGCCCATGCATTATTCAAAGGCTTTTCTTGGGCGATATTATAATAAGGACTTAGGGTAGCAGTGTGTGTGTCTGCATAGATGCTTGGTAGAGACTCACACTGGAGGTGGAAGTGCTGTGTAATTGGTTTAAAGTAGATGCTATCTCTCCAGTACCACTAAAAGGAGGCTTGAAAAAGATATCTTTAGAAGGAAGACAGAGAGAAAGAGAGAGGTAGGGAATGCATGAGAAGAGAGGGAAGAAAGGGAGGAAAAAAAGGACTTTTTATCTGCTTGTGTCCCGAGGGGTGTGTGGTGTCTCATAATGATCGAACAAGGGGTATTGTCAGGAGCACTGCTTACTAACATGCCATGGATCGATGTGGGGAAAGCCCCTCTGTAAAACACAGCGTGAGCTCTGCCAGCACTAACACACACACACACACACACACACATATATTCATGGGCGCAGGCATGCATGCATGTAGTCATCGACCACACACGCACAGACATAACCTATGAGCAGACAAACACACACCGAAACAGTGGCTGTACACAACATACTCTCATTCACGTTTTTGCACAAAGACAGGCACACACATACACGCATACACATACCAGTGCCAAGCCTAAAGGTTAAACTGTCATCTTTAATAGGATGTGCTGTCTAGGCAGGGTCGTAACTTATTTGGGTGCCATTTGAAAAACGCCAGAACACCCTGCTCCCCTTGTCCTCAAAGAACATAAGTTACACAGAGTATTAATCTCCTGATGAAAATTATATGGCTGTCTGGATTTTTAATGTTTACTTGAAAGCCTCCACCCCTCCTCCCCATAATAGCTTTACAAGATGGGATGGTGGCTGTGGTGGAGACAAAGCTGCACTTCACCCCAGATTTCCACTTGGGGCTCTTAGTTGGACCCATATTTCTCACACGTTAGTCTCTGCTGCATACTACAGCATATAGTGATTATTTAGAATGAATGAAGATCAGTGATTGTTTTGTGACATCCCTGCATCCATGTCTTCATCAGCTTCTGCCAATATACTTTATATGTCTGCCCTTCTCTCTCTAACTCCTGTCTAGCCTTAGTTATTGAGCAATTGACATGTTTTAACCTCTTTCTACTGGATTTTAATCTCACACAAACTGTCTTTAGAAGACTTTATGATGAACTTGATGCTCCCCTGCTCTTTTCACTCTCCACACATTCCTCCCACCTCATCTGTGCTTTCATATTTGCTCAGTTTTTACTCTCCCTTTTCATTTTTCCCTTTTTTTTTAGTACACTACATGAAGAAAGTGGAGGCACTCACCCCCTGTACGGTCATGGCGTGTGCAAATGGCCCGGCTGTGAGAACATCTGCGAGGACTTTGGACAGTTTTTGAAGTAAGAGCATGCCCCATGACAGAGATGTAACACCGCAGACGACATCCGCTCACCTCTCCCTGTTAACACCATGTGGTGAAATCTATTTTATTGTGAAATGCACAGAAGTTATTCCCCTCTCAGTACAGTGCCTCCTCTCTCAGTGGGTACAGGGGCTTAACAAAGAAAACATCACTGCCTTTCAAAGAGCACATTTTGACCTTCCAGACAGCTAGTTGACAGGGTTCTGCTCCAGCAATGCAGGATTCAAACCAACTCTGATCCATAACAAATTTCCTTCCTGGCATGGAGGGGTCTGATAGGTTTGTGAAAAAAGCGTCAAAAGCTAATGGCAACTCGCACGGCCGCACACTTACCTCCACAACAAAGGCCCCCATTCACTGTTGTCATGGTGCAGGCGCCAGAGCGAATGAACTCTTCATGCTCCATCAACAATTTAGTTAATTAGCTCATTTGTAATTGGCCGGCTTTGTTGCCTGGATGTTAGTGGGGGGACATCAAAGGAAGAAGGTGTTTGCAGCACTGCCGATTACAGGTTATCACATTGCCACTCACCGAGAGTCTCTCTCTCTTTCTCTCTCTCCCTCCCTCTCTCTCTCATTCTTTCCCTGGTTCCCTGCTCTCACACAGAGAAGAAAAGAAAGGGAAAGCTTTAATTTGAATATTCTAATTAGATTTGTAATTAACTGTGAAATAACGATCTGGCGAGTGTTTTTCATGGGCTGTAAATGTCCATGTGAATTCGCATAAACTCTTGAAATCAGGACATTGTTCCGGCTTATTTTCCAAATTATACATTTCTCTACAGTAGTGACTGTAATAAGTTGCAGAAAGCTAAAAAAAAATTGCACTTATACAAAAAACTGGTGCACCCATGGGGAGCCGCTGTAGGATTTAGGTCAGGCTTTCGCTAATTCTACAGCAGCTTGTGAATTAAAGCTAAAAGGTACGTCTGTGAAATGAAATGACTCTAATAAACACAGTGTTTACCAGCCTTTTCAAAGACACAGCCAGGCCGTACATTAGGCTCTGTTTTCACACACTGTCAAGGCGTATGATACACTTCATGGAACCGTAATTGACAACGATGGATGTAAATGAATCAGAGGTGAATTTATATTACAACTACAGCCTGACAAGTGAGTTTACTCATCCCATACATGTCAATGTCAATATCAGCGTATCCATAGGCATCATGTAGTGTAATTCTGGAAGTCATGCTTATGTAAAGCCCGTTTGCTGTGTACAATCCATCGTCCGACCTGGACCACATGTACACTAGTCCAGGTAGAACAGTTTGCCTTGCAGCTTGGGACCGGATGCGTGCATGATAAGGCAAGCCTGTATCGGATTAGTAGGTTTTCTGATATCTTGTCCTATCACCTTAATACACTTTCCTAAAGAAGACATCAGTCTATTCCTCTGCACTTTACGCTCTGTTCACACGCAAACGCACGTAAGTCTGTGTGCTCTGAGGATACTGTGTCTAGGTAGCTTAGCCGGTTATTTAGGTGAGGTCCAGAGAAACACAGTGCAAAGCGGTGTGTCTGTGAATCCCGTAAGCTGGGTAAGCCGATGCAGCAGTTGCACGGTTGTAAAGACAAACTGAGAGACACGGGGAGAGAAAACAGGTAGATTTCAAACTTAAAAGCGAGAGCACAGGTTGGCAGACGGTTTTGTAAGAACACTTGCCAGAACATTTGCTGCTACAAAACAGAACCGTCTCACACACACATCTCTGCGAGTCAGAGGCTGGCTCTATACTGTAACCCAGCCGGCACATGAAAACAGACACCAACAAAGAAGGCAGGCTCGTCATCAGAACAAAGATGACTGCTCGGTGGCGTGCCTTGGAGCGGTGATTGTAGGTGTCAGAGGGAGTCCTTTTATGTTTCCGGAGATGCCAGTCGACTACACACACACCGACGCGCACATGCACACACACACACAGGCACAGTTTAAACGGGGTTACATAAAGTGGGTGTCAGATTTAGATGACAGTTTAGATGTTGGTGGTTGGGTGTGGGTTACGTGTGCGGGGAGGCGCGGGAGGGGAACCCAAGTCAAGCTGGCGTCTCGTAGCTCGCTGTAGGAGCTCGGCTCAGCGGCGGTGACACGTTTAGTCATCTATTGTTTTGTTGCATGAAGAAACTTGTCAAGATCAGCATTTAATAGCTCTTCAGCGCTGCTTTTAAGTGTTCTCACCTGGAAAAGGTAGCCGCGAGGTGGCTGGCACCCCGAATTAGCTCTGTGAAGTTCAAAATGAAATAATATCGCGGGGAATGTTTCTTGAGCGGTGGGTGTTGCGAGTTGTGGGGATGTATTTGTGTTAGTTACACAGAAAGACAGAGGGAGGAACATTAATGCTTTTAGGTGAGCTATTTTTGTGGAAGCCTTTTGGTAAACATAAGAGACAGAAAATGCAATTAATGAAACTTCATATGTATTATTTGTCGAGGCAGTGCCTGTTTTTTTTTTTGGTTCTGCAGGTTTTTATAGATTATCAAAGCATAAACCTATGCAGGTTGTTGTTTTTTCATCTCCAGAGTACACACACCTTCTCCCCCCTACTTTGACTCTTCACCTTGTGTACCCCTTTTAAACCAATGTCCTCCCACCTCGATAAAATACACATAAACAGACACTCGTACTGAACTCTTCCACTCTTCTATCACCACTCAGCTCTCCTTATTACTGGCAGAAAAGGCAGACTCTATGTTAAAATGGCAAGCTCAGCCGCTAACCTGAACGCTGGTGTCTGTAACCCACTGCTAATTAAACCCACAAGGCAGCAGCCAAGTGCCTTTGTCTCTATATAACGTACACATACACACAGTGTGGAGGCAGGCAGGCAGGCATTCAGGCAGGCCCGCGGCCCCTGGATAGCTAAGCTCTCTTCTACTATTCTACATGTCTGCTGCACTGTGACAAGACCTTTAAAACGGAGGGCATTACTTACGCACCACCACCAAGCAGGGGGAGAGCGTGTGTAAAAGTGTGTGAGAATGTGTGTGCGTGCTTGTGAATATGTCCTTGTTTATGCATGCTAGCAAGTGTGCAGCACATATGGCTGGCTGTACACTCCATGTGTGCACTGACTGAGTTGGTGAATGTGTCAGACAGTTAGGGGGGCTAACTTTCTCTGCTGGGCCTTTGTCGCCCCTGATAATACACACAGACAATTAGCAAAAGTGTATCACCCGTATATGCTGGCTTGAGTAGATTTATTGGGCCCTTAGTGTACGTTGATGGTCTATACATATTCATGTACCCAGCATTGGGGGAAAAACCTTTGAGATGTTTTGTTCCCTTCTCTTTAAGAGAAAAGAGAAATTACAGCATCCAATAAAAAAAAAAGAAAAAGAAATCTTTATCTAGGGGTTGAAAAACAACAGCTGTGTCTCACCCCTCCCTCATCTCCTCGCTTATCGGCCTCTTTGTCTCTTTACTTGCTGTTATTTGCTTTGATTTCTCTACCTTGGCTACATCCCTCAATCTCCATCTATATGCTTTCTTCCCTTGTTCTCACATGGCCTTCATCACATGGGTAATTCCCTCAAAGGCAGAAATCAATGTTCCTCCAGAATGAGTCATGAACAGTAAACATAAACAGTAGATAGCCTGGCCTGACGGTGAGACCTGCTTCATCCACCTGCAAGTTTAAGCGCTTATACCTGGATGCTGCAGTTTAGATGAGTTCTTCTGTTTGTCTTGGAGTGAATTTATGTTTTCACCGTCAAATTATTTAGTTTCGCTTATAATAAAGGCAGAAAAATAGGCAGCAAAGTTTAGAAATAGGGTGTTATGACAATTTTTTAGTGTGGATAACAAAAAACACCTCTAATAGAGTAAGAGTAAAGACAGTTTTAATGCAAATACAGAGACAATTTCAGTAAATAAGGTGTTCTTTCATTATTGTTTTCAGCCTGCCCATCTGTGTCTTCCCCCCTCCTCCGTTTTCTGTCTTTGTGTGGCATTATTAATGCTCAGTAGGACACGCTGCCATTTGAATATTTCATAAATGCATGTAGTAATCTTCCTGTAATCGCCTTGCTAACTGGCCAGCAGTAGAAGGATGCAGGAAGCTGGAGGTCTGTGGCGAGGCCTTCACACACACAAACACACAAAATATAAGAGAAACGAGCTGCTTGTCGATGAGAGGCTTAATAAAGATTTCCCCCTTCTCTGTCTTTGTTTTTTTTTTTCTTTCTTTTTTTTTTTGAAACAAGGTATCTTCAGGGACAGCGAGCAGCCCGCTCTGTGCTTTTGAAGCAGCTGTAATTCATGACACACGCCATACATCAAGTGCATAAGATAGCATTATGGGCAGTGAAATGAAAAGGGTATTTGCAACATTAGTTCCCTCATCCTGCGAGGGACGTGATTAAATGATTAATGAAATGCCCCCTTTTTGCATGCGCATTCTGAAACAGCAATTAGGCACAGGGCTGAAGAAATCCACCAGTTCGTCCCTCCCCTTTCTGCCGCTATCCCTCATCCGTCCCTCTCCCCACCCCTTCCTTTTTTTTTTTTTTAATGCTACCTCATTCTTGATTTATAATGAAAAATTTCTGAGCATTAGACCTGAAATAGTTACAAAAGTATACGCAGGGACAAGATGGAATGGATTTAAATGTGTTCCGTCTAATTGAAAGGTACAGTGCTATTGTGATTACAAATGTTCTATTCAGCCTTTGATTGGCAGGCCAAGAGAAGCCGGCTCGATGAGTTGTCTTGTTTTGCACATTGCAGATAAACAAGAAGCGAGAGAATAGAGGAATATGTGGTGGGAGTGTGTATTTTCGTGTGTGCCAATCAGTGTTTGCGCCAGTTCACGATAATGTAAGCGAGCGTGTGTGTTCTTAGATAAAGTGAACGCCAGAGAGAGAGATTTTGTACTCCCTCTAATGCACTGGAGGCAGCGCTGTAAATGATCATTGAAGGGTCTGCAAGCTAACCTATAATTACTGGAGATAAAGTGGCAGCTCTGGCATTTCATAAGCATGCCTCCTCAAAGCTTGCTTTGTGAGTTTGTCACCAATGATCATTTAGATAGAGGCTCATTACCCAGCATCACAACACTTTGGAAACCCCTTTTCGCCCCATATTTGTGTTTTTGTGTGTGTGTGTGTGTGTGTGTGTGTGTCCATGTATGTGTGCACTACCAGGAATAAAGGTCTATCTTAATGGTGGAGCTTTTGTGTCCTACAGACGAAATCCAATCAAGACAAAAATCCTCATTGACTGTTATGGCTGTCTGGCTGCCTTTTTCTTCTAATGAGGCGAACACACCAGATACATTTAATATGTCTGCCGCTGGATAATGCACCTTCAAGTGAGGAGCTGCTTTTGTGTGTCAAATGTTGCTGGTGTTAAATTGTGTGTATTGTTTTCAGTAAACGAAGGAGACAAAGCCATTCTGCTGGGCCAGCATCTTTTATTCTCTGTAGAAAGCAGCGCTCGGGGTGGCACTGAAGTTAGCCATCTAAACTGGCGCGGGCCTATTGTCATGTTAAACATGGCACCACACACCATCATGTTACTTCTAATTACCTCATTTCAGAGTGGAACAATGGGTCCTAACTGGATCCTATAGATAATTGTCCCAGTATAGAAATATTATCATTAAAACAAAACAGTGGTGAAGTTGATACTGTAATTATCATCCTCTACAATTTTGATCGTGGTGAAAATGATTCTAATTTGTTTCTAGCTGTGACGTATTTGATAGATTTTGAAGCTAGAGTGTAATTTGTCTGTTTTCTTGTCTCCTGCCTCCACCAGACACCTAAACAGTGAACATGCCCTCGATGACCGGAGCACAGCCCAGTGTAGAGTCCAGATGCAAGTCGTACAGCAGCTGGAATTACAGGTAAGTTTTCTTCTAGATCAAAAACGAGCAGAAACTAGCTGGAAAAAAGTTCTATCTATTGTCACATTTCACCATTATCACATTTTACAGTACTGAACTGTTGAATTCACATTTAAGTCACGAATCATCCGGTCCAAAACTTTATTTTTTGAAAGTTGTGTGAGCAAGAGAAAGGCCAATATTGTGGTCTGCTTAATACTTCCACACAAGCAGGACCTGCTGAATTCAACAAAGCCACTAAACAAAGGAATCCTCAGGCCTTACAACGAAAGCCATTATGGCTGTTTTAATTGAATTAAGCGTATGCTTTATTTTCTCTGCTTTCTTTTTTTTCTCTTTTTCTTTCCAATTAATAGCGAGCGCATCTCTGCCAGTCTGCTGTGTTAATTAACTGCACTTTGCACCTGAAGAAAGCTCAAAAGGAGGGAACTATTTTCAGTAGGTGGAGCGTGACCTTATTAAGAAGTCATGCTGGCTAGATAATGAGAGCGCTGATTGAGCGACATTATTACTCAGCACTGCTGACAATCGCTGCTCTTCCTTTAGAAACAAATAGACATGTATGTTTTTAAACTGGGATTTAACTCAGTGCCAGGTGGAAATATTCAGCCTTCCAGTTACAGCCAGGCCTGAGTTGAGTTACATAGATCTCCTCAATAAATAGAAATATTATTGTTATTCGAATTGGCTTAGTCATCTAAAACATTTTAGAAATGTGATGGCACAAATGTAGTATGTACTGTAGAAAGGAGTCCAAATTCAAATCCAATCATGTGTTCTCCTCACTTCCCCTCTACCAGAGTGCTAAGTCAAGCTTTTCCTCCCACACATTTTATTTTCTGGTCTGATAAGCTGTTTGCATTTCCTTGGGAGGCATCTGGGGTGTTTTAAAAGTAAATAAACTGTGGGGTTAAAAAAAAAGGGAAAAAAAGGATCTGTGCTGTTTAATTTTATTTCATTTTCTCTGTTTTGTTTTTCATTGCAACACAAAGCTGCTGAAGCTTGCTCCTTACAGTGTGACCAATTACAGCGGTGCACTTGTGTTGCAAGCTGTCCTGTCTCCTCTCTCCTTTTACTTTCATTCTTTACTCCCACCATCCTTTTTTTTTTCCACGAGAGCCGTCACTAGTAATGAGGCCCAGCTTTGTGTATGTGTGCACTTCACCTACTTGCTTGTCTGTTTCTCTGTGTGTTTGATCCCTGTGTGTGTATGTGTGTGTTGTGTTAAGGGCATTGGGGTTCAGCCTTTCGCATGGTCCGGTCCCTGTCACTCCTTGTGAATTAGATTGATGATAGGCAATGGCTGGGGCCACTAACTGGACCGGGGAGGCGGGGCCGCCTGGCACCCTGTTTGGAAGACCCCTTCACCTCTCAGCAGCTGCTGGCTGCGCTCCATCCCCCTAACAGTGTCCACAGGACTTTGAGCAGACACTCAGGACCACCTAATTTATGGCCCGACTAGCTTGTTACTGTCAGAGCCTCACTGACCTAAATTCTGCTATTGACAAAAAGATGAAATGCTATTTGTTTTGCCTGACCTGTCTGCACCTTCTCCCCCAGCTTCTCATACTCTCCTTACATTACCAGCAGCACAGTTGTCTCCTTTCTGCCTTGTTTTCTTTTTCTGTTTTCCTGTCACCTTTTTCCATTCATTTGTGTATTCCTCTCCTCCCTTCTCCTCTCCCATCCTTTGCTCTCCTCTCTAATCTACTCTAATGTACTCTCTTCTTCTTCTTCTTGTCTCTTCACAGCTTTCTAAAGAACGTGAGCGTCTTCAGGCGATGATGACCCACTTGCACATGCGGCCCTCAGAACCCAAGTCATCTCCCAAACCAGTGAGTGCATATTGCTCCGGCTACCGTAAACAGGCTCGGCTGTGAATGAGGCAGCCACACAGAAAATGAACAGTTTAAGCGTGCAGCAGTTTGGGGCGAGTGACTGACAGAAGATGAAAGGAGGGGGGGAGAAAGGGATTTGTAATACCAAGTTACATCTGCTTCTTATCAGTTATTGTGCGGCTGCGAGAGGACAATAGAGTTTGGAAGTGTATTAGATAGCAGAGCGGTGGAGTCCTTGGCTAAAACACTGGGTCATTTCTTTGTGATAGATATAATAGCCAAAACAACCTGTTGGCAGCTGATGACTGTTTGGCTCAGTGGCTGCAGCAGCACTCAAAACTGGAATGAGAGAGGAGAAGATGTGTCATTTTAACAACCAACACCTGAAAATTACAGCTGAGTGGCGAAGATGGCGCGATGTTGACATAAATACCCACAGTGAAGCTGAAATTGCTCGCAGAAAAAAAAAAGAAATCCAAAATTGTGAAAGGGGTCATCTTAGAAGGAAAATGATGTCATTCTAGATTCTCTCTCGCTTGCCTTTTGCTTTAGATGGAATGATTATAAATGCCTTTTTCTCCCAGCCACTATTTGAATTTGATATTAAGATGATACGTTTTTGCAAACATTATTTCCTTCCAATTTTAGACATTTTGAAATATTTGAGAGCAAAACATTGTTAGCGTGTTTCTGCTGCTTAGTAAGTGCCTACTTTCAATAGAATAATTTTCCTCATCACCTCTCATCATAGAATGTAGATAATCACAAGATAGCATAATTATCCCATAATTCCATCAGGAATCAAACTCCCTTTTTATTATTCAATCTCTCTCTCTTTCTCTCCCCCCTCTGTAGTTTTTTTTTTAATCTTCAAAACTCCAGCAGCTTGGTTCCATCTCGTCCAATAAAGAATTTGCAGCCTATAATCCACGCCTGAATATGAATGAATGATGCTAATGAAGTATTGCATTACATAAAGCACACATGAAAGAGCAGCTAATTGCATTTGATGGTGGGGGCAATTCAGACAGAATTCCTAAACGAACAGTTAAATCCTCAGTTTTAAGGCTTCCCCTTTTTTTTTCTTTTTTTTTAAGGGGAGGTAAGATAAAGATTTGTTGCAGGGGGGAGAATAACATGCATGTGTGCAAAAGTGAATAGATATAACAAAAGAGAGATAGTTGGTGGATTTCAAGTGGCAGCATGAAATTAGTGCAACATATCAACGTCTCAGGCATTTGATTAAAATAAGAAGTCATGTTCGCCTATCAGGGCTTGAAATAAATCCAGTTTTTTCATTAGTAGCGCCTATGACCAACCAATGCAAGACACCGGTACACTGTCTCCAATATGACCCCATTTATTCCCTGAATCGCACTTCATTAAATGCTACCTTTTGGCTATGCTATGGATGGATGAGAATCAAAGTTAGCAAGGATGCAAGTTTTGAATAATAAGCTATCTCTCTCTCTCCTTCTCCCAACCTTGAGTGTGAATTCAGATGAGCGAGAGGTGACAAAGTGCTCACTCCTCCCTCCGTTTGACTGTAATCATTTCTATTTGGTCAAAATGGGATTGCAAACATGCCGCGCTTGTTGCCGCGTCTTGTTGGTAAAGAGGCTGCAAAAAGGGACAGGAAATTGTATTTTAACATTATAAATATACATGCCCATATGCGCATATGAGGGCATTTATTTTGAATTTTGTTTGCATATTTTGAGGCCTTCCCCTCCTTCCTCCACCTTATAGAACGTGAGTGTTTATCAAATAACCTTTACATGAAAATGCAGTTTGTATTTCACGGTTCGACGTGCGGTTTGCATGTAACAGGATGCAGGGAATGAGCAGTCGTGTCAGGTGCAGGTGTCGTGACCTCATCCAGGATGAATTACACAGAGATCTGCACATTACATACTTTTTATGAGTGTGTGTGTGTGTGTAGAGTGTGGAAGTGCTGGAGAATTTTTTTTCCATGTGTGTTTGCGCAGCCGAGAACAGTAGCTAAGAGGAAAAGACGACACAACAGGAAGTGCTAAATTAATGCTAATATGGATAATGTATTGTTTTAAGTGGATTGTATTAGCTGTATACAATCAGATATATTAATGCAGATTAATATTCCATAACTCTCTCCCTCAGTCTCTGTACTCCTGTATAGGCACCCAGCCCTTGTCCCAGCCCATCACTACAGCAGCTCATTACAGCTAAGTGGGCATATAATTATCATCTGAAAGCCCCCTACATCCACCGGAGTCTCTCAAACTTGACATTTTATCGTATTTATCAACACATGCCACAAATGACTGCTGATACCTTCTCCTCAGCCCTCCCGTCTCTCAGCGCCTTCGGCCCCTCATTCCCTTCCATCTTTCAAGTCGGTTTTAATTCAGACTCTCCGCAACGGATGCATTCCACTTGTGGACTCACAATTAAGGCAATTTGGTTTGAATATGTAACGATGTCATTACCATTCCAACTAAATTAGCGCAGAGACTAAAAGGTCAGTTAGGAATTTTCCAGTCGGTTAGAGCCTCTCACATGAGATTTGGGAAGGCAAATGCAAAAGTGGTGGAAAAGCTGGGGCGATTAGCAAAGCACAGTTGGCATGCGAGCCAGAGGTAAGTAACACTCTCTCATGTTGAAGGAGTGGAGGAGACGAAGAGGAAGAGTGCACGAGTGTGGAGTGACCATAGCTGTCTGTGCAGATTGCTTGAAGCCTCTTTTCAGCTTCGCCCTAAGAAAGAACTTTATACTCTCCCTCATGCCCTAGAAGTCTTGCTAAATTAGGGCCAATAAATCAACTATAATTGTAATAATGACGTCCAGTTGTGCTGTTGATTCCTCCTGTGAAGTTCTGCGAGTATTCTCAACTAAAATCTCAAACTATTCCTGCTTTGCTCGTACACCAAAATCATTTTGCATGGCTGTCCTGACCAGGAGGCTGCTCTCTTACTTAAACCTCTTTTACACTGAGGTAGTGGACCAGGAATTTAGCTGTTGGTGGGAACAAGCCAACATAAATTATCAAGCAATGTCTGTAAAGCCTGGCCATGAAGAAGGCTTTGTATGGGTCGAAATCGGCTGGTATTAAATAGGGGTCTTGGACTGCTCTTTTAAAAGCAAGGTCACTTTAAGATATATTAAGTTATAACAGCGCTGTTGTATTATGTATTTGTCCAGAAACTCCGGCTATGAATTTGATTAATCACTTGATTATAAAGCACGACCAACAATGTGGATCGATTCAAAACGAAGAAACCATGTATTATTGAATGATAATGGAGTTGTTCATTCACTCTTGCACAGCCTTGTGTTAAGACTCAGGGTTTAGTGGACCAGTATTAAATGAATGAGTGTCCTGGATCTGTATTTTTTGTTCAGATGATTTGGCTTTCCTGATGATATCTAACTTAGCTTCACCCTTTTCATAACAAAACAGAATTATATCATGATTAGGCTTCTAGAACCAGGGTCAGATGTTGGCAAAATCATCCCAACAGCAAGACTTTTTGTCCGAGGCTCATTTCTTCAGTGTATAAGGATTATGGGTGGTTGCAGTGGGGTAGATAGAGAGGGAGAGAAGGAGGGAGGCAGGGAGGGAAGGAGGGAGGGAGGGAGGGAGTGATAAATAGAGAGATAAAGAGAGATGGGGCCGGGATAACACGGATGCTGATCGTCGGATAATCTTGAACAGCGTGCTCTAATTAGAATTCTTATGATACAATTTGGTGGTTGTAATTAGTGGAGATGGGCTGGCTCCTCTCCACGAGCCTTGTTAGTGGAAACACAGCTGTGTTAGAGAGGAGGAGAGCAGACACTCTGCTCTGTCAGAGAAACCACAAAATAATGCTTTCCTCCTCCTCCTCCTCCTCCCTCTACCTCCCACTTGTATCTATCTCTTTTCCCGCTCTCCACCAATCACGCGGTGTCTTCTTTCTCCCTTTTTCCAGCTCAACTTGGTGTCCAGCGTCACCATGTCCAAGAACTTGCCGTCAGCGTCACCCCCCAACTTACCTCAGACACCCACCACGCCCACAGCGCCCATCACGCCCATGGCCGCCATGCCCCAGGTGCCGTCAGTACTGGGAGGAGCAAACGTCCCCAGCATGGGAGCCATGCGCAGACGCCACTCAGACAAATACTCCATGCCTTTGTCGTCAGGTAGGACCAACTACTCAGCGCTGCATGTCGTAACACACACATGCACGAATACAGAAATACAGAATATGCAGAAAGCACACAATTCACTTTTAAGCAAATCAGAAACACACAAATGCTTACAAAAGTGTCAGATTTTTGGAATATTGAGGAAAGTCACTTCCTAAATTTCTTGAATTTAATATAATTTCTGCCTAACCTGACACACACACACACACACACACACACACACACACACACACACACACACACACACACACACACACACACACATTTGAGGATTGAGGTATTAAATACCATTTCAGCTCTCATTCTGATTCAGAATTACGAGTCTTAAAATTACTATAAAATTCAGACTTTTATGATTCATCTGATATTCCATTTAAATTTAATGAAAAATAATGTTAAACTTGCAAATTACACAGGATATCTCAACCTGATAATTCCATTGTAGTGCTATAACACACACATAGTTCACGTGCGCATACATGACATAAACGCATCCCCACAGCCACAGATCCTTGTTGGTCTCAGCAATGTGAGATGTCTGGGTGGGTTTATAAAAGCAAGCCTGTGTTTAATCACTCTATATGTAAATAGACAAGAACTTCCTCTGTGCATAAATATTACATGAATGTTAATTAAGTTCAAATAATGGTGAAAAAATACAATATTTATTACATTAAGACATTCCATGTGTTAAGCTTTGCATTTTAAACGGTCCGTCTTTGATGTTTATATTTACTCTCTGTGTTTAGTGTGAAGAAACATAAATTATTCAACTTCACCCTAACTAACTACACGGATCTCATTTTATGGATGTATTAGTGTTTAAGATCTCTCACGAGAGAGATTAATTAAAAATGCATTTTGTTAGACATGGAAAATGCTGATTTGATGTGCCCCCTCCCTCTCCTCCCATCCACCCCTCCAACCAACCCTCTCTTTCTCTCCCCCACCTTCCCACCCCCTTTTCTCCCCTTTTTTTCCCCCCCATTTTAATTTGATGAAACCTTGAGTAAATTCAATACCTAAAGGAATAAAATTTACCAATTATTTCAGGTGGTGACACAGTATTTATTTTTCCAGAGATTGCCCCAAACTACGAGTTTTATAAGAACGCAGATGTCAGACCGCCATTTACTTATGCAACCCTCATAAGACAGGTGAGTGGGAAATAAATTAACTTTGCCTGATTAGATTAAAATTAATTGCTGCATGAATCATGGCAGCTCTCTCTCTCTCCACTCTCGATCTGTTGGTGTGTGTGTGTGTGTGTGTGTCAGTTACCTGGTCTCGTTAGTAAACCATTATTTGATGTCATCTCATTTCAGGCTATCATGGACTCTGCCGACATGCAGTTAACGCTTAATGAAATCTACAGCTGGTTCACGCGCACGTTTGCCTACTTCAGACGCAACGCCGCAACTTGGAAGGTAACCTCGATGAACCCTCACACCCTCACTGTGCCCTTTCACTCCTCCTTCCAGTAAAAGGCCTTTCCTCTCGCCGAACACAAGAAAACCTTAAGAAAGCATATATTTACTCAGCACAGGGCGATTAGCACTCCTCTAACCTTTCTCCTGAATACAGCCCATTCTCTCCCCTTATTTATTTTTCCACCTTTCCGCCTTTTCTGTTTAGAAATGACAGCCGAAAGAATTATTCTCCCTCAGATATCGTTTTCTAATTTGGTGCAATTAACAGCGGAGGCTTGGCGTGGAGAGGAGAGAGCTCTGACGCACTAATTATACGGCAGCCACTCCATCATCAGCACCTTTTGTTAAGAGATACACCCCTCCTCCTGTTCCTACAACCACCTTCCTCTGTCACATATCATTGGTTTATTAGGGAGAAAGATGGCTGTTTGCCTGTTAACCAGTTCTCAGCAGCCAAAAACACATAAATTGCGTCTCACAGAGGGGTTAAGAGTGGTCCTCGTGCGGAACCAAAGCCGAGGGGGGAAAAGTGAGAATTGGCCTGTCAGGGAGGCAGCACTCTTTACTTCCCCACACAAAAGGGCCCATTTGTATATCTGTCCCTACAACTTTATTGTCCTGTCTGCGTTCACAAAGATGGTAAAAAATGCCTCTCCTGCAGCACATGTTTTAACCAGAAGTGTGTCTGTCTGCTGATAAAGAAAACCCCAACCGAGCAGCCAGTGTCTTCAGTGTTTTTTTATGTTTTTTTTTTTTTTTTTATCCCGTGGCCCCTGCGCGTCATTCGTTAGCTGCCTTTAGCCTTTGTGGCTGCACACAGGAGGACTGGAGGGAAAACTCGGCCCAGCCGCTCATCAGCATGCAAGACGTGTCGCGGCACTAGATTTAGCAAAGTGAATTAATTTGGATTTGGGATGCAAATGAGCACATGGGTGTGTGATCACCAATTCAGGAGGGCATGCAAAAAGATCGGTGCCCTTTTCCAGTTTGTTAGGTACAGTTCGCACCATGTTTTGTTGTGTAATTATATAATGACAAGATATGTTCTCAGCGGAGTTTGTTGTGTGGCTGTTTGTAGCAGAAAACAACACAACAACCCTCAGACGTGCTGCTTAAATGTTCTTTCTTTATTCTATTTTTCCCTGATTAAGTTCCTCTGTGACAGAATAGCAGTCGTGCCACAACGACTTCAGAAATATCTTGTCTTTACGTCTCCCACTCTGCACAATCACCAAGATGATCTATTTACATCTCCACAATCGCCTTTGTAAGCATTAGTTGGATGATCAGCGATGGGTTTGTCATTTGATTAATAGTGAGAATTTGTTGGGTGTTTTTAAAGAAAGAAGAAGAAAAGAAAGAAAGAAATGAAAGGTAGTTTAATATCTCAGCTTGGTCTCATCAGCTCCAAAGAGGGATCTACCCCCCCACCCCACTTTTCCTTTCTCTCTCTTTTCTCTCACCCAGAAGCTTATTAGTTCTAACTATATAGCATGCATAATAAAACTGCTCATTTGCTCATTAATATTAAAATTATCATATTCAGAGCCATGGGCATTAAGATCAATCAAATCCTGGGATTTTCAGGTCAGATGCGAGATCTGCTTATGAGTTTTTTTTTTCTTTTTTCTGAATCCCTTTTTCTTGGAGAAAGAGCAGTACACACCAAGCTAAGGGAGATGATAAATATGAGCGGCAGGGATATTAAAGCCAAGGTTATTATTTGTAGAGTCTGATGCATGTTTTAATTATGGTCATATTAATATAAGAGGGCTTTTTTTCCTATAGGTTTTTCCAATTTTGTAATTAAAGAAAAAACACTTCACTGGTTTATTTTTCAAAAGATATATGATGCTTTAATTTAAAGGCAGCTTTGATAGTAAATTTAAACGATAGTTGTGTCATGTAAGCACGTATTCAACACCAGATGTGACACCACATGGTGAATATTTGGACATACAGATGTCAGATACAGTTCAGCTTAATCCTGCTTACTTGTGCACGAACACTCGCTCTCTCCAACACACACACTAGAACAGGGGCCTCCTGATGACTGTCTTTTTTCTTGCAATACTGTCATCTTTAAAGCGATGTGTCCATTAAGTGCAATGCTTTTCTGGAGCAGGAAGGGTTACTGACATCACCATTATCAAGGCCGGCATTACCACTTCTGTCACCACCATAAGCCATTCGCTATGCTGATTACCTCCTTTTAGCCTACTTACTCTGATTGATATGTACTGTGTGCAGGACTTGTAAGAGCATTCGCTCTCACTCAATTTTTACTAATTAAATCAATGGTGCGTGAATGTTAAGAATTTCTTCAAAATGCAAGAAAAAATCAATTTCCAAGCCTTCTTCTTTTTTTCCCTTTCTTGATGGATAATGAATGAATTCGTTTTACCTCATCCCTCTGACCTGTGTGTCACGTCTTTTTGCAGAACGCCGTTCGCCACAACCTCAGTCTGCACAAGTGCTTTGTGCGTGTGGAGAACGTGAAGGGGGCGGTGTGGACGGTGGATGAGGTGGAGTACCAGAAACGCAGGTCGCAGAAGATCACAGGGTAGGAGTTCTGTCGCTTCTTATATCAGAATCTGCAGGTCAAGGAATGCAGAAAATCATGAGATGTCAGCAGAGCCTAGTTCTGTTCTCCTGTTTCTTCATTTTTTTCCCCTTATGCTCAATTTGCTTCTTTAATAACATTAGATTAAACATTATTTTTATATTGAAAGCTAATTATTTTGTTCTTTTTCTGTTTTGTTTACATCAAATATAGAAGCCCATCACTTGTCAAGAACCTGCCCTCCAGTCTTGGCTATGGAACTGCACTAAACGCCAGCTTACAGGTACGAACCAAAAGCTTCAGAGAACCCCTGACTCACCGGCTGCCAGTTTATTTGACTGACAGACAGGACAGCTGCCTGAGTGACTGAGCAATTGAGTGACTGAATGAATGTGGTTACTGTGCACAAAAGAACTCCATACTGCACTTTGCATAAGATTTTTTTTCCCTCCTAACTCATGTCACTGCCTCTTTTCTCTCACACCTTCTCTCTCTTCCCACCTTCTTCCTTCCTTCCTCAACACCGTCAGACTCAGAAGGCCACCATGTGGTTGAATCCAGAAGCAACTCTCACTCCTTCCTTCCATTCTTTCTCCTTTTCTTTTTCAGCTGTGGCAGCCACCCCAGATTGATAGCGGCATGTGCAAATGCAAGGGCATGTGCATTAATATTTATCTAAGCTGTCATAAATGATTTGGCTTCATAGTGTACGCCGGCGAGGTGCTCATGGCAAAAACTTTAAAAATTTAATCACTGTATATAACTTTAATGCGCAGCAGGCGAAAGTGTCAGGAGTTTTTATTATTTTGAGGTAAAGTTTTTGGGGGACTTTTCTTTAATAGCCACACCACACAAGGGCATAGGAATGGCAGCTGGGGGAGGCAGTTGTCAGGAAGGTGTCACAGAGGGGAAAATAGCTTGCAACAGAATAAGACTAAGACAATGCTGTTTAATTATTACTGTGTTAATTACCGTTATGTATTTTTCACTCAGCTGCCTTTTTTGCACTTTATACACCAAATCCAAACATCAAACAACACACCTGTCTCCTACCTGTTAAGCCTTTTTCATCCACCCTCTCATGCTTCACCCAGTGGATACCAATCTTCACTGTTCCTTAATTGTCTCTCACCTCACTGAAATATTCCCTTTCTTCCTCCTTGTACTGCAGGCTGCCCTGGCGGAGACCTCCCTGCCTCTGCTGGGGACCCCTGGACTCATGAACAGCGGTTCCACAGGCCCGATGGGCGGCAGCTGCCACGGCCTCCTCGGTGGCGACCCGTCCGTACTGACTGGCGGAAGTCCGCACGGGCTGTTAGGCGGGAGTCCGCCCGGCTTACTGGGTGGCAGCCCTCCAGTCACGCTGAGCGGTAGCCCCCCCATCCTGTTGCAGTCCGCCCACGAGGAGCTCAACGGCTCGCTTGACCACCTGGACACCAACGGACACAGCAGCCCCGGATACTCCCCTCCAGTACACATGTAAGTTCCTGCAGAAAGCAAAGTGTTCCTGCAGCTGCACACAAGCATTGCATGAATCTCGCTTCATAATTCGGGATCGTTTATGTACAGTTTCTTCCTGAATAATGTCAGCTATGCAAAAATTTAAGAGCTAATACAAAGATACCATTTCAACACTTTGTGCCTAACACTTTTAGACAACTTTCAGATGTTTTAAACCTTTAAAAAACACAACAACAACGCACCTTAATGGATCTCATTATTCTGCCCTTTACCCAAATTATCCACATCCTTCACCCAGAACAGCTACTGTATGTTGCTCACAGACAGCCACCAAAGTGAATATGTAACCCTGTAACCCTCAATCCCTTCACGTTCATTCATTGAGTACATGATGGATCACAGTGCCGCTTAACGCTGAAAAAACATTAAATGCAACGGGAATACGCTAATTTCTACCTCACAGATTTTTAAGAGTACTTATCTCCAGCGTTGACCCCCACCCTGCCCCATTTCTCTTCCTACACTGAATTCACTCGCTGTCTTTTTGCCCTTTGTTAGCTTAATTGTCTGACATTTAACCCGCAGTATCAGTATTTTCGTCAGTTCTACAGTGACCCGAGGGCAAGGCTGAATTTCCAGCATGCATTGTATCACAAGCAGACGGTTTCCCTTCCTGTATCTGCTTTGGTATTTCCTTTTGTGTCTGTGCTTATACCTGGGGTGAGCCTGACGTTTTGGGTAACAGTTAGTTCAAGCCTATAAATAGTCTCTATTACATATTCATCTTTAATTACACCACTGTCTGCATTATAGGAGTTTAGCTGCTATATTTTATGCAAGACTGTTCCTATTAATATTTAGCAAGTGTAGCACTAATTACCTTTAAAATTGCTGCCTTTCCCAACTAATGTAGCTGAGAGAGGGAAAGAGAGTGTTTTTAAAAACTGATCTCATGTGAGTTTCAGGAATGTCTGGTGCCACACAGGTCTGTGAAGGCAGCATGCAGGGAAACACACTCACATTCGGAGGCAAACACACTGAAATTACACTTTAATGATTCTTATCCACTGTCCATCACAGCTCATGTTGCAGAAGTCAGTGGACATTAGCTAACCACTCCTGTAATGGATAAAGGATGCACTCCGTGTGGCTGAGTGTGTCTCGGAGAACAGAGCAGCGTTTGGTTTCGTCCTACCACACGTCTATACGTTAATCTGTTTGGACGTGTTTACCCCTCTCTGAAATGGGGTGTTAAGTGGAGCAAATCTGCCCAGCTCTAGACAGAATCCCAGTGTTACCACTCCCTCAGGTCATTTAATTTTTAGTAACAGACCAGCACTGACTTCTTTCGCTCTTCTCTCTGGCCACACCGCCTTGACACTGGCATGGAGGATAAGATGCATCCATCCATCCGTCGTCTCCCCTCTCCTCCCTCCATCCATCCCCGCCTGCCTTCACACAGCCACGACAACCTCAAAATGGAAGAAATGTGTTTTTCTCGACTGGCTTTTCCAGGATGTGTTTAAATAATAGAGTGGCTCGTAGCGCTGAACTAAATAGCACATCACCTTCGCAGGGCCTTTCTCAGGAAACGACTCCTCGACAAATTCAACAGTTAGACGAACCTCTAGTTCCCCTAAATGTCGAGAGGTTAATGATACCTGCTTAACCGCAAACCAGCTTGCCCCTGGGCCATGCGCTGTTTGTGCATGTGTGTGCATGAATCATGTATACCCTAAGGGGTAAAAGAAGCAGTAAAACCAGGAAAGACCAGAACTGTTCAAAATTAGGATTTAAAAACATCATGGCAAACACAATCTATTGAATGTGACTTCATTTTATCAGCTGTATCATGTGCCGTCGCATGTAATTGTTTGGTGACCACCCTTCTTTGGTGTTAGTTAATGAATCAGACTGAGTTATGAATGTCTTTGATTGCCCACCCCTAGTCTTCCTCACCCCTCCCTGCCTCCCATACCCCTCCTCCCCCTCTTCCTCACTACATCTCCCCTCCAACCCACCATTAGGCCCGTGGACTAATGACCTTATTTGCATCCCTGACATACCTCTGCATGATTGCTGGTGCTAATCTCCAATTGATGTGAGAGCAGGCATCTCACATGTACGGCGGGTATTTATTACAAGCGCAAAGTCCGGCGTTTACTCCTGAGTGACTCAATAATGGCAGCTCGCCATTAAGCACTAAATGGCTCATCCACATATTTTAATAAAGTGTCAGAAAACTCGGGCCTGCAAATGCGCTCCTGCATATTTTTTATTTCTTCCATGACACGCAAACATCTAATGAGCTGCGTGTTAAAAGCACACGAGAACACGGATGGGGGAGGGGATTTACATTCAGCTGATCTGTGGAAACCATTTCACATGCTTTTATTTTGGAAGTAAAATATGATCAGAATCAAGTTCACAAAATGAAGTTGTTTTGTAATCCTGTGATGCTCTTTCTAATAGGAGATACAGCACTACAAGTCTTACTATTTAGCATTCAGAAGCAGTATTTATATATCAATTAATAAACATGTAGAATACGCTATGCAGATTAGTGTTTATTAATGTATTTAACAGTTGCAACTTCTTCGCTAGGTGCTAATAAATAGAGTACAAACAGACAGTTTAGCATTCAGCTTTAATAGTCACCTTACAGTGACCTAGAAGCACATTGTCGTGTGTTAAAATATATATAAATTAACTGCTGATATGATTTAATCAAAGTATTACTGTGTGCCTTTGGAAAACAAAATGATTTTAGTTGAAATTTGTAGGCCTAAAAGGTAATCTAGTCAAATATCACAACTATGTTTAGTATGTTTTCTGTAATTTAGTCAATCATTTCAGCACTAGTTTTCCTGAATTCCACAAAAGAGCAGCCTAACCTCATTTATTTATACTCTAAAAATCATCTTTAAATCCAGTGTTAGGGTTAGGGAGGGAGCACGGTTGGTGTTTTTCTGCTTCTCTAACCTCCGGCAGAGGTGTTTTTCTTTTCGCTCTCTCCGTAAATGTGAGGGGGAGAAACAGAAATATTCATCGCTCGCCTCGCATCCTGCTAAGATCAGCCTCCTCTTCACATCCCACCGCATCAGAATATTAATTTACAGTATTTGGCTCTGAATATTAAAGTCATCTGTACCTTTTAAAATTCTTTTCAAATTCAAAGCCCTCCCCTCTTCCACTGATGAAGGCGGCCCAGGAGAGTCGCGTCCTAACGCACTACCACTTGATAAGTCTCCCTCTCCCTCTCCCCCCACTCTCCTCTTTCAAAGTCTACGGGGATTTTGTGATGCATCCGATGTGTCAGAAATAATTAGGTTTTGTCAGATTTATCATCGTGGCACAAACCCTTCTACCCGACTAGGGCCCCGGATCATGTTATGCCTTGTTTGTGTGTGACAGCATTATTATTCTTGTTAGTCGCCCAACACTTCTTTTTTTCCTTTTCCTTTCCGCCCACTCCTCTGTTGTTCTGAAGGGAAAGGTGTCCTGCGAGCCGCTCCGCCGCCGCTTCCTGCCCAGCGCTTATTGACAACGGCTAAAGATATTCATCCATTTAGAGTTAAAAACATGTATCATGGTGTCCGAGCGAACTGCCGGGGCTGAAGTTGATTAATGGCAGAACCTAGCTGCCGGTTTTTCCTCTTGAGGAGCGACATGTACAGCCCCTGCATATTAACGAGTGGCTGCGCTTTCTATTAACTAGATAAAAAAGCCTCTCCTCTGCCTTTGCTCCAGGGGGCTCAGGGATGAGAAATTCTCCATTATTTATCATGTGGCCTGTTTTTTTCCCCCCTTTTTCCTTTTTCATGTATTTCAACCTGGTGTCATCAGTAAACTTTTAAATGCCAAACATGTCTGGAACATCACAGCTTATCGGCCTTACAGGGGCCGTGTTTTTCATGCAATTTTCATGCGCTTACTTACAGTAGACGTGAGGCATCATGTCGAATTAGCGTCTCGCAAACAACATGGTTGTTACCTCCACTAGATAATGCATGTAATGCCTGTTTTTTGATACAGCCGAGTATTTATCTGTATGCCGAACAACACTTTACAGTAAAAGGACGTAATGGCTGTACATTTCCTTTTTTCCCCCTCTTTTGCATATAATTTTCTTGGAGTTTTATTTGGCATTACTACGTTTTTTCCCCCAGCTACTTTAACCCTCCTGTTGTCTTCATTTATGAATACCAAAAAATATTGTTTCCTTGTCTGAAAAAATCCAAAAATTCAGCAAAAAAATCCCCCAAATTTCTGAAAATTTGCAAAACCTTCAGGAAGAAAATTCCAATAATTCCTTAAAAGTTTGCCTTAAAAATTTTAATTTTGAAAATCCCCCAAATTTGACAAGAAATATTCTTCTAAAAATTTTTTTAAAAATTACTAAAAATCTTACAAAAATGAGTAAAAATATCTAAAGTGATTACATTTATACCAGTAAAGCTTCTAATATTTTCTTAAGATCATTAACAAAAACATCTTTTTTTTGTTAATGATCTTAAGAAACATTTTTAACATTTCTTTTTTCCACCAAAAAATGTTCAAAAATTTCCCAAAAAGGTTGAAAATGTGGACGTCAAAAGTTTCACGTTGAAAATATTTTTTTCCCCACATTTTCAAACTTTGAAATGGGTCAATCTGACCCGCAAGACAACATGAGGGTTAAAATTGCACTTGACAAATCTGGCTGCAGAGATTTCTCATAAAAACCTGGAAGGAATCTAACCTTTACTGCCATTGTGATTGTGTCGCAGGCCGCCCATTCACGTCAAGGAGGAGCCGCTTAATATGGACGACGACGACTGTCCGATGTCACTCGTGACGACGGCCAATCACAGTCCGGAGCTGGATGACGACCGGGAGCTGGAGGAAGGGAACTTATCAGAAGACCTGGAGTGACGAGGATACAGTTTTTGGTGAACGTATCCCTTCACCCCAACCGCACTGTTTCTCTCACACAGACCTCCTGCAAGACTAGAAACCACTCCACAGTCCAAGCAACCACAGCTGACTCTCTCTTTGTCTCTCTCACCACTGGGACTATTTATTGAGCATGTATCCGGATAGAGACCGGTCCAAAGGAACTCTTTGTTGCAGCCCTTTGGGATCCCCCAAACATGACAGGCATGAGATGTCTGATTTAAAAAGGAAAAAAAAAATTAACTCTTTGAGACCTGTTTCATTAGGGATGGCGTGGCCACGTACAGTACAAGGATGACGGACTCATGGATGGGGAAAAAACATGACAACAAATGAGCAAATCATTTTTCCGTTGAAAGCTAGCGGCCTCATATACTGCCAAAAAGGAAGACATTTTATGTTTGTGAATAATCCAACCCACAGTAGTTGTTAATGTCTAGAGACAATTGCTGGTTCAATTCAAGTTGTTGCTCTGTTATCATTTGCACAGGAGTAGTCTCAGACATTTGTGTCACTGCCTGTATGTTGCTACTATTATAAAAACCAGTATATTATTTTCAGCTCTTTTTTTTGTTTTTTGCCATTGTTAATTTCCAAAATATGATTTCAGACACCACCAACTGTAAATGCCATTTCCCTCAATCACACCAGTAATGGAACTGCGGTACCAAGACTGTTGTTGCAGCTGTCCAGGAAAAAAAAGGAGAAAAAAAGAGAAAAAGTTGGCTTCCAGTCTATCTGTTTGTGATTAAAAGTAAAAAAAAAAAAAGGAAATTAAGTCGGGGGGGGGGGGGAACATTTGTTTCAAGCACCATTTACAAAACAAATGCATTTCTGCATAATTTTCTTCTCGCTGTTCTCCTTACCTCCTCGTTCTAAAGCTTTGTCTACCTGCAAACAGTCACAGGCAACAGCTAGAAACCAAAGCCAACACTAGCAATGGCCAATAGCTTATAGACAGAAGCCACCAAACTCCTCTTGGTCCGCTTTCTGTGACTTTAAACTAGTACAAAGAGAAGCTTTTGTTCCGCAAACTACCTTGGAATAACCTCTGGGATTGTTTCATTTAGCCCTATACAAAGATGATCATGAGAAGAAAGAGAGAGGGGAAATAAATGCTGATTTTGATGTGTAATTTGATAACTCACAAAACGTCCACTTTGGAGATTTTCTGCCAGATGTACTGTAGGTTAAAAAGGTGATGTGACATTTGAACTGCAGGCATTTTTTTTTATTTTGTGCTGGTGATTTAACTGGTAGAGAGCAGCTAACTGTAAAAGTGGATCATGACCAAAACGAAACATTTGTGTATTCAATGGAAGTGCAGAAACATTGTGTTGTTGTGAAGTTTATTTTCATTTTATTTGATTTTTTAAGACTTTTTTTTTGTTACGCATTACACATCAGAAGTCATAATTTTTGTTTCATTTTGAGTTATTTTTTTTCTAACCTGGTGAATATGTATTGTTCTAAGTGGGACTGTCAAAATAATGTCACGTCTTATTTCCGTGGCGGTTTTTGTTCTGAGCCGCGTCGAAACCGAAACTGAAAACATCGCTAACCAAACATGAAAAATATCTAGTGAAGCCAAATAAGTCATGATTTCAAGTTAATATGAAATGATGTGGCTTGGTTAACCGTGTAAAAGCAAATAGTGATAGCCATTGCAGAAGAGGATATCTAAGGTGAAAGGTAACCTTTTCTAGGTGATATTTGCTTTAAACTTCATTGAATACTCATTGTGTGGGTCACAGCTTCGAAGCTATATGGATACAGCTGGTGTTCGCACTGATGTACTCTGTATAGGTAGCCAGCTTTTTGTAAAACACACTCGGTATTTCTAGCGACTAAAGAGAAGTAGTTATTGTGGAAACTGCGTCCCGTCATTTTCCTCACAGCCAATGTCATCTAGAAAAGTGTTGTTGCTTTAATGGTCATTTCTGTTTTCAGTAAACCAAAGTTACACAAAATTCTGCCTCCTCTTGTATGGGATAAAGGAATCCTAAAAAAAAAAGCTGAACCACACACACACACAGCATACATGAACACACACACACACATAAACACAGACCCCCGATGCAGTTTGGTCTGCCAACTTTCTTGTTTTTTTTTTGTTCGAATCTCCAGCTGCAGAAAAAAGCTGTCAAAGAAACCGACGTGGCTTTGTGTCGTGCTGCGGCGGCGAGCAACCTGTTTTTTGACCAAAATGGGAACACCACTGTGCATATGTTGTTTTCAAGCGTCGCGCCAAGCCAAGGAAGCGGCTGCAGGAGCTTAACACACTGACACGTGCAGTACTGTACAAAACACACACAGCATGTAAAGCACACACACATCTGCACACACACACACACGCTACACACATGTGCCAGTTCCACGTCAAGAGGGGACTGGGGCCCAGGAACAAAGCTTATCCCTTCAATACTTAGCTGGAGTCAGCAAAACGACTTGAAGACGACGTCCTTAATAATCTTATCACACCAAATAAAAAGGACGCCGCGTCTTTCAAAAAGGAAAAAAAAAAAAAGGAAAAAAAAGGGTTCTCCCACTTACCCAAAAAGGCTTTCTAAAAGCTTCTACCTCTGCACAACAAATTCAGAACAATTATGACAGATTGCACGAAGTTACGAGAATGCCACAAGAAGAGCTGTTACACTTTACTGCGCTTGTCTCATAGGACGTGGCTCAAACCAACGTTTACATTCCCTGCGTCAAGATATGGAAGATTTGCATTGTAATAGGTTGTCCTCAAACATTTGTAGAATGATAATGTATAGATTACCTGTAAGGGAATATTGTGTTTTAAAAATGCATGTCTAAAAATCATTTGGTGGACTGGAAACAAGAACTAATAAAAAGAATATAATAAAAATCAACGGGATGATGGCCTAAATGTACGTACAATGCATAGGAGTGCATTACCTCAGATATACTGTTTTGGGAGGGATAAAACCTGTCAGCCACAGAATGCATATTACCTGTAGATTTGCATGGGTTTTGTATAAATTAAGTAAAAAAAAATGTCTAAAATAGTTGCTTGCACATAATACCAGAAAGACCTCCAGAACTGCGATCTGCTCCTCCACTAGATTTTAGGATTGTCTGGATTTTCTGGGTTGATTTTGTCTGTATTTTGATAACTGTGCATACTTATGTAAAAAAAAATGTTGGTGGACCCATAAATTTACCAGACTTTTTTCTAAGAGGAAAAAAAAATCTCAGTGTTTCTTTTCTGACTTACCTGAATTTTTACTGTTTCTCTCTCATTGCTCGCTAAGAATAGCAAACCTGCTTTTTCTGCATCTGCTTTGCGTAGCTGTAAGGCTTAACCTAATGTGTGTATTTATTGCTTGTACCTCTGTGCATACTTTATGAAGCATTATGTCTGGCAGTTGAGTCATGTATCCTTTCTACTGCTATCCTTCTCTAATAATTGAGAATATGATCCCCCTATGTATACAGTAAATTGGGACTGTAGCAAACATATGTTTATGTAATTGGTGAAAACTTTTTTTTTTTCCGTTTGTTTTTTATTTTCGATCGAGATTCAACGACTTTTTTTGATACTTTTCATTACTGTGTACTGTGTCCATACGTTAAAGGTTCTCTGACATTAGAAGGTCATGGTTGAGAATTGTAACAGACATTATTTTCTGTATTCATGGCATTTCACTGCTGAATAAAATAAAGGACCAAAACTTGGAATTTGAAAAAGCAACTGTCTACCTCCAGCATCAGAGAGTAAATTATTTCCGCCCCCCTCCTCGCCGCTGCTGTTACACATATATCTTTTATTCTACAAAGGCACAGCCATGAAAATCTAGCTGGCATTACACTTTTAACGTTTCAGGAGCTGCTACTTCAGAGATGTGAAGGGAGGAGGTTGGAAAAAAACAATTAAAATTTAATGTATATGTTACAAGCCCCCCCCCCCAGCTTCCTGCACCTAGAGTCTTGTTTAGAGGAGCAGGACAAGGCACTGTATTGCCCACCCCTCTGGACCTGTAATGGGTTTAGCCTTTGTATGATTCACGCCCGCTGCTTTCATGTACCTCAAGCATGTCTCGGTATACACGGAAGTACTGCTGTGTACCTCTGAAAGGCTTTTGTAAGACCCATTTCATGCACTCCATGCTTCAAAAAGTGGTTTTGGCACAAACTACATTATTAAGTCTGTTGTCATGCTAAAAAAAAGCCTGCCTTATTAACATCATGGAGAGAAAACAAAGATGTGAAATTTCATCAGCTGCTTCCATTTTCCAGCTCCATCTTTAAGTCGGCCTCTTGACACTTCAAACGAAGAGAGGGAGGGGAAAAAAACATGCTTTTTAGCCTCCCGATTGATGGATGTTGACTGGTAAAACGCTATGACAGGCAATGTGGCTAAATCAACTCCAGCAGGCCTACCGCACCTTGTCGGTCATGGAGCAGCCACACACTGACACCCTCATTTGGATTCAGACTGAATCTACCATGACCAATAGGTTGCCCATTAGCTCGTCTGTATGCCGAGAGCCTTCTACACGTTCCAAAGGGTGCTCAGGGACACCGTGGGACCCTTTGAATCATATCCGCTGGTCATTTAATCGTAACGCTGATGCATGTTCTTTTTCCTTTACCATATGATGTCCCATGAGAGGTCAGAAAACAACAGCATTTTTCATAAAGGGAGCACACTTGTCTCTCTCTTCAACCACCACCCCTCCTCTTCCCTCCACCCCTCCAATGACAGTCCCAGGCATCAGCCATGGCAGGCTTCCTGTTATCTCCTCAGCAATGGCGTTCCAGAGCATTAGCTAGCTCGCAAGGCACTTGTCTTTCCGTGCTATTTATGCACTTGGAAGTGTTTGTGAATTCAAGTGAGGGATTGCATACGGAGTGCAACAAGGGCCGCTGTGTACTACACAACATCAGAGGGAGCTCCGACATTAAAGTGTGAGAGCGCCTGCTATAGACCCCTTCTTTCAAAGGCCATGAAATAATAATGGGTTGTGGTTAGAGAGGTATCCGTGAGTCACACTGGCTGCTTTTCATAAAGTGGAGTTATTTACAGTGCGATGAATAAAAGAAAGGGTAGCTGGTGGTGCAGGCCTTTTCCACATGAATGGTGTGTTGAGGGGAGACGAAGAAGAAGAGGAGGGGGAGGGTGGTGGAGGTGGAGGGGAGGGAGCCTCTAATATACAGAGGCAGTGCAGTATAGTACATGACATGCAGGGAAACGGGAGAATGCACTGAAACAGGAGTTAATTTCTGAAAAAGTGAATGCTTTCTGAAGCTTTAAACCATTGTTAGACAGTTGGGGAGACGTGCTTATTCAGTTTCTTGTCAGGAGTTAGATGAGAACACTGAATGTCATGTCTGTTTGGTGAATACGGAGCTACAGCCGGAAGACTTGGTTTGTCTGAGCTTGAAGACAGCTTCGGGTTCAGAAAGCACCAAAGGTCGTGCATGAACAGCAGTCAGGCACAACTTTCAAACCGCTGACAGGTGAAGCCAATGACACTGATCATCTCGTTACAATGTTCTGCTGGGAAACCTTGGGCCCTCGCATTCATGTGGATGTTTTCTTGACATGTATCACTCACCTAAGCTTTCTTGCAGACCCTTCATTGAAATAGCACTCTCAAACACCAAGAAAATGCATCATACCTCAGTGCAGAAACTGGATCCCAAGCTGCTAAAAAAAACCTCAAGACTACCCAAATCCCAGTCCACTTGAACCACACCAGAGAGCCTCCAGAGCCAAGAATCCAAACTCTGGGTGCCTGACACCCTCAGATATCTAAAGATGTCTATGGCCCAGAAGTACCTTTGATGGCACAATATGGAAATACACAGTACCCTATCAGGTAAGCCATTTTAATGTTGTCTTTGGTTGGCAAGAGTTTAACCCCTTGATGCCTATTGTCACAAATTGCCAACATACCACTTTCATTCAGACTGCAGCCGATACAGCGTATCCATTCCCCCAATGCTGGCTTGTGCATATTCAATACGTACCTCGGAACCTTTCGCAAGCACTAGTTTCTTATTGGACCGGTCAGAGTGGGACCTAATGAGACAAATTAACAATCTCCACTTATTTTAACATCAGATGGAAAGCAAAAACACACAAATGTTTCAAATTTTTTTTACTCAATTGTGCATAAATTCAGGCATCAAGGGGTTAAACACACCGGTACTTCCTGTCGTCTCTTCTTTTACCTCCATAAACCCATAACTTGTCTATTCAGTCTTCAGTTTTGCCACAAACTATGCAAAGCGCTGTCAGATTTTCCCCTCTTTGGACAGAGCAAAGCTAACAGTTTTCACATGTTTTTCAGTCTTAATGCTAAGCTAAGCTAACTGGCTACTGGTTTTATCTCTACAGTAAGAGAACAATCAGGTCGTCTGATCTCAGTACATTTGGGCACGATGGAAACTTTTTTTTCATTTTCTGAATTTGACTGTGCACCCTGGAATCATTCATTTATTCTCCAACCAGTAAGGTCATACTTCCTCTTAGACTTACATAAACCTACAGCTTGTATTGTTCAGTCTTCAGTTGATGCACAAACTACGCAAAGCTAACAGTTTCCCCTTGTTATTCAACTGTGATGCCAAGCTACACTAACTAGCTAATCTTTAAGCTAGTAAGATGTCATTTTGAGAAAACAGTTCCTTCTCTGACATCTCAGTACAAAGGAAACTTAGCTCCCATCCTTCACTTTCTGAATTAGCCCCTTGCATCCCGGCATCATTCATCTCATCTCCAATGCCGACCAATTAGGTCAATTTATGAAGCGTGCCCTTGTGGGATGGGGTGGTAAATATCTCTAGTCTCAGTTTATTGATTAAAAGTGCAGGCTCTGTCTCGGTCTCTTTCTTTCTTTCTCTATCCAGCCCCTTCTGACCTGACGATGCGTGTCGGCTCCCTAGAAGACCCTCGCCCCCAGGCTGCAAAATTGCCTGCTAAATAGTCCGAGGCAATGGCAACGCTAATTGAGATCATCATTATTATAATTGCGAGCCCTGAAAAGCGCGTCTTAAATAATTTGCATTGCTCTCAAGTTGATATTGGACGCAGTGCAAAAATAATTGCATGGCTCGGAGGCATGACGCTCGGTTTGGTGGTGGGCGAAGGGGACGCTTGTGTCCCGTTCCCCTGCCCCACCCAGCTCTGCTAACCGGCCCGCTTGGATGCTACAATTAAGGCGTTTTTTTTCCACACGTCGGATGCCATCACATGTTTCTGCCCCCTTTTAAGTCCTTTTCGAGGCCTCGCGCTCAGCAACTTTTTGTCAAATCAGAAAAAAAAAAGAAGAGAAGTCCCGTGAGATCCTTCTGTGCTCGGTTCAGTTTTGTGTTTGCATTTTAAACCTGACTCCAAACTCTTTTGCCCTTTTGCCACATGTCTGAGCTTCCACTCCGTCGATGGAGCTGCTGAGACAGACAGAAAATAAAGAAGTGTGTGACCTCGATACGTAAAAACTTCACTCATCACTACATCAGAGGAACCTGACGTTAAAGGTACTTTTGTGCGGATGTGATGTGCAGGCACCGGTGTAATGTATGCAAGAGAAATGCCTATTTCTCCAACTGAAACAAGAGATTAACCCAACAAAATGGTGAGAAACTGCTGATATTCATGAATTCTTGCCTGTGGCATTATCTGCCACATGCACACACACACATCCTATCAGGTCCCTCTTTCTCCCCCCTTCCTGTCTCCCACACACTCACCCACAAAGAGACTTGACAATAGCCCTAATGAATATGATATGGTAACATGATATAGCTCATTATTTGTTTGCTTTATGCTTCCGCAACAACAACAACAAACCCCTTCGAGGCTCGTGGTAAATCTGTGAAAATGAGCACATCAAGTAAGAACGAAGGGGTAGAATCAGATTATCTAAATCCTCTTAGAAACAACACTCCCCTCAAACGCACACTTTATCGTGTCTTTTCCGCTCTTTTTCGCACCTCTCTCTTGCTATTATTCCTCCTTCACGTGTTTAGACGTGATAAATAAAAAGACTTTGAGGTGGATACCGTGCAGGTGGCTTGAGAGGTTATGTTGGGGGAAAAAAAATCACAACTATCATCTTTAATCCATGGTAATCACATCTGGCCTTAATCACCAATTCATAATGGAATTTATAATGGAATGATTTCAATTATCTACCACCACCGGCACCACGGAGTTCTGAAATTAAATTAGGACAATGCATCTGTATGTCTTCGTCTCAAATCTCAATATGTTTAAGGAGTCGGATGATCTTTTTTTTTCATTGTTTGTGGAACTTCTGAGGTAGAAGTTTGGTTTTATGTCAAAGAAAGAATCTTTTTTTTTTTTTTAAAAAAAGAGGAAAACCTTGGGAGTTGATCATGTGGGGGTTGAGGGGGGGAAAAAGAAATATCTAGCATTAGTGAGGAATGGTGGGTTAAATCACTTACTGAAGATTTTTAATGACATTTCAGTGTTCCTCGTATAATTACTCTTCATCCGAGATGGGCCGTAATGCTGTTGGACAGTCGCGGTTCAGGCTCGCTAGCTCGCTTCATTAGCGTGTCATTCCTATTTCACATCAGAGGCTTTAATTGTAATGCTGAATATGCACAGCTCTCCACAGAAGCCTAATCAAAGTGGATCCACTTGTATTATTAATATCAGAAATCAGCCCGCTTGCTATTTTTTTATAAATAAAAGAATACAGACGCATAAATCAGCTGTCATTTATTAGCATGGCCCTGGCATATCCGCCAGACATGCAAGTAGAGCAACCCCACCCCATCTCCGTTCCTCCCTGCATCACTCATCAAGATTTAAAAAGAATAAAAGACGGAGAGGAGAAAAGAAGAAGAAGAAAAAAAGAAGCTGCATTAAATATACATACTAATTCCACTGTGAAGTAATCAGATTACAAAGCAGGTGACACCGAGCACGGAAAAAAATAGAAAAAATTTGGACAGCTGGCAATAACGAGGGGACGGAGGAGGAAAGATGGAAGGATGGACGGACAGAGGGAAAAGACAAGATGGGAGGATTAAGGATTTACATTCAAAAGCAAATACAGCGAGAGAGAGACAGTGTGTCTTTGAGGAGGCCGAGAACGTCGTGTGACCCTGTGCAGGTTGTGCTGACCAACCAGAAAAAGCAGCTGTGTTTTGAATCCTGCAGCGAGTCGGAGTCAAAGTGCTGCGAACCGCTAATCCACGTCAGTAGGAGGCTTCGGAGCTGATGCAGATGGCACCCAAAGAACTGAATACCTGCACTGTTTCTGCAAGGAGAGCTTTGGGAAAATTAACCTCCACCTGGTGTTTTTTCTTGGGATTCTTTCAAAATAATGCGCAATGTGTCGGTTGCTTAAAGGAATTTGGCAGAAATGGTGGATGCTGGGTTGATTTAAAGAAGGTTGCACCTCGGAAAAAGACATTTTTCTCCACTTTAAGTACTGTGAAGTAATCCATGCTGGAGGAAATAGCTTAATTAAAAGTACAATTATGTGTTAAAACAGTAAAACAAACCAGAGGAGTTTCGAAATGATGATTAACTATGGATGTCAGATACATGTAGTGATATAAAAAAGTGCAAAAATTCCCCCTGACACATCGAGAAGTACGGGGTGTCCATGGAGTCTCTTTACAGTTTTAACCCTCCTGTTGTCCTCATTTACGAGCACCAAAAAATATTTATTCCTTGTCTGAAAAAAATCCAAAAATTCAGCAAAAAAAATCCCCCAAATTTCTGAAAATTTGCAAAACCTTCAGGAAGAAAATTCCAATAATTCCTGAAAAGTTTCCTTAAAAATTTTAATTTTAAAAATCCCTCAAATTTGACAAGAAAATTCTTGTAAATATTTTTTTAAAAATTAGTAAAAATCTTCCAAAAAATCCTAAAAAATATATCTAAAGTGATTACATATATATCAGTAAAACTTCTAATATTTTCTTTAAGAACATTCACAGAAAAGTCAAACAAAATCCAGCGAAATTCACTGAATTTTGGTTGATTTTTTGGTAAATATTCTTAAGCAACATTTTTAACATTTCTTTTTCCACCAAAAAACTTTCAAAAATTTCCCAAAAATGTTGAAAATGTGGACAGAAGTTTCAACCCCCCCCCCCCCCCCCCCCCCCCACACACACACACACACACACACACACACACATTTTCAAACTTTAAAACGGGTCAATGTGACCCCCAGGACAATACGAGGGTTAACAATTTATTACAAAGGCAGTTCAGATACCTTAACTAGATTTGTTTTCTTGTAATCAGTGGTTGTCAAAGTTTTTTCTACCTAATTTAATTCACCTCTATATGAGCACCATTAGTTGCACGAAGCACATCAAGACGGTATTTGATTTCTTGCCATGTTCGCTGTAGCATAGCCTCATCAATGGTGGTAACGGAATCAGAAATCTTTTGCTTCAAGTCAGTAATGTCCCATATCTTTGTTCGATTCACAATATCTTTAACGTAACCCCATAGAAAGAAGTCCAAGGTAGTGATATCTAGAGAACGTGGTGGCCAAGGAATTGGCCCATCCCTTCCAATCCACCGGTTTGAGGAGGAGCCATTTTTAGGCTTTCATTTAACAGTACCTCTTTCACCAACAGGATACCTGAAACACACAGTTTCAATGTGATTACAAACTTTAATAAACACTGACTGCAATAAAACTAATCTGCTTCAGATATCTTATCAACTGCCTTTGTAATAAATTTGAATGAATTTTGCGTTGGGAATTGGTCATTTTATTTTGAAGGGCCCAATCCATCTTCAACAAGTTGCTCATTTTGTGAATTTCAAGTCCAAAGATCTTACTTAAATCTTGTTTATTTCAAAATACCTCCAAGAAAATGCTTCCTTTTTTGCACAGTTGACAACAGAAGTATGCGCCACCAGACAACATTGTCACATTTCATTTTGGGATACACGAAAAGTTATGACAGCTTCAGGTGGACGAGACAGACGTAAATTATTAATCAGACGTTAATGGGGGAGACAGACATTAATTAGGCATTAATGTGGAGACTCCGTGTACAGTCTTCCCTCACCTTCTCCCCCAGTCACATCCCTCCCCTGAGTTTCTATCTATAACTCGGCCTTTTTTCATCTTTTTCTCTGCATTGTCTCACATATTTCGACTGTAGGTTCAGATTTTTCGAGGTGCATTTCTGCGACGATTCCATTTGCAAAACTAAATCAAACACCTTTGTAAGCCGACAAGGCGCTTCATTCGCTAGGTACACATCCTGCTTGTTGTTGTTCTGCTCCACTTTCCCTCCATGACATGAATCTGTTTTCGGGAATAAAGCTACAGGAAGTATCAGGCCATTGAACATCGATTCAGTGTCAATGTGCAAAAGGGGAATTTGCCACTGCTTCGAGAAGACGGTTTGTGTAAACCGCCGCCTGATGGGAAAAAAGGGCTTTATAAATACAGACTAAAGCAAACCGAGAGGGAAGAAAGGTACTGTAAGGAGAAAGTAAATTACTTTCCAGTGTACTGTACATGCTATAACCCTGGGAAAAAGGCGAGCAGGAAAATGATAGTGGCAGTGGGGGGCAGTGTTCAAGTACAGGTCAGCTCCATTACCTGGGTCCAGCATGTCTCGCTCACATCCTGAACATACATATATAACCCCGGCTTGATGATATTCTCTCCCAATCTCGCTAGTTTCCATTGCAAACCTCTTTGATCTGCGATTTGCATTTTAGCGCCCACGGGGTGAAAATTATTTGGATGAGATTTTTTTTTCTCTCTCCCTCATTGCCTTCTTTTCTGCATCTTCTCACTCACCCATTCACCGTACCTGGGGCTTGTAAACTCATCCCTCCCCTCCCCGACTCCCTCTTTCCCCAGCTCCCTCCATCCCCGCTGCTCAGGATCTCCTCTTAATATCAGCCATGCCCCCAGAACGAAACAAACAAATTAGCCGAGTGGGTTTCAGACGTGGTTCCTCACCTGGACTCGGTCCTCGGGGGTGAGCAGCTGGCCCTGAACATGGTTTCTAAACAGCAGAGGCGTGGCAGGAAACAAGTGGGAGAAGGTGTGAAAATATCCTATATTAAAGCACATTTACTGCAATGCTGTAGCTACTCAACCATGGTTTTGAGGTGCTTTAAATGTACTTTTCCACCATTTTATGATACTCCACTGCTTTACATAGAGAAATACTTCTACCTCTAGCTTTTTAGTTCCAGATTTCTTCTGAGAAAGTTAAAAAAAAAAGTTCTACTTATGATTTCTAGTTCCAAGAATGTTCCTTTTGAAGGTAAAAAATAATCAAGCATGGTCTAAAAATGTTTGGTGTTTAGACTGTTATGCCTCAAAACTGAATGTTAGACTGACAACTTTGCATTACAGGAACATCTAATGAAGAATATTTGGTCACCTGAGGTTTGGATAACATCTTGAGAAGTTGCATTGGGAGTACCCATCTTTCGTTAACAACAGGGGAAATGTTTTATTGAAGAATGTTTATTGAACTTTTAATTTAAATGAAAAATTACTCATTTAATTGCCTCAGAGGAGTCACCACCTGTAGTCAATCGTAATCACTTATGAGAAGTTAGGAGGCCAACACCACTAAGAAACTTTGATTAATGCAGCGTTCTACATCACCAGAACTGATCATTCTTTTGCTGTATGTATATTTTTGACCCAGCAGATTTTGTCATATCTCCAGAAGATCTATAGTAAATTAGTGAAAGAACCAAAATGAGTGATTATATCTTCGGACTGAGACACATCGGTTCCAATCATTCCATTGCACAAAATGAAGAGCTGTAGGAGTCACTGGAAACTCAAGATTTCGGTGATATACAGTCACCTCCAAAAGTATTGGAACATGTGACTGATGGGTGTTTCTAGTTGCCCAGGTGTTGCCTTTTCGATCGATTGCAGAGACATTAAATAGTTCTTGTTTTTGGCTTTGGGTTTCACCTGTGAAAACTGCATTTTCTGTTAAGCAAACATGAAGACCAGAGAGCTGTCTATGGGAGAAAAGCAAACCATTTTGAAGCTGAGAGAAGAGGGAAAATCGGAGCTATTGCACAAACATTGGGCATAGCCACTACAACAATTTGGAATGTTCTGAAAAAGAAATAAACTATGGGTATACTGAGCAACAAACATCGAACAGGTCGACCCAGGGTAACAACAGCAGTTGATGACAGAAACATTGTGAGAGCTGTGAAGAAAAACCCAAAAACAACAGTCACTGACATCACTGCCAACCTCCACAGGGCAGGGGTGAAAGTGTCACAATCCACTATTCGAAGAAGACTTTGAGAGAAGGAAGATAGAGGCCATACCACAAGATGCAAACCACTCATCAGCAAAAAGAATCGGAAGGCCAGATTGGATTTTGCAAAGAAGTACAGAGTTCAGCCACAAAAGTTTTGAAACAAAGTTTTATGGACTGATGAGACCAAGATTAACCTCTATGATGGAAAGGCCAAAGTATGGAGAAAGGAAAGATCTGCTTATGATCCAAAACATTGTGCTGGATGCTGACAGGGGGTCTGAGGGCCCTCCCCCAGAAAAGTTTGAAAATTATTGTTCCTATTTACTGCATTCTGGTGTAATTTATGAGCATTTTGTCTCTTAAAATCTTATTATAGAGTTAACATGAAGGGATAATTTAAAAAAAAGAATAAAAACAGAGCAAGGGCAGGTAGTATTGAAAAAGGTTCTTCATGTAAAATATGGATGAAAGTTCTGTTCTGGATGAGCACAACACATTTCAGCATTTTCCATAAATATCTGCATAATTTAAATAACTCCAGCAACCACTTTGTAACATTTGTCTTGGAGGATTTTAATGCACTCAGCAGCTTCAAGTTGACCCTATCAGCCAACTAAACAATAAAAAGTGTTGAAGCAAAAACAAAACATATCTTCATAACTTAAATGACCCATTCACTGAACAGAATTACAATCAGACACTAAACTCTCTATTAAATGTCAAAACAATCCATGTGACTCCAAAAACTCAACAGCTTTACAAACTCTAAGATTAAATTCTCCACAAGGATCCAAAATAAGTTGGACTTCTACATGAGAGCTTTAATTATTCTTCATCTATTTCCTGAAAAGTTTGGTCAATAAAAAAAGACAAAAACTAATATTTTCAGCTGAACTAAAGATAGACTTTGTGATTTTTCTGCTCACATTTTGTGTTGTTGTAAACTTACTCTTTCAAATAAATAGCCTCTTAACCCTCTGGAAACCAATGTTTGTCCTGTTTTTGTGTCGCTCCTCTGCGACCCTAGACAGCCGGCTCATAATGCTTTTTGAGCAACACATCATACTATGACGTTTTTACAGTGAAGGTTCTACTGTGGAACCAGTTTGACATGTTCAGGCTTTCTTTATGTGAAAACTCAGAGATTTCAGGTATCAGAAGGTGGGTTCAACTTTCTCTGTTAACTTTCTTTTTCAACTTTAAACTAAATTTCCTTCACTAAGCCAGCCCTCTGGACTTCCTGTAAGCTGTGTTCCTATTGGCTGTTGAGGTGGCTGCTTGGTGTTATCAGGAACACCTGAGCAGTTAAGTGTCTTCCTGCCTTATTTGGCTGCAGTCAAACAGGAAACATTTCATCTTTCAATAATTAAATTCATATTTAATAGTACCCACAGGCTCACCAGGAGAACGGCCGTTCAAGTGTACAGTGTGCGGTAAAGGGTTTACAATGGCACACAAAGTGACAGTTCACATGCGGCTGTACGTGTGCTCTCAGTGTGGGAAAGCCTTCTCAGATGGAAGTGTGTTGAAGCAGCACATGCTAAACCACTCAGGGGTGAGACCATACCACTACCAGATCTGTCCCAAGACCTACACCTGTCTGAACCACCTGAGGAGACACCTAAAGAGCCACACGAACATGAACTGAGTCAGGCATGAAGACAAACTGGAGCAGAAGCTAATAACATTTTAGACATAGACTGAACCACCTGATTGGCTACTAAAATTTCAGAGGACCAACTAAACTTAGCAATACACAATATAGCTACTCTTGCTATAACAGTGAAAGGAAATCTGTCATCTGCCTCAATGATTTCTGCTCTTCATCAAATATAAGGCACCCCATCTGAGTGGAGTCTTCCTCTTTGGGTCTCGGTGTGTTCATTGCTCATAACACACCGGTCATTAACCCATCCTACAATACCAATTAAAAAGGAGGCTTACACCTGTGCAAATGCGCAGCGGTAGTAGCGTTTGACTTTTATTGTGCGTTTTTATCTCCGTGGAAAAAAGCAAAAAAGCAAAAAGATAATAATAATCAATAATCAAACAGCAGATTTAAAGGATTAGATCATCAGAGCTGCTGTCAGTTTAAATCAGAAAGCAGCAGATCAGCTGATAGCTAGCAGGTAACCAGAGGAACCCAGAGGAACCCTGAGGAACCATGAGGAACCCTGAGGAACCCCAGATCACCTTCATGTGTGTAGAACCCTGAAGAATGCAGTTTTAAAGTGAATCAGAGATTTAAAGTTCTGATAAATTCTGGTTTTAGTGTTTGATGCTGCAGCAAAAACCTTCAGACTTTTACTGAAAACGCTGAAGGTTGCTAAAATCACTGCAACCTTCAACTGGCTCCTGTTGACACCAATGTTATTCCTGCAACTTGAAAGACAGCTACTTTTGATGAAACTGGGCTTGGAGCATATTGTCTACCTTTCAATGATGGGAAAGCGGCATCGTTTATGTTTTCACAACCTATATCTAATGAGTTACTGATGTCAGAAGTCCGAATCTGTGAATATCTTTCCAACTTTACTGAATTGTTGCCCTGAGGAGACGTGGGGGGCGTCCTTTATTTTCATTTCTGAAAGGTGTCAACCCTATCTACGACTCTAACTGCTATTTATGCTACTACTGCGGCTTGTATTTTTAGTATAGATAAGTTTCACATGACGTCACATTTCCGTGTCCGCCATATTGTGTCGATTGTGTGGCGAGTGTTGAAATTGTTGTGGTCAGGAGTCAGCGAGCAAGATAAGTATTGAGCAAGATAAATATAGTTTGCAGTGTGACTGGGGACAAGAATGGTTCACGCCTGTTGTGTCCACGGCTGCCACAACAGGGCATAAGGCCCAGTTAAACGGAGCCGAGGGTGAACAGACAAGGAAACTCAGCCGACTGAGGCACCACACTTGGCAATTAGTATCTGTTTTTTTTTTTTTAAAGAAATTGTCATTTTCACTTTTACTTTGTATTCTATCATTCAGTTCGTCTTCCATAAATACACTTTATTGTGGTAAAATAAACTTTTAGTGCATGAATTGCTTTGAAAACACAATTGAAATCTCACAAACAGCCAAAAGTCTTACTCAAATGTGATTATTTTATTGAAAAAAAAAAACATTTCGGGAGTTTTAATGTATGCTGAATGAAAGATAACAAATGTATAACTTAGACAATTGTGGAAATTAGGTGTTTCAACCGTTATTATTTGTTTTATCCTAAAGATCTTTTCAAAATAGCTGCTTCTCAAAGCGAGGATTCGCGTTGCCCCAACAGGACACCATACTGGGAGGTTAGCTCACATTAGTGTGATCCGAGCCAGACTCCACTGTTTATTCCAGTTAATTTAATTTAGATAGACCAATGATACGCTAATTAATAGAAAAAATCATTAGGTTCATTGTTAGTTAAATCGGCGACCAGAATTAATGCTGTTTTCGGACAAATTCTACACCAAACTGTGTTCAAAATCTCAGCAAAAAAATCTGTGTCTGAAGTGCTACTTCCTCATATTATGAGCGCAAACGGCTGAAACTTACTCAAATTACTTCACTTCAGGCAGGCCGTTGTGGGTGCTTGTCCAGTCCTTCTGTGTAACTTGATAAGGATCGATTCCATCAATTAACTCCAACTTCCTCTCATATCGGTCTTTTGAAGTGCTATCAAGTGTGTCAATATACTTTTTCAGCAGAGTGGCAGCCATAGCCAACAAATATTAGGCTAAAAGATAAACTCCAGTCACGCACTCAACAAAGTTGGCCACTCAAAATGGCGTTGAGCTACTTACTGACCCGGAAGTGTGACGTCAGTAAAACCTACCTATTACTACTACTGCTTGTACAGCTATACTACAGCTGCTATTCATCGTCTGGTATTTGGTTGTCAAGCTGCTAGCTCGCGTTAGTGTTTTGCTAGTAGCTAACTAGTTAGCTCTCATAGACTGGAAGCTCTCAACAAGCTGATGAAAAAGAGTTATTCCAAGTTTCCTTGTCTCAATCGTACGACGTAGTGTGTAACTGTATGCAGCACAGTGAGACAGCATACTTGTTGGTTCCGTTTTCACTTCTTCTACATACATGGAATGCTCTGAAACTTTGCCCCCACTAGCTTAGCCTCGCCTTAGCACGCAGCTCAAAGGGGCGTGTCCTAGCTACTAATTCATATCTACGGTCCTGTCTGAGAAACGGCCAGTCTTCTTACCGCAAAGCTAAAAAGCTGCTCGTCTTCTCCTCCAACATCAAGAAACATCTTCAAAGCTTCTTCAAATCCAAACGAAATACTATCAAAATATCAAACTAACGTCATTGGTGCATTCAGGTGCAGTCGGACAATGAAGTTGCGTCCATGAGTGTCGGAAATCCGAGTATCAGTAATGTAAATTTCCAGCGAAAATTTTGGAAATTAATCATAGAAAATTTTTCTGATCACATTGAAGGAGTTTCTTCTTCATTTAACACTGAGAACCTATAGCCTCAGCCTTTTATTTATGAACTTAATTTAATGAGTTCAGTAAACAATCAGCATTTTAAGTCACAATGTCAGAAGTTATAAGAAGCCATGTTTTTAAGTTCTGAAGTGGTCTGAACACATAGAATTTGATATTTCAGCTTCAGTTAACTGAAGATAGGCAAAAATCAGAATCATTTTTATGTAAACTAAAACTAAAAAGAGTTAATTTGACTCAATTCCCTTATGCTGTTTTTATTGAAGACTTACATCTCATTTCAGAAGTCTGAGTTTTTAGCAGTTCAGTGCAAAAGGTAACTTTACAAAAAAGTGAAAGTTAAAGAAAAAGAATGACCCCTGATATCAAGGGCGTCAGTTTGTTTTTAAAAGTGGGGGGGATGGAGACCACAGCCATTGTCAGATGGAAATGCACACCCTGGGTGGTGTGCTGGGTAATCGGGAACACCGGGGATATCCCCGGTGGGCCGCTTTATTGTTGGGCCGCTCCAGTCATAAAATAATAATAATAATAATAATAATAATGCTTTAAATCATGGGTCTCAAACTCGCGGGCCAACTGCAGTCCGTGGGATGATATTTTATGCCCCTCTACTTGAGATCAAAGTTTAGCATTGGTGCGGCACGCCTGCTTTTCTCATATGCTTCTGTGTCGTTGGTAAGACAGCACTTTGAGAAAATGTCGAAGAACGGCGGCAAAATGCCATAAGCTGGGCTTGAACTCACAACCACCACACCAAAGGCAAAAGCTCAACCTGTTGAGCTATCAGTACATGCAGGTAGAGGGATCTGTGGGCCGCTATAGTACTAATTCTCCCGGGCCGAAATTTTGCCCCTGCACGCCTCTGGTCGGAGCTTCCACTTGGCACGGGCGAAAATTTTGCATCTGCACTTTTTTTTAACCTCACGAAGGTGTGCTGCATGTCTGTGCAACTCTCAGCCGAGTGTGGATGGTGCGTTCAGGAGCGTCGTAATTTTCTATACTGCTGAAAATAACTGGGTTTACAACGGCTTACATGTGAAGAATTTGAATGTGTTGGAGACAAAATGACCCCTGACAAAAAGTGGGGGGGACACATCCCCACCGTCCCCCCCTAAACTGACGCCTATGCCTGATATTAATCTTATGACCCTTAAGAAGACATTGAACCTTGGGAACTGCATCTAGACTACCTAACTGTAGATACAACAAGTCGGTGGGTTGATACTTGGATTTTTGGATGCATCTTTTTACTTTTGGAATATATTCAAATGACTGTTCTGGTACTTTGATTTATAATTTGCAACGGATGAGAAAACAGAAAGCAGGAAATGTCAATACATGGGCTATTTGCACAGAAAAGACATTTTTGCAAACTAGTTTTACAGTAACTGTGCGTCATCATCATCATTCCACACACCATAATATTCCCATGCTCGTGGACAAGCAGCAGCATCGCCCCCTAAACCAGACGTCTGTCACAGCAAGTCTGCTTCCAGCTCGCTTGCCTATTTGATGTTTTTAAACAATTTATATTTGTTATCATATCAAAGAGGAGGCGTGTGGCTATCAAACGCGGGAGGTGCTCGCTCTCAGCCGAGGGGCCCTCTCAGCCAGCCACGCCGCATTCCTTATTCTATTTTATCTCTCTTGGTTTTTGACTAATGTCAGTAACAGCTACCGGTAATAAAATGCTTGTTAGAGTTTGTGCCGTTGCCTCGGAGCGTCGGCTTTGATACATTGTCAGGCCATTTGCCAGTGTTTCCTGATTACCTCGCCACTGACTGCATGTTTATTGATTGGGAGTTAATAAAGCGAGGGCCCCTCCGCTTATTCCGCTAAAGGTGAGGCTTCCTTTGATGTGGGAGTGATACATTGTCAGGCAACATAAATGCATGTGTTGCTAATGTCAGCTTTGCTCCTAGCCTCCCTCTTTTTTTTTTTTTTGCATTGTGTGTGCAGCACTGTGGTTTTCCGCTCTTTATTGTCATTGTTGGGAATAAATTGAAGGTGCAAGAAAAAACAAATGGTGCCAATTACTTACATCACCTGCAGGCAGCCGAGGTGACTCTATTTTGCCGTCTGTAATGCTGACATCTGATTCTATAATATATCTTTGCATCTTGCTGTCTTCAAGTCTTTCATGCCTTTATGTGCAGAAGTGTCAACATGAGCCTGTCATCTCTGGATCTGTTTATCCGCCACCTTCTATATATCTTCTACTCCCCCCCATCACTCTTTCTGTACTGTCCTCCCCCATCACAGTCAATACACCAGCTGATTGTCTTTTGCCTCTCCAGCTTTTCCCCCAGACGCAGACCTCCTCGGATGCCTTCCCCTGCCTTCTATCTCTCCCCTCCGAACTCCACTGAGCCAGCAGTCGTGTCAAATCAAAATAACATCTTTAAAAATTCAGTCAACATTACCCCCACAAACAGCGAGGGCCTCCTTGTTGGCTATTCATGTATTCAGGTGTACACTGTATCATGGCGAAGATGCATTCGGGGGAGCCGGCCCCAACGTGGCCAGCTCCATCAAAATTTGATGTATTCATTCATAGTCACTAGTAAACTCTGTTTGTTTGCAGATAACCGGGATGTTTACCAGCGGCCGGGTGGACAGGTGGGGGGGAGAAGCAGACGGGCGCATGCAGATCGGTTTCTTATCGGACAAGTGGTGGCCCCGCACCGGCTAGCCATGTAACCCCTGCTGGGGCCCCTGGAGGAGTCGTGGAATATTGCGAGGCTCTCTTTTTTTCTGATGCCACTCTGTCTCTATCTGCCTATCTGTGCTTGTATGCATTTATGTTTGCAGCGCTGCAATGAGCATGAGAATTCTCCCTCCGTATCTCTGCCTCTTCTCTTCTATTTGCATCCTTGTTTAGTGTCACATTCTTGAGGTCAAACCAAAGTGCTGTAGCCTCAGGCAGGCTCCCAGGCTTGTGTATCATTGTGTTTGCTGATCATTTTCACTGCCTATCATAGCCCACCACTTTCCCTGCCTTATATATATCTATATATATATTTATGATAAAATACCCAGTAGTGCCTGTACAGGCAGCTTGATCTGTCATAATATGTAAATGGAGGAGTTGATTCACTGTTTTCCTCTTCCTGGAGTTCCCCCGCCCCCCCGTGAAATCTCCCCCCGACTCTCTCTCTCTCCCCCTCAAAATTTCCAGTGCCTTCTTCCTTGGAACTGTCCCAAAATCTCATCGTGTCAAAATGCATTACGAACATCAAAACATTTCTGTTTACAACATCGCAGTCATGTCAATTAAATCTGATAAATTATTCAAACATTTATCCCCCCCCCCACAACCACCACCACCACGCCTGGGGAATTTTTAATCAAGCCTCCTATTTGCTTTAAATTAGCACTGTCAAGTGTGTATTTGTGTAAAATCCCTGGTATCATTAAAGATTTATCAATTGGAAATCTGTTTGGGCTGATTTTACTGTTAATTGGCTCGGAGGCGTGCCTGCGCCTTCACACTCGGCTGCAAAAAGTGAATCTGAGTTGGTTTTGAAGCTGTTTGGAGTTTGTTCGATCTATTGCACATTATATTTCAATGCAAATATTTTATACGCGCATTTCAACAAACTGGAACTATCATTCCTAGCTGAGCCTTAATTTTCCACATGCATTTCATTTTTTAAGCTACTACACAGAGATGTTTTTTTCATATCTCCTTCTCTAAACCTACTTATGTTTGTAGTACAGTGGTCCCTCGCCCTATCACTTCGTGGTCTCACTGTATCGCAAATTTTTAAATTGGCATTTGGTATTGCTGATTTTTCGCTAAATCATAGGATTTTGCAGGTTATAGGGCTTTTTGTATATTTGTTATTGTGTTGAGCTGCTTAGAAGAGTGATGGTTGGGATGGGATATCTGCCTTTAATACATTCTTCAACTGGCAGATGCTTTTATTTTGACACACACAGAGAACATCAGTAATGAAACTATGGCAGGAAGTCATCAAACACACTTCACACTCACGATCCTGACAACATAACATTTAACCAGACTAACTATACTAACTAAACCGCTAAAACACAATAAAACACAAACACTAATAACTCTAACACTAACATAAACCACAATGAAATTTAAACCCCCAACACCCCAAACTCCCATGGTGCATTGCAGCACAACAGTTCCGTCATAGCGATCAGCTGTGCGATCGCTACATAATTTTAATAATTTTTACAGTAAAATAAGCTTTTTCTAGCCTAAAAAATTGAAAGCATTATTTTAAAAAATATTCTAAATAATAATTAAAACATTTTAAAAGAATATTCAATTGAAATAAAATGTGTAGCGTGCAGTGCTGGGTGCGTAGCATCAGTCTCCTGTGTGTAGCAGCATTCAGCATCTGGCCTTGTCCATTTCACAAAGACATCTGATCGCTGCACATTGTGTTGCTCTGTGGTGTTGTGGAGTCTGTGGGGAGGGTTTATAAATCCGTAAAAATATAGATATAAAAAATAAAATTAATTTGGTCGCTACTTGGCAAATTTTCTTCTATGGTGGGGGTGTCTGGAACGTAACCCCTACAACAGAAAAGGGACCACTGTAATGCCTACACATTCACACTTAATGCTGTTGCTTGGTATGAAGGTGTGCTTAGGGGAATTTTAAATTTCTCACAGAATCGTATAAATATGCTAATTTCCTGCTTTTGTGTTCATTTATCCTCCTTTAACAGCATTTTCTGTGCTCATTCCAGTGAAACTGGTCCTGCTGTTCGTCACCTGTCCACTAGTTGTCCTCAGTGGTTTCCTTCCCAAGCTGACCAGTCACCTGTCGACAAACCAGCTTCTTCCTGCCTCTCCAGGATTCACCCCTTTGCCAGGTAAGATACTTCATCTTGTCTTTGCAGTATCAGTTTCCTCAATATTTTTGAAGCTAAAGCCTTCTCTGCAACATCTATCTTTGCTTTGCAAATCTGCATCCTGAGTCCTTTTATTCATATCACATTTCCCTGATCTCACTTAATCTTATATTGTGGAGCTTTGCTGGTCTTGAAAACAACAAAACAGGCCAAAAAATTCTGCAATACAGAGCCTATAAATTAATCTAAAATGACACTTTGATTATTAAGTTTTTTTCAATCTCGTATTTTACTCAAAATGACCAAATATAGATAGATCTTTAATTCTTTATAGTCTGGATTTTGTAATCAGATTGAGAAACATCTCTATCTGACTCATGATCTCATTACAGTGAACTTAACCTACATACTGGGAATAGACATCACACTCTTCTCGTTTCTTAGCAAAACTGAGTACTGGTCGCTATTGGTACGTCCAATACCAGCTGCAAAAAGAAGACAGATAAAAAATGTGCTGAGCGCTCCAGATACCAAAAGGCACAAGTCCAAACATGAGGAAACTGCAGGTTAATTACTAACCTGCAGTTAGTAAAGTTACTGTCTTGACTGACTTTTGCTATAGACGTGCAACTTTTTTCTCTTTCCCCTTTGCTGCAGATGTCTCTTCTCAGCCAAAACAGCATCTGTCAAACTTTGCTGCATTTGGGATGCTGTCCAGCTTGCAGTAAACTTTGCCAACAGGTTATAAACTTTCTATCTATTGCTGTATATGTTTGATGCTTGACAAAGTCTCAGCAGTCCAACTGGCTGTCTGTAAACTCACCACTGACTTGTTTAGTGCCATTAAATAATTTAAGAAGAGAAAGACAATTACAATGATTCTAAATATTTTTTTAACTCCAGCACTAAACTGCAATTTTCTGCTCTAACCTCTGCTCCATGCTACTTTAACCTGCTCTATGTTGCTTTGCTTCATGTTCATTTAAAGTCTTTTTTTCAACACATTGCCCTGCAAAAAAAGAAAAGAATTTGAGGTATTTATATGTTTTGAAACAAGAAAAGGATAGATCTGAAACTTCAGCTGAGTAGAATTTTATGTTTTACATGTAAAATCTGCAAGCTAGGTATCTTCATCTTCCTCTGTTTTGCAGGTATACTTGAGTGTTGAAAATGTAGCTATTGCATGATGACAAAAATGGACATCAGTGTGTCACGACTATCAAATCAAGCAGTTAACATATTTCAAGGAACTTTGATTAGTTGCTTTCATTTAAAAACTAATAAAACTGTACATTTTTGTGTGACATGTCACTGGAGGTAAACTTTCACCACGAGACAAAACTAAAGCTAAATCAGCCATGGCAACGCAATTCAAGGAACATTTAGGAATAAATCAACTGACACAACAGCACGGTAAGCTGGGCCAGATGGCAGCCACATGTCTCTCCAAGGTCTCCTGGAGGTTAGACTGAGGTCAAAGAGCAGACCTGTGATCCTCACGCAACCACTCTCTCTCTCTTTTTACCTCCCTGTTTTACTCACTTTGTTTCACACACTTCATTCTTTATTCCTTCTTTCTTCACACAAAAGTTCAAATAACCCTCAGCAACAGATTGGAGGAAAAGGCGGCACGGCTTTTACATCCTATTATGCAGTTTTCCCAGCGTTTTTGGGCAATGTTTGAAGCATTTTGAAGCCATATCACAGATGACATGTTTTGTGCATATTTTCAAACACTTTCCCTTTTGTAATGCAAATTGCCTCGACTCTGTCAATAAGCAGAAAGGCAGACGCTCGCTGAACGGATCGCCCCCAACTTTGACGGCTGCAGGAGTTCCGACTGCTCGTGAGGGATTGTAATGTTAACTGCTTGTGATGGTGGGGTTGTTTTAGGGCTTCACTGGCTCGACTCAAACCGCACAAGATTTACAAATAGACACACACATCTTGTGGGTTCTCACGTTTGTGCTTCGCTGCTCCCCATCACGATCCTACCCCCCCCCCCCTCCAAACACACACACTCGATGCTCCCAGGCCTCCCCATAGCCCAAAGAACCTGCAGCACATCTGTCTACGCTGCATCTCCTCCTCCTCCGCCTCCTCCTACTCTCTGCTCCTGCTCTGCTCCTCTAACCATGGCCAGGTGTTCGCCCATAGCCACACAGCTCTTCATCTCCAGGCCGCCAGACCGACGCTGATGTAATTGCTCTCTCCGCTGATCCATGAAAACAGAGAGAGAAAGGCAAACGGAGGAAAGGAAAAAAAAAGTAGACCGAGAGAGACACTCTGTGTTGTAAAGCCAGAAAGAAGGGCTGGGATGATGTGACCATGCGGGGAGGTGTGGGTGGCAAAGGAAGGATGTGTGACTATTTTATAGAGGGTGGAGTGTGAAGCTTTCTGTGCGTGTTTACGAGAAGGTCAGGCAGAAGTTGTGCGGGGAAAGAAGTAATGATTTTCGCTTGTGTTTGCACAAAGCAGCTTCCACCGTGGGAGCGTGGCGGGCTTTTAGTGGTTGTGTTTTGATGCCAATTAATGTATTCATGATATTTATATATTTAAATATATTTATAAGGGGTTAAACCCACAGGGTGGGGAGGGTGGCTTCTATTTTCCTAATGACATGCAAATGGAGTTTAATGTTGTGTTCCATCTCAAGCTTATTCCAGAAGAGTTTCTTGTGGGAATTATCAGTTAGGGTATATGTGCCTAAAGACAGGTCGACATATCATAATCAAGTCTGAGTTGCTCCAAATAAAAGGAGTTTACGTTTATCCGGCTGCACTTAAAATGCATGTAACAGGCGCTTTAATCATCCGCATACATGCAGTTGGTAATCAAAAATTACAAGGGTGTCCTGGCAACATATCTAACTAATTATTCATGTGTCATAGAAAAAAGGCTTCAGGGCTCGAGATGATTCACTACAACAAAATTCTATAAATGCTGAAATGAAGTGAGAACGCTGTATATTGAAATTTCAGTCCGAGGCAGTGTCACACGCAGGTTTGCTCATAACGCTACACAACCAGTTAAATTGTCCTCGGCAAAGCATCACCAAGCACAGCCTATTTGTTCCATCATGAAACAAACAACAACATTAATTTAATAGCCTGAAATTGCAACACTTAGCAGAGATCCCCTGGAGTTTTGAATGAAGTGTTAGATTAGATTAATGTTTCCTCCCTATGTGGCTAACCTGTGGCACAGCAATGAGACGCTACTGTATCAAATTAGAGAATCAGAGGGAAAAAGCCTCCCGCTGTTAAAGATCTAATTATCGCAAATACAATAAACATGATTGTTTTTAATGTCTGCTGCTTACACACACATTGTGCTGCTTTATAGAAAATGAAAGCATTATTCACTGCGCATGGTAAGATTAAATTATTATTCATTTGTGTTACATCTTTTTTCATCAAGACTGTAAATACTACTAGTATTTTTACATTCTTACTCGATATTTTAGCATTTCTTAAGACAGAAATGTATATTTAATTGGAAAAAACTTTCAAAACATAAAACTAAGCTTGCTATTGAAGAATTAGTGTCATTATGTAGTTGCGTTTTTGATGAAAGTTAAATAATTTCAATTCCGCTCTTATGTAAGTACACTAAATGTTCTGTAAGCTACAATAAATAAACAAGAAAAGCACTCAGACAGCATAGTAGCACGTCAAAGCTGCTCAGTCCTTGTATCATTTCCGACAATTCCGAAATTTGTAGCAGCAATCACGACATTATAGAATTTGGCCATCAAATATAGATGTATCCACAAACAAACACAGACTATAAGCCACATCACTGCCAAAATCGAATCAGTTGGCCCTTGTGTCATTTCTGACCTTCCCTGAAAATTTCATCCAAATCTGTTGGTCCGTTTTTGAGCAATGTTGCTAACAGACGGACAGACATATGCCGATCGCCACATAATTCTGCCGTTCCTTGGCAGAATAATAAATGAATCGATTGTTTCCCATCCAGTGGTAACAAACCCTCACCAGCAGTAGCACTTACTTGTATTCTTGCTGTGAGTTAAATGAAAAAAAATTGACAAATTAATACTGTCAAATCACTGCAACCAGGGGACTGTTTGTTTTGCATAGAGACTGAAGCTGCAGGAAAGAAACTGTCTCAAAGGTAACAAAACGTGTCTGCTACCACCAATGAAATGGCTTTGTCCAGCACACAGCCCTTTGCAGCCAAAGTCAACTAAACACGAAATTAAACTAGGTGAAAGCTTTCTTCTTCTTCTTTTTTTTTTTTTTTTAACATTTTTTACATTTATCTTTTCTCATTAATCAACATCACTTTGTAGAAATCTACATTCATTTTGACATAAAGTATTTTTTTAGTATAATTGTTATGCTGTAAATTAATTTACAAAATTTTGCAGAAATCTACTTTTACTTTGGCATGAAAAAGTCTATTTTTTTGTAAATGTACAGTTTTTTTATAAGCTGACATTACTTTGTAGAAATCTGCTTTCACTTTGACATGAAATAGTGTTCCCCACACAATTTTAAATTTTTAATTAATTGACAGTACCTTATGAAAGTCTGTTTTCAGTTTTGACATGAGTCCTTTTTTTGAATATTTTACATTTTTAATTAATTTACATTATTCTGAAGAAATATGCTTTTACTTTGACATAAAATAATCTTTTTTGTGAATTTTATGCTTTAATTTAAAATAATTTGCAGAAATCTCTTTTCACTTTGACAAGTCTTTTTTGCTAAATATGATTTTTTAATTATTTATATTACTTTGTAGAAAACCGTGTTCACTTTGACATGAAAGAGGCCTTTTTGTAAATTTTATGTTTTAGACAGTTTCACCATACTTTCTAGAAATCTGCTTTCACTTTGACATGGAAGAGTCTGTCTTTTGGTGAATTTGTATACAGCAAGCCAAATTATATTGGCCACGATTCAAAGATAAAAAGAAATAAAAGGAGGAAACTTCCAAGGTGGAGTGAATACTTTGTATACACACTATATACTATACTGTATATGGATTATGTATTCTTCAGATAGAGCCAGGACAGCTGTTTTTCCGATGTCTGCAGCTTTTATGCTAAGCTAAACTCATCAACTGCTGGTCATAGTGTTATATGTAACATATCTGTGAAAGTAGCATCAGTCTTTTCATCAAAGCATGGGCCAAGTGAAATGCCTTAAAGCTCTTCATCTTCCTTGAGGTCAGATTGATTTCAGACTAGCTCCTATCTTCCAGAATGATTTTATTTGCCAATTCTTTGCGGTTCTGAATGTATGCTCACGCATAGCCGAGGACTTTTGTTGAGTTCCTCAATTAATTTTATTCTGTCAGCAAGTTGTAGTGGATGTCACTCTGTACAGATGGCAAATTTCTCAACTCTTCATTTCCATAAATGCAGAACAAAAATCTGTGCTTATTCAGCGTAAGAAAATATTTATCTTACAGCAAATTGATTCTTGATATTAATTCATGTGTTCACTCCTCAAGTGTGCCCATGATTTAAGCCCGCCTCTTTTGTATGTCGAAACTTAATTGTCATTACGATCATTGTGGCCCAGTTGATTGGTTGGTTCATCATTTACTGTATTTTCCCTCCAAATCTCATCCTCTCCAGTAACGCTGACATTTGGAGAATTCTTGATTAACATAATTAGACAACTTTGATGGGAGATTTGCAAAATCCCCCTTTTCTCCCGTCCCGACTTGTTTCCATGCACGTCTCACAATCGTCACATTAATGCTGTGAGTCCACGGATTAGCTTTGACATTTATAAGGGCACATTTAACCGCACGACATATAGAAAATATCCTCATTGCAGAAAGAATAAATGTGCCAGTGTTTACCGAAACGCTTTTCGTGCGCGCGTGTGGGTGCGTTTGTACGAAAACAGAAGCTGAAGAGGGTATTAAAAGAGACAGAATGAAAAATAGAGAGACACAGATAGACTCTGGCATGCTGTTATTTCTCTATGAAGGAGACCAAGGAGAGCTCCAGCAGTTTATTGATTTTCAGAACTGCTCTGCTCTCATTGCGATCCCAGGGTGCTGAGCGCTGTTCATTGGACACACGCAGCACCTCAGGCTGTGATCCCTGTCTGAGAAACCCCAGCATCTCTCAACAGGCCCTTCCCACAGCACACAACCCGGCATCCCATTCATACCCATTCATGCCGACGTCTCAATAGCTTCCACTGAGGAGGTAGCAGGCATCCATATGGGGAATAAGGGCATAGAGGCACATCTTTTCAAGTGTGTTGTGCAAGTGTGTTCAGTAGAAGATTGGGGAATATCCTCAGATGAGAGAATTAACTAGGATTCAGTGTTTTGTGTTCTGCAGGGGGTTTGTTGTACCTTTTGGTGGAGGTGAAAGGTTGAGCTCTCCTTGTTACTTATATTTATCCTGAATAAAATCACATTGCTTTTACATTGTCCACCACCTCCTATTCAAACCAGGTCGTTGCGAAATGATGTCATGGCTCACCTTTAGCTCAGGTTTGTCTTTAATTATTGTCAGAGAGGAACTGCTCAGCCCAGCTCATCAACTGGATAAATATTTGACCGCCATTCCATAAATTGGCATTGGGGGGGGGGGGGTATTTTTTTCTTTCTTTTTTTTTTGTTTTAACGCCGTGTTCTGTCCGAGCCAGACATCATGCGCCGAGCAGTGCACGGTGAATTGGCTCTCCGCAGGTGACCACAGCTTGTCTCGGCATGAGGTAAATTAAAACTCACATTTCTGTTCGGGAAATGAGGGCTTTCATACACTTCCTGAATTTGTCTTATTTAATTATAACCTATGTCAAAGCATAATTCGGGGAGCTTAGGCAGGGCATCCAATTAATCAAGAAATAGGTGTGTTTGTGGACTGTGAAGGAGCGTGCAGGGAAGTGTGTGTGCACCAAAGACAGTTATTGCATGAATATGAGGGCATATTTGTGCTTTGTTTGTGTCTACGGGTGCACGTGCGTGTGGGAGAGTGCACGTGCCGGTGTGTAAAATGTGATCTGAATCCACCCGGGGGGTTTCGCTACCGGGACTCCAGGGTATGTGCTGGCACCACGAGAAAGCTGAAAGCAGGATACATGGGGTATGAGGCGTCACGCCTTAACAAATAAGGATCCCACTGCGATTTCAGCCAGTTTAGCTTGGCTTATATGGTTTATGCTAATAGCACATCTATGAAGGATCACAGAAATCCAAACAGTCTGACATTTTTTGATTATCATTCCAATGTTGGACAACAAAGGCAGCAAAGGACGAAGAAAACTTTCAGGAGCAAAAACCAAATGTTAGATTAATGGAATTTTGGTGAGAAATGGGGGAAATTGTGGTCATGAGTCCAAAGGTTCAGATCATAAATGCAGCTACAACTCATCTTTGTCACAAACTTGTCAAAAATTGTCAAAATATGCTCCGATAATGCATGTCATACAGTATTAAAGTGCGTTGTGATGCTGCAGAACTGAAAAATTGGCTAATAAGTAAAAGACATGGTGCTGGCATCCATGTGAGCGTCTTGAGTATATTTACGTTCATCAGATCAAGTGGTCTGCATTTCGACTTAAGCTACAAACCAGATTCCACCTTCCTCTGGTTCCCACATATCATCAAAACATCAGCATATGGCAGCGCAATGAGCCTGAATGATGGGTCAAACACAGTTGCTGTCTCAGTGGCTTTGGATGATTGTCAATAAAGTGGAATTAATCGCAGATGGGTGTCAGCTTTGATCACTTCGACAAGCCCAAGGTGGAGGCCATTTTGAATCCTCTACGCATCTGCTTCTTCCTCACATGTGGATTTCACATCGGCTGGCCCACGTTATTGTGATAACCAGCGGTTTTGTTTTTAACGTCAGATTTAATCGTCAATCACCTGCTATTCTCTTCCTGTATCTGAGGAATACATATTTATGAAGTCTGGTGCCTTTGTGTGAACATTTGCAACTGATTATGCGCACTCTTCTCACTCGAAACTTGGATTCCAGATGTGCAGCTACACAAGCTAGAAAAAGTAAGTCACTATTTGGCTCCTGGAGTTCTCCTTCCTTGAAGAACAGGGTGTTTATTTGCATTGAAACCCTAATCAGTCACAGTAGCAGCCTTCATTCTGACCATAAGGAGATTTTTCTTCAGGGAGTCCATCAATTTCGCGTTCGTTTCCCATCCAGACACAATGATTCAAGCTGCCAAATGCAAAAGTCTGCTTTCTTTGACAGTTGGACCAATAAAACGGCTGAATGTTTTGATCAGACAGCCTCAAACAATTCTTTTCTTAGAGGAAAAGAAAAAGTAAAAAAAAAAAACGGCTTACCATAATGCTATTAATCATGTGAGGGCGTCAGGGTTCAGCTGGTGTCACGGTCAGCTTCAAAAAACCTTACTTATTAAGTTCTACTCATTCCGAGTGGACCGGTGTAAAAATCTTTGAAGTTTTGATCAGGTACAGGTGCCGGTTCTTGCTGTTCAAAGCGACACCTCAACTCTTTCGCTTGGCCATTAACGTCGATCCAAGGATCCAAGGGCCGGCGTGGGCCAACGTTTTGTATTTCTGGTACAATGGCAGTCTGCTAAGGAATAAGCTCATTAGGGCTAATTACAGATGTTCTGTCCTGCAGCCATTTCTCATTTTCGGCTCGGTTTCTGCAAAAATTGTAGAACATGATAAAAAAAAAAAAAACTTTCATATTTGAACAAGTTTGTGATACGAGGGGAGCCTTACAACTAATGATGCAGGTGGATCAGGATGCTAAACTGTTGGGCTGCTATGGCTGCTGCAATCTTGGCATTATTATTGTTATGTTTTTCTCCCCTGCACGGGAGAAAAAGCAAGATTGGTTCTGACTCATTTTCACAATTAAAACTCATTATATTTCGACTGTTTATTCAGTGCAAAACTTGTTTCATTGGAGTTGTAGACTAGACATGCAATTGCAAATTGCTGATTGGATTTTTGTGCAGATTAGAGGAATAAAAAATAATGTGTTATTCAGATACTAGTGAGCTTTATCGCACTGATCCAAGTTATTTGTCACCTTCACGCAGCGCCAAGCTTGTTGTTTCCAGTGTTTTTCTATATAATGTCACCATACATGCAACCTGTTGGGCCGCTCCTACTTTTTTTCTACTTTTAGCTTCTTATTTAAGATATTGTTTGACTATTTATTGCTAGCAACTTTTTGAAGCTGTTCCCTCTGCCACATGTTGGTGGAGAGAGCTTTTTTTTTTTTTGCTATGGAAATACTTTTTCATTCAGCCGAGCCATTGTCGTGCACTATCTTCATGACCTTAAATAATTTCTCAGTGGGTAAAACAAAGTCCTCCTGATTCTGACTGACTTCATCTATGTATTCTAGTCAAAAATGCAAACAAGCATGTTCCTCACATAGTCAAACTACTGCTTCCCAACCATTTTACATGCGGTATTCTGTTTACAGAATGTATTCTCGACAAGCAACAAAGACTCCCAATGCCAGGTCTGCTGCCGTGTGGGAGACATGGGAGCTCGCAGGAACAGTGTTTGTTTGGGGTGCAGGATTCCCTCCCTTTTCCCGGCGAAGGAGGATTAGGCTTGTTGCGCCGACTGAGCCGGCGCTTCTCTTCGCCACTACACACCCCAGCAATCAGGCAGGCTGCCAAACAAACAGATGAAGTCAACAGAGAGACGTTTTTCCTCGTGTCTCCTCAGATGTGACTGCAACAGATGCAATGCTGACACCAGCGCTTGACACAGTGTGACAACCTACTGTGTCTACACAGCCAGCTCCACTTTGACTTATTCTGAAAAAAAAAGAAAAAAAAAGGAAGAAGGAGGAGGAGGATAGCAGGGGGATGACACTGTGCACATGATCACACACAAGATAATGTTTGTCAGCAGCAACAGCGGTGTCACTGTGTAAGAGAGACAAAGACTGACAACGGGGGTTGATTTCACGGTGCAGTTATGTTGCATGTACAGTCCTCCAAAGATTTCTATATGCAGGGAAGAAGGAGGTGGGGGGGGGACCTCAGCTTTGCTCTGTTCAGTCTCTGAAGTGAACTATGGCCATTACACACTGCAAGGTCAAAATCCCATTACTTAAATGCAATTTTAACCATGATTATTTCTCACAGCACCCCCCCCCCCCCCCCCATCTCTCAACTGTATCTCCACTATTGCCACCCAGATAGGCAGGCTGAGAGCGCTGCATGCCGGTTAACGGAGTTCTTGCTTTGGAGCAGCTCTAGGGGATGGAGTGAGGGAGTATCTGTATCCAGGTAATTACAGTCTGAGAGGGCACAGAGGTCCTCTGTGATTACACATCAGCCCTGTAATGGATTCAACACTTGCAGACGTAGAGAGAGAGAAAGAGCTGCATTCCTTACTTTCCCTTTTCGTGAAGGCAGGGGACGGGCGGGCGAGAGCCAGCAAGGTGGGGCGGGGTAGGTAGGTATATCTGCAAGATGGATTACGTGGGGTTTGCCGAGTTCAACATTGACACAGATTCATCGTAAATCATTATGCTGGGGACCCGGAGTGATTTCTGCATTAGGAACAGAAAATGGAGTTCATCCAGTCAATGAGGGAGGGCATATTTCACATCAATCACCTCCACACTCTCATGTTACCAAGGCTTAAATCTCACTTATACTGTTACCAATAGGGTTCAATGGCTATGATGGCAATCAGCAGGACTCGGCACTAACAATACCCCCGCTGACTACACAGAGGACACAGCATGGGGCTCCGTTGGCATTTATTTAAACTAAATTATATATGAAACGAAATGGGGGGAAAGTAAAAGATTATACTGGGGACTAAAGGGGTTGTTGAGATTATTATTCAACCGCGCATTTAGAGTTTTTCAAACTTTTAAACAGGTGTCGCTCAACTTTACAGCAGACTTACTGCAAGCAATTCGGTATATAATGTTCACAGACAGAGTTGGTAACTGTTTCTGACAAAGATCCAACCAAAAATACTTCAGAAACCCAGTGGAGTACAATTGTAGGGGAACTAAATTTGAGTTTAATACCTATTTTTTCCATTGAATTTTGCTCTACCTTCTGATTTTTTTTAGTATTTTAAGAACTAAACCCTTTCCTTCCTCAGAAAATGGGCTTGCCTATTTAATGATAATGACCTTAAAGCACTACTATAACACCAAATAAGGAATAAGTACATGACTTGTGTGTTAATCAGGCTATTTATTTCTCACACATAGCCATGTACAGAATGTTATCCCTCACAGTAATCTTATTTACGCTTGGCATCCATTAAACTGCTGAGAGGTTTACCCACCTCCCTCTTACCTGTCTTAAACCTCTTAAAAAACAAACTGGTGAGAAAAATCCAGTAATGCTCTATCTGCAGTTGGGATTAGGAGTGCTACTGTCAACACAAATTACACATGAAAACACCTTGTATTATCCGTGTTTTACAGCAGGGGGGCTCTCTCAGAAGACATTCTGTGTAAAGAGTGTGTCATCACTTTAATATTATGTTCGGGACAAATTCCAATGAAGTTGAAGGAAATAATGGGGCATCAAGCCAAGAAAACAATGCCACATATGTACAATAAATTCAAATTATTGTATGATAAATTACAAGTAGTGTACATCCAGAGAGAAATTCAAAAAGGATCTAAACCAGAAAAGCTGGCGAGTAACAATACGTGTCTAACTGGGATTTTAAACTGGTAGTGAACCTTATATGGGAGGTGAAGCTGTTCCTGTGTTTTGGAGACAAAACAGTGCAATAGGTCTGACTAATAAGCCGTGGCCTGTTCATTCAGGCAACAAAGTTTTATAGTTAATCCTTTACTCAACAGGTCACTAATGTCAGGAAATATGCTCAGGAGCTTCACTGCAACATTTGAAATGGACTGCAGATGTTATACGAGTGTCTGGCCTGCTCTGATATTCAAAAAACTGCAGTCTAAAAGTATTGCAGCAGGCACCTATGGACCTTAAGTGACCAGCTTAACATTAAAAGGTCTTTAGGATAATATTAGGGTGTATAAATTTGATAGAGGTTTTCGTAGCAGACAGTTTGGGAGGTGATAGCAGGAAAAACACTGGTGTCACGCATACGACTAATGCTCATGGAAGGGAATAATGATAAGGAACGGTGAGAGAACTACAACCAAAAAAATGGCTGATTCTACATCCCAAAGAAGACACAAGACACAAGGCTTGGTGCGATTTTTAAATTCTTTTCAAAACACCCATTGACCTGCATTTTCTCTGCCATTTTATTTATTTTGTAGTTATAATTCTGCCAACCTCCTTTACAACACAGGTGAAACTGACAGCTGCATTCCATTTAGGTGAGATCAGTCAGTCACTAATAAAATTTCACATGTGCTTTTCCTGTCAAGTCAAAATGTCTCCTATTAACAAAGAAAAAAACTTGTCTTTTGACTACATCTCTTGTTGGAAAACAAAACTGTTATTGCAAATTATTGCAGAAAAAATACAAAAAGTAAATTTACAAAGTGCAAGTGTCCATCAGGGTAATTTACTGCAATAAAGCATATGGATAGTTACATGAATCATGCCATCCAAAGACAAGAGCCAAAAATATAAAGTCACGCTCACCGTAATGGGCACGTTTGCCTCTTATAGCCCTCCCAACAGACAGGGGAAAATAAGGGTGAGGGTCAGTCTCTCATGGGTTTGTCTTATTCTTTTTCATTATGGAGGCGCTATGATTCCTGCACAGAATTACTGGGCCGTCAATTGACATGATATGACCTCTGGTGCACTGTGAGGCCTTGGGGTCAAAGTGGGCAACAGCAGTAAAATGCATCAAGAATTTCCATCTCCCTCTCTCTCTCACACACACACACACACATAGAGAGAATTGGGTTACTGTTTAACAATGGAAACAACACTACAGTTCTACAATTTCATTTAGCATATGCACCTATCCTAAGCGACGTACATGTGGGAGTAGACACAACACAAGCAAGGATCTCGTCAGGTGAAAACAACCTGGATAAGTGCCATAAAACAATGCAAGAACTAACAATTATATATACAGTCAAGGCTGAAATGATTCATACCCTTGGCAAATTTTGACTTAAAGTTACTTTTTTTCAACCAGGAATTTTTTTTAACTGGAAATGACACAGGCTTCTGCCAAAAGATAATATGACAATGTACAAGAGGCATCATTGTGGGAAAAAAAAGTATGTCTCAGCTTTTATTTTTTTTAAAAAGGCATGTCCAAAATTGCCAGGGGTATCAATATTGTTTATATGTAAACAAAAAATAACAACAATATCTATATAAAAACGTACATTTGATATTTATTTTTTGTTAATTAGCAACATGTGTATTTAAAAAAAAGTTACTCCCAAAACTATGTAGGCTATATTTTGGTAAATATTTTAATTAGAAAACTTGTAATTATTTATTTTTTATTTTTAATCAATCAATTATTCAATAAACATTTTTTCTACATATTTTTTTCAAAAACATGGATTAGAGCATGAAAAAAAATCTGGAATGTTTTTGTTTATTTATTTTTTCTCGCTTAAATTCGGGGACACATGTTCAGGGAGGGCTTTGTTCTGTTCTCGGCCGCCCAAAGAGAAGCAACAGGCAGAGCTCAGAGCTCCAGAGCAGGAATGCGGACATGATGAAAATGTTTTAGACGCAACTATCCTCAGCTAACTTACCGTCACTGAGCGTCGAAAACTTGTAGACGATTCTCACACTGTTATTTGTGCGTCAACAACATCTGGACACAGTCGGAACTTTCGGGAAGTTGGAGGAAAACTTTTTCTGGGACGCTGAAGTCACTCTTTCACTCGCTTTTTTCTTGTTTTCTTCTTCCGCTGGAGGAAGGAGAGGATGGGAATAATTTGAAACGACATGTTTGAGAGGTAAGTTTATAAACATGTCGACGTTTGCTTAAAACTTGTTTTTTTGGGAACAAAGTAGCTACATGTGTAGCGAGTTTCTGTTAAAAAACGCGAGAGAAAACGGGAAATTTCCACTACCTTTTTTTACTCGACGTCACAAAATTCTCGGTGTGTGAATAAGCAACTTTCTCAGGTCGAATAAACAATTTATTTGTGTGTCTTCAAGCCTGTGCTGATGAGGAGACGTTGGTTTTCCCTGCACTGAGGGCTAAAGGAAACAGGAAAGGAGCTTCTGCTGTTTGTTTTCCACCGAGTAAGACGCCTGTCTCATGTCCAAGGAGACCGTCCGTCCTCCGGATGGGCCAGAGAGGGGCCCCCGGCCGGAGACGAGTCCCTTACTGCCTGCTTCACACGGTAAGAGGCCTTCAATTAATCGCTTTTGATGTGAAATTTCAAGTTTCTGGGTCACATTTTGCTCATTTGGGGGCCTTGAGAAGCCCCCAGAGGTCGTCTCGCAAAAATATTAAGTTTTATAAAGTGAAAGTGAGGGAAAGCTCCAAGAATATGGAGAATTCTCGAGCCTGCTATGTGATGCATGTGTGCATGAACTTAATTTCTGTTTTCTCCTGCATTGAAACTGAGCTATAAATACAGCTGCCATATCCCGTCAAGAGCAGTTCCTAAAATCAAAAATATAGAAAATGAGGCATTAACAGATTACTGGTGCATATCAGCACTCATCAGCATGCTCAGGACAAACCTCATCCTTGTCTTTTTTCTTTTGAAATTATATTCGTTTTTGGTGTACATCAGTATCTTTGCTCCGCAGCCTTGATAGTGTTTGTGCTTTTTTTCTCTTCTTCCCCTCAATAAAGTCTGAAGAAACGCCCTGGTGACTATTAACAGCAACCACAGCCAATTATAGTTTTTAATTAACTTTCTAGTTGCCCCTAAGATTATCACATGTAAAATAAGCTTACCACCCCTCCGCCCCACTCCCGACACCCTCCTTTTCATTTTTCTTCAAACAAGCAATGAACCGTTAACCATCCTATTTATACCAAGCATCATTATGGCACTGTCAAAAAATAGTAAAGTAGGACAAAGTAAGCAATCACTGAGGCTGCTGGATTGTGAATGGATTTTTTTTTTTTTTATGCCGGACCTTCAAAGGCACTTGGAGTTAAGACTAGATTTCCCGTCTCAGGGGACTGTGGATGTACTGAGAATAGGCCAATTTATTTCTAACTGTGATCACTAAATACTGCGATGCATCACACAGTACTGGAGCTAACGTAGCTACCATACATCAGCTCAGATATGTGCCATATCTGTCTCGAGCTTCTGGCCTGCACTCATTCGTTCCACTCTCCCATCCATCACTGCTTGCAAACAGGGTGTTGTAGCATCGCAACAAAGCTTTGGTAAACGTGATTGGGAGGTTTGCTGAGTCACTGTTCACCATTTTTGTGCTTTCGTGCTGCAATATGCTACTGAAGGACTTTCAAGCTGTGGGTTATGAGTAGGCATCTGGCACCGGACCAGTGAATAAAGTCATTGTGGAAGGTTTATTTACTGAACAAAGCAGCAGTGTGGAATGAGCAAAAAAAGGAGAAAGCGAGTCTGGAAGTAGCCAGGCTCAGGGAGATGAGTTTAACTGTCTCTCTTGTCTTTGCGCAGCTATCATGCCGGGAGTTTTTGCCCACATACTTTTTCCAATTTAGATGAATGCAGCCTTTATGGCAGTAAAAGACGCTTGGCAGGTAGAGCACGCCCGGGAGCACAAGGAGAGAAAATGAGATCCAGAGCTCTGGCAAGGCCTTCACCTGAACCGCCCCACCATGTCATGCAGTTTGCCAGTGGCCTGTTTTTTTTTCTGGCAAAAATAGGCAGAACGGCCTGTGCATCTCTTGTTCATCCTCTGTCTCTGAGGTTTTGTCCACTGCAGTGAAAGTTTGCATCTGCTTTTAGAGAAATCCACTTTAATTTTGAACACTTGAACTCCTAATGGGATAAACTAAACAACCGAGGCCTCGTCTGTTTGCTGCAGAATGTTTAGTTTGCTTAACTTGCAGCAGGTGCTTCTTGTTAAACCACGTTTAACTTTGAATCTTTGTGACCCCAGATGCTTGTGACAGCGAATCATCGGGAAGAGAGTCGTCTCCCAGGAAACCAACCGCCGAAGGACAGAGTCACGTGATGGAGGAGAAGGCTAATTATCGCGACCCTGTAAGAGGTAAGTTTTATTGACCTGGGAAAGCTGTGGGCGGACAGCAGGGCATCTTGGTGTTATTTCTAATGACAAACAACAATGAGGCGTTTAATTGGAGACAGTGAAAACGATTAGCATACTGTATTTTTTGCGTGCATGGGCAGATGGTTGAGATTAACCGCAGTAAATGTTTAATTTAACACTAAAATGGCTATAATTTCATCCTTTTTTTTAACTAACATGCTCCACCTGTCGAGAATAGTAGTTGTTATGGCAGTTGCACACACATGCAGCGGGGTCACTTGGCCAGTTAAAATATTAGCTTCAGCGTCAAGATAGCATTAAGGTCTCCTGGCAAGTGAGTGGAAACTTGCGTGTGCTTTCATTCTGCCATAATGACCAAGACTTGGCTCAACTTCTCCATTTTCAGTTCTCCTTCCAAACCCTCAGTTCTGTGTTTTGGAAGTGGGGAAATCCTGTCTGTGGTTCTGGCATTGGACGTCTTTACACACTGATTGAATCGTAGCCACAATGTTTTCACCCTGTATCAAACATTTACCTTTTAGAGATGAATTGTGCCAGCTGCTCGAGGCGTTTTTCTGTTGAATAGTGACTTCAGTGTTCATGAACTTTTAAGTCCCATATGCGGCATTCCAGCTGTGTGTTGTTCCTCTCAGGAATCTATCATACCAAAGCATATGTTTTCAAGCGATTGTCGGCTTTTTTTTTTCCTGAGTCCTTCTAATCATTTTCTTTTTAACTTGGGAAACTTTGTGATCCGCCTTTACAACTCTGAGCTAATCACAGTGTTTTATGCAAATGTAGTGCACAGCAAGGTCTTCCAAAACAATTATTTGGCATTGAACTGATTGAGTTATTAGGAGGTCTAATTAAACCTAAATGCACTTTTAAGTAATTTGACTCGATACTGAGCTATGGATTGCAGGTCACGAAAATGAAACCAGCTAAAAGCTTTTGTGTACGTGTGTTTCATTGTTCCTAAGTAGAGTGAGATGTGTCAACATGGGCTAATAGCGGCTGATTGCTTCCATCCATGAAAGTGCCGAGCAATAATAAGGATTGTGTTTTCATTTGACACAGTTCTTGACAACAGTTCTTTTGTTTCTAGGTTGTTAACTTTTCCAGGGCGCCTTTTCCTGCCTTTTTTGGTATTAAGCTTAATGACTTGCCAGTGGCTTGTTTACTGAAGTAGCATGGAAAAGAGATAAAAAAAGTAAAGAGGGGGAAAAAAAGATTTTCTGTCAAGAGGTCTTTCTAGCTTGGCAGGTGTGTGGAGTGTTGCACTTCTGGAGGGAGGCATGCTTTTCTTTCATCTCTGCAGATAAGCCCCTGTGACAACAGTTTTGCGTTGTAATTGATGTCGCTTCCTCCCAGCATCCACACACAGAAACCCTCTTGTTCTTATAAACACACATACAAGTAAGCAGGTGTTAAAGCAGAGAGAACATGAGATGGTCGTGTCAAATGAGGGAAAAATCCCAAATTTCTGCTGTCTTTGTGCAACTTTTATTTACCTTTTGTCTGCTTGTGGTTAAATCAAACTTGGAAATTCATTCAGGGCGGATTAAGTTAACCTATTTATGTCATGGACCCTCGCTGTCTCATTGTGGTTTTGTTTAGTTGAGGCGACCAATCTGCTCACTGGCAGGGGTAATTGAGAGCCCTCTCCACCACAGAAACAGGAAATCAATACGAAATCATCTGCCTGCCTACATCCCAGCCCTGTCTTGTTTTTTCCTCCCCCCCAGCTGTCCGATTTTAAAAGCTTGTGTACGGTATGTGGATGCTGGCTTTTCACAACAAGAGGAAGCCCCACTGTAAATATTGTGATAACAACGCAGGTCGCATTTCAGTTATGACAGCATTGTTTTGACAAGTTGTCCACTTAATCAGTGGGTTATCCTAAAATGGAGCACAAACACGGCAGTGGTTCTGCTAATAATTTAAATGTTCCTCATGGACTAAATGCAGGAGGCATCGCTGCACAGCTGCCAAAATGAATCCTAAAGTTTGACCCAAAAAGCATAAAAAGTTTCTTAAATTCACATATTTTAAACGAGTTATTGTTCTGAGATTGTCAACCACAGTAGCTTGTTACACGAAAAAATAAAAAAATGTGATTCTGCCCTTCCTGTTAGGCTTTTGTCAGTTCCTCTGTGTCTCTGCCATCCTTTGGGAGGAGGGAGAATCTTGTGGGGGAGACGGACATTCCTCAAGAGACGGTTCTGGGTTTTCAAGCAGCTGATATCTCCTGCAACCAGGGCCTTCCCTGGAAATAAATTGCTCCCACCCAGCACCAGTTTTAGGAGTTTAATCATCACATTATTCACCAGATTGTCAAATACTTTTTAATGCTTCTGTGGTTGATAAAGATGACCTTACTAGCTTCAATAGAACAGGTCTGTTTTTTTTATCTCAGGGAAATTCTGTAGTGAGGAAAGAAGGTCAAATAACATGACACTCTTCTTTTTTTTTGTTAAAGAAAGACATTAGTCTGGCCTTTGTGTGAACCTCTGATTTGGCTCTTTAGTGGCACACCTTCAAGGTTATTACCTGTGTGCAGAGTTGACCTTTCAGAAGTGAATTTTGTGACCCCTAATAAATGCTGTAAAAGGGATTGTTTAATGGGATGGTGTCACATGCTTTCACCTGTCTTGGCAGAAAAGATTCAACAACTGAGATTTATGTACAAAATTCTAAAGTTTTTGATACTTACCCGTCGCTCGAGTTGGACTGAGATAAAACAAAGGACAAGTGCTCCTTCATCATGATTTTCATCATCAGCGCTGAAATATTTTTGCTGCCCAAGTGTTGAATCAACATTCTCAGACCGTCACACTTTGCCTCACGAGTCTTCCAAAGTGCTTGAAGTACTTAAAGACTTTGTAACCTTATGTCAGTTTTCTTTTCCCAGAATGTTTTTTCAGCTATAGGAGCCGCATGGTGATTGTTGTTATGCAAGATTCATATCTTTATTGTAATCCTCAGAGCCCTGTCTCTGCAGAAATAATGTGTCTGAAGCATAGACCTATTATAAACTGAACCGTAATTTTCAAGTGATTACTTACCAGTGGGTCATGGAATCAAAAACTGTATAAATAGGGTGAAATGCTAGTGTAGGGGTTGATTAAAATGGCCATTGTAATTCTACCTCTGTTGTAATTATTTTCTCATTGTCTTGGTGCAGATAGATTTCATATGGGAAATTTCAAGTGTGTTAATTAGCATATTTTACCCAAAGTGCCCGAGACTATTCATTGTTAATTTTTTTTTGAAGATATTCAAAATACTTGAGCCAAATGATTAGATATGCATACCTCAATTCATGGACTGCAGTCTTTTAAGTGCGCATTAGATACAAGGAAACGTATATGGATTTTGATTGTGGAGGAAGAGTATCATTTTTTTCCCCTCCTAAATTAAAAAGAAAGTTTGGATATTTAGACAAATTTGTGGAAGTCGATTTAACACCAACTGACCTTTTGCATCTGAATGGTTCTAGTGCAGCTGGAAGAAATGTTAGGATGTTTTACGTTAATGGAAGAAGCAATACCACAGTGTAAAAATACTCGAAACTCTTTAAAAAAAAAAAACATATCAAGCAAATCTATTGCATTTCCATGAAAAAAGCAATTTATTATTGTAATTACCGATAGTGTTAGAACTTTCACACATTTTGTATGTTGTTGGTGCAAACAATCCAATATATTTTGTGAGTCTGTGTCCCATGCATGTATATTTTCCATCAAGTAAATCCAAAAGTTCTATGTTTTAAATTGTATGGTGTGGATGTCTAAATTAGCATACGAGTAGTAGAAATGCCTCAAACTGTGCTCAAGTGCAAAACTGAAATTCCTGTCAATGAAATATTGTATTTACTTTCACTGTATAATACATCTGTGGCACTGCAGAAGTTTTATAACGCGTTTTATGGAATATGCACTATACATACAGACATGAATCTGTGTCTTGTCTACCTTATTTTTCCTGGCTGTCTCGCGCAGGTGAGGTAGTCAGACTGCTGGGCTCATGTTTACCGCCTCCCTAACCAGTGCCACATATGACAGTGTCAGTGCCTTTCACAAGCCACTTCACAAGAAAGGGGGGTGAGAAAAAAAAACTAGTTCAAATGAGAGCAGCGCAGGGGGGATTACTTGGCCTCTAACAGGGTTTTGGCTCCAACATTAAGGTTAAAACCCTTTTCTATTACTGAGATCTCTGCTGATGTTGCCCTCGCTAGCCCTGAACCCCTCGAGCTTCCAACTCCTTGCCCCCTTCGTGTTTGCAGGTTCAGTGCTTCTCTGCTAGGTCAGTCTGTCAGGCCCCCTGATCAGTGGAGGGTGACCAGGGACCAGGGGCTGGCTCCCGTCCAGACTCGCAGACAGCCACAGCTGACACAACCACCACCACCGACCCCCCCCCCCCCCCCCCCTTCTCTTTCAGGCTAGAGCTAAAATCGATACAGGCGTCTCTGTGTTTTAAAAGCCACTCAGAGGCAGACGAGCACCTCTGTCCCAAAGGCTGATCTCTCAGCTTAAGGCCTTGATTGGCATCCCGAAGATGCGAGGCGCTGACCCACAGCTGTCCCATTAGCAGAGGGTTAATGCTGAGATTGATACTGAGCAAATAAAGGAACTAGGTGTGGGGGTGTTTTGATAGACTGCCTATCCCCTCTCTGACCCAGAGACAGACCTCAGCTGTATTTTGGCTTTAAGGGAGTTTTTCCAATATTGGCCATGTTAGCGGATTTTCAGCAGATGCACTTAAAATTTATTTGGTGTGGCTGTGTGTGCTGCTTTTTTTTTTTTTTTTTTTTTTTGAAGTGTGCGCATGTGCATATCTGCGCGCCTGCTGTTGAATTTCAAACAAGTGAACTTCCTGTGGAACTTCTACTTCAGCGAGGAGATTTTTTTTGAAGCCGGTGGAATATTTGAGTCATCGATGTAACTGAAACTGAAAATACCCCCGTTCCCCCTCCTTCCCTCCCGTTTGCTCCCGCTCGGTTGCTCAGTTTTTTTTTTGTTTTTTTTTTTGTTTTGAGTCGTCGGCGAGCGGAGGGTGGAGCACGTTTTTGGAGTATGAAGCCTGTCAGCTCCCTCAGGCCTGCTCTGAGTCACGTCATAATTGATCTTTCTAGAAATTGTGGTAGCTAGCCGTGTAAAGTCTAAATCCATGCAAGATGTGCAGCTTTATAAAGACACTGCAGTCGTGCATTCGCCTGTCTTTATACTGCACTCTTTCTCCTCTCTTGGATGGCGAGGAACACATGAAGGAGAATGAAAGGCACTTGACAAAGCTTAATGCAGAAACAGACTCGTACAAATTCATCTCAGAAATGAGGAAAGGTAGAGAATAAGGCGCCATTTAGAGTGTCTTAAAGCTGTCAGGTTGTAAGACTTTTGAACAGTCTTTGCTCCTCGTGTTCTGCTGCATTAGTTGCGCTCAAATTAGCACCATGCCAAATTCCACACAACAGTGGAGACTAGAGACTTCTGTGGCCGGAGCTTGAGGGGGCTGAGTGTGAAAGACTTTCCCTTGACATGAGTCATGAAAGAGAAAATGGCATCTCAAAGGGAGTTTCAATGACTTAGATAGCAGTCAAACGTTTCAATCTGGGGAAATGTTCCATTTTGAAAATAACGGATGACACCCCACCACACAGCCATCGCCACCTCCCTTTTCCGAGCACACACACCTCACCGCTTGCTTTGGCATAAAGCTCCATGTTGTCAAATCAAGCTCTCGTGTTTCAAGATGCCGTAGCTACTGCAAAATGTAATTAAGCAGAACAAGTCCGAGGGGGTTATTTTTTCCACTCAATCAGCAGCAAAATTTGAAATTAGTAAACCCCTGACACCCTGCTTCTTTTTTTCCCCCCATTTGTTGGGTAGAGGCAGCAGCAGCAGTGGAAATGATATTAAGCATTGTCTTCAAGTGTCACTTTGCCTTCAGAAGGTTGGAGGAACCAAATATGAATGACTGTCAAAGATAATGAAAGCAAAAATAACGTGCGACCACTAAAACCAGCTACGCAGTATCGACAGACTGTCCTGGAATGGGATGGAAAAACAGACAAAAATGTGATGCTTCCCGGTTTAAATGAGATGCTATGCAATGTGATCAGCCTTGACAGGTGAAGACCGTTAATAGAGTTCTGTTGCACACACACACACACACACACACACACGCACACGCACACACGCACACACATACAGAGCATGTCACTTTCCCTGATGAGGATCCAATATCAGAGCAGGTAATTTAGCTTTCTTCAGCGGTCATCATCTATGCAGCCATCATCATTTTATCTTGGATAAATACAAACCGATTGTGTGCATGTGTATGAACTGACAGGCCCAGGATTGCCGTGTGATGTCTGGAGTCACATTTTTTCCCCCCTCATATCTGTTGGAATAAGTGACATTTCTGTTAGCCCGTGTCAGGTCGCCATCCACTCAATAAATGCTCAAGATGAGACCACTGACTTTGCATGGCTTTCACATCCTTTAGCTAATTTTCTACTCCAATGCTACTTCTCGGATCCCTCTTGACATTGATTATATTGATAATAATCACATGCTGATGATTTTTCTTTTCTTTCTTTTTTGTTGTTGTGATAGGACACTTGTATGTTGATCCTTGAGTCTGTTCTCTTCCAACTCGTCCTTCTAGACAATAAAGAAAGTCCTTGTCCGGGAGTTTAGAAGGTCAAACGGTAAACGAGGCTTTGATACGCCCAAGGAAAATTTCAATCAGAGCCCTTTTGTAATAACATTCATTGTACTATTTTCCTCTCTCTCTGTGTCCCTCTCACTCGCTGCCGTATAATTCCCCTGGTTTTGCTTCTATAAATATGGACAGGGAAGATGTATAATTTCTAATGAGAAAATATATCCCTTTGGATTGAAAGGCAGGGGCTGTTCCATGCACTGCTGTTTGTTAGGAGGAGAGATGATACCTCAGGCTGTTTTGGCAGTGGGAGGAGGGGGTGGTGGTGGTGGTGGTAAGAGGAGTCTGGCTAGGTCATTGCACATTTACAAATTAGCATTTCAATCATGCAGGTACATGGCCAGTCGAGCAGAAAATATACATGTTTTTCTAATACAAGGCACAAAAAGATAAACAAAACACTGGCCGCGTTAGTGGAATTAGCATTTCAGAGCTAACTGTCACTGTATATTTGCCCCGTTTCTGTTTGGGGGCTCATAACTAAAATTAAAGGTGCCTCCTCTGCTCACATATTCCATTCAGTGTTACCTCACAAACTCATAGCATTGTGTAATAATGGCTATTAGGAGATGAATACAAGATCTGGATTGTGGTGTTTATTTGGTGGGAGTGATGTGACATTCGAGTAACTGTATGCTCTCTATGATGGGCATTCTAATAAGCCTGGGCAAACACCTTTTGTCTCTCTTCTCCCTGTTTCTCTCTGTCTCAGGGGCATTAATATTAAAAAGGCCTGAGCTTTAGAAACACAGAGCTTGTATGATTGTTCAATCCGCTCTATGCCTTACCTGCGACTCTTGATGTAGTCTTGTGCAAATGAGAATCTCCATACTGCCCTGTTTGACCTTTTGTGTTATATTTTCATGTTCCTGACTATTTTAGAATTCTTGTTTATACAACTTTGTTTCAGCTGACATGCATGCATGCATATTTCTTCCTGGTAGGTCTACCAGTATGCGCGTGTGTATCCAGTAGGCCTATATGTACATTATACACACTCCCCCTTTTCTTTGCTCAGTCTTTTGGGTGCAATTTCCAGGTCCCTCCTGTAGGACCTATTTTCAGTGACAAAAGTGGAGGTGTTTATATACTCGGTTTTACATACAGAGCGATCCCCTGCACAGCTCTGGTGCAGCTTCCACTCTCTCCAGACACTCTGCTGCTTGGTCCCTGTGTGGCGCAGTCACTGAAGACTCAGTGACAAATGGCAATTATATTTGTGTGTTCTTCATGAATCCATCAAACACTGGCCTTTTAAAAATGCTCCCCAGATATTTGAGGCTGTCAGCTACTAGTAGCTGGGACCAAATTGGGATGCTGCTTAGACAGTCAAGAACCACTCACCCCCTAGTTTCCCCTGTGATGTGTGTGACAGCGTGTGTAGGGGAATACCATGTTTTATTCAACTACAAATGTACACTCTCAACAGTTGTTGATGTGCTCCAAATAGGGCAGTTACAAGTCCAATTTGAAGTCTTGTGTGCGAGTGTGTGTATATGTGCGTGTGTGTCCAGTTCTTCCTACAAAACATGGTGTTTGAATGCAACCTGTCAGGTTGTGTTTATTCGGTTATCTTAGGACACCTACTCTGCTTCTACAAGCTTGTGGCAACCGCACCAACTTGTATATTTTTTTCCCCAAACTTGCTGGGATTTGTACATATCAAATTTTGATGCTGCTCGTCTTACCTGCTGTGTTGTAGGAAAAATGCTGCAGCAGCGCGTCTCTGTTGCTCTGTCAGGATTTATTAACAGGCTCAGCTCATATTTGCATAAATCAGTTTTATCCTCAGATGAGGAATCAGACTGTATGTTCAAGAACTTCATTACCGCATTATGTTACCTTGAAATTCTGAAGTCTACTCTTGTGTGAAGCCCACAGTAAAAAAGTAAAAAAAAAAAAAAAAAAAAAAAGTTGCATGCACGTTTTTAAAATGTCTATATTTTAATAAAGTTGAAGGTACGATTAAGCTGATTAACTAAAACAATGCAAAAATGCCCAGTGGCTGTTTAATACATTTCAAAGTCTACTTGATGAATGAGGACTTTTTCCTAAATCTGTTTTATGTTGGGTTTACAGCACATACAGAACCACAAAATACTGTGCTGACGGTACTGAGAACTTATAGTACTAACAGTTTTTTTTCACTTTACTGTATGTGCATTGAAGGTTTTCATGCACCAGCTTACTAGCAGAGTGCAATTCTGACAGGACTTACTGTATTTCTGCTTTTTCTCATTATTTCTTCATTTGTCTCATGGTGACTGTACAAGTCTGTCATTGCCATCTTTTGACAGTATCATCATTATTATGATCAATGATTATGAATATTACTCCATCGTGTCCATTAATCTCAGTCTCCGTGTTCATCAGGATAAAAATAAAGACTGACTGGGTAAAGACTATCCAAGAACCTGCCACCAAAGTGCACCACTCTTCAGACTTGAACCACTTTTAGGGCTTTTGCAGCGTGTCAGAAACCCGAGTCAACGCTTATGTACTCTGGTTTTTACGTGGTGGTTTCTTAATAACTATTTATACTTTGGCAAATTGAAAGCTTGACTTCCTCAAAAGGAAAGGTAATTATGCCTCCCAGTCTACTTTGGCCTTTTTGTGCATGAACGTGTGTTTATGTGTGAGAGTCCATGTGGCTAGTTCGCTTAACTTAAATGGGGAAAAATGACTGTAATTATGCAAGATACTACTGTATGGGCGATTGATGTGTTGAGGAACTGTCATCCTCTGTACTGGAGTTTGCTATGTTGTACTGACTTCATAATACTCACGTACACGGGTAAATTATTTATAATGTGCAGCGCTGCATGCAAATTGTGCTGTTTGTGAGTGTTCACAAACTGAATTTGGACAAGCTAATCTTTACTTATTGATGGGATTTTTCCCTCATAAGTGTAAGTCAGTGCTTTTTATATAACAAACAATGTGGGAGGAAAGAATAAACAATGTGACTGGAAGAATTGGGTTTTTGATGACATCTCTGGATCTTGTAAAATTTTGCAGCAGCAATTCAGCCTGCTTCACAAAGTGGAAAAAGGACAAATATCAAAAGACTAAGTACAATTTGGTTTATTTTGATTAAAATAGTGAGTTAAATAAATGACAGACTTGCGCAAACTGACTCAGAAAAGCAAAAAAAAAACGCACTTCTGTGTGCATGTGTGAGTGTAAATGACAGTCACACATTCAGATCACCGTAATGTGATGCTGTTTTACAGATTATCAGTTTTGTTTGAAGAAAACTTTTTCAAAAATCCTCCTGGCAGGTCAAAATCCTCTTCCTTTGCCTCCCCAGTGGGGAGAGTGAGCAACGTACGTGGATTAAAAGGCGTGATAAAGCGAACAGCTGCCAGGGTTAAAACAGCAGAACGGCAACAACTCTAAGTCTCCTTGTTAGAAAGCTTTCGTCTCTCCACACATTGTCATGGGCCGGCTGCAAGGCTTTTGTCTTTTGGAGAAGAAAATCCATCAACCTGCTCTTAAATCACTGCATAATGAATTCTATCGTGTGCTACCCAGTTGTCTAATTCAAATTGCATGGAATCCTGATCCCTAAAGTCTATATTTGTTTATCGAAGCAGCATGCAGAAGCCTGAATGAGGAGAAGGCAAAACCCACTGTGTGTATTTAATTGCTTTGTTTTACATCCACATTCACATCCGGCCTCTCCCAGGGTGATGTGTTGTTAAAAAGTGCAAGGCCCGATTCCCACACTCTCTCCCTCTCTTGTTAACCGTAATTGCACTTGTTGGTGAGCTGACAGAGAGAAAATAGAGATGGAAAGAAATTACCAGCGTCATATTAAGTTCTATGTTTGCATCCACTCTGGAAAATTTGTTGATTTCTGGACAGCTGCGGCATAACACTTAAACAAGGCTGCAGAGCTTGTGCTAGACAGCTGTTAAATGAGACGCCCTTCACGTTTGGTGGTGAAGACGCTATATAGTCAATGTATATAAAGAAAGTGTTAAATAGGAAAAAAAATTGAATAAGTATAGTTGACACGGACAAACTTAAGAGATGAATAATTCACAAAAATCTGGCAGCGTGTGCACATGCATAGAGGCTCTGATGTGGAGGGAAGGTAATGTAGGAGTAAGTCCCAGTAGAGCTGAATGTGCAGGTGTTCCTCAGGAAAATGCCACCTCCTTTGCTCACTCACATCCTTCCCCTTCTTTCTTATCAGACAGGTCGCTGTCTCCTGACTTTCTGTGGCTGTCACACATGCGCTTAGAAAGACTAGTTGAGGCCATTTCTGAGCCTTCAGAGGAGAGAAGATCATTACTGTTGCAGACAGCAGCCATTTTGTATATGTACACTATCACAGTGTCTTTTTGCTGTATTAATCTCTTTTCGCTCGCTGTCTTAACTCACCAAGGTACTGCTCCCACAAAGGTCTGTCTGCCTACAGCGGTGGCTTTTGTGATCCTGTCACATGTAAAGTTCTTGCATCTCTCAGCTTCTCTCTGTCGTTCCAGGTTGAAATGTTTGCCATATGATCGATATTATCATGTTAGGAAATGGTGGCATGATTTGCTGAGAGTGATAAAGTCTCAGAATGGCGTGTCTCCACTTCTGTGTTCGGTGTGTAAGAACTGAACATCACAGTCAGCAGTGACTTTATATGTGAATAAAATATACGAAGTGCAAGGTGCAGAGATTGCAGACAAAGTTGTCTTTCAGCTAAAATAAAGTTAAGTGAAAAGAATCCACTTCTGTAAAAGCAGACACTATAAATAATGAGGGAGTTATTAAAGTAAACCGCTACTTCCTTTTTCCTTTTCTTCCACTTTAGTGTTGGATCGTGCTTATTCCCTTACATTCACATAGAAATTATCTTTGCATAATGAAGCAGTTTTCTGTTGTGTTTTTAATATTCTGTTTTGATTGTTTATTACTTTCCAAATGGTTCAGCTGAATAAATGCAAGATGAAATAATTCAGGGAAATGGCATCACTTAACAATGCTTCAATGTCAATTTAAATAATTGCACTGAATATTTACTTTGGAACTTATTAGTAAACAGGAGTAAAAATATTATCCTTTCTGTTTTTTGTTTTTTTTCCCCCCACTAGCTCAACCTCAGTCTGATTCCAAGCTCGTGCTCTCGGAGCCTGCTGAGGGAGACGCTGCCAAAGACCATAATGGGTTTCGCCATGGCAGCGCTGGCACACCCACGCTGAGTAACGGCAACGGAATCCATCCTGGCGCTGGCGGACCCGACGCCACGCGGACATGCACCTGCGGCGCCAACATCAACACGAGCGCCACGGGCGGGTCGGGCCCTGGCACAAGAGCAGCGGCGGCGGCCAAGCCAATGACAGAGCAGCCCAGGAAGCAGCCGTCCACGCCTGTGTCACAGAGGATGCAGAGAAAATTGAGGTCCAGCTTGTCAGTCAACAGTGACAGCAGCCGGCGCAGCAAAGGCAGTTCCACAGGGTCACAGAAAGCTCCTTTACCAGAGGGTGAGTATCAACACACGAGGTAATAATGACAGCAAATAAAGGAGAGAATAATCCCATATATGTTGACACAATGATACTAACTTTTCTAACACATCATTGCTGGAATGCTTCAGTCTCTGCATCTCACCTTCTGTTGGCATAAACGTCTCAAGCTTTAATCACGGCCAGCTGAAGCATTTTAAATAAAAAAAGAAGTATTTTCTTATCATATCTTGTCATATAATTTATGATGTATATGCTACTTCAATTCTTTTTTTCTGAAATCAAAAGAACACACCAATCATTCTAACAATTTCTAATCATGAACTGATAAAACCCAGAAGCCATTCTTGGTCTGAGAACATGAACAATTCTGTATTGTCCAGTTGTATCATGTAGGAAAATATGAATATCCACTCTGACTTGATCAGGCTGAGAGGAAAAAACACTCGATCAAGAAATCCCTCACCTGCAGTCGCACAGTGCAGGGAGAACACATCAAACAAAATGAGGGTATTCTTAGGAGGCGCACATGAAATAATACCCTATCAGATATTGATAATAAATTCTTACCTTCTCTCACCTTTTAATGATGGCAGTGCATTTTATATTTATTGCTCCAGTCAAGCAAATGACATGTCATCTCGCCCCTGTGGCTTTTATTTTCTTTAACAACAAGTCAGAGAGTCCGTTTGCCATGCGGGGAAGCCGTCACTTTGTCAGGTGCAAGGCTGAGGTGAATTCAGTAATGAAGGTAGCTGGCCGGTCCTTTTCCATTGGGGAGATAGGTGTGACCGTCTAACGAGGCCTGAGAGCACGGGGTGCCTATTAAAAGTCGTGACCAGCCTTCTTCGGGCCCCTCACGGCCCCTCACACCTCTCTGGGCCCTTTTTGGCTCTCTACATCCCGTCAGCACCACCCTGGCCCTCATTAACAGGCCTCTTCACCTCTCTCCTCCAACTACTGTACTCTAAAGCTGTGCTTGTATTTGTAGACTTGCATGTCTTCTCTATCCTTCAGTTGTTCATGCAGTATTAGTCATATTTCTTTAAGGTAGATAGGCCATTTCTATGTTTTCGTCCACCCAAGGTCTTTGCTATTTTGTCTTTTTATGTGGGCCTTTTCTCCAAGGTGAAGGTGGAAAATAAGATGTAATTTTATGTGTTTTTAAAGATTCATAATGGTCAGGTTGAGATATAAGTTTAAATAAAGGAGAAATGTGGGCAGTCAGATCTTTATTTGATGATACTTTACTTGAAATATGCATTAGATCGAACTGCGCACAAACAAAACACGAAGAGACACACATTCACAATACCTTGCAGGTAGAGGTGGGATGCATCCGCTCGAGATATTCCAGACACATCATGTTTTCAGCATCTTAATTGGTAAAGAAAGGAAGAGCGAGAGTTAAAAGAAAAAAAAAAAAGCCGCTCAACAAGTCTCATTATGGCTTTTGTGTTGCTTATTTGCAGAGGCGAGAGCTCTCAGAATCAATATGTTCGCTCTCAACTATTTATTTCCCCCCGGAAAACAGCCAAGCTGTTGTGTTTGAATGTTTACATGGATTAACATAATCTGTTTGCCTGTGAAATTAGCCTCCTAAACAGCCCCCTGAACACAGGAAATAAAAGGCGTAAGCTAGCAGGAGCTAGCTCTGGGGATTCTGTTGCTCTCTGTGTTTCTTGGCACACGCCGTTGGCACCGTAGCCAATCTGTGATAACACGGCAGCTTCTGAGGAGTCATTTACCACACTGCTTTTGTTCAGTGGAGTGGGTTGTCTGAATTCTTGTCATCCAGTTTGTGTTTCTTTGTTAATTGTGTGTAATCAGTTAAGGTCTCCAAGCTGCTTTAGCCTCATTTAGAGATTTCGGGCCAAGACCGTGAGTACAGTGCTAAGCTCTGGCCTAGGCTATCAGCCTAGTTGTGTTTGTGTGTGTGTTTAAGCTCCAGTCTTTGGCATTTCCGTCAGCCGTGCATTATAAACAGACCAGCTTTAAGTGCATGTGGTGGACCTTTGCTATCCAGCCCACATCCTCTGCCCTCTTTACCCATGTGTGCCTTTTGTGCATTCCCATGGCCACCAAAGCTTTGTCTGATCAGTCTCTCTCTTTATCTTTGACCGTCTAGCTGTCTCGCCCTCTCTCTCCCTCTCTTTGTGAGTTTGAATGTTTTGCACAGCTTGCTGCTCTGAGGCCCATCCAGCTTGTTTTGTGTCATGCCGCTCCCCTTTTTTTGATGTTAGCTTTCCAGATGTCTCAAACTATTTCCTCAGAGGCGCCGGACGCTGTTTTTTTGGCCCCGCAAACTCTGAGCTTCATCTCCGCTCGCTGACATTAAACAGGAGCGTTGTCATTGTACGCTGCTCCGTCTGTCTGTTGGTTGGTTTCACTCTGTCTCTGTCTGCCTTTCTGTCTGTCTCTCTGTGTTTTCATGGAGATGTGCCTCGCGTCCATCTCTCTTGTGTACAGTATACGACCCCTCCCCTCCTTCCTTCCTCCCTCCCTCCCTCCGTGCGGGCTTCTGTAAGATCCAGACTAATCGCTGGTGTTGAATTATACATCCAAGTGAATAGCTGAGATGGCTGGCCACTGCTTAATGCCTGTGTACTGTGTTTGTATCGCATTCGCAGTCTACTGTTACATTCTGAATGCTGGCATGGCTATACCCTCTGGGTCCTTCAGAGTTTGTTAGGCTGAACTTTGAGGTTTTGTGCATGAAGCTGTGGCCAAGCAGTGTTTATTGCTCTCGCTGGCATTTTGCAGCGCTTGGATGGCAGTGAACTACAGCGGATGCCAGTGTCGAATGTGGAATGAGTTTTTGTTTTGCCAGCATGAAACAAATCTGCAATCTGCCCACCAGCAGTTTATGGCATGTCCACCCCAGATGTTCAGATTTCTTCTCATGCATCTTCCATCACTGCCAGTGTTATGGCCTCAGATAAGGATAATAAGATGCATTCAAACTTCAGGCGCCCTCACCGACACGCACACGGTTGCTCGTTTCATGTTCCCTTCTCTATCTTGTTTGTATCACAGTCAGCCAGCGCTTCTGGTCAGCTCTGCAGCCCTTAGCACTGCAAAATTAGAAAAAAAAAAACCCTCCTCTACTTTGATTAATCAAACATGAGCATTCAGCGGCCCTCAGCTTGCCTTCCCATTCCGTCCTCCACACTCTCCTTCTTTCGCTTTCCCTCTAACCCAATCAGTAACAGCCCCTTCTGACAGCTCAAGATGGGCTGATGAAAGTTATGCAAATGTGCCCTGTTTGTAATGCTATTTTTCTGCATCCATCCACATCATGTCTTTTTAACACTCCAAAGCAGTGGCGCTGCTCTGGCCTTGGATCAAACATGAGACAGCTGCAAGGAGTGCATGCCAGGCACACTTACGGAAAGATATTAAGTGGGATTTATTGACTTGGATACAGTAACAGAAGTTCCAGAGTGGAGAAACTTGATTAAGGACAACAAAATTGTATTCATTCATCTCTCATTTGTGTGTCTGTGAGTTGTAAGCAAACATTCATCTGTGTTTATTTTTCACCATCATGTTAAGACATATTGATTTTTTTTTTTTTTTTCTCAAATGAATCTTCTCATTATTTGGAAAAAGTGACTTCAGGTCTAATAACTTGACAGGTTGACTTAATGTCAAGCTGAAACTGCAAAACACAATCTCTCCTGTATCTCATGTCTTGCTGACATTGTGGTTTTCACACCACAAAACTGAGTGCAGACAAGATGCACTAATTACAAGACTGTTTTTTTTTTTTTTTTCCTATCTCAGACAAGTGAAATCAAAGTCACGATGTTGTTTGTGTCCTACTATGCTCTTATCAGTTCCTTTCAGAAATGAGCTCTTTTCTGTTAATCTGTTGGCATCTGAAATTCTTACTTTCATGCCTTAACACGATCCTGTTGTGTAAAAGTCAGTCACGCAGAGTCGCAGTTTATACAGTTGAATAGTTTTTTTACGTAGCAGCTGTGAGTCCTGTGCTAGAATGCAGCTGTTGTATGTATTTATTTTTTTTATTTTTTGCTGTAAAGTAGTGCATGAATTTTCATCACACAAGGACACATTTTTCAGAGATGAGGGAATCATAAATATGTGTGGGAATGTGTCTATGGTGGTTTTAACCTAATGAGTGTCTATGAAAAATGAGGATTGGACCAGGATTTGAGATGTCTCAAAGCTTTAAAGATTGTCTAGGTCGTAAAAAATACAGCTAAGGTCTTGTACTTTAAGTGTAGCGTAAAGCGGATCAGGTAAATTCAGTAAGTGACATTAAAATGACTAAATATGACACACTGTTGATATTTTCTCACTCAAGTTAAATATTTGTCGTCAAAAACTTGCCGTCAGTGGAGTTTCTTAGCAAAAGTTTTTTTTCCTTTTCTCTTATTTCATTGCTTATTCAAACCAGCATTGTAGCATTTTAATGAAACGTAACTAATTCAGCCTTTGCGAACCATTTTCATGATGGTTAATGGGAACATTAGTAACTTGAAGGGGAACCTTCAATTGCTGTGAAACAACAAGCTGAAACTTGCCACCAGGCACATAAAGTGTGTCTATGGGGAGGTTAAATGTTAATCAGAGGAGTGAGCATTGTCAGCATTAATTCACCTATTTGCCAGGGAGAGACTCTTGGACTTTGCTAATCGTCTTTGTTTGATCAACCCAGCAGTTTGCATGATAATGCCACAATTATTTAACAGCCTGTTAATCAAAACTGCAGGAGAGGAATTCATTTCTCTGAATTTTTCCCATTTCCTTTGGCCCCCCTGCCTGGTTAGAGGTCACCTTTTTCTTGCATACTTACTCTCTTCCACCTGTCACCTCATCAGCATGCAATATTCACCGACTCACTGCTTCTTTACTAATTTTTGGGAAAACAAATTCAGTATATTTACACTTTAATACATATACATTTCATATTTTATTGATTTGTTTGCTTCATATTTGTGTTTCTGTTTTATTTTATTTGCATACTTCTGTCACTTCACAACTTCACCCTGACTGGTTTGACACGGACCCAGACTGCTGCGTTCACTGCATCTTGGCCTGCCTTTTCTGTGAGTTCCTGACGCTTTGCAACATGGTGGTGGCCCAGGCCTCGTGCGGCGCATGCACATCAGAGGCTTGCTGCTGCTGCTGCTGCACCGACGACCTGGGCGACGACTGCAACTGTCCCTGCGACATGGACTGTGGCATCATGGATGCCTGCTGCGAGTCCTCAGATTGCCTGGAAATCTGTATGGAGTGCTGCGGCATCTGCTTCCCCACATAGGGAGGACCTGAGTTTGTGCGGACCAGGGTTTCTCCGCTGGGAATAACTGGACCCTGGATGAAAATATAGAAGGAAACCTCTCATCCTGTTGCTTTGAATTCAGCAACAGACAGGGGGAAAAGTGTGTGTGTGTGTGTATGTATGACTGATTTTTGAATGTGTTCTTGTCCTTTTATTGTGTCTTTTCAGTGTGTGTGAAATAGTGTGGGTTGTGTAAAGCATGCTTTGTAAGATGTACTTTGACACTGGGCTTCTCTATCCAAACCAGCTCAGCAGGGGCTAGAAGTAATTCCAGATATATGAACATGTCACTTAAGTCTTCAGTGTATTGTAAGTATTCTATTGGAAAAGTATTATCACAGACTGCCTTTAAAGTTTTTATTGACACATCAGGAAAGCCATCTAATTGCATCTTATCTTGCCTCTCTTTAGTCGTTTTTAGTGACTGATGTGTTACGTACACTCCACAAAATGAACATTTACTCAGTTTTCATTTTCAATTCTTGTTTTTTCGATGCTCAAAAAAACTGACGTTGCAGACTTAGTACTGTACAACACTGTAAGAGGTTTATGTGATGATTCATACACTCCTAATTGCATACTGTAGTTTTGCAGCACAGATTTCCATTTCGACACATCTACTGTACAGCAGTTGAAACTGGTGAAATATCAAAAGTGAATCATCACATTGTCTGCTACTTTCTGACACTAAAGGTAAGGGTGTGACAAAATGTTTTACTCCTGGATTGAAGTGGCCTATTATTGCAGAACAGAAATGCACAACATTACTGATAAGCTCATGATTGTTTGCAAAATTTTTACAAGTTGCTTGAATGTTTATGAAAGAATCTCATCTCATTTCTCCTGATTTGACAGAATTTGCCACCTTGGGTTTTACTGGAAACAAAGTGCACAAACTCACGTTTTATTACAGAAGGCCCTGACCAGCTCAGAGAGTAGTATTCTGTATTAAGATATACAATGTGTACAGCTCATGTCTTTATTTCTGTGGGAGTCCTCTAATGTTAGCTATCAATGATTAGGCTTTGTCAGCTCCATATGGTACAAGTCTTCTCTGTGATGCTGTTTTACACACATGCTGTGGAGGCATGACTTGTTGAACTGCACTCCGTTCAAAAGGGCCCATGATAAGGAATTAAAAAATGGTGACCCTAGTTGCCATATAAGCGGCTTTTGGGTATCAAGCCCAGTGACTCACAATACAAAAAAGGGAATCATGAACTGTCATATTGATATGGTAAACTAATGCAGGGTAAAGGCAGTTTTCTTCTCCTTTTTTTTCTCCCCCTCGTTCTTTAATTCTGTGTATCTCAAGATGAGTTTGTGGTGAATCACCAGCAGAGTCATTTTCTTGTCTTGGAGATCCGCTTTGATGTTGTTTAAGTGATGATACTTAATGCTGGCCCTCATTAGCACTGCTTACTAAATGGTAACACAAAAACGTCCCTTCCCAACGCCTTCAAGGATAATGTGCTGTCATGTACAGTTCGTCTTAATGGCGTGCTGTTGTGTGTGTATAAGGAGGCTGGATAGGCACCTCTTCAACAGATAACGTGCAGAAAGTCAACCTCATTTTCATGTTTATGATTAACTCAAACCACAAGTTTGTTACGGGCTAAAAGTGTCAAGAAAACACTATATAGATAATGTGAAGAATTTATCTAAAAAAAAAAATGTATAGTAGTTGTCTTGTACTATACTGTTTTGCTTTGTTTATGCTGTGCCTTAGACTTGATTCTTCTCATTTTCATCTGGATGCATCACTGCTTGACATGGAGTTCATAGCTCATTTTATTAGTTTTGTACATTATCTTAAATGTCAAAGAGAACAGTTTTTTAAAAATAAAACATTACCAAAAATGATCATGGTTTTACGGCATTTTTATAAATGGTACCTTTTGGTTGCGTCACATCTTCATTGTTTCCCAGTTGTGCAATATGTGCCTAGCAGGTCTTTCTTCTTATCAAATGTGGAGTAATGTTTTGACATCCATGTGGAAAATATTATTTTGTTTCAGTTTCTGCAATTTAAGAGGATTTCTTGTCGTTGCCATATGTTTGGTGGACAAATTGACTCCACAGTTGGCTTCAGAAGCTTGTATTTAATAGTTTTGCTTAATTATCCAGCAGACATGCCTTTTCCTGAAACTTTTGGCCTTTCTTCTATGCTCTACTGCTTTGGTTGCAAGGTGTTTGAGGGTTTTCTTGTATGAGTTTCCTCTCTCAAATCTCTCCCAACTCGGAGCTGACCGATATGGGTTTTCCAGGGTCGATACAGATTTTGATTATTGATAATCAAGAAAGGCCAATAAGTGATATTCAGAACCAATATGCATTAAATAGAATGTTTTAACAGCATGTGATAACAGAGAAATTGTCATGCGTATCTAGGTTTCTTCATTAGTAAGGGTGACTACAACTGAATGTGTAATAGAAATAAGAGTGATTAAATTCTTCTGTCTGTCTGAATTGACTGAAGTTGATCAGTTTGTGAAAGTTATGTCTCCTGTTAGTTTTCTTACTGTTCTGTCACTTTTATTTGTCCATTGAGGTCTATATCTTAAAACATTATTAATTATTGTTTTCCAGACTCTGTTACAGGGTAGTTTGGAGCTGCCTTCTAACTTAGTGGCTATCCATTAACAGAGCCTAAGCCACTGTGAGAGCAGCTAATTTCCTGGTGTGTGGCAGTAGTTTGTTTCTTGTTCAGTTTTTGCAGTCTCTGCTTAAGAGACATTCCTGCGTCCACAGAGTGATGACAGACAGAGGAGAATGCATCAGACCAAAGGCCAGTAAAAATAACGGAATATGCGGACAACTGGAAAAATTCCAAATCAGCCACAATAATCATCCAGGCCAATAATCGATCTATTAGTTTCAGTGACAAGGCCATTCCCTTAACGCTCCGTTTCAACAATTCCTCAGTAGATTTGCTAGCGTGCTTAACATCAATGTCATGTTGAAAAAGTCCACTTCTAGTTCAACTTCAGCTTTTGCACACATGACCTCACATTATGTACAAGCAAAGTTTGACATGATGCAGGATTCATCGTTGAATCACTGACTCTAACGTGCCCAGACCCTGAGGCTACAGAACCCCAAACCACAACATTTACACCTCCGCGCTTGACACTTGGTGTAGGAGGTTCCTATCCTGGAAAGATTTGGTCCTTCCTAAGTGGAGAGTGCTAACCCAGGAACAGCATCAGTGTTAACATGGAAACATGGCTGACAACACTCAGCCAGGTCAGCAGGGAGCAGGGACCTCCTGCTGGCTGGAACAGCGGTCTGACCTTCAGCCAACACCACCCCCTGTTAACCCCTCAATTAACCTCCACGTCAGCCCCTCTGCTGGAGGAGCAGAGGAAGAGCTTTTCCATTCTATCTTTATTTCCTTTTATCATTTTCTGCCTGGGTCCACCCCAGCCCCCAGGAAATTACCATCTTATTTCACTAATTCATGGGAGAAAATATCATTGTCCAGAAACTCTGTAATCATGCAGGACTTTTTCTTTGTTTTCCCCCACTTTTACAGCCAAAATGGAAGGCTGAGATTTCTTTTGAAAACTCCAGGTAGAGTGTGCAATGACCTTTTCACAAAGTCTTCCACCTTTCTAGTCCTCTAATCAATCCCTCGCTGTGTGCTGGATTGTAATGTCACAATTAGGACTGCTCCATTGTTTCTGTTTGCCATCTGGGGAGAAATTCAGCACTTCTCTGATCTCAAGGTCATTTCTTTTACAATATTAAATAAATTAGAGCTTGGCTGCGGCCACCTCCACTGACTAGCCATCCATCTATCCATCCATCCATCCCTTCTTCCTGCTCAATTGGGTGGGATGCTCTTTCACTCAGAAAATGAAAGTCTCCTGCCCTCGGCCATGAGAACAAATTACTGCTTTTGCTGTTGCTTTATATGAGGGAAAAAAACAGATGGGAGCATTAGTGGTGTTTTGCTTCCTTCATTTTCATATCAGAGGTAGACCTGAGAGTTGTATACTGACTGAGATTATTACATTATTATGAATAATATGACTAATTAAACAGGACAAGAGGGAAGTGACAGTGATGTGTTACACTTCTCTTTATTCTCTCTTTTCTCAAACAGTGGGAAATGTAACTGCGTGTGCTCTTTTTACCCCTCAAATCCCCTTGTCAATCCATAGGCTCCATAATAGCCGTCATTACCTGGCTGTTAGCATTCAGCTGATCCTTTCTGATATATTTACAATATCGTGTTGTGAGTCATTAAAGGTAATCACACGGATGCAATGACTGTCAGCGGCCGTGTGCGATTTTTGCATCCTGAGCACATCAGAACATTACGTGAGTTGCGGCACGGATCGTAACTGATTCTAAATGCGGCGGTCCAGTTAATGAGGAAGTTTGTTGCTAAATTCGTGAGCGCATAATCCAACGCGTGAGCTTTAACGAAGCCTTTTATAATGAATTCCTTTGCATGTAAGCACCGAGCTGTCCTTTTTACCCTCCTCTTCACTTGTGTCAAAGTTTGAGAAGACTTGACCTCACTGTTTAGACTGGTGGCATGACATTAAAATAAGATGAGATGATCTTTCGGAGGGCTGTGCGGAGGAAAAAAGAAGAGAGTTCAAGTAATGTCACTTTCAATTAATCTCCTCAGGTAGTGGCCCCATTAGTCCTCTCACACATGGGCCTGGTTTACAATGCAAATAGGGTCATTACCTGAGGATTCTAATTGACTTTGACAAGAGGCCGAAGAAGGTTGCCTTCTTACGCAGTTTATTTGTTTGCTTTGTATTTCTCCTCATAGAAGTTATGAACATAAGAAGTGCATTAGCAGTGACAAAAGGCTCATAAGAGATGTTTATCTTTAGAGAGCACGCCAGTTAAAATTTGTATACTTTTTCACTAAAACGTCAAACTCAACACTCAGAAATTACATCGGTCTCAGAGCAGAGTTTCCGCAATGAAATGTAAATTATTTCCAAGTGAAAGATTTGTATTCTTTGTTCCCCTCTCCTCTTATAGTAATGTGTGATCATACTCACACCTTAAATATTTAAAGACCCCCTTTTGCTCAGGCTTTGCTGTGGTACATGGGCCTCTGACTGCTTCTAATCTCCTTGTTACCTGGAGGCGTCACCACGGTGATGCAAAGATAACATGTGGCAGTTAAGCGAGATCACGAGACTGGAGCTTTTAAAAAAAAAAAAAAAGAAAACCCTGGATGGGGCACAGCGAGGTTCAAAGTTTCTGTGCCCCGAGAAGACGACGCCGACAACATCTGCCTGAGAGAACGAAAAGAATCAGACGGGAATGAAAGGAGGGAAAAGACACGGAGATCAATCATTTCCTTTCTTCCTCGACACTGCAGAAAACGCCCCCTCCTTCCTCGCATCCCCCAGATATTATGGCGTCTTTAAAAGCAAGTGGGGTATCTTTTTGTTGAGGGTACCAGTGGTGTGTTTGTGCGCCTGTATTGAGGAGGGTTTGTGTTTTATGGATGCCTGCACAAGCTTTCAGACAGAGTAGCAGAAAGCAGGGGCCTTGGACCTGTAAATAAGACATCAGCTCAAAGTTGTTCAACTTTTCTATTTTCCTTTTGCCTCTCTGTCTGAAAGGCAATGGACCGTGGGAGAGGCAAATTGAGAGGGACGTGCGGATCAGGGATGCCTGTTTATTTGCTTGTACACGCTCCTTGAGCTATAAATTAGATGTCACCATTGTTACATGTCATTTGCTGATGTGGACGTGTTGCGGTCTCCCAAGCAGCACTTTTGATTGTTTGTTCTTAACATCACTTAAATGAACGAGGACTCCACTGGCCTCCAGTCATGTGGATCTCGTGAGTGATTGGCAGGTTGTTTGGCAGGCGTTCTATTATGGTTTATGTGGGCATTTGCAACCACATGCAAAGCTAATTTGTTTATTATCAAAGCAAGTCGCCGGATCTGTCTTTCTTAGGTTTACAAATCACCCCAAATGTGTTATTTAGAAACACGCCGACGTGTTTTAGCAATTTGCGTTTCAATCAGTCGTTTCTTTTGTGGATTTTCCAGCGCTGCCAAGTGAAACAGTTCATAATACAAAACTCGAAATGGCAGAGAAGATTGGTTGCTCGGTCGCACAAGTCTCTCCTTTTCATCTTAGGCTGTTTATGCTCTTTTGAGACCTTTTTGTGTATCAAACTGGATTCGTTTTTCCAGCAAAAAAAAGGCTTTGAATTGAGCATCAGCATGAGCACAAATGGAAAACTTCCCTCATAGTGGTTTGAAAAGGGATGTTTATAGAGCCGAGATGTGCGTTTGTGCGTGTATGTCTCCTTTTAACCTGACTCAACCAAGCCAACCCACCCAGACAAAGAGAGGGAGAGAGCGCTAGTAGCTTACCTCCCTCCATGCAGAAAGAAAACATGGATCAAGGTCTTTAATAACACCAGCCATTGTGGCAAATATATAGGACTCAACTTTCCGCTTGGAGCAGCCTCTTCACATTGAGTTAACATGACTGACAGGCAAAGCCCCTGACACACACACATACATACACACACTAACATGCTGCCTCTAAGATGGTTTGCAACAACGGGGGGAAAAAACAAGATCAAACAAACACGCTCAGATGAGTCTTTTTCTGTATTCCGCTCAGGCTAAAGCTTTTCCTTTTTCAAATAAACAAACGCACTATTAGTTGTTTTGTCAGATTTGTTAAATAGTTGTGTACAGCGACGGTTGTTAGGTTCAGGGCCCCCACAAACAAGAAGAAGAAGGCAGCAGCGATAAAACCCCAGATGTTTTGCCTCAATGTGTTTATTTGCCTGTCAGGTGTTCTTAATTATTTCATCTGCTACAAATAAACACGTCTCCTGTTGCATCTTTGTTTATGCAACAAACTGCCATGGTGACATGGTTGTTTGTGGCGCTGTGTAGTGCACGGCGCAGATGAAAAGAAAGGCAACTAGGCATTGGCAGGGTGTTTTGTACACTTGCCGCAGGGGACTGGGTGTGTGGGGAAAGTTTACAGGTGTGCGTTGGCAACACCTGCTCAGATCCTCATCGGAAACAGGAGTTCTTTAACTGTAAATTAACGTGTGTTATCTAAAGGCTTCTTTGTCAGTGGAACATGCTGCTACCACAAATGGTGTTACAGCTTTATTAAGTGCTGTTAAGCTATGCTTGAAAGCGCTGGCTCATATAGATTTAATACACAATATAATAATTATTACATATTTAGATGTGGTTTTATGTGACCAGGTTTTGAGATTCCGTCTGTAATTTCTGTGTCCCTTGAAATTTTGTAACGTGGGCCAGGATTTTGTTTGCATTTTTTAACAGAACTGAAGAAGTACTTGAAACTGGAACGTCTTATTCCAGAAACAGTGTCACTTTAAATAGTTTTAAATGGCGAGACCTTATACTTTCAGTTAAAACTGCTTTGTATTGTACATTTTTAAGCTTTGGAAAGCATCATCAATGTCATCTCCATTAGATAAACGGCCTGGAAAGTTGAAGTTTTATTGAAATGCTTTACATGTAAATTTGATAGAAAAGCAGAAAAAAACATCTTTCATGAGGATATAAACATTATGACATCCTATTCAGAAAAACATGTACTTCTGAAGATTACAATTTTGTACTTTGCAGACACAAGAGGCTACTTCTGATGTGCATTAACAGTATCCGGAGCCTTTTTTTTTGTGGATTCCTGCTTTCTCAGTCTTCATTATCTCCTTGTTGATAACTGAGATTGTTAGAAAAGTTTGTTCAGACATTCTTCTCATTCTTTCTTAGTTTTTCTTTTTTGTCATGCACATAGTAAATCTTAAAAACTACCGTCAATTTACAGATTACAGTGTTCGTAACGTATCTGACATGTCTCGAAGTTGATGTAAATGGTTCATTGCTGGTTTTTAATCCTGTATCTGTGCTCATCTTTGCCAGGAAAGTCCTCTCAGACAGGCAAGTTTCAGGTCATTGAAAAGCAAAAGTTGAAGTTATAGGTAGCTCGTTTAAACAGACAGCAAGTACGTCTTGGAACAAGTGAGAAGGAGGAGGCTTCCGATCGGAGATGCCACATCTCATATGTAGCAAGGTGATGAAGTGCAGATATCTGCCCTTAAAGAATATGTGCCCTGCGGACATGTGTGAGATTTATGTGTCTTTCTTCCTCTTTTTCCCCACCCCATTCTTCAAAATTCAAACACGGGGCAACAAAAGGCAGTTTGAAATATTCCCAGCCCCCCGAAAGAATATTCAAGACAATCGAGCTGTGCAGGTTAAAAATGTATATGCAAATGCAGGCTACATTAGAGCATGCACAGGTTGTTAATAAATTAACACGTGGCAGAAATAATTCAGTTTAGCGTGATAATTCTTGGGTGCGAGCTGTCAGCTGTCGCATTGTTCCGGATAGAAAGTGACGCTGAAATGGCAACACGAGCAGTGAACTGTGATGTTTTAGTGTACCTTCAGTCTCAGCACTCTGACACAATAACTGCCTTTTGCTCGCCTGCCTCTGCTTTTTTGTCATTTTGGGAGAACAAAAGGTTTAATTAAGGATGCTTTTCAAAGAGAGCTTGACACTAAGCATGCAACACACATATTATCTCGAAAGGGGTTTGTGTTCGCGAGGATGAATTGTCTCGGGAGCCCAACCTGGTAGCACACTTCCTGCGTTAGGGAACAGGATGCATGTTGGTTTTGGCGAGTTTAATTTCCCTTTTGCCTTCACAAACGCTGATCATCACTACGCATCCAGTAAGTGGTGTAGAAACTGTGAGATGCAAAATGTTGTATTTCTGCTTTGGTTGCTGTGGTTGCTAAGCCGCTGATTGTAGGAGGGCATCTCGACGTTCCAGCCGGAGATGTTGTATGACGAGTGCACTTCCTCTCTTTGCTTCATCCCTGAGATTTGCATAGCAGGAACCCAGGGAGCTGACACTCTGTTTATGTAGCTCAAGGTGCAGGGGATGTGTGAGGTGTCAAGTGACTCACAGTCAAGTTTTTAATAAGTGCCATTTGTTCAATCTGCTGTTTAAACACTCCCGTCGCCTCTCTATATCCTTAAAGACTGTATGCCCCGCTATCTTTTAATTAAGTCTCAGGCTAATGTGCCACTTAATTGACTAATCTGAGAGATTTTGTTTTCTCTAATTTACTTGAAAAACCATCGCCAGCTAAGCTTTTTAATATTGGTCTGATGGGGGTGGATACTTAGTGGATGCCTCAGAAGTGAGTGCAGGGGTAGAAGAAGAACTTGAAGGGGAGAGAAACAAAGTAGCGTTAACTCCTTTTAATTCTTATTAGGTTTGACAGCAGGCTGATAGCTAACTAGGCCATCATGTCATTCTTGTTGAAGCATTTTGTTTTTTTTTTCTTCTTTCCCTCACAGGTATGCTTGTAGATCTCCATGGTAAAGCTTGAATTTGCATAAAGAATGTGATTGCATAGTTGTGTTAAGTTCTCTGGCTGAACTTACTTTATATTCCATGCATTACTACTTACAGACGAAACGTCTTCAGCGGCAGGTTATGAGGAGGGAAGCGGAGGCCTAATCTCTGCTGCAGCCTGGTGAAACAAAAGGCTAATTCAACAGTAAATTTTTCCAGCTGCTTCGCCAAACGCTCGCAAAGGAACATTTCAGCAGCAGATTGAGATTCCATTGACTCTTCCAACAAGGTGTGTGTGTATACATATGTGCATTCTTACTTAAATTATCTGGCAGTTGATACCGAAAAAAGGGCAAAGTGTCACTGTTTGCAGTTCCAGATTTTTACTTTCCCTTGCTACTACCATTTCCACATATTTTTATGCTTCCAAATCTAATTGCAGTTATTTGATTATGCTCCATGACATTGGCTTTACAGCCAGCATGAGCTGGATGGTCACAAGTTTAACTGTTGGGACCCCAAAACCTGCCAGTGGGTTGCAGAAACTGTAAAAGAATCATCAGATTGTCTGCTTCCCAATATTGTTGAACTACTCAGCTGTCATGTACATCAGAAAAATGATCCAAGAAGTCTAAAAAAGCCTAAGTTTAAAAACGTGGTGTTTTGGGCTAGCTCGCCAGCTGGCTATAATGGTTGAGCGGCCTGGATTCGATTTCCAGTTCGTGGTCCTTTGCTGCTGGTCTTCCCCTCATTCTTCTCCCTACTTACTAAACTAATCCGTCAAATAAAGCCAACAAAAGGCCAAACAAAATCTTAAAAACTAAAATAAACATGGTATTTCGTAATTTTTTTTATTATTCTACACATCTTAATAAATAAAAATGTCCAAACCCAGGCAGTTAGCACACAACAGATTCTATAAAATACTGAAAAATTTAAGTTATGACTGACTCAGATGTGAGTCACAGTCACGTGACAACATTTCAAGGACTTTTTGGCTGAACTAGGTTGAACTGCAGGCTGTGTTTGCTAAAAGGAGGTAGGAGACAAGTACTGAAATGAATTAAAATCATAAGTTATTTAGCATGGAGTCAATTTTCCAGTTTTGGTAACACATGACCACTTGGATGGATGGATTGATTGATTGACGTGATTGTAGTTTTTTTTTTTTTTTTTTTGGAAAATTTTGCAAAACTAAATAATCCTAAATTCAGCTTTCAAGATTTCTTTTTTTTTATAATTTATGGCATTATGATATTAGATGAGACTTATACCACCAAACGTTATGGAGACTAGATGAAAATCAAGTCATGTGTCAGATGAGACCAAAATAGAGCTTTTATGCAACAAAAATCAAAGAAAAAGCAAGCAACTGAAGGCATTTTTGATTTCTCTGTGCTTCTAGTCATGGCTGTGCTGTTTCTATAGAGGTGTAGAACTTTATATTGCAGCAAAAAATGAGCCCACGGTGAGTTAAAAATGTGACATTGGCAAGTAATGCCCAGAAACTGCTTGGGATTCTGAAGGTTTACCAGTGACAAAAGAAAATGTCTCTGAGCAAGACATTGAATCCTCCACCTGCTGCTGTGCTTGTGCATTAAAAGGTGCCTAGATGCCTGAAATATGATCTACAGTCACGAAAACCTGCAGCCAGCTACAGCCAGTATATCATATGGACAATGCAGTTGGACCAGGAGGCGGCTCAAGGATGAAATGCAAGGCCAGGCCTGGTGTCATGCATGCAGGGGTTGTGATTAAATGGAAAAGCAGCGTCAGAGAAGGGTGATAGGACAGCAGAGTGAAGGGCCTGTAAACAATGACTCACCCTGCTAGCTAGCAAACGTAGAAGGAAGGGAGGGGAGGAAGGCAGCCAAAACTAGTCCAAGTGTGTGTGTGTTTGTGTGTGCAAGAGTCAGAATGAGCCTTGAGAGTCTGCAGCCACAGACAATCAGGCCTCTGTCAGGAAGTCCCAGCAGACACAGGATTTAAACTGTGCAACGCCAGCACTCACATACACTCGCATACAAATGCTCATAATCGCGGCGGAAACCTGTAGAAACAAACATAGTTACATGACGTGCCCTGCGCACAATATCCACAAACATTTCTTTGCTGTTTTCCGACACATATCATGTGCCAACACAAGCACACACACACACACACACACACACACACACACACACACACACACACACACACACACACACACACACACACACACACACACACACACACACACACACACACACACACACACACACACACACACAAGAACCCAATAAATAATTAAATCTCCAGTGGCTGCTCTCAGAACTACAGTGATACATTAATTGGGCAAAATTAGCATGAATTAAAGCAAATAAGTGTAACATGTAATTTATTACTTATCAAGCGTAGTTTAGCAGAGGAAGGCTCCGATTTCCCCCAAGATTGCTTTAACAGCTATAATGCATTTCTTAATTTACTCTGTGGAAAATCAATTTTTTTCAGAGTTCATTAGGCACCAATATGTTACAATGCTGCTCCCCTGAGCACCCAGCTACAAAAAACATTATGCAAATTCCTGCCAGTGCATCTGTATGTAAATAGCAACCAAGTCCGCAGTCAATTCTCCATGGGAAGCTTTGTTAGCGGGCCCTTTGTTTCTAAGCCGGAGCCTTGTTCATGATAGTCTGGAAATTAGGAAATGGCTGCATGTGACAGGTGAAAGCAAACATCCACTCTCTTGTTTCTTTGACTGTACCTGAGACAAGATGGATTCTTGCATAATTTCTCTAAAGTTTTTTCCACAAATCATGTCAATCTTGCCTTTGCAGTGGATCTATTTTGCAATATTTTTTCTGATTTGTAGTGCAGGACGGTAGACTTTCTGTCCTGTTAGGATTGTATAATCAAACCATGTGATGGTTAAAACGGCTGCCTCCTTTTATTGTCAAGTCCACTCCGCTGCTTCCACTGTGGGACCGTGCCGTGTCTCCAACTACAGAAAGTCCTCTTTTAAAAATGGGGCAGTCATGTCATAAAACAGTCATGGAAGCCACAACAGAATCCCTCCAAGCTCTTAGCTGATTACTAGTTTACACTCAACTCTGCACTTTTCCATCCCCAAGGTATAATGCTTACGTAACTGAAAGCAAGAGAGCCTTCAGTGTAGTTACCAACAAATCATTGTTGCCCCACAAATAGAATTCTGAGCTTGAAGAGTATCCAACCAGGCTAGCAAATTGCACAATGTTATAAGCAGTAATGACTTGATGGTTTTGGACATTGTGGGAGGGTTTCATGTGTAAATGGGCATAAATTTTCAAGATGTATCGTCGGACTGACTTGTTAGAACGTTTGTGTGTACAGTACCCTGCAATTTTGTAGTAATTGCGAGAGAGCTGAGCCGAGTTTACACAGACTTTTGCCATGCCTCATAAACAACTAGTGCTGACAGTGTGACACTGCTGCTAAGCAAAACCAACTGGCTTACCGCAAGATTCTGCACGAACAAACAATAAAAACACAACTACTTCATAATCATAAATGATAAAAGCAGAACTTGTGACTAGTATCATAGAGTGAAGTTATGTCAAATGTGCAGATATTTTGTTTTTCTGAAAAATCAGTGCCTACTGGTTGCATCATGTTGACTTTACGGGTTAATGTGTTAGATAATCATATAGATACAGCAGAAAATAATAATAAAAAATGTCGTTTTCTTTCTGATACAGCTGCCTCTCTCTCTTTAGCCACAACCTGCTCACACCAGTGTCTGATTGGTTAAACATCATGAGTAACAGCCTATCAATACTGACAGATTAAACAAATGTTAAAAAGTTCCCTTTTTAACACACTGAACTACTAGCAGCTTCTGTCACGTTTTTATTCACTGTGGGCGCATTTTTCCCTGCAGTAAAAGTCCTGCACCTCAAAGAAAACAGCACAAATATGACTAGAAGTAGAGAGAGAACTATAAAATGTCTTCTGTACAGTATGGCAAAGTTAAAGTTACATAAAACACAAAAAAAGAAATGAAATAAGCGTAAAAAGTCAGCATATACAACACATTTTCAAGTGCTTACAGATTCTACCAGTACTGAGGGAAAATAGATAGAGATGGATATAGAAATTTTACTTCTTACATTCTTGATTTGTTTGCGTACCCGTCTCCTATCCGTCCTGTGTAAACACTGCCTGCAGTTCAGCCGAAAAATGCCAGGATTATTGTCTTGTAGTTGCTGGTTCACAAATTACTTCTCCATTGTGCTGAGAAGTGCAGAGTTTGGAGTTGACAGAATTTAACAGAAAGGTTAGTACCAATGACCTATTTTTCAAAACGAGATGTGGAATACAGTGACGACTATTTAAAACTTAGATTTGGTGTTTTTTGACTGGAGCAGCACATCACAGATGAGTTCAAAATGCATGATTTTTTCTCTTTCTACAGTTTCTGGCCCTGATGAACTAGTGTAATTTTTTTTTTTTTTTTTTTGTAAAGCAAACATGTCTTTAAAATCCACTAGTCGGATTTGCGGCTCAGAGGGTCAGGTAAACAGATGTGAAACATAGAGGCGTTTGAACAAAATTTGTGTTGGAATTTGTGCTAAGATTTTCATTTATGACACAAAACACATTTGTCTTTTACAACATAGCAGCTTTCCTCAAGTAGCCAAATCACTGAAATGCTGTTGTTGTTTGTCACTATTCTATTCAGTTAGGGTTTATTAGGGAACCGGCATTCATTCAGTGATCCATTTATCTATTTTTCTTCTCTAAAATGTCACTTAGTTGAACTTGAGGGGGCTTTCATTTGCTATTAACATGAAATCATCAAATGCTGTGTTTTGTGAAATCTCCTACACTGCTTTCACATCTTTCCACACATCTTTCCTGTTTTGCAGGAAAATATGACCCTGTCTGGGAATGATTTGTCTTCCTCCATTGTTTTTTTTTCTTTGTGTGACTTTGTGTTACTAGGATACAGTCGTCAGCTGCATCATGTCACTTGTTTCGCTTGGCTTCGAGCCGGGCTTCATTGTGTTGCTCAGTTTTGGATGTTTCTTCTGATAGTGTCCTCTTTCTATCTGCTGGGTTTGACCTGGCTTTTGATGACTCTCTCATTTAATCTCCTCATGAATACTTATTTCGCTCTCTCTCTCCTCTCTCTCTATATGTGTATATATAAAGGCTGCAAACCAAACACTGCTTCACCTGCTTGGTTTAGACTCTTTCCATGAAGTAATTCTCACAAAGCCCACCGGCCATGTCGACCATATGGCGCTACATACTCTGATAGGTTGTACTACATTCATGACGGTGACTTGAACAGGAACTAATTACTACAGTCTGTGGAAATTCCATTTAATTTAGATTTCTGCTAATTGAGCTGTGTATATTAGTGATGCTTTAAAGGAATTTCTCTGTACGGGTTATATCATGAGCTGCCTTTCTTTGGAGTTAAAGTACGTGAGAGTGAAAATAGAGACTTGCAATTTTCCCCCATTCAGCTGCTGTGATCACACTCCTTTTCTG